>NC_089839.1:100302485-101642462 GCF_035609145.1 Eleutherodactylus coqui
AAGCTAACAAAGGGCAATTCTCCCAAATGTCCTCGATCAAAGGAAAGTTGTGCCAGCATGGATCTACCATGGTTGTCAAGCACTATGCCCAGTTTCCAAAGTGTCCTAAAGTTCAGGGAGCTGTGCAGATTGCTGTGATTGTAATTAGCGCTATTTTACTCTGTGGACAACAAGGTTCTGACTTGCATTTATTTTATAAATTGTATTTAAAGGGTCATTTTTCTGAGCCTCTTCTTTATTTTAATGGAGGGTGCCACCACATCTGGCGCCGCCAGTCTGTTGTACAGAAGAAACTGGAACGGCTTTTTCTTCAAGCTGTTGGGGATTCCAGTATACAGACTCTCACTTTTCAACTTTTATGGCAATAGGCGCTACGCATGTCACCAACAGAGTACATGCAGTGTCCTAGCAAACAGAGTGCAGATCAAACATGCACTGCAACATCTGTTTTATGAAGGATCGCCGACTATAGCACTACTAGATGATCCACACACAGATCTTATGCCAGTTTTCTTTGACCTTGCAAATGTGAGTATAGTATCCTTTCATCTATAACACATCCATAAGGTAATGTTATGATAGATATGAGATGATGGAAAGACATGAGGCAGACAGGCAGACAAGCATGAGACAGATGGGTATTTTATAATTACAGTATATAATTTTCATATAAGAGCTGGTCAATGTAATATAAAATATCGATGATTTACAAAATAACTTAGTGGTTTACAATATGGATTAACTTGACCTGTAAGATTAAAATGCTTCAATGTGTTATTTAAATGGCTACTGCACTTTTAGGCAACTTGTTTTTATATGATAATTATTATCAATATGATAACTAGTAAAAGTGCAAGTCACTTTATTGAACTAAAATTACCTTTTTCTGCTTGAAAATCCCTCTAAAGTGCTAGCCACTAGGGGTTTCCCGTCCTTTTGTCTCTAGTAACAGAGACAATGAGACGGAACACAAAGTGGAGATGGGTATTGTTTCATGCAACACATAGATGCCTATGGAAACAAGAGGAAGAAGGATACAGAAGCAGAAACCCACAGACACTGCAGCTGTTAACTGGTCTAAGTGATTTACAGCTACTAAAATCACAGCTGCACTGTTCAGTGCTTCCTTAGTGTCCTCCATGCTAATGTTATTCCTCTGTGTGCTATAGACAGGAAATAGAATCTGCTGTTCTCTCTATGTACAGTTTAGAAGAGCCATCATTACAGCAGGCAGTTTCACAAAGCAGCAGTCTCTATCCACTAGCTCAAAGATACCTTAAAATTGGAGATACAACCTGCAAAAGGGAAAACCGGTGAAAATACAGGATAGAAGTCACATAACAGCCAGAAATAGTGTTTTTCATCATATACATGTACACGGCAGCTTATTCTGAAAATTCATGTTAAAGTGAAGGTACACTTTAAAGCCTTACTTCACTCAAAACTCAAATATTGAGGTTTGACTGCAATGTTCAGAGAGGACTACTCTTTGGGGAACCTCTCCCTAATGGCGCATATGGACATAGGTTGTCTTATTAAGACCCGAGTAACCTGTGGGTAATTGTAAGGATTTTCTAAGCTACTTGCCAATAGAATTTTCATTCTTACACCAGTACCTCATAATCCCTTGATTTGCCTAGACCACAGAGACATTTTGTCCACTATGACTATATGACTTGACCACATTGTTAGATGGTTTCGAGAGCATATTGCATCGCTGTAGAGGAAACCTTACTGTGGCCTAGTTCAGACAACCTTCAGTATCCTGTTCCCCAGTTACATCATCCTTGAGAATGCAGGCTCCCCAGTGCTCATACTGTATGTGACTCATACAGATATTAAAAAGAATTAGTTTTGGTTTGTATAGCTATTTGTCTATGAAAATAATACCACATTAAGCCTGATATAAATTGTAAAGCTGGTCATGTCAACAGTAAGTGTGAGAGATTTATACTTTGTGCCAAAAGCAGGACCGCATCTCCTATTGAAAGTGAGAACTGGGTCTTGCGTAGCAAAGACTTTACTAATCCAAGTGTTGGTGATTGTTCCCACATGTCACTATCTAAGTAGCCTCTACAAATAACCAGCCCCACTAGCTAAACATGTATGCCCTTTAATATACTAGTTCACTCTAGGTATTACAATAGCTCTTGTAAGCCACTATGTCATCTGTTAAACACCTGTTTTACGCAGACTACATCCTCTCTACTTCTTTGTTGACTCGGTTCATCTCAACTTGACTCAATCATTAACAATATATAAAAGTACATATCATAGTTTCTATGACCATTAGTCCTGTAAATGGTTTCTACCTGCTACAGTCAAAAAGTAATATAACTAAATACCCATTTAGATAAATGTGACAGGTTCTGAAGAGCCACTCCTTGCATCGCCTCTTTGCTCTGGCTAAGAAATAAGGAGTTCATACAGTAGCTGGAGACCTTCTCTGTGTTACTCACATGATACCCTATTATACAATAGGGTATATGAAAAGCAGTCGTCTTGCCAAAGGGGTTCCAGGGCCATATGGAAATAGATGACCCTTTTTTGTTCTACAAACTGGTGGAGGTCTGAGGTCTCATAATGACCCTGTCTAGCAACTTCTGTATCTTCTTCATCTATGACATGTCAAGAGATCATTTTTTTCCATACAGGTAGTGTTTTAAATTCAAACTCAGAATCCAATGTATTCTGGCGTCCAAGACAAAGAGGTTGAGATGCTCTCATGGACAATTAAACGAAACGCAAGAAATGGGGATGCCTGTTGTTTTATGCATCACATAGATGTCTATAGAAAGGAGAGGAGGAGGGAGATGGAAGCAGAAACTCACAGAGACGCTGCAGTTGCTAACTGGTTTAAGTGATTCACAGCTACTGCAATAACGGCTGCACTGTTCATTGCTTCTCTAGTGTCCTCTATGATATGAAGTTAGTGTTTTAAATTCAAAGTCAGAATCCAAGGAATTCTAGTGTCCAAAATAAGGATGATGAGATGCTCTCATTGTTCTACAAGTAAACTGCCAATCTTTGTTTTCTCAGTATTGTATTTGTTATATAGCTTGCATGTCTACATTAAAAGAAAAAACGTTTGGTACGGTGTTAGCCAGCAGAGCAAAATGTGATTGTCCTCAGTAAAAGAAACCAAGTAATCTTGTAGATATGATGCCTTTTAATGGCTAACAAAAATACATGATGTTCTAGTGAGCTTTTAAACCTCACAGGATCCTTCCTCAGGTTTATAGCATTGATTTAAGTGCAAATTAATCACACCAGGTCTGTGTCTGTGTATATATATATATATATATATATATATATATATATATATATATATATATATATATATATATATGCATGCATGCTTCTTCAGATCTAGAACCCTGTGTGCTCACTATAACATCATGTATTTTTGTTAGCCATTAAAGGTATCATATCTACAAGATTACTTGGTTTCTCTTCCTGAGAACAATCACATTTTACATTAAAAGAGTTTTCCCACCAAGAACATTTATCACCTGTCCACAGGGTAAGAAAAAACGTAATCACTTAGGGCCCAAATTCTGTGAAACCTACTAGTGGCTAGAATGGATGGCATGACCTCAATGGGGAAGAGTTTGAAGTGACTGGTGGCTGAACATATGCACCCTAATGCCCATTTAAAAGTCTGGGGGATTGATTGAGACAGCGGAGTGCAAAGCTCTGGATAAGAGGGTACTGCAAATAAGTTTAGTGTTCAAGTATTTAAATATTTACTCTTTCACTTGTATTGACCTCTACTTATTATTACTAATGATGATGAAGGTAAGGGTCCTAATAAGGGGGATACTGTATGCTAATGCTGCAGTGTTAATTATAAAAAAAAAATGTTTTATATTATATATATATATAAATAAAATATATCCTAGAACTGCACCAACTACATTTTCAGCTCGAATGCTAGGCCTTCAGAGAGAATACATTCATAGAAACCTCTGCATTCTTGTCCATAGACTAAAAAAAGAAAAGAAATATATAGCATTATCTCAACCTCTCGTAAAATATATTCCCAGTGACGTCATTGCTACAGATAAAATATAACAGAATAATCCCATATTCAGTGCTTTGGGTAAGTGTTCTGCAGATCTTCCTTAAAGAGACTCTGTAGGCTACTTTGAGCTCTATGAGCTAAGCTTATGGTCTTAAAGTAGGTGACTCACTGAGTCCAGGGATGTAAGTTTTATACTCACCTTCCCTGCCATTCCCACCAGTGTCAGCGCTTTAAGCGGCGCATTAAGTAGTCCTCTCATTGTAAAATTAAAAAAGGTATGACTACTTAGCGCACCACTCAATGCATTCATCGGCGATTTTCAGCACTGACACCAAGGGAGCCAAGTCTAAAACTTACATACCCAGACTCAGCAGGTCACCTACTTTCAGCCCATTAGTTTCTAGGTCTCAAAGTAGCTGACAGATTACCATTCATCTTATTTCAAACTATTCCCCATATTGACAAAACCCTAATCATACATGTAAACATGCAAAGACACATGGATAGATAAAAAGATCCACTTTTTTATTGTGTGCTCCTTATCCTGGGAAAGACTACCTAAAAAATATTACAACCTTTTGGCAGTAAAGCAGTTGTCCTGTATAAACAGATCCACCAGAAGGCTACCAAGTGTTCAAATGGATGACTATAACAGCTGGTATACTGGGTACAACGTAAATACACACAGCAGAGTATATACTGGACTGTAGCAATATCTGCAAATTTAGTGACAGGAGGAAATTTCTGAGAACAAAGTATAAACTTTTAAACTTTTTATTTATTTATTAATTTTGTTATTTACCAACTAGTCACCAAAACGTTGTAGCGGACGTTGTATAGAGAAGCCTAGGTGTTTACAGTGTGCTGTTGATAATGTGGGGTTTATCCATACATAATAACAAAAACAGTAAATAGAACCCTAAAAATATACTATAATAAATTCTAAGTCTTTCCTGTGATAGGGCTTTACAATAAATTTGGATACTACACACTTCCAGCACCGATATAGTTAAGCATGCACTTAATGACTTTGAAATAGTCGCCAATGAAAGAAGGAAGGTGAGCAGCACAGAGAAGCCCGCGGCACCAGCGCCTTTCAGCATCTACCTTATTGGTTAATATAATTAAATGCTCTACTTAGTAAATTACATTTGCTGTAATGGCACTCTGCTTGAGTAAGATCTGAAGTAATTGTCTCTTAGGCTCCATCGACCCCATCTATTCAGGGAGACAGGGCAGGCAATCAGTGTACACAGTGGGAGCTTTACAATATAACTGCAGGTGCCTGTCATTGCCACTTTATGCATCATAGAAGAAAACCAAAAATAGTTTGTTACAAGATACTGCTTGGCGTCGCACATCTCTCATTATTGATCTCAGTGAGTGGAGAAAAGTCAACATTTACTGAAACAAAGTATAAAAGAGGTCATGGTTAAAATGATTAGCTGCCTATATAGAGCTAATATTTTATAGGCATGCACAGTTGGCCATATTTATAAAAACTAAGACAATATGATAGTGTATCCTGTAACAACCAATCAGATCACAATTTTTTTCGCTAGTCACATTAGAAAAATATCTGATTGGTTACAATGGGCGACACTTTCTTTGTACAGTATTCAAAACTAACTCCAACTTCCAGAGCACCAAAGTAGTAAGAAGCCAAATAAATTAGCAATCAACAGAATTCATTCTATATATAAACAAGAAATAAAGTATTTACCGAGTGTGGCCTATAGGCAATAGATGCAGACAGCTCAGGGCTCCTATAAAAGAGTAGTATATTGACCTCTTATTCTACAATTCTCACTATCACAAGAGCAGAAAACCATCATCGGGATGTCAATCTACAAATAACGATAGAAGCGGAGGAACATGTAGTAGACAGTAGTAAGTATTCCTATGTTATTAAGATGTCAGAGGGCTCTCCTGTCCATAGCGCTCTGCTTGACAAGGCTGCAGATATGGTAATATGATATGTACCCCCTCAAGGGCTTGAGAACATGAGTGTTCTTAAATCTGCAACCTTTCTTTTGAACATTTATTTTAATGTTTGTTTCGAAATTCAAAAATTTGTATTCCCGTTTGCAACGCATGGCTGTGAGACGTGGATATTGAAGATAGCAGATAGAAGAAACATTGATACTTTTGAGCTGTGGTGTTGAAGAAAACTTCCACAAATCCCCTGTACAGCTGGGGTCACTAACAAAGCTGTCCTGGACCGTATCAACCCAGAGGTGTCCCTGGAAGTTAGGATCACAAGACAGAGACGGACTTACTTCGGGCACTTGATGATCGCTGGAAAAAAGAGATGCTACTTGGAATGGTCAGTGGTTAAAGGAAACTGGAAAGACAAAAGTCACATTGGCTGGACACTATCAGGAAGGGCATAGGAATGGGCATCATGTAATTGAAAGCAGCCTTAGAGAACAGAGAAGCATGGAGAGGGCCGGCCTACAGAGTATCCAAGAGTCGGATACAACTGAACGGATAGAACTGGAATTGGAAATTCAATTTGCTATTTACTAGAGATGAGCGAACGCGTTCGTCCGAGCTTGATATTCGTGCGAATATTAGGGTGTTCGGGATGTTCGTTATTCGTAACGAACACCATGCGGTGTTCTGGTTACTTTCACTTCCTTCCCTGAGACGTTAGCGCGCTTTTCTGGCCAATTGAAAGACAGGGAAGGCATTACAACTTCCCCCTGCAACGTTTAAGCCCTATACCACCCCCCTGCTGTGAGTGGCTGGCGAGATCAGGTGTTCGCCTAATATAAAAGTCGGCCCCTCCCGCGGCTCGCCTCAGATGCCTGGTGAGTTAGATGAGGGACAGTGCTGTTTATACCGGAGCTGCTGTAGGGAAAGAATTGGTAGTTAGTGTAGGCTTCAAGACCCCCCAAAGGTCCTTATTAGGGCCACTGATAGCTGTGTGTTGGCTGCTGTTAGCAGTGGCATTTTTTTTTTCTCAAAATCGGCTCTGCAGACCGTTGCACCTGGCATTAGGGACAGAAGTGCTGCATAGGCAGGGAGAGTGTTAGGAGTGAGTGTAGCCTTCAAGAACCTCAACGGTCCTTTCTAGGGCCATATTTATCCGTGTGCAGTACTGTCCAGGCTGCTGTTAGCTGTGCTGCATTTTTTTTGGGCTTCTCAAAATCGCCTCTGCAGAGCATTCCACCCTCCATTGATACTGCAGGGAAAGAATTGTATAGGCAGGGCCACAACACAGTTATTATTCATAGAATATACGCAGTGCTGCCTTTTGGTGGAAAAACAAGTGAAAACAAATCTATTTGTCCAGCCTCTGTCCGTCCTTACGGGCGGTGGACACGTGTGAGCTGCGTGAAAAACATTGCTAAATCATACGCACCCAGCTACGCTTTACTGCTGGCTTCGCCATTTGCTTTCCTTAATTGGGAAAAAAAATACCTGCTCTGCCAGAGTTATAATAACTCTGCTACCCTCACGTTCTGTGACACATTAGCAGGGACACAGCACAGTTATTAAACTTCTCATGTTCATTGAATATACGCAGTGCTGCCTTTTGGTGGAAAAACAAGTGAAAACAAATCTATTTGTCCAGCCTCTGTCCGTCCTTACGGGCGGTGGACACGTGTGAGCTGCGTGAAAAACATTGCTAAATCATACGCACCCAGCTACGCTTTACTGCTGGCTTCGCCATTTGCTTTCCTTAATTGGGAAAAAAAATACCTGCTCTGCCAGAGTTATAATAACTCTGCTACCCTCACGTTCTGTGACACATTAGCAGGGACACAGCACAGTTATTAAACTTCTCATGTTCATTGAATATACGCAGTGCTGCCTTTTGGTGGAAAAACAAGTGAAAACAAATCTATTTGTCCAGCCTCTGTCCGTCCTTACGGGCGGTGGACACGTGTGAGCTGCGTGAAAAACATTGCTAAATCATACGCACCCAGCTACGCTTTACTGCTGGCTTCGCCATTTGCTTTCCTTAATTGGGAAAAAAAATACCTGCTCTACCAGAGTTATAATAACTCTGCTACCCTCACGTTCTGTGACACATTAGCAGGGACACAGCACAGTTATTAAACTTCTCATGTTCATTGAATATACGCAGTGCTGCCTTTTGGTGGAAAAACAAGTGAAAACAAATCTATTTGTCCAGCCTCTGTCCGTCCTTACGGGCGGTGGACACGTGTGAGCTGCGTGAAAAACATTGCTAAATCATACGCACCCAGCTACGCTTTACTGCTGGCTTCGCCATTTGCTTTCCTTAATTGGGAAAAAAAATACCTGCTCTGCCAGAGTTATAATAACTCTGCTACCCTCACGTTCTGTGACACATTAGCAGGGACACAGCACAGTTATTAAACTTCTCATGTTCATTGAATATACGCAGTGCTGCCTTTTGGTGGAAAAACAAGTGGAAACAAATCTATTTGTCCAGCCTCTGTCCGTCCTTACGGGCGGTGGACACGTGTGAGCTGCGTGAAAAACATTGCTAAATCATACGCACCCAGCTACGCTTTACTGCTGGCTTCGCCATTTGCTTTCCTTAATTGGGAAAAAAAATACCTGCTCTGCCAGAGTTATAATAACTCTGCTACCCTCACGTTCTGTGACACATTAGCAGGGACACAGCACAGTTATTAAACTTAGATTATTCATTCACTAGAGGCAGTGGGGCCTTTCGTTTTCCAAAAAGGGAAAAAATTATATTTGGCCTGCAGTCTTGCGCCAATTTATTTCCTGCCTGTGAAATCAAATCACTGGTAATACAGCATGCTGAGGGGTAGGGGTAGGCCTAGAGGACGTGGACGCGGCCGAGGACGCGGAGGGCCAAGTCAGGGTGTGGGCACAGGCCGAGCTCCTGATCCCGGTGTGTCGCAGCCGACTGCTGCGCGATTAGGAGAGAGGCACGTTTCTGGCGTCTCCACATTCATCGCCCAATTAATGGGTCCACGCGGGAGACGGTTATTAGAAAATGAGCAGTGTGAGCAGGTCCTGTCCTGGATGGCAGAAAGTGCTTCGAGCAACCTATCGTCAACACGCAGTTCTGCGCCGTCCACTGCTGCAAATCCGAATCCTCTGTCTGCTGCTCCTCCTTCCTCCCAGCCTCCTCACTCCACTACAATGACACCTGCTCAGGAGCGGGAACACTCCCAGGAACTGTTCTCGGGCCCCTGCTTAGATTGGGCAGCAGCGGTTCCTCTCCCACCAGAGGAGTTTATCGTCACTGATGCCCAACCATTCGAAAGTTCCCGGGGTCCGAGGGAAGAGGCTGGGGACTTCCGCCAACTGTCTCAACAACTTTCTGTGGGTGAGGAGGACGATGACGATCAGACACAGTTGTCTTGCAGTGAGGTAGTAGTAAGGGCAGTAAGTCCAAGGGAGCAGCGCACAGAGGATTCGGAGGAAGAGCAGCAGGACGATGAGGTGACTGACCCCACCTGGTGTGCAACGCTTACTCAGGAGGACAGGTCTTCAGAGGGGGAGTCAAGGGCATCAGCAGGGCAGGTTGCAAGAGGCAGTGCGGTGGCCAGGGCCAGGGGTAGAGGCAGGGCCAGACCGAATAATCCACCAAGTGTTTCCCAAAGCGCCCCCTCGCGCCATGCCACCCTGCAGAGGCCGAGGTGCTCTAAGGTCTGGCAGTTTTTCACAGAGACGCCTGACGACCGACGAACAGTGGTGTGCAACCTTTGTTGCGCAAAGCTCAGCCGGGGAGCCAACACCAACAGCCTCACCACCACCACCATGCGCAGACATATGATGGCCAAGCACCCCACAAGGTGGGACGAAGGCCGTTCACCGCCTCCGGTTTGCACCCCTGCCTCTCCCCCTGTGCCCCAACCTGCCACTGAGATGCAACCCCCCTCTCAGGACACAGGCACTACCGCCTCATGGCCTGCACCCACACCCTCATCTCCGCTGTCCTCGGCCCCATCCAGCAGTGTAGTTCAGCGCACCGTTCAGCCGTCGCTTGCGCAAGTGTTCGAGCGCAAGTACGCCGCCACGCACCCGCACGCTCAAACGTTAACCGTCCGCATAGCAAAATTCATCAGCCTTGAGATGCTGCCGTATAGGGTTGTGGAAACGGAGTCCTTCAAAAGTATCATGGAGGCGGCGGCCCCGCGCTACTCAGTTCCCAGTCGCCACTACTTTTCCCGATGTGCCGTCCCAGCCCTGCACGACCACGTCTCCCGCAACATTGTGCGCGCCCTCACCAACGCGGTTACTGCCACGGTCCACTTAACTACGGACACGTGGACAAGCACAGGCGGGCAGGGCCACTACATCTCCCTGACGGCACATTGGGTGAATTTAGTGGAGGCTGGGACAGAGTCAGAGCCTGGGACCGCTCACGTCCTACCCACCCCCAGAATTGCGGGCCCCAGCTCGGTGCTGGTATCTGCGGAGGTGTATGCTTCCTCCACTAAAGCACCCTCCTCCTCCTCCTCCTCCTCTGTCTCGCAATCAAGATGTGTTAGCAGCAGCATGTCGCCAGCAGTCGGTGTCGCGCGGTGTGGCAGCACAGCGGTGGGCAAGCGTCAGCAGGCCGTGCTGAAACTACTCAGCTTAGGCGATAAGAGGCACACGGCCCACGAACTGCTGCAGGGTCTGACAGAGCAGACCGACCGCTGGCTTGCGCCGCTGAGCCTCCAACCGGGCATGGTCGTGTGTGACAACGGGCGTAACCTGGTGGCGGCTCTGCAGCTTGGCAGCCTCACGCACGTGCCATGCCTGGCCCACGTCTTTAATTTGGTGGTTCAGCGGTTTCTGAAAAGCTACCCACGCTTGTCAGACCTGCTCGGAAAGGTGCGCCGGCTCTGCGCACATTTCCGCAAGTCCCACACGGACGCTGCCACCCTGCGCACCCTGCAACATCACTTTAAGCTGCCAGTGCACCGACTGCTGTGCGACGTGCCCACACGGTGGAACTCTACGCTCCACATGTTGGCCAGGCTCTATGAACAACGTAGAGCTATAGTCGAATACCAACTCCAACATGGGCGGCGCAGTGGGAGTCAGCCTCCTCAATTCCTTTCAGAAGAGTGGGCCTGGTTGGCAGACATCTGCCATGTCCTTGGTAATTTTGAGGAGTCTACCCAGGTGGTGAGCGGCGATGCTACAATCATTAGCGTCACCATTCCTCTGCTATGCATCTTGAGAAATTCCCTGCAAACCATAAAGGCAGCTGCTTTGCGCTCGGAAACGGGGGCGGGGGAAGACAGTATGCCGCTGGATAGTCAGGGCACCCTCCTGTCTATTTCTCAGCGCGTACAGGAGGAGGAGGAGGAGCATGAGGAGGATGAGGAGGAGGGGGAAGAGACAGCTTGGGCCGCTGCTGACGGTACACCGGCTGATTGCCTGTCATCCTTTCAGCGTGTATGGCCTGAGGAGGAGGAGGAGGAGGATCCTGAAAGTGATCTTCCTAGTGAGGACAGCCATGTGTTGCGTACTGGTACCCTGGCACACATGGCTGACTTCATGTTAGGATGCCTTTCTCGTGACCCTAGCGTTGCACGCATTCTGGCCACGACGGATTACTGGGTGTACACACTGCTCGATCCACGGCATAAGGAGAACCTGCCCACTCTGATTCCCGAAGAGGAAAGGGGTTCGAGAGTGTTGCTATACCACAGGACCCTTGCGGACAAGCTGATGGTAAAATTCCCAGCCGACAGCGCTAGTGGCAGAAGGCGCAGTACCGAGGGCAAGGTAGCAGGGGATGTGCGTAGATCGAGCAGCATGTACATCCCAGGCAGTGCAACAGTCTTTAAGGGCCTGGACAGCTTTATGGCTCCCCACCAAGACTGTGTCACCGCTCCCCAGTCACGGCTGAGTCGGCGGGAGCACTGTAAAAGGATGGTGAGGGAGTACGTAGCGGATCGCACGACCATCCTTGGTGACGCCTCTGCCCCCTACAACTACTGGGTGTCGAAGCTGGACACGTGGCCTGAACTAGCCCTGTATGCCCTTGAGGTGCTTGCTTGTCCTGCGGCTAGCGTCTTGTCGGAAAGGGTGTTTAGTGCGGCTGGGGGAATCATCACAGATAAGCGTAGCCGCTTGTCAACCGACAGTGCCGACAGGCTAACACTCATCAAGATGAACAAAGGCTGGATTTCCCCAGACTTCTGTTCTCCACCAGCGGACAGCAGCGATACGTAAGCAATACGTAGGCTGCACCCACGGATGGAAGCTACGTTCTCTCTCACCATCCAAAACGGGGACATTTCTGCTTCATCAATCTTTGTCTAATATTCCTCCTCCTCCTCCTCCTGCTCCTCCTCCTGAAACCTCACGTAATCACGCTGAACGGGCAATTTTTCTTAGGGCCACAAGGCTCACTCAAATAATTTTTCAGAACAATTTTTATAAGTTTCAATTAGCTTAAAAGCGTTGGAACTTTAACTTGAACCAATTTTTCGTTACACTGGGCTGCCTCCAGGCCTAGTTACCACTTAAGCCACATTAACCAAAGCGATTCACCTGCCATCTTGGTTGGGCATGGCCAATTTTTACTGAGGTACATTAGTACTGTTGGTACACCAATTTTTTGGGGCCCTCACCTACAGTGTAATCATAGTAATTTCTATGTTCTTCGCCTGCACTCATGGTACAGAAAGGTGTGTGGGGTTGGCCTACACTTTAGCTACATAAATGTCACTTGTGCCTTGGCTATACTAAGGCTACTGAAATGGAACTAAGACTGCGCTCCCGCTATACTGCTGCTTCGGAATTGTTACTGGGGCCTGTCTTGAGTGCTACTATTGCTTACATGGAACGAAGACTGCGCTCCCGCTATACTGCTGCTTCAGAATTGTTACTGGGGCCTGTCTTGAGTGCTACTATTGCTTACATGGAACGAAGACTGCGCTCCCGCTATACTGCTGCTTCAGAATTGTTACTGGGGCCTGTCTTGAGTGCTACTATTGCTGACATGGAACGGACACGTGGAGAGGACACGTAGTGCCTCAAAAACATCCCCCTCCTCCTCCAACAGGGAAAACATTGTTGGCAAATGCCTTTGCATTGGTTCGTCTGGTGGCAGTCCAAGAATTTCACCTTTACCGACACTACAAGAGAGCCCCCCCACCATCCCCCCGCCACGGCCCACTTAATCCTGGCCACATTCCGAAAACCAACAAAATACAACCGTGCTACTAGGTCCGCAGTCACCACCACATTACCACCAACGCGGTTACTGTTAAGGTGCATATAACCACGGACACGTGGAGAGGACACGTAGTGCCTCAAAAACATCCCCCTCCTCCTCCAACAGGGAAAACATTGTTGGCAAATGCCTTTGCATTGGTTCGTCTGGTGGCAGTCCAAGAATTTCACCTTTACCGACACTACAAGAGAGCCCCCCCACCATCCCCCCGCCACGGCCCACTTAATCCTGGCCACATTCCGAAAACCAACAAAATACAACCGTGCTACTAGGTCCGCAGTCACCACCACATTACCACCAACGCGGTTACTGTTAAGGTGCATATAACCACGGACACGTGGAGAGGACACGTAGTGCCTCAAAAACATCCCCCTCCTCCTCCAACAGGGAAAACATTGTTGGCAAATGCCTTTGCATTGGTTCGTCTGGTGGCAGTCCAAGAATTTCACCTTTACCGACACTACAAGAGAGCCCCCCCACCATCCCCCCGCCACGGCCCACTTAATCCTGGCCACATTCCGAAAACCAACAAAATACAACCGTACTACTAGGTCCGCAGTCACCACCACATTACCACCAACGCGGTTACTGTTAAGGTGCATATAACCACGGACACGTGGAGAGGACACGTAGTGCCTCAAAAACATCCCCCTCCTCCTCCAACAGGGAAAACATTGTTGGCAAATGCCTTTGCATTGGTTCGTCTGGTGGCAGTCCAAGAATTTCACCTTTACCGACACTACAAGAGAGTCCCCCCACCATCCCCCCGCCACGGCCCACTTAATCCTGGCCACATTCCGAAAACCAACAAAATACAACCGTGCTACTAGGTCCGCAGTCACCACCACATTACCACCAACGCGGTTACTGTTAAGGTGCATATTACCAGTCTGACTGGGGCATGCAGACACCTTGACAGAATGAATAGTGTGTGGCACATAGGTTCCCCATTGCTATGCCCAGGTGTGCAGCTCCTGATGGCGGTGGCACAGGATTATATTTCTCATTGCTTCTGTACAGCATTGTGGGCTATCGCCCCGCCCCTATTAAAGAGGGTCGCTACCTAGCCGTGCCAACCCTGTGCAGTGTGTGCCTGCGGTCCCTCGTCGTGGCAGACGCACTTCTAAATAGACATGAGGGTGGTGTGGCATGAGGGCAGCTGAAGGCTGCGCAGGGACAGTTTGGTGTGCGCTGTGGGGGGGAGGGGGTGCGGTTGGGCAGCATGTAACCCAGGAGAAGTGTCAGTGGTGTGTCATGCAGGCAGTGATTGTGCTTTGTTGGAGGTAGTGTGGTGCTTAGCAAAGGTATGCCATGCTAATGAGGGCTTTTCAGAAGTAAAAGTTGTTGGGGGGGGGGGGGGCCACTCTTGCCGCTATTGTGGCTTAATAGTGGGACCTGTGAACTTGAGATGCAGCCCAACATGTAGCCCCTCGCCTGCCCTATCCGTCACTGTGTCATTCCCATCACTTTCCTGAATTGCCCAGATTTTCACACATGAAAACCTTAGCGAGCATCGGCGAAATACAAAAATGTTCTGGTCGCCCATTGACTTCAATGGGGTTCGTTGTTCGAAACGAACCCTCGAGCATCACGGGAAGTTCGTTCCGAATAACGAACACCCGAACATTTTGGTGTTCGCTCATCTCTACTATTTACATTGAGAAGATGTATGGCGTCAATCACACATCAATCCGAACAACATTCAGCTGTTGACACTGTAAACATGGGGAGACCACAGCATAGAAAGTGCTAGATAAAGAATTATTTTACTTCACATTCACAGTTTTCATTCAGTTTATTGGTTTGGCATAAGACAACAGTTTCATGTACTCCCGAACAACTCCATTAAACATTTGTTGCTGCAGATAGTTGTATTAACTTTATTGTGTGGTTCAGTACAATTATGGGGATACCGAATTTCATATTGGTTTAATTATATTTTATTACTTTTGCAAAGTAAAAACCTTTTTCTTTTAATTAAAAAATAGCTTGGTGTTGCCATATTCCAAAAGTCATAACATTTTTACTTTTGGAACTGTGTGACTGCTTTTGGGAAAAGGGCGAGCTTTAGGTTTTGATCACTTTTTATTTCATTCTTTTGGAAGGAGAGGTGAAAAAAAAGCAGTAATTCTGGCATCCAATGCATGGGTTAAATATAACATGATATTTTAATAGCCAAGATTGATATGGATGCAGCTATGCCAATTATGCCTATTTTTCTCATTGAAAGTTTTCTTTTATGTAATAAATGGAAAAAGGGTTCTTTAAGCTGTTAATCTCTCTTTAAATAAAATATTTTTGAACTTTCTATTGAACATGTTTAAAGGGGTTGTCCCGCGGCAGCAAGTGGGTCTATACACTTCTGTATGGCCATATTAATGCACTTTGTAATGTACATTGTGCATTAATTATGAGCCATACAGAAGTTATAAAAAGTTTTATACTTACCTGCTCCATTGCTGGCGTCCTCGTCTCCATGGTGCCGACTAATTTTCAGCCTCCGATGGCCAAATTAGCCGCGCTTGCGCAGTCCGTGTCTTCTGCTGTCTTCAATGGGGCCGCTCGTGCAGAATGCCGGCTCCGTGTAGCTCCGCCCCGTCACGTGCCGATTCCAGCCAATCAGGAGGCTGGAATCGGCAATGGACCGCACAGAAGAGCTGCGGTCCACGGAGGGAGCAGACCCCGGCGGCCATCTTCAGCAGGTGAGTATGAAGACGCCGAACCGCCGGGATTCAGGTAAGCACTCTCCGGTTTGTTTTTTTAACCCCTGCATCGGGGTTGTCTCGCGCCGAACGGGGGGGGGGGGGGGGGGGGGGGGTTTAAAAAAAAACAAAAACCCCGTTTCGGCGCGGGACAACCCCTTTAAGTTTTTTATACTCCTGTATTGCAGTATATTGCATCTGTAAGCGTTATTCTATTAAGGACTAGTGGAAGTACTAGGATGGCGTATTTCTGGGGCCTTCATTAGCCTCTCAGCTTTCATAACAACCCAATTGCACCCTGTGATTGTGTTGCAGAGGAGTTGATATGGCGACAAAGGCAGCCTCTTCCCTCCAACTGCTTAGATGCTGAGGTTGGTATTCATCGTGATTAAATAGCTAAGATTAAAATTATCTACATTCCTGACTATTGCATATTTCCTACACTCTCTGTGCCATGCATGCCAAGGATTTTTTTTTCTGGTCGTTTACCAGTGCAGCCATTTAAAATTAGAACTTTATGATTCTAAACACCTTATAATGATGCAAAAGCCATCAAATGGAAGAGGATTGTCACTGATTTCACCTGGGGAAGTTGCTGTCTGCTATTCGTTTGCCCTCTAGCAGCTACTGAAGGGAGAAGAAGAATTACCAATGGGACGAGTTGTATTTTTCAATGGTACTATTTAATATACCATATAATGTACTGAAAAAAACTTTTAAAAAATTCTAAGTGAAGAGAAATGGAAACATAATGAAAGTCCACAGTCTTTCAGTGCGTCTTGGTTCTACAGCAAACAAACTGCAACAAAAATGACATGATAACTTTATTCTATGGGTCAGTACAATTACTAAGATACCTAACAGTTTTTTTTGCTGTACTATTTATATTTTTTTCAAAGATATTTAATTTTTTAAAATTATTTTCTGCTGAAATCTTCTGCGTGCAATAACTTTTTTTTATTTTCACGTCAACATAGCTGTGTGAGGACTGATTTTTTACAGGACATCCTGTAGTTTGCGTTCTACCATTTTGGAATACATAGAACTTTTTGATTGCTTTTTATTGCATTTTTTCTTGGAGACAAGGTGACCAGAAAAGCGCATTTCTGGTGATTTTTTTTTCTTATTTCTGACGACGTTCATCATGTGTGCTAAACAATGTATTACTTTGATAGATCAGAATTTTACGGATGCAGTGATACCAAATATGTATTTATCTTTTATTATTTAGATATTATAAATATTGCAAAAGGTTTTTTTTGTTTAACTTTTATAACTTTTTTTTTTAAATAATTAGAAAAACTTTGTTTTTACTTTTTTTTTTTAGTCCCCTGAGGGGACAACAACTTGCGGCGCTTTGATTGCTCCTGCAGTATGATGTAATGCCATAGCATTACATCATACTGCAATCGGGCAGGAAGTCGATCAAGCCACTCCAAGGGGATGGCTTCATAGGCATTCTGCCATGACAGCCCTGGGGCCTTTCAAAAAGCCCCCGGCTGCCATGACACCCACATGGCTCCCTGTGATCTCATCGTGGTGGGCTGTACAGGACGCCTGAACATTGTCCTGGGCATTTAAAGGGTTAACAGCTCTGATCGGCTACTCCGAGCTGTTGCTGCTGGGTTTCGGCTGTAAGATACAGCCGGTACCCGCGGTGTGTGGAGGGAGATTGCCATATGATACATAGACCGCCGATACAGGCTGTTAAAAGGTGTATAGGTAGTCATTAAGGGGTTAATAAAACTATTGATTTTTTAGGTCTTGGCCTGAGCAAAATTGGCATCTTTATAGTCAAAACAATCTAAAACAATGTATACAAAATACATCTGAATCCCAGCAGTTTTCATTAAAGACTTTATAGTGACTACTGTAGCATAAAAGCCTTTATCTCTTCAATGAGATCAAACTTATCATTACAAATACGCTTATCTTTTTAACTTTGACCACCAAAGAAAAGCGTCTTAAGAATTTATTACAACTATAAAACTAATGGCACACTAAATCAATTGATGTGTTTGTAAATCATTACAAAGTGAACAAATTGATCTTTATGGAAGTTACAAATTTTCACTTGCACCCGCTCAATAAGTGGTGATAAGTCATGTATTGCATACTTTATTATAATTCTTTATTTAACTTATGGGAAAGAAAATTTTTCCCCTAAATTGGGGAAAACTGGCTTCTACCTCATTGTTTTTTTTTGCCTTCCTCTGGACCAATATTGGGGGGCAATAGGCTAAACTGGATGGACATATATCTTTTTTGGCCTTACATACTATATTAATATGTACAGGATGATTCAATTGTGGATATACGTTAATAAAAAATGGGACACATTATCGAAATTACCAACCTCAGACTGATAAAATGCTCCTTTCCTTTACTAAAAAGATGAAGGCAGAGTGGATGGATCTGTCTAGAAACCACAGGAAATGAAATACAGAGTCCCATCAGAGTCTTCATGACAATTCTACACTCCATGGCAAGATTGGAACTGGAAAAGACGTTGTCATAATCTCGCAGTAGTGCAGCATCAGTGTTTAGGCCTGTGTCTTCAAGCAGTCATATCTTAGCAGGTAACATGGCATACCACAAGTCTGAATGTCTATATGGTCTTAAAGGGAACCTGTCCTATTATCAACCTTATTAACTAAGCTCATGGGCTCATATGACGGCGGTTGCTGAGTTCAAGGGTGTGCCTTTAATACTTGCTCACTTCCCCATTTCTTCACTATCCACCCAGGACCCTGGTACTTGATGCGCACATTTCCTTTTAGTTAAAGGACGTTGGTGATCCTGTAATAAAGGGGTTATCTCATCATAGACAAACCCTTTTTAGATGAGAGTTCTTGAGGTGATCTGCTGATGGTTTCGAGAGCAGCCCCTAGGACTACCAGCAAAGAGCTGATTCTGCTAAGGAAAGTCGCATCGACTGTTCGTTTCCTCTGCAGAAGTTACTATAGAGAAATTTAGTATTACAGATTTTCATCGAATGTACAGATACTAAATGATACCTGCTGTGTTCCTGTGGCTCATAGATTGGGGTCCTGAGTTAGAGACACCCCACTATGACATCCTTATACCCTGAAATGGCATATGGTAAGGCATTGTTGAAATGATGTAACCCTTTGCGTCTCCAGATTATATTGGATCTGCATTACTTTGTCGACACAGATCCAGTAGTGATAGCCAATATCTGACACTACATACATTATATATATATATATTCATTCATTCACAAGTTCCTTCACAGTTCTTTGCAGTTAGACTACTTAATTGATTCATGATGGCAGTCATGAGCAAAAACCATTATTCATAGCCTTAGGAACATAAGTTCCTAAATGTTATTGATAAAAAGTAAATGGTAAAACACAGAAGAATCAAAGTCAGCAACAAGAATAATGAAATCTACCCTATTCATGCCATGTTTGGACTAGAACACAGTGCGTCTGTAATATATACATATCTATCTATATACTGTCATCTTTCTTTGAGAAGCCAACCCCTCTAGAAGACCACATGCAGAACATGCTTCATATGATCACTGTGGTCCTCATATATATAGGACTCTGGACACATCAGATCTATGGAAGCCACAACACTGTGCCGGGCCATTGCATGACTGCCACCAGCAGCACCTATTGAGGTCCTGTTATTTTGATGAGGAAACTAGCCTAAACCAGGGCAGCGGTTTACGTTGGATGCTCCATGTACAGTATGAGGCCAAGACAGACATGGGCATAAGGGCAGTCATCATACAGTATGTTTATGTATATTCAGAAAATATACTTACTTTATGTAGTAAAATTGTAACATTGGAGGAAAATTTTAAAAAGTTGTTTAGAAACCCCCTTTTATAATAACCATTACTAAAAGATGTTAATAGACAATGTGGCCATAATGCCTCCATTATAGGTTCTGCAGATTTTATTGGGCTCCCAACGACTGCAATGAAAACATTATTTCCATATGAGATGTTAGAACTACTATAGACACTGAATACACTGTGACAGCCTTCATTCAAAAGCATCACATAGATCAAAGCCCAATTTAAGGGGGTCCACGTCGAATTAGATTTTTAAACCATCTTTATAAAAGGATCGCATTACCCAAATCCAATGTTTCCCCAAATACTCCTTAAGATGCTATTAGATGGAACGATTACTGTTAAAAAATTTTTTCAAAGGAGCGAAAGTGAATGATAATTGTTCAGTATAAACGTGGGCCAACAACTGAATGACAAATGAGAATCGTTCGCTTATTCATTTTCTGCAGGCATAAAAACCATTGTTGGCTCTTTCACTTATCATTCGGTTTAAACAGCAATAGTTCTCAATCACTTATTCAGAAAATATGAAAGATTGGACAATTTCTCATTGGAACGTGCCAACGATGTATTTGCTGTATAAACAGGCTGCACAAGTGAATGAGACAATGGTGATGTCATTCGCTAGTTCAAATGATAAATCGGCTTGTCTAAAAGTACCCTTTGTGTTACCAAGGAACCTTGAAAACTATCTATTGCAAGAGAGTTGGAGAACGGACAATATAGATGCTCTTTTAAGCCCCTTGTACATGGGACATCTGTTGGGCACCTCAGTGCCCAACAGCCATTCCATCAGTGATTGCGCCTATGTGCTTCCCTCTACACAGGCACACCAATCGCTGTGGCCCGCCTGCCTCCATGTACAATAAACAGGCCATTGTGCATAGATGAACGACTGGCTGTGTACATAGAATGATTCAAAAAAAACACCGACGTTGATTTTTAGCTCTACATGAAAGATCTTGATCGGTCTTTCACTGCTCGCATTCACACAGCACAATTATCCCGTAAACCACTCAATCTAATGAGCGATTTGCACGATAATCGTGCTGTGCAAATGGGGCTTTGGATATAAATGAAAGATTTAATGTACTTCTGTTTTTTTTCTGGTCTATCAAGAGCAGTTTCCTCTGAGGCTGGCAGATAACGTATGAGCCATTTGATCTGTGAACCGCGGATTTTACAGCAGTGTGTTATCTCCTGTGACATAGGAAATACGTTATTATGTACTGTAATTACTGGCCTCACAATTACACATCAAAACGCTTCAAATGTGAAATGTACACATTGTAAATTAGTGACCTACGTTACCCTTTCCCATGTCTGTAGAAGCTCATACAATTTATTTACATAAATTAGGACAGGCTTAGGGTGGTGTCACATCTGCGTTGGAACCTCCGGTTGGAGGTTCCACCACAGATACAGCTCAAAATACCTGGAAAAAAGCCAGGCCACTGAGCAGAAACTGAATGGACCCCAATGGAGGATGAAAGCGGAACCCCGAGCGCAGATGTTAAAGTTAAAGTCACTTCTGTTAATATGAATAAAATGCACTCATTATTTTACTAGTATATGAAGTCTGGATCACTATTTTATTTCTTGTAGGATGATGAGACTGGGTGCCTGTGAATTCATATGGCTGCCCGCAGTCTTTCTTATAATTCAATCACACTCCCTTTGATTGATGTGGATAATGTCGTCTCCATCCATGCTGCTTCCAGCATAGGAGAAACCATCAATTTGCACTGGGCCCCCTAGTAGCGGAACCACTTTCAACTGTGTCCATACCCTCAAGATGCGGATACAGTTAAAAAGTATTGAAGAGCATAAAAATAAAACAAATTAGAATCACCTCTGTTGCATGCTGCCGATCTCGTCCCTGTGGTCTCTGCTCAATTCTGGGCTCAGCGATCACATAACTATCTAAGCTTGGGACTGCTGAGGCCAATGAAAGTCTCAGCCCCCTGAGGTCAGTGATTGAGGAGTGAGGCAACCGTAGTGGAGGGGTGGGGTGGGTGTATCCTGTTTTAATACCCATGCACAGACTCTACCAGTTTTGCCTATGTCAACCACAGGTCAGAGAAGATGTTGATATCTTGGAGGTCAGAGCAGAATCAGCTCTTTTATGGGCAGAATCATCAGGCTCCCTTTCTCTATGCATGTGATAATCCCACTTCGATTTCTTGGATATCGGTATCTTCACTGACCTGAGGATGAAGTAAAAGACATCCTTCACATTTATCAAAGGGAGAGTCTAGGTTACAAAGAAGACTCCAGACAACCGGTATGGTCCAGGTCCACCCACCAGACCACTCAGATCTAATTAGTATAGGACACAAGATTTTTAAACATTTTCAAAAGTTATACATGGCTAATAACCAATAAGGGATACAGGTTTTGAATGCAAATTTTCAGGTCTATAACATGGCAGTGAGTTCCCTTGAACGGGGCTGTTTGAGTTAAAACTGTCTTATGCAAACGGCTTTTACTCATGGTAAAAAACATAATAAAGAGCAGACCTCCTTGCATGTCCTCTGACAGCAGTTCTTGGTCTCCTCGCTAATGTACTTTTTACAGCCTTCAGTTAGTTTGTGATGTTGTGTAAAGCTGCTGCTGCAGCCAATGACAGAGCTCCGCGATTATTGCTGAGCTCTATCATTGGTTACAGCAGCCTGTTTATGGGATGGCAAAGGCTGTCTGCAGCCTGCAAACATTACGTCAGTGAGGAGAACTGGAACTCTTGGCAGGAAACACGCAGGGAGAGGAGAGGACGAGCTCCTAATTATGTTTTTGCCACGGGGAAACCATTTGTGAATTAAAGTTTTAACTTGGACAATCCCTTTAAGTCATGGATAAATGTAAATCGCTCTGAATATGAATACTCATGAACAGACAAATGACCACTACTGTCTTGGAACAGGCAATCCCACTCTTGGCCATTAAAATATTTTCAGAACACACTTAAAGGAAAGGTTCACTGTTAAACATTATCTGATAGGTAACTGAAATATCTCAAAAGACGGTAGTCTGTGCTTTGTGATTGACCACTAACGAAGACTGTAAAGTCTTCTACGTTTAAATCCATAGAAAGTCCTATATTTTGGTGGAAAATTTTCACTGATTGACTTGAATAAGCAAAAACACATCCATGATGGAAACGATAAGCAATACATTACATGTATTTGGTAAACATTTATGCACTATGGTTCCCGTAGAAGCAGTTCTTGGAATTGCTCACAGGAAACTTAGGAAATGATGGAATAAACTTAACTGTTCTTGGCGTTCTTCTGGTACCGCCTCATTCCTCTTGGGTTCTCAGCATTGCTCTGCTTGTGATGCGGTGTGACATAATGTGACATTGTGCCACGCAGTCTTGTCATGTGGCATCTTAATCAGAGTGATGCAAAGAACACTTGGGTGGGTGGGGGGAGGGACTAGGATCACAATAGGGAGAGGTGCAAATGAACAGTATTTTATTCTCAATGTAATCTGAAACTTCACAGCCAATTCATGAAATGAACGTGTATTATTTCCACACCTTTGTGAAAATAGTCTAAATCAGACAAAATTAAATACTCAGCTTAATGGCAAAATGAATGGTAGACATATAAAGTTACTACTGATAGCATCTAGCCATTGGAACACCCATCAGCTTACCTGTGAGATCACCAGTTGCCGTCCATAGATAAAGTTACTCCCTGAAAGTCCTTCCCCGGTGAGATCACCAAACTTAGGTCCTATTTTATATTGCATTTCTATATATTTCCGTACAATTGTTTTGTAGTTTTGCTGCATTTTCAGTCTGTAACTGCATAGCTGTAGTTTTCGAATGGACTTTCTAGACGGAGAGAACAAGGAGTGGCTCTTCCACAGTGTAATGTTTAAGTTGTTCAGTTCAAGCAGTCTGGTTGAAATGACCTATTGTAACAAGTGAGCAGTACAATGACAATATTTACAATCATGAGGTCATCCCTCTGAGATTTATATGGAAACTATTCCAGACTCTGAACAAATAATGTCTTCATTTTATTTTATGTGGGTCCTTGGGTTATATAATAAAAACATAATAACTGCTTTGTTCTTTCCTGGACTTTGGTTTATGATTTTTGTATAACTTTCTACATTTTGTAATGTCCACGATATTTTTTTTAATATAGGTAGTTGCAAAATTCTATGCTGACCATTTAGTTACTATATTTTATGCCCGTAGGTGTGATATAAAGCTGTAAATCCAACGGATGTGAGCTTAATAAGAAAGTGAAAAGTTCCAGGTTTATGATATCTGAAGAGGTAATAAGCAGCAATGTTGTCCAATTGTTGCAACATTTGTGGGTGTGGTTATGCAAATGAAAGGTATGGATATGCAAATAAGGATTTGGTAAGGGCCCTTTTAGACGCACAATTGTCGCTTGCATGAGCGAATGAAATGGTGACATCACCAGTTCGTTGGCTCTCGTACAGCCTGTTTAGACAGGCAGATTCACTGTTGACTCATTCAATGAGAATCATTCACTTCTCGTACAATGTTGCACATTCACCAGTGTGAAACACTGAACAAGCGCTGTTTAAACGGAATGACAAGTCAATGAGCCAACGATGATTTTTATGCCAGCAGAAACTGAACGACAAATGGGAAGCTAACAATTCTCATTTGTTGTTTACTCATTGGCTCACGTTTAGACTGAATGATTTATCGTTCACTTTCGTTCATTGACTGCACGAGTGAATGAGCTAGCGATGACGTCATTTGTTCATTCACGCAATGAAAGTTAGACTTGATAGTAATCAATCCATGGCAGGCCTAGGAACTTTTGTTAGGCCCCATGTTGACATGGTAACCATCAGCAACCCACCTGCATGCTTCCATGCCTGCCTGTTTCACATCCTGTATCCAAGCTAGAGGCGGTACAAGAACCTCCATGCCTGTTCGTATCACATCTTGTATCCAAGCTAGAGGTGACCCAACAGAGTTTTAAAGCCGCCATGCACACCCGTATCACATCTTGTTTCCAAGCTAGAGGTGACCCAACAGGGTACTAGAGCCTCTATGCCTGCCCATATTACATCTTTTATCCAGGCTAGAGGCAATACAGCAAGGTACTAAAGCCTCCATCCCCACCCATATCACATCTTGCATCCAGGCTAGAGGATAGTAGATTTCTGGAGATAGGTCACTGATCCAGGGATTTATTATGATATTTGAGATTGGGAAGGAGTTTTCCCCTTAATATGAGGCAATTGTCCTCTACCGCATGCCTTCCTCTGGATCAACACTGAAGAATTATATTAAAATGTTAGGGAGAAAATACTAATGTATAACCTTTAATATTACCAAATAGGTAAGTAAATTGGTGTATGCAAAAATAATGAATCTGCCGCCAGCAAGTGGGCCAAAATCACATGAGGTTCAGGGTTGAAGACTAAAAGATCTCCACGATATTCGCAGCTAGGAGCTGGGTTTAAATCAAAGAAAGTGGTATCTAAGCTCACTCTAACTCCTATAAACACACAAAGCTCACCCCTATCAATTCTATAAAGTGGGATGCCCGACTTAATAATGGTAATCTCAAATACCACAGGAATCAAACCCTCATTCCTCCTAAACAAAGTCCTGAAGATAAGGGTCTTTATGCAATGAAACCACAGCTGCTGACTTTACTCATCTCCTCCTGTTGGTGGTTAGGGTCCCCATCTCCTGCCCCTGTGATTGATTTATGGGTTCATAGGAGCTGAAATGTTGAGTCTGAGGATTTGACTATAAGGGGGCATTAGTGCAGCCTTTTTTGCATGGTGTGGGATTCCATTGGGGAGTTCCGTGACCTGTTGCAAAAACAGCATTGTGAAGGAACCAAATGGAAACATTCACTGTAATTAGACAAGTGGACACTACTCTAGTCTCCATTTGTCAAGAGTTCTTTTCCTTCCCATCATATTTGGAGTACACAATAGCATAGTCAACACATAGCTAACACCTAGAATGAACAGTAAGGAAAGTAAATATAATACTCACATCCCAAGACTTAATGTTTCAGCTCCTATTAGCCCATACATTTATTTTAGTACCTTTCAGGCTCCCTTTAATGCCATTAAATAATACCCTGACAAATTTGCAGACCTTCATAACAATGATTACTTGAACTTGGGGGAACCCTTGTCAAATGTCCCAAAGGTATTACTGCAATCTCTCTTTAAAACCGGCATTAGAAATGCTTCATTCAGACCACAAGGAAGTCCTTGCAAAATCAATGCCAGAATCTATAGACATAAACATCATAAAATTATTAGATTAGTGATTTAATTGAGACATTAAACATTGTCTTATCAGTTCATAAAATAAATGGAAACGTTGTTTCATCCATAAATCACAAAAGATATCTCAAAGGCGCCAGATCTTCAAGGTCTTTGGGGCTATTAGACTGATACATCTGGGCAAGAGCAAGCATGGTTTTGTTGGCACCAACTACTGCATACTTAAAGTCATGGGGCCCTTTGCAGTTTGTGTCCACACGTGCACAATGACTTTTCCATTTGGTGAGCAGGAAAGGGGAATCCCCATGGCCGAATGGCTCCGCCTCTGGATGGAACCGAACAGAACACATGGACCCTATTAAATATTATGGGGCCTGCCCGCTTTCCACCCAGCTGCCTGGCTTTTGAATGGAAGAGCGCTTTATGCAATGCTTTTTCTTCCAGTATTGTGAGTCGGATCTGTGACGGAACCTCTGGCTGGAGATTCCGATGCAGATGTGAAACTCGTCTGATCCTTCTTTGGTTAATGTTTTTTAAATTCTGTACTGTAATTTACAGTAAAGATAACCAAGCGACTATTCTGCTGATAGAAATTTTTCCAACATCTCTACAAACGTGTGCTTATTTGAATGGAGGAAAGGCAATTAAGGACGTTTACTCTCATTGTGGAAGTGAGTGGTGAGAAAAATTATTTAAAGACCTAGATCAGTAGAAGAGTTCTACAAATATTTATATATAGAGGTTTACTATGAATCATTGCTCAAAAGGGATGGTTTTTCTTTTATGTTTTAGGGAACCGCAGCGATTTATTTTTACTATTTAAGATCACCATATACATCAAATGAAAAAAAATATGAAACCTCTATAATTGGTCATGAATAGAGATGAGCGAGCATACTTGCTAAGGACAATTACTTGATTGAGCATTGTCCTTAGCGAGTACCTGCCCGCTCGGAAGAAAAGGTTCGGCTGCCAGCTTGGGTAAGAGGTGAGTTGCGACAGTGAGCAGGGGGGAGCGAGGGGGAGAGAGGGAGAGAGGGAGAGAGAGATCTCCCCTCCTTTCCTCCCCGCTCTCCCCCGCCGCTCCCCGCCCACCACCGGCAGCCGAACCTTTTCTTCCGAGCAGGCAGGTATTCGCTAAGGGCAATGCTCAATCGAGTAATTGCCCTTAGCGAGTATGCTCGCTCATCTCTAGTCATGAAGTTTTGCAAAAATGAAAATAAACTACAAATGCTAAAATTTGTTGGACTATTTGTTCCATGTTGGACTATTCAACTGTCAATTACCATAACCTGTCAGGGGTCAGTCTGTGGTTTATCATTCGTTGTAAAGTACAAATTTAATTTTAATCATTTTTGCAAAACTTCCTATTTACCAAGACAATAGGAAAGAAAATGTAGGCAGCAGTCAGAAACTGGTACTCCAAATCAATAATAATGCTAAGAGTGATGAAATCATGGCTACCTACTTCACCAAGGTGGTATGTGGGAATGAAAGCCACCACACACCCCTGTATCCAAGTGTGGCGATGCACCCTCTCCCGTAATGTGTTTATAGTATGGCCTACCTACTTAAGATAGCATGAGCATTCCCACAAACATAACAGGAATTACAATTTGAACATCTGATTTATAAGGAGCCTCATCTCTTCCAATATTTATCACATTCCTCTCATGGGTGGTGTCTGAACAGCATTTAACACTTGGATTTTCGACATTTAAAGACACCATTCGATACTGTAGTAGAGATAGTCCTACTTTTGACAACCTTCCTGGGGCAGGAAGGGGCCAAAATATTCTTCAGGGACCTACTCTGTCTAAAAATTGTTCTGGTCCAGGCACATTTCCGCTCTTTGGAACATAAACTGGTGGAATATGAGCAAAACTTCCGGCCGGTGAAAATGTCTCGTTCTTAGCTTGCATTGCCTGCACAATCTCTAGCATCACCCACCACTACCACCAATGAAGGAAATTATTGCAATCGTTTACTCTATAGGAATAGCATATTTTTTGATTTGTGTAACTGCTTGAGAAAAGTCAGGTTTTGATCTAATTCCTCCTGAAACGCATTGCAGAGTGAATCAATTGTACTTGTATTACTTCTGGCTATAAACCCTCAGATGATACATCTCCACTGTCTGCGGCTGCACCCGTTTGGTCCACGAGTTTACTTGGATACAGGGGGTTGTGGTGGCTTTCAGTCCCACATACCACCCTGGAGAAGTAAGTAGCCTTGATTTTATCACTCTTAGCATTATTAATTGAAGGACCATTCCCTAAGTGTTGTCTACATTTTTTGTCCTACTGTCTTGTTTACTTCCCGGATCTTGGTCTCATGGCTGACGTAACCAGTGCTCTCCAGGATTGGAGGTTTTGGATTAATTGGGAATCTCCATAGCCTGTTGGGGTGTTTATATTACAAGACTATTGTAGCTGTTGGGTGTAGTGGTCGGCCTTAGTTCCCTGTGGCAACCTTACCACACCAGGTGAGTTTGTTCCATGTTATCTTTAAATTTGGGAGCTCTGTCCTTATTTTTAGTTTCCAATTTCTCTGCATATCCTGCCCGAGCAGATGAGTGAACTCTGACATCGTTCGCTCATTCAAATGGGAAATCGGCAGTTCTAAGTAGACCTTTACATGGAGGACTTGCTATACATACCTTTCCTGTTGCTTAGCCTGTCTCAGGAACCCCAAAATCCTCTTTTCAAGCCACCATGGTCCATATGTAAATCATGGTGGAGTGGTCTGGTGGGTGGTTCATTGACGATAGTGGTCGAGAGCTTTCTTCAGTAGGTGATAGTCAACCTTTTCCCTGACTCTTCTTTGGCTGCTAGCATCACACTTGAGCAGTCAATAAAGAGTCAGGCGAAATGTATAACAAAACCTCAGAAGGTTAGTAGTTTATGAAGTACTGGCACCAGCTAGTCTAGCACTCATAACCATGTCTTGTATGAAGTGGCTCAGATTGCTCTGAATGCTGAATTTTTCTATTCTGATGTGGATTCACAGTGAAACTGATAAAGGGAAAATGTGATTTTATGCTGCACTCCAGGCATGGGGAGCTCCAATTGTGGAAGGACCAATGTCTCTAATAAAGTAGACATTTGGCATACCCGACTGCAAGGTATAGAAGTAAGCATTATCTTTACATTGTAGGACTTGGCTCTGCAAAAACATGGTAATATGCTAATTTCATAGCCCAGCTGTCAGCATATCCGTGAACACCTTTATAAGTCATGCATGGTCTTTTGAGTTAATACTTAAGGATGAGGAAAGTGCACAATATGCATGACTGTAGTTCCATTAGGTTTGGAGACCTGGCCACCATCCAAAATATCTTATCAGCTATGAAGAAAATATAGAATGGAGCATTTTGCAATTATCAGATAGAATGAAATCAGAATAAAATCATACAAAATGCAGACATTGTAAGACAGAATTAATGACTTGTGCTTATCTGGGTTTCAGAGAAACTTCTACCTTAATTATAACATTCCTGAAAGATGTAAATGCTTGGATTTTGTGGAAAGGAGGGCATGCCAGTAAATTTATTACATTTACTCAGGTTTCTCATCTCCTGTAACAAGTACTTAGAGCAGCTCTTGTTTCTAAATATGTTTGAAGAGGTGTAGCTGACTGGAATATTTTAACACTTGCTGGCCATAAGCCAGAGAAAAGCCATAGAGACCATTGTATTCCGCTGTGTCTGCATTCGACAGACGATGCACATTGGACATATCCCTACTTATATCTGAAGCTTTCATAGTAGACTTAGTATAACCCAGATATGTGCTGTGTTTTAGAACAACATCACTTTTTAGGTGTAGTAGGTGTTTATTTCATGAATAGGCCATAGGTCTTACACAACTTTCGTTATTTTTGTAGCTTGAAAGTTCTTCTTTGTAAATCCTTGCTTAGCACAGCCAAGAAAATATTCATATAAAAGTAATTTGGCAAACCATTTCTACAATAGTAGCACTGTTGTTGACTGATTTATAGAAAGTTCAAACACTTTGGCACACCTTTCGACAGCTGTCAGGTAACACATTAGTAAAACCTTAGGAGATTGTCCCGTTGTTCTCCATAAGCATTCTCTTCTCATGGACAAAGCTGTCTAGCTGCAGTCACCAGTGGGGGAGTTTACTGCATACTGTTTTATAATTCAGTTCAATGTATAAGAACAGTTTGCAGTATGCTCCTAAGCTCCCTCTTGTGGTGGCTGTAAGAAGCTAAAATTTGATAATGTAACAATCTATGCAGGCAATTTGGAGTTTTGTATTTTAAAAAATGGTGCTCTGACTTCTATAAAGATATATGTAATTAATGCAGGCAGAATTTTGGACCTATTTAACTAAAATATTTAAGGCTGAAGTAGTTTAATGTCTAGAAGAGGTTCATTTGTGCTACCAAGTTGTAATATTCTATTTCCACATTTTGCCAAAACAATTTTAAAAAAGGAAGAATCAAGAGTCGACCCAACAGTTAGTATTTTGCAACTATCTTTATTGTGTATAAAATGGACTGTTAGAATGCAAACTACTCTTCTACTACTCAAACTCTAGGATCTCATGTTAATCAGGGAGAATAGTGAGATATAGTTCTATATTCCCACCTTCTTCATCGGTAGATTTATTATCTGTATGAATTTGGTTGGGGTCCCAGTGGTTCTACAGAAGAACGCTTACATCATCATAGTAGCTTATGGTGATCTACATTTGGTTTAGGCGAACCACGAGATGTCCAGATTTTGTCACAATTTGGGCCCAAAAAAGTTTGTGGTCATGAAAAACAGGTCTAAAGTTGCCCATTAACTTTAGGTAGCTGTATGCCAAATATTCCTCCTGACCCAACTGAGCATGTGTTTTTATTTCCGTAAGGGGATAGTAGCAGAGACTTCTCTGGCAGAAGATTATTTCCCATGGGAACAAAGGATTGGGCATGTTGAAGTCTAATAGATCTTAAACTTTCTTCTTTCTCCCCAACATTGGCTGTGAAGGGAATATTGGGAGCCCTCCAAATACACTACATAACTGGTTGGTCTTGCTGAAGTTAGTAGGTTCAGCAAACGTTCATCTAAAATGTATGAGCAGCTTTAGTAGGATATTACTAGGATAGGAATTAGCTGGAATCACACAGGATGTGGATTAGAGGTCACACCTTCAACTCAAGCAGCCTGGATACACATCTTCCAAATCAAAAAAGACATTTATTCTTTCCAACTTAAGTTGCAGTCGTACAGACATCAACCACTTCAGATAGGAACACCAAAATAAAACCTCACCTGTCTGGTTCTAACTTTACATAAAATGGCCCTCACCAGCAACTGGCGGGCTACCTACTACCAGCCTAACCGTATAAACAAAACAAGTACAGTTTTACACTCCATACTCCGAGTTTTCCATAGGTTAGAAACTCCTGCAGCTTCAGCTGTTTGTGTCTCCAGGGCAGAGATAACACATTGGCACATTTCCTTGTCCTTTAGTATGCACCCACTGGAGCTTCTCATTTATTACCTAGCAGGTGAGACTGCTCTCTGCTACTTCCCAGCAGGACAGGCCTCTGGGAGAAATTTACCTCCCATCCATTATGACTACTGTCATCCTGTCACATTACACAGAGTTTTAGTCATAAAAAGAGGTCCTGCCAGCTCCCATAGTATAACAATTCTGGAGCATCTTTTCTTAGAACAGCTTTATTTTCTCGAAAATTATATAAGGTAGTTAGTTGATAGCTGGATGTTACCATTATCCTAGTCAATACACAATGTGACCGACCAATCAACGTATGTCTGTACACATTTATTCTGGCTTCTTCTCATTGAGAATCATGGTTATACTTCTAGTCTGAAGGTCTTTCTGATCACGTCAGTAGCCAATCTTGTTCTACTATCATATAAATCTGTTTAGTGTTAAGGGTTTAGGGTATTGTAACATTTATCTCCTAACTTATTGCTATTTTTACATTGTTGTTCCATCTGGTTCATTACATATTTGTTAACATCTATACTACACGTGTTGTAATTCACTGTAGTAAACATTATCCCCATTTTCCAACTAGGGAGAATCAGGGTCTCCCCAGGTTCCTGACAGGGGGTTGCAATCATCAGGGCAAGCGCTCCGCTTTTAGGTAGAGTCCCATCCCATTAGTAGGTTAGGGTCAGATTTCTTGTTCCCTCACTCCTTTGTTTAATTATAGATATTTTGTTGTCCATGTTAGTATAATGTGTGCATATCCATCCTCTCAGGACAACATATGTCAAATCCAGATGAAAAAAAGTGAAAGACGTTAAAAGGGAGCGCACTTTGGAAAAAGCGACAAATAATAAAAACTGACAGGAATTTTGTATGTGAAGGTAACCTAAAATCCACTGATACATGGAGAGCTGCAGGCCCCCAACACATCAGATACTCTATAATGAGTGTCCAGGAAGTAAGGACTACAATAACCTCCGGGGGGGGGGGGGGGGGGGGGGGGGGGGGACACGACAATGTGGAGTCAGTGCTACTTAAAGGATCCTATTTTTAAACAGTTGTAATAGGCACCCTGCACAACCTGGTAGGCATGAACATAATTATGTTTTTGATATAAATATGGCACTTAGAAGGAACACTGGTATGCTTGAGAACGGCGCCAAAGCGCGTCGCAGCACCTGTCAACCTTTATTTTTTCCACTTGCACTGGAATTTGTATGGTTTTTTTTGTTTTCGACAAATTATTAAAAAAAGGAAAAAAAAGAAAAAGATTATACTTTCTCGCTTGATGGTGACCTCCTTGGAACCTTTGTACTAAAGAGTTCATCTCCACTACCCATATTGACCAGCATGCTACATTTTTGAGGGGTCTCTTTTCTTGGGGGACCCCCTCCTAAAAGCCGCCTGTAGACGGCTGGGTCGGATCCCGCTGCGGGATGCGACCTGTGCCTCGGCATTTACCTTACACTCAAACGTCCGGCGTCTTCTCTCTCTGCACTGCAATGTGCCGGCTAGAGCAAATGCGCAGTGCAGAGCCGGCACATCAGCAGTGACGTTTCTGGGCAGGCCTCTGCGAGGTTCGCAGAGAAATAGAACATGATACGATTTGTTTACCGTGCGAGTTTTCACACGGTCAAATCACAGGTATCTGCATAGGATTGCATTATCTAATGCAATCCTATGGCAGCGTGCACGGGTGGAAATTCTGCGGACTTTGTCATTTTTTAAAACGGTTTTAAAAAATAGGATCCTTTAAATAGCGCTGACCCCACATTGTCCCTCTTTCCCCTTAGTTTCACACTGAGGTTATTCTAGTCAAATCGAGATGGGGGTGTTTTGTGTCCAGCTGGGACACAACAGTGATATTGCCCATTCATGTCAGTTGTCAACCTATTTATACATTTCCACGACAAAAAGCAGCAAAATGGTACAATTCTGAGTGCTCAGAAAAGGTGCCCCAGCATGGGTATTTAACGGGTAATACAAAGTACAGTATTTACTAAAACAGACTTGTCATGAATGTTAACAAGTTAGGAGAGTATTGTAGACAGATTTGTTGAAATCTGTCATTTGGGCCGTTGAAGGAAGTTATTAATTGGGCACCTTCTACTAATTGGGCATACCATTGTATGGCTCATAGTACCGTTGAAGTTATATTTTCTGTGACAGGATAAGGCTTGAAGGTAGTTCAAGAAACGTAAGTGTTCTTTAGAAATAGTGGAAATACAACTCTGATTTATTTCTTGTTAAATTGCAGAATCTGCCACTTGTAAGCATAGCGGTAACCTTTAAAATTATTGGATTAAGACTTGTGTATGGAAAAACAAACACATCATAAAAACGTGTCTATTTCTCGCCTGCCATGTACCTTATTTCCATCTAAAGTGAAAACAGCCATTATAAATACCAGACTTGTATTCGCCTGGCTGAGATGTAGACACCACAGTCAGTCAGCTGTCTGTGTTGGTGGCAAAAAGACCTTAGAAGACAACTTTCTATTGCTCTGAAATCAGCATGTTATTACACTAACCGTGCTCAGGCCTTGATACAACTAGTAAATGCTGGGCACAGCTCATTCCACACATTCTCATGTTAGACATTGCTGGCATATCTGCATGATACAACATAAATGTTAGATAGATGCGGATTCCACTTGTGGATCCTGCATCTATCTCCAAAACTGACGTTTCCTGATCTCCATCTGCCTGTCGAATTGGCGCTGGTAAAATAGATGTGACTGGGATTATGGAAACAGTTGAGCTGGCCATGCTCGGCTTTATGCATAACTCCTATAGAAGCAAATGGGGGCTAATTAAACAACGTAGCATAGGGACTCTGGTTTGTCAGATCAATGCGGGTCCCAAAAGGCGGTATACACACCTATCATTTGTGGCATATCATAAATGTCTAAAATAAGAATACCCCTTTAACACCCTAGTGACATGTGACATACAGTAGATGCATGACGGATGGGTGTGGGAACCAAACCCGCTCCATATGCAGCAGGTGTTGGCTTTACTTGACAGCTGACACCCCATCGCATTGGATGGGATGGGAGATAACTCTGATCCCAGCTGTTAAATATTTACATGCCACTGTCTATTCTGACAGTGGCTTTTAAATTGCCTGAGAAAGAGAGATTGACGTCCTCCGGAACACACCCACTGCCTGTAATAAGATCACAAGGTGCCGTTCAGGCATCATAGCAACCAGGGGCCTTAAGAAGGTCCCTAACTGCAATGGATTTCTGCCTATTAAGCTCTTTTTGTTGCAAGGCTTGTTGCCTGCACAAATTCAATATACTGCAATACTGAATGTTGCAGTATATTGTATAAGTGAGCAAACAATTGCTAGTTCAAGTTCGCTATGGGAACAGAAAGATTAAGAATCACTTAAAAGGTTTTTTTTAATGTTTTTGCAAAAAATAAAATTAAGTTTAAAAAAAACCTTTACCATTTTAACAAAAAAGAAACGTATTGCAGGGTCTGTAAAAGTCACATCTATTAAAACACTTATTTTACCCACATAGTGAGTGCCATAAGGAAAAAAAGGGCAGAATTGCACTTTCAGTCACTCCATCTCCAAGAAAGAATTTTATAAAATGTGATAAAAAGTCATATGTACCCCAACAGAATATCTATGCTAACTAATATTTGTTCTAGAAAAAATAAGCCTTCCTAAGACCCCATTTTCAGAAAATTTAAGAAGATGGCAGCAGAAAGTAAATTCTTTTAAAAATATTTTTAGGAAGCATAACAAATAATATAAACCTGGTATTGCCATAATTGTACTGACCAGTAGAATGAAATGAACATGTAATTTTTCCATAGCATTTATACTATAAAAATAACACCCTAAGGGCTTATTCAGACGAACTTATATCATCCATGTATTCATGCCGGCCGATATACGGCGTCCCTCTCTGCAGGGGGAGGAGGCTGGAAGAGTCGGGAGCAGTGCTCTGAGCTCCCGCCCTCCTCCACCAACTTTCCACCCCCTCTCCGCCCCTCTGCACTATTTGCAATGAGAGGAGGTGGGACAGGGCAGAGCTAATTCCTGGAACTTAGCCCCGCCCCCGTCCTACCTCCATTCATTGCAAATAATGCATAGGGGGTGGAGAGGAGGTAGAGTGGGGGCGGGAGCTCAGAGCACTGCTTCCAGCTCTTCCAGCCTCCTCCCCCTGCAGAGAGAGATGCCGTATATCGGCCAGCGTGAATACCTGGCCGATATACGGTCATCTGAATAAGCCCTAAAAGTGATGTGATTGTATTTTTTTTCCATTTTACCCCTCTTTTTTTTAAAGTTTTTCAGCACATTACATGGTACATTGGTGTCATTGAATAACAAATGAGTGTCCTGCAAAAATCAAGCCCTCATATGGCTATGTTGATAGAAATTTTTTTTTAAAAAAGTCACGATTTTTTGAAAGTGGGCAGCCAAAAACAAAAAATGGCCGTGTCCTTTAGCTATTTAGCTATTATTGTTGATGTGACAACCATAAGTCATATGAGTAGTTTAGTAGATTGTATATAAGTCACTATACCATTGGACTTTTGCCTGCACAATATTCGGATAGACATTTGCAAGGCTTTCTTACTGGCAGCCTAATAACCTATATCTAAATCACGACATTGACGTTACCTTCCGTTCCGTGCTTTATCCCCCACTGCTGCATTATTTCAATATGCACTTTGAAGCATGAATTGTGAATAGCTAGCTGGTCTTCAATAGTTTCTCAGAACCTTGTATTATCTATTGTTTTTTGATGGTACTCCTGGGAACTGTATTGTAACATCATGTTACAACTATATGACAGTGTCATGTGGGCTCTGTGGAAGTTTTATTCAGATTTAAGCACTTCGTAGTGGTATTATATATGCTATAAATGGCAGTATTATCTTAGCGCTATTCAGTGGTATTATATAAGCTGTATATGGCAGTATTATGTTTGAACTTTATGGGGGCATTATGTAAGCAGAAAGCAAGAGAAAAATTAAAAATTATATTTAGTTTAAAGAGTATACAGACAAGTTAAGGTGGTTTTCCATGCGACGAGCCGTCCTGCAACAAATGCCCCACAAAGCATCTAACAATAATTGTTCCTGTACTTCTACACAGTAATGCTCATCGCTAGTGAATGAAGCTACGATAAAGAATGATGGATGTGGAGTGTGTGTGTGTGTGTGTGTGGGGGGGGGGGGGGCTTGTTCCGGACGGCCTCCCTTCACTATAACCAGTCACTTTGTTCATAAGCGATACTGACTATTTACACAGAATCATACGTTGTTCAGTTTTTAGTTTCTGCATGTAAAAAAACTGAACAAGGAGCAAGCAAATTGTCATTCATCATTCAGTCAGGGCTGCACTTACACTGAACGATAATCTTCAGATTCCCGCTGGATCGCAGGAATCCAAATACAAAGGATAAGCTGTCGAGCAAATAATGCTTGACGCTCGCTCGTGTGCCATTACACAGCAGCAAGTATGGTTGGCATTGTTCTTTACTAGAGATGAGCGAGCGTACTCGGAAAAGCACTACTCGCTCGAGTAATGTGCTTTATCCGAGTATCGCTGTGCTCGTCCCTGAAGATTCGGGTGCCGCTGCGGCTGACAGGTGAGTCGCAGCGGGGAGCAGGGGAGAGCGGGCGGGAGAGAGGGAGAGAAAGATCTCCCCTCCGTTCCTCCCCGCTCTCCCCTGCAGCTCCCCGCTCCGTGCCGGCACCCGAATCTTCAGGGACGAGCACAGCGATACTCGGATAAAGCAAATTACTCGAGCGAGTAGTGCTTTTCCGAGTACGCTCGCTCATCTCTATTCTTTACCTACCCGCCTCTATTCAGAGTAAGCAGACTGTCGTTCAAAAGTGAACAACTGCAGTTTACACCAAACGGCATGGGTTCAGTTTTCTGCTTACCTTTTACACGGAATGATTATCATTCAAATTCCTGCGGAGTGTGGAAATATGAACGATTCTCAATGATAATAGTCCAGTGTTAAAGGAACATTACTCTTTAGCTTAACTCTTAAGGTACATTTACACATACAGATGATCGCTCAAAATTCATCAGAAACTTACAGTTTTGAGCGATTATTTTTCATAGGTACTAATGGGCTAATCAGCCCTTTAGTACTTCATTGCAAGTATTTAGAGAACAGCAGGTGGTCTGTTCTCTAAATACATCACTATTGTTCTCTAGCGGGACAGCGGCTGTTAACAGCTGTTAAAGAATGCTGTGTTCTCTGCACTGCCCGCGGAGAACACAGTGTGCGGTCCGTCTTATCGAGGGACGAGGATTTCATGCGGACCTGAAGTCAGCAATAGACAAAAAATGCATGATGGGCGTACATTTACACACAACGATTATCGCGATAATTTGAGTGATAATCATTGTGTGTTAAAGGGCCTTTATCTCCGTGTGCCCTGCTATCAAGGTGGTTTACTTACAGTTTGATAAGAGAACAATGGCTTTTTCATAGCTTAAGATAACTTTCTGTTTTGTCTCATCTGTACAGACAACTCCAATGCTTTCTCATTTTAGCAGAAAGAGTACTCAGTTTTAAGAATACAACAGTTTCCTTCTAGATCTTTCACTCAAGGTTATAGGCCATTTACATTGAAGGTAGGTAAAACTCAAATGTTCATCCAGGGATTACTCTGACTGCCATTATGGAGTCGGGAAGGAATTTTTTTCCTCCAAATAAGCCAAATTGGCATCTGCCTCATTGTTTTTTTTGCCTTCCTCTGGATCAACAAGGTGGGGGGTTGAAACAGGCTGAACTAGATGGACATTATCTTCATTCAGCCTCGTACTATGTTTATTACTCAAAATGAGTTTAAACAAATGAAATTGAGCAATAATCGTTCTGTGTAAATGCAAAAAAGTTGTTTACTATTTGTTCACTTCTTGTTATCGCTGACTTACAGTCAGCATAAAAAAAACATTGCATGCTTCCTGTCTTGTGTAAATGCTTTTTGCTTAGCGCTTCATATCGAAAGGGAGTCACTGAACGAGAAGCCAGTGAGAAGCCCGCGATCCAGCGGGGAAGTTGGTCAGTGTAAACACTCTGCACGAGCGCTGAGGACCATCCGTAGATATAAATTCATAGCTTGATCTGGCTAAACCCTTAAGGCAGGGGTGACAAACTCATTTTCACCGAGGTCAACATCAGTCTCATGCTCCATTAGCTCGTTCGTTCTTTTACAGCCTGTTTATACAGGTAGATGCATCGTTGGCTTGTTTAAATGAAATGAGAATGGTTTAGTCTTTCCCATTCTCTGTATAAGGGAGGGAGCGCTGTTTAAACGATAAGTGAACGAGTCAATGAGGGCTTTTATGCGTGCATAAAATGACCGACAAGTGAAAAGAAAAATTCCCTTCGTGTTCAGTCATTGACTTGCATTTAGAGTGGACGATTATCGTTCAATTAAGCTTGTTTGAATGATTTTTTTGAACAATAATAATATTATTTATATATCACCAACATATTCCGCAGCGCTTACAAAACAGGGGAGAACAGATAGAAAAAACAAAGAAACAAAAGCCACGGTTACATGCAGTAAATCGATTGATGGAAACAGTAAAGGGTGAGGGTCCTGCTCCAATGAGCTTACATACTACAAATAGGGTGATACAGAAGGCAAAAGTATTGGAGATGTGCATGGTATGGTGAGACAAAGAGTGTGGGATGCTATGCTCATAGACAATGGTCAGACTTAAGCCATATAGTGGCTCAATCAATGTGACTTTTTTCCCTAAAACCGCAGTGAATGATGAGCAAGGTGAGTGGTTTCACCAAGATATCCAATGGATGGAAAATCGCCACTAAGGATTCTGGAATACAGGATAACAATAAGTAAACAAAAAAAAACGCTCCAGGGAATAGGACCATAAATCTGCAACTAGTAGGAGTAGGCTGGGTTCACACAGGCCGCATTTGCCACAGAAATTTCATGTGGAATTTTGCTGTGGCAAATCCACCGGCAGATGCGAATTCCGGGATTACCCAGCCATGTGGACGAGATTTGTCAAAAATCTCTTCCACACGCGACAGGCAATCCGTCGCGGCAAAGCGGTCTATTTTTTTTTTTCGTTGCGGCCGCACTCCTTACTATGGGAGCACCGGCCGCAACGGAAAAGCATGCGACCAAGCCGTTTCAAAGCCACCGGCTAAGTGCTGCGGGTTTTGAAGCTGCGCTTTCCCAGCATAAATCTCGTGGTTTTTCGCTGCGGCAAAACCGCAAGATTTCTGGTGGGATTCTGGTCCGTGTGAACCCAGGGGTAAGGAACATTCACTTACTTCACAGGTGGGTCTCAGATGAGAACACCCCCTAATCCTGGTTGGCAGTGTACCACAATGGTATTCTCAAAGGTCTGGAAAGATGAATCCAGTGAAGATTAGGTTTTCAAAATGTATTCAGAAATAATAATTGGAGTTGTCAGTCCTATCAAATTATAAAAATAAAAGTGTGCAATGCATTTCGTGGGATCGCTTAACCCATTTTCTCAAAGAGGTAGGAGTAACAGACTAGTATTGGGCTCTGTGCAGGAAAAATGCAGGATTTTAGGATTAGGTCATTTTCTGATAACGCCTTTCTATTAAGCTTTCTCTGACTGATTTGTAATTAACATGCACATCAAAAACGTAATAGAAACGCAGTAAAACTGCAATTCAAGCATACTTGGAAAATCAAACATGCTGTCTGAAAACTTCATACCTTTTACTATGAAATGCTGAGGTTTTGCAATGCGGTTTTCAGCTAACCGGCTAATACAGGGGAAGCACACAGTTTCATTGGATGTCACTTTTAGAAGCTACTGTGCTGAAAACTGCATCCTAAGACCTCTTTCACACGGGTGACAGCGATATCCGATATCAGAGAGAAAAATCGCAACGATATTGCAGCTGTGTTCTGTGCAATATTGCTGCGTTTTCGCGTTGTGATATTGCTATTGATGTCGCTACAAAAGTTGTAGCGCTCTTGTGCCGGGGGTTTGAAATATAAGTCCTAACCTGCATTAAAAACCAATTAGAAAAAAATCACCACCAAAGAGGCGCTGTCTGCTCTGCTGCACATCTTCTCTGCATCTCTGGCACACTTTTTTTTAGTCTTCAGTCAGCACCTCCTGGTTTGGAGTTTCAAAAACTCTGCCTCCAGTAAGCACTGGCTCTGATTGGTTCTTGAGCGCCGCGGCTCAGCCAATCCCTGAAGTGCTCGATAAACCAATCACAGCCATTCAATGCGATGGCTTTGATTGGTTCATCAAGTGCTACAGTGATTGGATGTGCTGCGGCGATTGAGAACCAATCAGAGCCAGCGCCTCCTGAAGGTAGGGTTTTTGAAATCCCTGACCAGAAAGCGCTAACTGAATACTGCAGACAAGTGCCAGGGATCTGTGGAGGAGACTTGCGGCGGAGCAGACAGCGCCTGTTAGGTGATGTATTGTTTTACTAATGCAGCTAGGGCTTATTTTAGGGGAAAGAGTAGGATTTCCTACTGTAAAAGTTGCGTCACTGCACAAAAATGCAACGCAAAGGAAAGCTCTATAGGGAAACATGGGCTACAAAACATAGCAAATCGCAGCAATATTCAGCAACCTGCAATTTTTTTTCTCGCAGTGTAGCAGCCTACAAAACATCACTAATATGAAGGAACCGGTTGAAAAGCATGGGCTTCACATGCGATTTGTAGCACTGGCGAGAAAATCGTGTGATCTTGTTGCCCGTGTGAAAGTGGCCTAATACTATGGGGGAATGGCAACAATTAACAGACACATCAAAAACACAGTAGAAATGCTGTGGAAATGCAGTAAAACAGCAATTTGAATGGCATGTGTGAAGTTGCTTTAAAGTAATTACACCTGTCTTTAAAACAATGTGCAGAAATCAGTCCTGTATTCCACTAAAATCACAATAGGATTGCAGAGATGAAACTAAAAATCTGCTACAATAAACCGTCCTCATACGATTCACAGAGAAGAATGCTATATACTAATCGGGCATTTAGATTTTAAGTTCTAATGTATGCAGCAGGATTCATTATTGTGCTAACCTTAATCTGAACGAATCGAAAATGATTGAAATGGCCTAAATAGAAAAATGTAACAGGTTCTCCCTTGAAATGTATATCTGAAAAACTGATTTAGGCTCAGTCTATTTCTGCATTTAAGGCTTCAGTCATAGTTCTGTTTCTCTGTTCCATTTTTGCCACAGAGATACTAAATTAACCCTTTACAATCCAATTTTGGATTCAGGGTTTCCTAGGAGGTTTGCTCTTTCTGACATTATACAATGGCGCCACCTGCTGGCTAGAGCCAGTGCCATGGTATTGGAGATGCTGGAGAGGCCCCTGACAACAGAGCGGTCAGTTATCTACAGTAAGAATACCCTGCCAAATGTCTTCTGACATCAAAGCTGTACAGCCTTCAATCAGAATGTCTTTAGACGTCAGACAGTGGATTGGAAAGCGTTAAAATGGAAATAAACAAATCTGCATTTTTTTCCCCCCATTTAAGTTTTTAAAAAATGAAAAGCAAGGAAAAAGCTTTCCATTTGCTTCTGCTCCATTAGGTTTTCAAATTTTTAATGGGAGAAATGGCACAGCCTGCAGCGCTACAGATCTATGTGCTTGTAATGAGATTGGGAAAGCCTTGTCTAACTCCAAAACCTTCTGCTCTGAAGTGGAGTTAAAGTAGATATGCCGTCCATTAGATTTAATATGCAGAATCCTGTGCTATCCAAAAACTAAAGAAATGTGGGGCTACTTTGGGGGTCATTGATTACTACTGGAGTCAATATCGGGGTCATTTATTACTATTGAGTTAATCCTATACAGCTCAGGACATTCTTGCTTGTAATGCATGCCACCAACACAGTTAGGGTGGTTTCACACCTGCAATCGGGGTTATGCTTTACTGCTCCATTCAGGGAGCAGGAAAGCAGAATCCCTGCAGCTGAACGGCACCGAACAACGCTGGATGGATTCCATTGACTATAATGGGGTCCTTTCGGTTTCCGCTCAAGTGCATGAATTTTGGACAGCAGAAAAAGTATGGTATGCAGAGCTTTTTCTTCCAGTATGTTGAGCCAGATGTGGGCCGGTTCCAATGCAGATGTGAAACTGGCATTATGCATTCAGATTCTTTGCTTTAACAAAATCTATATTAGTCCAGAATAAGCTAAAATTAACTAAAAATGGACTACTGTCACCATAGAAATGCATGTTGGACATCAAATCTAACAGGCTCAAACTGCACAAACCTTCTAGGAATGAATGGGAAATTCCTCGCTTTAAATCTCTAATAAATTTGTCTGCCAGCGGACAAATGTATTTAATCAGTCAGTTTGTTTCAGAGAAGTCATAAGGTGTCAACAGATTTGTATCACACAATGTAACAGTGATGCAAGTTTCTCGGGGGAAGAAATCCCTCCAGATTTCCTTGTTTCCTACATACCGGTTAACAAGGTGGCTCAGCTGCTGCACAGACGGTAAAGATAGTTGTTTTTCTTGTCATTGTTTCTACATGCTCCACAGGACCCATAAATAATATTTTAACCACCTGCCTTAAAACGATCAGATTACAGAATCTCCTGCAGATATAATGATGTCAGAACATCTTGGAACTGTCTGTTGACTTCTGAGAAGCCTATTAGCTCACCAGGATGATGATAACTCTTTGCTATCAATCAAGAAATCCATGTAGCAAAGGCGGCACCTGCACATGAAGAGGAAGGAAAGTGCTCTGATATCACTCTATTAAATACATAATGGGAGTATCTGTCATAAATCACAGATCTTGGTCAATGGACTATATATTCGATGCATTTTAGGTGTATACGAGTTAAGGAAGTCAATCTGTTTATTTCTCTTCTAGTCATTTCACAGGTTGACATTTTAAATGGTATATATAGTATGGTATGCAAATAACTGCAAAACCTTTCATCATGTAGTCATCACCCTCTATTCCATTATGGGAGCTGGCAATGGATAGTTGCTAGTAACCTTCTGATTACAAGAGGAAAGAAATCACTAATTACTTGAGGAGGGTTGTTGATTTAGAGATTATTCCAACTGCCAGATTGGAGAGAAGGAATTTTTTCCCTTTAATGGAAAAATTGGTTTCTACCTCATTGTTGTTTGTGCCTTCCTCCGAATCAACTTTGGTGGGATAATAGGCTAAACTGGATGCACATGTCTTTTTTCAGCCTAACATACTATATTATCTGAAAGACTCAATACTTGCCAATCTGTTTCCACCCCCCCCCCTATGACAGACACAAAAAAAAGTGTCTGATGGTCCTAGAAAGACATATGGATTTTGGGTGTTCCCTACAACCATAATATTGGTTGTTGAAGACTGTGTAAAACCTGCCTGATAAGGGCAGTCCATGTCCACATGCCCTACTAAGGTATTTGGACATCATACAGGGGAGAATCATATAGGTGGATCTACGTGGAAGTGCATTGGAAATTCTGGAAGTGGATTTTGCCCACTCACAGGGCTAAATCCACATGTGGATCAGAGACAAAATACATGGCAGAAATAAGTGGCTTTAGTGTGGATTTTAGAAATAAATCATTGTTGGATTTTGCTTGTGCATATACCCTTAGAGATCCAGGAGTTGCAAGACCCACATTGTCATAAAGGACCTCTTTCCAGCAGATAGAGGATTGTACATGTACAGTCATTTTTTAATCTAAATGAATAGGATATACAGGAACCTCTTAATAAGAAAAGCCTACTAATGGAGTATTCTAACAACATCATATTCATGTATAAAAAGGATGAAAAACTAGGCATGCTCTATGCAAGTGCAGGTATGTGAGCCTTCTCAGCACCTTTTTACTGGCTATTTGTGTTCCTTTTGGCTTCTTAAATCCTTTTACTTGACTGATAAGACACCGTTCTTGTCTGGAAACTACAGTAGTCGTCCAGGTTTGAAACTTTCCTATATATATATATATTTGAATAAAAAGATCTTTCATCTGTAAATTATCTTTCTATCAAAGAAAGATCCCGCAAAGATTGTTTAAACAAAACAGCGGGTGTGAAATACTCCTGCTGACCGGGCTAAAGAATAAATTAATGTAACCAAAAATAGACTTACTCGGATGAGGAGACCCACTGATTTCTGTAAAGCTCCTCCAGGTTCAGGTGAAAGTTTAAAAAAAGGACTCCGTGGCACATATTGAATCTTCAGAAAATCTTTCTGCTATACATGAAGACCATGTAGACATGTAAAGAGAAATTGGGGAGACTGCACAGCAATGCAGATTGGGGGTGCCAAAGCTCTTGTTTCTGCTTGTTAAAAGAGGGCTTTGGGACCCCCGAAACGCGTTGCAGTGCAGTCTCCCCAGTATCTTATTTACATGTCTACACCCGTCTCCATGTATAGAATAAGGATTTTCTGAAGATTCCAAATGTGTCCTTTGAAAGTACACCCGGACCTGCAATGTGAGGGTCCGTCTATTGCCAGATCCTTCACACCAGGCGAGTCCAGTTTCTTCAGCTCTTTTTATGCACTTTTATTTTACTGTAGCTTTTTCTGGAGCGTGGATAGGTTTGCTTATTATTGCAGAAAGATGTCTTTCACTCAATGTCATTAAAAATTTATAGGCCATTTTGAACTACTGTAACGATTGATATGGACTAAAAAGGTGTATGACTTCCTTCAAAATAATCATTCACGATTGTTCAACCATCAACTTACTTTTATTTGATGCGTTTGACCACCTTAGAGTAAGAGTCCTTTGACACAAGACAAGCTACTAGGCACAGATGGCCAACAGTCCATCATAGTTATAATTGATCCTATGCTCTTACACAGGAACGATCATCACTAGTAAATTGAGGTGGAGCAGCCGGGGATCATTCCAGCCCATTCACCTTCACTCGTAGTAAACAGAGTGTCATTCATAAGCGAGCCGCTGCCTATTTATACGGGCCTTTTCCGTCATTCAGTTTTCTGCATGCATAAACTGAACGACGAATGAGAAGCAAACAAATTCTTGTTCGTTGTTCAGTTGGCACATGCATTTACACTGAATGAAAATTAATTTAGATACCCCCTGGTTGCCCGTATAAAAGGGCCCTAACTAATCAGCGAAAGAGTCAAGCAGCTGAAAGGAGTCCTCATATAAGCTCCCTTGTAATGCCCTAAAATAAAAAAAATCTGTCTGGTGTAAGATATTGTTTTACAGGCTTGCTCTCCAGAACTGGATGTATGAATGCTCAAAATTGGGGCCAATGATTTCTCTGTAGATTAGAAAAAAAATACATTTTTTTCTTGACTTGCTTCATAACTTATTGGGACATTGGCTGATTGTAGGGGTGTACCTCTATTGCTACTCTCTACATGGTAGCAATCTCAATCGGTATCTGAGGGGGCCCTAAACAACAATATTGTAAATTACACATTTTAGTTGGGTACTTTGCTCAGGAGGTTCATGTCATGACTCTGACAAGCACCATTACTTCATATTAAAAAGGCCATGAAGAAGAATAAATGCTACCTAGAAATGGTTTCTAGATGATAGTTTATTTTAATTGAACTGACAAGATATACTACAGTAACCCATGTCTGTAGTTAAGACAGAATAAATGGTGAAAACTATATTTCACTTTTATGTAGGTCTATAATTAAAGAATATTACATTTTGTTTAATTAAAATAATCTTCACTTAAATATGGTTTAATAAAGCCATTTTAGCAGAACGTGCTGTTCTTCATGTAGCACATACCACACCCTTCTGGAGTGCTTTTAAAATGTTCCTCATTACACAGAGAAGAATGTTTCTGAAGCATTTCCTTCAGTGCCCTGAAAAGACCAGATTTAAAGTATGTACTCTGTGGGTACTTACAATAAAATGGTTTCTTCAATCATCTAAATTCAATTTTTGAAAATCAAGAATATAAGGCTGACCACATCTACATTAGAACCTCTGGTTGGAGGTTCCTCTGCAGATCTGGCACTAAATACTGGAAGTAAAAAAGCTGCATGCAACGCTTTTTCTTCTGGCTAGGAGCTGGGCAGCTGACTCGTACCAACAGACCCAGTTATAGTAAATGGGGCCCATTTGGGGCTGTTCGGTTCAATACTAAGACTGAGCCCTTTGGCCATGGAATTCCCCTTTCCTGCTCCCTGAACAGAGCAGAAAAGCCAGACCTCTGACGCAGATGGGAACCCACTCTACGGCTAGTTTCACACAGGCAAGTGCAGTATCGGGCCAAGAAACTCATCCCAATATCATGCTCATCAACATGTGTTTTACCCGCAGTCTCGATTGTCAGGCAAAAATGTCTTTCTGTGAAATTCCAATCCTATCGCAGGACTTTCATGTGCAATAAACGATCAGAAGGGTTTTTCCATTGATTTCAATGGGAAACCTTGCATCACACTCGCATGCATGTTGCATGTCTTGTGAAAACCATGAGATGCATTTAAGGTCCCATTGAAATCAATGGGCGATGCATTACGAGGAACTTGAAAAAAAAAGCACATGCCTCGTTTTTTTCCTTGTAGCATTACTGTGAGGTAAAACATTGCTCATGTATATGACTCCCTTCAAAAGAATGAAGTTCATATTCACGCGAATTTTGTGCATCTTGCAACACCGAAAACTCATGCGAGATTCTAACTTGTGTGAAACCAGCCTAACTTAAACATGAGATTTTGATTGTGGACATTTATCTTGCGGACAGTGCTCAGTGGTTGGGATCTGCACTAAAACCGTAGTAAGCAAATAAAATTTTACCCCTATCCTCCAAATCGTTTCTCTAATTCAAAGACAAATGAGAACTGATGGCAGTGCGGCCTTTGTGAGAACTGCTCTACCTCAAATGAGAGATCACTAGATATGTACAGCCCTACATGTTTTGTGTATTAGTTTCAAATATGTAGAAAGGTATCCATTTGTGCCTCATATTAATGGAAATGTTATGGGGCATTTGTACGTATGAAACATTTTTCCCCTTCAGGTTTTTACTGCAGACACCATAGAAGACCCATTCATAAAAGCCAACTATGGATAGATTTAACGTCCAACTCTTGTTATATAAATGAACTAAATATTGTGTGCTGAATAATTTGATAATATATCTATGTAGAGGTTAGAATTCTTTTCTTCTGATGATTTTTAGAGATGAGTGAACGTACTCGGTAAGGGCGATTTCGCAATCGAGCACCGCGATTTTCAGGTACTTCACTACTCGGGTGAAAAGTACTCGGGTGCGCCGGGGGCGGGGAGAGGCGTGGCGGCGTGGGGGGTAGCAGCGGGGAACAGGGGGGAGCCCTCTCTCTCTCTCCCCCCCACTCCCCGCTGCAACCCCCCCGCGCCGCCACGGCGACCCCCGAATTTTTTCGCCCGAGTACGGAAGTACTCGAAAATCGCGGTATTCGGGCGGAAAAGGGGCTTGGCCGAGCACGTTCGCTCATCTCTAATGATTTTCTTTCTTCCGTTCAGTTGTCGCCGACTTTTGGTCACTTTGTGGATCAGCATACACCATGCTTCCCTGTATTTGGCTGCTTCCTTCAGATTTTCTAGTTATGTTCATTTCTTTTGATGCAGTGCTCCAAATCCCCTGCTCATCTTCATGCACTCATATAATGAAATTTTAAAATCCTTACAGCCACTACTAGGAGCAGCTTTCTGTATACTGATTTATATATTGAATCCTATAATCCATTGCATGCAGAGCTCCCCCAAATGGTGGCTGGCTGTAGCCAGAATGTTATCACTTAGGTTTCTTTCGTAGGACAAACCCTTACCCCCTTATTCACAGGACCCGAATGAATGGAGCAGTGGTCACATGTGTGCACTACCATCCCATTCATTTTATTTGGACTGTTGGAGATAGCTGAGGACAAGCCATCTCCAGCAGTGGGCATTTGTGACCAACATTCCATTAATTCAATAATTTTTGGGAACCCTGTTCTCATGATCAGTGGGGGTCCCAGTGTTCGGATCCCCACCAAATACTTAGCCTCTATCCTGTGTTTGTTCCAAAGGGACAACACATTTAACTTTATGGCTGTGCAAAGGGATTCAGGAAATATAGAGCTTTGTATTAGAAAAGCAGAGATCCAACTCCTGTACAGTTATATGTGAGGTGAATATTCTGTTTAAGTTTTAATGCATATTGTTAGAATTCTGAAGCATTTAAAGAAAGATTTGGTTTAAATAACTTTTTTTTTAAATTTTATTTCCTATTTTCATAATATTAAACTCTTTCCTTATTTAGTTCATAAATGTAATTCTTTCAGATCAAAACGTTTTACACCTTTTCTGTTTGGCCTTTAAAATAACATTATGTGGACCTGCCTGTGATGTACAGTAATAAAAAGCATGGATAATTCTGATTGCTGACGCATTTCACAATATAGCAGGTTTTGACTTTTTAAACAGCACATTTGCAATTCCAACATTAAGCTTTATTGTACAACACTTGGCCTCCTTACTAAGAAGACTTTCCCATAAACAATGAATGTAGCTCCATCCTGATTCTATATAAATAAGCCCTTCCTACACTATTCACCTTTTCAAGGGCTCCTAAAGAGCAGTTCACCCCAAGGTGGAATTTCCCTACTTGATTGTCGAGTTCATATTGTTCTTTTTTCCTTTCTCCATATGTGTCAGACTATTTAGCATTTCTAAAACTTTACCTTTGCATACGTAGGTTTAAGCAATTGTGCTGAAAACTATTAGGCTAGTGTGGGAAAGTATGACTGAAAAGCCCTTCAAAACAGTGTTACAAAAGAAAGCAAAGTATTTCACAGCAACCCACAAATTCACTAAAACGCCATTCATCACATTCAGCTAAAACAATAAAATTTTATGCACATCTGATATCTACCTTATATTAGTACAAAGTGTGATACTTTTTATACCACTGATGAATTATGTTCTTGGCACTTTTGAAACTATTTTTAAATTAACCCAATTCTTTTTTGTTTTATACTTATATCTCATCTGCACATCTGTGTGTCAACAGATTACAAACCTTCTGTGTAGTATAACTCTGTAAAGGCCCATTTAGACCCAACAATTGGCACTCAAAAATTGCTCAAAACTGTCTTTTGAGCAAGAATTGTTGAGTCTAACTGCACGGACATCTTGCAGTTTTCATTAACGAATCGTTCATCGTTGTCTTTCAGCAAGCTGAAAGAGAACAATGAGTGTTATTAGTGCCATCCACGCTGAGTTCTCAGCGGGATACCACGGATACTATTGTTTTAGCTGGTATCCCACTCGGGGAATACAGCTGGAGTAAGAAGACGACAGCGCTTCAGCTGTGTTCTGCATAACCCGCTCGGAGCGCTCAGCTGTACACCAGCTGTGTGCTCTGTGAACAAAGCAGGAGTATGTAGAAGACAGTGCTTCAGCTGTGTTCTGCATACCCCGCTCGGAGTGTTCAGCTGGATACCATCTGAGCGCTTTGAGAAGACAACAGCTGTATGCATAAGATAGTGATCCTGCTTGTCTTCTGCATACAACGTGAGCATTCATTTACACACTTATGCAAAGTGAACACTCAAAACTGTCAATTTTGGGCAATCATCTTGCCGTGTAAACACACACAACGATTATCGCTCAACAGATGTCTTTTGTGTGACTTTTGAGCGATAACACTGGCCTTGGCTGCATGCCATCCCTCTGGGACCAGAGCATGGTAAGTGCCACCGTGACACGTCAGCACTTCACCCTCCCAGCTCTTCACATTAGCCAGGTGCCCAGAGTCACCCCTCTGGGGTGTTGCACATCCAGGTAAGCTTTCTGGAGCTTAAACTAATAATTACTTTCTACCCAGTTTATGTCAAGTACATAATTTATATCGGACTCGCTGCACCTTCTCTAAAACAAAACCACACTCGACACATTTTTTTATCTCGCCCAAATTAGAGACCTTATTGCTTCCTATACTTCAACTATTTCATACCCTTCTGAAGTCTTTTTCTGAACTTTCGAGTTTTTCCCCTCTTCTGCATCTGGTACTTTTATATGTGGTGGAAATGTCCATGTAGTAATCCAGTCTGGAAATAGGTCTCCAGATACATCCAGAGAACATGCTCATTCACGTAATCTTCAATCCCAATAAGCACCTCTTAAATGCTTCCCGAACATGCCAAAAACCACAATTAAAATATTCTACACGCTTTCTGCTACAACAAAATCCTTGGTTCTACTCCAATGGAATCAAACCTCTTTCCCTAAACTTTCTCAATGGCTACATGAAGTAGGACATATCAACCACGGAGGAGATGTCGGCCTGGGGTAACCATTTTTATAATGCTTTTTTTTAATGAGGTCTGGAAAGCTTAAATGCTTTTCTGGGTCTCCCTCACATTTTTTTCTAAATGCAAAGAATACGTCGACTCTATATGATGTTCTACACTTTATACATACTCTTCATGTTACATACAGCCATCTAGATCAGTGTTTCTCAACTCCAGTTCCCATGGACTCCGAACAGGTCCTGTATTCAGGATTTCCTCAGTATTGCACAGGTGATGTAATTATTATGGGTGCCTCAGACACTGCCACATGGGTTCTTACTATAGGATATCCTGAAAACATGACCTGTTGGGGGTCCCTGAGGACTGGAGTTGAGAAACACTAGATATATCAGACCCCCGTCCATTCCCTTCTCACACTACTTTTGGAATTTTCATACCTTGCTTCAATTGAAAATATCTAATAATCTGATAGTAGGCATTTACCAACCTCTGTGCCTATTCCATGTTTTTTACATGTAGAAACACTTTAATACTGTTTATTTAATTGCCTGTTAAAATTCAATGCATGCTCCTCTGGGTAATATATACAAATAAAGAAGATGAACCAATACCTCTGTAGCGCCACCTAGCATTCCTTCAAATCAAGCACGGCAGAGAGCGTAGAGTAACATCACTACAGAACCAGCCTACACACAGTATTTTTTGTAGTCTGTAGCTATGGAGACACATAGCTTCACAAACGAGCTAAGCTTATGGGCTTAAAGTAGGTGATCTGCAGATGGAAGTGTTATACTAAGGCCTCATGTCCACGGGGAAAATCAGATCCGCTGCAGATTCTACATGTAGAATCTGCAGCGGGTCCCTCCTGCCCCGCGGACATGAGCGCCGAAAATAAGAATTTAAAAGTATTTACCATCCGGCGCGGGCGGAGAAGATCAGCTGTTCCTCACGGCCGGATCTTCATTTTCGGCCGGCGGATGAATTCCTGACGCCGGCGGCACGTCGCCGGCACGTCGCCGACGTGCCGCGCGCATGCGCCGGGCACATCCGCCGAGCCGAAGCAAGGAAGATGCGGCCGTGAGGAACAGCTGACCTTCCCCGCCCGCGCCGGATGGTAAATACTTTAAATTCCTATTTTAGGTCTCCCGCGGATCCGGACGGCTTCCATAGGCTTCAATAGAAGCCCGCGGGAGCCGTCCCCGCGGGAGACCCGCACGAAAATGGAGCATGGTCCGGATTTTTCCATGCTCCATTTTTTTTAAAATCCCTTTTATTGACGATCCGCGGGTATTTATCTACCCGCGGGTGGTCAATGCATCCCTATGGGGTGCGGATCCGCATGCGGGAGATCCGCTGCGGATCTTAAATCATATTTTGCCCGTGGACATGAGCCCTTACCGTCCCAGTTGCTCCCCAGTTGCTCCCCCAGTGCATTGAGTGGAGTTGCCAAGTAGTCTGTCCAGGGGTGTAACTATGAATAAAGCATTATAGTTGGGGGCCTTGTTACAGATTTTGCATTGGGGCCCAGAAGCTTCAACTCACACCTCTGAATCCACCCATTCTAAAATTAGAATGGGTGGACTATTCAGCAACGCGCACAATGAATTGAGAGGTTGCGTCCAGCACTGACACCAAGGGAATGACAGGGTGCGTAAGTGTGACAATTACATCTCGGCCTTAGCGGGTCACCCATTTGCAGCCAATAAGTTTAGCTCATAGGGCTAAAAGGTAGGTGACATTATAAGGAGAAGTAAAAATAAGATTGTGCACACGGGCTTTAAGATATAAAATATGTTGCACCGGAATGAAGGATGAAATTTTGGACAGATAAAAGTTGGATTATATGGCATTTACATTAGTATTTTCCTGCTTGTTGTTAAATGAAACATATATGGAAAAAATTATTAGTGTGGAACAATACATGGTCGAAATAGAAAATCTTCCAATGTGTCCAGGCTCAGTAAGAGGCCTCAAAGTTCCAACTCCATCTGGAGATGAATTTATCGCCAGTCAGTTGCTTAAAGGCTCTATTTCTGATGAGTTGCTTTGCATATAACATATTACCAGGGTTATCTGGGTTTTTTTAATTGATGGCATATCCTCAATATCTAGTTGTGGGCCAACTCTCGGGACCCTCGACGATCAGCTGTTTGAAGGGGCTATGGCACTCAAGCGAGCGCTGTGACTTCTTTAATGTTTATATCACTGCTGAAAGCTGCTGTTACTCAGAAAGCTATATGTTTAGTAGTCAAAAGAATCTCAAGAAAACAAAACAGGTTAGGAGAAAGACAAAAAAAGCGTTATCTGCCGTCTATGATATCAATTGTGGGTAAAGATAACATAAAAAGTTGTTGCGCTCACATGATAAGAGTTGTGCAATAAGTGACTACAACAACTTAAAAGCATTTATATGAAAACAACCAAAGAACCTTCAATAAATAGGAAAAAAGCAAACAGTCTAGATCACTGAAAAAAAATTTCTGAATATGGAGGCATTACTTTTCAAAATTAGAACATTACACTTAAAAGCATTATAAATATCATTATAAATACGTAACAAATCACAGTAGATGGTCTCCGCAGCTTTAGGGCATGCTGAACACCAGTAGGAGTTAAGGACAATACACGTGGGAAAGATGTGGAGATGTGTCACCATCTGACTGTAATGCCATGACGGAACCAGAGAGGTTGGGTTGTCTAACAACCCAGTGCATGTATCGTTCACTCCTTATCATGTAGCAGGAAAAATGCATTGTAGAATGATAACGACTGGGTTGTTTATTTGCGCCAGCACGTCCATCAGCTGATCTATAGCACATGATTGGAAGAATTTGTTGTTGAGTGGCCGGGACGCCCAGTAACCCAACACATCCAGCCTTCCGATCTCTATAACATGGCAGAGATGATTGTCACATTAAATCAGCTGGGTTGTATAACAACTCAGCACATCTAATTAAATGATCTCTATTCAATAATAAGATGGTGTGTCTAGAACACCACATAGCGTAAAGAAAAAAATATATATATACCAAGGGAAACATATCAAAACGAACCAGCATCAGGGTGCAAACTAAGTTGGGTGTTCAAACAGACAAACTGAATAAACCATCAGACTTCTAACTTATTTAAACATTGTTAATATCTGATAGATAATTAGGTTTATTTGCATATACCTTATATCTAAAAAAAACAACTAGCAGATACGAAAGTCATACATTCTCCACTACATCATTAAGGCCATCTGGATACAGGGGCTGAAGCCTATATATCCAGTAGGCCTCGTATCTATTGAACGTTAGCTGTCTGTTGATAACTTCTTTGATAGGAGTGACTCTAATGGCCTCGAAGTTACCATGGTGGTGCTTACATAAGCGCCTACAAAGACTCAGACGAAAAAAGTAATTTTTGGCTTTGTACCAGTGGCCATTCACTCGGGCCTGTAAAATTTGACATGTATGGCCCTCTTATGCAAGACCACAGACAATAACCAGATAAGCAACAAAATCCAAGTTGTACGGAAAACATCGTTTCAACTGTAAAGTTTCCTAACTGATTTGGGACCTAAAAGTGTTATGAGCAATAACCTTGCAACATAGAAATGTAGGTCTATTGCATTTAACTGATCTCCAAGACTGAGATGGAATAATATTAACCACAATTTTTGGGGCAGAGGCTACCTTTCTCAATCACTAAGGGCAATTACATTTTTAATAGAACTAGATTTTCAAAAAGCGATTCCAGGTCTCTTTGGAATCGATTTCCTTAGAATAGAACCACCCCATAAAATACCCCAATGTTTGATCAGGATATTGCTAAGGGCTCCTACCCACTAGCGTTTTTTAATGCTGCGATATCGCTGCGTTTTTTTGATGCAATTGTCTATGGGAGTTCCTAATGTTCAAATTGCATTGCACAAAAATAGCAAGTTTGTGCTTTGCGATTTTTGTGTGATGCGATTTTAACATTGGAAAGTCCCATAGACATTTGCATAAAAAAAAATAGCAGTGATATCGCAGCGTTAACTAAACGCTAGTGGGTAGGAGCCCTAAGAGTGCAAGCAGATAAAATGGTAAGTGTCTCATATTTATTGTACCAATGAATGAGAACAACTGAATGATCGGTAGTTAAAACGAACGATTAGCGAACGAGCCAACGATGATTTTCATAACCAAATGAATTATTGTTCATAGTTCGATTATTGACCGGGTTTACACTGAACGATCATCGATTAAATTCGAACGTTACAGCGATTTTTTCGAACAGTTAGCGTTCTGTGTACATCCAACTTAATTTCTTGATTAATTTTATTAAAAGTAGCAAAAAAGTTAAGACCCTTTTACACGCAATGATTATCGCTTAAAATTCATTCAAACGATAACTTGAGCAATAATCGTGTTAAACGCTTTCATTCTTCGGCTGAACGATGATTTTTCGGTGAGCTTAAAATTCAGTGTTCAGTTGAAGAGAGATAACACAGACCACACACTGTGTTCTCCACGGGAGCAGCCAATTACCTTATATTCAGCTGACAGCCCGCGTGAAGACAATGCAGAGTGCAAAGTGCAGATCACATGCTGGGATTTGCAAACAGCTGTTGGAGGCTCGTTTACACGCAAATGAAGGTAATAAACTACTGAATCCACATTAGTGCCTATTAGCAGTGTATGCAAAACAACCGCTAAAACTGTCAATCTTTTAATCGTTTGAAAGATTGTCTTTGCGTGTATATGGGCCTTAACAGCTAGCATTTCTATTGTCCCCACCCTGGCAGTTTTTTCTTAAATAAACAATCAGCTTGTGTCAAAGTGCTATTGTTCTCCAAAGCGGTTTGTTGTCCAATGCAAGTAGCGCCTGAGCCTCTCGAATGCAACTCTCACATCCGGTAAGTGTGCACCTGGCTTAATAATGTGTTAAAACTGCCGTTTTTTATGATTTTTTAAAAAAATATACAGTACATAGTTATTGTGAAAATTAAAGTAAAATCCCTAAATATAAAAACAATTTTAAGATTGAAAGTTGATATAAAAAGTAGGTTAGTTTCTGATAACACACTCCCTTTATTAAAAGGGAGTGACCAACAACCTAATGTGTAACGGGGCTGTTCAACAGTCCTCTATGTCCGCTGTTGGAGGACAAATGTATTAAGCTCATCAATAAGGGTTGTTCCTCCATTACAATACACATGTATGTAGGCCAGGAATGTGAAGTCTTCATGTTTGGCTCATATCTATTGACAGCCTCAGTCTTCATGACCTGCATATTAACAATACAAGAACTAGTTTATTTGGATGACTTTTAGTACAGACATAAAGATAAATGTATCTAGCGCCAATTTGTTTAGTTTTTGCAAAACCCATTAGGTATGAATGTGGGAACTGAGAGAGCTGGGAAATGTAGCTGAACAATGGCTTGTGGAAGTCAACTCTCTGCAGGAATCTGAAAATAACATTTTGAAATATTTGATAGTTCCTTAAAGATCAGAGCAATTGTACAGAATGGCTCAGCAGGACCTTTGGTGAGATCAAAACTGTGATCTTACATTATATCAAGTCTGATGCAATGCTGTACTGGGAAGAAAAAAATATATTGGACAGTACATTTTTGAATTTAAAAAAACGAAAAAAAAACAACAAAACATTAGCTTTACATTCCCATTGTCTGTAGACATTTTATTGGTACATATCCAAGTTTTAAAGAAAAAAAAAATTATTCTTATGCTAAATCATGACACCCTCACAGCCCAGTGTCTGGAGCGCCTCGAACCCACTTCATTCCTCAGTTTGGAACTTTAGGTAAAAAAAAAAAAAAAAAAAAATCTAAAAGATAAACTAATTGCAAGTTTGAAAGTTTATTTTTAGCATATCGCTTTATTGCTGGAACAAACCATTTACAAGTATTACATGCAGATTTTAGTGGTTTGAAGACTTGCAATGTTTTAGACTGATATGAAATTATGCAGTCATCGGTATATTGTATAAACCATAGAAGTGGCTATTGCAACTGGTATTGACCCCACTGAGAGGCACCCAGGTTAAAACCATTTCACCTAAGGCACTTTTACATGAGGCGATCTGATGGGCGCAGATGCCCAACAGGTTGTCCCAGCGATAATAGTCCTTGTGTTTTTATACAAGAACGATCATCGCTAGTGAATAGAGGTGGAGGGGAACAGAGATCACGTCCGTCGGCTCGCCTCCATTCATAGTAAGCAGGCAGTCATCCATAAGAAAACGACTGCCCGTTTACATGGACCGATTCATCGTTCAGTTTTCTGCATGGACGAACGAGAAGCGAACAACTTCTCGTTCATCATTCAATCGGTGCATATATTTACACTGAACGATAATCGTTCAGCTTCTTGCTGGATCAGGGGAATCCAAACGATTATCGGCCAGTATAAAAGCCTTTATTTATGGTTGGTGGCAACTTGCTCAATGTTAGCGAATAAGCATGAGGCAAACAAGTGCAATAGTCATGCTACCCTTCTTATGTACAGAGGATGCAAGAGGCGTGAAAGAGCTCACCCGACAAGCACCAGTTCCTCATTTTTGGATGAATGGCATTCTTGATGTTTGCTTCACCCAGCATTGTGAAAGGAGTCTGATCTCTGATTTGTGGTCTTCTTTATTTAGAGTCTCATCTGTAAAGTATCCCCAAACACCTTGAGAAAACTGTACAACATAGTTACAAGTTTTTCTTACCAGCAAGGCCAAGTCTATTAAAAAAAGGTTTTCTCAAACTAATTATTAGCCTGAGATAATAGTTTCATGGTTCGACTCTTGCCGAATGACTTCGACTTTCTCTACTTCCAGCTTGATGAGGTCTTCAGTTCACGGCAAAATTGTAACTGAACTGGGGAAGACAAGTAGCAGGGAAGCTTGATAGGTCAAAAGGTAGACCTTCCTTTACCCAGGGTAAAAAGATCACTGTCCTACCACCTGTATTTAACATGCCGGCCAAGGCAGAGGGTCTAGTTGATAAACCCCCAATCCCCCTCACATCCAGCACTTAGACATATTGCTCTGCCATTCCCCCTTAGCTATGCTCCACTGAAAGGATTTCTTTCTGCATGTCCGAACCCCACAATGTGCGCAGTTGCAAAATAAAGTTAGCTAGGTGAGCATATTGGGGCTTATTATTCAAAAAATGGCATCTTTCTGGCGCAAATTATGCCAGAAAACTGTCAACCATGCCTTGAGCCACATTTACCATGTGTTTTTAGATAGTTTGGTAGTTTCCATCTTTTTGGCGCAATTTTTGGAATAAACCAAGCGAATGAATAGGTGGTCTAAACATAGACTAGACAGTCTTAAATTGTAATAGATTTAACATTCAGCAGAGCCACTGTGATAAATCCGGTGCATTTTAAAACAGTTTAGTCTAAGGGCAGCCTCACACTCGTGGAGATTTACACTTAGCCCTTACACTTAGCATATATGTCAAACAAATCCATAAGGCTCTATTCACTCGATGGAAGTCGAAGCATTGCCCCTGGGGTGGTACGGTCAACATACGGTACTTTTTTCTACTGCATGCAGACAGACATATACACTTTATTCCTCCGCTAAACTTGTACTTCAAATGACTGCAAGACAAATTGCTATGGATGTCAACGAGGAACGTGAGGGAGTTCAAAAAGGTTGAGCTCTATGATGGAAATGATTTTTCGTTAGACCTGATCTCTGTGAATCTGCCAGGCCCCAGCAAGGTGATTGCACAATTGTTGTGGGACTAGTTGAAATTAATCTTAATTGACACTAGTTCCATGCAGGGAAATAAAGAAAACAGAACTGGCAGAATGTACGGCCGGAGGCTTTTCGTGTTTACAAGACTGAACCGATCCATCAGCAGTTCCAACAACTCTGAGATGTACAATCTGTAAAGACATACCCAACAAACACTTCTGGGATGTGACTATTCCTGGGCTCTTGCTATAGAGCAATCCAACTTGACCAAGCAATTTTCATGGCCCTTTAGGCTGGTCTCAAACAAACGCATTTGAAGGACGGATTCCAGGATTGCCGTCTGCGCGTATGATACACAGTAATATACACGGGCATTGAAATGCATTGACGCTCGCCAGTTCACCTACATGGAATTGCAGATTCCACAAGTGGAAAAAAAATGTAGCATGCTTGATTTTACCACGGATTCTGCCTGTATGGGCTCTATTGATCTCTCTGAATGCATTTGATCCGCAGTACGTACACTATTCTAGCTGCTAGAAGACCAGATACAAATGGAATAAAGAAAGCAGGAATTTGTGGGCAGACAATGCAGGATGGAGTCTGGGGGGGTAACATCCATCCAGACTGTCTGCAACCTCTGCTTGCTCTTCTGGCCTCTTCCTCCACAAGAATAAGGGTTTGGGTTTTTTTTAAGTCGTTTATACTACTCCCAAAATAAGTAATATAAACCAGCCAAGTAAAGAGAGACTCCCAGAACAGCTCTTGCCACGACCATACATTAGAATGTCGCCTGAGCGATACAAGGAGGTTTCCAGGGTGTTGGGCAACTTTCTGATGTCATTCCCTGCTTACGTTCATTCTCTCACGCAGACTATGCGCTGTCATAGCCATACATCCACACAGAAAACTGCATGCATACGCGACCATATGTAATTCGCATCTGCTGCCGATATCTGCTCATGGAATGTGACCCATTTGTGTGAACCCAGCCTTATTGAGGAAAAAAGCAGCTGCTCTCATGTACAGTAGTGATCAAAAAAGCAATTGCTGGCAACTTGTTCGACTTTCAAGAATTTTTCAAGCTACTTAATACATTTCTATGGACTGCGATGACATTACATTACAGCGATGTTTAGTACTTAGAAATAAGAGGTCTAGGTCTAGCCCTAGCTATACATTTTTCTATTCATATTTGTGATTATTAGCATTTTTTTCGCAAATGGTTTTATTAAAGGGGTTATTCCACAAATTGACTTTTACAACCTACCCACAGGATATGAAACTTTTTATTTTGGGAATCTGGCATTTAAAGGGGGTGGACAAAAATATGGAAACACTGTATGAAATGCATGGGATCTTAAATCAGTAGCACTGAGCTGCCCTTTTGATCCTTGCTTGGCTGAGAACTTTCCAGCCAAATGTGTGTTTACTTCACCTCTTGCCCTGCTCTGGGTGGTTTTGGGAGCCAGCTGTTAACAGTAGCTAAGTGGCTCAAACCCCTGACCAATGGAACCTTGTTGCTCGAGCAGCATCTGTGTCATATTACCTTCCTTTAAAATCAGTCTCTACAGGTCTTATTGAACTAGGTTTTTTAATTCCATCAGGGGCTTAACTATAGGAGATGCAGAGGATGCGGTTGTACCCGGGCCCAGGAGCCTTACGGGGCCCATATGGCTTCTCTTCTCCACATCGGGAGGCCAGTACTATGAACAAGGCATTATAGTTGGGGTTCCTTTTATAGGTTTTGCATTGGGGCCCAGGAGCTTTAAGTTACGCCTCTGAATCCCATGTAACTTAAGGCATGCATCGTGTGTGGAGTTGCCATATTTTTGTCTACCCCTGTACATTTGCCATCATATTTGTCATTTTAGTAACATACATAATTATTTCACTTCTTTGTCACACTAATAAGGTTGATTTATCACGACAAGTCTGGAGAGTTGCAGGGGTCTATTAAAAGTACCGTATATACTCGAGTATTAGCTGTCCCGAGCATTAGCCGAGTCAATAAGTTTTTCTACAAACAAAAGGGTAAAACTTATTGACTCGAGTATAAGCCTAGCTATACTCGAGTATATACTGGGTAAAAAAACCCTGCAATACTCACCTCTCAGCTGACATCTATGTTTCCCCACGCGATGCTCTCCCAGGCGGTGCAGCAAACTGCTTCAGACTTTTCCCTGCTGTCATCTCCCTGGTTAGGTTTTGAATTCCCCTGCCATCAGCGCTGTGATTGGATCGAGCGCCAGCCAATCACAGCCAGCGCTCGATTAACTAATCACAGCCATTCAGTGATGTCATTCACTGAAGGGCTGTAAATGAGCGCTGGCTGTTTGGCTGGCGCTCGATCCAATCACAGTGCTGACGGCGGGGGAATTCAAAACCTAGCCAGGGAGATGACAGCAGGGAAAAGTCTGAAGCAGCTTGCTGCACTGCTTGGGAGAGCATCTAGTCGGGGACACAGATGCCAGCTGAGAGGTGAGTATTGCGGGGGTTTTCCTGTTTTTTTTTTACCTCACTTGAATATAAGCTGAGGGGGGGCTTTTTCAACACATTTTTTGTGCTGAATAACTAGGCTTATACTCGAGAATATACGGTAATCAAACTACCAACTTAAATAGGGAGATTGCAGACTGGAAGGAGATAATTTCTAGTGCGACTTTCCAATTTTAAAGTGAAAGCTGCAGTCCACAGAAGTGCACCGAGATGCAAGCAGCTATAGTCCTCTGTATACTCCAGCTATACAGCACTACATCAGGTCTCAGTGTAGCCCAACCCTTAGGCATCATAACAAACAGCAACACTGGCCAATGAGAGCAGCATGTAGTGTTTTAAACTACCGACGCACTAACAATGCACAGTGTACATCAGGAGGTCAAAAAGTCGGTGCAGCCATTTTGTTTTAGCTGGGATGACAGGGTTATTTTATGCGTAAATCTTTAGATGACCCTTATGGGCTCAGGAGCCTTAGGGGGCCCATAAGGCCTCTCCTCTCCATATAGGGAGCGGTGCATTCTATAACCCACCGGAGCGGTGCACTCTATAACCCACCGGAGCGGTGCACTCTATAACCCACCGGAGCGGTGCATTCTATAACCCACCGGAGCGGTGCATTCTATAACACACTGGAGCGGTGCATTACATAGTACATTGGAGCTCTGTATTGCAGATTTCAAAATTCCTTGCAGAAACTATGCACGGCTATATTGTATTGCAGTACAAGTGGAAAACAGAAAGGCTTCTCTCCATCAGCAACATAATACTCACCTTCATTCTGCGATGTGGTTTCTGTACCCTCTGGTGTTTTATCTGGCATCTCTGCTGAGACCTGGTTGGCAATACCTGCAGGACACAAAGAATGGAAAGGATTCTCATGCAGAGCCAAGACATTCCAGTCAAAGGACACCTTTACACAGTGCTAAGGCTAATGTTTCAGGATAGGTTTCCATTAATTTTTCTCTTTTTGTCTTGCATCCTTACAAAACTGAAAAGATCTGTCCCAGTCATATACAATGTGTGCCGGCACAGCCATCAGGAAGGAGTCATATACAATGTGTGCCGGCACGGCCATCAGGACGACAGGAGAACTGCACAGTAATTGCACTAAATTGTTAGCGGATCACACACCCATTAAATACACTCAAATCTTCCCAGAAAACAGTAAGTAGACTCGCTACTATTATTGCACTTTTGATTGTCCTGACCTGCTCCCTAATACCAATTACAGTTTGTAGGAGATGAGAAACATACATATGGGCAAGCGGTCAACATACTGAATGTGGACATGTATTATTGTTCCGTATGGTTGCTCGTGAAGAGAAGATACTGTTGAGTGCACATATTTTTTAGCAAGAAACGGTAAAACAACAGTATTCATATGGATGCCAAAATGGTAACTAATCTTGTATTCATTTGGTTAGTTCAATCATAAACAGATTTTTGGCAGAATGAAAAATGTGTCATTTTGTAATATTTCACCTAGTAAAAAGTAGTGGTCATGGAACTATTCAGTTGTTTTCAACAAACTCAAACTCTCAGAGGCTCACATGATTAAAGGGGTTGTCCGACATTAGAAAAACATGGCTGCTTTTTCCAAACACAGTGCCACCCTCATCCAGAGCGCCACTCTTTTCCAAGCACAGCGCCACCAGGGTTGTGTGTGGTTTTGCTGCTCAGCTCCATTAAAGTGAATGTGAGCTGAGCTGGACCACCACACACAATACTATGGACAAGGGTGGCCAAATCTGGAAGGAAGCAGCCATGTTTTCCTAATCCTAGACAAATATGCAACGCCCAATGTGCAAAAACACATCGCAAATGCGCATTAGGCCTCTGTCACACTTGCATATGTGCATTTGCATTGTGGTTTTGTGCTTCAGCGGTTGCGTTTTTGCGGTATTTCTTGTGTGCGCAAATAGTACACACTTGTGATGGCAAAAGAGCCCGCAGCCACAGTCCCATACATTGAAATGGCTAATAAGCCTAAATTAGTTTCATATGTTCTATTTCCCTGCACAAATGCACGGGAAAATAGAACATGCTGTGTACTTTTTTTGTGTGACGTAATTGCACCCACAAAATAGCGCTTGTGAAGGAACCCATTGAACTCAATATTCACTGCATATTGCATGGGCAAATTTTGTGCGTGCAAATATGGTCGTGTGCACCTGGTCTGAGGCATTGTCATAAAGTGCCTTTACAACATGTACATAACTGTAGTCGGGTGGTTTCCCATCTGCAACAGGGGGTTCCGTTTTTCTTCTCCGTTCAGTTAGCAAGAATGGGGAATCATCATGACTAAATGGCTTTGTCTTAAGACGGAACCAAAAGGACCACATTGACTATAATGAGGTCTGTTTGTTTTCCGCTAAGCTGCCCGGCTTTTAGCCAGAAAAAAAAGTGTTGCACGTAGAGCTTATTCTTTTTGGTATGTTGTGCCAGATCTGCGAAGGAACCTCCGACCAAAGCTTCCAACACAGATATGAAACTGGCCTTATGCATTCATTAAAAAAAACTGCAACATACTGCAGCACATGAAATATTATTTGGCTATCGTCTTCTAGAAGCATTGCTTCGAAGACTAGTACGGTGCTTCACTAGGCAGAACATTGTGGGCATGAAGGGCTTAGAGGTCCACAATATTCAGCCATTGGCACTTTGTGTGTTGCCATAGATCCTGGTCCCGTACATGAGGCCATTCTTTCTATTAGAGCTTTTATTACTTCTACGTAGTAGGAACAGAGTTCAGTGTAAAGCTCATCAACCAACCAATGTCATGCATCACGGTAATTTCATTTTCCGCACTTTCTGCAGCTGTCATTCTGGATTTTCTCAGCACAGTTTTATGTCCATAAAATTATTGCTATGTAAATATCTCCCCTCAAGTGTGTGTAAGACACTGGATATCATCTCGATGAAGCCATGAAATATTAGCCCTCGGTCATGTAGAAGAAGTACATATTTCAGATTCTTAGAGCCCTCTGACAATTATATACACACAGAAACGGCAAAGAAAAAGTAAAGACTATATTAGAATACATTTGGCCTAATAACACATATTTCTCTTATTGCAGTTGATAGAAATGTTTTGCCAAGTTGAAAATTTTCCAAAAAGATCAAAGTGATGTTTTTACCAATCAATGGAGAAGTTTACTTTAAAGATTCACTCCTTTCTCTTCGCACTATCATTTTGTTACCTTAAATATTATAAACCATTGACCTTTCCACATTAGGTCTACACCCAGCTTAACTTGGCATGTGTTTGCATATTAAAGGGGTAGGCTGATTGTAGTATTTGGAAGTTTGAAATTGATAAAGATTAACGCATAACCTGTGATTGGGAGGAACAGAGTGACAGAAATGTATGTAACAGTATGATGTAATCATATTGCATAGTCTTAAAGGGAACCTGTCACATGACTGAAGCATCATAAACTAACTTATGGTGCTGCTAGGGCAGGTGACAAGGAGCCGGGTGCTGTATTTTTAATACTCATCCTCGTCCTGCGGTGCCTGCCGCTGAAGGACGTACATCGCATGACTATTTTTGCGAACTCTATGGGACAGCGCATACACATGACTCTGAAAAGAGTCAGATTTTTATGCAGCATGGCGAGTTCAGTGGCGGGCACCATGAAGCAGTAGAGTATAAAAAAATACAGCACCCGGCTCCAGTCACTGCGTCCATCAGCAGCATAAGTTATTATATGGTGCTTTTGGCAGGTAACAAGTTCCCTTTAAGTTATTTTTGGAAATCTTTATCCAGTATTACAATATTATTGTAAAACTTAAGACAAAGTAAAATTTCCAAGTGTAAATACTGTAAATTATTAATTGAAGCAGAAAAAGGCTTACTCAGTCAAATTATGTAATTAATAGAAAAGTCTAAATTGTCCCAATAACATCCAGGGAATGAATGTAGATAATGGCATTGACGGTTGACCACCAGGTTCGAGAATATACTACTGAATTAAAGACACCATAGTGATTCGAACAACAGGTTACCAAGATCCACGAGCCCAATTTCTCCAGAGATCAGTACCTTATCTATCATGGTACATCCTCTATGGCATAGAAACACACTATGTACAGCAGGCATTTCTAGATAACTGCCCTTTGCGACCCACAGTTGCAGTTAACAGCTATTCAGGGGCATCTGTCATAGAAACAGTAAATGAAACCCATTAGGGACCAAGCACCATAAGTTTACGGTGCTAGGTTCTGGGCTTCAATCCCGACCAATAGTGAAAATACAGAGCAGGATTAAAAACTGCTGCAATCTAGCAGGAGCAGGCCAGGTCCTCAGCTGTTAGACACAGCCAAAACCATTGACATATGCATCATGTAATCCAACACAAATTATATATCAAAATGTCAAACTAAATCAGGAACCCATTTTCTGTACTTTATATTAGCGTAAACATACTAATTTTAAAAATAACTTTTTTTTAGCTTTTTACACCTAAACAAAAAAAACAAACCAAAAAAATAGAAAAAAACATTACATGAAAAATATATTAAAAATAGCCCTATATGTCACAGGGGGAAAATGCAGCAAAAAAACCAAAAACAACAAAACACATTGTTGGCCGAAGAAAAAAAAAAAATAGGGCCATAAAACCTCCACGTGGGTGAAATCCGTAAAGAAGTGCCTGGTCCTTAAGTTATGTCCGGTGCCAATCTCACTTATTATATCATTGTCTACATTTCCAAACCTTTCCAAATTAAATGTATCCTCAAGTAGTAATGCTCATAGCAGAGAAGTACAGTAGAGCCACAAAACGTGCCCAGGGCAAAGGGCAAGCAGAAAAGTAGGGCCAGCACAGGAATAACATTTTCATGTAACTGCCCCAACCAAGCATCATTGTAGCCACCTTCGGTATATATAGTTTCAACTACCCTTAACATATAGTGTTGAGTAATGTCATTGCTTCTGCTGGTTGCATTGAAACTATAAAAAACAACAATGGAAATTTTGATAAGACTGTATTAAAAATGCAACATAAAATGTCCTATCTGAAACATGCAAAGTTGAAAACTTTAGTTTTGGTCATTTAAAACTTACAGCTTTATCATCATACATTTATTACAATCTCCGTCTAGGTTTGCTAAATACTAGTAAAATTGTATAGTTCTTATTGTGTTTAAGCCAATAATTTGTCAAGTTTTATATTTCATGCTGACCTTTTCAAAGTCACTTTTACTACTTTACAAGGTCACCACACACTGAAATCACTGTTCAATTAAATATTCTCCCCCTCAGCAGATAATTTTCTCTTCACTGGGAACACCAGCTGTCTTGTCTTTTTAGACAAATAACATACTCTTTGCTCTTGAACGCTCCCGACACAATGCGTGTCCATTGGATTTCTTTTTTCTGTTTCCAAAAGACAATTGTACATTCAAAATGCATGACCTTAAAACTAATCTGAAAAGCATAGCATAAAAATATAGCAAAAACTGCCAAATCATTTTGTAAAGTCTTGCTATAATATGAGAATTATGGTACTGGGTGAAGCTTTTCAAAAAGGACTCGTCAGAACCGGGATGAGGCTCGGGGATTCTCTGTATGGTCATTAGTCTGGAAGTGTTGCGTGATACAGTAGCCCAATAATTTACCTGCTGAGTCCCAACACCTGGAAATGGGCTTGCTGCTATGCTTAGCTGACCATAAGACATGTTTTGGAGAATGGAGACCAGGATCTATATGTCCTGGGCGGAGCCAGGAACAGATGCAAACTATTTATGCTTGAAAAAGGATCCTGTTGCTCCGAAACGCATTGCACTGCAATGACTCTGGTTAGTATTGCCTATGTCTGTATCCGCTTGTCAAATATAATTGAACACCGCCAGGATTTCCTCTTGGTTCTTTAAGGATGTTCTTGGATCTAGAGGAGCCCGGTTATTCCCTTTAGGGCTCCTCTACGAAGTAAGTGTCCCTCTCTACTTCACTGGCATCTCCTACACCATCCTATGAGCACAGAAGCGCGGGGCTTTTTCCTTTCTCACAAAAATGGCTTTTGTTATCTCATCGAGACTAGTCATGAAAGTCTGCTTAGTGAGGATCCAGATTCTGCAACTCTCATTGACCCAAATTATAGGCTTGTACCAGTAATGAGCAAAATCTCTAAATACTTGAGAAAATCAGCTCACCCGGTGAATTAGGTATTAACCATATTGTACCTTTAGACCAATAAGACTGGGGGCTCCACGTTATGGTCACTTCAAGGGTCAAACTTTTTTAAAAATTCAGTTAAATTTTGCAGAACTGGAAGTACATGTTGAGGGAAAAAAAAGCCTCAAAAACAAGTCATGAACACTTTCCAAGATCCTGGTGATTCAATGGGTCTAGCTCATTGGTTAGCACTGTGTTAAGAAAATTGTAGATCAATGTATCAGTTAATTATTCTATATTACATTGTAGACTAGGTATATATATATATATAGCATGATACTGGTATGAGTAGTTAAGGAGTTAAACCAAACCCTTCTATAGGCCTCTAATCTCTTCTGAGGTAGACAGATAAGACAGTCTGCTAGACCACCCATGTGTATAAGTTTATAGATGGTGTACACAGGAAACGGGACAGACTGCCTCCCTTGCATTCCTTTTCTCTGAATTCATAACGGTCTTATTGTATGTAATAGATACACTTAAGGAGGTGTAACTTATGTTAATCACTTTTATTTTAAGCCTATCATATATCCTTATTCACCTTGGAGGTATAAACTTTTGCTGTGATGTCATTTATAATATATAATCTTTGACCACCTTAAAATTAAAGCAGAAATCATCTGATATAGCTCAGGCTAGTGTGATGTGTTTCTCCTGGGCCCAGACTTCTGCACGGGATCTGGGATCGTCTTCTCTTTGATAAACACATAAATTCTCCTTACATTTTTGGTCCTTCGAGCCGGAATCACTCACTGCAGAGGGAGAGGAAAGCCTGGCTGTGAAAAGGTGGGTCTGAAGTACTCTCCGATCATTAAAAGACCTCCGTCTTGCTTAGACGTCATTAGAGGCCAGTCGGGCATCCTGTCTGAAACAGTGACGTTTTTCCGAACTAGCCGGAGAATTTGGAAGCCTCCCAGATAACGTGTAGTAAGTATAACAATGGTTAAACTTTTCTTCTCTCTTCTTCTTCTTCTGTATACTTTAGTGTTAGTAGAATTTACAATGTGTATTGTAAATGAGAGGCAATCATAGACGAAGGGACAATAGCAGTAGTCTATGTGAAATGTGTAAGGTAAATGAGAAGTATAGACGAATGGGTTGCCAAAGGGGCAATAGCAGTAGTCTATGTGAGACCATAGCCATTGTGAGAAGGCTACAGGAAAGAATTAACTCCGTGCGACACGTAAAAAGTGGTTAGATGACGTCATGGGACACAGGGGTGTCCAGGAACTTTACTTCTTATCTTTCTATTACTTTCTCTTTGATATTGTGTTATAGAGTAACTAAGAATATGAAGAGGGCGGCCGCCTACTAACATAATGTACTATTTGTATTGCTGTCTTATATTGCATGAAGCGAATGTGTGAGTGATTGAGATGAGTGGAATAAATAAATAAATTAAAAGTTCTAGTTGTAAAGAATTATGTGATACAATACGGACAAAATCAGCTAAAAGATCAGCAGAAATACGGATTATCCGCTGCTGAAGTCTGGTTAAAAGAAGCCCCAAACTGTCACGCCCATATAAAAAGAGACGCCCGACAGTTTGATGAACAATTCAAAGGGTTAATGGGGAGTTCCAATTGAATGAAAAATAGAGAGAGCAGATAGAATAATTCTATGGCCAGATTGGAGTTCTGTAGAAGGAAATTAGAATGGGAGGGGAGGAGATGGTAGACCCCTTCCATAGTATAATCAGGGGGCATGAGAGATGATCCTAATGCTGCATATAATCAGCCATTAAGGAACACGTTAGTAAGTGCAGTAAAGAAGGAAATAGGAGGTTATATAATGAGATACATGGTTACCCTGAGGATAAGATCGTTGCAGGATGTTTTGCAATATGCAAAACATGCAGAAAAGTGTTACAAGGAAAAGGGTGAGAAAGTGAGGTTTTTTATATGGGGAGAAGAATGTGATATGATGGTTCAAGTAAGTCAGAGAGGTCATTGGACAGCGAGAGGATGTGAAAGTAGAGACAGAGGAAGAAGCAGATGTGGGATGCAGCTCGGGGATTTAAATGTGTGTTTGAATAATGGAAGTCTAGTGATTTTGCCTGAGAGTGCCCTGAGAAACAATGTTCTCAGCGACCTTGGGGAAAAATGACTAGGAGGGGTCGATGTACAACACTTGGAGGATCTCATGGCAATTTCTACTCTGCCTGAGATAGATCTCCAGGTGAATGGGCGGATGATTACTTTCCTGGTGGGCTCAGGAGCCACCAGGACATTAATACATCCCAATATGTAGCCAATGTTAAATGTAGTAATAGTCATATCCTGGTAAGAGGGGTTAATGGCCAGACCTACAGGGAATCCCTCTCTGAACCAGTTATAACAGTCCTAGAGACAAATAAGCCTGTGAATGTCAGATTATATAGTCCCGAATATGTCCAGTAAATGTGTTGTGATGAGATATTATGATAAAATTAGGTATACCTTCACCAGAGTACCTCAGGGCTGCTGGGAACCTCCAACAATTGTCTCCCAGGCTATGTCAGTACACTTAGCCCAGTTCCAGCCTCTTAGAGGTAGTCAGCGACTACTGCATGTTGGTAGTCAGCAGCAGACAGTGGAGAGAATTGTGGGGGGACACAGTCGTACTCTTGAGGTTTATTTATGAGCAAGGCCATAAAGTAAACATGTAGAAACTCCAATACGGTCAGCAAATGGTTAAATATTTGGGGTATAACCTGTCAGATGAAGGTAGGCAAGCAATTCTGGAGGTCCCAAAACTATGAGCAAATGATCTCCTTTTTGGGAATGAGAATGTTACGTGTGCTGCTGGGATTTGTTGTTCTATTGTGTTTCCAGCAGCACAGCACTCACAGGGTTAATGATTGAGCTGGCTGGGTGTGGTGCTGTCTGCTAGCCAATCCCCTGGTCAGTCTATATGGCCCCTCAGGTGGGCCGTCATGAATGCTTGTCTGGTGAGGGTTGCAGTGTGACTTGGTTCATGTCCGTTTGTACGTTTATATTCTGTCAGTTTTGTGTTAGCTTGCTGTGTGTCCTGCTATCTGTGTCCTGTCCTGTTGCAGCGTGTGGTGAACGGTGTCCAGTTCTGCTGGACTCCTGGTTAGTGTAGGGACTAGCAGTATAACCAGGAGCCGTGAAGTGGCCTGCTAGCTTTCAACATCTTGTACAACATGTCAACCAATACCTGGTATTTATATTCAGCTTCCAATCTGTTACTAGTGGTTGCATGTTGTATGCAGTGTATTCTGGGTCTGTCATGTGGCATGTGAATGCATCCTGTTCTGGTGTGTGGCTCCTAGGATCAGCTAGGGCCCAGATCCGAAGACCGCTGGGCTGCCCTTATTAGGGCAATGTCCCCGCTTAGGTAGGGCCACTATCATCCTCCCTTGTAGCACAGGGTCAGTTGCCTGAAACCGGTGTGAGTCCCGTGTGACCCTGGTGATACCCGTGTGCGTCCCCTTTGGTCATGATCATGTGGGTTCCGTGCTTTGCTTGCCCACACGATCGTAACAGACAAACTTCTATAGCTCCTGGATCTCAAATTCTGCATCTCTGACAGCGCTTCTTACCAGAATCATCTATGATGACCCTCTGGCTGCAGCCGGCAGGATCCAGTGAGATGGGCCTCTGAGGAAGCCTTTGTCAGGTTAAAACAGACTCTGGTGGGCTGCTGAACTACAGCAAGCCCTTTGTGCTAACTGTTGACTCAGGAGAAGGATATATCACCTCTGTGTTAACTCAGGAACACGGTGGAAAACAGACTGCTGGCATACTACTCTTGCAGATTAGATCCAGTGGCCGAGCGTTCCCAGCCTGTGTACAAGCGGTAGTCAGACCTTCTGCCACTATAGTGCTGTCCCCCCACACACTGAGTACCGTACGCAGTTAGTTATACTCATATCTTAGTCCTCCTAGACATCCCCCTGCAGGGCACTACTGCTCTCACAGCCACACCTGACAACCTAGGGATGTACTACGCTCCATCCATCCACCTTACTGCCTATTTCTTCAGACGGTCCCCCATACAACTGTCTAGGAGAGATGGCACATGAGGTGTTACTCAGACCAGATCTGCAGGAGGTATCTCTTGTGGATGCTGAATACACTCTTGTAGATGGGCTGTACATCTCCGTTAAAAAAAAAAAAAAAAAAGCTATCTTACCTAAATTGTTCTTCAGATGTGCAGCAGTTTTGAGCCATGGCCTGTGTCATGTCTCAACAGGGGGGATGGTAGCACTCATATGGACAGTGTTCACAGCCTAGGGGTTTACAAACTACTCTAAAAAAAAAATTTTTTGTCTTGTATTATTTGTGCTAAACAATGCCGAAGGGAGTATAAGACCAGGAGGGGGCGCCGTCCGACACATGGGGGATGCTGGGAGAGCTCTGAGTGTAACTTCTATAGAAGGAGTGACGAGCGCCATACTGGTAGATCTGCTCCCTGACCTACTGACTGCAATCCCTGCTAGCCATCATAAACCGCTCCTGCAGTCACACAGTTTCTGCCGTCACACGGCTAAATGTCTGACCATTGTCTATGTGTATAGCATCCCTCACTCTTCACTTCGCCATACTGTGCACATCTCCAGCCCTTTACCTTCTGTATCACCCCATTACCTGTAGTATGTAAGCTGGTTGGAGCAGGACCCGCACCCCTATTGTTTCCATCAGCTGATTACTATGTAACCGTGGTTCTGTAATGTTTGTACTTTTGTCTTTCTGTATCCCCCTGTCTATGTAAGCGCTGCGGGATATGTTGGCGCTATACACAAAGATTATTATAGATGTGTGTCAGATGAGGGACTTGTTGGCATTGCACACAAAGGGGTAAGGCGTGGCTAGATGCTTGCCTGGCTTGATAGTACTCCTAGTCAGGCCACGTCCCTGGTGGCCATCTTAGTGCTAGTCATGGCCTGCGGCCATTTTAGTACCTGCTGTAATACCTTCGGCCGCCGCCCAGACGCCATCTTGGCTCCTTACATCCCATAGCTGTACCTTCTACCTGGCATCCCAATGCTTGCACTTGTAGTACACAACACCAGTGATTAGTGCCTTCTCTGAACTGCATAGGAATAGTCAGCAGCCTCCATCACTGTCCTCTGTGTGTTGATGATATGTTGTCTATCTTATTAAGTGTGTGCTATAAGATGGGGTCAGCTCACAAATGGTTAAATCGTCTGTTACATGGGAATGCTTCTTTCACCCTCGCCCCCACCTTTCAGCTTTAGAGTTCAGTGAGGGAGGGGGTATGTGACTGACTCTAGCCATGCTCTGCTTGCTTGATATGAATAGACCTGTAATGAAGATGATCAGGAATGAAGTTTAGTATAAACCTGTGTGAACAGGGAACGTCCATTCTTGCTGTTATTTGTGTACATGTCCGTTCTGTGATTGGTTTGCAGTGATTTTGATTGTTAAATGGTGTTTTCAATGTGATAATGTCATGTAAGATATAATAATAATGAAGTTGTTGATAATGTGAGAGCTGAGTGTCCCTATTACGGGAAGGATAGCACAAGGATGCTGCAGTTAGCTGAAGGAGCCCAGCCACAGCTAAAGCTCTGTTTATCTTACTCCATCACCTCTCCTTGATAAGAGAAATTCCTGAGGGGGGTTGTTAACGTTGGAGGATCAAGCGACTACAGATGATTGGAGTAGTAGTAGTTGTGTAAATCTTAATGTTATGCAGTAAATATTGTGTATAGAGAATGTTAATAATAATTATATGAGATAGGAAGACTTGACCCCACGATAGATAAAAGTTAATGACAAGTCTTCAAGCTGTGATGAACCTAAAATGTGTGATTAAGCTTCTTAACTGTACCTATCCCCACAGATAAGTGATCCATGTTATACATTGAGTTTGCTGTTTCCACATGTGAGCAGGGACCAAATACCTGCTGTTGCCTCTGATCCTGGGGTCATGCTTGCTTCGCGCTACCTGGTAATGGGACTGAGGCAGACTACGGGAGACTGCCTGAGGGATGCTGTGCGGAGAGGAGAACCGTAAGGGCACGCTGTCTCTGGGATATGGCCTGAGCTACAGAGAGCACGCACAGACGTGTGATGGTTGTGTGGTGACCGGGCCTAGAACAGGTGCCAGGTACAGCCCCTAACGGGATTGTGCTTGGTACAACTGATAATGCCTATATACCTCATGACCTCCGAGGGTAACAGCAAGGGCCGTGTCCGGAGAACTAGGGACACCTCTCCCAAAGGTTCCTCTGACCCATCGGGGTCCCAAGGGGGGTACCGGACGAGTATGGGACGAGAAATCGGATGGCTGCAGGGGGGTTTGAGTCTCTTCTTGCATGGTGGGTAACAGTGAATAAAAATGTAGACTGGATTATATATATATTATAACCAACAGAGATTTGTTAATTATACAAGAGATGCAATCAAGGGCCTAGCGGAACAACTAGGACACACCTTACACTTATTGCATGGCAAAATAGAATGGCTCTTGATATGTTACTAGCAGAAAAAGGAGGAGTTTGTAAAATGATTGGAGGATATTGTTGTACTTTCATTCCTAATAACACAGCACCTGATGGTAGTGTTACTCGAGCACTGGAAGGGTTAAATGCATTGTCAAATGAACTAGCTGATAACTCTGGCATAGACGATCCATTCACAGACTGGTTGGAAAACTTGTTCGGACACTGGTCACAAGTCATATACTCCACATTAGTCTGTGTGTCAGTATTTGCCTCCATTCTAGTACTTTGCGGTTGCTGCTGTATCCGAGGACTGTTACAAAACCTTATTATTATTAACACTTCCATCACCAAAACTATGTTCCAAAATATACAAGATGACAAAGAACAAGATGGCTTACTGGGTCAGGTGACCACCTCTGTCTGACAAGTGATGGGTAAAAGTTCTATGAAGGAAGCGCCATTTTACTTTGATGATTCTGAAGTGTGACATTTTGATTCCAGTGTGTCCTGATTGTACCGGAGGATTGCTCTAATAACTGATGGACACTTCGATAAGTAAGATTTTATATCATGATGGACAATCATTTATATATGAAGAAAGGAGCATCAATCTCATAATAAATCAAGGCCAAGCTTCTCTTGGGGGGCGGGCCTAATTTTGGGTACAATTAGTGGAATGACTTCACATATATATATATACATCAATGTAATACTTTTATATGAAATAATTACATACTTAGTATTGAAGTGTGAACCCAGGCCTCCTGGTAATAAAGCTTCGGGCCGTAGCCAGGGGGTCTGTGGTAGAGTCATTATATATGTGTATTTACTATTATACTGTGTTGATGTATTGATCTAAAGTGGGGAATGTTAAGAAAATTGTAGATCAATGTATCAGTTAATTATTCTATATTACATTGTAGACTAGGTATATATATATATATATAGCATGATACTGGTATGAGTAGTTAAGGAGTTAAACCAAACCCTTCTATAGGCCTCTAATCTCTTCTGAGGTAGACAGATAAGACAGTCTGCTAGACCACCCATGTGTATAAGTTTATAGATGGTGTACACAGGAAACGGGACAGACTGCCTCCCTTGCATTCCTTTTCTCTGAATTCATAACGGTCTTATTGTATGTAATAGATACACTTAAGGAGGTGTAACTTATGTTAATCACTTTTATTTTAAGCCTATCATATATCCTTATTCACCTTGGAGGTATAAACTTTTGCTGTGATGTCATTTATAATATATAATCTTTGACCACCTTAAAATTAAAGCAGAAATCATCTGATATAGCTCAGGCTAGTGTGATGTGTTTCTCCTGGGCCCAGACTTCTGCACGGGATCTGGGATCGTCTTCTCTTTGATAAACACATAAATTCTCCTTACACACTGTTGCCTTGCAGTGTTTGTGTTATAGCTTCAAATATGACCAAGGACAACAACTGCATGGAATTGGAAAACTCCCTGCAGATGTTGGTTTTTGTTTAGATTTGATTCTAGGACTCTATCACTGCAAGGCAACAGTGCTAACCACTGAGCCACCATGCTTCTTCCTTCTCTGGAGGAGGAGATTGATAATAAGAAACACAAAGAGAAGATACTAACTACATGTAGATATTGTCCTTGGTCAGATTTAAACCTAGGCCCACAGCACTGCAAGGTAACAGTGCTAACCACTAAGCTACATCCATTGAACTATCAGCATTATTTCAGGGCTCTTAGAAAGTGCTCGATACTTGTTTTAGGTGTGTTATGAACTTCGGATTCAGCTGGAACAAATTCGGACCGAACCATACATTTTGCTAAAATTTGGAGAACTAAACAAACTGAATTTTTAAAAAAAGTTAACTCATCTCCACCCATAATAGGCGATAAAAGCCTCAGTAGGTCTCGGTTAGGGCTCAGTCAGACATGCGGTTTTTTTGCGCACACTTTTGCAAGTCGTTTGTAATTTTTTTGACTTCAGGGTAGTTTCACACACAACATTTTTGGCAAACATGCTGTGTTTTTTCAGCATTTTTTTTTTGCATCCAATTTGTTTTCTCAAAACACACTGCTGCCAAATGTTAGCCTAAAGCCAACAGAAAGATATTAAATGGACGACTAACAGTGTGTTTTTTGTGGCAGATTTCTTCACTTTTGGTACTTCTGTTGGGTTCACAGCACTTATTTGAACACTGCAACATCATCTAGGCATGGCGTTATTTCTGGCATTTCCCATAGACTTCTCTATGGGGAAAAAAGTGCCTAAAAAAGAGACACATGTAACCAATGTGAAAACATAAGAAATGCCACCCCCAAAAAATGCACACAATTCATGGCACTTTTAACAACTCCCCCACCCCTCCCAAACAAGGAGAAGAAAATAAATGCCACAAAAACTTGTGTGTGAAGGAAGTCACTAATTTCAGATGAACCCTTGTCACTATGTAACACTAGTTCGAAGGATTAAAATTTCTAAAAAAGTATTGGGACTATTACATCTTAATGAAAAAATGTGATTAGGCTCTGTTCACAAAAGCATCATGACCTTTTTTAATAGGCCAATGACATCTATGAAGGATCCGTTTTTGAATGGATCCCAATGAATCTGGACAGATCCTATTCACTTATAATGATAGGTTCATCAGGTTTCCATAATTGGGTTTCCATTTTATTGATGACAAGAATAGCACTGCAGCTAATGTTATTCTTACCATTAACCCTTTGCAATCCAGTTTTGGATTCAGGGTTTTCTAGGGTGTTCTCCCTTTCTGCTATTATACAATGGCGCCATCTGCTGGCTAAAGCCAGTACTGCGGTATGGAACAAGCTGGAGAGGCCCCTGATAACAGAGCGGCCAGTAATATACAGTAAGAATACCCTGCCGGACGTCTTCCGACATCGGAGCTGTACAGCCTTCAATCAGAATGTCTTCAGACATCAGACAGTAAATTGGAAAGGGTTAAAACTACAGGAGGTCCTGATGGAGAGCAAAAAATACCAATGTGAACAGAGGCTAATGTAAAATATATAGCTTCAGGGTATGTTCACATTTGTAGGATTTGCTGCCGATTTTCAGTGGAAAGATTTGTAGCAAATACGCACCAGAATCTGTGTCCGGAGCAGATTTTACCCCTTCTACTGAAGGGGTGAATTGTGCTGAGGATTCACATCAAAATCCATGCAAAATAGTGTGGATTCTTAGGTGTTCTTAACATGGCTTTTGCTGCAGATTTTTCCACTATGCATATTTGCTGCGGATTTTCCAATGTGTAAAAATATACTCAATGAATAAAAAAACAAAATGCAATAAATATGACAAAAACACCAAGCAAATTTCTACTCATGGTCTTTATGTCATCAACCCCTTAAAAAACCACCTTTCAGAAATTTTACCCATGCGGTGGTTTATGGCCCAATTTGTTCTTCCTGACCTGCCAAAATTATTTTTGCTGTGTTTTATTTTCTCGTCACATATAGTATAGGGCTATTAATACCTTCTCACAGATTTTTTTTTTTTCGTTTTTTAAAAATTTTATTAGGGGTAATGTGCACAAACAAGATTTTTTAATTTATAGTTTTTTATTTTATATTAGGTTTCCAATAAAATAAAGCACAGGAATAGCTTTGCCATTTTGTTTTAGACAGTTTGATATATGATTTGTATAATCTCAGACTGGCAGATATAGGAATGGTTTATGTTGGCATCGGGTCGTTTTCTTTTTTATTGTATTCTGTAGTTTTTTAAAACTTATTTTTGTAAGTTTTTTTTGCTTAACATCTATGTCCCCCATGATGTCATATTAGACCTCTGGAGGCCGTTGACATTTTTCTTTAATTTCAGACTTTTCCACTGTAGCTGGGGCATCTATAGGAGCCCCCTGTAGTGATAGTAGTCACTGTCAAAGCTGGTCAGGGGTGTGCCAACACCCTGCAGCTCTGGCACACCAGGAGTCAACAGCGATCACCTCTTCCTGCATTCACTACATAGAGCTAACCGAGTACTATGTAGCTTGTAAAAGGCGATGGCAAAAGTGGTGAAAACCATTTTGTCTTCTCCTTCGGGTCCTCGGCTGTGTCCGACAGCTGAGAACCTGACCCCCTTCTGCCAGATTCAAGAAGCTTTACTTCCCCCACCATATATTTACTATCACCCGGGATTATAGCCCAGGACCCAGCATCTGACGACAAGTTTGTCTACCATTTCCAAAGGCAACCAACAGGTCTATGAATGCAAACGTGCTATAATACAATGTGTAAATTAGGTTCACATATTTATATGTAAACTGAAAAATTGTGTAGAAATGGTAAATATACCTATTAAAAGCAAATAAATCCTTTATGAAAATCAGTTTTTCTATGGTTTGCTCTGCTGGGGGTTTCTACATTCTTCCATTGGCACATATGACATTTTGTACATAGCCTGTCTATATATGTTTAGCTTTAAATTACAACGCCCTTTGTTCCTTGCTAACTGTAGGAATAAAGAGTTGCATTATTGTTTCCATCACAAAACCGAACATCGTTAAGTTTCTGTAAACATTTATTTTGGTGATGGCATCAGAAGATAGTTGTCAGTGTAAAGGATTGTCTTCAGCAGGTGCGTGCAGACTGAACTATGGGACATGTGGCTTTAACTCCACTTTGAGGATAAGAAAACACAACATGATACAGAATATACAGTACGTAACCCTGTATACTAACCAAGCCCTATGATATCATGCAATTACCAAACTTGTCCAGCAACATTTTTAGGAATTCTTCCAAAAAGCAGAAACAGTCAACTAACTGTTCATAACTTATTGATGAGAACCCTACAGCAATATGAAATAGGGATATGACTGCTGTGTATTGTATGCAGCGATTAGACATTGCTGTTTGACAGTATTAACCAGCCTCAGAAGAAAGCAAAGTGAATTGGACTTACCCGTTTCATAAAAGTACATAAAATAAAGTTGTATTAGGATGTAATGTGTGGAGAAGACTCGCAAATGAGAACTAAGTCATTATGTTAACAGAATTGTAACCACCTCAACACAATGGACAAGAAGGACAGTTGCTAATTTACATAGATTTCACAGAATTACCAGTAATGCAAGCCCTGTACGGCAAAAATTTACCAATTAAAAGACACAATAACTACAAGTTCATCATCTGTACGAGGGGGTGCTGATAAGTCTTTGGCTTTGTGTTCTTTTTTTGTTTCTATGGTAACGAATGTTACATCACATGAAAGCCTTATGTGTCTAATATATGTTTTCAAAATTTTGTCTTTGTAGCTTATGGCAACAGTGATCTAGGCAGTCGGGAAAACAAAATGGTGGAGTCTAAGGCGATATTCACAGCAAATGAGAGCAGAGGAGTGATAAAATTCTTCTTTCTGCAAGGAAAGTCCGCAAAGGATATTCATTGTGATATGCCGCAGACATTTGGGGATCAATGCCCTTTATATTCTACAGTTAAGAACTGGGTTGCCAAATTTAAAACGGGCCACTTCAGCACCAATGATGAGGAACATCCTGGATGACCGAGAGAGGTTGTTGTCCTGGAGATCGTCGATGCTGTGCACAACCTCATACTGGAGAATCAGAGAATTTCAGCTAAAGGAATGACAGACATCATGGGGATTTCTCGTGAACGTGTTTGTGTCATTATCCATGAACATTTGACCATGAAGAAGCCATCTGCAAAGTGGGTCCCTTAATGTTTGACAACAGATCAGAAAAGAATGCGAGTGAAAACTTCCCGGTCCATTTGTCAGCATTTCCGGACTGATAAGAACTTCCTGGATCGACTGGTCACTATGGATGGGACCCAGATTTATTTATACAACCCTGAAACCAAGGAGCAGTCAATAGAGTAGAGGCACAGTGGTTCTCCTCACCCAAAGAAGTTCAGGGTGCAAAAATCAGCCACTAAGGTGATGGCGTCTGTGTTCTAGGATAAGGAGGGCGTGCTGCTAGTGGACTACCTTCAAAATGGTTCCACCATCAATACAAGGTATTACATTGAACTTTTGGACTAATCGAAGGCAGCTCTGAAGGCCAAAAGGCGCAGCAAGCTGTCCAAAGGAATCTTGTTCCTGCAAGACAACGCCTCCGCTCACACTGCACAAGCGACCATGGCAAAACTGGTGGAGCTAGGCTTCCAGCTGGTTGACCACCCACCTTACTCACCATATCTAGCTCCCTCCGACTACCATCCGTTTCGAAACCTGAAGAAACACCTCAAGGGTACCAAATTTCACACCATTTCTGATGCCATGGCTGCTACGGATGACTGGTTGGAGGCACAACCAAAATCCTTCCTTTTGCAAGGCTTACAGAACTTTGAATACCGATGTAAGAAGTGTGTTGACATCAGTGGAGAGTATGTGGAATAAATGTAACGTTTCATCTTCCTATCTCGTTTCTTTCAGGGTAAAGCCAAAGACTAATCAGCACCCCCTCATATAAGTTAGTGTCATGGGTATCCATTTGATATTTGGATAAGAAAAGTTTTTACATATCTATCCCTGAATGACATTTTGGTCATCGAATGTACTAGCTACGAACAACTGATACCAATACTTTTTGTTTTTGTCAAATATCCATTATTTGGATCAGATCTAGTCTTTTCTAGAATATTGACATTAGGAACTTTTCCCCTTTCCTTTCTTCCCCTTTTATTAAGGGAAAGTTAGAGGTAGGTAGGGTTAGGTTCCTGTGTAGGGCCACCCTTTTCAGGGTGGTTACTCTGCTTTTCCATCTTTAGACTAGTGTTTGGGACAGTTTAAGGTGCAATTATTATAATATTTTTTTATAGGATAGTTCATAAAAGTTATATGTTCATGTATAAGGCAGTATACTTTTCTGGGAACCTAAATTTCGATACATTGCAGTATGTTCTAGTTTTATGGCAAAGAGCACCATATTAATAGAAATGCTTAGTTATTATTCCTTATTTTAACTACATACACAACTACATATATATATATATATATATATATATATATATATATATATATATACACACACACACACACACACACACACACACACACACACACTGTATATATATATATATATATATATATATATATATATCTGCAGAATAAGTCGGCGCTATACAAATAAAGATTATTATATACACACACACACACAAACACACACACACACACACATACATATATATATATATACACATACACACATTTTTTTTTTTTTTATGGTTATACTTGTATGACACATCATTGCATTACTGGTTCTCTGGTACTGTGTTATTCAGCCATGACCAACTAACATGGCGCTGAGGAATGATTGGCAGACGGATATATATTTTTATGGGGAAAGATTCAGTATAACTTGTATTTCATTCATTTCTGCTTATTCTGAGCTAAACAGTCCAGGGGGTGGTCCTATCAGTGACTGGCAGCTGTATATGACTGTACATACAGGGGTAACTCAATCACTGACCGCTCCGCCCATTGGTCTGTTCAGTTCAGAATGATCAGAGATATAAATGAATTAAATACAAGTTATACTGAATCTTTCCCCATAAAAACTATATATTAATCTGCTCGGGTCTTTCTGCTCTATAACATGATGCCTGCAGCTTGGACAGTGTGTTCCAGCTGACTGACTCCCTTTAACAGTTAGCAATTTGAATAGCTGCCATTTAATACTTTATTTCTCCTGTATACAGCAGTTTTGTCCTTGCAAAGTCAGCTTGGAGTCTTGGGAGACACAACCATTCCAATCAGCTGGTTAAAGGGGTCTTTTGTGATAAGGCCACCGCTTAAACTATATAGCCACTGATTTTACTATATATAAGGCTTTTTTTATTTATTTTTACACACAAGCATTGCTCAGTAAATGGAGGTGGAGCAGGCCAAGGATTATTCTGGCCAAACCATCTCCATTCACAGATGGGCCGATTCGTTGTGCAGTTTTCTGTATGCATAAGCTGAACGACAAATGAAAAGTGAACAAATTCTCGTTCAGTTAGGGCATGCATTTACATTGAATGCTGGATGCAGGAATCTTAACAATTTATTGGCCCATGTAAAAGGGCCCTACGTTTTTAGACAAAAAAAAGGCATAGATGAAGTATGAGGTCTGTATATTTTCCACCATGTTAAAAGGAAAAGGGTATACTCAAAAGCAAAAAAACGGACTCAAGAAAACCATAAAGACTCCAAGCAGTTGCTGCCTTGCCCTGGATGCATTCAATTCCTTGCCAATCCTTGCCAATCCGTGCCAATCACCGGATCATTGTACTGTCCCCCTCTATTTTTTCTTTGTCTTGTTCCATGTAAGTAAATAAACATATTGCTACAATATACAGCAGAGAGCTGAAGTCCAATGGCTTAATGATACACTTCTATCTCCACAACCATATGAGCTACTGTGTTTAAACATTATCTGAATTTGGCCAGCTTTACCTGCCTACCAACATTATTTCTCCCTTAACATAATTAACCTCCAGTCCAATTTAATCAGGTGCCCGTTTTCATCCACAGACAAGGTTGGCTGCTTCTGAATAGTGAAGCTGCTTTACAAAAGGTATTAATGACAATCCTATTTCAAGTGCATTGATAATATTGGCCCGCTTCCCCTCTCTCTTGTGTAGCTGACAGATAGTAAGCTTGATTTCTCTGGCATCAAATGCTCGGGGCACTGGCTATTGAGAGAGAAAACAAAGCTAATGGCTATAGACTGTTTAGGTGTTTAAATAAAAGACGGACAATTACGCCTGGAAACAGAGTCCACATGAAAGAAAATGTCAGATTATAATTTCTTCATGGATGAATGGAGTTCTCCTTTATTTTTGAGTTGTACTCTATTCACTTCTCACATTAGAAGACCAAAGAATTTGACCCATTCCAGTTTTTGCTTTTATTCCTATTATATATAACCAGTATTGCCTTGAAGTGCAGGATTTAGAATTCCATAATAGAGCCCATGTTAACTTTTATTCAATGTTACATTGCTGTAATTTGGATTTCAAACAAAGATTACCGTATCTATCCGTACACTTTGTCAGTTCATAATTAGAAAGCAATTCTAGTCAAGTAAGATTTTATATATTTTTTTTTAAATTTTCATTTTTTCCTCCCCACTTATAAAAAAAATCTTAATTCTCTTATTTATCCATCAACGTAGAGGTCTTAGGGCTTGTTTTTTTGCTGGATGAGTTGTATTTTTCAATGGTACTATTTAATGAACCATATAATGAACTGAAAAACTTCTCTAAATGGAGTGAAATGAAAAAAAGCAAACAACTTCTGCCATCTTTGGGAGGACCACCCTCGGAGGGCCCCCTGCCAAAGATGGCGTAATTTTGCGTGTTTACAGTGTACAAACTGTAGCAACTCCGCTGTTCAGTACTTCTCTAGTGTCTTCCCTTACGAGGTTATTTCTCTCTGTGTATGTTACAGTTAGGGAGCAAAATCTGCTATTTTCTCTGTGCACAGTATATGGAACACAGCATAATAGCAGGATTCTCTCCCCAACTGTGAGAGAACTGAAAGCAGACCGCAGAGGGAAAATTGACGATAAATGCAGGATAAAAGTCATACAGATGTAGCAAAAAATGCTGTCCAAAGTAAAAAAAAAAAGTGGTTTGGGGGTGTAGCTCAACACAAAGTAGGATTTGACTGTAACAACATATAGTCTACCTGTACAGCCTCATAAATGCACACAGTACATAACCTATCTCAGCAGATAAACTGTACAGTATCTGCACTAAACACACTGAAGAGTTTTTACTGGCACCAGCCTCCGAGTAAAAACACTTGCCTTTTTAATGGCTTTTGTTATGTTTAGATTAGTGACTTGTTACAGGAAGTTAGTGTTGAGTTAAACTTTGCTACACTAGTACAATGGGTAGATATAGTGTCATACCTCATGTATACATACGGTAGACTATTCTGATAAGTTATAAGAAACAATAGATACACTTTAAGTGCTAAAACCATCTGTTTGTTGGTAGTTAGGAAGGCATCTCTGGGAGAAAAACTGCTAATTTTGGCAGAATTCTCCTGCATTTAGGCAGAGTCTATCAAAATTCTAATATGCATGATTGATGACCGAGGTATACAATAAGGAAACTTTCTTTAATTACTCAATCGGAATTTCTCTTTCAGAACATCAACATGAGAAACATGGACATTGCTAGTTTTCCCAAGTGGGAGCAGCTATTAACACGGTCCTTGATAATGAAGTAAAATTTGGCTTTTAGCTAGAAAGGAAACAAGTTTTGGGGGGGTTTTAATGTTTTCCGTTTCGAAAAAAATGTAACGTTTTGATCTTGACTGGGTCTTTATCAAGCATACATGCTTGACAGAAACTCAGTCAGGGTCAAATGGTTGCACCATATGTGCTGGGAAATGACAGTATTGAAAATACTGTCTATCTTCGCCACCAAACAGTCCCAATTTTGATGGCATAATACTACGGTCAGATTTCACCCTGTAATCGGTTACCAGCAAATATTTGCAATCTCTTGTTTCTCTACATTTACACTAGGACTTTAGGCGTGTTGCATGGCCATAGATTGCACTATAGGCCTGCTACCTTGCATCCTAGTTTAAGTGAATGTGGTCACATTGTGACTCGAAAGTTGTCATGACCCGAAAATCGTAAGAGCGTCAATAGGTTTAGATTTCTTGTGGTTGTTGGTTCATGTCAACTTGCAAGTCGACTCCATTGACTTAAATTAAGAGGCTGTATACAGCAGCAAAGCCACTGTAAATCATGTGTCACACCCAAAGCTGCTGTGTAGCCCTAGCATCAAAAGTGCTCTCCTCTATCCTTGAGTTCATTTTGGCTCCCAACCATCATTCAAAGTTGAATGTAGCTGACAATGTACAAAAGGTTGGGGAATTTAGGTATAGATTGTAGAAGACTTCAAATATGAACATCTCAATTGGAATAACACCAAATCACTTTACATTAATGTATTTACTATGTTTTACATGAAGACATATTTCAGTTTATTAACCACATCATTCCTTTTATTACCTGTTATAAAAGTCTCTTGCTTCCTTTTATGAACAAAGTTTGAGTCTGCGCTGCCATTGTGTTTCATATAGGGTACATAAGACAAGAAGTACGGGCAAAAGCAGGATAGATGTCAGTCAAGTATGTACTTGCTACTCTTTATATGCACACATACTGACCAGTGCAAGAGTTTACCCCACCCAAATATTAAGAGAATATGAAAAATATGTCTTACATGTCATGTCAAGGGAGGAGATATAGGAGTACATCTGGTAGCTTTTTTTGCTGTATTCCAATTCAATCAGCATATTAAAGAACAAGGGGGAGAAGAGTACTTCATTTATTTTAAGGGGTTTTTTTTAGCATTGTTCTAGTTAAAATCCACATTTCCCAGGGTCTTTTGACCCCACACAAAGCTGCATTTCTAAAACGCTTCTAATGTGCAATTGCTAGTAAGGTTCTACTGTGTGGCCATTCATTCAACCAGAGTCCTTAAGAATACACCAAGACTGCTGAGTACGTTTTCAAGCTGATAATCATAATCCTTTCATTGAATCCGTTTAATAAACCAACAATCCAAAGTGCTTTTTTATTCATGAGAAAGTCTAAATATTTAAGAACAAGTGGCCATTGCAAAGAAAAATTCATTGAAATGCATGCCCGGCAGGAGTTGTAGTCAAGAACTGTTACATGTTCATCCCATGTGAAATCTATGCACTATTGTCTTATGTTTACAACCACATTGGCCAACATCTTTTCTTATATACAGTAGCTTTGGCTGCTTGTAGAATTTTAATAATTATTTTCTATATAATAATCAAAACTTTAACGAGCGATTTACAAGAGTGCCAAGTAAATTGTCATGCTTTTGTAGTCTACGGAGAAAAAAAAGCAGCACATTTAAAAAATAAACTTTAAATTAAAAAACATAGTTGCAAATTGCTTAACTAGAGCAATGTTGAAGAGACTTTCAAGCTACTCAATGCATTTTTATGGACAGCAATAGCTCGGTGATTTTTTTTGTGGCAAGACAAAAAGTCTAGAGGCCTCAGTAATGTACCATGGTAGTATGCTCGGAATATGAGAGAGAAACCAAAGCCACGAGGACACCATTTGCAGTAATTCTTGTTTAGTGAAAAATACATCCGCAACAAAGATATTCACAGCTTATAACCAGTGCGTTTTAACCCTTTCCAATCCACTGTCTGACCTCTGAAGACATGATTTAAGGCTGTACAGCTCCGATGTTGGAAGACATCTGTCAGGGTTCTCTTACTGTATATTGCCAGCCTTTTTACTGTTGGAGCCTATGCAACGTGTCACCTCATGCAGTACTGGCTTTAGCCAGCAGATAGCACTGTTGTATTACAGCAGAAAAAGAGTAAGCCCCCTAGGAAAACAAAGATACAAATTGGATTGGAAAGGGTTAACAGTGAATAATCAAACCTAATGGCTGTCACAATTAAAATATGTCCTAAACATGGACCCACACTACCCTCTAATAATAACTGAACTCCATTGTTCCATCAGACTCCTTATATCATTGTCAGCAATATGTACAAATCCAAGTGACCTCAATATATAGTATCTAATAATGTAGCCTGTCTTAGTGGTTCAGGTGACCTGCACAGGTTGGGGTGCACTCTCCAGCACACAGGAGGAGAAATGAAAGAAAGGTCAACAATGACAGTGGTCAACCACTTCAAAGTTATAGTTCTGTCTCAGTTGCTTTTGGGTTTGCACATTATAGTCTTAACCTAGAGACCGGTCTCTACCTGCACTTGCCTTGTTGCTTAAGTTCAGACACTGAATAACCACCATTGACATTCTCTGTAGCATTTTCACGTTCATGATGTATGAGGTCATTACTTCTTTTCTCTCCAGCAGCATTGACTCATCCTCTCTGAAAGTGCTGGTGACCAGCTGCTATAACCTTTCTTACTGAGTGTTTCTTCCCTGTTCTCAACAGCTTCCTCTCAGTTAAGGTAACTGTCTCTTTCTACCAGCGGGATAGACTTGGGGGCAATGCAATCACTCTTCCTGAGCTACTCTAAAATGTACTGTATCACCAGTCCTCCGAGAACATGTTCTACAACAACCGTTCTATGCCTTCCCTGTCAGGTGACCTGAAGGATATCAATCAGAAAATTGTCCAGAGTAAAGTGATCCAAAGGTGTTATTACACAACTTGGCCAATAGATGCCACTGTAACATCAAGTTTTATTTTAGTCTTAAAGGGGTTGTCCCGCGGCAGCAAGTGGGTCTATACACTTCTGTATGGCCATATTAATGCACTTTGTAATGTACATTGTGCATTAATTATGAGCCATACAGAAGTTATCAAAAGTTTTATACTTACCTGCTCCGTTGCTGGCGTCCTCGTCTCCATGGTGCCGACTAATTTTTGGCCTCTAATGGCCAAATTAGCCGCGCTTGCGCAGTCCGGGTCTTCTGCTGTCTTCAACGGGGCCGCTCGTGCAGAATGCCGACTCCGTGTAGCTCCGCCCCGTCACGTGCCGATTCCAGCCAATCAGGAGGCTGGAATCGGCAATGGACCGCACAGAAGCCCTGCGGTCCACAGAGAGACAGGATCCCGGCGGACATCTTCAGCAGGTGAGTATGAAGACGCCGGACCGCCGGGATTCGGGTAAGTACTACCCGTTGTGTTTTTTTAACCCCTGCATCGGGGGTTGTCTCGCGCCGAACGGGGGGGGGGGGGGGGGGTTAAAAAAAAAACAACCCGTTTCGGCGCGGGACAACCCCTTTAATAAATTTGTCCACAATAACAAATACTTGTGCATTTTCTTCAAAAATCCCAACAGGGTAGCCCCCTTACACCTCCACACACATTAGTGAAAAATCCTTTAACTATGACCTCCCAACTTTTCTCCAACAGATGACTAATCCTTCATTCCTATGACATGTAGAATGCCCAATCCTTTAGCTCTTCCTGTAGATAAGCCACTGCCAGAGCTGCTTGGTGGCAGCTTTGTTCACTATCCCCATGGAAAACACATTAAAGCTTAGCTGGACTGATGATTTGTGTATATGTGGTGAAGTCAGGAGAAATAGCTGTTGGCAAAATGAGCATTCAAATGATAGCTATTGTAGGTGTATGGGCACTTAAAGGAACATTTACGACTGTCTAGCAACTATTACTCCTACAGTTTCACACATGATCGAAAGTGAGCTAAAATGGAATGACTAGGACTACAGATTGACTTCTCGCTCAGTCCTCTGTCGGGGACCTTGTGTAGACTGGCTGACAGACAATAATCACTTGTTTTAGAGACTATTCAGGCGACTGTCAGCCGGTGAAAAAGGTACCTTAAAGTGTAGCCCTAGTCTAAAGGTAGTTCACAGGATGAATGATAAGAGGTTACTGAAATAAATGATATATAAAAAGATTTAAACATATATTTAAAAAGATATAAGGGATGTACAGCTTATATACATGTATATATTCACGAACATATCAATCCCCTACCCCCAAGAAGCAATATCATAACAGGGAAATTTAATAAGGATATAACTAGTATAAGGTTAGATACTAGAGATGAGCGAGCACCAAAATGCTCGGGTGCTCGTTACTCGGGACGAAATTATCACGATGCTCGAGGGTTCGTTTCGAGTAACGAACCCCATTGAAGTCAATGGGCGACCCGAGCATTTTTGTATATCGCTGATGCTTGCTAAGGTTTTCATTTGTGAAAATCTGGGCAATTCAAGAAAGTGATGGGAACGACACAGCAACGGATAGGGCAGGCGAGGGGCTACATGTTGGGCTGCATCTCAAGTTCCCAGGTTCCACTATTAGGCCGCAATAGCGGCAAGAGTGCCCCCCCCCCCAACAAGTTTTACTTCTGAAAAGCCCTCATTAGCAATGCATACCTTAGCTAAGCACCACACTACCTCCAACAAAGCACAATCACTGCCTGCATGACACTCCACTGCCACTTCTCCTGGGTTACATGCTGCCCAACCCCCCCCCCCCCCCCCGCACGATCCAGTGTCCACAGCGCACACCAAAGTGTCCCTGCGCAGCCTTCAGCTGCACTCAAGCCACACCACCCTCATGTCTATTTATAAGTGCGTCTGCCATGAGGAGGAACCGCAGGCACACACTGCAGAGGGTTGGCACGGCTAGGCAGCGACCCTCTTTAAAAGGGGCAGGGCGATAGCCCACAATGCTGTACAGAAGCAATGAGAAATATAATCCTGTGCCACCGCCATCAGGAGCTGCACACGTGGGCATAGCAATGGGGAACATATGTGCCACACACTATTCATTCTGTCAAAGTGTCTGCACGCCCCAGTCAGACCGCGTTTTTTTATAAATAGTCACAGGCAGGTACAACTCCGCAATGGGAATTCCGTGTGCACCCACAGCATGGGTGGCTCCCTGGAACCCACCGGCTGTACATAAATGTATCCCATTGCAGTGCCCATCACAGCTGAGGTAACGTCCGATTAAATGCAGGTGGGCTTCGGCCCACACTGCATGCCCCAGTCACACTGGGGTTCTTTAGACGTGGACACATGCAGTTACAACTCCCTGTGGACCCACAGCATGGGTGGGTGCCAGGAAGCCACCGTCGGTACATAAATATATCCCATTGCATTGCCCATCACAGCCACAACTTAATGTGGCTTAATTTGTAACTAGGCCTGGAGGCAGCCCAGTTAAAATAAAAATTGGTTCAGGTGAAAGTTTCAACGCTTTAATGAGCATTGAAACGTATAAAAATTGTTTACAAAAATTATATGACTGAGCCTTGTGGGCCTAAGAAAAATTGCCCGTTCGGCGTGATTACGTGAGGTTTCAGGAGGAGGAGCAGGAGGAGGAGGAATATTATACACAGATTGATGAAGCAAAAAGGTCCCCGTTTTTGATGGTGATAGAGAACAATGCTTCCATGTGTACACCCAGTAATCCGTAGTGGCCAGAATGCGTGTAACGCGAGGGTCACGAGAAAGGCATCCTAACATGAAGTCAGCCATGTGTGCCAGGGTACCTGTACGCAACACATGGCTGTCCACACTAGGAAGATCACTTTCAGGAGCCTCTTCCTCCTCTTCCTCCTCAGGCCATACACGCTGAAAGGATGACAGGCAAGCAGCATGGGTACCCTCAGCATTGGGCCAAGCTATCTCTTCCCCCTCCTCCTCATCCTCCTCATGCTCCTCCTCCTCCTCAACACGCTGAGATATAGACAGGAGGGTGCTCTGACTATCCAGCGACATACTGTCTTCCCCCGGCTCTGTTTCCGAGCGCAAAGCGTCTGCCTTTATGCTTTGCAGGGAACTTCTCAAGAGGCATAGCAGAGGAATGGTGACGCTAATGATTGCAGCATCGCCGCTCACCATCTGGGTAGACTCCTCAAAGTTTCCAAGGACCTGGCAGATGTCTGCCAACCAGGCCCACTCTTCTGTAAAGAATTGAGGAGGCTGACTCCCACTGTGCCGCCCATGTTGGAGTTGGTATTCCACTATAGCTCTACGCTGCTCATAGAGCCTGGCCAACATGTGGAGCGTAGAGTTCCACCGTGTGGGCACGTCGCACAGCAGTCGGTGCACTGGCAAATGAAACCGATGTTGCAGGGTGCGCAGGGTGGCAGCGTCCGTGTGGGACTTGCAGAAATGTGCGCAGAGCCGGCGCACCTTTCCGAGCAGGTATGACAAGTGTGGGTAGCTTTTCAGAAAGCGCTGAACCACCAAATTAAAGACGTGGGCCAGGCATGGCACGTGCGTGAGGCTGCCGAGCCGCCACCAGGTTACGTCCGTTGTCACACACGACCATGCCCGGTTGGAGGCTCAGCGGCGCAAGCCAGCGGTCGGTCTGCTCTGTCAGACCCTGCAGCAGTTCGTGGGCCGTGTGCCTCTTCTCTCCTAAGCTGAGTAGTTTCAGCACGGCCTGCTGACGCTTGCCCACCGCTGTGCTGCCGTGCCGCGCGACACCGACTGCTAGCGACGTGCTGCTGCTAACACATCTTGATTGCGAGACAGAGGTTGCGTTGGAGGAGGAGGAGGAGGAGGAGGAGGAGGAGGAGGAGGAGGAGGGTGGTTTAGTGGAGGAAGCATACACCGCCGCAGATACCACCACCGAGCTGCTGCCCGCAATTCTGGGGGTGGGTAGGACGTGAGCGGTCCCAGGCTCTGACTCTGTCCCAGCCTCCACTAAATTCACCCAATGTGCAGTCAGGGAGATATAGTGGCCCTGCCCGCCTGTGCTTGTCCACATGTCCGTTGTTAAGTGGACCTTGGCAGTAACCGCGTTGGTGAGGGCGCGTACAATGTTGCGTGAGACGTGGTCGTGCAGGGCTGGGACGGCACATCGGGAAAAGTAGTGGCGACTGGGAACTGAGTAGCTCGGGGCCGCCGCCATCATACCTTTGAAAGCCTCCGTTTCCACAACCCTATACGGCAGCATCTCCAGGCTGATAAATTTGGCTATGTGCACGTTTAACGCTTGAGCATGCGGGGGCGTGGCGGCATACTTGCGCTTGCGCTCCAACACTTGCGCTAGCGACGGCTGGACGGTGCGCTGAGAGACATTGGTGGATGGGGCCGAGCACAGCGGAGGTGAGGGTGTGGGTGCAGGCCAGGAGACGGTAGTGCCTGTGTCCTGAGAGGGGGGTTGGATCTCAGTGGTAGGTTGGGGCACAGGGGGAGAGGCAGCGGTGCAAACCAGAGGCGGTGAACGGCCTTCGTCCCACCTTGTGGGGTGCTTGGCCATCATATGTCTGCGCATGCTGGTGGTGGTGAGGCTGGTGGTGGTGAGGCTGGTGGTGGTGGCTCCCCGGCCGATGTTGGCGCGACAAAGGTTGCACACCACTGTTCGTCGGTCGTCTGCACTCTCAGTGAAAAACTGCCAGACCTTTGAGCACCTCGGCCTCTGCAGGGTGGAATGGCGCGAGGGGGCGCTTTGGGAAACAGTTGGTGGATTATTCGGTCTGGCCCTGCCTCTACCCCTGGCCACCGCACTGCCTCTTCCAACCTGCCCTGCTGCTGCACTTGCCTCCCCCTCTGAAGACCTGTCCTCAGTAGGCATAGCAAACCAGGTGGGGTCAGTCACCTCATCGTCCTGCTGCTCTTCCTCCGAATCCTCTGTGCACTCCTCCCTCGGACTTACTGAAATTACTACTACCTGAGTGATAGACAACTGTGTCTCATCGTCATCGTCCTCCTCACCCACTGAAAGCTCTTGAGACAGTTGCCGGAAGTCCCCAGCCTCATCCCCCGGACCCAGGGAACTTTCCAAAGGTTGGGCATCGGTCACGACAAACTCCTCCGGTGGGAGAGGAAGCATTGCTGGCCATTCTGGGCAGGGGCCCGGGAACAGTTCCTGGGAGTCTGCCTGCTCCTCAGAATGTGTCATTGTAATGGAGTGAGGAGGCTGGAAGGAAGGAGGAGCAGCAGCCAGAGGATTCAGAGTTGCAGCAGTGGACGGCGCAGAACTCTGGGTGGTCGATAGATTGCTGGATGCACTTTCTGCCATCCACGACAGGACCTGCTCACACTGCTCATTTTCTAATAAAGGTCTACCGCGTGGACCCATTAATTGTGAGATGAATGTGGGGACGCCAGAAACGTGCCTCTCTCCTAATCCCGCAGCAGTAGGCTGCGATACACCTAGATCAGGAGCTCGGCCTGTGCCCACACCCTGACTTGGGCCTCCGCGTCCTCGGTCGCGTCCACATCCTCTAGGCCTACCCCTACCCCTCAGCATGGTGTATTACCAGTAGTGCAGAAACAGAACGCTGCAATTAAATGCGCCGCTTATTGGCCTGTGGTTGGAGGCTGACTTCGCTTACGGAACGCACAGCAGAGGCAGGAAAGAATTTTGCGCAAGCCTGCTGTAACACTTATCTGGCTGCGTATGAATTAGGACAACTACCCCCAGCAGAGACCCAGTACACAGAGGACGGTCACAGGCAGCCCAAATAGATTTTTTTTTCCAAATGTTTTTGGAAAGGCCCACTGCCTATATACACTAAATATGTCTTCTGTCCCTGCCTCACCACTACTGGTCCTGGACAATGTAAAATTACTGCAGGACGCAATGCTCTGCACGGCCGATATACAAAAAAAAAAAATGTGCAACACTGCAAAAAGCAGCCTCCACACTACTGCACACGGTTAGATGTGACCCTAAGAACGACCGTTGGGGTTCTTGAAGCCTAAAATAACTCCTAACGCTCTCCCTATAGCAGCTCCGGCACCAGCAGTACTTTCCCTGAACTATGTCAGAATGCATCTGTGGCGAGCCGCGGGAGGGGCCGATTTATATACTCGGGTGACACCTGATCTCGCCAGCCACTCAATGCAGGGGGGTGGTATAGGGCTTGAATGTCGCAGGGGGAAGTTGTAATGCCTTCCCTGTCTTTCTATTGGCCAGAAAAGTGCGCTAACGTCTCAGAGATGAAAGTGAAAGTAACTCGAACATCGCGTGGTACTCGTCTCGAGTAACGAGCATCTCGAACATGCTGATACTCGAACGAGTATCAAGCTCGGACGAGTACGTTCGCTCATCTCTATTAGATACACATAATATTTGCGCGTAATCAATAGAACTCATTGACTTCAATGGATTCGTTGACATGCGCGTATTTTGCATTTGCAATTCCGTTGCACAAAAAACAAACACCATGTTCTATTTTCCTACACATTTGTGCAGGGAAATGGAACATATTACTTTAATCATGCTAATAAGCCATTTCAATGTACAGGATCGGGACAGCTTTTTTCCCCTGCAATCGCAGATGTGCATGATTACAGTAATAAATGCAGTTGTGTATGCAAATACACAATGCCTGATGTGCAAAAACACGGCTCAAATATGCATAGGCTCCTACAAATATGGCCTTAGTGTTCGTTCATAAGGAGTGAAATTGGTATGGAGTTTCCGCAACAAAAAATCCATACCAAAATACACATCAAATTCCATTTTAAAAGCGGTGTGAAAATTCGCTCCATTGCATCGGATTTTACGTGCAACTGCAGCGGTCTTTACACATTCAATTGAAAGGGCTAGATCTAATGCTGAGGGTTGTCAAAATCCAGAGCAAAATATTCTAAAGACTTTGATGCGGATCAACACCAAAATAGGTTATGGGTGAATGTACCCCAAGATGACCTCAAAAAAGGAGAACAGCCCTGTGCAACCAAAAGGGATTCCAGCTTTATGGTTTCCTTGGTCATAAATGGTCACTAACCAAAAAGCAATTAAAATTTTTCAGTTGAAAAGAAAAATCTGATTTGCTGGCTATAAAGGTCTGCGAAAGGTTAATTGGTCTCTATTATAAAAGTTAGTTTGTATAGGTATCCATCATCTATTCTTCCTTTATACTCCAAGAAACAGAGTACCATTAGGTTGGGTTCCCATGACCATATGGTAATACACTGCATAAAAATTGCAGAGTTTTACCAGTGTAGGGAACTGCATACTGTTGCGTTTTTTACTCACAATCACCTACGCATGTACAGCATATTTTACGCACGCTGTCCTGCACTGGCCTCTTTTTTTTAAGCAACTTCCTTCCCAAGTCTCCTAGCAACAAGAGTAAAAAACGCTGCACGTATGCAATGCTTTTCAAACGCACTGATAGATGACAATAGGGCTTTTACACATGTAGTACGCTGTAAGATACAACATGCGATAAACATACGCAAGTGTGAGTGAAAAAATGAAAATCAATGTTCTTTCATTGATGCCATTAACTGTGTACGTAATACGCAATGCAAATACGTTCATGCGAGCCCGGCCATAAGCATGTGTCTTCTTGTTAATTATGCCATCCAAGAAACAAAGACAAGTACAACATTTTAGAATAATCTCTCGATTGCTCCTGACCCCTTCTGTTTGCTTTGGTTGGAGTCCATCAAGTTTTCATGTGTAATTTATTACTAAGAACTTCTGGTATTGAGACGGGTAAATGGATAGACATACAATTGGTTCTTTTATAGCAACATTTCTTTGACAGCCTGAACAGTCTATAATGTGACAAATACAAGTACGGATTGTGCAAAAATAATTTTGGTTCCAGAAAGACATTTCTGTGCATAGGTTTTATTATACTTTTGTAATTCCAGTATGTGAACCAGTACTGAAAGAAATTACTGTATAATGCTTTGTCCACAGTTCTATGAGGGAAAATGGTAATAATCAGAACTATTGGCTGTAGTTCCCAATCTAATGAGGTTATGAACTTAACTTACAATTAGGGTTGGATTAAAAAAAGGGACAAATGGTGGAACAGTCCCCTTGGAGGCTCTACTAACAGAGATCCTGAGGGACTTTCACCACCCCTTGGTCAAAAGGGATTCTGTGATCAGGTTCATGCTTAAAAAAACCACAGGCGGCATGAGCACCGGACAGCTACAGACAGTGCCCTGGTTTCATTTTTTTCCGGAAACACTGTGGCTTTTCAGAACAAACTTTGAAGTTCGACTTGGAACTAAGTGCCGAGTCACAAGGACGGGCCACACCGGCATCATCTAGAGGGACAGCTCTCTCCCTGCTTATGTTAGAGGAGAGGACTGTCACTCCGCATAATGCGGGCAGGGAGAGGCTGGTGCGGCCCACCTTTATGACTCAGAGCTCAGCTCCAAATCAAACTTCAAAGTTTATTTATTCTGAAACACCACAGTGTTTCAGAATTAAAATACATACACGGGGAAGGAGAACAGGCATTCCTGTCCCAGGGTTAATGCTGCTCGTGGTTCAGGCAGCACAAACCTAATAGAATCAATTTAATAAACAGTAAATGTGCAAAAATGATAAGTCACGTGCTTATGTTCTAAAACTAAGGGGGTTGTAGGAGTAAGGTTAACATTTTCTAAGATCTACTTTATGATGAGGTCTCTTTAAGAAATTCTAATTCACTTTAGTGTGTTTTTAACAAAAAGCAGTTCTCTTCCCTAACAAACTGTAATGAGATTTGGAATGTAACCATTACCTCTAATGACCTGCAGGAGAAATATGGTACAATGAAACTATGATTGTCTGGTGTGTCATAACAAACAGGCTGTAGAATGAGTTTGTTGGAAAGAAATGGACAAGACAACATTCCTGCTCTAAGATGCTGACTATAACAAAGAAGGATCATCTATCCTAGTCATTCTAGTATTACGTTTATCTATATATATAAAATTGAATGTATGTCTGTCTGCGTGTGTGCGTGTCTGCGTGCGTGCGTGTCTGTTTGTCCTTTATGCGCTACTACACCATTCATCCGATCGCCATGAAACTTTGGGAAGTTGTTAAGTACACTCCTGGGAAGATTATAGGCATAGTACAAATATCCTACGATAAATGGCGCGCGAGCGTCGTCGAAAGTTACGCCCCCCCCCCCCACGTAGATCGAGTAAGTAAGCCACCTGCTATTGTGATGTCATCACTGATGTCATCAACATCGGACGCCCTTGAACATGCCCCAACATGTTCTATAAAGCTGCATTGTGATGTCATTAAGGCTGTATTATGACACATACAGCTTGGAACCACTAGAGCACGCCAGTCAATTACCATTGGAGTTGGAAGTGGGTAAACAAGTACTAGGATATCTTCCTAAGAAGCCACAGCAGCCGGATAAATTGCATGTTCCACCCAACGGCTATTTTATTCAGCCCGCAAGGGGGAAGCAGCGGCCTACAAAATCTCATTCAGGTAGGTAGGTTCAGTTCTTGGAGGTTGGGGAATGCTTATGGGCAAGGCCTTATGTCTCATCCCAACTTAATTCTCTCACTTCCCAATGTCATAGAAACTTAAAATTTGGCACGAGCATTGATTATGTCATAAATAGGAAAAGTTAATGGGTCCCAACTCGATTATTCAATTCAAAGCGCCAAAGAATTAGCGTTCAAATTTTACGTACGGAATCTAATTCTCTCATTTCCTGATGTCATAGATAGATAGATAGATAGATAGACAGACTGTATGCAATAACCCTGATAGATAGATAGATAGACTGTATGCAATAACCCTGATAGATAGATAGATAGATAGATAGATAGATAGATAGATAGACTGTATGCAATAACCCTGATAGATAGATAGATAGATAGATAGATAGATAGATAGATAGATAGATAGACTGTATGCAATGACACGTACAGCTTGAAACCATAAATACTAGAGCACGCCAGCCATTTACAGTCAGTCTCCATTGGAGTTGGAAGTGGGCAAACATGTACTAGGATATCTTCCCAAGAAGCCACAGCAGCCGGATAAATTGGATGTTCCACACAACGGCTATTTTATTCAGCCTGCAAGGGGGAAGCAGCGGCCTACAAAACCTCAGTGGTCGCTGCTGCCGTCATCTAGATATATAAAAACGAATGTATGTATGTATGTCTGTCTTCGCAGCAACGCGCGACGGGTACGCTAGTTAACTCATATCTTAAATATTGGTTCCTAAGTTCTGCCCTTACAGTTTTAGGGCTGTCTCACACAGGTTTTGCGCGTGGAATACGCCATACCAATCTCCTATAGTCTGCCATGTTGCCACTCACATGAATTGTATGAAATATGCGCTTAAGAAAAATCAAATTGCAGCATGTTCTATCTTAGTGCGTATTATGCATGCATACATGCCAAGATAGTACATGGCGATTGGCAGTATGCAGCAAGTATGCAATGTCACAGCATGTCTCTTGTGAGCAGCATGCTGCGTGATAGGCTTGTTTGAGCCCAGCCTTATTGAACATGTTTAAGTTGTTGAGCTGATTGCTGTACAAATATCAATGCATATAATGTACCTGAGGTATTCTGCTGCATTCTGTAGTCTATGCTGCTGCTAAGCAAACAGGTCACAGCCTAGTGCCATAATTAAAGGAGCAGCTCTGCCTGCCTCATGACAGCAAGAAGTCACAGCATGGGTGAAGCACCAATCATCATAAAACGAACATACCTCACACACTAGATAAGCTGTGCCAATATAATGCAACTAGAAAATATTCTGCTATGCGGTGGCATTTACACACACACACACACACACACACACACACACACACACACACGTGTATAATATATATTTTTTTCACACTTAAAATTGAATATTGAAGTTTTGACCCCTTTACTTTTTCTATGTAGGACCTAAAGAATGGTCGTGCCAAATTTCACATTTGTGCGGTACAGATGTCTGTTATTATTTATTATCTATTATTATTACTACATAGGGGGTCACTTACTTTTGCACTTGGTATTGAATAATCATGTTGCGACCCCTTTACTTTTCCTATTTAGGAAATAAACAATGGTTGTGCCAAATTTCAAATTTGACACAGGAAAGTTAGAGAATTAGATTAGGTACATTAAATGGGGGGTAATCACTTATTTTGAGACTAAGAATTAAATAATCAAGCTGCAACCCTTTTACTTTTCCCATGTAGGACCTAAAGAATGATCGTGCTAAATTTCACGCTTGTACGACACCAGGAAGTTACATAATATAGGGGGTCACTTGCTTTTGCATTGAATAATCAAGTTGGGAGCCTTTTACATTCCCTATTTAGCACCTATAGAATGATTGTGCCAAATATAAAGTTTCTACGACACCGTGATGTTAAATATATATGACATACATACATACATACATACATACATACATACACATACTGTGTAAACCCTTAGCTGCTGAGAAATATAAGATATATATTTGGTTGCTTATGACCAGTTTATATAGTACTGTAATTCATATGATAGTACGGTCTTACCCAACCACATGCCAGGCTGATCGATCCATCCACTTACCTACCCATCCATTCCATTCATCCACCTAACTACCTACCTACTCCTATTTCATTCATAGGTTAAAATGACTTGATAGAAACATGACCATTAATAAGGGTTTTTGGAACGAGGACCATCCTACAGGAGATTGTCAATGTAGTGCTGCTCATCTCTGTATAATCATCAGATTCTAAGGCAAATATATATATTTTTTCCAGAAATCTCCATGGAAAAGCCTAATACTATTAATATTAAAATAATTCAAGTCAGTATTAAAATTACATATCCACATAGTCTGTGACTTGCATCTTGCCTTTGTTACTGACTAAGGTATGCAATGAAGGTTAATAAAATAACTGTTCCTTTTAGTATGGTAAAACAGAGGTCTCATTCACTGGCAGAACATATGGAAAGTGACTTTATGTTGTGTAGAAATTGTGATTTCCTGACTCTGAATGAAAGTTTTCACTGCATGGCATCCGGAGTGCCAGAAGAAAAAAAGAAAACATTAACCAACATTCAATTGCAATCAGTTATTTATGGATTGTATCCAAAACTTGTTGGTTGGTGTCACTGAAAATACGGGAATGTGAATTTACGTAATATTTCCAGAAAATGTTGGAGTTTGGTTTACATTTTCTGTATTTATAGGAACAGGAGGAATATATTATCCATATCACACTTTGTAAAAAAAAAAACCAAACAAAAAAAAACTGTTAAAGAGCGTTGAAGAGAGGGCACATTAATGGAAGGTGAGAAACTGGATGGTCATATCATACCGACGAATTGCCCGCCCCCTAGACCGTTCTGGCCAGATTTTTAGGAGGTTCAGGACGCCCCCGACAGACCACTAGTAGAGAGTCTACTTATCGATAAGCATGAGAAACTATTTTGTTGTATGCCATTCAGAGACAGGTGGCCCCATCGTTACAGTTCCCCGAGTGCAGGTGATTGGCTGAAGAACATTTGGTCTCAGGGCACCCATTACCTGTACTGCCTTTGAGATCCACCATTGCCTCTGTTTGCAGTTGTGTCATGAATGATGAAACTCGACTGCTACGGAGTGGAACTAAGTTGTCTAGAGCAACAAATCCAGGTTGAGTTTGGGCACTGCCAACGGCAGTGTGCATATCTGGAGACCTAGGGGTGCATGCCTCAATTCTGGCTTTTTTCTAGAGCGGAACTCTGCTCTCACTGCTGGTGTGAGAGTCTGGGGGCCATCACAAATCAGTCGGTTACCCCTAGTAGTGGTATGAGAGACAATGACAGCTCAGCGATATGTTGAGGACATCCTGCAACCACATATGTTCCTCTAATGGCGGCTTCCAAGAGGCAGCAGGATAATGCCTGGGGCACACACACACGGGGGGGGGGGGGGGGGATGACAGGAATGACCCTATAACATTGTCCCACTTCCGTGGCATACCTTGTTGCCAGATTTATCATCATTAGAGCATGTATGGGACTACCTGGAATGCCAACGAGATTGCATGTGTTAGAGGTTTAGATACAGCAAGTGTGGAGTGATATGCTGCAAGAAACTATACGGAACCTATATGCCTCCATGCTCGCCCATATCACAACTTGTATCCAAGCTAGAGGTGGCCCAAGAGGGTACTAGGGCCTCCAATGTCCACACATATCACATCTTGCATCCAAGCTAGAGGCAGTACAACAGGATACTAGAGCCTCCTTGCCCGCCCGTATCACATCTTGTATCCAAGCTAGAGGTAGTACAACAGGGTACTAGAGCCTCCATGCCTGTCCGTATCACATCTTGTATCCAAGCTAGAGGCGGTACAACAGGGTACTAGAGCCTCCATGCCCATCCGTATCATATCTTGTATACAAGCTAGAGGCAGTACAACAGGGTACCAGAGCCTCCCTTCAAGGGGTCAGTTCACCACAACACATTACCCTTTTGCTCTGATATTATAATCACTTACTTATATCAACGTTATAAATCACACAAAGAAAGTTTCATCCCATCCGACAACATCTAGGGGATTGTTTTTGACGATTAGTATTAATATTAAATATATATGTACACACACACACACACACACTATTAAATAGTATCATATTAATTAATTGTTCTACATGTGGCTATAGTTATGGTTGTTATCAGCTTATTTTAATGACCCCTTATTATTGATAAGGCTTATTAGACATAATCCACCAGGCATTGGCAAAAAGGGCCAGTGTTTGACTATTACAGGGCTATTTGGCTCAGAGGTCCAAGGAACTTTGGAGGTCCTTTCTTCTTGTGGAGTAAGCTTACAGTAGATCACTTCTTTGCATTCTTTGAATGGCACAGTTGTGCCTTTTTTGTACTCGGTTGAATGAAAGCAGTTTAATAAGTCAAAATCTTGCATCTGCAGTTTCAGTCCGTGAAATACGCAGCATTTTCAGAGACCAAAATTGGGTGCATTCACAGAGTATTTGGACCTCCTGGCGTATTTTTGCATAAGTATTCACTGCCATTTTTACGTGCGCAAAAAAAACCAAGAAGGAGCCATAGATTTCTCCTGCCTTCATGCATGAATGTGCAGTGAATACGCATTTATCTTCTGTATTTATTTGATCCAGTTGACTTTATTGGGCAATTTAGGTCTGTAAAACCGCGTTTGCACGGGTAATTGCGCACGTAAAATATATGAGCAATAAACACAGAATAAAACCTATTGATTTCAATGAGTTCGTTCTCATTAGTGCGTTTTGTAGGACCTGCTCTATCTTTCTGCGTCTTGCACAGAAAAGGCCCCCATAGAAGTCTATGAGAGGTGTGCAAATATGCAAGGGAAAGCGTGAAATACTGCGCAACAGCAAGGGAAAAGAACACATCTGGACCTCATTAGCCTTTTAATCCACAGAAAAGGTGTCAAGCACCTGTATACTGGCTCTGTGTGCACAAAAAGTACTTTTACCATTTCCCTAGTATAAGAACAGTCATGAGAAAACTAAATCTCTGTCAAGCCTTGGAAATGCTATAGAAAAAAAAAATCTTTAAATCCTGTATAGAAAATGGCCATGTATAATACTAGCGTGAAAGACAGCAGAACAATCCGATACGTGTCCTTCACTCTTGTTAACATTGTACTTGTGTGCGTGAGTGACAGCTATTAGGTTAGTTTTAGAGGTCAATCAATTGTTACTTAAATCCAAGTTCATGTCCTTGCGGGAGGGAAAGCATCTTGCATTTATCTCTCCTTGACAGACTAGGTCATATTGATAATGTTCCAACTCCACCAGGCCCAGAGCCCATAGCCCAGATCCAGTGAAAAGTCTTCCTAACCAGCTGGCAAATAACTGCATAGCTGTTCTAGTGATGGGTGCCAAGTCTTAAACAAGCATAATAGGAACACTTATCAGCTATGTCCAGCGCAAATGATCTCCTGGCTGGATCTGAAATAGCAGAAGCGTGTGGCTGGTTCACTTTACAACTGTCATCATTGAGTAAATCTCTTTAGCAAGGAGCTGCATTCCTCACTTTATCTCTAGCTGGAATATCTAAAAGACAAATCCCCTTAGGTGCAGTTATAGATTTGCCTGAGGGCCCTTTTCCATGGGACGACTTGTTGGGCGTAGATGCCCAATAGGTCATCCCAATGAAAATCGCTCCTATGCTTTTACACAGGAATGATCATCACTACTGAATGGAGGTGGAGTGGGCTGGTGATCGTTCTAGACCACCCGCCTCTATCCACAGTAAACAGGCAGTCATTCCTAGATTAATAGCTGCCAGTTTAGACAATTCGATCGGTCGTTGCATGCAGAAAATAAACAATGAACCAGAAGCGAAGGAATTCTCATACAGTATTAAAATCAGAGCTGGATTTACACTGAACGATTATCGCTCAGATTCCCGTGTAAAAGGGCGCCAAGATCAACAGTCAGTAGAAGAATGTTGTATAGTGTGAGCTCTGCCACAGCTTTAATATTTGATTCCTATTGATATCTAACTACCAAAATCAGACTGGTTGGAGCCCTCGTCTTTCCTAGAATGCGTTCGAGAGTTGGACAGTAAGAAAGGCCCACAGAAGGAGAATTGATACATTTGAAATGTGGTGCTGGCAGAAACTATTAAGAATATCATGGACAGCCAGGGTAACAAACAGAGAAGTGTTGGATCGCACAAAACCAGGGACATCGCTAAAAGCTAAAGTCACAAGACTCCGAACGACTTACTTTGGTCACATCACGCGTACAAACTCGCTAGAGAAGTCAATAATGTTGGGAATGACCAGTGGAAGAAGAAAGAGGCCGACAAAGAACATGCTGGCTCGATACATCAAAACAGATACAATATGTGCATCAAGCAGCTAAAAGAAGCTGTGCTTGACAGGAAAGCATGGAGAATGTTCGCCTATAAAGTCACCAAAAGTCCGACACGACTAATTGGATAGATTGATTGATATCTTAGCTATAAAATCTAATTAATTATTACTGATTTACTTTCACAGTTTCTTCTTGATCCTCCTTCTTGTCTTGGAAGGTTGTAACCCGCACCAGTGTTAGTAGCAGGAAATTTATTCAGTACTGATAAGAAGTTGATTTTATTTACATTTTTCAGATACTTTGTGAGTAATGTCTACACTTTCAAGATGGCACGTTTGCCTCCTTGGGTTACAGCAGCTGTTAGTTCTCTGCAGTATTCGGGAGCCAATGTCTTTCATAGTAGAAAATGTATTGACTCAGCAAGTGCTACCTGCCATTGGCTAGATTTGGTTGTAATCATAACTAACAATGACACAACCAACCAAGGTAATAATATTTTTGTGGCGTGTTCAACATTTTGTAGTCTGCACATGAAACAGATTTTCTTTTAAACCAATTCTACTTTTAATACGTTGCAACAAAAATTGACATTGGAAAAAAAATTGATTCTATTAGCAGTAAGGGCTCCGTCACATGTGTGTATTTGCGAGCGCAATACGTAGTGAATAGAACCCATTGATTTCACTGGGTTCGTTCACATGCATATATTTTTTGTGCACATTTTACGCCGAGCAAAAAACAAACCAGAACATGCTCTATCTTTCTGCGCATTTGCTCACCAAAGGTCTTCAGACAAGTCAATGGTGGGGAAAAGTGGGGCAAATTCGCACACACAATGCATGAAACACTGCATAATACCGCAGGAGAAAAGAACACATCTAGAATTAGCCATTTCAATCTGTATGTATTTGTGTCTCACGCGCAAATGAACATGCCTTATGGGCAGAAAAAGTACAGTAAAATACACCGATAAATATGCAAAAAAAGCCTTGTTCAAAGCACAAAAAGTTGCGCTATAGTGTGCACAATTGCGTGTATGCCCATGTGAAGCTGACCTAAGGTGGTTTCACAGCTGCATTGGGGGTTCTGGTTTCCTACTCCATCTGGGGAGCAGAAGAGGGGAATTCCCTGGTTGAATGGGTCCATCTTATGACGGATTCGAACAGAGTAGAATAGATTCCTTTGATTATAATGGAGTCCGTTCGGTTTCTGCTCAGCTATCCAGCATTTTTTACCGGATCTGTGATGGAGCCTTCGACTAGAGGTTCCAGAGCAGATGTGAAATTACCTTAAGAACAATACAAAAATAGGACAGTAGAAAAATGTAATTTGTTACTGTGGCCTTAGATTCCCCCACAAGATGTAGCCTGCTCTTCAAGGTGCATAGTAATTAACCTACAATACACAGCTATGCTTTTAACATTCATACTACATGGCTTGGAGGTTCAAGATCCTAAAAGAATGAAAGCACCTGGATAATATCATCGAAAAGGAAAGACTGGAAGGATAAGGGTGTTGTCACACATAGGCTTTCATGGCGGTTTTTCATACCAAAACTGGAAGTCAATTCAAAAGACATGGAAAATATAAAAGGAAGGACTTCAGGTATTGTTCACACAGAAGAAATTTCACAGAATTTTCCACCACTGTGGCTTTCTACCACAGTTTTTAGTGTGGAACTTGCCCCTTCAATGAGAAAAATCCGCATGTGGAATTCTGACACGGAAAAGAACGTTTCGATGTCAAGAAGTGATATGTGAATGGAGTTCTTGTGAGTCATAGAAGCAATTGAGAAAGGAAGCTCCTGTGTCTAAAAGAATTAGAGGTCTGCATAGAAAGAAGAGCAAGACAGAACTCCAAGATAGAAAGGACAAGCACTACTGCATTCGAAAAGAGACAGACCTACTGTGTGATGCTGATAAGGGTCCACACAAAGTCCGGAAGAGGTGAACTTCAGAAGGAGAGTTGGCCAAGTGAGAGAGAGGAGAAAAGAACCAGAGGCAACTGACCAGTGTGAAAACTATATTAAAGTGCTCATCTGATTGCACCTTGCTGTAGACAAAAAGGGGAGAACTGAAAAAGATTGCATTATCAGTATTCTAGTAACATTTTTTGCGAACAGCCATATAGTATCAGAAACAATCTGCTCTAGCATCCCGCATAATTCCATGACAAACCTGTGACCAGTGGTTCTATGCAAAGTATGCAACTCTAAAGCTGGGAATGTGGCAACTGAAACTGCATGGGCAAGAGGGACAGACATCCCAACATGTTCTCAGAGACCATTGCTCATTACAGTACAGGTACCAGTCTCCTCATTGGCTACGAGTTCTAAGCCCTCATAGGGCTGCTGTAACTAATTTCTCCACCAATCCCAACAAAAAAGGTCTCATCAAGAGTTGCAGTGCTTTCGCACAACTCATTAGTACCATTACGCCTTCAACAACTGGTGGCCAAGCAATCAATTATCTGCCAGCTTTTTCCACTGGCTCCCCATACACATAAATGTTTAGGTCACTTTAACGTTCATGTGTTTAAGTAGGTAAGCTGCAGCAAGATAGCTCTTACAGTAGTTTATCTCCCAGAAAACAAAAGGATCGGATATTGAAATTCAAGTCATCGAACATCATCCATCTAGGGAAAGTTGAGCCACCCACATATACATTACAAAGCTGTCTGGCCCTACCGTTATTGACAGGTTCAGATGCCTAAATTCTAATGTGTTTGGGGGCCTTAATACTTCTCCTTCCTGCTGGATCTACTTCTGGCTTTGGTTTTCCAAAAACTACATTAAAAACTTGTGTGTGCAACAACCCTCTGTAAAAGGTTTGATATGGTTTTTATTTTCTGTTTTTGAGATTCATTCTCCCTATGAATAGGAGCCGGGATCCTTCCAACCCTAGCTGGCCCTTTGAGGCATCGTTAAAATGGACTTTGGGCTGCATGTTGCCAATTTTTATGTCACAAATGACCTCCATTCAGGGGTAAAGTTTGGAAAATTTAAAATAAATTAGCACGGGAATGTTTACAAAAACACCTTCAAAATCCTTCACATTGCTGCCAGTTTATAGTTTATGGCTCCATACCACACAGAACTAGTATGGAAACATAAGGAAGGGGGGGGGGGGGGGGGGGGGACTCACACACAGGTTTGTGTGGCAGCTTCTCATGAACTTTTCTTTTAGCCAAAGCCAGAGGTAGATCCAGCAGGAAAAAAGGTATAAGTCCTTTCTTTTAAATCTATTTCTGGCCTAACAGGGTTGTTTGTATGAGTCATAAAACTCAGTTGATCAGTGATTAGATATGAGAATCTGAAGGATCCCTGTGTCAAGTGATAGCTGGTGTAAAAGTACCCATGGGTTAAGAGTCACTGATGTAATTGCCCAAAAGAACGAATATGGAAGAGTATTGGCCAGTGTGAACATGGAACCCGACAAGGCAAGTGAGGAATAATTCCTCACTTGTTGGAGTCTCTTGGTTTTCAGTTCACCTAAAACCTTGAGATTGTTGGTCATTTAACTAAACAGACATTATCTATGAACAACTGCTTTTCTACTGTGAATGAAGGCCGCAAGAGGTCTCCAGCACGTTCCTCCCCCATTCACTGAATGATTATCGCTCCGGTTTGAAAGCATAATTGTTGGGATGTCTTTCCATGTAAAAGTACCCTTAGTAATTTACAGACTAAGAAGAAATGCAAAAAAATGTCATTATCTACCTGTGAAATTTAACTGTTAAAATACCACCATTCTTTTTGGGTAAGGTAAATGTAGAACAGAATTAACAGGACTTGTTCCATCAGGACAGGGTCATATTTGCCCTATTTGCACATAAAGACATCATAGCAATGGATGTTCACTCAAGACTCTTCTTTGTGATTCAGAGTCAAGAGCTTCTAACATGAAGTGAGCCCATCATGTGATCCTTAGATTCCATTAATGGCCATCTAAATGACCGTCAGGTAAAAATACATTTCCCTGGACACAGCTGGTTTTACCTGCGGCATCTTGCGTTCTGGACTTGGAGAGTATAATCATAACTAAAACAGTGTGGAATAAGAAATAAAAAAATACTGGTATGCATGTTATATACCAGGATGCCCACTGCAATAATTATATATATATATATATATATATATATATATATCCATTTAGGCTTATTAAAATTGTTCACTGGATTTAGGAATAGTAGATCTAATGCAAAAGCATCAGGTATATTGAATACACAAATTACTCAGGACAAACTAACGCGAAGGTCCCTTTGCTTGCTGCCCCATTGACCTACTTTTGTAGGTACTGGTGGAATTATTCAGAAGCCTCCGCAAGGTATTCTTTTATGCTCACCCCCCCCCCCCCCCCATATAAAATATTTGTTGGTAAACATTTCAATGAAGTTTTCAATCAAGTGAGTGGTGTCAGGCTACTTTTTCCACCCCGTAGATGCTATGGGGATGATGAGTGAGTGTGAGGCATAGCATGTAGTTACGCAACGCATACACATGAGGGCAGAGCTGTTTTGATAAACTGCAGCACATCAGGCTAAGATGTACATAAATAAAGATTAGAGATGAGTGAGCATACTCGCTAAGGGCAATTACTCGATCGAACATTGCCCTTAGCGAGTACCTGCCCGCTCGGAAGAAAAGATTCGACTGCCGGCGGTGGGCGGGGGAGAGCGGAGAGGAACGGAGGGGAGATCTCTCTCCCTCTTCCCCCCACCCCCCGCTTCCCCCTGCTTACTGCCGCAACTCACCTCTCACCCGCGCCGGCAGCCGAACCTTTTCTTTCGAGCGAGAAGACCTTCACTAAGGACAATGCTCGATCGAGTAATTGTCCTTAGCGAGTATGCTCCCTCATCTCTAATAAAGATACAAAGTTAAAAGAAAAGAAATCTATGATATGATCAAAACAAGAGGAAAACAGGGGGCGTGGCTTGGTGAGGCATCGGAGCGGACGCTTGAGCTTGGGCTCCGCTTGTCATCAGACTCGCAGCAACAATAAAGCGACTGAGGAGGGGAGAGAACTGCTCCACAGCACCGATAAACCTCCCGGGCATCTAACGATGACAACCAGGAGGAAGACGGCTAAAGGCAAGCCTTCCAGATTGGAGGATTTCTTCCCGGCGCGCGCTACCTCTCCTGACATGGCGCCGGAGGAGACGGAAGCCGGCGGCTCGCTTATGGAGAAGCAGCAGACGACCCGACACACTGCACTGTCAGGTGAGCGCTCTAATGCCACATTAACACCGGCAGTCACGGAGGGGAGCGCGGAGACGAGAGAGGAGAGGCAGGCAGAGGGAACACATAGAAAGGGAGAGAAAGACAAAGGGGACAAGGGACACAAAATGGCGCCGAACACGAGGCTGCCATCCCCCTCCTCACTTACTAGCAGTCCGGAAAAACAACGGCAGAAGCTGTCAGACGACCCCAGCACAGATAACTCTGGTGCTAGCCCCATATCCACTAATGTTGAAAAGGAAAATAGTCTAGCTGGGCTTTCTGCATCAAACAAACCAGCTTCAGAATTGTACATTAAGGAGTTAGTCATGGCTTTGAGCAACACCATTCATCTCGACATAAAGAATTTAACATCCTATGTAGACCTCTCAGTTAAGGAAGTTAACACTCGCATAGAAAAAACGGAGACAAAGATGGGAGAGTTGGTTAAATCTCACAACTCTCTGATAGACTCTCACTATGATTTGGAGGAAAGAGTGCACAAGTTACAACAAAAATTAACTGACCTCGAGGACAGAAACAGACGTAACAACGTCAAAATAAGAGGTGTCTCAGAGAAAGTCGCCAACTCGGAAATTACTGGTTTTGTGATGCGATTCCTCCGCAAGATTCTCCCTGACACGCCAGAGCAGGAGCTAAAAATCGATAGAGCTCACAGGCTCCCTCTCCCAAGATTCTTAAAGGAGAACACACCGAGAGATATCATTATTCGTATACATTACTACAGCACTAAAGAGGCTCTGATGAGTGCGGTTAGAAACCTAAAGGTTCTACCAAGCCCATACGCAGAGCTTCGAGTTTTCATAGATCTGTCACAGGCCACAATGGAAGCAAGAAGAGGCTTTGCGGGGGTGACAGCGGCTCTCAGAGAAGCTAGTATTCCCTACAGATGGGGTTTTCCCACCAAGCTAATTATCTCCAGAGCGAACGCTACACACGTTCTTCTGAACCCTGCTTCGGCCTCTGAAACCCTAAACTCTTGGGGCATAAAAATTTTGGATCGTCCTCCAAGCAACACCAGCAGTGGAGACCCGAGGAAACACGACTCTAAAGGCAAAAAGAACTCTACCTAATTCTGGAAGAACGCGTTAACCAAAGTCCAGTGGGGTTTGTCTCTCTCACCCCCCCCTCCACTCCATTTTGTCAAAAGATGAGTCTTCTCACCACATAGACTTATTCCCCCCCAAAAAATGAAAACGCAGGAACAAGCGAGGGCTAATCCTGTGTCACACCCTTTTCCATGCCGCTTAAGGTCTTTTGCGCATAATTACATCTTTCGCATTACCCCGCAGTATGACCACAGTGGTAACTTGTTACTAACCATGTTACTGGTTTTACATTTTGTCATGGATAATGATGTTGTATGTTTTTGTAGTTTTTGTTTCTGGCAGCACTACGCATTTTGCTTTCCTCCCCGCTCCTCCTATACAGAAGCAAAACCAGGATGAGATGTCCATCAAAATAATGTCACAGAATGCCAACGGCCTGAACACCCCCTTTAAAAGAAGCTCGATGTGGAGGGAGGCCACTCGTCGCAGCGTGGACATAGTATGTATGCAGGAAACACATCTGCTGACCACTGACAGTCACAGAATGACACACAGAAGGTTCCCGCAAATCATACACGCTTGTGCACATAAGAAACATGCAGGCGTTTCGATAGCGTTTAAAGACACGGCCCCATTCAAGATAGACACCCAGCTGTGCGACCCAAAAGGTAGATACATAATCTTGGTGGGCGCTTTAAAAAATACTCAACTCACAATAATCAATGTGTATGTCCCTAACTCTAAACAACTACATTTCCTAAACAAACTTCTAAAGAAAATTAACAAGGTGGCCAAGGGTGCGGTAATCATCAACGGAGACTTTAACTTAATCCCTGACAAAACCATAGACACCTCTTCCCACGCAACGAGAGGAGTCCGGTCCTTAGACGAGTGGATAAGAGGAGCGGCATTGTACGACACATTTAGGTGTCTTAATGCGTCAGCGAGGGAGTATTCCTTTTTCTCGCCCCGCCACAAATCTTTCTCCCGAATTGACCTAAGCTTGGTAGACAAATCTCTCATAACCACAGTGGTTAAAGCAGAAGTAGGAACAATAACCTGGTCAGACCATGCCCCGATAGTGACTTCCCTGGCTTTCGAGAGCAACAGATTAGCCAATAAAATATGGAGAAATAACACTTTCCTAATGAAGGTACCTAAATTTCAAAAAGAAATCCAGGAAGAAATTGAAAAATACTTCTCCCTAAACGACACATCGGATGTGAGTCCTGAAACCCTCTGGCTGGCCCATAAGGCCTACATAAGAGGCATTTTTATAAAAATTGGGGCTAGATATAAGAAAGAAAAATTAAGTAAAACGGACTCACTGATTAAAAGAATCCAAATTTTAGAGAAACAAATCCACCTCAATCCCTCCCAAACATCATTTACAGACCTATTTAAAACCAGGTTAGAATTACGTAGAGTGCTACAGGGAGATTTTGACAAAGAAATATCCTCCCACCGCGCCAATATCTACGTCTCCATCAATAAACCCACAAAGTGGATGGCCAATCTAACAAAGAAAAAAATTACTAAAGCCAACATCCCCTACATCTGGTCCTCCAAAAACAAAGAGAGTAAGATTACTCACCCAAAACAAATACTCGAAAAATTCCGTCTCTTCTACAAGACATTATATAATTTGAAAGAAGACCAACAACTAACCCACCCCACGGAGACGACTATAACATCCTTCTTGAATAAAGTAGAACTCCCCCAAATTACTAAATCTCAAAAGGACTCCCTCGGAGACCCAATAACACCGCAGGAGCTTCTAAATACAATCTCCTCTATGAAGAGTCAGAAGGCCCCTGGGCCGGACGGCTTTTCGTCTGAATATTATAAAATGTTCTCGGAAGCTCTCTCCCCGTATCTGGGGAAAACCTTAAACTCCATAATGACTAAAGGAGTGTTTCCGGAGGAGATGCTACAAGCTATTGTGGTGGTGCTGCCTAAACCAGGCAAGGAGCCAAATGACCCGGCTAACTTTCGGCCGATATCCTTGCTCAATTCAGATACTAAAGTATACGCAAAGATACTGGCCAATAGAATGCTAAACATGCTCCCTAATATCGTGCATTCTGATCAGGCGGGATTTGTAAAGGGGCGGCAGGCTTCGGACGGCGCGAGAAGAATACTCAACTTAATCCACACAGTAAAAACCTCTGGCTCCCCAACTACAATATTAACCCTGGACGCAGAAAAAGCGTTTGATAGGGTCCATTGGGGTTATGCCTTTCAGACCTTAGCTAAATTTGGTTTCGGGGAGGGTGCGATTCGCGCCGTCCGGGCCCTGTACTCCTGCCCTACCGCCAGGGTGCTGATTGATGGGGCTTTGTCTGACAGATTTGCAATAACAAACGGAACACGTCAGGGGTGCCCGCTTTCCCCCATACTTTATGTTTTAATGGTGGAGCCGATGGCGGAGATGGTGAGAATGTCTCCAGACACAAAAGGGGTCATCCAAAATTTCCGACAGCATAAAATTGGCCTATTTGCCGATGATGTTGTCCTTACATTGTCTTCACCCTTGGAATCCTTGAGAGGAGCATGCCACATATTACATCAATTTGAAAAAGTCTCATATTACAAGCTCAATGTAGATAAATCTTTAATACTAGGAATTAACATCTCTAGAGACCTAAAAGCCAATATCCAAACAGAATTCCCCTTTAAGTGGAAGTCAGAGGGCATCCCATACCTGGGCACATTACTAGCAGCAAACCTAAACAAATTAGAAGAACTAAACTATGCTCCGCTTATGACTTCAATTCAGGGGGAGCTGGACAGACTGTCAAAAATCGGCCTTTCCTGGCTGGGAAAAATTATGACATACAAAATGAAAATTCTGCCGAAAATTTTGTACCTTTTCAGGGTCTTGCCGGTCCCGATTTCCACTAGGACGCTTAGGGGTTTACAAAGACAGTTGACTGGCTTTGTCTGGCCTGGGGGTAAACCGCGGGTGGCCCTCTCGATTCTAGCCCTACACCGCAGAAAAGGAGGTGCAGATGTACCTGACATAAGTAGATACTTCACGGCCACTATTTTAAACCAGTCTAGGAATTGGCTGAAAACCGATGGTGCGATGGCGTGGGTTGGAATGGAAGCATCCTACTCCTATCCCCTAAGGGGTGACTCATTGTTATTGGCTACCTCACTTATAGCGACAGGAAACCATCCCGATTTAAGGATTATCCTAAACAACCCACCTCCTATGATAGAGGCCTCAATTGAAGCCTGGAAGGAATTCTCAAAAAAAGCGGCCTCTTGTGATTCAAATAAGAAACCGATCCTCCCACTGAGAATTTTGAATCTCTTCATGCCTGATATAAATGTCGAACCCTGGGCCCAAAAAGGTTTGAACACATTAGATGACCTCACAACAGAGAAGGGTATGAGACCTTTTAACACTATAAAGCTAAAATTTAATCTAACAAACAACGACCTATTTAAGTATACCAGAATATCGGCCTTTATAAAGAAAAACCCCATACATACTACAAAGATCCCTTCGGTGGTACTTGGAAAAATAACTACTATCCCTCATATGGACAAATCAGACACTAGATATTTTTATGACATACACACCGACAATCTTAAATTATCCAAGAAATCCCATATCCTCAACTGGGAGAGGGAGTTGGGCGAAAACATTCCAATCGAGAGCTGGGAAACAGCATATAAAAACGCATGCAGTTCCACGAAAGGTATGGGCATTCTGGAAATACAGCAAAAAATATTCTTAAGATGGTACTACACACCCAGCTTGTTAGCTGCCAGGTTCCACCACGATAATGATAAATGTTGGAGACAATGCAACCAAAAGGGTACACTCCTTCACGTGTTCTGGTCATGCACCAAATTGAAGGACTTCTGGAAGTCGGTTCTAGGCCACGTGGAGGGGATTCTGCACACTCATATAGAAAGGAAGGGGAAAACTGTTTTATTACTAATGGGATTGGAAAAACACCCCCCTCATATCAAATACTTAATATCCCACGCGCTGATGACAGCCAAGGCTCTTATAGCCAAACGCTGGAACAACCCGTCTCCCCCCACACTCAGGGAGTTTATTGACCGTATGGCAGAACAACAAACTTTTGAAAAATGGCTGGCGCTGAGAGAATGTACATTAATTAAACATAAGGAGGTTTGGGGATTGTGGAAGACAACTTATTAATGCAACACTAATGGTCTGCCAATTGTTTTGTTTTGTTATCTATATATATAAAATTGAATGTATGTCTGTCTGCGTGTGTGCGTGCGTGCGTGTCTGCGTGCGTGCGTGTCTGTTTGTCCTTTATGCGCTACTACACCATTCATCCGATCGCCATGAAACTTTGGGAAGTTGTTAAGTACACTCCTGGGAAGATTATAGGCATAGTACAAATATCCTACGATAAATGGCGCGCGAGCGTCGTCGAAAGTTACGCCCCCCCCCCCACGTAGATCGAGTAAGTAAGCCACCTGCTATTGTGATGTCATCACTGATGTCATCAACATCGGACGCCCTTGAACATGCCCCAACATGTTCTATAAAGCTGCATTGTGATGTCATTAAGGCTGTATTATGACACGTACAGCTTGGAACCACTAGAGCACGCCAGTCAATTACCATTGGAGTTGGAAGTGGGTAAACAAGTACTAGGATATCTTCCTAAGAAGCCACAGCAGCCGGATAAATTGCATGTTCCACCCAACGGCTATTTTATTCAGCCCGCAAGGGGGAAGCAGCGGCCTACAAAATCTCATTCAGGTAGGTAGGTTCAGTTCTTGGAGGTTGGGGAATGCTTATGGGCAAGGCCTTATGTCTCATCCCAACTTAATTCTCTCACTTCCCAATGTCATAGAAACTTAAAATTTGGCACGAGCATTGATTATGTCATAAATAGGAAAAGTTAATGGGTCCCAACTCGATTATTCAATTCAAAGCGCCAAAGAATTAGCGTTCAAATTTTACGTACGGAATCTAATTCTCTCATTTCCTGATGTCATAGATAGATAGATAGATAGATAGACTGTATGCAATAACCCTGATAGATAGATAGATAGACTGTATGCAATAACCCTGATAGATAGATAGATAGATAGATAGATAGATAGATAGATAGATAGATAGACTGTATGCAATAACCCTGATAGATAGATAGATAGATAGATAGATAGATAGATAGATAGATAGATAGATAGATAGACTGTATGCAATGACACGTACAGCTTGAAACCATAAATACTAGAGCACGCCAGCCATTTACAGTCAGTCTCCATTGGAGTTGGAAGTGGGCAAACATGTACTAGGATATCTTCCCAAGAAGCCACAGCAGCCGGATAAATTGGATGTTCCACACAACGGCTATTTTATTCAGCCTGCAAGGGGGAAGCAGCGGCCTACAAAACCTCAGTGGTCGCTGCTGCCGTCATCTAGATATATAAAAACGAATGTATGTATGTATGTCTGTCTTCGCAGCAACGCGCGACGGGTACGCTAGTGTTATATAAAAAACGTTGAGCAACAAAGCTTTAATCCAGACTGTAGATGCATTTTCTGACAATGTAAACAACTTTAGACTAAATATATATATACAAATAAACTTACCTTACCCTACCGTCCCTACTTCCCCCCCCCCCCCCCCCTTTATCTCATTTCCCCCCTATACCCTCTCCCAATTCCCCTCCATAGAAATAAGTGATCCACGACATGGTTGTAATAGCATTTAATGTGAAATGTTTCCCTTCACTAACCCTGCGTACATGCCATGCTCTGTACAGTTCTGTATGTATACAAGAAAATGCCAATAAAAATCTAATGTTTAAAAAAAAAAAAAAAAAAACACAAGAGGAAAACAGAGAATCAGGCTCCATGTTAAAGGGAAGAATAATGAATTATTGTTGAAGACTTAAACTGAAGTTAAAAAAAAGTCCATACAATAAATACTGGAAAATATAATATAAGCAAGGAAATGAAGCTATAGCTATTTTTATCCCCGTCGTGTAATAGTCTAGGATTTGTTCATAACCTTACCAAGTCATCAAATTGCTTTGCCTTGCATAGTTTCAAAATTAATATATCCGAAGGCAAAATGTGTTCAAGTTTCAAGCTTTGCTGTACAACATTGCATTTGGCTTATCAAATCCCATGCACCTGGAGGCAAGGTTATGCGCTTCCTGCTGCCTACATGCGGTACAAATATACCAGGAGGTTAGGACGTTTACTGTGGTGTTACGAAGGCTGCAGAATTAAGTAGTCCTCTAGGCTAGAGATAAAACTCTCAAATTATGCCCAGAATGCCTGAATGCTGTGTTGATATGGAGATATTTTCACGGTTTCTGGAATGTATTGCATTAGATTTTATAGCTAAGCAAATGGCTAAACACAGATAAAATAAAATGTAATAGATATTGTACCTGTATTATTTTAATTAGATCCAGCTTGGACAGTCTAATTCAGCAGGGTGGTTTTAGACAGAACAATCACGTTCAAAAAGTTTAAATGAGCAAAAGTGAAAGATAATTGTTCGGTCTAAACGTGAGCCAACAACAAATGAAAATCGTTCACTTTTCGTTAGTCGTTCATTTTATGCAGCCATGAAAATCATTGCTGGCTCGTTCACTTATCATTCGGTTTAAACAGAACTCGTTCAGTACCTCTCAGTCACTTATACAGCGAAGGTGAAATATGTAAGATTCTTGTTTGAACGAGTCAATAATGTATTTGCTGGTATAAACAGGCTGCACAAGAGCGAACGAGGTAGGGGTGATGTCACTTGCTAGTTCAAGCGGGTATCGGCCACTCCAACTGGACCCAAAGTCTATCCAATCTAAGCCTCACATAGTAGCATAGTATGTTAGGCTGAAGGGAGACAATATCCATCTAGTTCAGCCTGTCCCAAAGATCTTCCTTCAGTCCTAATATTTGATACCCCCATCAAAGAGTAACACATCACTACAAGTGTCTTGTTGTGGCAAAAAACTTTTGACCTATTTTCAAAAGAAGACATACTTTACAGCCCAACAGTTAAATGAGGGGTTGGAAAGTCTGCATTTTCCAATAAGTGGATGTGAGTGGATTGCAGAACATGTTCTTTTGAATAGGTGCCCTTAGATGAGCCGATTTATCCTTTGAATGAGCAATTGACGTCATCTTTAGCTCGTTCACTCTGTTTATACAGGCAGATACATCATTGGCTCGTTCAAATAAGAATCAGTCTTTCACATTCGCTGTATAAGTGACAAAGGGACTGAACGAGCCCTGATTAAACGGAATGATAAGCAAATGAGCCAACGATGGCTTTTATGTCTGCAGAAACTGATCATCAAACGAGAAGCTAACAATTCTTTGTTGTTGGCTGCGTTTAGGCTGAACGATATCGTCCACTTTCGCTCACTTTAATGATTTTTTGAGCAATAATCGTTCTGTCTAAAAGCACTTTTAGTCTCAGTATTGCATTGTCTTGAGGATATCTCAGCCAATAATAATACCCGACTGCAGGAAAACATAAGTGTATTTTGGGGGACTTTATCTTTAGCATAATTTTGAAGGATGTAATTCTCATTTTTAATGAAACCAGATAACCCCTTAAGTGTGTACTCTGCCCGTCACATGAAATGCATTCTGCTAATGGCTCGCGTTGCGCAAGATAATTTATATCAGGGAATGACAATGTAATCCTTTATTGCTATTATCTGTTGTTCCAATAAAATTGTAAATGACTATTTCCGGAAAAATACACGAGAACTGATTTTTGGGAAATACTTGGCCAGATCTCAATGCATTTATTGGGACAAATAAAATCTGCTCCTGATGCTGACCAACCAGGGTCTTATCTAACAAAGTGTGAACCGATTTACACTTTATACAATCATTATAGAGATTTACTATAGCAAGAGTTATAATAATATTTACATTAGAAAGCAGGTGTATTGTCTATGAACGATTGTTGTCAGCATCCAGAATGCAGTAGGACTGGCCGATGCTCCTATTGAGCATTTTGCTATGGCAAAAGTTTGATTTTCAAGTAATGTGAAAAATGACGCAAAAACATCACTTCAACAAGGCTGTTATGGGAGCAGGAAATGGGAATTATCTGGCCGAACGGCTCTGTGTTATGGGAGAACCGAACAAAAAAGACCCCATTGACTATAATGGGGTCTGTTTGGTTTCCGCTCAGCTGCCTGACATTTTACCTGATGAAGAAGTCCAGCATGCAGGACTTTGTGCAGAATCTGCGATGGAACCTCCAAGGTTCCAGTGCAGATGTGAAAGCAGCCCAAGAGCCATATATACTTTCCAATTAACTAGCTGTGATTGTACTAATGTAGGCTCTGAGAATATGAAAAGACTTGGGGGAAGCTATGGCTTTCCATGGTTCTCTGCATTATTGTTTTTCCTTTTAGACAGGCTTGTTTTTGATGAGCAGAGGATGGAGACAACATTATCATAGCATTAGCATTAAAAGGGGATGTCCAGTTGTAAACTACTGATGGCCAATCCACAGGAGAGGTTGTCAATAATATATTGGTGAGGGTCTGTCACCAGTGTGCTCATGTACTGAGCTGTTTTCTATAGGAAGCAGACAGCTCCATTCCCACTGCAGTGGTCAGGCTTGGTATTGCTGTTATTGAGGTGAATGGGAACTTTACCTGCACTACCAAGCCTGGTCATTGCATGAGTGCATGATCCAGCAAACAGCTGATCAGTGGAAGTCTAGAGAAAAAGTCCTATGCCGTTATGCTATTGATGCCCTATTCTGAGGATTGACCATCAATAGTTTATAATTCGACAGTCCCTTTAAACAAAGAGTGTTTTGCCTAGCAGGTCCTATGCATTGAGTGACATGATGAGAAGCAAAGATTATTCTCCACATGCAAATATATTTTACTGGATATCAGCATCCTAAAACAATGTTATTTAAGGGTATATTGACATGAACGATTTTCACGTGCAAGTTCTGTCCGGTTGTGATGTGGACATAACTTGCACATGAAAATAATCCATTTTTTTTTATAACGGATCAATAAACTGATGTTAAATGTACAATATATTGCAATACTGAAGTATTACAATATATTTGACAAGCGATTGACCAATTGCAAGTGCAAGTCCCCTGGTGGGTCAGAAGAAAAAAAAAGAGGAGTAAAAATAAGTTTACAAAATAAAACAAAAAAAAAAAACAAACAACTAGTTTATTTGTTCACCAGATTTTCATCAAAAGCTATGCTCTTTCGTAAAAGTGTCACCAGCCACCGGTATTTATAAATATTGTGCTAAAAACTCAAGAATCCTAAGAATAAATCATTTATCTTAAAAAGCCTTAAAATGTTATCATTCAGTCCACTTTTGATTGACAATAAGGGTTAACATACACAAAGGACGGATATCATGTGTAAAAAAAATCCCTCCATAACATGACAAGAAGTAGAGCCAATAAACACAGTGCAATAGCCTAAAGTAAATGACTGTGGTGATGACAGTCTCAACAACCTAATAACTAGCAGTACAGGTAGGGTCAGAAAGCATGAGTAATCTGAAGCACACCTGCTAAGCAGGACCAATTTCACCCTAGCAGATGGAACACAATACAGCTATTTATATGTATCCGCTGTATAGCTAGAGGGCCTTTAGTTCATTTTAATGGAATGTCTTGAAATCTGGCTCAGCATTGAAGGGGTTATGCATATCATGTAAGGTCACAATCTACTAAAACATGTAAACTGTAAGTTTTATGTGGTTCAAAAGTACTGACATATGTCAATAGTGAAAACAAAATCTACAAAAATTGCATTCTAATGACATTTGATTATTTCCAGATAATCAGAAAGTTCTTACGAGGACAGCCTGGGCCTTGTGTTTAAAAAAAAGAATGGAGGAGAACAAAAAGCAGTTGACCCCTCTCGGAGCCAGGCAATTATCTTCTCTTCAATGAGAGGTATAATCTTTTTATACATAAGTCCTCAAATCACGGCAAAGAAATAGCATTGTATGAACAGGAACGGGGGGAACACAACTATGTTCCATGTTGGATGTAGCGGATACTAAGTAAAAATGTAAAATTATAATAAAACACTATAACCAATTTAACACTAACAGTATTATTTCTATATTTGAGGCCACCTTCAGGTGCTGGTAAATTCCGCCACAACTGATAAGCAAAATTTTGAAAAGTTTGGTTAGGCCTGTTCGCTGTACTTCAGCAAAAGTCGGATAGGTATAAATGAGTTGCAACTGAACCAGAACTTTACCAATATCCCTAACACTAGTGTATAAAAATGTCTAAGTGACATTCGGTCATGGAAGTCCAAGGCCTTCTGAAGGACCCCAGGGGTGCCATGTATATCTTCCTATTAAAGGGGGTGTTGGGTTGTAAATTATTGATGATCTATGCTTAGGAGAGGCCATCAATAGTAGAATAATGGTGTCCACAGTATGAACCCTCGCTGATCCGATGTTCTCTGGGCCAGTGCACTCGGGCACTGAGCTGATATTTGCAGAAAGCAGACAGCTCTGTTCTTACTGCAGTCGACAGGCTTGGTATTAAAAGCAAAGCTGCCATTGAAGTGAGTGGGAACTTGGCTTGTAATACCAAGTCTTGCCACTGGAGTGAGAATGAAGCCATTTACTTCCTGCAGAAATAAGCTTAGGGCATAAGCACAAAGGCCCAGTGAACAACAAGGATCTCAGGGGTTGGACCAAAGCTTATCAACGATCCTAAGCATAGACCTTCAATAGTTCAGTCCCAGACAAATCCTTTAAAGGGGTTGTCCCGCGCCGAAACGGGTTTTTTTTTTTCAATAGCCCCCCCGTTCGGCGCGAGACAAACCCGATGCAGGGGTTAAAAAAGAAAACGGGATAGTGCTTACCTGAATCCCCGCGCTCCGGTGACTTCTTACTTACCTGGTGAAGATGGCCGCCGGGATCTTCTCCCTCGGTGGACCGCAGGTCTTCTGTGCGGTCCATTGCCGATTCCAGCCTCCTGATTGGCTGGAATCGGCACGTGACGGGGCGAAGCTACAAGGAGCCGCTCTCCGGCACGAGCGGCCCCATTCAGAAAAGAAGAAGACCGGACTGCGCAAGCGCGTCTAATCCGGCGATTAGACGCTGAAAATTAGACGGCACCATGGAGACGAGGACGCTAGCAACAGAACAGGTAAGTGAATAACTTCTGATAACTTCTGTATGGCTCATAATTAATGCACAATGTATATTACAAAGTGCATTAATATGGCCATACAGAAGTGTATAGACCCACTTGCTTTCGCGGGACAACCCCTTTAAGATGGGCCTGTGGCCCATCTTAATACAATCCCCACAAAAATACCAAATATTTCATTATTGAAGTATACCAGTATATAGTATTAGTGATGAAATGATTGCAAGTCCAAGTCCCTTACCTGGACTTAATACAAAACTTTATTTTTTACAATTAAAAAAAAAAAAAAAGAAATATATATCCAGAATTTAAGAGGGAAAAAAACATATTTGGTACAGCTATATTTTTAAAAAAGTCTGATCTATCAAAAATAACGCATTATTTATTCCACACCGCGATCGTCCTCCATAAGAAAAGAAAATAATAATACACAGTTGCAGAATTTTTTGGTTACTCTGTTGCCAAGAAAAAATGTAATTGCTCTCAGTAAGAGTAAAAAATAATCTTGTAGATATGGACGACTACCTGTTTACTCTGAATGGAGGCGCGTGGCCAGAAGCAATCTCTGGCATGCTATGCCTCCATTCAACGAGCGACTATCGCTCTTGTGTAAAAGCGTACGTATCCGAGAGTCATTCCATGTAAAAGTACTCTAAACATGCTTCCAAATATTTTTTTTACCTACACTACCGGTCAAAAGTTTTAGAACATCTCAAATTTTCCAGTTTTTATTGATATTTCCACAGTTTCATGTCTCATGTACTTTAAAATAAAACCATAGAACAAATAAGGAAGTAAAAAGGAATAAAAATAATGGATTAACTTTGTTTTGACAAATTAAATTTAGATTCTTGACTCTTCCAAGTTGCCATCTCTAGCTGATGCACAATTGAGGCTTTCTTTCTACAATTGCATTCAGATATTGTTCAGAGATTTCTTCCCATCATTGTTGCAGAAGTTCTTTCAAATGTGCTGCACTTGTAGATTGCTTTACTTTCACTCTTCTGTCTCTTTCAGCCCAAACAAGCCCAATGGTGTTTAAGTCTGGAGACTGTGCAGGCCATTGCAATCTTTGAAGGCTACCAACTTCTCTTCTGAAGTAGTTCTGCCATAACCTAGAAGTATGTTTTGGATCATTGTCTTGCTGTAAAGGGAACCCTTACCAACTAGGTGTACACCAGAAGGTATTGCATGGTGTATCAAAATGCTGCAGTAGCCCTTTTTTTTGTCCAGTATGCCAGTCACTCTGATGAAGTTGACAACTCTGAAACCAACAAATGAGCCCCAGTCAATCATGCTTCCTTCCCCATGTTTGACAATTGGTTTCACACACTCAGAAATCATCCTTTCATCTACACAACAGCATACAAAAACCATGCGTGATGTACCAAAGTGGTCAAAATTCGATTCAGCAATTCATAAAACCTTCTTCCACTCTTCAGTAGTCCACTGGAGGTGCTGCTTCACACCTTCCAGTCTTTTTTTTTTATTTTGCCATCTTAGCAGTGGCTTTTTTTACTTACTCTGTCAGACCCCCCAGAGAGATGTCTCCTCTTCACAGATGAAATGGAAACTTGTTTGTTTAATTTTTGCTTCCTTAAGCAGTGCTTGAAGATTTTGTGCTGCGAGGCGCCGATCACACATGCAGACCAGTTCCTGTCAGTTTCCAAGTGCCTTTTGATGGTATAGTAAACTGTGCTGATTACCACGTTGACTTTCTTGACAATTTCTTTGTAGGACAGACCTCCACATCTAAGGGTTAGAATTGTCTTTGTTTGATTAATTGCTTTTTTCTTGCTAATATGATCGCAGTGTGCTCTGTCCTGAAGAGCAACACTGTTCAAATTCTGCCTTAGAGGGTGTTGTAATACAGTCTGTTCTAACACTATTTATATAGAATCAGAAAGTTTGAAAGTAATTTACAAAAATTGACACACCTGTAGGAATAGTTTGTGCCCCATTTCAAACCATTATTTGCTTCTTGTGCTGCAGAGCGACTGTCCTTAATAGGTTCCCTGAAAAAAGCACTTTGGTTAAATCATAAATTCAGCCTATTATTGTGTTTCAGGTTAAATTTTTATATTTTACCTTACTTTTGAACCATTCATGTTACTTACTGGACTTGAACTATGTTAAGGTTAAAAAAAGGACTGGAAAATTAAAGGGTTTTCTAAAACTTTTGATTGGTAGCATATATACTGTAAATAACACAGAAATCACCATACACAATAGGTAAAGGAAAGAGACTTTTTTGACAGGCAGCACTCACATACATTCCACAATGGCAGAACTGTAAAAGTAATGCAACGCCAAGGAATTAGGAACTTGGATTTTGATTCCCCAAGAAGAACATATAGTAGAGAATAGGGTCTGAGGCAGCATACAGTGATGCAATAAAAATTTGTGCTTTATTCCTCCATATGAATAGCTGCAACATTTTGACCTGAACCCAGGTCTTTGTCAAGCATGCTGCCTCGGACCCTATTCTCTACCATACAATAGGTGATGGCCACAGTTCATTTATTCCCCCCCCCCCCCCCCTACACCATGTCAGAGAGGATGCCTTGAACAGTCTCCCATAAAAGTCAATGGCTCCCCTCTTGTCCAATATATGAATAGTCTGAGTGCTTTGCTGTAAAGCATGAGGCAAGAAGGCAGCTTCTATAGTCAAGTACAGACCGGAGAAATCTACAAGCAGAAAATAAAAACATATATTTTTAAAAAATGGAAAATCTTTCACCATCTGGTTTAAAAAGAAATTGGAGTCTCCAACAACTAGTGAAACACAGTTTGGAGACCACTGGTTTAGACTATTGAAATTTCAAACTCTTCTGTGATTCTAATCAACCTGGGAATTATTTTTTACAAACTCTCAACCATTAAGATTTCAAGACAATCAGTTGCAAGATTAAAGGGGTTCTGTCATAAAAAAAAAATAAAAAAAATAAATAAAATTCTATACTTTATTTCTTCCCAGGCAGTCTACTTGCCAGATCTTCTCCTCGCTGATCTTTCCCTGTCTCGTGCAGTCCAGGGGGTGCCCTCATCTCCAGCTGGTTGATTCTTCTACTTCCTGTGATGTTACATACATTCACAAGCAGTCTTCTTCCTGCTCGGCAATGAACGCTACGTCACTAGTTTACAGCCTAGCACGGAGTGCCAAGCTATTGCAGAGACTGTGAACACGTGCTGTCTCTGCAATAGACCAGAATTCCTTCTTAGGTAGAGTACGCTACGTCACAGGGACATGACGTTCACTGACCTACAGGAAGAAGAATGCTTCACAACAAGCCGGCTTGCTGTTAGGTGACCAGTGGGACTGGACAAGATCAGTGTGGAGAAGTTGCCTAAAAGGAGTTTGCCTGGGGAAGAATAGGAGAGTATAGATTTTTTTTTTTTTTTTTTTTATGACAAAACCCCTTTAAAAGAAAAAAAAAATGTGTATTTATATGAAACTAGTGTCAAGTCCAAAATTCTAAGCTTTCACAAGGAAAATGATAAGGAGTGGTAGGCACAAATATGGGTTTCTAATGAACTGACCATCTGCAGCTATTTTTCTTCCAAGTGTTTCTGTAATCCTACAAGGCTACAATCATCACTTTCCCCACTGACATTTCCATTGTGCAGACAAGCGATCACGGAACAACACACACTTCCTCTTTTAGACACGAGATAAAACGTCTGCTTGGGTGACCTCTTTTTTTAACACAGGGGAAATGAGTGGGCAACCTTGATTATGATACAGCTGTTGTTTTGTACTCCGCATCCTGTGTAGGAATGAAACAATCCCTAACATTTTTTTCCCACTAGTTAGTAGTAAGAAGGGGGTATACTTTGGACTATTTCCTAAACAACACAGGTGCGGATGACATAATGGAAAGATACTTTAACTCAAACATTGCCTCCAATTTACAAAGCAGAGCAGATGATTGTATGTGCAATGTATTGTCCTACTGTACGGTAATGCAAAAGTAGTGGCCAACAGTAGGTGATGCGGAAGGCCTGAATGCCATCACAGCTCCGGCTCATTCTCACAGCTGTATGCGGCTTTCGGTCGCTTACATACACTGCGTTATTTGATTCGCAAATGTACTTAGTGAATTTGTGCTGGACCATTTACTCCTATGGCCTATTCAAATGCCGTAATCCGCACCAAAAAAAAGGGGACAGGTTGCATATTTTTTCACGTGAAAAATAGGCATGTGTGAATGAAGCGATTGAAATCAATAGCTTCTATTTATGGCCTATTACGCGTGTGATACGTGGCGTAAATACGACCCTGTGAATGAGTCCTACTCAAGCTAATTTTTTTTGTTTTAGACAAGCTACTGTCTAGAGGATTAGGTATGTATGTGACTACAGGAAATTGGCTGTGCTTCAAGTATTTTTGTTCTTGCACAGGTGCTTTTATTAGAAACATATGAATAACTTTAATGCTCCGCAACCTTCAAAGAGAAATGGTCTTCTATGTGCAGCAGATATTGGCACGCTCTCAACTGTACCAGTCATAAAAGGAACAACAGGGAGCAGACTACACCTGAAAGATAGATGGTTTTATCATCAACAGCATAGAAAGTTTATTTTTTTCTGGGAGTTATAAGACTGTGAAACTCATTCTTGACAGATTCAGTTTTTTATATCATCTAAACAGATCTTCAGAAACAAGGATGGTATACAGAGGCGAAGCGTGAAGCTACTCCAATGCAAAGTCTGTAACATGGCCCCCTCAATATTCATAGTACTCATCTACTTATATTGGCAAGAGAAACCTTATTAGGTCCCTTAAGGTTCCAGGCCCGAGATGCAACCGCATCTCTTGTATCCATTATAGTTACACCCCTTATGGGATCATCTAACGCACAATGCCATAATATAACGTGCATGGAGCCTTAGAAGTCGCCCATCAAGGTAAGAACTAGGTCCAGTAGGGATCACAAGCTGCAATTTTCTGACATGGACTTAAAAATAATCTGTCCTATTTTTATATCATGGTACACATGACTTCATAAAATATATTAGCATCATATATGGGATCTGTGAGATATGGATCCTAAATATAGTCAAGTGCATGAGGGTGCTTTTACACAGGACCATCTGTTGGGCAACATCTACCAGACAGGTTGTGCCAGCAATAATACTTTTACACAGGAACGATCATCGCTAGTTAATGGAGACAGAACAGACGGGGGTTGTTCCAACGATACTCATTGTAACTTGTAGTGTACACTACTATGTGGTTTACTAAAATACTATTATACTGATTATACCCAGTGGGAATATTACATTAGCTTGGCGTCAAAGTCTTTTTATATGCAAAGTATTATTTCACAATGTTTGTATAGATGGATGTAGTCATGTCAAGGTCTAGAGTCAATGGTTATGCTATATAAATGGAGTTGAATTCAGCTCTGAGGTTGTCTCGGGTAAGTGCAGTAGATCTTTATACATTTATATGGAACGAAATCTAATGCAATTGCATCTGATTATGTAAAGTAGTCATGTATGTAGCAGTTAAGTACTACACCTCGTATAGGGGCCCAGCACATCATCCTGGTCCCCTCCATAAATGTCATACATGTGTGACTTATGTGGATGTACTGTGCAAGTCTATCTTAAAATTTACAGTGTGCTTGCTGCACAGCTGCAGCACTTGAGGGGTTAAATGTTTAATAAAATCCAAAGCCTGCATTTAAATGTATCAGTCTGTCATGTCTTGTGGTATGAGAGAAGGTATAAATAGAAGTGATTAAGAGCGGGAAAAGAGTTCCATCTTCTGGAGTAGCAGGTCTTCCATCTGGTCTGCTACCTGAGTTCCACCTAACAAAGAGCCACATGGAGGCACCTTCAGCCTCCTTGTGGTGAAGATGGAAGAGGAGGAGAGATTTCCTGTGCTGCTTGTGTTCTGGATGTAAATGGAGTGAGCCTCCAACAGTAAGAGAGAGAATTTGTAAGCAACTACTTCTTCTTAAGGCCAGTGCAGTGGAACTAATAAATTCTCTAAGTTTTCCTACGTGGCCGTTCAGAGAGCCAGGATCACCGCGTAGAGGTACACCCTTTACTTGTCACACCCACGCGTCTCCAAAGCAGGGTGGAGGTACTTTAAAGTTAATACTTACTGCACGAGTGTCTGCAGAGTAACCCTACCCCTTTTCTCCTCCAGATTGTTCCCCTTCCAGGAGTGGTTCCTGGCAAATAACGTAGACTGCAGGACCAGTTTCATCCTGAGTTTCCTCCCTGAGCTCAAATCTTTTGTCTTGCCTGCAATGTAAAGACTTTAAGTGAACTGCCTTGTATATCTGTTTGGAGTTTTTCTAAAGTAAAGTTCATGCCGGGCTCTAACTGTTCCTAGAGACCCGTGGTACTCAAGGACTGTGTGTGGCTGCATTTATTCTCCGGTGTGTGAAAGAACGGTGGTGTCACCCCTGACAACTCCAACTCCTGTTATCCTGTTTAGTGGGCATCTCCCTATCCAAGGGGTGTCCCCGGTGGCCTGCAGTTATACTTTGGGAAAGAGTCTGGTAAGTGTCGCCGTGATAAGCCATCACTTTACCCTCCCAGCTCTCCACGTGTTTCAGGTATCTAGAGTCTCCCTATGGGACGCTGCACCTTGTGTAATAAGACTGTGCAATGGACAAGCATATCATATAAAAGGACGGCTAATGGAATTTCCTGGTACAAAGAAGCCTGCTAATGTTTTTAATATAATGGAATATAGAAGTTTTCTTTGTCATGGATTGATACAAAATAACTGAAATATGAGAGAAAAAAAAAAAGAACATGATGCCATATTACGCAAGTATTCGCCCCTAGAAGCAATGCTGCTACAAGGCCGCTCTCACACGGGCGTATTATCAGTTTTCCTACACTCAATGTCAATAGCCCATTGATTTTTATCGGGCCACTCACACCACTGTTTTTTTTTCCACTCTATCTTGGCACATATTACGCTTGCATACATGCCAAGATAGTGCATGGAAATTGGTGGCATGCAGCAAGTACGCATGTCATTGCATACTTGTTTCATGTCGGGGCACAAGAGATTCAACTGGGGCACACCAGAGCTCGTGGTCATGAAAGCCTGGCCTAATACAAGGGCACCATCCGTCAATGCTATAAGTGCCTATGGCTTCGGCAGTGTGAAACCATAGGGACTCCATGCGTTGTCATAAAGGGTCTTTTTACGCAGCTCTACAGTGAACAAGCAGGTTCCATGAACTTCAACAGGAGTATATACTGTATGGACTCTGTATAGAAGTCTTATCTATAATCTTTCAGTTAACTTGTTAGGTCAAGCAAAAGCAAAAAAAGACAAAAAAACAAAATGCAAAACAGAGGCGTCAGCATACGAGACTGATCCAGGGTAATCGCCACCTTTAACTGATCTTGCTGCAACTTGCAAATTCCTTTGAGTCTAAATGTTGCTTAGCTCATGCCACGCTGTGTAGCCATACAATTACAACACTTTACAAAGACGATTTTGGAATATATAGTTAAAAGGATTCGTAGCAAGCAAGTCAAAAAAAGCCGACTGCGCAGCTTTAGTGGATTAGTACTTGATTATAGCACATGTAGTTTTTAGGACCACATGACATATTTAGGAAGTCGGCATGCATTGTATTTGTTTTTCTGGTGTGGAAAAGTTGGGTTGATGCCCCGTTTGTAGCCGGAATATATGAGGGGTCGTTGTAAATACAAAGCCTTGCATGCTTTGTGCGTAAGAAAATTTATAGAAGTTGTCCGATTCGGACAAATTATTTTCAGAATTGGAGATCGGACGGAATAAGACGGCTCATTCACATGGGCGTAAGCGCATGCATATTTATGTGACCGAAAATCACTTATGCCCATGTAGTTCTCCAGTAAACAGATAGTCAGGCTCCTGCTCTAACTGCTGGAAGCAAAAAAATCTCCTATTCTGGCCTTTTAACCTGTTACATGCTGTTTTCAATAGCGATTGCTGCATATAAGCAGATGACAGGTGACGGAGAAAAAAAAAAAAAAAAAAAAAACTGTAAAAAAATTAATATTTATCTACAAAAGCCTGTATTTGTAATGCCCTGTACTATAAAAATATTACATCTATTATATTTCATGGTGAACTGCATAAAAAAATAAAAATAAGACAGACAAGGCAAGGATTGCTATTTTTCATTTATGTGCTTCCCAGAAAATGCAATGAAAAAAGAGTCGCCGCATGAACTTAAAAATGGCACTAATGGTAACGGCAACTTGCCTCACAATATATAAGACCTCACACTGCTAATTTGACAAAAAAATAAAATGTTATGGGTCATTGAATGGTACGATACAGATACAATGCTTTATAAAAAGTTATTATTGCACAAAAGTATTTTAAATTTCCTAAAAAAGTGATACATTAGTCCTGTAATTGCATTGACTCAAAAAATAAAGTTATTTATACCATACAGTGAGGGCTTTAAAAAAACCAAAACATCAGGATTGCTGTTTTCCATTCATTGCATGCCAAAAGAATGCTATAAAATGTGTTCAAAACGTTGCATGGACCCCAAAATAATACCAATGGCAACTACAACTCTGCAAGAAAAGAAGAGCTCACATAGCATCATTGGCAGTGCCAATACTAGTAATAATAATACTTGAAGCTCCCGGGCCCCGATGCAAAACTTGTAACAGGGCTCCCAATTATAATGCTTTACTCATAGTACTGGGTTCCCTATATGGAGAAGAGAGGCCTTACAGGTCCCCTAAGGCTCCTGGGCCCGGGTGCAACTGCATCCCCTATAGTTACGCCCCTGTATAGCGCTTATTCCGCAGCGCTTTCAAGGCACACGGAGAACACAAACAATACAAAAATTACAGAAGTTACAAGAGTTACATGTGGTATTCAATTATTTGGAAACAAAGGGGATGGGAGTGATATAGAAGGTACAGGTGCAGGAGGTGGAGCAAGGTGGAACACAGCAATGCAACGATAACATGTGATATACAGTTTTTAGGACACAAACGGGGTGGGGGTAGTGCAGGAGGTATGGGGCAGGAAGTGTACATGATAGGCAAAAGTGGAAAGCTATAGCATGCAGCATTTTCCTCCGGTATTTGCAGACGCATCTGTGATGGAACCTTCGGTCAGAAAATCCAACACAGATGTGAAACCATCCTTATTACATACATAAGCTATACAAATATGATGTTGCGGTAATCAAATAAAAGTTAATATGTCATTTATACCGTTAGATGAACGGATTTTAAAAAGGCAGAATTTATGTTTAATGTTCCATCTCCCTTCAAAAAATAATACAAGTTAACAAGTATATTATATGTACCCTAAAGTGGGGTCATTAAAAAATACAAGTCATGAAAAAATAAGCTTCCATGTTGTGGATTGAATAAAGATTGATGTGGTTCTTGTAACAGGACAATGGAAAAACAAAAAAATTCCTTGGTCATGAAGGCCTTAAAATGTAAATGCAGCAAAAATGTTGAACAGATTGGTATAAGTGATAGACCACTGAAATCTATGTGTCTGCCACTATTCTGTGCTGTCCAAAGCCAGGTAACCATAAAGGGCTAGGGAAAAACCTTGTCGACTGTGGGGGTTCAACCTCTGGGACCTCCACTGATCTCAAGAACAAGCATGCGCACCTCCATTTCATTGAAAACACTAGAAATTGCTGTGTGCTCTGTACATGCGCATCCTACGCTCACTTAGCGTGGAGACCATCAAGACCCATGTTATATGGATCGGTGGGGGTCCCTACAGTCAGACCCCACTGATCAGAAACCTGCGGATAGGCGATAACTTTAGGATTTAGTACAACTACTTTAAGCTTTTGATACACCCAACATTTTTAGATCTTGAAAAGTTGTCCTTACTACAAGTGACTAGAGTGCAATTTTCAGGTGGCACTAAAATAAACATAAGTAGATCATTTACATAACACATCTTGACAAATTGCCTGTAGACGAAAAATCTCCCGAGCACCGATGTTCCTGAGATCATGGCTCAGATGATGGATTTTACCTGGGTTTATGTTAGGAAGCTTCAGTACATCAGATCATCAGTTATTTATATTTTCCCATAAAACCTTTTTAAACCCCTTCTGAAATGTCACGTTATTTAAATACGAGTGACGAATGAGCAAATCCCATTACTTCTGTTCACACTGTAAAAAGAAACAGCGTGCAATAAGCTGCAACTGATTTCCCGTATAGTCAAATTCAGCAACGATTCATCTGGCTACGGAAATTGCTGAAACTCACATAAGTTACTGTGAAGGCTTCAGAGGTTGTTTCTGCTACTTGTTCCAGTGCCAGAAATAATAGAATTCCTCCACTGATCCAAACCCCACTATGTTTTGCTTAAAGCCATTTATATGAAGCAGCCAATGTTTTAAGACAACCCCCATAGCATAAAAAATAAATCACGTTAAGGACGTATAAGGCTAACACACATTCAAACAGCTACAGTGTATTGGCCCCTTAAAGGGATTGGCGGAGTATACATTTTTAAAAAATGTTTTTTTAATGGCCAGACATACGATAGAATAAAAAAAAAAAAAAAGAGTCAATACGTACCTCACTTTTCAGCCTTCTGAGGCCGGTAAAATGAGTACCCAGCTTGCTGGGGGGGGGGGGGGATGAATAAATTACCTGAAAGCGCTGCGGAATTAGTTGGCGCTTTACAAATAACAAGTCCCCTAACCCTACTTTCTTCTCCGCCTGGGAAGCAGCGGAGCGGCTCCATTGAATCTGTCTAGAAGTCCCGTGACTGTTGCAGCCAGTCAGAGGCTGCAGTGTCTCATTCGAAACTCCCGACATCATGACTCAGGATGTTGAGCACTGATTTAATGAGAAGGGGAGATGATGTTGCGACCTCTAATTGGCTTCAGTGCTCACCTGCCTTGTGTCCAGCGCTGACAGCGGGAGATTCAGCGGAGCCACTCTCCTGCTCCCCGAGGGGAGAAGAAAGGCGAGTATCGATTCTTTAGTTATTTTACAGTATGTCTGGCCATTTAAAAAGGAAACTTTTTTATACTCCGACAACCCCTTTAAGAGCAGAAATACAAACCAAAAGTTAAAAAACACAAGACAACTTTGCATAAAAGACTTTTGACTTTCATTTCAACTTTTAGAAAACACACTATTGAAATATTTCTCTAAAATACTTTGATGTTTCCAGGATAGGCGGCGATATTTAGAAATCCAAACCACATCTGGGTTACATTGTAATATTATTCTAAGCACACAAATACACAGAAAATGCTTTATCTTAGCAGATGGAAAACAAATCTAGTGGCTTAATAAGCAACCTCTTAACAAGATGAATAGACATGGCTAGAGAACTAACGACACTGTGCACTATGTGTACTCTGCATTGGCGGTGGTATTGGCATATGGCCTAATAGCACATTGTGTCTGGCCAGAAAAAAAAATCTAATCAAAATAAACAAAAAATATTTGTGAAATAAACCACTTCAAGATAGATTACAAACTTTGAGCTAATTCTTCGTTCAGGCTCCTTTATGTGGCAGAAAGCAAGGAAGGAAAAATAACTTACTGAAACTCTAGTGCCTGATCCAGGACTGGCTGCAGTTCCACATAAACCATTAGTCAACAGGAGCACAATGGACTCCCTGTGTGCCCCAAACTCAAATCAGACCACACATGGAATATGGTGTACAGTTTTGGGCAGCGGTACTCAAGGAGGACATATCACAGCTTGAGCGGGTACAATAGCGGGCAACTAAAGTAATAAATGCGACGGGCGGACTACAAAACCTAGAGGGTTTATCAAAATCGAGGTTATTTAGTTTAAAAAAAAAAAAAAAAAAAAAAAAAAAAGATGGCCTAGAGGTGACTTAATAACTATGTATACATATATCAGGGGACAATACAGAGATCTCTCCCATCATCTATTTATACCCAGTACTGTGACTACAACAAGGGGACGCCCTCTACGTCTGGCGGATCAGAGTGTGCGGGCTGGGTGGTGTACGGACAGGAGGGAAGCGATATACGGTGGCATGGTGCCATGGAGAGCTGTGAGGGTAAGGAGTTTAAAATTTAGTTCTGTAGTGATTGGGCAGCCAATGCAATGGCTGGCATACTGCAAAGGCATCTTGGAAATGGCTGGATAGAAAAATTAGCCTAGCTGCCGTGTTTAATATGCATTGGAGAGGGAAGAGTCTGGTGCGGGGAAGTATAGTGGCCCAGAATCAGTGGGGCCCCACCATAATGTTATAGGTCTGTCTCGTGCCATTGCCCTGTCAGTGTCTTAATTGTAGTGTGCATTTGGTGTGTGTATCGCATTTCTGCAGCACTAAATGGGTAAATGTCTGGAAACTGTGTCTTGTTGTAAGTCATGTGACCTTGTGAAATAATATATATTTACACACACACGTGTTTGTGTGTGTGTGTGTCTACCCTACCCAGGATGTGCAGTGATACCACTAAGCACAGAGAGACAGAGAGAAGGACTGCTGCTTAAGAGAGAAAGGCACCAGAAGCGTGAGTGTTGGAGGGAGAAAGTCTCCGGGAGCAGGATCACACAGATAACTAGGACTGTGGGTTGTCTGAATTGCCCTGAGAAGTCCTCGCTATCACACCACCTTTGAGACAGTGTACTTTGTGCCTGTCAACTGTTATACGTTGAAACTGTGCTGAAGTTACAGTAAATGGACATTACCAATCATTCCTGGTTTGTCCAGAAAGTATCCATATGTGTGGACCGAGTTATTTTCTTCACTGAGATACACCACAGAGAATGGAACAGTGGCATCATGAGTGAAAAGAAGAAGATTGCAGGCAACTTCCGGTTACACTTTCACTGTGACCTCACCTAGCAGTAACTAGGACAGGTCCCGAGCTGCCCCCAGGGGAGGAGATGGTAGTGCCATCGTGACAAGGCCCTTATCTTCCCCACCATCTCCTTGCTGCAGAAGGCCAATGAACAGCAAGTTGCAGTAGTCGAGTTGGAAATGGATGAGGGCAACAACGAGTGTCTTTAGCATGTCCGTGGTGAGTTATGGTCGGATTTTAGCAATATTGGATTGGATGTGCGGGTAAAGGAGAGGTCAGAGTCCAGGCGTGCTGTCTGGGAGTTATGGTGGTGCCAGATACTGATATGGAGATGTTAGGAGGAAGTCAGCTGGTTGAGGGCGGAAAGATGAGGTGGTCAGTTTTTGTGAGGTTACATTTGAGAAAGAGGGAAGACATGGTGTTAAAGACAGCAGATAGACAGTCGGTGAGATTTTGGAGGAATGATGCTGAGATGTCAGGGGAAAAAGTATATAGCTAGGTGTCGTCAGCATAGAGATGGTATTGGAGGCCAAATTTGTGGATGGTTTGTCCAATTGGGGCTGTGTAGATAGAGAAGAGGAGGAGACCAAGAGCCGAGCCCTGGAGGACCCAGACAGCGAGAGGAAGAGGGGAGGAGATAGAGCCAGTGAAGGAGAAGTTAAGAGCAGTCAGAGAGGCAGAAGGAGAACTAGGAACATCTCGCATCACTTCAGTGAAGTAGCGGTCCACCAGAGCGGCAGACAGCTGCTCAATGGGAAACCTTACATCGGATCACACTCATGTGCACCTAGAATGTGGTGCAATTCTTTGCTGACCTATTGAAAACAGAGATAGGACACGGGTTGATATTTGTGTGACCCTTGCGTGATGCTCAACCATGTGAAACAAGCTTAAAAGGGGTTGTCCGAGCATCAAGAAGTTTTTTTGAAATGGCCGTGCATACTATAAAATTAAAAACTCACCTCTCCCCCCCCCCCCGCCCCCAACTCCCCCATGAGACATTGGAGCGGCTCCTATGAATCTCCTACTGTCAGCAATATACAAGGTAAATATGTATCCTTTTTCATAGGGAGCAACACAAAAAAAACTAAACAGATACTGAGGAATGTTTGTGTTTCCTAACAATAGAGTCGCTCTGTGTATTGGAGCATTAACCAATTTTGCAACAGAAATTATAAGCCCTTAGTACATAAAATATGAAAACTTCTTACAGCTGTTCTATTTTCACAATTCGCCCTCTGCACGGGCATAAAGGCCATACTATATTTTGTACTTCAATGCACAAGCTTTAAGAACTGTCACTATAAATTTCTGAACACTACAAAGTACTTTTAATAAAATTTAGAATGAAATACTAAATTATAATACTTGACTTTTATGACCTCGAAATTGAAAATTGTGTTAAGATTCCAGAAAAAACAATGGTGGTGCCCAGGTTTGTTATAACAAGTATTCTTAAGTCAAACTTCATAAAGTGGGTAAGGGTAATAATTTATATCTTCAGAACCCATGTAACACCTTTTAATTAATAAGGACTTTGGCACAGTGAGGTGGTTCAATCAAAGCATCAAAGCATCATTTCATTGAAATGAAATGATGAAAGACTTTTGTAGAAAAAGCAGAGCAGCAATCCAAAATATTATACATCAGATTTAATGAGTAATAAATTAGCCTTCTGCTGAAGTCAAAAGCCAACGTACAAAAATATCCATCACATTCCAATAGGTAAAACTAAATGTGTTGTTATTAGAGATGAGCGAACACCAAAATGTTCGGGTGCTCGTTATTCGGAATGAACTTCCCGTGATGCTCGAGGGTTCGTTTCGAACAACGAACCCCATTGAAGTCAATGGGCGACCAGAGCATTTTTGTATTTCGCCGATGCTCGCTAAGGTTTTCATGTGTGAAAATCTGGGCAATTCAACAAAGTGATGGGAATGACACAGAAACGGATAGGGTAGGCGAGGGGCTACATGTTGGGCTGCATCTCAAGTTCACAGGTCCCACTATTAAGCCACAATACCGGCAAGAGTGGCCCCCCCCCCTCCCAACAACTTTTACTTCTGAAAAGCCCTCATTAGCATGGCATACCTTTGCTAAGCACCACACTAGCTACAACAAAGCACAATCACTGCCTGGATGACACTCCGCTGCCACTTCTCCTGGGTTACATGCTGACCAACCGCCCCCCCTCCCCCCCACAGCACACACCAAACTGTCCCTGCGCAGCCTTCAGCTGCCCTCATGCCACACCAGCCTCATGTCTATTTAGAAGTGCGTCTGCCATGAGGAGGAACCGCAGGCACACACTGCAGAGGGTTGGCACGGCTAGGCAGCGACCCTCTTTAAAAGGGGCGGGTCGATAGCCCACAATGCTGTACAGAAGCAATGAGAAATAGAATCCTGTGCCACCGCCATCAGGAGCTGCACACGTAGGCATAGCAATGGGGAACCTATGTGCCACACACTATTCATTCTGTCAAGGTGTCTGCATGCCCCAGTTAGACCGGGCTTTTTAATTCATAGACACAGGCAGGTACAACTCCCTATTGTGAAGTCCCTGTGGACCGACAGCATGGGTGGGTGCCAGGAAGCCACCGGCGGTACATAGAAATATCCCATTGCATTGCCCAACACAGCTGAGGTAGTAATGTTGTGTGTAATACAGGTGGGCTTCGGCCCACACTGCATGCCCCAGTCAGACTGGGGTTCTTTACAAGTGTACAGATGTGTTAAAAACTCCGTGTGCACCTACAGCATGGGTGGCTCCCTGGAACCCACCGGCGGTACACAAAAGTATCCCATTGCATTGCCCAACACAGCTGAGGTAGTAATGTCGTGTGTAATACAGGTGGGCTTCGGCCAACACTGCATGCCCCAGTCAGACTGGGGTTCTTTAGAAGTGGACACATGTAGGTTAAACTCCCTGTGGACCCACTGCCTGGGTGGGTGCCAGGAAGCCACCGGCGGTACATAGAAATATCCCATTGCATTGCCCAACACAGCTGAGGTAGTAATGTTGTGTGTAATACAGGTGGGCTTCGGCCCACACTGCATGCCCCAGTCAGACTGGGGTTCTTTACAAGTGTACAGATGTGTTAAAAACTCCGTGTGCACCTACAGCATGGGTGGCTCCCTGGAACCCACCAGCGGTACACAAAAATATCCCATTGCATTGCCCAACACAGCTGAGGTAACGTCAGCTGTAATGCAGGTGGGCTAAAAATTAATTTGATTACACTGTAGGCGAGGGCCCACAAAAATTGCTGTATCAACAGTACTAATGTACATCCCAAAAATTGGCCATGGCCAGCCAAGAGGGCAGGTGAAACCCATTAATCGCTTTGGTTAATGTGGCTTAAGTGGTAACTAGGCCTGGAGGCAGCCCAGTGTAACGAAAAATTGGTTCAAGTTAAAGTTCCAATGCTTTTAAGCGCATTGAAACTTATAAAAATTGGTCAGAAAAATTATTTGAGTGAGCCTTGTGGCCCTAAGAAAAATTGCCCGTTCAGCGTGATTACGTGAGGTTTCAGGAGGAGGAGCAGGAGGAGGAGGAGGAGGAATATTAGACACAGATTGATGAAGCAGAAATGTCCCCGTTTTGGATGGTGAGAGAGAACGTAGCTTCCATCCGCGGGTGCAGCCTACGTATTGCTTACGTATCGCTGCTGTCCGCTGGTGGAGAACAGAAGTCTGGGGAAATCCAGCCTTTGTTCATCTTGATGAGTGTTAGCCTGTCGGCACTGTCGGTTGACAAGCGGCTACGCTTATCTGTGATGATTCCCCCAGCCGCACTAAACACCCTCTCCGACAAGACGCTAGCCGCAGGACAAGCAAGCACCTCCAGGGCATACAGCGCTAGTTCAGGCCACGTGTCCAGCTTCGACACCCAGTAGTTGTAGGGGGCAGAGGCGTCACCAAGGATGGTCGTGCGATCCGCTACGTACTCCCTCACCATCCTTTTACAGTGCTCCCGCCGACTCAGCCGTGACTGGGGAGCGGTGACACAGTCTTGGTGGGGAGCCATAAAGCTGGCCAGGCCCTTAAAGACTGTTGCACTGCCTGGGATGTACATGCTGCTCGATCTACGCACATCCCCTGCTACCTTGCCCTCGGTACTGCGCCTTCTGCCACTAGCGTTGTCGGCTGGGAATTTTACCATCAGCTTGTCCGCAAGGGTCCTGTGGTATAGCAACATTCTCGAACCCCTTTCCTCTTCGGGAATCAGAGTGGGCAGGTTCTCCTTATACCGTGGATCGAGCAGTGTGTACACCCAGTAATCCGTCGTGGCCAGAATGCGTGCAACGCGAGGGTCACGAGAAAGGCATCCTAACATGAAGTCAGCCATGTGTGCCAGGGTACCTGTACGCAACACATGGCTGTCTTCACTAGGAAGATCACTTTCAGGATCCTCCTCCTCCTCCTCCTCCTCCTCCTCCTCAGGCCATACACGCTGAAAGGATGACAGGCAATCAGCCGGTGTACCGTCAGCAGCGGCCCAAGCTGTCTCTTCCCCCTCCTCCTCATCCTCCTCATGCTCCTCCTCCTCCTCCTGTACGCGCTGAAAAATAGACAGGAGGGTGCCCTGACTATCCAGCGGCATACTGTCTTCCCCCGCCCCCGTTTCCGAGCGCAAAGCAGCTGCCTTTATGGTTTGCAGGGAATTTCTCAAGATGCATAGCAGAGAAATGGTGACGCTAATGATTGTAGCATCGCCGCTCACCACCTGGGTAGACTCCTCAAAATTACCAAGGACATGGCAGATGTCTGCCAACCAGGCCCACTCTTCTGAAAGGAATTGAGGAGGCTGACTCCCACTGCGCCGTCCATGTTGGAGTTGGTATTCGACTATAGCTCTACGTTGTTCATAGAGCCTGGCCAACATGTGGAGCGTAGAGTTCCACCGTGTGGGCACGTCGCACAGCAGTCCGTGCACTGGCAGCTTAAAGTGATGTTGCAGGGTGCGCAGGGTGGCAGCGTCCGTGTGGGACTTGCGGAAATGTGCGCAGAGCCGGCGCGCCTTTACGAGCAGGTCTGACAAGCGTGGGTAGCTTTTCAGAAAGCGCTGAACCACCAAATTAAAGACGTGGGCCAGGCATGGCACGTGCGTGAGGCTGCCGAGCTGCAGAGCCGCCACCAGGTTACGGCCGTTGTCACACACGACCATGCCCGGTTGGAGGCTCAGCGGCGCAAGCCAGCGGTCGGTCTGCTGTGTCAGACCCTGCAGCAGTTCGTGGGCCGTGTGCCTCTTATCGCCTAAGCTGAGTAGTTTCAGCACGGCCTGCTGACGCTTGCCCACCGCTGTGCTGCCACACCGCGCAACACCGACTGCTGGCGACATGCTGCTGCTAACACATCTTGATTGCGAGACAGAGGAGGAGGAGGAGGAGGGTGCTTTAGTGGAGGAAGCATACACCTCCGCAGATACCACCACCGAGCTGGGGCCCGCAATTCTGGGGGTGGGTAGGACATGAGCGGTCCCAGGCTCTGACTCTGTCCCAGCCTCCACTAAATTCACCCAATGTGCCGTCAGGGAGATGTAGTGGCCCTGCCCGCCTGTGCTTGTCCACGTGTCCGTAGTTAAGTGGACCGTGGCAGTAACAGCGTTGGTGAGGGCGCGTACAATGTTGCGGGAGACGTGGTCGTGCAGGGCTGGGACGGCACATCGGGAAAAGTAGTGGCGACTGGGAACTGAGTAGCGCGGGGCCGCCGCCTCCATGATACTTTTGAAGGACTCCGTTTCCACAACCCTATACGGCAGCATCTCAAGGCTGATGAATTTTGCTATGTGCACGGTTAACGTTTGAGCGTGCGGGTGCGTGGCGGCGTACTTGCGCTTGCGCTCCAACAGTTGCGCAAGCGACGGCTGGACGGTGCGCTGAACTACACTGCTGGATGGGGCCGAGGACAGCGGAGGTGAGGGTGTGGGTGCAGGCCAGGAGACGGTAGTGCCTGTGTCCTGAGAGGGGGGTTGCATCTCAGTGGCAGGTTGGGGCACAGGGGGAGAGGCAGGGGTGCAAACCGGAGGCGCTGAACGGCCTTCGTCCCACCTTGCGGGGTGCTTGGCCATCATATGTCTGCGCATGGTGGTGGTGGTGAGGCTGTTGGTGTTGGCTCCCCGGCTGAGCTTTGCACGACAAAGGTTGCACACCACTGTTCGTCGGTCGTCAGGCGTCTCTGTGAAAAACTGCCAGACCTTAGAGCACCTCGGCCTCTGCAGGGTGGCATGGCGCAAGGGGGCGCTTTGGGAAACACTTGGTGGATTATTCGGTCTGGCCCTGCCTCTACCCCTGGCCACCGCACTGCCTCTTGCAACCTGCCCTGCTGATGCCCTTTACTCCCCCTCTGAAGACCTGTCCTCCTGAGTAAGCGTTGCACACCAGGTGGGGTCAGTCACCTCATCGTCCTGCTGCTCTTCCTCCGAATCCTCTGTGCGCTGCTCCCTCGGACTTACTGCCCTTACTACTACCTCACTGCAAGACAACTGTGTCTGATCGTCATCGTCCTCCTCACCCACAGAAAGTTGTTGAGACAGTTGGCGGAAGTCCCCAGCCTCTTCCCCCGGACCCCGGGAACTTTCGAATGGTTGGGCATCAGTGACGATAAACTCCTCTGGTGGGAGAGGAACCGCTGCTGCCCAATCTAAGCAGGGGCCCGAGAACAGTTCCTGGGAGTGTTCCCGCTCCTGAGCAGGTGTTATTGTAGTGGAGTGAGGAGGCTGGGAGGAAGGAGGAGCAGCAGACAGAGGATTCGGATTGGCAGCAGTGGACGGCGCAGAACTGCGGGTAGACGATAGGTTGCTCGAAGCACTTTCTGCCATCCAGGACAGGACCTGCTCACACTGCTCATTTTCTAATAACCGTCTCCCGCATGGACCCATTAATTGGGCGATGAATGTGGGGACACCAGAAACGTGCCTCTCTCCTAATCGCGCAGCAGTCGGCTGCGACACACCTGGATCAGGAGCTTGGCCTGTGCCCACACCCTGACTTGGCCCTCCGCGTCCTCGGCCGCGTCCACGTCCTCTAGGCCTACCCCTACCCCTCAGCATGCTGTATTACCAGTGATTTGATTTCACAGGCAGGAAATAAATTGGCGCAAGACTGCAGGCCAAATATAATTTTTTCCGTTTTTTGAAAACGAAAGGCCCCACTGCCTCTAGTGAATGAATAATCTAAGTTAAATAACTGTGCTGTTTTCCTGCTAATGTGTCACAGAACGTGAGGGTAGCAGAGTTATTAACTGTGGCAGAGCAGGTATTTTTTTTCCCAATTAAGGAAAGCAAATGGCGAAGCCAGGAGTAAGACGTAGCTGGGTGCGTATGATTTTTACAGGTTGCAGACGCAGCCGACACGTGTCCACCGGCGTTAGGACGGACAGAGGCAGGACAAATAGAATTATTTTCCGTTTTTTTGCACCAAAAGGCAGCACTGCGTATATTCTATGAACATGAGAAGTTTAATAACTGTGCTGTTTTCCTGCTAATGTGTCACAGAACGTGAGGGTAGCAGAGTTATTAACTGTGGCAGAGCAGGTATTTTTTTTCCCAATTAAGGAAAGCAAATGGCGAAGCCAGGAGTAAAACGTAGCTGGGTGCGTATGATTTTTACAGGTTGCAGACGCAGCCGACACGTGTCCACCGGCGTTAGGACGGACAGAGGCAGGACAAATAGAATTATTTTCCGTTTTTTTGCACCAAAAGGCAGCACTGCGTATATTCTATGAACATGAGAAGTTTAATAACTGTGCTGTTTTCCTGCTAATGTGTCACAGAACGTGAGGGTAGCAGAGTTATTAACTGTGGCAGAGCAGGTATTTTTTTTCCCAATTAAGGAAAGCAAATGGCGAAGCCAGGAGTAAAATGTAGCTGGGTGCGTATGATTTTTACAGGTTGCAGACGCAGCCGACACGTGTCCACCGGCGTTAGGACGGACAGAGGCAGGACAAATAGAATTATTTTCCGTTTTTTTGCACCAAAAGGCAGCACTGCGTATATTCTATGAACATGAGAAGTTTAATAACTGTGCTGTTTTCCTGCTAATGTGTCACAGAACGTGAGGGTAGCAGAGTTATTAACTGTGGCAGAGCAGGTATTTTTTCTCCCAATTAAGGAAAGCAAATGGCGAAGCCAGGAGTAAAACGTAGCTGGGTGCGTATGATTTTTACAGGTTGCAGACGCAGCCGACACGTGTCCACCGGCGTTAGGACGGACAGAAGCAGGACAAATAGAATTATTTTCCGTTTTTTTGCACCAAAAGGCAGCACTGCGTATATTCTATGAACGAGAAGTTTAATAACTGTGCTGTTTTCCTGCTAATGTGTCACAGAACGTGAGGGTAGCAGAGTTATTAACTGTGGCAGAGCAGGTATTTTTTTTCCCAATTAAGGAAAGCAAATGGCGAAGCCAGGAGTAAAACGTAGCTGGGTGCGTATGATTTTTACAGGTTGCACACGCAGCCGACACGTGTCCACCGGCGTTAGGACGGACAGAGGCAGGACAAATAGAATTATTTTCACTTGTTTTACAAGCAAAAGGCAGCACTGCGTATATTCAATGAATAATAACTGTGTTGTGGCCCTGCCTATACAATTCTTTCCCTGCAGTATCAATGGAGGGTGCAATGCTCTGCAGAAGCGATTTTGAGAAGCAAAAAAAAATGCAGCACAGCTAACAGCAGCCTGGACAGTACTGCACACGGATAAATATGGCCCTAGAAAGGACCGTTGAGGTTCTTGAAGGCTACACTCACTCCTAACACTCTCCCTGCCTATGCAGCACTTCTGTCCCTAATGCCGGGTGCAACGGTCTGCAGAGGCGATTTTGAGAAAAAAAAATTGCCACTGCTAACAGCAGCCAACACACAGCTATCAGTGGCCCTAATAAGGACCTTTGGGGGGTCTTGAAGCCTACACTAACTACCAATTCTTTCCCTACAGCAGCTCCGGTACAAACAGCACTGTCCCTCAGCTAACTCACCAGGCATCTGAGCCGAACCGCGGGAGGGGCCGACTTTTATGTTCAGGTGACACCTGATCTTCCCAGCCACTCACAGCAGGGGGGTGGTATAGGGCTTGAACGTCACAGGGGGAAGTTGTAATGCCTTCCCTGTCTTTCAATTGGCCAAAAAAAGCGCGCTAACGTCTCAGGGAAGGAAGTGAAAGTAACCAGAACACCGCATGGTGTTCGTTACGAATAACGAACATCCCGAACACCCTAATATTCGCACGAATATCAAGCTCGGACGAACATGTTCGCTCATCTCTAGTTGTTATACATATGGAAAGATGTAGACGTGACAGATATGAAGAAAATAAGAAAAGAGGGAATTTTTGGGAATAAAAATGTATCATCTAGTAATAAACAAAGAAGAGGACATTTAGTTAACAAAGTATAATAAGAATGCTGTCGACGGTGAAAAGTCAAAACGAGTGTCTACTTTTCACTAGATATAATACAGTGCAGGTCAGCTCCCAGATGCCTGATAATGGATACTTCTAGAAATTTGCTGTAGGTAAATAACTTTTTGGGTTCTTTACCATTTATGTTTCAGGATGATCCGATTACCTGGCTCCAAAAATCTGAAATAGTTTGTCTGCATATCCTTGTAAATTGACTGCTTTACTCATTTCCACTGATCCCAAATTATAGCCTGTATTTTAGTCTCAAGTTACCTTCGCAATTCTGATGGTTGTCGTTGGAAAATGTCAACAAAATTGTTGTCAACACACCACTAACAGTTTAGCAAACAGCTGTTAGAATGACTAGTTTAAGGGTAGTTTCATATCTGCGTTGGAACTCTTTGATGGTTCTGGAACAGAATACTGAAAGAAAAAAAGTGCTGCATGCAGCACGTTTTCTTCCAGCTTAAAGCCAGGCAGCTGAGTGAAAAGTGAACAGACCCCATTATAGTCAATGGAGTCCATTTGGCACTGTTCGGTTTTATCATAAGACAGAGTCATTTGGCCACAGGGAATCTCCCTTTCCTACAGCCCAAACTGAGCAGGAAATGGAACCCCCGCCTCAGATGTGAAACCAATAGAGATGAGCGAATGTGCTCGTTTAGAGCAATTACTCGATCGAGCATCACTTTTTTTAAATAACTGCCTAATCGGGTGAAAAGGGTTGCCGGGGGGGGGGGAAGAGCTCCCCCCACCCCCACCCCCGCACCACCCCACTAAAAAGCCTCCTGGTAGGTGGCTGGTGGTGTTAGAGATTTGCATGAGAGCCCAGGAGCTCTCCTTTTAGTATAAAATTTCCAGCCTTGGTCAAGAAGAATATTTTCTATACCAACCATATTGGGGGCATTGATGAAACAAAAACTTAGGTAAATACAGCGATACTGAGCACACAGGTCATTTCTGGGCAAAAGATTAGAAGCAAAACCAAATCACATTTATTTCACTTACAACTACAAAGGGCTTTTTACTTTCTATTTTAGTTAAAAAGACCTCAATTATTGATGTATAACACATTGCATTGTTTCAATTAATAGAGCATTACCCTAGAATTGCTTTAACAAGTCACTTGTTGTTGATACACCAAGCATGACTAACCGGCTGAAAATCTGCCGTCAACTTTAAGCAATCATAATATTCCCTACAAGTTATACAAACCGGCTCCCCACATGAATATTTGAATATCATTTTCACACAGAGGCGCTTCAGAGATCAACATGGACCATTCCATTACTTTACGCAAAGGATAAACTCACCGGCCGGTACTATTTTACAGCAAAGCCCTCAGTAAACACGTCTAACACATTTAGTCTCAGGAACGGTTTATCAGACATTTGCTGCTGATTAGCAAGGGATTACTGAGGACATTGCTAAGCCTGGAGCCAATAGACAGAATGGAAACGTTACTACTGATGTAAACAAAAGGAAAATTGTGCCAAGACCACCAATACTACGCTCATGTTACATCGAATGTCATTTCACTTAACAGTCCCAGATTCTGCAATATGGCTTCAGAAATAGTCCCACAGATGGTATACTTAGAATACACTGACAACTATTCAGTTCTTTATACAAGAATTTGGATTTATACAGGATGAGGCGAATATTAAAACAAACTATAAATTGAGAAAGTGAGAGCTAAATTTTATTATTTACGATCAGAATTAACACAAAATATAAGTGTGCATTAAATACTTGAATTGGCAGACATCAAGGTGAATTAAAGGGGTTGTCTCGCGAAAGCAAGTGGGGTTAAGCACTTCTGTATGGCCATATTAATGCACTTTGTAATATACATCGTGCATTAAATATGAGCCATACAGAAGTTATTCACTTACCTTCCCTGCGCTGGCGTCCCCGTCTCCATGGCTCCATCTAACTTCAGCGTCTAATCGCCCGATTAGACGCGCTTGCGCAGAAGGGTCTACTGCCTTCGGCTCGGTCTGGCTCGAGCGGCGTTCTGGCTCCGCCCCTTCTACGCGTCATCACGTAGCTCCGCCCCATCACGTGTGCCGATTCCAGCCAATCAGGAGGCTGGAATCGGCGCACGTGACGGGGCGGAGCTACGCGATGATGCGTAGAAGGGGGCGGAGCCAGAACGCCGCTGCTGCCAGACAGACCCGAAGGCAGAAGACCCTTTTGCGCAAGCGCGTCTAATCGGGCGATTAGACGCTGAAGTTAGACGGAGCCATGGAGACGGGGACGCCAGCGCAGGGAAGGTAAGTGAATAACTTCTGTATGGCTCATATTTAATGCACGATGTATATTACAAAGTGCATTAATATGGCCATACAGAAGTGCTTAACCCCACTTGCTTCGCGAGACAACCCGTTTAACCATAATTAACCAGGACCAGTATCTCAGAAAATCAGTTCTAATTCTCCTCCGTGCTGTCATGTGCTGATTTTTCATCACTAATTAAATCATTAGATTCGATTCATATTTACTATATTCAAATCTGACTTTTTTTTTTAGAAGAATTTGTTGCAGAGATCTTAGGCCGACCCTCGGCTTTTTGCCACAGATGTGTCAAAGACCCACTGTGGATCTGTGGGAGGACCAACCCCAATAGAACTATTTTTTTTTTTTTTGCCCTGAAAATTAATTAACATGAAGAGGAAAAATCTACTCAGAAAATTTCTGATGCATGTCAACAAGGTTGCAAAAAATCCTTTTCACTTGCATTGAGGATGGATGGTCATAGCATTTGACGTAGCAAGATCTGCCAAACGGTAACATGTGAACATATCCTACTCTATGAGTGAAGGATATTCCTATGTGCTTGTCATGGCACACTGCTGCTGCCCGCTTCGCTGACCGGCTGCTGGAGCTGTGGTTAGATGTCACCATCATTCATGCTCTGCTCTCCACACTCACTCCTTTGCGGACTCTCTGATGTCTGCCCATAGAGCTTGCTTGTGCTCCAGCCCTCTCTTTAACCCTTTCCAATCCACTGTCTGACCTGTGAAGACATGATTTAAGGCTGTACAGCTCCGATGTTGGTAGATATTCGTTGGGGTTCTCTTATTGTATATTGCCAGCCTCTCGGCTGTCGGAGCCTATCCAACATGTCACCTCATGCACTACTGGCTTTAGCCAGCATATAGCGCAGTTGTATAATGGCAGAAAAAGAGTAAGCCCCTAAGGAAAACCAGGATACAAATTGGACTGGAAAGGGTTAAGGGTCAGAGCACGCTTCCTTAACCTGTCCTGCTCCAATCCTGTCACAGCATCTGCTATATTATGCATCCACACGCAAGGGTAGATGCCTAAGCAATTTGGTCTCCTATTGCCATTTGTGATAAAACCCGTTTGCATATTCTGGCTCTGACTGCTGATCCTACTTCCAGTTCTTTTGACTTCTATGTTCTCTAACCTCGACTCTGTTTACTGGTCTTCAATATGGCTTGCTGCATCCACCGATCTTCTGCGTGGACCACATTGCTGCTACTGTGCCTCCAGCCACACCATTGCTACCATCACGTTATCAGATACTACTCCTCAGCCCAGTGTAGCGTCAGCAGCCACACAATTGGGACTATCTGTGCTAGTAATTGCTTTGAAGACCCCACAGCAGAGACCGCATCCCGCTTGGAGAGAGTCAAAGGTGAAAACCAGGTTTCCCCAAATGCTGCCTTGTCAAATAGCCCTAAATCAAATTGGTGTATGGCAAGGTGGATCCACATCCATCTGCCTGACAGTATTATTGTACATAAGAAACAGTTTCTATGTAAATGAGCAATCAGAATATCAGTTGAAAACTATTCTAAAGTCTAGATGGGCAATCCTAAGCCCTGTATATACAACTGTATAACTGTGGGGGTCCTGTTCTTGAGACTGCCAGCAATCAGCTGATTCGAGTAATCAAATAAATACCACGGACCCTTAACTGCATACCAGGCACCCTGCTGTACATTTCATAGCAACAGTGCCCGGTACTGCAGCCCCGTCCCATTCAGTTGAATAAGACTGAGCTGTTCTCAGGCCACAAATGTAATGTCACAGGCCTCAGAAGAGACCACTGCACTCACCTGAACATCATGGCCTCTTCAATCAGCTGATCAGTTAGAGTCCTGAATGGTGAAACCCAAACGATCTGATATTGATGATCTATTCCGAGTCTAGTTGATCAACATCTTAGTACCAGGAAACCCAGTTAATGTACACAAACACAAGGGAGCAGGTTCTTCTCTTTTGAAATGCATGGTGCCTTCACAGCAACTCGTCTACACCCTCTTCTCAAGCTGAGTTCAAGGAAAACTATTAGAAATTTGGTAAAAATTGTGGATGTAACCCATGTAGTGGCCAGAAATAATGATACTGCTTATGTACTCACACAACAGCAGATCCCAAAGAGTCATTTGAAAGTGTAGGTATGCATTAAATATTCAACTCCCAGAATACCCTCAGATTCCCAAAACATTTTGGAAGCTGTAGTTATGGCCCGTTGACAGACCAGTGTATTGCAGATGCATTTAAGCATCCGTGATACAGAAGAGTGCCCTGGCTTGAATACGAGTCTCCTGACCTGAACTCCGAACATTATAGATTCCTATGATACTTGGAGTTCAGGTCAGGATACCTGAGGTCAGGCTGAGACACTCGACTGCATGACGAACACATAAATGTGGCCAGAATATGGTGATGTATCACCAGTCTTAGAGCAGCTGAGGAATCATGAGTTAAACACTGGTTCGATGTAAAAGATGTGAAGAAAGTGTAAAGAAAAGCTTCTTATGAGGATTTAAGTGGAGTGTACGAAAATACAAGTGTACAGTAAATAAAAGCAATCTGGACATTACGAGTGTGTGAATCAGGGCTAAAATACAATTTATTTCCACACCAGCTATATAGCTAAATTGCCTCCATAACCCAAATATTGAGTAGCGAATACAGCTAGCCATAAACAGTCAGATAGCTTGCCATCATCAGCGGTTGGTAAGACATTTAGCTCTCTCAAAACTTCACAGTGGTGGCAGCAGTAGGAAACCATTCGCATGAAAAAAGCATGGGGTTTCATACATAAGTTTAAAACATACTGTAAAACTCCAGATCACATGTGTTAAACTCTATGCCTACGGGGCAAAGACAGCCCACCACTTAACTTTATGTGGCCCGCTACGAGGTTTGAATGCAGAAGGATCGGCTCTTCACTTTTCTCGCTTGGCAGACGGGGTGGTGCCAGCACAGGAAGTGGGTGTCATTTTTGGATTCTATGTTCAGTAACTCATAGGTGGTTGCTCAGCTTTGACAGCCCTACCTGGGCACCCTAGCCACCATCCACGGTATGAAGCTCAGCGCTAAAGAGGTGGAAGGGGCTTTGTTCTGTGTTTGTTGTTATATTAAGAACATGATCAATGGATGAGGATGGTGTGTGATCTGGTGTCTCAGGTTTTTTTTAATCAATACATTAAAGGAGTAGTTACATTTATACAGTCTTACAATTTCAAATGGCCCTCTGAAGGTAACCATAATGCCCATGTGGCCCTCCTTGAAAATGAGCAACACCCCTGCACTAGATCATAAGCCCAAATGTATTATGTGCAGCAAAACTGGACCGAGTGTGAACTGCTTTAGCAATAACCCCAGATTGCTTTGCAGGTTAAAGTCTTCAAATTTCACAACGGATAATACAGTGTTAGATCGGGTTCACATTAGGGCATGCAGCACATTTTCTTCGAGTAAAATGCTGGGGAGATGAACAAAAACTAAACAGACCCCATTATAGTCAATGTAGGGTCTTTTTGGACTTCATTATAGTCAATGTAGCCATTATAGGCGCTGTTCAGGTCCATCACAAGATGGACCTGTTAGACCAGGGGATTCCCTTTTCCTGCTCCAAGCATGGAGCAGGAAAATAAACCCCCCGACACAAATGTGAAAGCAGCCTTTGTGAATAGAGTTTTACAAACTATAGTCAATGGGGTCCATTCGGCACTCTTCGGTTCTGCAATAGGACAGATCTGTTCAGCCAGGGTATTCCCCTTTCCTGCTCCCCGAATGGAGCAGGAAAAGGGAACCCCCAACACAGATGTCGAAGCCGCCATAGTGAATGGAATTTTACAACCCCATTCACTCATAACATTAAGAAAAATACGCCATGGATATTCTAAGCGTGTTGCAGGTTTTCCAATCCACAGCATGCCCTATCTGTTGGGGAAATAACGCTGATTTTCAACATGGATTTCTTTAATTGCAATGCAAGGATTTAAATCAGCAACTCAATAACCCCCAACATCTGCAAGAATAGCATGTACTGATTTCATGGTGGACTTTGGTATGGATTAGAATGTAGATTTCCCTCCATTAAAATTACTCAATGTGTAAATCGTTTCTAAAAAGAAGTTCCATTTCTCTCAATGCCATTACAATAAGCCGACATGAAACAGCCCTGGACTCATGGAAAGTTTCCTAGTGTTCTATCCCATGTTCCTTGCATCTCAATAGACAACTTAGCTGACATAAAGCCTTCTTTGTCTAAGTATGATAAAAGCTTGTCAGGCAGATGATACACGCTCTCATCTAAACCATGCAATAATAAACAGTCTATAATTATGTTATATTATGAGGCCGTACAATGGCTTATTTTCCCATCTGGCTCTCATATTATTATTTTATTGTCTTTTACATACTTTCCTTTAAGTGTAATGGAGCAATATAATACCAAACTACATTTTCTCAGCAAGTCGAAGCCGTGCTTTGCAGTCCGTACCTGTAATAGCAGGTTACCCATTCCATATGTATTTATAGAAACCAGTGTGGTTTAGCGAAAATTAGGCAACATATAGATCTGTAACATTGTTATGATCAATGCTGTATGGTTGGTTTTACATTTGCATTTTCATACTGTAGATGAGGAGTGTCAAACTCAAAGGCCACATCAGCAATATGGCTGCCTTCAAAGGGCCATTTATAAGGACTAGAGATGAGCGAGCATACTCGCTAAGGGCAATTGCTCGAGCGAGCATTGCCCTTAGCGAGTACATGCCCGCTCGAGAGAAAAGGTTTGGCTGCCGACGCGTGTGACAGGTGAGTTTTGGCAGTGAGCAGGAGGGAGCGGGAGGTCTCCCCTCTGTTCCTCCCCGCCGCTCCCTGCCCGCCGAATCTTTGCTCTCGAGCGGGCAGGTACTCGCTAAGGGCAATGTTTGCTCGAGCAATTGCCCTTAGTGAGTATGCTCGCTCATCACTAATAAGGACTCATTCACCTGACATATTTGCACTCCATTTTGAGTGTGTAATACGGACAGCTTGAACACCATTGATTTGTATTAGAATATTCACTCATGCATTTTTCACATATGTATTCTATGCCTGTGAAAAAGAAAATCGTAACACGTCATATTTTAGTCCATATTACAGACAAAAATTGCCCATTGAAGTCAACAGCATTGAATAAATATGCTTGATACATACATATTTACTACGTATTTATTGAAGTAAAAGAACTCTATGGGGACTTCTGGCATTTTTTTGCGCATGTGAAAAACGCAGTGAATATGCATATAAAATAACCCCAAAAACACAACGTGGTCCAAATATGCAGTGAATCCACAATTGTGGGCCGTGAAAGCACTGCGTATTTCATGGACTGAAACTGTATACGCCCATGTGAAGGAGCTCTAAATGTAACTAGTCCTTAACATGGCGGTGGAGCTCTATGCACTATGATAGGATTTCTCCTCTTCTACCTCTTTAGCCCCAAGCTTCCTTCCTTGAAGGGTGGCTAGGGCTGTCAAAGCTGTGCCCCCACCTGCAAGTTGCAGAACAGAGCAGTGTGGAGATGCATGTCTAAGCTTATATCCCAAGATGGTATCCCTTCCCTGGGCTGAAACTGACCCCCTCTGCCAAGCACTGGCTGCATCCTCCGGGCAAAGTCAAGAGCTGATCCTTCTGCATCCGGACCTCGTTGCGGGCCACATAAAATGATCTGGCGGGCCGCGTTCGGTCCATTAGCCTTGAATTTGACACATGTGATGTAGATGCTAATGATGTCAACTGCCTAAGTCGCACAATGGTCAGTTGATGATGATGATTTCTATTGTAGCCATAATCAAGAAAAAGATCCAGGCTACCACAGGTTGCATCCTCTGCCCTGCTACAGAGAAACACAACGATGGTCCATCTGTGTTTCTCTCGAAAGATCTCTGGAGCCAGCCATGGTTTCCTTAACCCCAAATACTTGTATTCGTCCCACTTGCTGCTGGTTTGGGCACACCTACAACATGAGGCCACCCTGTAATCATTTCTCAGGGTCGCTTTGCATTCCTAATCTGCCCTTGCTAAATTGGATACAATGTAGCAGACAGGTCACGTATTACTATTTCCATTCAATTAATGAGATAAATTTAGACAAATAAAATATTATTCTATTGCCTTGGTAGGATTAAAATCTATTATTATTTCGTTTTACGTGACAGATGCAGTCAGTTTAAGTAAATTTGTGATTATTACTCAACATACCGGAAAAGATAGTTAAAAAAAACAAAACTATAAAACAATACATAAAAAGAAATTCTCTTTTTAAACACTGGCTAGAACAATAGTTCCTTATATGAGTCCTGTGGGATCTCTAAACATGGTCGAGGATGTTTTGACTTAAACCAGGTGGATGAAACACATTATTTTGTTTAACTAATGGATAAATAGCCGTCTTTTCATATGTACAGTGGATTCTGTTTACATAGAGACAATTTAACAAGCAGGTACATTTCTATACAGTTGTTGAAGTTAGATTGTGGTGGCATCCACGTTACTTTACAATTTTCTGCTTAGCTTGCATCTAGGAGTAACGCAACTCAACTAAGTCCTACGACCAAGTTAGTTTGCCAAGCGTAGAAGAGTGTGGTGGATAAAAATCCACTATCCTCTGTTGCATCACTCACTATAGAGTTCAAAACTCTGTAAGGGACACCAGTGTAGTGACCTGGATTGGCACTACCTGCAAGTTAAAAGCAACTGTTCTGACTACCAGTTCATTTAACAAAGGGTAGTTATGCTGAACTCTATTTAATAAGAAGAGGGAGTCAGGATAGGAACTAAAGAGTTAAGGTTGTTTAGGCATCATTGTAAATCATTTAGGAGCTGAGCTGTGACAAGCCCCCCAGTGAGGAAAAAAGGAGGGGGTTTCCAGCTTATTTCATGTTGTGCAGTGAGAAATTATAAGTCTTGGAAGACGGAAGTCAAGGGGGAGTATGGAGCGAGTCTTGGGGAGGTCAGCCGCAGTTAAGAGAGATGGAGAGTGAGAAGCAAGGGGAAGGAAGGGCCACAGCTAGGCTTTCTTCTCCTCTGTCCTGCTGTAATTAAAGATGCATTATGTAAACTTTCAAGCAATCCTGTGTGCAGCAGCTCTTAGCTTACCCTGATGCTGAGAGAAACTGTTTTCCCAAACCTGCCATCTGTTCAAGTCAGCTCTGCTTTCTACTGGACAGCAAAACAAACAAAAGCTTCAGACAAGCAGTAGAGAATCTTTGTAGGAATTTTGTGAGTACTGGAAAAATATTAGCTAGTCTTTCAGGTTGGCAAAACTGTTAGTAGGGTTGATAAAGGATTTAATGTTCAGTTGTTAGTGTGTGTGTGTTTAGCTCCCCTTTAGCTCAGAGTCTGTCTCCCCAAAGCTGGGTTATCTGTGCAGAAAGTGTTAAATTGTGTATAGGCAAGTTGTATAGGTAATTTGCTGGGGTTTAATATTATTGCAGACAGCCACATGCCTGGAAGTAAATGGTGTGCCTGTCATTTACTTACATACATGTGTTCATCTTATTTTGCTACCAAACGCTTTTAATCCAGGCACTGGCGTCACGATCACATAATTCCATTAGTCGTCCAGATCCTGTTGTATACTTTCAATGGTGCGCAAGATTACAAAGAGAATGCTGCACTCATCGCTGCCATGACACGGCTCCTCAGCCACTTCTTAGAAACCACTCAGAGAGCAGATCTCTTCCAGCTTGTCGCACGTTGCATCAGCACAAGAACTGTGTCAGGACCTTCACTTCTGTGGTAAAGCAGCCTAAGATCAACATTCACAATCCCAAACATCAGCTGGAGTAATGTAAAGCATACTGTCACTGAACTCTAGAACATGTCCTATAGAATGATGAATTACATTTTACTATCTGACAGTCTACCGAGAGAATGCTACCTGGCACAGTGCATAGCACCTACTATTAGATTTGGTGCAGGAGGGATAATGATGCTTTTGCATCTGCGTCAGGATTCCGGTATCCTGCTCCATTATAGATCCCTCTTATGAAGGAACTAAACACCTCCGAATGGACCCCATTGACCATAATGGCATCAATTTCATTATTCTATTAAAATGAAGACAGAACAGGAATCAACCTCAGTACATGCATACAAAACCAAGTTCAGTAGATCAATACAGCCTCAGGACCGGGTTTTAAATATTTATATGATACCAGAACCAAGAGCTATCTTCTGCCTCTATATGGCCAATTTCAGACATACGTATTAGGGCACATTTTTTTGCACCTATAATACAGGCAAGTGTTCTGGCCCAATCTATGGGCTGCTGACCCAAACTCACAATATTGTAGACAAGCATCCTAATCATACTGGTTAGACAAAGTCCACTATTACCACCCCATAATGACCATATAGTGATAGAGCCCTGTTCTACACAGGCACTCTGCAGACCTTGTAAGTGATTACGGTACAATTATATTTAGTGACTCATGGGTAATGGCCTCTCTGGAGTTCAATTTTACTGTCTTTTTCATCTGACCTAGATTTCTTCCAACCATGACTTGTCTCTGCAAAGTTTGTAACAGACACCTTTGGGTCCTAACTTTTCCAGCATTCCATTAACCCTTTACCAGCCTACACAAACTCTACATCCTATTTGTACCCCAAATCTGCTCCTGTTGCTATCTAATCTGCCCCTATTATTGTACCTGCTGTGTGGCTCAGTTCCCAAAATACTATGTTTCAGAAATGATTTTGTCATAATTATTCTCCCAAAATAGTGCCACTAAAAACCATAGTCCTAGATAGATAGGGCCCCTAAAATACTGCCAGATAGCAACCCATATTATGATGGTAATAATGCACAACAGAGTAAAAGTGCCATCGTTGTACCCGAAACTGTAATAGTCCTCCTCTTAAGTGTCCTACACAGTAATACTGCCAACTTCATACTCCCACACAATAAAACCCCTTTTGTGCCTTAACATAGTATTAATAACCCATTGTTGTGCCCCTTACAAAATAACAGTAACCCCTTCCGGGCGGTGTACCACTCGCTTCTTTTGTTGAGCACATTGAATGAACACCTGCAGCGTGGGGAGAAAAATTTTGTGAACCCCTGGATTTAATAATCTGTAGGGTTTTTTTTAGGGTTAATCATCTCCACTGAACATTTCCTGTAGCTGCAAATAAAATTTGTGCAACACTGAGTAGGAATTTTTAGACCAGGCCTCAATGCAAATGCGCTTTAGTTTGTCAATATTTCTGGGATGCCTTACATGAACTCAGACTAATTAGCCATTTTAACGTCCGTGAGCACCGTGTTTTTTTTTGTTTTCTTTTAATACACGTACAAATACCCATACTCTTGTGTGAAGCTGGCCTAAGTGTTCAATTTCCCCCAGCACTTTATAATAGAGCGTAACTATGCAGATTTTCTTTTTTACTAAACTCTTCCTTTTCTCCCTTCGCTTTGTGATTTACTTAGAATTCTGCAGGCAGTCACTGAGAATCCATCATCACAATGCTTCATGTAAAGCACTCTAGGAAAGTGCATTACAAGAGGGCTATGAGGACTTTTGGTGCACAAATATGCAGAAAAAGAAACCATACTGTGTTCCCCCCCCCCCCCCCCCCCTGTAACCGAAATGCACAGGAAAAGTACGAGCATGTGAACCAAGCCATTGAAATCAATGTGTTCTATTCTCTGCGTATTTCTCAAGGAAATTGTGTGCACGCAAACACGCCCATGTGCAGTCTGCCTTGGGGCTTATTCACACGACTGTATTTAGGCAGGTATTTAGCCACATAAAAAATAAAATTGCGCTGGGAGAAAAAAATAGCACATACCTGACATTTTTCGGTCACCAATTTTATATACTGAGTAAAAAGATAGCGTTTGTACTTTTGTCAGCTCAGCTCTACCAAAAAAAAATCAGTCAAACAAACAGCCAGATGAAACTAGATCAAAAGTCTGACAGATTATCCAGCCTGAAAAGGTGATTTAAGCTAAATAACAGCAGATAAACAGGGGAGACAGTGAAAATCGGCGGGATTATCTGATCTCTACATCACGTCTAACACCAGCTTTAGACCTTCCTAGGATACAAAAAGTTACATGAATAAAGGCCGCTTTACCCAATAGCCGTCCCACGGACTATTGCTTCTGTGATCTCATAGAGGGGCGAAAGTCGTTCAGAGAGTGGAGCGTGCCGGAGACCTCTTCTGGCCAACCACCTCCAGCCACTGCAAACAGACAATTTATAGATTGACTACTGCCTGTTTACACCGGCCGATGGTTGCTTGGTTTTTCGGAGAGCTAGAAAAGCAAGCAATTCGAAATGAGCGAGAAATGGCTTAGTGCCCTGTCGGTATACACGGGACAATTATCACCCAAATTTGCTGTTTCCACCAATTATTTGGGTGATGTTCATTTGGAACAAACACGCCTGAATAGAGAACATTGATTACTTTCATTAACTAATTGAAAGCTGTTAAAAAAACGTATCGTATGGACCATGATATCACTGTGGTGAGTGTTAACATGCTAGTCATCAAAGGCTCTAATAATCAACTACACCAACAGGTATTATGAGGACTAATACCCTACTCCTACTGTAAAGCAGAGTTTGGCTTCATTCACACAGGAGTGAAGATTTTCAGCCAGCCATGTCACGGCCACAGCGCGGCCAAAAGTTGTGTGAACAAGAGGCAGCCATGACCAAGTTACAGCTGCGACTCCCGTTTTAAAGCCTGTTCAGATGACCGAGGCTACGGTGCATATACCCTGCAGCCTCCGGATACTGTTGGCTGGGGGGAGAAGGGACATGCAGAAACTAAACAACGAACCAGAATCAAGCAAATTCTCATTTGCTATTCAGTCGGGGCATGCATTTGCACTGAACGATTTATTGCCCTGTATAAAAGGGCCTTTAGGCTGGGTTCACACAGGGCAGATTTGCCGCAGAAATTCCGTTCGGAATTTCTCTGCGGCGAGTCACCTGCGGCCACTAATCTCTGGGTTAGCTGGCCATGTGGACGAGATTTGTGAAAAATCTCGTCCACAAGGGACGGACAATCTGTCGCAGCAAAGCCAAGCCGCGGGTTTTAAAGCAGTGCTTTCCTGGCGGAAATCTTGCGTTTTTCACTGCAGCAAAACCGCGAGATTTCCACTAGGAATACATCCCGTGTGACCCCAGCCTTAGGGTACTTGCACATGATCTGTTTTTCAGTCCAATTTACGGACCAAAATCAGACTGAAATAGCACTTATTCATTTGAAGGGGTGTATGCATATCGGCTGTTTTTTTTTTTACTGGGATGAATAGTCTGAGTAAGAGCTCTTGTCCACGACCGCGTTTTCACCATGAACTACACGTGCTTTGCCATGCTGCATGATGTGCGGTGAATGGAGTCAATGAAAGTCAATGGACTTCCATTGATGCATCCACATGTACGTGTAGACACTGTGTAGTGCAGCATGCTCTATTTTCATGCATACCCACACAGCGTGAGCCCTAAACATTTGTATAACCTGCCTATAAAACGCTGTGCATACGCAACACATTACGTATGGGCAAGGTTTTTATACATAACCCCAATCTGAAATAGAGCAGGGAATTAAAAGTAAAAAAAGATCACACTGCACATGTCCATGTGCTTTAGATATGCGCGCATGCGCAGACATGCAACCATACGCGGTCTCTGCCAGCAGAGCGCATGTTTACAAAATGGCTAAAACACTGTGGGGGAGCCCCGCAGCGTTTTAAGCATACACCCGTTGTCATGAGCCTTTAAAAATAAAATCGCAGCATGTTTTATTATTTGTTTGACTTTCGAACGAGAATTGCACATGCAAAGATACTGTCTTCAGCACACCGGACAGCATACAGACGGGATATCCGTGTACTGTGCAATCCGAGTTGTGCCCCAAAAATTTCAGACGCAACTTTTTTTTATGCCCATATGCATGTACCCATAGTTTACATGTGGATTTTCTTGCAGATTTTGCAGTGAAATCACTGGAAGAGGCAAAATCTGCGCAGAAAACCTTCAGCATAAATCGATATGCTGCAGATTTTTATTTCTGCAGCGCTTGGATACGATTTGGTAAAATCTCCTTGGCTTTCAGCGGATGACATCATTATGCATGCATGAACATGGATTTCCACCTTCTCTTCTGAACGCTGCAATTATAAAGTAAATGTTCTGGTGATCGGTAAGTCCAACAATGCCGTCTCCACATGACAGCAGACAGTTCATGCTGATATTAAACTCGGAAGAAAAGCTAGCTAATATATTCACTGCGATGAGACCGATAATGGATAATGCGTCACGGAAAGGACTTCACTGCACAGAGTGATCCAGGTTTATTTAACGCCTATCTCTGACACATTGAAGCTGCCTTTCGCACACAAGCGCGGACACAATAAAAATAAAAGTAAGTCCTAATCTTCGCTGTGCAACCGCAGTCATTACTTGTCTTTTCTAAGCCTTCAGAGGAGATTTGGATTACATGACTCAGGTTAGTGCAAGCCAACCAGATAGCAGACTGAACCTAGTCCAATTACACCATGTTATCCATCCGGGAAGAACACAAACACGACTTCTGTAACTCTAAAACTAGAAATCATCCGAGTTTGTGAGGTTACACTGCATCATTGATAACGCTCTACAATCCCAGATTTACACCTGCTACCCATAACGAAAGGGTTTCCTACACCAGTGTGACTTCTAGCAGGGAGGTAAGGCTGCTTTCACACCTGCGTTAGGCTAGATTCACATGGATGCATTAGCAGTACACAGAATAGAAATCATTGAGTTCAATGGATTCATTCACATATTTTCCTGCACATTTCGGTCCCGCATTAGGCTGGGAGATTGCTGATACGCTGCGTAATTCCACTGGAGAAAAATAACTTCTCTGGTACTCAGACTAATTAGCCTATTCAATCAGTGCATCTTTGTTTGCTGCACGCAGATGAACATGCCTTGCAGGCGTAAAATGTACAGCAAAACATGCTGATACGCACGCAAAAAAGCCTCGTTCAGTGTGCAAAAAACTTGTGCAGAGGCATGTGAAAATACACATGCACTTGTGTGAAGGAGGCCTTAGTGCTCATCTCATGGTTTCTGTCTATCTGCTTCATTTTTGAGGGATTGAATTGAAAATAAAAATCATTTTTTTTCCGCACTGATTTCAATGGGGCTTTAAAAAAAAGGGAAAAGTTACAGTTTGCTTCAGTTCTGTCAGTTTTCCATTGTTTTCAGATAGAAAAATAGTGTAATCTTCAGCGTTATTTTTCCATTTAAGAAAACAAAACAAAACAAACAAAAAAAAGACAAAAAATGGAAAGCTGATGGAATGGAAGCAAACTGAAGCCATTTTAGTTGCTTTCTGCTGCTTTGAAACCCCAAGAGGGGAAAAAAAACAGATGGAGTTTTTTTTAGTTTTTCTCCTCCGAAAACGGAGTGAGATGCAAATCCTGAACCGACCCTAACGCAGGTGTGAAAGCAGCCCTATAAGAGAGCCAAAGTTTCCTAGATGTAGCAGAGCTGAGTTCATATTTTGCAACAACTCCTACTAATATCACAATTTGTTATGTGCGCTCTATATAGGACTATAGGTGAACCCTGCTGCCTTATCACAATGCACACCATTCAATGCAGTCCTAAAGCATTAAATGGCCAACTCAACTCTGCTACATCTCAGCTTGTAAGAAATCAGGGAGTCAAATACATGGTTACCATGAAACTCATTCCCAAAACTCTGCAACATTCATTGATACTTCATCTTACTACCAAACAGTTAACAGCTCGCTGCCAAAGAAACAGGGTGTGATGGGTGTTTAATATGCAGCTATCTATGAACTGCAGATCGGTCTTTGTTATACAGAACATGCAGCTGTAAAGCGGATCTAAATGTATTGTGCGCCCGACAATATGGATTGTGCACCCGACAATTCGCCTTTAAATAGAGTGAGGATTTCCTGGCAGTCCCAAAGAACACTTTAGTTTCCAGCTGCAGTAGTGACTCTATAGACTGCAGTGGAGCAAGACAAGACCTGTCAGACCCAATAATCTCCCATCTACTAGCTCTTGATCTGCTAGAAACAGTCAGCAAGCAATCAGGGCAAATGACTTTTGTAAGAGCCACTGCAGTAAAGAAAAAACTTGATTTACCTTTTCATGTGCAACTCTATATCCATAAAATCCAGAGAAGCCCCTGTTACAAAGTAGCAAAACTTCAGCGCAGCAGGTTGTATCAGTCCAAGTCTTTGACTTCAGCCAGGTTTAAAGAGCCTGTTGAAATCCTCAATGGAATAATAGCAGAACATGCATGCAGTGTAGAAGAGACTTGTGATTTCAGCACTAAGCATACACTAGCATGCAGCTACTGACTCCTGTCCCTCCCCTATAGCCGGCCCTACCCTCCCCTGCCGCAGCAGCTGATCCACAGAAGAAGCCTACCCCTCCTTTTCCTTCCCTTCCACTCCCCAGCCAAAGGGTTGAGGCTGTAGGATACGTCTCTGGAGGTCTGCCAAGTCAGAGCAGTTACAATATTTCTCCAGTCCTTGAGAAGTTTAACCACTGTTCTCAAGCAGGATGAAATGAACATTTTTTTGCATCCTTTTTTTTTAGTTGGGAAGTTTTGTGTTTCAGATTTTCAACTTTTAATGTATTAAGAGCTTGTTTTCAATCTTTACATAGTAGCAGGGGTCTCTGTGCAACAGGGGGATTCACAAGTGTCTCTGCCCACCATGAGGCTTCAAATCTAATTTCCCTACATATATGTGCGAGGAAAGAGGGACCCCCAGAGGTCCCAGTGCTTCTGCACAAGTGATGGGATTACTGGACATCTAGGTCTCTATAAGCAGTTGCTATACTATGTTCTATTTGCACATAGAGGCCGCATGCATGTGCTTATCTTTACTGTTATGCAGTATATGGGATTCTTGCATGAATTAAAGGGGTTTTCTAGGGGGCTGTCGGTATAGCAGCAGCCTGGTTTGGTAGTGCAGGAACAGCTCCTATTGCTTGTAGTATCAAACTGGGTTGCTGCAATACTGACAGCACTATCTGCTTCCTGGGTCTGGCATCAGCTGGTCGTCAGGGATCCTAAGTAATGGACCCCATGTCGGTTAACATTGCTCTCATGCAGCCCGCTTTTTACAGTGTTTAGCGCTGCGTTTCAAATGGGGTCTCGCAAACTAGTCTTTCGAATGCTGTCGTTTTCAAGCACTGTCTGCTTTATTTTCGTGAGCGTTAGCGCTTTTTAACACACCTCAGCACCCATCACAGTGATGGAGTGGGTTAAAAACGTTGTAGAATGCTGTAAAATGCTTTTGAAAATTCAGCTAGAAATTGCTGTAAAACACTACGATTTCGAACTTAATGCCGATTCTGCAAAAATGCAACCCAAATACACAACCCAAATACACTTGTGCTCATGTGAATCCTGCCTCAGGGTGCATTCACATGGACATGAGAATTGTTCGAGTTTTATGTGTTGCGAGCTATACAAAATGTGTACGAAAATACAACCCATGAGTTATTTTTCTTTCGCAGTGACGCTGAAAGACAGAAAAATCCCAACATGTTCTATTTTCACTCAAGTCTCGCAGGAGAATAGAACATGCAGATGTGCGCTCTACCGCACATCGCACAGCACACAGATGGAGTGTCCATGGGCTGTGTGATGCAAGTCATGCCTGGGAATGTTACGTGCAACTCGCTCTCACTAATGAGAATGCAAGCCTAAGTGGCTTTCACACGGACAAGAAAATCATGCGAGATTTGAGCACGAATATGAACCCCATTCCTTTTGAATAGGGTCGTACAGATGAGCTAGCTTTTCATCGCAAGTGCAATGTAAGGCTGGATTCACATGAACGTATATTGGCTCGGTTTTGAAGCCGAGCCGATATACGTTGTACTCATCTGCAGGGGGGGGATGGAAGAGCCAGGAGCAGGAACTGAGCTCCTGCCCCCTCTCTGCCTCCTCTCCGCCCCTCTGCATTATTTGCAATGGGGAGAGGTGGGGCGGGGCTAATTCTCGGAACTTAGCCCTGCCTCCGTCCCGCCTCCTTTCATTGCAAATAGTGTAGAGGGGCGGAGAGGGGGTGGAGAGGAGGCAGGGAGGGGGCGGGAGCTCAGTTCCTGCTCCTGGCTCTTCCATCCTCCCCCCCCCCCCCCTGCAGATGAGGACGACGTATATCGGCTCGGCATGAAAACTGAGCCAATATACGTTCGTGGGAATGCAGCCTAAGATTTACCCATTGAAAACAAAAAGCCACGACAGAGGATTGTTGCTTCCCTGAAGTGATGCAAGGCGGTTTTAACATAAAAACGTCTTGCATCTGCGGGGAAATCACACGTTAGTGAATGTGATCTCATACTCGGCCCCGTGTGAAATTAGCCTTACTGCCATAAGAATATGGTGTGCATAGTTCTAGTGTACAGTTGCAAAAACAAGTAAGTGAACCCTTTGGAATTACCTGGATTTCTGAAGTCATTCTTGATAAAATGTGGTCAGATTGTTATCTAAGTTACAGTTAAATGCAATCTAACCATACTAGTAACACACAAACAGTTGTACCGTTCATGCCTTGTATTGAAGACACTGAGTAAACGTCCACACTGCTGGGTGAAAAGGTAAAAGAACTTTTGTGTGAATGCTGTCTCTAAGAGCTAATTGGCCAAAGGTGTTTCCGTTAAAGAGCTGAGATTGGAAGTATGGGTATCATAGCTACTCTGCCCATTAAAAAAGTCACACAAAGACGGGCTATTGATAAGTCGGTTGTTCTCAAGAAAGATTGGTTAGTGTGAACCAATGCAAACCACTTTCATAAGATATGTTATAGAGATGCATGAAGCTGGAAAATGCTATGAAAACATTGCAAAAGACCTGGGTGCACCTGAAAAATGCCTTGCATCCATGGGTAAATCTCATGTTGGCAAGTGTGACATTCAGCCAAGTTTCTTGGCCCAATATCACGTTCGCTCGTGTGTAGGTAGCCTCATAAATATTGGGGGAGGAGAACACAGTATACATATTAGGGCGTGTGCAGCTCCACGTATGATATAAAATGCATGCTGGAAATCAGTTTTGCACAGTATTGCCATGATAGGCTGGCTTCACACGAGTGTGGACCCATTTGCATGCGATGAGTGTTGCGTTTTTGCGGAATCAACAAGGCTTTCAGGCGTGAGCATCGGTGTATTTTACTGTGCTTTGTGCACAAAGCACATTCATGTACTCTGCCTTAAGCCTCCTGCAGACGGGCGGAAATTTCGTGGCACGATTTCTCGCAGAATTTCCACCCATGCCCGCTGCCATAAGATTGCATTAGATAATGCAATCCTATGCAGACAGCCACGATTTGACCGCATGAAAACTCATGGCATGTCCTATTTCTGTGCGAGCCTCGCAGAGGCCCGCACAGAAATTCCACAGCTGACGCGCAGGCTCTGCACTGCGCATGTGCGGCTGTGCGCCAGCCAGCACATCACAGTGCAGAGAGAGAAGACACCGGACGGGTGGGGTGAGTATAAATCAATACCGGGGCACGGGTCGCATCCCGCAGTGGGATCCGACCTGGCCGTGTGCAGGTGGCCTTACAAATGGACCCCGCCAAGGAAATAATTGGAAGATGTGTGCACCTGCATCGGCACATGTCTGGGGTGGATATTTGTTTATTTGGTTGCACGCTTCTTAATTGAGCTCTTCCCAAAAAAAGTGAACAAATTTTGAAGTTGCAAGAAATGTCTACCATAAATCTGCCACATATGAATGTGACCTGATTATCTGCTTCTTGTTAGCATGAGGCAAATTCTTGGTTTGGTTTATTGGCTTGTAGACTTCTGTGCTGTAATTATAAGTTGGATGAGGATAATAAGGAAGAAGAAGCTCCCATTTATACTTCTACAATGGTCTCTTAGGCCGCTTTCACGCGACCAAGTAAAGTACGCGAGGTTTGTGCATTGCGAGACACACAAATATCGCACAAATATGAACCCCATTTTTTTCAATATGGCCATTCACATGAGTGATTTTTTTCCTGCATTGCGGTGCAGAAACAAATCGCAGCACGTCCTATCTTTGGGCTTTCCCTCACATCACGCATTGTTTTCAATAAGGACGGCAAAGCATTGCACAGAGTGGTGCGAGGTGCATGCGAGCACAATTCATGGTTTCCCATTGAGGCTAAAACACCTTCATCTGCAGGGACATCGCACATTGGCAAACACGATATCAGGTCAGATTTCACAGCCAGATATCATACTCGCTCATGTGAAATTAGCCTAAGAGCCCGTCCACATGGGCGTGGAATTCATGCAGCTATTAGCTGTGCAAAAAAATCACAACTATAGCTGCGGAAAATCATCTGAACAGATGATTTTTCTGCGCTGAAGTCCCGAGCTTCAGCTGCGAGCTTTCCACGCAAAATGAGAGGGACTGAAAATATGCGCTGCTGGAAAGAGTTAAGGGAAAGCCCCGGGGCTTCCCTTCATCGCAGGGATGAGTGGACTCCCCACTTTTTCCAGCTCCCATAGGAGTCTATGGACACTCCTATGATTTGCTCGCCAAAGATAGGCCAGGTTCTATCTTTTTACACAGCAGGGAATTTCAATCGCTCATGTCATCTTTTTAGGTGCCATTTTTTTACGCAGCTAAAATTCCCTCATCTGAACGTTTCCATAGGAAACCATTGGTTCTAATAGTTGGGATTTCTTTGCATGTGTAAGTTAGTTGCACAAATTCCCTTCTGCGAATGAGCCCTAAGGGTATATTCACACAGGCGATTTTCACACACAAGTTCCATCTGATAGTGATATGGACCGAAGTTGTGCTTGTTAATAACACATTGACTTTAATGTGTTTATTCACATGAGTGATTTTTCTCTCACATCAATGCTACTAGATTCCTCGTAAGGAATCACCCATTATTTCCTATGGGTTCCTTAGAAAAATTGCATCACACTCGCATGCCATGCAATTTGCATGCAAGTGTGATGCGATTTTTACCATAGAAAACTATTGGAAGCCCTTGTGATTTTTTCACTCGCATACGATACGTTTTTTTTAACCTTTTAAGGACCAAGCTGTTTTGGTCCTAAAGGACCAGACACTTATTACGTATTTAACCCATGTGGTAGTTTTACTGCCCTATTTTTTTTTTCTTCAGCTGCCATAACAGATCAGAGCTATTTTTAATATCTTTTTTTCACTGAGTTTTTTTTTTAACAAATTATTTTAACATCTAAAGTAATTTTTTTTTAAATTTACGATAAAATTAATAAGTATGGGAATGGGTTCCTCATTTTGTTTTGGACATTTTGATATAAATAGGTATAGCTATAGATTACAGGGTGCACATGGCAATGGTTTTGTTTGGCATCGGTGATAGGTCATTTTTGTTTTTATGTATATAAAATAAATCTTGTTATTTGAATAGCACCTACTTATTCTGCAGCACTTTCAGGTAGTTTATTTATTACCCCAACCCAACCAAGCTGGGTATTCATTTTATTGACCTCAGAAGGATGGAAAGCTGAGTCAACCTTGAGTCGGCTACCTGAACCATGTGAGGATTGAATTCACAACCTTCAGGTCGTGAGTGAGAGCTTGGGACTGCATGTCTGCTGCCTTAACACTCTCTTCCACACAGGGCTCTATATGTTTTTATTTTATCATTTTTTTTACTATGTTCCCCATGATGTCATATAAGACCTCTGGGGGGCATTCCCATTGTATTTTTCTTTTTCACACTTTTCCACTGTTGTGAATGTAGCTGGGGCATCCATGGGAGCCACATCCATAGGAGCCCCAGTTACAGGTAGTCACTGGCAGAGCTGATCAGGGTCTGCTAGGACCACTTTCACTTCCTAGTCCATAGAGCATATTGAGCGCTATGCACCCGGAAAAGGAGAAGGCAGAAGCAGTTAATAACCGCTTGTTCCTTCTTCTCTGGGTCCTCAGCTGTATCTGACAGCTGACAACCCGAGCGGTTCCTGCTTGTTTGCAGGAGCAGAGGCTTTAATCCTGCATCGAATTTTTGCTTTTGGCCAGGATTAAAGCCCAGGAAAAGCGCTGTATATTTACTAAGTTTCTCATACCGATATTGCGCTTGCCCCTGTGACTGCACCCTAAACCTGGAGCTCCTAATATGCAAATAAGGTGCATACAATTAAGGCTGTATTTAACAGCGGTACCATTATTCTCTGCTTGCAAATTTCCTGCGAAAATGTCCCATTTTTATTGCCCTGAATATACAGTAGTTCTATATGCATAGCAAGAGCTCTTGAGTTGTGAAATGACTGTTTCAATATTAGGGTGCATTCACACAGGCGATTTTCCCACACGCAATCCGTCCGACAGCGATATGGATGCAACTCGCAAAAGAAAATAACACGTTAGTTTTAGAATGCTTATTCATGTGAGCAATTTTCCTCTGTAGCAATGCTGTGAGATTGAAGAATCACTGCATGTCCTCTTTTTAGGTGAATCGCCTTTATGGGTTTTTTAAAAAACTTGCATGGCACTCACATGCCATGCAATTTGCATACGTGTGTGATGCAATTTTTACCATTAAAACAATCGGAAGCGCTTCTAATTTTTTCACATGTGTGAAAATGAGCTTGTATCTTCTTGAGAGATTCTCTGTAAGAATACATCCAATTTTGTCCTTAAAATGATACACTGAGTAAAAAACGCAACTGTTATCCGGAGTAGAGGTACCCAACTCTATCCTCAAAATCTTACTTTTAAGTGCAATTGGGGTCCCATTGCTCCCCTCCCATTTTGTTTGTATCATGGTTTATAGCATTCCTTTCTTCAGTTGGCAGCGCTGTCTTGTGGTTCTGCATATCCTTATTTTGTTGTTATTTCCACGTTTGATTGGCAAATGGTCACATAGCGGTTACATAGGGGGAGCATAGAAGCACGTCAGTCTTGGTATTTAAAGATCTAAAGATTGGCGCTTACGGCGTGCTTTAACAGGGAACTGTTTGAACAGTGTCTGTTGTGGCAGACCGTACCAGACCGCTGTCCACAGAGTCGTGGTCCACACTGCTGTGCAGGTGGTGGGACAGTGCCTGGTGGAAGTTTAAGCCGAATTCAGACCAGCAAGGATGAAGGGCCCCTGCTCCCAGTGAGTCCTCCAGCCCCACTCACAGAAACGTATTTGATCCCTGTCCTCCTAATTATTCCCTCACCGGCAGGCACCCCATATCCCCTTCTGTCTGAGGGTCCTAAAATACTTAAGACCCCTTAAATTAGGTCCATGCCAATTAGGAGATCCACAGGTGTTTTCTTTCAAGCTGTAACCTGCCTGGACACTAGGGTCTCATGCCTCAGGCCATGGCTGTCATGACTCACCAGGAATCGTATAGGTAGCAGCTCATTGCAAAATCTGACTGCAAGTCCCTTCCTACACGGAGTCCAAAGCGGGTCTAGATATCCATTGCCTGAGACCTGAACTTACAGGCAAGCTGCAGAATTGGCCTGCAAAAAAATAACTGTGGATCTCTCAATCAGTGGGGACCGCATTAGGGCTTTTACCCACTGGCGTTTTTTTTTAATGCTGCAAAATCGCTGCGTTTTTTTCAATGAGACTTCCTAATGTTAAAATCGCATTGCACAAAAATCGCAACAGCACAAACGTGAGATTTTTGTGCGACGCAATTTTAACATTAGAAAGTCCCATTGAAAAAAATGCAGCGATATCGCACACGTGCCAGAGGCGGCATGCAGAGCCCTCCCTGCTGGCACGTGTCACCATCGGCCGCTCACCACATTAGTGGATGCCTGCAGGGGCTGCGGCTCCCCTGCACGCATTCACTCATCAGCGCGCTGCCATCAGCGATGCTATCTGCGCTGATCCTGGCGCACACTGTGACGTCAGTGTGCAGCTGGGATCCTCCTCCCTCATCCCCCGATGTCTCCTACTTAGTTCCGCCAGAGCAGGGGGAGGAGGCATCCGGCAGCACACTGACGTCAGTGTGCACCAGCGATCAGACAGAGGAGGAGTCGAGCTTCCACGAGGAGGAGGGGTAAGTATGTGGGTCTCGGGGGGGGGGGTGCATTATTACCGCTGGGGGGACTGTTGGGGATGGGGTGTGCATTATTACTGCTGGGGGCGTGCATTATTACTGCTGGGCGGACCGCTGGGGGGGCATTATTATTGCTGGGGGGACTGCTGGGGAAGGGGGGGGTTGGCATTATTACTCGGGGACCGTTGGGGAGGGGGGGCATTATTATTGCTGGGGGACCGCTGGGGAAGGGGGGGTTGGCATTATTATTGCTGGGGGACCGCTGGGGAAGGGGGGGGCATTATTATTGCTGGAGGACCGCTGGGGAAGGGGGGGCATTACTGCTGGGGGACCGCTGGGGAATGGGGGGAGCATTATTACTGCTGGGGGGGGAACATTATTTCTGCTGGGGGACCGCTGAGGAAGGGGGGGGCATTATTACTGCTGGGGGGACATTATTACTACTGGAGGACCACTGGGGGGGCATTATTACTGCTGGGGAACCGCTGGGGGGCATTATTACTGCTGGGGGACCGCTTGGGGGTGTCACTATTATTATTGCTGGGGGACTGCTGGAGGGGTGTCACTATTATTACTGCTTGGTGGCCGCTGAGGGGTGTCACTATTATTACTGCTGGGGAACCGCTCTGGGGGGTGTCACTATTATTACTACTGCGGTGGGGGGGTATCACTATTATGCTGGGGGGCACTGTGGGATGTCACTATTATTGCTGGGCGGTCACTATTACCGCTGTGGGGTGTGGCTATTATCACTGGTGTATGTTTACATGTGGTGGAAATGAGCGGGGCTGTTTCAAAATAGATAGCGTGCAGATTTTGACTGCTTTTTGGATGCGGAAATGATGCAGAATTTTTCACAGTATTTTCCGCTGAGGACATTCTGCAGTATTTTTGCATCCAAAAATCTGTTAAAATCTGCACACTGTCTATTTTGAAACAGCCCTGTCCTTTTTAGAATGACGGGGGTAAAATCATACGTCATGATAAGCCCCGCCCCCTGACATGTTGGCACTTTGCGGTAAATAAGTGGGTTTTGGGTTGCAGTTTCGTCACTCGGTCTCTAAAAGGTTCGCCTTCACTGGCCTAGTGAATGTTGGGGACTACTCCCCAGAAGTTCTGCAGCGCGTTTCCCGTCCGTGAAGGTAAGCCGGTAGAGGAAGAAAGAGAGAAGTGTGGTAACGGCCCAGGACCTACAGATAACTGTGGCTGTGGTTTCTCCTGACGTCTCATGAAATCTCCCTGTCACATCACTTGTCAAGAAGCTGCTGAACTGTTCCTGTTTTCTGAAGTTAAGTAAAACAACCAGTCACCCGTCCGTTTCCTGAGGCGGTGTCTTAAACAGTCCCTGTCTGTGTGTGAATTTACTCCTCCACCTAGGAATCCCCCCACGGAAGCTACACGGGAGAGGATTTACTCTGCCTTCCAGGAATCCCCCGCTATGGAAGAAACGGTGGCGTCACGACACAAAACAGGACTAAAGGTAATACATCCCTTGGGTTCCCCTTTCTTAACCTGCCCTCAGCCCTTGGATATATCACCGGTTACCCTCCGGGTGGGAGATAGTAGAGCCCCCGTGACAAGGCCCAAACTCTACTCCACTGTCTCCTAGGCCGTGGCCCGTTCCTCGGTAACTGCATCATCTAGCTATATTGCCTTGCAGTGCAGTGGTTCTAGGTTCATAGCTGATTATGGACAACATCTGCATGGAGTTAGTATGTTCTCCTTGCGTTTATTATTCGTCTCCATCTTCTCGTCATCTGCCGAAGAAAAAATGACTATGGTGGCTCAGTTATTAGCACTTCTTCTTTGTAGTGCTGGAGCTGTAGGTTCAAATTCGACCAAGAGCAACATCTGGATGAATTTTTAATGTTCTCTTTGTGTTTATTCCTGTTGTTCTTCTTCTCATCCAGTGCAGAATGGACAAGTGAGGTGGCTCTGTTCTTAGCAATGCTGCCTTGCAGTCCTGGAGTTGTAGGTTCAGATCTGACCAAGAGCAGCTTTGTGTTTATTCTTGTTATTCTTTCTCATCCATAATGGAAGAGATACGTGTGGGGTCTCAGTTGATAGCACTGCTGGAGTTGTATGTTCAAATCTGACCAAAGGTAACATCTTTTCAAACGCCATGCAGATGTTATCCTAAACCCTATTATCCCCAGCAGTGAAAGGCAAGAGTGCTAGCAATTGAGCCACATTCATAGAAAACAGGGACATGCACACAATTTTTACTCCCATCGATTTAAATGAGAGTTGGAATCGGCCATCCTGATTCACAATAATTTTTAGAAAATCGGGTTGGGTATTCCCAACTCCAATATTTCATTAATTGCTCAACAATAGTAGTGATCAGATGACAACTTTATACAACAATATTTAAGAACAGTGATATACAATGTCTAAATAGGACTATTATACAATTACTATTAAAATTTACTCATGTTTTCAAGATTTGGGTGCCAATCAGTTAATGAGCAGGGACAACTAATGTGGCTTGTGTGACTATGCAGGTCATAGACTCCTATGGCCAAAACGGATTGGGGGTTATGAAAGCCAAAATCATAGTGTTTGGCTGGCATTGTTTTTATGTTTATGGTCAATTTTAGGCCAGCTTCACAAGAATTATAAACACTGCAGAATTTCCGCTAGTGGAAACACTGGAAATTCTGTAGCATTGCAGTACAAGCCAGGTGTAGGGGAAATTTTCCACAATGAATCTGCAGCGTTTTTGAAAAATGTTGTGGATTCTAAATCCGCAGCATGTTTATTTATACTGCAGATATATGTTGCAGAATTCAGCACTTATAAGGTCAAATGCAGAAGGCTATCCATTTAAATGGGGAGCGTCTGACTGCCACAAATAAAAAAAGCCATGTGGGTACAAAAAGTACAGTAAAATACACCAATATGAGCACAAAAAAAGATATGCTCAAGGCTCAAATATGCAGTGCTGAGTCATTGCAATGGTGCATACGCCCATGTGATGGAGCCCAAAATCACAGTTAAATCCGCATCATTTAGGTGTTAATTTGGCCACTGTGAATTTGGCTGCAGCAAATATGTCATGTCTGAAGGTTCTAACTCTCACACTTTCTTCTATGTTAGAGCTCTTTCACACAGGCGCTGCGATTTTCTCCCATTTTAATGCCCATTCAGATGTCCCGGGGCGGCGTATATACGTCGCAGCCCGGAATACCGTCAGCCGGGGGGAGAGTTCAACTCTGCTAAACTCCCTCCCCCTTTCTGCCCCCCCTCTTCGCCCCTTGCCAGCTGCCGGCAAAAGGAGGGGACGGGAGCTTAGCAGAGCTAGTGTGCTAAACTCCCTCCCCATCTCTGCAGCTGCCGGCAAGGAGAGGGTGGGACTTTAGCAATGCTAAATGGCTGATGGCTCTGATGGCTCTCATAGGCTCTATGGCAATGGCCGTCATATTACGGCAAAAGATAGGTCAAGACCTATCTTTTCTGGCTGGGCGTAAAAATGGCCGGCCAGAATGCACACCGTATGTGCTATCTTTTCCGGCCGGATGTTTTTATGCACCCGAAAATTGCCCATCTGAACAAATGCATTGAAATCCAATGCATCAAATGGCCGCGATTTTTGGCCAGCGTTTTATCGCGGAAAATCGTAGCAATAAAAAACTCATGTGAATCCAGCCTTTGGGCAGCTTCAGACGGCCATATGTGCAAATAGCTCGCCTCAGTGCAACGTATTTCCACCGTGATCAAGGTTTGATGAGGTAGATTTGCTTGCATATCTTTGAATTGTATTGTACTTTTTGCACACGCAGGACCAGTCCACACGTGACACAACGCTTTCGTGATTTAAAGGGCTATTTAGCCTAATGAGGTCTAGATGTGTGGAATTGTGCATAATCTGCATTTGTGCTCCATATTGAGCGTGTTTTTGCGCACCTCCCGTAGACTTCTATGGGGGCTTTTGCTTCGCAATACACATAGAGATAGAGCAAGTCATTTCATGTGCCCGCAAAACACGATCATGCGAACAAACCGATTGAAATCAGTGGGTTCTATTCTCTGTGCATTGTATGAGTATAATTTATGTGCACAATAACGTGCGCAAATACAGCCATCTGAAATCGCCCTAGTAAGTTAATGCACTTATCTGAGTTATTTACATATAGAGAGGCTAATAATCTATAGATATTGCATCCTGGTCATTGCTAAGGGCGGCTTAACACTGGAGTATGCACAATTGTGTGTATCAGTGGTGTAATTTACTTTTTGCACCCAAAGGACATGTTTTTTTGCGCACGGGACACAATCACGCCAGAATTTAAATGGCCACTTAGCCTAATGAGTTCAAGATGTGTTCGTTTTCCCACAGAATTGCACAGTGTATGGTGCATCTCCTTGCGTATTGCCCCCCATATACTTCTACAGGGACCTTTTGCACAAAAGTAGAGCGTGTTCTATTTTGTTTTTGCGCACGCCTTACGGAAATGTGTGGAAACCCATTGAAATCAATTAGTTCCATTCTCTGCGTATTGCAAGCGCAAATTTTGCATACACAAAAATGCGCCGCAATTCACTCATTCGCTTGGACAGCCTGCTTATTTAGGCAAATATATTGTTGGCTCGTTCGCTACATAAGCGATTGAGAAAGACTGAACTATCGGTATGTAAACCGTACGATTAGTGAACAAACCAACAATGATCTTTATGCCTATATAAGGGTTCTTGCACACGGGCGTTGTTTTGACGATAAGTGGGTGCGTCAAAAAATCGCACCTATGGTTTCTTTCAGATGAATGATTTTTTAATGCGCCAAAAAAAAATTGTGCATCAAAAGAATTTTTATTATGCCGAGCTTTCTCTCCATCAAAAGATAGCACATGTCCTATCTTTTGACGGCACAACGCAGGCAGCTCCCATAGCCTTCTATGACAGCCGTCCGGCAAAGGTAGGGGGTGCGACATACTTGCTAATAGCAGCTGCAACATGCTCGCGGCTGCTATTCGTTCACCCGATTTAACGCTCAAATAGCCATGCTGCTTTAGTGTGCCTATCTGATCATCAGAACAGCGCTCGTGTGAAAGAGCCCTTAGTTAGGCTGGCTTCACACAAGATATGCATATTTGTGTGCACATGAGCGCTGCGTCTTAGGGGAATGAATATGGCTTTTTTGTATGAGCATTGGCATATTTTACTGTACTCTGCGCATGCAAGTCATGTACAGAAAAATAAGCATCGATATTCTCAACCATTGAAATGGCTAATTAGTCTAATGAGTTGAAGATATGGTCTTTATCCTGTGCAATTATGCAGTGTTTCACGCATCTCTTAGCGTACTGATTGCTCATTTGCGCATCCCCATTGACTTCTATGGGATCTTTTGGTGCACAAATCCACAGGAAAATTGAGTACGCTGTTTTGTTTTTTTTGCATGACCGAAATACGCAGGAAAAAAATATGTGCATGTGAACAAATCCATTGAAATCAATGCCTTCTATTTTTCGTGTATTACGCGCAAATATGCCTGTGTAATGCCTTAAATGAACAAAAAGGAAACAATTTATCGTTCGTCATCTGATCGTTGGCCACGTGCATACTGAAGGATAATCGTTCATTTTAGCTCGTTTGAACAACTTTTTGAATGATAATTACTCCGTGCAGAAGGGCCTTAAGACGAGTGATAGATAAAAGATCCTCTGTGTCACAATCAGGTAGACCTACAGATAGAGAGATAATGTTCATGTCTGCTATGAAGGATTTTCTTGTATTTTAATTTGACACCCACCACCAATAACATTTTCGCCCTACAGGTGGAATCATCCATGAATTCGATCTCGTTTCTTCTGGACATAGCTCCTTCACCTCTCGAGTGATTTCAGCTCTGACAGTATGACATAGAGCATGCTTCCAGAGTCTGGCAGACAGATGTGGGCTTATATATTGCATTCGATTTATTCCAGTGACTCTTCAGCCAAAACTCTCAAGAGAGTTAATTGGAAAATTGCTCAGAAGCGGGTCCCATATTCTGCTACAAAGGAAAATAAATCAGGACTGTTATGTCAGCAAAAAGCATAGAACCATATGATACCAATTTGTCTTCTACATCAAAAAGCATGCACTTTAATAATATCTGTAATGTGCTTGACCCTTCCATCTTCTACACATAGTTTAGAACCATAATCGTGCAAACTGTATATATATATATATATATATATATATATATATATATATATATATATATATATATATATATACACTACCGTTCAAAAGTTTGGGGTCACATTGAAATGTCCTTATTTTTGAAGGAAAAGCACTGTACTTTTCAATGAAGATAACTTTAAACTAGTCCTAACTTTAAACAAATGCACTCTATACATTGCTAATGTGGTAAATGACTATTCTAGCTGCAAATGTCTGGTTTTTTGTGCAATATCTACAAAGGTGTATAGAGGCCCATTTCCAGCAACTATCACTCCAGTGTTCTAATGGTACAATGTGTTTGCTCATTGGCTCAGAAGGCTAATTGATGATTAGAAAACCCTTGTGCAATCATGTTCACACATCTGAAAACAGTCTAGCTCGTTACAGAAGCTACAAAACTGACCTTCCTGTGAGCAGATTGAGTTTCTGGAGCATCACATTTGTGGGGTCAATTAAACGCTCAAAATGGCCAGAAAAAGAGAACTTTCATCTGAAACTCGACAGTCTATTCTTGTTCTTAGAAATGAAGGCTATTCCATGCGAGAAATTGCTAAGAAATTGAAGATTTCCTACAACGATGTGTACTACTCCCTTCAGAGGAGAGCACAAACAGGCTCTAACCAGAGTAGAAAAAGAAGTGGGAGGCCGCGTTGCACAACTAAGCAAGAAGATAAGCACATTAGAGTCTCTAGTTTGAGAAACAGACGCCTCACAGGTACCCAACTGGCATCTTCATTAAATAGTACCTGCAAAACACCAGTGTCAACATCTACAGTGAAGAGGCGGCTGCGGGATTTTGGGCTTCAGGGCAGAGTGGCAAAGAAAAAGCCATATCTGAGACTGGCCAATAAAAGAAAAAGATTAAGATGGGCAAAAGAACACAGACATTGGGCAGAGGAAGACTGGAAAAAAAGTGTTGTGGATGGATGAATCCAAGTTTGAGGTGTTTGGATCACAAAGAAGAATGTTTGAGACGCAGAACAAATGAAAAGATGCTGGAAGAATGCCTGACGCCATCTGTTAAGCATGGTGGAGGTAATGTGATGGTCTGGGGTTGCTTTGGTGCTGGTAAGGTGGGAGATTTGTACAGGGTAAAAGGGATTCTGAATAAGGAAGGCTATCACTCCATTTTGCAACGCCATGCCATACCCAGTGGACAGCGCTTGATTGGAACCAATTTCATCCTACAACAGGACAATGACCCTAAACACACCTCCAAATTGTGCAAGAACTATTTACAGCAGAAGCAGGCAGCTGGTATTCTATCGGTAATGGAGTGGCCAGCGCAGTCACCAGATCTGAACCCCATTGAGCTGTTGTGGGAGCAGCTTGACCGTATGGTACGCCAGAAGTGCCCATCCAACCAATCCAACTTGTGGGAGATGCTTCTAGAAGCGTGGGGTGCAATTTCACAAGCTTACCTCAACAAATTAACAGCTAGAATGTCAGAGGTGTGCAATGCTGGAATTGCTGCAAAAGGAGGATTCTTTGACGAAAGCAACGTTTGATGTAAAAACAATGTTATTTCAAATACAAATCATTATTTCTAACCTTGTCAATGTCTTGGCTCTATTTTCTATTCATTTCACAACACATGGTGGTGAATAAGTGTGACTTTTCATGGAAAACACAAAATTGTTTGGGTGACCCCAAACTTTTGAACGGTAGTGTATATATATATATATATAACTCTCTTCTACCTGAATGACACTTTTTAAGGTGGATCTGTGCTGAATCATGTCGGAAATTCAACACCATGATTTTGCCTACTCACAGAGCGAAATCCATATGTGGAATCACAGCAAAATACCCAGTTTAGCCGCAGATTTCTGCTATGGTGTAAGGGCAAGAACACACAAGCGCATGTGCTAATATGCTCGCCGCTACGGAGCATATTAGCACATTAACCTAGGGTTTTTTTGGGGGACTATTCAAACACCATGCGTATTTGTGCATGGCCCTGTCTCACTGTAGTACATGGAGATTGCAGCAGGTCGAAATTGGTAGACTCCCATTCAACTAATACATGCAGATACTATTCTCAGCTTGAGTGGGGTGGTTGGGAGCCCACCTTAGTTCGAGACCCACCAGGGGATTCACCTGGTCCCCTGTGGGCCAGTCTGAGCCTCCTGATACACTGTATATGGACTCACTATATACAGTACAATACAGTCAGAGTAGACGGTATTATGTGGACACATTATTCATTCTGCTATGGTGCCTAAGATCTCAGCTTGGTTGCAGAATTTCATCAGTGTATACAATGCTGGATGAAATTAGCCATAGGATGCCTAATATAGCAGAAGCTGGAAGTCGGTTCATGGGGGCCTGTTAGGAGTGTGCGTACTAGCCCTTTAAGATAGTGAGCCAGTGCACGCACTCCTAACAGGCAGGCATCAGAGTGGTGAAGCAGACATGGTGTGCAGCATATAGAGGACAACAACACCCAACCATGGAGCCAGCAGCAGATGAACCAGGAGAGCAGCGTGTGGCGTGCTGTGACAGTAGGGCACCAGTCCTATAAGCTCACATGACAGAGGATTTCCCAATGTGTTCTGCTACTGTAAGGGACGTAAGGGAAGTCTGATTTGACATTGAAATACCTAGTATAAAAGTTTTCTGGATTTTTCTCTTACTCAGATCCCCATGTTTATACTACCTAGTGCAGCCTTAGAATAAAGCAGACATTGTTGAGCGGGTGAAATGTCTGGCTAGTGCACAGATGAAAAATTTCATTTTCATTTTTTAGTCTAAACATTAGATCTGGCAGATGAGCTGATAGTTTTCTATTTATGTGTCTTTCCTGACTGGCTTTAAAGTTATTACTGATTTGATGTTCAGAAGTGAACTATGCCAGACTGAAGTTCAGGCAAAATCCTTAATATAGCCTAATCCATCTTTTACTCTATGTTCCAGAACGGAAAATAAATAAAACATCATACACTAGGCTTAATACAAGATGAGTCAAGATTAAATTCTTTTGTAGTCTTCATTTCATAAAGTTGGAAATGCTTATGTTCTCAGAGGAAGACTAATGGTCTGATGTCATTCTGAATATGGAATCTTTCTTTGAAAAATAGGTTTCTTGGAAAATACTTATGTCAAAAGAGAAAATCATGTCTGAGATCAGGTCTACTTAGTTGGCATGTCTGATCTTACTTTCCCATTACTACTAAGTATATTGTGTAAAATGTAAGAGGGGTCAGCAGTGCCCTACTCCCTTCTTGCTGATTGTAACCGCTCTTGCTGCCATGTGCTGAGCAAAGACCCATCCACTGCTTCTACCAGCCACTCTCTGGCATCCAGGAGTAAGCTTCAGTGATGCAGATTGTACTGCTAAAGTTGGCCACAAGAGGCAGCTCTGGTACAAGCAGAGGCTATCGTTAATAGAAAGGTTTCTGAGTGGTTATGCAGCCCCATGTGATAGTGTTGAGATGGGCCAATGATGCAGTAGAAAAAACAGCAGGGCACTGCAGCTTCAGCAAAAGAAGTGATGGAGACCGTGTATTAGGTACAGCAGTATAAGCTGTGTTCCCACTGCCAGAGGAGCATCCAGAGGTGGGCTGCAACTGTTGAAAAGACAAATAGCGGTGCAGGCTGTGAGAGATGCTATATTCCCATGCTGGAGAGATTAGAGGTATTATGAGAGAGCTGTGATGCAACAGTCTGAAGTAGGGGCTGCCATGGCTGGAGAGGCACCATAATGCTACAGGTCCAAGGGGCAGGAAATTGCAGAGTTGCCGTTGACCAGCTTAATGACATTGGAGTACAAAGAGGACAGCCATTCGGAGGTTCAAGAAAGAACCTTCATGAACCTGGGGAGGAACAGAACAGCTAGGAGAACCAAGCGAGATCAATGGGGAACTAACGGACAGCTGGGCCCAGATGGAATACACTCAAGGCTTCTAAGGGAACTGACATGATAGACAGACTGCTTTTTCTTATATTTAGGGACACTATAGAGACTGGGGTTGTACCACTGGATCGGTGTATTGCCAATGTGGTTCCAATATACAAGAAGGGATCAAAAAGGGAGCCTGGTAACTACAGGCCAGTAAGTCTGACTTCAACCAGCATGGGTTCATGAGGGGTCGATCATGTCAGACCAATTTGATCAGCTTCTACAATGAAGTAAGTTCTAGGCTAGATCTGGGAGAGTCTATTGATCTTGTAGATCTGGATTTCTCTAAAGCATTTTACGCTGTGCCGCATAATAGGATAATATATAAACTGAGACAGCTCGGTCTGGGCAAAAACGCATGTAGTTGGGAAAAGAACTGGCTCGAAGATAGAAAGCATAAATGGTTCGTACTCTGATGGACAAGTGGGGACTAATGTAACACTAGCCTATGTAAATTTAGTGCCAAAGTAAGCAGGGCCTTTCTTTGGTTAAAGCTGTTAGGGTTAAGGTGTAATTTGGTTTTTATGTAAAATGTGACATGAAGATGTGGGTATTGTATGTGTGATATAATGTGATGTGTACCGGTGCAGCAGGGCCCTTTTTAAAAGAGTAGCAGAATGTTTGGCAGTATGCTACTTATGTATATACGCAGGGACTGAGTCGCAATTATTGGTTGATGACCTCGGTGGTAATGGCGCCTATGATGACGGTGCATCCTGTGTCTAAAGGATGTAGCTGCTGTGCAGCAGGAGAGGTACATTATGAGGTGTCATAATGTAGTGGTTTGTGCAAGTGACACTGGTGCTAATGACGTCAACGACGTTGGGCCCCCAATAAGGAAAGAATGTAGTTTCTACGGAGCCTTAGGGATCAGTATAAACACAGTGTAACCAGTGTCAGGCATGATGAGAAAAGGCCTAAGAGTCATGTCCCTTGCTGCTGCCAGATCAAGACAACATAATGGTGATGTAAGTGCCGGTATGAGGTACCAGGTGGTAAAAATGTAATTTTTGGATTATAACAAGTAATTGGTTACTATTACTTTAATAGAAGACATACTAAGTGTCATTATGTAATGTCCAAGTACAGTGCCCTACTATGGAGCAAATATATTATTCCTCTGGTTGCTGTTCAGTAAAGGTTATCTTTAGAAGAAAAAAATGCTGCCTCTACCTCCAGCTGTCACCGTCGCTCCATCACGTAACTTGCAACACCAAACATTACCATAAAACACTATGCCATGCCTCTAGCATCGTTAATGTTAAGTGTGTATTCCCATCTGAGAATTTTATGGTGTTTCAACAGTATATTCCATAAAAGAAAAGGCCTGATGGATGTGGGTCTCATATTTATCTGTACTTCTGGTGATTGGCCTGCCTGAATACGGTGGCCAGGGATGATCGGAAAGATTCAAGCAGGCTGTGCTACACTGTTTCCATAGACTTCCATATACACTTTAGTTTACTGGAGAGTTACCTGGATGTTAGACTATAGGGTGACACATAGAGAAGACAGAACATGCTATTGAGCAAATTATTAATTAATACGTAACAGTACATGGCAGTGATCTGCTATAAATCTCAGCATTCCCTTTAAATGGAATCTGAAACCTATTTTTAGCACTATAAACTAAAAGTAGGTGACCTGTGGAGTCCGGGGATATGAATTTTATACTTTCCTTGCTGTAATATGGTTACATCAACCCAACAATCTCTAAATTTGAGGTTGTCCTTCTTAAGTGTTGCCTCTCCCTCATACCAAAATAAATGCTATCCTTCCATTATCTTCCAAGACAATTCTTCTGTTCAATTTCCAGTCAAATTGGCCGTTAATCACACAACAATTGTTATTCAGAGTAAAAAAAAAGCTATATTTATCAGAAAATTCTATTAAAATATCTATCAGAGTATATGTGCATTCCACTGCTGCTTTAAAGGGGTTGTATAAGAAGCCACTATTGTTCAAGTAGCCATTAGTATGAAAAATAGACAAGTATACTTCTGGATAAACATGACCAGTACCATCTGGAAACGTTGGATTGGCTATGCCCAACCTACCTCTCCTCCTCTTCCCTGGTCCTGACATGACACTCCCTTCAATAGATATTTTCTGATTCACATAGTAGGCTTTCCCAGGCCCCCGTGTCCTTGTCCGCATCATCTCCGGCTCCCTTTTACCTTTTCCTTACCTCTAACTTTCCTCTCATTCTGTCTTTTTCTCCTCCATCTTGTTCTACTCTATTATTTTCTTCCTTCTTCTTTTGTTCCATTTTTTTAAAGGTTACTGGTTATATTACTGTCCTTACCATTTTCATTAATACTGTGTCTATTATTAATGACTTAATTGACCATCTACGCGGTTTCATTGTCCTCTTTTATAAAGGTCGAAATCTAAATATTACAAGATGCATTAGGGCCTTATATTCAGGGACTGTGTTTTCTTCCATTGCTTGCTTATACAGACTTGGTTCTTCCGTTAGTATGATCTTGATGCTGAGAAGATATGTTGTATTTGGAATTTTTTTAATGCAAATCTATAAACCCTTTGAAATAGAAAAATAGACAAAAAGAAAGCTAGAACTCTGAGATAGTTATTGGAGCTTTAGAAGTAACATAGGACATGTATGCCACCAAATCAATAGCTATAACTGTCGAACATGGAGGAAAACCAGTATGCAGATGTACAACAACATTCAGCTGGTGGTATGGTTTGATTGAAGTGATCAAGATTGCTGTTAAAAAGAAATGTGTCATTCAAAAACCTCTGGAAAAATCTTTAAAAATAAATAATGTAAAACAAAAAAAATAAAACATAAAAAATATTAGGAAGGGAAAACATCATCTCACAGATTCCCAATTGTATCAATCAGCCCAGGACCCAATGCTCAAAGTAAACGGAGACAGAGCGTATGTAAATTCTCGTGAAGTTGAATTCAAATCATGACTTATAACTTTGTGTATTTGGAAAGCAGGTGAAATAAACATCATCATGATACCTACCAGTGATATGTGATACATACCCGTAATACGTGATACCTACCAGTTATACGTGATACCTACCAGTGATACATGATACATACCAGTGATACCTACCAGTAATACGTGATACCTTCCAGTGATACATGATACATACCAGTGATACGTGATACCTACCAGTGATATATAATACATACCAGTGTTGTTCAATCTCCATAGGAACCTAAAACTGAAGACTGTACTATGGATTTAGCTACATTTTATAACACAGCTTTTCAATGTTCTTCTTGTACCTCACTGGCCATAAATTTGTGATGCATAGACTTTAGCACTGGTTGAAATCCATGCAACAATATAAAATTCATGTTAGTTTATCTCATTTGTGTTCTTAACCCAGTATGACTTGAAAAGAAAGGTAAAACAAAGTCTATTAGATTGCTAAATCAGAAATTACTGCCACCAGAGAAAGGTTTGTGTTGCATATGATAACTTATCTCAAAGAGGGTTTCCAGACATTTATTATCAATGACCTATCCTAGTGGCTGGAGGATCAGCTGATTGGCGGAGATACCAAGTGGTGCATCAACTATTGATGACCTATCATGAGGATCAGCCATCAATAGTAAATGCCCTGAAAACACCCTTTAAGGGCCTTTTCAGACTAGCCTTTTCATTGTTGTTATGCTATCAAGGTAACAGAAAAACATAAAGAAAACATTTCAGTTTTACAACCCAAAGAAATATTTTGAAACTAAAGATTGTTAGATAACTATATTGAAGAGCATTGCACAAATGCAAGATACTGTTGAACAACCACTTACACATGTACTAAATATTGGGGGTAGGGGTGCATACTATTATAATTGTACATAGATAAGGCATACAAAGGGTTCAAAGTCCCATTGATATAGGTAGTGCTCCAGGCAGGCTTATAACCTATTATTGATGCAACATATGATTCAGCCCTGCCTAATCATATTGTAGGGTCTCACAAGATAATGAGGACCCTTGTCGTGAGCTTGCGAGCTTAGGTATTTTGCTCAAAATATTAACTAATACCTCATATTTATCAGTATTTATCACTTGTTTTTAGCTTTAGATATTGGGGAGGCTGGGATTTTATCCAGTGTGGTTCACTTTGAGGTGCAGGCTCACTATACTTCCTAAGTAGCATTCTTGACAGTGTAATTACTGTGTCCATCTTATCTATATTTGTATCATGGTGTCTCATACCTTTCTCTACCAATATATTTGTGCTGCACACTTCTCTGCTATATGGCTCAACTGTCTAACAACTTTGCTTTCTAATTATCCCCTTTCCCTTTCTTTTTTTCTCTCCCTGCTGCACTATCTATTGTCCTTTTTTATTATCCTTCTTTATATTGAAATATTTAAATAAAGAACTAAAATCCCAATTTTGTTTTTTTAAATATACTTCTTAGATTTTGTCTTTTATTTTCCTGGGCATTAAAATACAGTATGAGCCCAACTACGATCCTAAAGACATAGTAACTATTTATTATAGAACTATACAAATCGTAAGGCATAGGGGAAGTGCCTGGGGTTGTGCAGGAATGTTCATAGTGAAATGAAAAAGTTTAATAATTATAATTGATGATGTTGCTGATAGGTGGAGGACGTACTGTAAGTCAGGCGAGTGAGTGGTTGCTGAACCAGTAACTCCGTCTCGGCCATGACTTTGTGGATTCTCCCACAAAGAGTCCTGTTTTTACATAGCACCTCCAGCAAAAGAAGTCCAGGAGGACTGAACTTAAAGACCTAGGCTTATCTGTTTCCCTCCCTTGCTGCACGATCCGCTACGTGCTCTTCGCCTGCCTTAACTGCCCTTCTTATAGAGGATGTTAGTAATAGCGCTTAGCATTGCAAACTTTATTGATTCCTGGGTCATGAGACAAAGAGAATTAACACCATCTTCAGCTGTCGGAACGCGGAGATAGTGGTCGCACTGAGTGTGCAACCAGTGCCCTTGTTTAAAAGACTGTTTTTGTATTACAATTGAGACAATGTCACAAAAAGTGGTTATTGATGTCACGGCATTGGGTGTTCTCCCTTATGCTACTAGGGTGTCGGTACTATTTGGCCAAGGGGAGTTGAGCAGGGAGGCAGCTTTAGACATATTGGCCTCAGCTTGGATGTAGGGGAGTTTCTCCTAGCAGAGCCTCTATTACCAGTTATCCTGGAGGCTCCACTTTGTGAAACCCTCTGCATTGTGTAAGCCATTACCCAATTGTGTTCCCTCTCAACATTCACACAATAGTCGTCTATATTAATTGTTACGGGGGCCAAATAATATGAAAACATACATTTAACATGCATACTTGAGTACCACCCTCCCTTTAATGGTGTTTGTTACATGATTTCCACCAAAAAATATACTATGACCTCCTCAAATGGCAGATATTAAGTTTATACCCACTGTAGAATATTGCTGACACACCTGTGATTATAATTAAAGCACCCATGAGATGCAACTAAGCCCCTAAAGGTGAACAATAGTCTTAAAACAACTGAGGCTAAAGTGGATTTAAAGCTGCCACTCTCCTGACACTGTTTCCATTGATGTGAGATAGGTGATGAAGCATGGGCCCCTGTTAAGGATCATTTCTAGTTAATTAGAGTTTTGGGGCAGGTCATTGCCTTGGGTACTTATAAGTTTTTGATGACAGATGTTTGCATGTATACAATGATATGATCGTATACAGCTGTAGTCAATGTTACAACTCAAACTTAAGCCAAAAACCTTAGGAGCTTGTAAAAAGTTGGATTTAATTGTTGGTAACATTATTCTTTACATTTTTTACAATGAATTAAATTGTCAGGCAGGAACAATGGAAGGAGTTCAAGGTAAACTGAGAATTATAGATGTCATCCATAATTACAAGGAATGAAAAAATTTAGTAGTTGTAATCCCATGTACTCCTTAAGAGGGGTTTATTGTTGCCACTGGCATTCTAACAGTTTTTCTAGAAGAGAACATCCTAGTGTTTAAGATCTTCTTGGAAGGGTAAGAAACGCTGTTAGACATCTTGGATGAGGATTAAAGGATAATAGCCTTGAAGTAAATAAGTTTACTCACTAAACAGATACTGTAGCTAGTTTTATAAGGAAGCAAATGAAAAATGTTCTCAAGGTAGCAACCTCCTTTACCAACACAACTTAACCCCTTAATGACATGACCTATTTTGGGCTTAAGGATGGTGCAACTACAAGGATACCAAAGTTATTTTTTTAAGGTTTTTCTTCTTATGCACAATAAAACCCTCTTTTTTAGAAATTATTTTTTACATCGTTATATTCAAAGTCACAGAACTTTTTTTATTTTTCCATGGACAGAACTCTGTGAGGGCCTGTTTTTTGCGTGACAAGGTGTAGTTTTTATTGGTATAATTTTGGGGTACATACAGATTTTTGGATCACTTTTATCGCGTTTTTTGGGAGGCCAAATGAACAAATTAAGCATTTTGATACAAGAGGCAGGTATACCTGCCCACATCCCAAACATTCGGATAGCCATGCTGCTAAATGAAGGAGCAGGTAGGCCATGGGCAAGGTACTGATTCAACCCCTTAGTGACCAGCTATTGCCTTTTTACGTCCTGGCCTGCTGGGCTTAATTTCCAGAGGACGTACAAACATGCATCCTCTGAGAATGACAGCCCTGCAGGTTCAGGACGTGACAGCTCCATGCTGTCGGTTACCGGAGGTAGCCGACAGCATGGAGCTGTCATCCCGGGCCGCGGGACCCCACTCCCGGTCACGCAATCGCGTTAAAGTCAGTGAAAAGTTAAAAACAATTGAAGTTTCAGCTCCCCTTACGGATCGGATCCGTAAGGGGAGCTGAGAACACTCACCCCCCGTCCTCCGCGTTGTCAGGCATCTTCCTTCTCCTCCCCGGACCCACTGCTGGCGTTTGCGCATGCGCGCCAGACGCATTATGTCACGCGCAGAGGGCTGGGAGGCCCGGGAAATGTAAAAGCTCCCTGCTTCCGGCTAGTATGAGTAGCTGAGAGCAGGGAGCTGTCACCGGGAGCCGCTGTATGCGGTTCCCAGTCACATGATCGCTGCTATCCAATGGATAACAGCGATCATGTAAAAGTTTTTAAAAAGTTTTAAAAGTTTTAAAAAAAAGAGTAAAAAAAAAAGAAAAAAGTTTGTTTCATCTTCCCTCATGGATCGTATTCATGAGGGGTGACAAAATTAGGTATGCGGATTTATCCGCAGACCTTGCCACAGCTTCTGCGCACGCGTCTGTCGCCAAAATGGTGGACACAGGCGCAAAAGCTGCAGATTGCCGGGGTAATTTAAAATCTCCCCGCACCTGGCTACTAAATGTAGCCAAGAGCCTGGATATTTTATGGGGGGGGCCACAGTATGCGGTTCGCAGTCACGTGATCACCATTATCCAATCGATACCGGCGATCACGTAAAAGTTAAAAAAAGCTAAAATTTCACCTCCTGTCACGAATCTAATCCATGAGGGGAGGTGAAATTACTAATTTAAGGCCACCGGCGATGTCCCCCAATAGGATCCTTATTCGTGGACCTTTCCCCAGCTTTGGCGCATGCGCCTGTTGCCAAAATGGCGGACACAAGCACTGAAGCTGGGGAGGGCAAGGGGAAATTTAAAATCTCCTTGCTCCTGGCTACTTAAGGTAGCCAAGAGCTTGAAGATGTCACGGGGGGCTGCGGTGAGTGTTCGATGGTCACGTGATCGCCATTATCCATGGAAAATGAGGATCACATGAAGGTTCAGTTTGGGCCCGTTGTGCATCCATACAGAAGATTAGGGCCACAATGGGTATGTCTATGAACACGGGACAAACGAGAGTATTCATTTTGGGGTGAAAGTCTTCATTCCTATGTATGCTGTACAAAAAAACCTATTTTTAAAATGACACAATTGCCAAAAAAACTAAAATTGTAATGTTTTCCTTCTGCTTTGCTTCGATTCATTCAAAAACGGTGGGGTCAAAATACACAGTACAGCCCTAGATGAATTTGTTAAGAGGTCTAGTTTTCAAAATGGGGTCATTTGTGGGGGTTCTATATCGCTTTGGCCACTCAAGGGCTCTACAAGTGGGCAACGGGGCCTAAAACGCCTTCAAGCAAAACGCCTGTTTTGAAAATCACCGGCTATCCTTTCGGTTTGGGCCCCGTTGTGCATACGGAGAAAAGATTAGGGCCACAACGGGTATATTTCTAAGCACAGGACAAATGGGGGTATCCATTTTTGGGTGCAAATCCTCATTTTCATGTGCACTATAGAAAAAAATCCTGTGTTTAAAATTGCGTATTTGCAAAAATATGAAATTTTCTTCTTTCTTGTCTAAATTGCATTAATTCCTGAAAAGAAACGGTGGGATCAAAATACTCCTGACCCTCCTCAGTGAATACATTAAGGGGTGCAGTTTTTAAATGGGGTCATTTGTGGGGGTATCTATCATACTGACACCTATGAGCCTTTACAATCTTGGCTTGGTGTACTAAAATAAAGTGTTCCTCAAAATGTTAATAATTAATGTTAAATTAGTACGTCTCCTAAATGGTTAAAAAAAAAGAAAGTTTTTCCAATGTGCTCACAAAATAAACAGATGGAAATATATATCTTATCAAAAGTTTCTATATTATGTTTGCACATATTTGAGATATTGCAGTTTGAAATGTGAAAAAATGACGATTTTTTTCAAAATTTTCCCAATTTTGTCACTTTTATTAAATATACACAAATTCTATCGGTCTATTTTTTCCGCCTAAATGAAATACAACATGTGGCGAAAAAGCTGTGTCAGAATCACTTGGATATGCAAAACCTTTGCGGAGATATTCTATGTTGACACATGTCAGATTTGCGAAATTTGGTCTGGTCATTAAGGCGCAAACAGGCTTGGTCACTAAGGGGTTAAAATCACTTACACGCCTTCCTTATATTGAGGGGAGTGACTGCTTAGTACTGTTCTTTTATTTAAAAAAATTATAATGCATTGCAGTATTTCTGTACTGCAATGCCTTATCACTCACAATTGTAATTGTAATAATAGGCCAATCATAGTGTATGGAGTCTGTTTGCCATGGCAAGCCATCAACCGTCCACGTTTACATTATGGAAAAACCTTGTGACAGTCTATGATGAGCTGCGCCATGCTCCCTTACGGGGCAAGCGGAGGACTTTCAAGCGGTTCACCACAAGGCAGATCGCTGCATACGCTGGGACTTTACCTTGACCAAAAGCTTGTCCTGATTAGAGTTCCAAGGGGGATAGTCTGGTCTGAATCCTGCTACATGGGAAATATCGCACCTCTTTCCTGCAGTCACAAGCATACAAACATAAAAGAAGGTGACTTTCCACTTGGCCACTGGGGGTCAAGCAGTTAGAAGACTTGAACCTGGGTCATATTCACAACTCAAATAACAGTTAGAGGGGTGCCCCGTTACACCATTCACAATCTACAATATGGGCCAATTCAGCGTTTTTTGGGTTTTTTTAAATTTAAAGCAGTCATCTTTTTTAATAGTTACAATCTCTTTAATCCCTTAACACCGGGCAGTCAGTTTAGGCCTTCCAGACCAAGGCCCAATTTTCTAATTTGATTTGTTACTTTATCTTACAACAACTTTTGAAAGTTTTTCTTATTCAAATAATTCTGAGATTGTTTTTCATGACATACTGTACTTTATATTTGTGGTAAATTTGGTCTGCTAAGTTTCGGGGTGCAAACAACTTCTTGATCGCTTTTTGTTGTGTTTTCAGGAAACGAGCTGTACAAAATTACACAACTTTTTTGTTTTCTGAGTGGTGTGATGATCAAAATCAACAATTCTCACATATTTTTCTTTTTTTTGATATGCACCAGGTGGGATAGATAGTATGTGGTAGTGATTTTATGGTTTTTATCATGCCAATTTTGTAGGTTTTTTTTGTGTTTTTCCAATAGTAAATTGTGTATTATTGTAAAAACGGCAATTTTTATTCTGATTTGAAAGTGATTTTTATGAAAATATTTTATCTATATTTTACCACATTATTTGTCCCACAAAGGGACTTGAATATGCAATCAATTGATCGCTTAGATAATACACTGCATAACTTACGTACTTATGTATTATCTCATACTTTTTTTTCAGTATTAGTACGGCCTATTAAACCTTGCTTCTGGCAGTGCCCAGTCAACCACTGTAGGTGGCAGAACTCAGAGGGCATTACTAGGGAAGCTTCAAATCCTTTAAATGCTGCCGTCATCATTGACAGTGGTATGTAGGGCGATACATTGCCGGGATCAGAGTTAGCACTGATCCTGGCAGCTGCAGTGAGACTGTGGCTGTCAGTTACAGACACAATAACTTTCTGGTTATGGGGACTCAGCTGTTGAGCCCTTCATAACAGCCATAACGTGAGTAGAGCGGGTCAGGAAGAAGTTAATAATCAATATTTTTATTTATTTTACAGATCAATGAGATTTCATGGTTTTAAAGAGCATCTGCAACATTCTGTGATCAGCACAATGGGCTGCGTGCCTTTACAGTTATATCTCCTCGGTCTCCATCAACATTTCTCTTTGTGTTCTAGACCGCCCTTGTTCACCTACAATGAATCCTATTGCATATGGAACCAAACACTAGTCTTCTGTCAAGTAGGCAGTCTCCAATTCTCACAGTCAATGACTGATGTCATGTCTGAATGACACTAGATCAGTGTTTTCCAATTCCAGTCCTCATGGACCACCAACAGGTCATGTTTTCAGGATTTCCTCAATATTGGTGGTGTAATTATTGTCGGTGCCTCAGATATTGCCAGAGGTGTTCTTACTATAGGATATCCTGAAAGCATGACCTGTTGAAGTGCCTTGAGGACTGGAGTTGGGAAACACTACACTAGATGGTGGATACCACCCATGTGACAGAAAACTATGAGGCTCCGTATGTAACAAGAACCATTGTGAGCAAATAAGGGCAAAGTGTCTAATGGTGATGAAATCAGTGGGAATGTGGGTGTAAAGGTGTGTAGCTCATCCCACTTGTCAGAGGACCCAGCAAGTCCATTTTAAATTGCTCCTGCTACTCAGAAGACCTTCACAAGCTTTTAAATATTGATAATACTTAGATTCCCTTCGTACATGCAGCAGACACACCAGTTGCAGATTGAATCTTAGTTGTGCAGTTATAGTAAATGCTGAACAAACAGAATTTGTAGATTAGCAATTTACCCACCTAACAATTTTTACTATACTCCCCAATAACTGAAATACAGAATTGGCCTTACATACATAACTAGACACCATTAAAGAAGCTTATCAAATCAATACATTTACACATTCATGACAGCCCCAAGACCCTAACATTTTAACAAAAACTTTCTGCATACAGTTTTCTCTAAAGTTCTATGATATAAGTACTGGAGAAGAAATATAATATACATAGCAGGACATTTATATCAACATTAATAAACTGCTTAAGTAAGATTATTGGCAGTGTATATTTGGGTGGAGATGGGAGTTCTAGGTCTGCATTTTTCTAAACTGGGGTAGATACTGATAGACATTTTATACAAGTTACCACCCTTCTTTCAGTTCTTCATCCACACCTTTCAGATATCATCATCTGGTCCTTCACAATTAGTCTTTGTTATCTTCCTCATAAAGCTTTCTTTCAGCACTATCAGAGATACCCAGTGGCAGGTGAAGCCGATATCCTCAACCTAAGACATTCAACAACTTAGAATGCTTTTAGAAAAGGAACTATGGGGACTAATGTAGAGTTATCCGTCCGCACCTGGAAGCCACTGCTTATGTGCTACCACTGTGGTAGCAGATGTACAGTAGGATCAATAGCTATTCTCAGGTCAAGTAGTCAACTCTAATGAAGCAAGTGTCCGAAAACTCAGTTTTGCATTTCACATGGACAGATTCTACAGCCATGAAGATGTTTTGTCGCAACATAAAGTCAATCCATTCATTGTCAGTCTTTCAGAATTGCAACTTGAGAACTCTCTTGAGCCTCGTGTGCTGCAGAAATGCAGTCCTAAGCTCTCGCTCACGACCTGAAGGTTGTGAGTTCAATCCCCGCATGGTTCAGGTAGCCGGCCCAGGGTTGACTCAGCCTTCCGTCCTTCCGAGATCGGTAAAATGAGTACCCAGCTGATGGGGGGTTACAAATACATTACCATGAAAGCACTGCGGAATAAGTTGGTGCTATACAAAGATTTGACTCTCTTAATCAAGCATCACCCTAAAATATTGACCTCTTTAACTATTCAATAAAATTAAACAGTTAAAAACATATACATGATACTGTGCAAATTTTTTAGGCAGGTATGGAAAAAATGCTGCAGAGTAAGAATGCTTTAAAAAACAGAAGTGTAAATAGTTTATTTGTGGCAAATAACAAAGTGCAACTGAATAAACAAAAAAGAAATCTAAATCACATCATTATTTGGTGAAACTTTTACCACGACTTGCTAACAGCATCTGAAAAGATTCTCAACTTTCTGCTGCATGTCCATGTCATTATTCGACAAGCTGCTGGAGGAGGTGCGTTCCGGATTGAGCTATGCCACCCTGAGCTTGCACTAGTGTGACTCCCCTGAGGAGCATCTGCTGGTCACCCTGAGCTAAGAGTAAGCAGGTTTACATGTGGCTATTGTGGTTTAGAGATCCTTTTTTCCCTAGAATGTGTTTCCCTATTTTATTTTGTAATATCTTTAATATTTGTATCTGTATTGTCTTTTCAGATTCCTCGCCACCGTGAACTCATTTGCATTACTGCATTTTGAGTTACTGTTGGGCCACTCTACCATCTGTGGGATAATCAGGAGGACTTGCGATGTTATTTGGGAGTGGCTGAAGCCATCGGTGATATCGCCACCCTTTCTGAAAGATTGTCAGGACATTGTCGAGGGATTCCAAGCTGCTGAGCAGTTTCCAAATTGCCCTGAGACCCTGGATGTCAAGGAGATCTTCGTGAAGAACTGCAACACTCAGGGTCTCAAAACTACAACTATAAACAGTACTTTTCGGTAGTTCTGTTGGCCGTGGCCGACAGTAACTATCAATCTATGCTATAAAAGCACTGGGGATTCTTGCATTTACAGGGCTTCCAGAATGAGACAGCAACTGTCCCTGCTGAAGCCACGGCTAATCTCTCGTACTTCAGGTTCACCAGCTCCATTTGTTATTGTGACAGATGAGGGCTTTAGCCTGACAACCCACATTCTGTAACCAACCATTTCCATGCAGAGTGTTGGACACCAGGCCACAGATTTATAATCACCATCCCCCACAGGCTCATCGTTTGGTTGAATGTGCCTTTGGGATTCTTACCAGTAAGTGGCAAGTTTTCGTGGGCACTATTCAGATAGAACCAAAGAACGTCTGCGCAGTGATTAAAGCCACCATGGTTCTGCATAATGTTTACCATATCAATGACGAGGGTTGGACTGTGGTGGGTGATCCAGTTCCTGCAATCTCGCAAGTTGTTGCAGTGGATCAGAAGCCACAGCGTAGACCAGCATCATTTGAACTTCAAGCTAGAGACTTCTTTGCAGACTACTTCCCGACTCCTCAGGGAGAAATTATGTGGCAGATGGACTTTGTCCACAAAGCCTGATGATCTGGACTCTCTAAACTGGGTTTTTTTTTTTAACTGGCTTCCAATATTTTTGGTTTTAGCTAGGGTCTTTTTTTAGGTAGGAAGACAATAAGGACCCTTGAAATGGGTTGCAAGCTTTTATAATATGGCTTAATTATCTCACGTTTTCCTTAAAAAATAATGCCACTTAATATATCTTTTTAAAAATAATTTTTATTTTCAAAATTTGGCCGTATTATAAACTAATCTCATTACACTTTTTTTGGTCATTCAAAAAAAAGTGCTTTCAAAAAAACAGTGTGTACTGTCTTCTTTAAAACGCAATAAAAAGCCAGTTTATTTGTCCGTCAACATCCAAAATTATGTGTAGGAGCAGAGGGTTTTTATTCAGGGGAGGGTGGAACAGCTTTCCTCAATCCGCTTTTCATGTTTGTTCCTCCACCATCGGTGTCTCTCTGTAGAATGCAAAGCTACACTTCCAGGAGACCATTGTTGATGACACAAGAGGGGGTCATACAAAAATACTGCAGCTATTCACCGGTTGAAGGTTGCTGTTTAGCTGCAGCATTTTTGGGATCAGCATCATCAGCTCCCAATGCACAGCAGTAAAAGCCAGCATAGGATGGGGACTCCTATTTTTGAAAAAAATTTTCACACCTGCCAAAAAACCTTTGACAGTTCTGTATAATATAATTTTTTCTTCTTTGTCCAGTTCTTAGTTATAACATTTTATTATCCAAGTGTTTCACAGATGTAACAAGAGGAAGCGGCAGCCATTGATACTTGTCACCTATATTCTCCAGACCCCTGCGAGGATATATCTGCAGAATTTTGCAATGATACTTTTGCTCTCAACTGCATTGATAGCTAAGCATAATGGCTGTTCAGAAGTGGAAAAAATACATTTGCACTTAACAACTTTTCAATCCACTGACAAGCGATCTGCGGTTTAAAAAATAATTCTACTAATCTTAGGGGCCTTTTCCATCAGTTCAGTCATCGTAGAGCAGCTTTTTCCTTCCCAATTGGCAGTGATTAGAGATGAGCGAACGTACTCGTCCGAGGTTGATGCTCGGGCGAATATTAGGGTGTTCGGGATGCTCGTTACTTTTAACGAGTACCACGCGGTGTTCGGGTTACTTTCACTTTCATCTCTGAGACGTTAGCGCGCTTTTCTGGCCAATTGAAAGACAGGGAAGGCATTACAACTTCCCCCTGCGACGTTCAAGCCCTATACCACCCCCCTGCAGTGAGTGGCTGGCGAGATTAGGTGTCACCCGAGTATTGAAATCTGCCCCTCCCGCGGCTCGCTACGGATGCATTCTGACATTAGTTCAGGGAAAGTGCTATCGTGTTGGAGCTGCTATAGGGAGAGTGTTAGGAGTTATTATAGGCTTCAAGAACCCCAACGGTCCTTCTAAAGGCCATAAATCTTCTCTATATGCGCTCAATGGGGCCGGCGGCAGCAGCGCCGACCCCATTGAGAACATATAGAAGACAAATCCTTATTTTCTGCCACAGCTGTAACAGCTGTGACAGAGAAGAACGATGTTTGCCCATTGAATTCAATGGAGCGGCAATACAGCCGCTCCATTGAAAGCAATGGGCTGCCGGCGTGCGCGGGGTGAATTGTCGGGAAGGGGTTAAATATATAACCCCCTTCCCTGCAATTCATCCAGAAATGTGTAAAAATAAAAATATATACCGGCGTATAAGGCGACGGGGCGTATAAGACGACCCCCCAACTGTCACCTTATACGCCGGTAATACAGTGGAGCAAAGAATAAAAAGGATTACTCACTTCTTCAGACGATCTGCGCCGCTCCTGCAGGCTGTCACTCCCTCCTGGTGTTTGCAGGCTCTTGCTCCCTCCTGGTTCCCGGCAGACTATTGCTTTCTCTACGAAAGGCTTGAAATCCCTGCCTCCAGATCCACAGCCAATCACAGCCATTCAATGACATCATTGTCATTGGCTGTGATTGGCTGAAGGCACATGTGTTTCTGGAGGCAGGGATTTAAAGCCTTTCGTAGAGAAAGCAATAGTCTGCAGGGAACCAGGAGGGAGCAAGAGCCTGCAAACACCAGGAGGGAGTGACAGCCTGCAGGAGCGGCGCAGATCGTCTGAAGAAGTGAGTAATCCTTTTTATTCTTTGCTCCACTGTATTACCGGCGTATAAGGTGACAGTTGGGGGGTCGTCTTATACGCCCCGTCGCCTTATACGCCGGTATATATTTTTATTTTTACACATTTCTGGATGAATTGCAGGGAAGGGGTTATATATTTAACCCCTTCCCGACAATTCACCCCGCGCACGCCGGCAGCCCATTGCTTTCAATGGAGCGGCTGTATTGCCGCTCCATTGAATTCAATGGGCAAACATCGTTCTTCTCTGCTACAGCTGTTACAGCTATGGCAGAGGAGAACGATCTTTACGCTGACAGTGCAGGGGGGGGGGGGGGGCTCACTCTTGCCGGTATTGTGGCTTAATAGTGGGACCTGGGAACTTGAGATGCAGCCCACCATGTAGCCCCTCGCCTGCCCTATCCGTCACTGTGTCGTTCCCATCACTTTGTAGAATTGCCCAGATTTTCACACATGAAAACCTTAGCGAGCATTGGCGAAATACAAAAATGCTCCGGTCACCCATTGACTTCAATAGGGTTCGTTACTCGAAACGAACCCTCGAGCATCACGGGAATTTCGTTCCGAGTAACGAGCACCCGAGCATTTTGGTGCTCGCTCATCTCTAGCAGTGATGTTTCTGCCCAGTGACAGCTCTCCATGTAGAGCGTCCTTTATACTTACTAATATTGTTGCAATGTCAGTGTTTATGCATTCATAGTCAACTAAAATGAATGATAAATAATCATCACTTATCATTGGTCATTTAGAACAAAAATAAATCCATCATTGCCCACTTAAAAGCCAAATGATGTAGGGGTTTACTTGGAAGTTAAAGGGATTGTACCAGAATAGCAGGTTATCTCTTACACGCAGGATAAGCGATAACTTACTATTCGGTTGGGCTCACACTGCTGAGATCTCAAGAACGGGGGTCCTGTGTCTGCCATCATTCTCACTGTGGGGTTACTGAACCCCCCACAGTGAGGAGGAGACTGAATGTATAATAGCATGGAGGATAAAGAGAAGGAAAAAAGACCCTCTAACATCAGAGAAACTTTTACTATATCATAAGAGCTACTATACACATTAACAAGCATTAGCAGTAAACACAATGCCATCAACTATCAGTTCAATATAGTTCCCCCAGTAGAAGTCTACAGCTGTTGCTAATACTCCAACGCCCCTTTTCAACAGCTGGTCCTTATACCATAGAGCCTAGTTTCTTCATTAGGTTGTAATTAGAGATGAGCGAGCGTACTCGTCCGAGCTTGATACTCGTTCGAGTATTAGGGTACTCGAGATGCTCGTTACTCGAGACGAGCACCATGCGGTGTTCGAGTCACTTCCATTTTCTTCCCAGAAAATTTTGCGCAGTTTTCTGGCCAATAGTAACACAGCGAAGGCATTACAACTTCCTCCTGTGAAGGTCCAGCCCTATCCCACCCCTCCCCCTGCAGTGAGTGGCTGGCGAGATCAGGTGCCACCCGAGTATATAAACTGGGCCTGCCCGCGGCTCGCCACAGATGCACGCTGAGAGACATTAGGGAAAGTGCCATCTTGCTAATCTGCTATAGGGAGAGTGTTAGGCTGTTATTCTTCGTCTTCAAGAACCCCAACGGTCCTTCTTAGGGCCACATCTGACCGTGTGCAGTACTGTTGAGACTGCTTTTAGCAGTTTTGCAAATTATTTTATTTTTTTTGTATATCGGGCGTGCAGACCATAGCGTCCTCAGTCTGCAGTCATTTTACAGAGTATAGGGGCAGTACTGGTGAGGCAGGGACAGTGGTACAGGGAAAGAGGTATACTGGCTATATAGGCAATGGGCTTTTTCAAAAAAATTGGAAAAAAAAATCTTTGGGCTGCCTGTGAACGTGTTCAGTTTACTGCGTGTCTGCTGGGGGTAGTAGTCGCTCACTTATTACCCAGCTAGGTGTTACTGCAGCCTTGCACATAATTGTTTCTGGCTGCACTGTGCTTTCAATAATCACAGTCATCCTCCAACAGGGAAATCCATATACAGGCTATATAGGCAGTGGGCTTTTTCCCATAAATTGGAAAAAAATACTATATTTGGGCTGCCTGTGACCGTCTTCAGTTTACTGCGTGTCTGCTGGGGGTACTAGTAGTCGCTCATTAATACCCAGCCTTGCACATAATTGTTTCTGGCTGCACTGTGCTTTCAATAATCACAGTCATCCTCCAACAGGGAAATCCATATACAGGCTATATAGGCAGTGGGCTTTTTCCCATAAATTGGAAAAAAATACTATATTTGGGCTGCCTGTGACCGTCTTCAGTTTACTGCGTGTCTGCTGGGGGTACTAGTAGTCGCTCATTAATACCCAGCCTTGCGCATAATTTTTTCTGGCTGCGCTGTGCTTTCAATAACCACAGTCATCCTCCAACAGGGAAATCCATATACAGGCTATATAGGCAGTGGGCTTTTTCCCAAAAATTGGAAAAAAAATACTATATTTGGGCTGCCTGTGACCGTCTTCTGTTTATTGCGTGTCTGCTGGGGGTACTAGTAGTCGCTCATTAATACCCAGCCTTGCGCATAATTTTTTCTGGCTGCACTGTGCTTTCAATAACCACAGTCATCCTCCAACAGGGAAATCCATATACAGGCTATATAGGCAGTGGGCTTTTTCCCAAAAATTGGAAAAAAAATACTATATTTGGGCTGCCTGTGACCGTCTTCAGTTTACTGTGTGTCTGCTGGGGGTAGTAGTCGCTAATTAATACCCAGCCTTGTGCATAATTGTTTCTGGCTGCACTGTGCTTTCAATAACCACAGTCATCCTTCAACAGGGAAATCCATATACAGGCTATATCACAGGCAGTGGGCTTTTTCCCAAAAATTGGAAAAAAATACTATATTTCGGCTGCCTGTGACCGTCTTCAGTTTACTGCGTGTCTGCTGGGGGTACTAGTAGTCGCTCATTAATACCCAGCCTTGCGCATAATTTTTTCTGGCTGCTCTGTGCTTTCAATAACCACAGTCATCCTCCAACAGGAAAATCCATATACAGGCTATATCACAGGCAGTGGGCTTTTTCCCAAAAATTAGGAAAAAATACTATATTTGGGCTGCCTGTGACCGTCTTCAGTTTACTGCGTGTCTGCTGGGCGGAGTAGTCGCTAATTAATACCCAGCCTTGCGCATAATTTTTTCTGGCTGCACTGTGCTTTCAATAACCACAGTCATCCTCCAACAGGGAAATCCATATACAGGCTATATAGGCAGTGGGCTTTTTCCCAAAAATTGGAAAAAAATACTATATTTGGGCTGCCTATGACCGTCTTCAGTTTACTGCGTGTCTGCTGGGGGTAGTAGTTGCTAATTAATACCCAGCCTTGCGCATAATTTTGTTCTGGCTGCATTGTGCTTTCAATAACCACAGTCATCCTCCAACAGGGAAATCCATATACAGGCTATATAGGCAGTGGGCTTTTGCCCAAAAATTGGAAAAAAATACTATATTTGAGCTGCCTGTGACCGTATTCAGTTTACTGCATGTCTGCTGGGGGTAGTAGTCGCTAATTAATACCCAGCCTTGCGCATAATTGTTTCCTGGCTCTGCTGTGCGTTCCGTAAGCGAAGTCAGCCTCCAACCACAGGCCAATAAGCGGCACATTTAATTACAGCGTTCAGTTTCTGCTTTACTCGTAATACACCATGCTGAGGGGTAGGGGTAGGCCTAGAGGACGTGGACGCAGGCGAGGACGCGGAGGCCCAATTCAAGCTGTGGGCACAGGCCGAGCTCCTGGTCCAGGTGTATCGCAGCTGACTGCTGCGGGATTAGGAGAGAGGCAAGTTTCTGGGGTCCCCAGATTCATCTCACAATTAATGGGTCCACGAGGTGGACCTTTATTAGAAACTGAGCAGTGTGAGCAGGTCCTGTCGTGGATGGCAGAAAGTGCATCCAGCAATCTATTGACCACCCAGTCTTCTACGCCGTCCACTGCTGCAACTATGAATCCTCTGGCTGCTGCTCCTCCTTCCTCCCAGCCTCCTCACTCCATGAAAATGACACATTCTGAGGAGCAGGCAGACTCCCAAGAACTGTTCTCGGGCCCCTGCCCAGATTGGGCAGCAGTGGTTCCTCTCCCACCGGAGGAGTTTGTCGTGACCGATGCCCAACTTTTGGAAAGTTCCCGGAGTCCAGGGCATGAGGCTGGGGACTTCCGGCAACTGTCTCAAGAGCTTTCAGTGGGTGAGGAGGACGATGATGATGAGACACAGTTGTCTATCAGTGAGGTAGTAGTAATTTCAGTAAGTCCGAGGGAGGAGCGCACAGAGGATTTGGAGGAAGAGCAGCTGGACGATGAGGTAACTGACCCCACCTGGTTTGCTAAGCCTACTAAGGACAGGTCTTCAGAGGGGGAGGCAAGTGCAGCAGCAGGGCAGGTTGGAGAGGCAGTGCGGTGGCCAGGGGTAGAGGCAGGGCCAGACCAAATAATCCACCAAATATTTCCCAAAGCGCCCCCTCACGCCATGCCACTCTGCAGAGGCCGAGGTGCTCAAAGGTGTGGCAGTTTTTCAATGAGAGTGCAGACGACTGACGAACTGTTGGGTGCAAGGTTTGTCGCGCCAAGATCAGACGGGGAGCCACCACCACCAGCCACACCACCACCAGCATGCGCAGGCATATGATGGCCAAGCACCCCACAAGGTGGGACGAAGGCCGTTCACCGCCTCCGGTTTGCACCACTGCCTCTCCCCCTGTGCCCCAACCTGCCACTGAGATCCAACCCCCCTCTCAGGACACAGGCACGACCGTCTACCGGCCTGCACCCACACGCTCACCTCCGCTGTCCTCGGCCCCATCCAGCAATGTCTCCCAGCGCAGCGTCCAGCCGTCGCTAGCGCAACTGTTTGAGCGCAAGCGCAAGTACGCCGCCACGCACCCGCACGCTCAAGCGTTAAACGTGCACATAGCCAAATTGATCAGCCTGGAGATGCTGCCGTATAGGCTTGTGGAAACGGAGGCTTTCAAAAACATGTTGGCGGCGGCGTCTCCACGCTACTCGGTTCCCAGTCGCCACTACTTTTCCCGATGTGCCGTCCCAGCCCTGCACGACCACGTCTCCCGCAACATTGTACGTGCCCTCACCAACGCGGTTACTGCCAAGGTCCACTTAACAACGGACACGTGGACAAGCACAGGCGGGCAGGGCCACTATATCTCCCTGATGGCACATTGGGTGAAGTTAGTGGAGGCTGGGACAGAGTCAGAGCCTGGGACCGCTCACATCCTACCCACCCCCAGAATTGCGGGCCCCAGCTCGGTGCTGGTATCTGCGGCAGTGTATGCTTCCTCCACTAAACCACCCTCCTCCTCCTCCTTCTCCTCCTACACAACCTCTGTCTCGCAATCAAGATGTGTCAGCAGCAGCACGTCGCCAGCAGTCGGTGTCGCGCGGCGTGGCAGCACAGCGGTGGGCAAGCATCAGCAGGCCGTGCTTTAACTACTCAGATTAGGAGAGAAGAGGCACATGGCCCACGAACTGCTGCAGGGTCTGACAGAGCAGACCGACCGCTGGCTTTCGCCGCTGAGCCTCCAACCGGGCATGGTCGTGTGTGACAACGGCCATAACCTGGTGGCGGCTCTGCAGCTCGGTAGCCTCACGCACGTGCCATGCCTGGCCCACGTCTTTAATTTGGTGGTTCAGTGGTTTCTGAAAAGCTACCCACGCTTGTCTGACCTGCTCGGAAAGGTGCGCCAGCTCTGCGCACATTTCCGCAAGTCCAACACGGACGCTGCCACCCTGCGGACCCTGCAACATCGGTTTAATCTGCCAGTGCACCGACTGCTGTGCAATGTGCCCACACGGTGGAACTCTACGCTCCACATGTTGGCCAGGCTCTATGAGCAGCATAGAGCTATAGTGGAATACCAATTCTAACATGGGCGGCGTAGTAGGAGTCAGCCTCCTCAATTCTTTACAGAAGAGTGGGCCTGGTTGGCAGACATCGGCCAGATCCTTGGAAACTTTGAGGAGTCTACCCAGATGGTGAGCGGGGATGCTGCAATCATTAGCGTCACCATTCCTCTGCTATGCCTCTTGAGAAGTTCCCTGCAAAGCATAAAGGCAGACGCTTTGCGCTCGGAAACAGAGGCGGGGGAAGACAGTATGTCGCTGGATAGTCAGAGCACCCTCATGTCTATATCTCAGCACGTTGAGGAGGAGGGGGAGGAGCATGAGGAGGAGGGGGAAGAGACAGCTTGGCCCACTGCTGAGGGTACCCATGCTGCTTGCCTGTCATCCTTTCAGCGTGTATGGCCTGAGGAGGAGGAGGAGAATCCTGAAAGTGATCTTCCTAGTGAGGACAGCCATGTGTTGCATACAGGTACCCTGGCACACATGGCGGACTTCATGTTAGGATGCCTTTCTCGTGACCCTCGCGTTACACGCATTCTGGCCACTACGGATTACTGGGTGTACACACTGCTCGACCCACGGTATAAGGAGAACGTTTCAACTCTCATACCCGAAGAGGAAAGGGGTTCGAGTGTGATGCTATACCACAGGACCAAACTGATGGTAAAATTCCCATCCGACAGCGCTAGTGGCAGAAGGCGCAGTTCCGAGGGCCAGGTAGCAAGGGAGGCGTGGAGATCAGGCAGCATGTACAGCGCAGGCAGGGGAACACTCTCCAAGGCCTTTGCCAGCTTTATGGCTCCCCAGCAAGACTGTGTCACCGCTCCCCAGTCAAGGCTGAGTCAGCGGGAGCACTGTAAAAGGGTGGTGGGGGAGTACGTAGCCGATCGCACGACCGTCCTCCGTGACGCCTCTGCTTCCTACAACTACTGGATGTTGAAGCTGGACACGTGGCCTGAACTTGCGCTGTATGCCCTGGAGGTGCTTGCTTGTCCTGTGGCTAGCGTCTTGTCAGAGAGGGTGTTTAGTGCGGCTGGAGGAATCATCACAGATAAGCGTACCCGCCTGTCAACTGACAGTGCCGACAGGCTTACACTCATCAAGATGAACAAAGCCTGGATTTCCCCAGACTTCTCTTCTCCACCAGCGGACAGCAGCGGTACCTAAACAATACGTAGGCTGCACCCGCGGATGGAAGCATCGTTCTCTATCACCATGAAAAACGGGGACCTTTTAGCTTCATCAATCTGTGTATTATATTCATCCTCCTCCTCCTGCTCCTCCTCCGGAAACCTCACGTAATCACGCCGAACGGGCAATTTTTCTTAGGCCCACAAGGCTCAGTCATATGACTTTTGTAAACAATGTTTATACGTTTCAATTCTCATTAAAGCGTTGAAACTTGCACCTGAACCAATTTTTATTTTAACTGGGCTGCCTCCAGGCCTAGTTACAAATTAAGCCACATTAACCAAAGCGATTAATGGGTTTCACCTGCCCTCTTGGTTGGGCATGGGCAATTTTTCTGAGGTACATTAGTACTGTTGGTACACCAATTTTTTTTTGGCCCTCGCCTACAGTGTAATCCTAGTAATTTTTATGGGCTTTGCCTGCACTCATGCTACAGCAAGGTGTGTGGGGTTGGCCCACACGTTTGCTACATAAATGTAACTGGGGCCTTGTCTATACTGCAACTACTGAAATGTGAAAGAGACTGTTATCTCCCTAAACTGCTGCAACGGGAATGTTACTGTGACCTGTCTTGACTGCTACTACTACTGAAATGGAACTAATACTGTGCTCCCCCTATACTGCTGCTTCGGAATTGTTACTGGGGCCTGTCTTGATTGCTACTACTACTGAAATGGAACTAATACTGTGCTCCCCCTATACTGCTGCTTCGGAATTGTTACTGGGGCCTGTCTTGACTGCTACTATTACTGAAATGGAACTAAGACTGTGCTCCCCCTATACTGCTGCTTCGGAATTGTTACTGGGGCCTGTGTGGACTGCTACTACTACTGAAATGGAACTAATACTGTGCTCCCCCTATAATGCTGCTAGTGATATGTTACTGGGGCCTGTCCCTAATGCTACCGCTGAAATGTTACTAATTCTGGGCTCTGCCTATACCGCTGCTAATGCTATGTCACTGGGGTGTGGAAACGGAGTCTTCCCAAAGACATGATGGTGGCGAGGCCATTTCCCACCAACGCGGTTACTGTTAAGGTGCATATAACCACGGACACGTGGAGAGGACACGTAGTGCCTCAAAAACATCCCCCTCCTCCTCCAACAATGAAAACTTTCTTGCCAAATACCTTTGCATTGGTCCGTCTGGTGGCAGTCCAAGAATTTCACCTTTACCAACACAACAAGAGAGCCCACCCACCATCCCCCGCCACGGCCCACTTAATCCTGGCCACATTCCGAAAACCAACTAAATAAAACCACGCTACTAGGTCCACAGTCGCCACCACATTCCCACCAACGCGGTTACTGTTAAGGTACATATTACCACTCTGACTGGGGCATGCACTGCGGGCCGAAGCACACCTGTATTGTATGTGACGTTAGCTCTGCTGAGCAGGGTACTGCAATGGGATACGTTTATGTACCGCCGGTGCGTTCCAGGGAGCCACCCATGCTGTGGGTCCACAGGGACTTCACATTAGGGATTTGTACCTGCCAGTGTCTATGTATTAAAAACCTCGGTCAGACTGGGGCATGCAGTGTGGGCCGAAGACCACCTGCATTTAATCGGACGTTACCTCAGCTGTGATGGGCAATGCAATGGGATATATTTATGTACCGCCGGTGGCTTCCTGGGACCCACCCATGCTGTCAGTCCACACGGAGTTGTAACTGCATGTGTCTACTTATAAAGAACCCCAGTCTGACTGGGGCATGCAGTGTGGGCCGAAGCCCACCTGCATTAAACCTCACGTTACCTCAGCTGTGCTGGGCACTACAATGGGATTTATTTATGTACCGCCGGTGGGTTCCAGGGAGCCACCCATGCTGTGGGTCCACAGGGACTTCACATTTGGGATTTGTACCTGCCAGTGTCTATGTATTAAAAACCCCGGTCAGACTGGGACATGCAGTGGGGGCCGAAGACCACCTGCATTTAATCGGACGTTACCTCAGCTGTGATGGGCAATGCAATGGGATATATTTATGTACCGCCGGTGGCTTCCTGGGACCCACCCATGCTGTCAGTCCACACGGAGTTGTAACTGCATGTGTCTACTTATAAAGAACCCCAGTCTGACTGGGGCATGCAGTGTGGGCCGAAACCCACCTGCATTTAATCTGACGTTAGCTCTGCTGTCCAGGGCCCTGCAATGGGATTTGTTTATGTACCGCCGGTGGGTTCCAGGGAGCCACCCATGCTGTGGGTGCACACGGAATTCCCATTGCGGAGTTGTACCTGCCTGTGACTATTTATAAAAAAAACCCGGTCTGACTGGGGCATGCAGACCCCTTGACAGAATGAATAGTGTGTGGCACATGGGTTCCCCATTGCTATGCCCACATGTACAGCTCCTGATGGAGGTGGCACAGGATTGGATTTCTCATTGCTTCTGTACAGCATTGTGGGCTATTGCCCCGCACCTTTTAAAGAGGGTCGCTGCCTGGCCCTGCCAACCCGCTGCAGTGTGTGCCTCCGGTTCCTCCTCATGGCAGACGCACTTGGCTGCGCAGGGACACTTTGGTGTGCGCTGTGGACACTGGGTCGTGCGGGGGGGGGGGGGAGTTGGACAGCATGTAATCCAGGAGAAGTGGCAGCAGAGTGTCATGCAGGCAGTGATTGTGCTTTGTTGGAGGTAGTGTGGTGCTTAGCTAAGGTATGCCTTGCTAATGAGGGTTTTTCAGAAGTAAAAATTGTTGGGGGGGGGCACTCTTGCCGCTATTGTGGCTTAATAGTGGGACCTGGGAACCTGAAATGCAGCCCAACATGTAGTCCCTCGCCTGCCCTATCCGTTTCTGTGTCGTTTCCAGCACTTTCTTGGGTTTTGCAGATTTTCACAAATGAAAACCTTAGCGAGTATCGGCGATATACAAAAATGCTCGGGTCGCCCATTGACTTCAATGGGGTTCGTTACTCGAAACGAACCCTCGAGCATCGCGAAAAGTTTGTCTCGAGTAACGAGCACCCGAGCATTTTGGTGCTCGCTCATCTCTAGTTACTGGGGCCAGTCTAGACTGCAACTACTACTGAAATGGAACTAATACTGTGCCCCCCCCTATACTGCTGCTAGTGATATGTTACTGGGGCCTGTCTTGACTGCTACTATTACTGAAATGGGCAGTTGGGCAGCATGTTACCCAGGAGAAGTGGCAGCGGAGTGTCATGCAGGCAGTGATTGTGCTTTGTTGGAGGTAGTGTGGTGCTTAGCTAAGGTATGCCTTGCTAATGAGGGTTTTTCAGAAGTAAAAATTGTTGGGGGGGGCAACTCTTGCCGCTATTGTGGCTTAATAGTGGGACCTGGGAACTTGAGATGCAGCCCAACATGTAGCCCCTCGCCTGCGCTATCCGTTTCTGTGTCGTTCCCATCACTTTCTTGAATTTCCCAGATTTTCACAAATGAAAACCTTAGCAGAGCATAGGTCCCATACAAAAATGCTCGGGTCGCCCATTGACTTCAATGGGGTTCGTTACTCGAAACGAACCCTCGAGCATCGCGGTAAGTTCGACTCGAGTAACGAGCACCCGAGCATTTTAGTGCTCGCTCATCTCTAGCTGTAATGTTTTTTGACAGTCAGAGACTTTGTAATGATTTCTGCAGTCATGTCTTCAGTTGGACAGTATGGTATCATAGTATGTAAGGCCGAAAAGAGACATATGCCCATCCAGTTCAGCCTATTAACCCCCAATGTTGATCCAGAGGAAAGCAAAAAAAACCCTAATTAAGTAGAAGCCAATTTTCTCCACTTAAGGAAGAAAAATTCATTCCTGACTTTAATCTGGGAATCAGAATAATCCCTGGATCACCTATTCTTCTAAGGTTTTTAATGATTATTGTATCGCTCAAGAAAGGCATCCAGGCCCCTCTTATACTTTTTTATTGAATTTGCTATCACCACGTCCTCAGGCAGAGAGTTCCATAGTCTCACTGCTCTTACAGTAAAGAACCCCCTTCTATGTTGATGTAGAAACCTTCTTTCCTCTAGATGAAGAGGGTGCCCCCTTGTTACAGTCACAGTCCTGGGTATAATTAGATAATGGGAGAGATCTCTGTATTGTCCCATGATATATTTAGATAGTTATTAGAGCGCCCCCTTGTTATAGTCCTGGGTATAAATAGATGATAGGAGAGATCTCTGCATTGTCCCTCCCGTGATATATCTATATGCAGCGCCTGAGTAGCGGGCCCAAGCTTAGGAGATAGCAGGGTAGAGTTTGGGCCTTGTCACAGTGGCTTTACCGCCTCCCACCTGTAGGGTAACCAGGGACACGTCCAAGGGGCTGAGGACAGGCTATTAAAGGGAGGTTAACCTAACTGCAGTTTATCTTAGTCTCTTGTCACGTGTGACATCACCGTTCCATCCTCTGCGGTGAATTCCAGAAGATGCAATAATGAGTCCACGCACATAGAGGTTACTTTCAAAAGGCTGAACCGGGAACAGTCAGTAAAGCCGTTTACTTGAGAAATACACTTGTGTAAAGTAGAAACAGTCCAAAACAGTTTACAGACACCGCCAGGACACTGGTGCAGGAGGATTGTGGTGTGACAGGGAGGAAAACACAGGAGAGCAGATTAATCCACAGGCTAGTTATCTGCGGGGATCTGTTCCCGGCCACTCTTCTTACTCTCAGAACTCTCTACCGGTACACACTCATGGTTTAGGAACTGCACTCAGCTCTAAATGGTGGATTCATGCAGGCTTGCCGTTTCTCTTGGTGGTCAGCATAAAGGCCTGGGTAGGTTAGACCTAGGACACACACAGCATCCTCTCTGCCTCTTCCATCTTCTCGGCCCACAGACTGAAGGTGTCTGTGTGCCAACAGGCTCCCAGAAAGTAGAAGACTCAAGACAGAAGAACCCACTCATGCACCTTGCAAACACTTATATATCACAGGGTCACATGACATACAAAAGCTACTTTTCCAGACATCACCCACACAGTAACCCATTCAGTGTTACAGCTATGAAATACACATCATATTCACTCACATAGAAGACACTTACAACACATAAGCAAAAGACAAACATATACCATTCAGAAACGTCTAGAAATCTATGCACATCAACCTCTGTACACTACATATACATGGTTATTAGGTCGCCCCTCGGCCATCTTTTTTTCTAAACTAAATAACCAATCTTGATAACCTCTCTGAGTATTGTGGTCCGCCCATTCCATTTATTACTTTAGTTGCCTGCCTTTGTACCCGCTCAAAGTCAAGTAACAATTTTCAGAAATAATCCCCTATTTTTCAAAGTGATATTGGAGATGAATACACAGGACAACAAGTGGAAGACTATTTAAGATGACTTGGAATAGAACATCACAAGTCCCATACACACCTGAGAAAAATTGATTAGCAGAATGAAAGAACAGTAGGGTGAAGGGATTTCTTATTTGCATAGCGCCAACTTATTCTGCAGCGCTTTCAGGTAATTTATTACCCCCCAGCTGGGTACTCATTTTACCGACCTCGGAAAGATGGAAGGCTGAGTCAACCTTCAGCCAGTTGAACCAGGTCGTGAGTGAGAGCTTAGGACTGCATACTGCTACCTTAACACTCTGCGCCACATGAGGCCCATGAGGGAAAAGATCTGATGTTGACAGAATTCTGGCTACCTAAAAAATATTGGGTGAAGCAATGACAGCTACTTACATACAAAACAGACTCTTCTCCAAAAAGGTAGAGTAAACCCCATATGAACTATTGCAAGGTGACAAGCCAAGCGTTTTTGGCTGCAGAGCATTTGTTCATTCCAGAAGAAAAATGCACCAAACTCTAAAACCGAGGGGTAGAAGGAATCTTCATTGGATACAGTAACAACTGAAAAGGTTACAGAATCCTACACCCTAAAACAGACAGAGTTACTATCAGCAACAGTGTAACTTTTGTTGAGGATCTGAACAATGACATCACTGGAAATAACAAAGGAGAAAGGTAACAGTGATCAGACTACATTCGCGTCTTCTGAACAGATCATTGAGATCAATGTAAACTCAGATACTCATAGTGAACAGATGCAAATAAACCCAGATACAGAACCAAGGCGTTCAACAGGAGTAAACCGTGCACAAAAAGGCTTGTTACTATTTTTTTAAGTCTTTTGTTTTTTTTACAATTTTTATTTTAATGTCCCTGTAGGGGATTTGAACTAGAAGAGCTATGGTCGCATTAATGCATTATTACTTACAATAGCAATCACAGGTCATAGCTAGCCCATAGCTAGAGGAAACAACCATGAATTCCTTGGTCTGGTGTCCAGTTGCCACCGGATGTCCACAATATCATAGTGGGGGGCCGATGGCGTGCTCCCTCTGTGAACCCTTTACATACTACGATCTACATGATTGCGTCACATAGGGGAGTAAAATAGGGATTGGCTAATCACCAATCCCAGCTATTGCGTTAAATATCATGTACCCAGAATGTAAACTTACGTCCCGTGGCATTAAGTGGTTAATGGAGCCGCAGTGCATAAGTTCGATTGCTGTTCCTTTCAAACTCCTCCTCACTGTGGTCTTCCAGTGAGATGAAATGCAGGACTGGGACTCCATTGTAGTGATTGGTAGAGTTCCTATAGGTGAGGCCCCCAATGATCAGACATTTAGCACCTATCCTATGAATAGGTTATAAAAGTAAATTGTGGGAAAACCTGTTTAACCACTAACCTACTGATAGCTGTCATAGCACAAGCTGCCCTGTGACTTCCTGTTTTTCCTGGGTAAGGGGTAATGTCAACGCGTTATTCTGTGCCATGTGATGCGTGTCATTCAGTTTTGGACATCGAGGGAATAAAATCTCCCTCTGGTGCCAGCATTGTTAGGTTGTCTTGATTGTCGTTTAACACAGTCAGCTTATCAATTAGTGTTGTATGACATATAAACTGGCCTATTACTCCTAAGGGCTCCAGTTATACTGATAGTAAACTGACCATGCTGTGCCAGTGGCTTCTTCTAGTCTCAGGGGTAAACAGCCGGTTCAGTACACTGGTATGGTTACTTTAAGTGTTCTAGGGTTTAGTATACTTGTCACCAATTTTCTCTCGGACTAGTTTCCAGTCTCTCTTCCATTGTGCGGTCACCCTTATCAGGGGCGGGTGCTCCACATGAGGTATCAGTCTAGTTTACGCGATTCTGGTTAGTTTATCTGTGAAATCCTCTGTATCTTGTTACATTTGGTACTTCCATTATTAATCAGCCCGTTAAAGATCCGTAAAACCAGCTATCAGTTTGTTTCTACCTTTAAGTCTTGTACTTCTCGCATCCGGATGTATAAACTAGTCGCACCAGATGAGACAATTACATCTGCAATCTAAGTAGCTGGGTTCAGGGCTGGTAACTACCGGAGCCTCACACATTCACTAGATATTCTAAGGATGGACCTTTTGTAGAATCTGCAAATATATTTCAGTTATAGTTTAGTGTAAAAAAGGTTTAGAATATTCATGGCTCATTTTTATCTTTATCCAATTAATCATATCTGTAAAGTAGTCTTAAACATTACCCTCCAAATAATAGTAGTTAAATGTATAATGTAATGCAAAGACATAAGCATTGCAACAAAATGTCGAATAGTCTAAGCAGAAAAAATGTGTCACAAGCAGCACACGGGAATTTTCCTTCATAAAAAAACTTACTTCATAAGATGTCTCTTTATTAGGACCATGTAAAAGCAACATTTCGGCCCCTCACAGGCCTTTTTCAAGCTGAATAGTCAATGCAATCATCTTCGCAATCACAACTTACGGCTTCAAAAGTTGTACACTGAAGGCTTTATTCACATGGGTGTTTTCTCGTGGCGATTTTGCACCAATGAAACAACCATCTGAATCATTGGATTCCAATGCATTTGCTCAGATAGGCGATATTTGGGGGCATAAAATTAGCCGTCTGGAAAAAATAGTACACGCAGTGCGCATTCCAGCCGGCCGCTTTTATGCTGACTCTGCTAAACTCCTTCCCCCTTTCCTCCCCCTCTCTGCCCCTTTCCGGCTGCTGGCAAAGAGAGGCTGTGGGACAGGGCAGGAGATTAGTACACAAACTCCCGTCCGTCCCGCCCCCTCCACTTGCTGGCAGCGGGCAGAGAGGGGTGGGAATTTAGCACTCTAGCTCCTGCTCCCTCCCTTTGCCGGCAGCCACCAAGAGGCGGAGAGAGGGAGTGAGTGAAGCAGAGCTAAACTCTCTCCCCCCACCTGCCGGTATTCCAGGTTGCGGGGTATATGCACCACAGCTCCAGACGTTTGAACGGGCAACAAAATGAGATGCAACTGCGACTTGGTCGCAGCTGCCTCTGGTTCATGCGAAAATCGCATTGACCGTGTGAAGGAGCCCGAAGAGTGACACCGTTGAACTTTGGTGTTAGAGGAAACACCTATGAATTCCTTGGTTCGCCAAGATCACGGACAAAACAGTCCTAGACTGCATCAAAACAAAGTTTTCGTTGAAGGGCAAAATTACAAAACAGAGACTCTCATACTTCAGCCACATAATGAGAGCCAATTCATTAGAAACATCAATAATGCTTGGAGCGGTCAGTGGCAAACGAAGACCTGACCACCAAAGAAGGCACTGGCTTGTTACTATCAAAGCTGACACCAACATGCAAGTGATCGACTGAGAGAAGCAAAACAGAACAGCATGGAGAGGGCTGATCCAAAAAGTGTCCGAGAGTCAGCCCAGACTAAACGGATAAAGATATGATAGATAGATAGATAGATAGATAGATAGATAGATAGATAGATGATGTAATATATAAAATGTAATATGTCTATATCATACAAATATTAAAAAAAACTTTTTTCCATTGATTCTCCAAAATACATGTTTCTGTAAACTGATTTTACATATAACATACCAATATTCTGAATAAAATATACTTTCATTCCTATGAAAGGAGATAAAACTTCCACTTAAACGGGAACTTAGCCATATGATTAATTCAGGATGTGGGAGAATTTAATACAGAGCATTTAAAAATAACCAAGAAACTTAGCTGGCTTAACCCATTCAGTCCAAACAGAACACTTTTTATCTAGATTCTCTCTGAACACCATTAAATATGTGGGTTTGATGACAAGCTACTGAACTGCTTGACATCCACACACAGCCGTAAATTACACCTAAGGTGACCTTGCTGCATAGACTGACTTTAGTATTCCAGTATTTGGCAGAAAAATATGCTAAGTAATCTGAAGCTGAATATTACTCAGCAGAAAATAAAGGAAGACATGTTGCAAGCAATGTGAATCTGGGAAAAGTGAATGAACAGCAAGATTTTAACGAAGGTCAGACAAAGTAATGTTGCGTAATGCAGTCTTCTCTTACCTGTATAATTGCTGCATCACTAAGTACTGCATCTGCTTTCATATAGTATTACACAATGCTGCAGCTTTCTGTAGTATATGCGCTTATACTCTGTAAAGACAGTTATAAGCATTGTCTACTTTGGACAATATATGTTTGCTACAGTAGTTCCCTAACAATAATTTGATCCCTCAGTGACTCACAATTAGAAACCCACTGTATAATTCAGCAGAATCTGTCCAGTGAAATTGCCCATTGTATAGAATATAGATGCAGAATAGAAAAATGGGTCGAGCAAAATCCGCATGGTAGGAGTGGCCCAAAGAAAAGGCAAGGGCCGCATGGGTTGGAAGGGCACAAGTAATCACGGAGGTGCTGCCGAACCACGTACTGCTCAAAAAAAGTTGGCATGCGTGAGCAGAGAGAAGCAAAAATGGTGGTTCGGCGCAGCACTCCAGGAGCAATCAAATTACTAGAAAGATTAGGTTCAACTTCTCCTTTATTCGTGATTTAGACCAGTGATTCTCAGTGTTGGTGTTATTGCCCCATGGGGGGCTTTTTTACTTCTCAAGGGGGCAGTGAAACGAAAAGTAACGGCAGGGGGGTGTTGGAGCATAAAGGGGGCGATAGGGGGGTGTTCTGTGTTTGCTTTATTGATTTGTTTTTGTCCAGCAACTACATTTTTCCAAAAATTAGTAGTGATTAGAGATGAGCGAGCACCAAAATGCTCGGGTGCTCGTTACTCGGGACGAAAATTTTGCGATGCTCGAGGGTTCGTTTCGAATAACGAACCCCATTGAAGTCAATGGGCAACCCGAGCATTTTTGTATATCGCCGATGCTCGCTAAGGTTTCCATTTGTGAAAATCTGGGCAATTCAAGAAAGTGATGGGAACGACACAGAAACGGATAGGGCAGGCGAGGGGCTACATGTTGGGCTGCATCTCAAGTTCCCAGGTCCCACTATTAAGCCACAATAGTGGCAAGAGTGCCCCCCCCCCAACAATTTTTACTTCTGAAAAGCCCTCATTAGCAATGCATACCTTAGCTAAGCACCACAATACCTCCAACAAAGCACAATCACTGCCTGCATGACACTCCGCTGCCACTTCTCCTGGGTTACATGCTGCCCAACCCCCCCCCCCCCCCGCACGACCCTGTGTCCACAGCACACACCAAAGTGTCCCTGCGCAGCCTTCAACTGCCCTCATGGCACACCACCCTCATGTCTATTTATAAGTGCGTCTGCTATGAGGAGGAACCGCGGGCACACACTGCAGAGGGTTGGCATGGCTAGGCAGCGACCCTCTTTAAAAGGGGCAGGACGATAGCCCACAATGCTGTACAGAAGCAATGAGAAATATAATCCTGTGCCACCGCCATCAGGAGCTACACACGTGGGCATAGCAATGGGGAACCTATGTGCCACACACTATTCATTCTGTCAAGGTGTCTGCATGCCCCAGTCAGACCGTGTTTTTTTATAAATAGTCACAGGCAGGTACACCTCCGCAATGGGAATTCCGTGTGCACCCACAGCATGGGTGGCTCCCTGGAACCCACCGGCTGTACATAAATGTATCCCATTGCTGTGCCCTGGACAGCAGAGCTAACGTCAGATTAAATGCAGGTGGGCTTCGGCCCACACTGCATGCCCCAGTCAGACTGGGATTTTTTATAAGTAGACACAGGCAGGTACAACTCCCTATTGTGAAGTCCGTGTGGACGAACAGCATGGGTGGGTCCCTGGAACCCACCGGCGGTACGTAAATATATCCCATTGCATTGCCCATCACAGCTGAGGTAATGTCATGTTTAATGCAGGTGGGCTTGGGCCCACACTGCATGCCCCAGTCAGACTGGGGTTCTTTAGAAGTGGACACATGCAGTTACAACTCTGTGTGGACCGACAGCATGGGTGGCCCCCTGGAACCCACCGGCGGTACATAAATATATCCCATTGCAGTGCCCAGCACAGCTGATGAAACGTCAGCTTTAATGCAGGTGGGCAAAAAATTATTTAGATTACACTGTAGGCGAGGGCCCCAAAAAATTGGTGTACCAACAGTACTAATGTACCTCAGAAAAATTGCCCATGCCCAACCAAGAGGGCAGGTGAAACCCATTAATCGCTTTGGTTAATGTGGCTTAATTTGTAACTAGGCCTGGAGGCAGCCCAGTTAAAATAAAAATTGGTTCAGGTGCAATGAGCTTTAATGAGCATTGAAACGTATAAAAATTGTTTACAAAAATTATATGACTGAGCCTTGCGGGCCTAAGAAAAATTGCCCGTTCGGCGTGATTACGTCAGGTTTCAGGAGGATGAGCAGGAGGAGGAGGATGAATATAATACACAGATTGATGAAGCTAAAAGGTCCCCGTTTTTGATGGTGATAGAGAACGATGCTTCCATCCGCGGGTGCAGCCTACGTATTGCTTAGGTATCGCTGCTGTCCGCTGGTGGAGAAGAGAAGTCTGGGGAAATCCAGGCTTTGTTCATCTTGATGAGTGTAAGCCTGTCGGCACTGTCGGTTGATAGGCGGGTACGCTTATCCGTGATGATTCCCTCAGCCGCACTAAACACCCTCTCTGACAAGATGCTAGCCGCAGGACAAGCAAGCACCTCCAGGGCATACAGCGCGAGTTTAGGCCACGTGTCCAGCTTCGACACCCAGTAGTTGTAGGGGGCAGAGGCGTCACGGAGGACAGTCGTTCGATCGGCTACGTACTCCCTCACCATCCTTTTACAGTGCTCCCGCCGACTCAGCCTTGACTGGGGAGCGATGACACAGTCTTGCTGGGGAGCCAGAAAGCTGTCAAAGGCCTTAGAGAGTGTTCCCCTGCCTGTGCTGTACATGCTGCCTGATCTCCGTGCCTCCCTTGCTACCTGGCCCTCGGAACTGCGCCTTCTGCCACTAGCGCTGTCGGATGGGAATTTTACCTTCAGCTTGTCCGCCAGGGTCCTGTGGTATAGCATCACTCTCGAACCCCTTTCCTCTTCGCGTATGAGTGTGGAAAGGTTCTCCTTATACCGTGGGTCGAGCAGTGTGTACACCCAGTAATCCGTAGTGGCCAGAATGCGTGTAACGCGAGGGTCACGAGAAAGGCATCCTAACATGAAGCCAGCCATGTGTGCCAGGGTACCTGTATGCAACACATGGCTGTCCTCACTAGAAAGATCACTTTCAGGATCCTCCTCCTCCTCCTCAGGCCATACACGCCGAAAGGATGACAGGCAAGCAGCATGGGTACTCTCAGCAGTGGGCCAAGCTGTCTCTTCCCCCTCCTCCTCATGATCTTCCACCTCCTCCTCCTCAACGCGCTGAGATATAGACAGGAGGGTGCTCTGACTATCCAGCGACATACTGTCTTCCCCCGCCTCTGTTTCCGAGCGCAAAGCGTCTGCCTTTATGCTTTGCAGGGAACTTCTCAAGAGGCATAGCACAGGAATGGTGACGCTAATGATTGCAGCATCCCCGCTCACCATCTGGGTAGACTCCTCAAAGTTTCCAAGGACCTGGCAGATGTCTGCCAACCAGGCCCACTCTTCTGTAAAGAATTGAGGAGGCTGACTCCCACTGCGCCGCCCATGTTGGAGTTGGTATTCCACTATAGCTCTACGCTGCTCATAGAGCCTGGCCAACATGTGGAGCGTAGAGTTCCACCATGTGGGCACGTCGCACAGCAGTCGGTGCACTGGCAAATGAAACCGATGTTGCAGGGTGCGCAGGGTGACAGCGTCCGTGTTGGACTTGTGGAAATGTGCGCAGAGCCGGCGCACCTTTCCGAGCAGGTCTGACAAGCGTGGGTAGCTTTTCAGAAAGCGCTGAACCACCAAATTAAAGATGTGGGCCAGGCATGGCACGTGCGTAAGGCTGCCGAGCTGCAGAGCTGCCACCAGGTTATGGCCGTTGTCACACACGACCATGCCCGGTTGGAGGCTCAGCGGCGCAAGCCAGCAGTCGGTCTGCTCTGTCAGACCCTGCAGCAGTTCGTGGGCTGTGTGCCTCTTCTCTCCTAAGCTGAGTAGTTTCAGCACGGCCTGCTGACGCTTGCCCACCGCTGTGCTGCCACGCCGCGCGACACCGACTGCTGGCGACGTGCTGCTGCTGACACATCTTGATTGCGAGGAAGAGGTTGCGTAGGAGGAGGAGGAGGGTGGTTTAGTGGAGGAAGCATACACCGCCGCAGATACCACCACCGAGCTGGGGCCTGCAATTCTGGGGGTGGGTAGGACGTGAGCGGTCCCAGGCTCTGACTCTGTCCCAGCCTCCACTAAATTTACCCAATGTGCCGTCAGGGAGATATAGTGGCCCTGCCCGCCTATGCTTGTCCACGTGTCCGTTGTTAAGTGGACCTTGCCAGTAACCGCGTTGGTGAGGCCGCGTACAATGTTGCGGGAGACGTGGTCGTGCAGGGCTGGGACGGCACATCGGGAAAAGTAGTGGTGACTGGGAACTGAGTAGCGCGGGGCCGCCGCCGCCATCATACCTTTGAAAGCCTCCGTTTCCACAAGCCTATACGGCAGCATCTCCAGGCTGATAAATTTGGCTATGTGCACGTTTAACGCTTGAGCATGCGGGTGCGTGGCGGCGTACTTGCGCTTGCGCTCCAACACTTGCGCTAGCGACAGCTGGACGGTGCGCTGAGAGACATTGGTGGATGGGGCCGAGGACAGCGGAGGTGAGGGTGTGGGTGCAGGCCAGAAGACAGTAGTGACTGTGTCCTGAGAGGGGGGTTGGATCTCAGTGGCAGGTTGGGGCACAGGGGGAGAGGCAGCGGTGCAAACCGGAGGTGGTGAACGGCCTTCGCCCCACCTTGTGGGGTGCTTGGCCATCATATGTCTGCGCATGCTGGTGGTGGTGAGGTTGGTGGTGGTGGCTCCCCGGCTGATCTTGGTGCGACAAAGGTTGCACACCACTGTTCGTCGGTCGTCTGCACTCTCAGTGAAAAACTGCCAGACCTTTGAGCACCTCGGCCTCTGCAGGGTGGCATGGCGCGAGGGGGCGCTTTGGGAAACAGTTGGTGGATTATTCGGTCTGGCCCTGCCTCTACCCCAGGCCCCGCACTGCCTCTTCCAACCTGCCCTGCTGCTGCACTTGCCTCCTCCTCTGAAGACCTGTCCTCAGTAGGCGTAGCAAACCAGGTGGGGTCAGTCACCTCATCGTCCTGCTGCTCTTTCTCCGAATCCTCTGTGCGCTCCTCCCTCGGACTTACTCCAATTACTACTACCTGAGTGATAGACAACTGTGTCTCATCATCATCGTCCTCCTCACCCACTGAAAGCTCTTGAGACAGTTGCCGGAAGTCCCCAGCCTCATCCCCCGGACGCCGGGAACTTTCCAAAGGTTGGGCATCGGTCACGACAAACTCCTCCAGTGGGAGAGGATTTGGAACCATTGCTGCCCATTCTGGGCAGGGGCCCGAGAACAGTTCCTGGGAGTCTGCCTGCTCCTCAGAATGTCTCATTGTAATAGAGTGAGGAGGCTGGGAGGAAGGAGGAGCAGCAGCCAGAGGATTCAGAGTTGCAGCAGTGGACGGCGCAGAATTCTGGGTGGTCGATAGATTGCTGGATGCACTTTCTGCCATCCACGACAGGACCTGCTCACACTGCTCATTTTCTAATAAAGGTCTACTGCGTGGACCTATTAATTGTGAGATGAATGTGGGGACACCAGAAACGTGCCTCTCTCCTAATCCCGCAGCAGTCGGCTGCGATACAGCTGGATCAGGAGCTTGGCCTGTGCCCACACCCTGACTTGGGCCTCCGCGTCCTCGCCCGCGTCCACGTCCACGTCCTCTAGGCCTACCCCTACCCCTCAGCATGGTGTATTACCAGTAGTGCAGAAACAGAACGCTGTAATTAAATGTGCAGCTTATTGGCCTGTGGATGAGGGTTACTTTGCTTACGGAACGCACAGCAGAGCCAGGAAAGAATTTTGCGCAAGCCTGCTGTAACACTTAGCTGGCTGCGTATTAATTAGAACTACTACCCCCAGCAGAGATGCAGTACACTCAGGACGGTCACAGGCAGCCCAAATAGAATGTTTTTTCCCAAATTTTTTTGGAAAAGCCCACTGCCTATATACACAGTATATCTCTTTCACTGTCCCTGGCTCACCACTACTGGCCCTGGACTATGTAAAATTACTGCAGACTGTTTCCCTCTGGACAGGATGACAGCGGTGATGTGTAACGCACAGCAGAGCCAGGAAAGAATTTTGCGCAAGCCTGCTGTAACACTTAGCTGGCTGCGTATTAATTAGGACTACTACCCCCAGCAGAGACGCAGTACACTCAGGACGGTCACAGGCAGCCCAAATAGAGTGTTTTTTCACAATTTTTTGGGGAAAAGCCCACTGCCTATATACACAGTATATCTCTTTCACTGTCCCTGGCTCACCACTACTGGCCCTGGACTATGTAAAATTACTGCAGACTGCTTCCCTCTGGACAGGATGACAGCGGTGATGTGTAACGCACAGCAGAGCCAGGAAAGAATTTTGCGCAAGCCTGCTGTAACACTTAGCTGGCTGCGTATTAATTAGGACTACTACCCCCAGCAGAGACGCAGTACACTCAGGACGGTCACAGGCAGCCCAAATAGAATGTTTTTTCCCAAATTTTTTTGGAAAAGCCCACTGCCTATATACACAGTATATCTCTTTCACTGTTCCTGGCTCACCACTACTGGCCCTGGACTATGTAAAATTACTGCAGACTGAGGATGCAATGCTCTGCACGGCCGATATACAAAAAAAAAAAAAAGTGCAACACTGCAAAAAGCAGCCTCAACAGTACTGCACACAGTCAGATGTGGCCCTACGAAGGACCGTTGGGGTTCTTGAAGCCTAAAATCACTCCTAACACTCTCCCTATAGCAGCTCCACCATTAGCAGCACTTTCCCTGAGCTATGTCAGAATGCATCTGTGGCGAGCCGCAAGAGGGGCCGATTTATATACTCGGGTGACACCTGATCTCGCCAGCCACTCACTGCAGGTGGGTGGTATAGGGCTTGAACGTCGCAGGGGGAAGTTGTAATGCCTTCCCTGTCTTTCTATTAGCCAGAAAAGCGCGCTAACGTCTCAGAGATGAAAGTGAAAGTAACTCGAACATCGCGTGGTGCTCGCCTCTAGTAACGAGCATCTCGAACACGCTAATACTCGAACGAGTATCAAGCTCGGACGAGTACATTCGCTCATTCTAGTAGTGATACCTTGGTTTTCGTCGATAATCCCTCCAAAAACAATCGGTGAAACCCGAAACTGACGAAAACCGAGGCAATTATTAGTAAGCACACAGAGTCTTCTTGAATGGAGAAAAAGTTCTGTTGTGAAGAAGAAAGGGAGAGTGGTGGTTGTGGGGTATTCCCTATTGAGAGGAACAGAGGCCGCTGTCTGCAGACCTGACACCTCATGAGAGGTGTGCTGTTTTCCACGAGCACAAATCAAATATGTGTCTGATAGGCTGTCAAGACTCTTCAGTCCTACAGAACACCGCCTATTCCTACTAATACATGTAGAAACAAATGACACTGCAAAAAAGGACCTTGCAACTATCCGCAGAGACTTTTAAGACTTTGGAAAGAAGGTAAAGGAATTAGGAGCACAGGTGACTTTCTCATCCATCCTCCCTGTGGATGGCCATGGAATAAGAAGATGGAACAGGATTCTAGGGGTGAACAACTGGCTACGTTAATGGTGCTGTCAGCAAAGATTTGGATTTCTAGACCATGGAGCGAATTACCTATTATATGATGGACTACTTGCCAGAGACGGGTTGCACCTTACAAAAAACAGGTATGCATATATTTGGTGGGTGCCTTGCTTCACTCATTTGGAGAGCTTTAAATTAGAACAATATGGGAAGGGAAGTGAAAGGCCAGGTAAAAATATACAGCTAATCAATACATTTGAGAACCTCGCTATTAGAAGTGGAAAGGAAGAACAAACAAACAAAATCTGAAGAAAAGTAGAGGAACAAGAGACACCGATCACAAACTAAAATGTTTTTACACAAATGCACAGAGCATAGGAACAAACAAGAATTGGAGCTCCTAACACAGGAAGAGAAATATGATGTCATAGACATCACAGAAACTTGGTGGAATGATACACATGATTGAAGGATATAACTTATTTATAAGAAATATACCTAAAAAAAAGGTATGGAGGTATTGCATTGTATGTTAGGAAAACATTAATCTCCACAGAGATTCAAGCTTGAGAGCATGGTAGTTCTGTAGAAACGGTTTGGGTAAGAATACAAAAATATAACAACAGAAAGGACACCATTGTGGGCATTTACTATAGGCCACCTGGACAAGCAGCAGATATTGATGAACTCTTTCTACATCAGATGGCCAAGTTTTCAAAGAAGCCTGACATAGTGATCCTGGGAGATTTTTTAACTATCCAGACATTTGTTGAGAATCTCTCTCAGGTAAAAGTAATGGATCCAACAAATTCGTATCGACTCTTGCTGACAACTTTATCTTTCAAAAGGCAGAAGAGAAAACAAGGGGATCTGCTATCTTGGACCTAATTCTTACCAACAGAGAGGGAATGGTTGAGGTGGTAAGAGTGGCTGGGACCTTAGGAGGCAGTGATCATGCTATCCTTGAATTTTGGATTAAAAGGGGAGGAAGACCTCAGACCTCAAGGTGAGATTTCAGAAAAGCAGATTTTAATGAACTCCGAAAGAGGATAGGAAGAATCCAATGGCTCGATGTTCTTAAGGACAGAACTGTCCAGGAAGGTTGAAAAATATTGCGAAATGAGATTCTCAAAGGACAATCATTAACAAGCCGTAAAAGAAGGAAGAATGGGAAGCATTTAAAGATACCAGGATGGATGAACACAGAACTTGCGCACATGTTAAACAGGAAGAAAAATATGTTTATCAAATGGAAAGAGGGGGGGAATATCTAAAGAAGAATGTGCAGAAACTGTAGGGCAAGTGTCAGAAAAGCTAAATCTAATAATGAATTGAGGTTTTCAACAGATGCCGAAAGCAATAAAAAAGGATTTTGGGGATATGTCAAAAGCAAAAGAAATGTCAAAGATCCTATTGGATGCTTACAAGATGAAAATGGTGAATTGGTTAAGAATCATGTTGAGAAGGCCAAACTTTTAAATTCTTATTTTGTGTCTGTTTTCTCTCAGAAAGTGATCTTCCCTGTGCTATTGGGAGAATAAAAGAATGCAGACTATCTATAAGCAAAGAGATGGTGAGGGAGCACATAGCTAACTTAAATGAATTCAAGTCTCAAGGTCCAGATGAATTTCATCCTAGGATACTAAAGGAAGCAGCAGAGGTAATTGCTGAAGCACCTGCATTAATCTTTGAAAATTCCTGGAGAACAGGAGAAATCCCAGAAGATTGGAAAAGGGCAAATGTTGTCAATATCTTCAAAAAAGGAAAGAAGGTGGATCCAGGAAACTACAGGTCTGTGAGCCTGACTTCTATACCGGGAAAGATCTTTGAACCAATTATTAAACAGCATGTATGCAAGTACTTGGATAAAAATGGAGTAATTAACCAGAGCCAGCATGGGTTTGTAACAAACAAGTCATGCCAAATGAATCTAGTTTCCTTGTATGACAGAATCACCAACTAGGTTGATCGGGGAAATAAGGTAGATATAGTATATCTTCAATTTAGTAAAGTATTTGATAAAGTATCTGGATTCACAACTGGCTGAGTCATCATACTCAAACATTGGTCATAAATGGCTGCACATCCAAGTGGAAGAATGTATCAGGTGGGGTACCAAAAGGCTCTGTCCTAGGCCCAGTTTTGTTCAACATCTTTATAAATGATCTGGAGGAGGGAATTGATGGGAAACTGATCAAATTTGCAGATGACACAAAGCTAGGAGGGATAGCTAACTCTAGAGAAGAGAGAGTATTAAAAAAGATCAAGAAAAGCTTGAACAGTGGGCAGCGACTAACAGAATGGTATTTAACAAGGAGAAATGCAAAGTCCTACATCTGGGCAAGAAAAATGAAAAAAGCACATACAGAATGGGAGGAATTGGGCTAAGCAGCAGCACATGTGAAAAAGACTTGGGTATACTAATAGATCAAAGACTGAACATGAGTCAACCTTGTGATGCAGATGCCAAAAAGTCAAACACAATTCTGGGATGTATTAAGAGAAGCATATAGTCTAGCTCACATGAGGTAATTATCCCCCTCAACTTTTCCTTAGTCAGACCTCATCTGGAATACCATGTCCAGTTCTGGGCACCCCATTTTAAGAAAGACATAGGCAAACTGGAGCAAGTTCAGAGAAGAGTTACCAAGATGGTGAGCGGTCTGCAAATCATGTCCTATGATAAATGGTTAAAGGATCTGTAAATGTTTAGCTTGCAAAAAAGAAGGCTTAGAGGAAACTCAATAGCTGTCTACAAATATCTGAAGGGCTGTCACAGTGCAGAGGGATCAGCCCTATTATCATTTACACAAGGAAAGACTAGAAGCAATGGGATGAAACTGAAAGGGAGCAAACACAAATTAGATATTAGAAAAAGCAGTGAGACAGTGTGAGTGATCAATGAATGAAATAGGTTACCACGGGAGGTGGTGAGTTCTTCAATGGAAGTGTTTAAACAAAGGCTGGACAAATATCTGCCTGGAATGATTTAGTGAATCCTGCATGGAGCAGGGAGTTGGACCAGATGAGCCTGAAGATCCCTTCCAAATCTACCATTCTATGATTATTTCTATATGAATCATTTACATGCAATGGGAGTTGTGTGCAGCCTGCATGCTTCTGTCATATAATGTATGACTTTTATAACTCCATGACTCCGCTACAGATCAATCACACTTCATAGCACTGGATAACCTACAGCACCGCCTAACCCGCTGTATTTCATAATGCCGCTGGATTGGCTGGAACTACTTCAAACTTTCACTTGTGTGGGTCTCTGGGAGTTGTAGTCTTAGTGGACGCCAAGTGTTTTTTCAGAACACTGATATAAACTACAACTCCCAGAGACCTACACAATTGAAAGTTTCAGCCAATCAGTGGCATTATGGAAAACAGTGGGTTAGGTAGTTCTTTAGGTTATCCAGTGTGATTGATCTGTAGCGGAGTCATGGAGTTATAAAAGTCATGCATCATTATATGATAGAGCGACATAAGTAGTGCATTCTTGAAGCATTCTTTATAAAAATGGCTGAGAAGAAGAAATGCCATCAATATTCAAATGAATACTTGAAATACGGATTCACCCCTTCTCCTACAAACAGACAGCTTCCCTTGTGCCTTGTTTGTGAAAAGCCATTTTTGAATGAAGCTATGAAGCCTTCGAGACTCAGTGATCACCTTGCAAAAATGCATTCAGAGAAAGTGGGTAAGCCTATTTAATTTTTCCAAGGTTTAAAGTCAAAGTTTGAGAACCGCAGCACTGTAGGCAAGCTATTTGGAAAATCTGCTCTCAATGCTGACAAAGGCCTCCTTGATTTCAATAAAGTCTCTTTATTAATAGTGCAATGTGGCAAATCACATACTATTGGGGAAACACTTGTGTTACCCACAGTTAAAGGGATTGTCAATACTATGCTGGTGCCTGACGCATGTGCCATGGTGAAATAGATTCCTTGAAGTAATGACACTATTTCAAGAAGAATTGAGGAGATTGCTGCTGATGTGGAAAATACGCTTTTGGACATATTAAAGAATACAGAATTTGTAATGCAAATTGACGAGTCAATGGTTAGAGACAATGAAGCATTGCTGATAGCTTACGTTCGTTTCTTAATCGGGATGAAGAGGTCGTTGAGGAACTGTTGTTTACCAGAAAGTTAACCACCAACACGAAAGGCTCCTCTATATACAAAAGAGTGGAAGAATTTTTCCAGAAAAATAACATTCCTTTAACAAATGTACTTGCTTGTACAACCGACCTAGCTGCATCCAACATTGGTTGATATCACGGATTTATAGCCCATCTAAAATCTTCTATACCTGGCAAAATGGCAGTTTACTGTGTGATCTATCGGCAGCACCTTGTTGCTAAACATTTATGTGAGAGATTGCATGATCCTCTGCGCTATGTAATTAATCCTGTTAACAAGATAAAAGCACACTTTTTGAACAAACGTATTTTCCGCAAGCTCTGCCAAGACCATGACGAAGAGTTTGAACGTCTACTCCTACACACCGAAGTGAGCAAAGTGCTTACGATGCTTCTACGAACTTTTTGACACAGTAGTCGAGTTTCTTTGGCCGATTGACCTAAGCCTTTGTGCTGCAATTGAACTACGATGTCTGGACGTTGCCTATCTTGCAGATATATTTCACAAATTCAATGAGGTCAACACAAAGCTACAAGGAGACAAAATAAATTTGATAAAGTTATAATCTCTTCCTTCATTGCCAAACTGGACTTTTATACCAATAACCTGAGTCGACGCGAGCTGTCAGTTTCCGAGTCTTCATACAAAAAAATATAAAATAGGTCAGCACTACTCAAAGGAAATATATCTCAATAGAAATATATAGGTGCACGTTAAACCATGGCTGCAACATACAGTAGAAGCAGAAACCAAAAATGGCAACAGCACGCAAATTAAATTTACTATTAGAGGTAAACATACCTATAATCAATACTCTAACCACATTAAATAATGCAAGGTTCTTGGTATATAATTCGATTGAATTTCATTGGCCTATCTACCAACGCCCAGGTGACCAAGCTCTCAGATGGGTCCTAACGCTAATACCAGGTGGTAAATTTCAACCTGGGAAAGTTGGGTTCCTACCTCTCAGAATTCTCCTCTCTTGGGACTAAGCCTACAAATAAAACCAAGGAAGGTAGGATACCATTCATATGCTCCAGTAAGAGGGACAGAAGGTAAATGGACGGCAGGTGTGCACGAGCAAGTGAAGGCACCCAAAACTTCACAATATTTATAGAAAAAAAAGATAAAATAGGTCAACACTACCCAATGGAAATATATCTTAATAGAAATATATAGGTGCACATTAAACATGGCAGCAACATACAGTGGAAGATGTTTTTTGTTCACACCTCAAACAAGCCAAAGAAGACATGCAAACTAGGTTTCATGATCTATGTACCCTTGAAATATCCACATGGGTACTCAATCCATTTTCAGCAGACACAGGAAAATTTCATCCCAGATTACAAGAGCAGTTGATCGACTTGAAACACGATAGCGAAACCCAAGCACTTTTCCAACAATGTGGCTATGAACGTTTTTGGGTGAAAGTGAAGAATTCCTATCCTATCCTGTGACAGGAAGTTATGTTACTTTTCCATCTACGTACTTAGTGGAGAGGCACTTCAGCGTGGTTTAGCAGCTCCTGACAAAAGCGAGAAACAAACTTCAGATATGTGTAAGGGGCAACCAGATATCGTGAAAATGGCGTCCGCTCATCAGGCCCAAGGTAGCCATTAATGCCACAGATTGATTGTGGCAAACATTATTATTATTAGTCGAATTTCATTGTTCTTGCATTTTACTTAGTCTTCTGACCATTAAGGAGTATCTTGCATTTTCTTTATATTTTGTACGTTTCTATTTATGATAATTAAAGATGGTATTATTCCTTGTTTCCCCCCAAAAAATTATCTTCTGCAATAAAACCTATTTATTATTGTATCCACTGAAAACCACTGATTCAGACAACCAGCATTAACCCCTTCATGACATGGCCTATTTTGGGCTTAAGGACGCAACAATTTTTGGCGGATTTTCTTCTCCGTTTATCAAAAGCCATAACTTTTTTATTTTTCCGTCGACGCGGCCGTATGAGGGCTTGTTTTTTGCGTGGCGAACTGTAGTTTTTATCGATGCCAATTTTGGGTACATAGACTATATTGTAAAATTTATTTATTTTTTTTAATGATAGCAGAGAGAGAAAACGCATCAATTCTGCCATAGATTTTTTTATTTTTTTTTTACACCGTTAATTATGCAGCATAAATGAGACTTTCCATTTTTTCTGCAGACTGGTACGGTTACAACGATACCAAAATTCTAACATTTTTTTTAGGTTTTCCCACTTTTCTGCAATAAAAACCCTTTTTTTTGGAAATCTTTTTTCTATTCTAAATTGCTGCATTCAAAGTCCCGTAACTTTTTTATTTTTTGATGTACAGAGCTCTATGAGGGCTTATTTTTTGCAAGACGAGCTGTAGATTTTATTGGTACCATTTTGGCGTACATACGGCTTTTTGATCACTTTTATTGCGTTTTTAGTGAGGCAAAATGCTAAAAATGAGCATTTTGCCTCAGTTTTTTAGCGTTTTTTTTAGCGTTTTTTTTCCGTGCACAGTCAAAAGCATGTGCAACTTATTGTACGCATCGTTACGGACGCGACAATACCAAATATGTGGGGTTTTATTTTTTTTTTACCTTTTTTTATGCTAATCTGAGAAAAAGCATAAAAAATTGTTTTTTTACTCTTTTTTTTTACATTTTTTTCAATTCATTTTTTAAATCTTTCTTTTTTTTACACTGTTTGTGTCCCTCTGAGGGACTTTAACCACTGCCCTGATGATCGCTGTTATAAGGCATGGCAGAGCTACTGCTCTCCCATGCCTTATCGCTCATACAGCGATCTCAGGCATAGGCAATACAGGACGCCAGTCTCTGGCGTCCTGTTGCCATGGTGACAGGCCGGGCTCTCGCGATGATATCGCGAGTTCCGGCCGAAGGCACAGAGGGAGCCACGCTCCCTCTGTGAACTCTTTCCCTGCAGCGATCTACTTAGATCGCGGCAGGGAAGGGGTTAACAGCGGCGGGCGCATCTCCGGTGCCCCCCCCCCGCTGTTGCAGCGAGACGCCGGCTGTGACTGACAGCCGGCTCCCGCTGCGGGATAGAGCGGGATCATATGTGATCCCGCGCTATCTCCAGGACGTAAGTTTACGCCCTGTTGCGGGAAGTACCAGGCTGCCAGGACGTAAACTTACGCCCTGCAGCGGGAAGGGGTTAAAATATGCATTTTGGGACGAGACCCCTTCATCGGTTCAGCTGGATTACATACCAAAAATAAACAATGAGAAGTAAAGAATAAGGTTAGAGAGAAAGAAAAAAGGATTATAAAAGGTAAAACAATATAAAAACACACATATTGCAAAATGACAGTTAGGCCGCCTGCAGACGAGCGGGTCGGATCCGGCAGCGAGAAATCTCGCCGCGCGATCTGACCCCAGAGCCTGCAGGGGCGAGCGCGTACTCACCCGCGCCTGGCGGCCCCGGCTCTTTGATGTGCCGGCTGCCGCGCAGCCGGCGCATGCGCAGACCGGAGCCGGCGGCCAGGTGAGTGCGTGCTCCGCACAAAATTAGAACATGCCGCGGTTTGTTTGCCGCGCGAGATTTTGCGCGGCCAAACCGCGGCCGTCTGCATAGGAGTGCGTATTGTAATGCACTCCTATGCAGACTTTCAGCGGCGGAAATCCCGCGGGAAATCCCGCGGCGGGATTTCCGCTCGTCTGCAGGCGGCCTTACAGAATCAAATAAAAAAAGAATTGAAAGGAATACATGTTTATTATAAACGATTATAATAATAAAAACGTAATATAAAGGAAATGCATACAGGATATAAAATTGCAGTACAAAGAATACACACTAACAAAAAAAAGAAATGCCAAATTGCAGTATAAAATGAAACTGGTTAAACTGGTAGTCATGTGTAAATGAAAATAAAACCATAAAATAAGAAAGCTTAAACAGAAAACCATAGGAATGATGTTACAGTATAAAAGGTGCATAAAACAAGAAATATTCAATATCAGCACTATAAAACTGATCCAATTATATTGGTGGAGTGTACATCAGTGGAAAGGATAAATTAAGGCATCTAGCATGTTACATTGTAATTAATAGACTGTCCATAACACTATCTTTTCTCCTTATGGAGAGCACCTAGATGGTGAGTGAAGAGACTCAAATGTCAATGCAGACTCCTCTGGGTAATATGCAAGTAAGGGTGATGGAATAAAACCTCCACAGTTCCACCTATTGCTTTTAACCCTTTCCAATCCCTGTCTGACGTCTTCCTACACTCTGATTGAAGCTTGTACAGCTCCAATGTCAGAAGACCTCCGACAGGGTATTCTTATTCTCTATTGCCAGCCACTCCGCTGACAGAGTCTCCCTGGCGCATACACACTGGCTTTAGCCAGCAGATGGCACCATTGTACAACAGCAAAAAGAGAAAGCCTTTTAGTAAACCCTGAATCCAAAATTGGATTGGAAAGGGTTAATTCCTAGTCATTGTTACAAGGCTTGTATGAAGAGTCTGACTTTGGCTTGAAGGAATGCTGCCTTCCAATAGGTGGTACTGTGGAGGTTTTATTCCATCTCCCTGATAGACTGTCCATGTAATGCTTCAATGTGCCAGGTCTTCCAAAGCATGAAACATTTTGAGTAGAAGGGAATCCTGGCAAATCCAAACTGTTTGGAAATATGATGCTGAAGTTGGTTTCTTATTCAGCAGTTTCTTATTTGCAATAAATGTCTTTTTGTTTTTTTCTTGTGTATTAATAAGGAGAACTTATTTAAGCAATAAGGTATATTGCACCTTGAAGGAAACCTAGCTGAAAATGGCAGGAAAAAAATTAGAAACTGGAACAAAAATAGACATTAATGGGGACCTAAAAAAGAACTTTGTGGACAGTGTTAGGCTAGATTAGTGATTCCCAATGGAGGTGCAGCGGCTTTCTGGTGTGCCATGAGAGCCTGCCTGGAGTGTCGGGGCAAATATGCCATTCAGTCCACTGGGAAAAATCCCAGTGAGCTGGTCATGACCTGGGGCTGCCCACAACTACCACTGCAGTAGTGGCTGCTACAGGCATCTCCCTAAGCTTCCAGTTTACAAGTTGGCCAGGTGAGACTATAAAGTAAAACAAAAAAACAACAACTGTATACTCACCTCCTTTGCTTTTCCTCAGTCCAGTTCTGTTGACTTTCGATTGTGTGGTCATGTGGTATGTGGCCAATTGGACACAGTTCTCACATGTGACTGTGCGACCCTGTAAATCAGGAAGGACTAAAGTGGAAGAAAGGACTGCTGGAGCGGAGCAACTTAGATAGCAAAGGAGGTAAGTATATTGTTTTTTTTATTTTTTAATAATACAGCATAAGAGGGATTGGGGTAGCACTATTGCTTATAGGGTGAACAAGAGGGAGTGTTTTTACTGATGGAGGGCTACACGGGGCAACATTATTACTGATGGAGCAACAAGGGGGAGCACTATTAATGACAGTAATAAGGGAGATCATTATTACTAAGATGGGGAACAAAGGGCAGCATTATTAATGACAGGGGGAAAAGGGAGCATTTTTAATGATGGGGACAATATGGCATAGCATTTTTAATAGTTGGGCATAAATTGGGAGTATCATTCCTGATGAGGGCATAACAGGGGTGTATTGTTACTACTGTGGTAACTGAGAGGTGCCCTGTTACTAGTGGACCCCTTTTACTGTAGGGGCCACTGCAATAACAGAAGTAAAATTACATGTCATGATATGCATTGCACCCAGCTGCCCCCTTTGATCTCATCAGTTTTTGGAAGAGGTGCGCTGCTATAAAAAAGCTTTCTTAGGGCTGCCAAAACGCTGAAAACCTTGGGAAAAACTGGGCTTCATGCTGGCCACCAAGCAGTTAACCCCCAAACTGATTCAGCCATTGTGTACATGCTTTGACTGTCTTCATCACTTCAGTCTTATGTTTCAGACAGGAAGTAGAAAAGCCTGTATCTCAACCCAACTATGACCCTTGTCGCAGACGCCATCAGGAAATGGCATATTTATACAAAACTTATCTAGTTTGTCCCATACTTTGCCTTTATGTTTTCCTCTATACCTGCTATTTCCTACTTTGTCTCATTATGTTCCATTCACCCAATAGCCATGTTACCCATCAGCACAACATAATCCCTCAACAGATCATTTAGATTTTTTGTTACATTATCCAAAATGGAAACCACAGGATTTAATCTTGTGTTCTTAGTAATATAATAAATGACAACCTAGCAATGCTTAATGCCAGACTTGGTAGTTACTATTTAGTGTCCTGCAAGGTTATTGCCTTTGAATCAAAAGAAACCACAATAAAACATTAACACCTCAAACTGCTTTTCCATTAAAAGTGGGACATTACATAAGTATCCCATTTCTTTGACACCTCTTAATGGCAGTTATTTGGTAGGGCAGATTGGTCCCCACTGAATATATTAGATTTTTGTATATATGTGGCATTGCATTAACATGGAAAAATAATATATACCTTCCCTTTTTATATTTTTTGTATCTAGTCTGAGCCAGACACATAATTTAAAGGGGTCATCCGGGGACGTAGTGTTGCACAAAACCCTGTTTAGCTTGCAGTAGTAAAATAACAGATTACATACTCACCTTTCCGCGCTCCGCCACCGCTGCTGTCTTACCGGCTATCTGGTTCCCACTGAACTTCACTTCTGGGAAGGGGGTGATGATGACCCGACACACTGGGTCACATGAGTGTTGCAGCTATTCACCGTCTGAATAGAGCCAGTGATTGGCTGCTGTGGTCACATTGCCCTTTTTTAGGGGACGTCTTCGCCGTCTCCCTAAACTTGATAGTGTAGAGCAGCGGGGACCAGAGAGCTGGTACAACAGCAACATTGGGGAGCACGGAAGGGTGAGTATGTGTTCTGTAAGTTTACCACTGCAGGCTTTTGTGCAACACTACACAGGACCCCATTAAAGCTCATAGGCTCCAATGCTAAATCTGTAATATAGCCCCCAGCTATCAAACATCATTTATGATAGTAGTCTCCTCATATATATCACAGTCTCACAGACTGGGGGAGACTGCCACACCTTCACCCCTGGATTGATCTAGATGGAGGCTATGCTCAATCTACAGATTACATCATGCTTCATTTTTCCATTGTCACGATTGTTATCAGTTATCATACTTTTGATGACTACAAATTACACTAAAGTCATTGGACCAATGGAGGGAAAATATTCATGTGACAATTCAAGAAAGAAACCAGGAAAGAAATCTAAGTCTGGGGTCTGTGATGTTTATTAACCAACAAATGCTTCTTGTCTTATTGTTTGCGAATCTATTATGGCTTCTTTCTTCCTACCTTGTAAAACTGAGCATTAGAAAAATAACCACCTGTGAAGCATTACTGAGGTTATAGCAATGTATAATCTTACTAATAACCTTGTAAGATACCTAATGATAATATAGCTGTAATCAGAATTATTCAACCCTGATTGTAAATGAGATATACTCGCCAAGTTTACAAACTTTCAGCAATCAAGCGGGAACTATAAATGTAACACAACTTTATTTTTCTCAAATTCAACTAAAAATGGCACATTTAATGACCCTTGCAGTCTCAAAACTATTCAACCTCTTCATGACGTTTTTTTGTACTTAGTAGAGCATCCTTTTGCTGTTATCACCTGCTGCAAATGTGTTGCATAGCCAGACAGCAGCTTTTGGCAGCTTTCTTGAGGAGTCTTAGGCCATCCCTCATGAACAATAGACTCCAGGTCACTAATATTCTTGGGTTTGCGTGCTGTTGCCGCTGTCTTCAAGGCCAACTAAGGATTTTCTATGGGGTCAGATGACTGACAGCTTTTCCAGAATCATCCAGACTTCTTCTGCAACTAAGCCATAGTGAACTTTGAGGTATGCTTAGGCTGCATGCGCATGGGTGGGTCGGATTCCCCATGTGCAATCCCGCAGCAGAATCCAGCCCTGGCAGCAGCGGCATCTGCACGTACCTGTCTTTCTTTTCTCTTCATCTGTACTGCGGATGGTCCACATCACCTGCATGTCGATGTGGAAGGGCCGTGAATCGGATGGCTTCCATTGACTTCAATGGAAACCGTCCGCGAGGAATCCGCACAAAAATGAAACATGCTGCAATTTTTCCTCTGCGAGCAGAAAATGCAATTGGTTTCCGCTCGTGTGCAGAAAGAATCACTTTTCCCTAGCATGCTATGGATGTTATTGGCTGCGGAACCCGGAGGCGGACACCTGCTCCGGAATCTGCAATGCAAATCCACCCGTGTGCAGGCAGCCTTAGGATCATTGACCTGTTGGAAGGTCCAGTGATGTCAGCTTCCTCACAGAAGGCAAAGCAGTGCCAGAGCCTTACTGAGCTGCCATCATGCTTCACTGTATGCAGGAGGCTCTAATCAGCGGATGTCTCATTTTTCCTCCTCCAGATATACTGCTGATCTATAGGTCCAATAAGTGCCAGAATCCCCAAATGTCTTTGGTTTATTTATATGGTTTTGAGCATATTAGATCTGACTTTTCTTTTGGGTCAATAGAAGTGTACATCTTAGAATCCAGGCTGAAGAGCTTCAGCGTTTAGTGCGTGCCTTGCTGTGTGTGCTGTCACTAATTCTTACTGTAGGTCTTTTGCAGTCACTTGAGGGTTTTTGACCACCTGCCTCCTCTGGAATCTAGTGGCAGCTGATGATAGCTTCCTGTTTCTGTCATATCCAGGTAGTTTAGCCAGTGTTCATTTAGTTCTGAACTTGTCAACTATGCTTCCAGCTGTATCTCTAGGAACATTCAGTGTCTTTGCCATCTTTCTGGATACTTTTCCTTGTTTGTGCAAGGCAATGATCTCTGAACTTTTCAGACAACTCTCTTGACTTAGGCCATTTACACACAAGTCTTTATCACTATGGTCAGCATAAAAATCATTGCTGGATCAAGGGCTTCTCATTCTGTGTAAACGCTCCACTTGAAGCGCTGAGGGAGAATCCCATGATCCAACGGTGAAGTCTGTCAGTGTAAACACTGCATAAGTGCTAATGACCTCAGTGGTGATGTCAGCACTCGTGCAGTCATTTACCCAACTGTGGTCCCATGTAAAAAGGGCCATTAGCCATATTTCTCACATGCAATGACACATCACAGTCAACAAAATCATAGCCAGTCCAGGTGTTTGATGCGTTTTATCTCAAGAACACCTGACGAAACTAATGAAGCTCTTGATTAGTTGCATCAGGTGTACTTGAGACAACACCTGATTTGCAAATATGTGCTCTTCTTGGCATTCTATTTAGGAGGTTGAATAATTGTGAGACTGCAGTAAGTGGCATTTTGTGTTGAATTTTGATAAACCACTTATTATAGTAGTTGAATTCACAGAGAAGAAAATACAAAAACAAAAAAGTAACAGAAAGTCGCCATATACTCGCTGATATACTGACACAAGAGGGCTGGCATATACACCACTCATTCCTCAACATGCAGGCAGCCAGAATGCTAATGGAGGAGCAGCAAATACATGTGCAAGGCAATGATGAGAAAGCCACTCACAAACTCTCCTTAAATTGGGAGGGAGGCTGCTTAGTGTTTATTCCCACACAAAAGAGTAGATACAGGGTGTCAGACTACATAGTACTTGGAGCGCACCATGCAGGCCCACAACCCACCAGTGACGCCATATGGCTGTCTAATCGGTGTCCTGCACATGTGTAACTTGCTCCGCCATTTAGCATTCTGGCTGTCTGCATGTTGGGGGATAAGTGTTGTATATGCCTGCCCTCTTGTATCAGTATATCAGTGAGTATATGGCCGCTTTCCCTTTCTGTGATTTTAACAAATATTAGCGTACGGACCCACAATAAGCAAGGAGCCGTGACGAGCGTTGTGGGCTCACGTATTTTGGCCAAAATAGCAGCTAATATCTCGTATTTATCAATAACATGCAATGTAGCTTTGAATGCTGGGGGAGCCCAGGGTGCCACCACTGGCGTGGTTCACCTGTGGGTTGCAGGGCAGCCCGATGGATTCAAATATGGCATCACTAGTGGGTTGTGAGCCTGCATAGTGCACTGTAAGTACCATGTGGTCTGAAACCCTGTATCTACACTTTTGTGTTGGAATAAACACTGAGCAGCCACTCCCTCCCAATTTAAGGAGGGTTTGCGAGTGGCTGTTTCATCGCTGTCCTACACATGTGTTCACTGTTCCTCCATTAGCATTCTGGCTGTCTGCATGTTGCGGGATATGTGGTGTTTATACCAGCCCTCTTATATCAGTATATCAGTAAGTATATGGGCACTTTCTGTGACTTTTTTATATTAGTTGTGTTGAACTATTTAAATTATTCTTGTTTTTTTAAACTACTGAAAGTTTGTAAATTCGGCATATAAACGTAATATGAAATTATTAATATGAAATATGAATAATCTTGAATGCAACTCTAACTTTTTGAATGATTTTGATATAATTTCATTTGAAATAGTACACGCACTAAATGGTTTCAGAAATTGTGTTTTTTGTACATTTTAAACTGCCCATACGCATTAGATTAACATGACAATCTTTGGTGGAATTGATCAACTAATGTGAATTGGGGCTCCCTGATAGAAGATTGACATGTTAGATTTCAATTGCTTTGATACTATATGAAATAAGCCACTTTGCAGCGTATATTTATGAGACAGTCGGGAGAGATGTGTATATCCAGTTTTTCCCCCTGTCATACTAGTTAACTGTCATATGGTGAAATTACTATGGGTCGAAAGCGATAATGGGACAATCGAAAGGCCTACATCCAAGAGCTGATATTCATATTAGCCATCACCAACACAAACGCAATAAGTAATTTAACAGATTACAGACAAACATTTACACATAATTTTCTTGCCTCACTAATCATTCATCATTTGGTTAACTATTTAATAGTGTCACATCCGCTATTGATTAACCAACTCACGCTTTCATAATGCGATCTTATAACAATTAACGATTATGTCTGTGTTCACATAAATGATTATTCACATGACTAATAAGCATTTTATCATTAATTGTTCAGTTACTTCACCCATTTACATTAAGCCATTATTGTGCGTGCTCACTGGGGTGCATACAAATCTGACGTATTATCTCCTCATGCAAATGGACCTTAAGGCCATTTGTGTTGATCTTCCCATAGATATCATATTTCTTTTGGATTTTGCTGATATATCATGAACTAGCCTGAGCTACCAACTCATCTGATCTTGAGGAAGAAATACATTGGACAGGTTGATGCTTTCCTGTCTGGTCCTATTTTTTAAACATCACCAGAGACATCTAGCAGCCACTCATTTCCTCCTGTTCCATAGAAATAAAGCTGAGTATAGGCATTCATCTTTAACTAATCCTTAGGTTTTTTTATTTAATCCTCCCTACTAGCCGGATCTTCACAAGGAGAATCAGTGCCTTTTTTTAATCCAATTGCAGAACACTAAAGCCAACTGCCATCCTGTCTGCAATAGTTGATAACAGTACAATTAGAAACAATCTATTATTATAGACAGCATAAACTTTGTCCCTTTTGCCCCGTTAAGACGAAACGATTATTGTTCAGAAAATCGTTCAAGTGAATGAAGCTGAACTATAATCGTTTATTTTAAACACAGGCAAAAGACTGAATAACAAGCTAGAACCATGAGGTTCTCGCTCGTCCTTCAGCCTTGGTTGGCACAAAATCGAGCGCCAATTCGGGCACTTATTGTGCCGCTTAAACACTGATCATTCAGTGTTTCACATAGAACTGTAAAATGAAAAAAAGGTTTGGTACCGTGTTAGCCAGTAGAGCAAAGTGTGATTGTTCTCAGTGAGAGACACCAAGTAATCTTGTAGATATGATACCTTTTAATGGCTAGCAAAAATACATCATGTTGCAGCAAGCTTTCGGATCCTCTATAGATCCTTCCTCAGGCCAATAGCCTAAAAGCCTGAGGAAGGATCAATAGAGGATCTGAAAGCTCGCTGTAAAATCATGTATTTTGGTTAGCCAATAAAAGGTATCATATCTACAAGATTACTTGGTTTCTCTTACTGAGAACAATCACACATAGAAAGGTGAAACACTGAACACAAAGTGCCGAGGACTGCAAGCATTCTCTACCGGCTGCCTGAGTGTGAAGAGTTGGTGATGACATCACCAGCTTGGTCCGTCTGGCAAAAGAGAATTGGTCCCATGTAAAAGGGCCATTTATGAGCACAGCAAATTTACCAATTACTACTACATTCTACTTATAGATTTTTTTTAACCTTTTTTGTATTTATCGATGCTTTACATTTAGTCAATCAATAAGAGTAATGTAACTTCAAGCAATCCATTATGCATCTTCATCTGTAATGAGATATTGCAAATCTTTACGGACCCTTGCATTTGACATAATGACTGGTTGAAATGTGTGAAAGCAATTGTGAATGTGGTTTACAATGAGTGACAAGTAAAGGCTGGTCTGACCTCGTGCCCTCTGCAAACTAACTGTCAGTGTTAGGATTCAGTCTCATGACCTGTGCCGGCAAAGGGTCAATGAGTGGAAGAAGAGATTGGGAGGGAAGATTCGATGACCTTGGAAAGTGAGTGCAATCAGAGAACCATGTCTACATGTGTTTGTCTAATAATACCATCTTTATTCATTGCTATAGGCTGAAAGGAAAAGAGCCTCTGTTTCATAAATCCCTTTCCATATGTCCTATTAGAGAAAATCACGCTGGTTTAGAGGATGTCCACCACTCGGGACCGCTCAATAAGCCAGGGCTAACAATAGCATCAAACAGCTTTGTAGGACTGCCATCATCCATTGAATGCAGTTCTTTCTTTTCTTTGTAGCAGAAACTTCTGTGACTGTCCTGTATATCTGAACAGGATTTGTAAATTCCATGCATGGGTTGTAGAAAAAAAATAACCCCATTTAGTTCTATAGAGTGGATTTGCAGTTCTAGAGATGTCTGTGATGACGTTTCCATGTGTGAATGATCCTTCTTTGCACACTTCATTATATTTACATTTCATAAGTTCGCCCACTGTACACGAGGAATAAGTTGTGCCAGTTTCTGCAACAAATAAACTCTCTAGGTTGTTCCTTTGTTTATGTCAAAAAAGGATAGTTGTAAATCTGTTGCATATAATACAATAAATATAGCGAAATCAAGACTGGTGAATGCCTTTGGCCAAAAAGAAGTTGGCTGTGTTATAATGTGCAGCTAACTTAGAGGGATCCTGTCACGAGGATTGTCACTAGAGATGAGCGAGCGTACTCGGTAAAGACAGATACTCGAGCGAGTATCGTCCTTACTGAGTACCGTATATTCTGGCATATAAGGGGACGGGGTGTATAAGACGACCCCCCAACTGTTGCCTTATACGCCTAGAATACGGTGTAAAAAAAAAAAGCAGTACTCGCCTCCCCCAGCATTCTGCGGCGCTGCTGCAGGCTGTCGCTCCCTCCTTGTCCCCAACAAAGCATTGCTTTCTGGATGGGGGCTTGAAATCCCCGCCTCCATAAAGCTAATGCTGTGATTGGCTAACTCACTCGCTGTCAGCCAATCACAGCCATTCAATGACATACGTTGTAACAACACTGCCAAGGATTGGGCCATTGCGTTTTTATGCAACGCTGCTTAGCGATAATAAAGGAACAACATGCGTGAGATACGCTCTCGTGCAGGCATACGTGATCACAGAGGACAATATGACCAGGCTCACGGAGGACAAGGTGACCGGGCTCAGGCTCACTGGAGGACAAGATGACCGGGCTCAGGCTCATGGATTTTGACTATGTAGTGCGAGCAGAGTCGCTAGAAAATCTGTAATGCTTGGACAGATCAGTGGCAAAAGCAGACCTGACTGCCAACGGACACAATGGCTGAAACTGTCAAAGCTGATACTGGCAAGACACAACTGAAAGAAGCAGTGCAAAACCAAAAAACATGGGTCACTGAGGGTTGTGAACGACTAAATGGCTAACAACAACAGTGTAAGTAAATAAGGCATCCGACCCATGAATACTCAATCAACTCTAAATTGTATTAGTAAAAGCTTATAATCACTTCTTCTGACACTATATGAAAATTCTTACATGGTTGTAGGACCACTTAGAAATTTCTTCAAGGAACCACGTGTTATCTACAAAGGCCAGAGAGACCATGGAGGTAGAAGCACTTGCATCTTTTGCATATCATATAATTCAGCCTTGATTAAAAGTAGGATAAGCTCTCAGCACAATACGAAGAGGAAATGTTTCTTATGCCATGATCAATCTCGAGTCCGATCAAAAAAGATTTATGCGAAAGCATATTTCTTAATTATGATGTGTAGGCAGCCCAGGGGGCAGAAAATGACTTTCGAAATATTCTCTTCAGTTATAAAACCTAGTGCTGAAAATAGGGATATCATCAAACAAGATTAAGATTAGATACACATTCTTACATGCTCTTGCCAATTCCAGTGAATAGAGAAATCAGTTAAGTACTCTTCTGATGGATTCCAAAGGAAGTTTTCTTTGCCAGGAAAAAATGATTATTGAAGCAAGTGTTTTACAGTTCTCCACAGCTGTGTCTAATTTTTGTCAAATAAGGGGCATGCTGAATTGTCCCATCCGTAGAATACAGCAATCACAAATGTAAGGAACAATAATGGAGCACTTGTTTTACAGCTGAGACATGATGTCATTGAAAATATAAACCAGTAGTAGCAATAACACAATGAAGGATCAGATTTCTAATAATTTGCTGAAATATTTCCAATGTTCCTTCATAAAGCATTGGGAACCACCCAGGAACCTAGGCTGACATTATGTATTGGCATAAAATGCATGTAGAGCCCAGCAGTGTGGCTTTTTGTAACTGATAAATGTTAATTTTGTTGATATTAGGTTGTTTCAAGATCTTTAGGCATAGCACCCAGTGTGCCGATTACAACTGGGATCATCACTGCTGGCTTGTGCCAAAGACATTGTATTTCAATGTTCAAATATACATATTTGGCCATTTTCATTGGCTGTTTTTCATCAACCCTACCCATCATTGGGTATAGAAATGTTGACAAGCCTCATCCTTTTCTTTTCAGTCATGATTAAATTGGTATGTTATAAGCCAAGGCTTTGTCTGTTTGTATACGGAAACCCTACAGTATTTTTACTACTTCACTTTTTTGGGTTTATCATCCCACCAGTTCTTCGCTGTGGGCAAATGCTGGTTTCTATAGAGGTTCCAATGAGTCATTTTGGAAAAATGGATGAAATCTGCTGTACATCCACATCAAAATCTGCATTAAAATCTACCATGTGTGATGTATCCTTACAGTATATAATAACGCAAAAACTATACTCTCCTTTTGGACGCCCTTCTAGTCCTCTGCCGCCGCTCCATTCCCCAAAGCTTCTGCAGCGTTCACAGGCTGGTTCATATGATCACTGAAGGTAATCATTGGCCACAGTGGTCATGTGAAATCATTAACTGGCCTCTGAAAAACACTTTTTCTGGGACTGCCAATATTCTACCGGGAAAGGGAATGGTGACACGTTGCATGTGGGTGGGCCCAAATTGTTTGAACAGCTTCAGGCCTCTGGTCCCCTTAATTTGCCACTGTCTACATGTCTGCGTCAGAGCTAGTGATATCACAATACGTTCTATGTTATTTTCCAACAGGACTAAGACTACATAAAGAATCATGGTCTTATTTTAGATTGATTTGACTGTTGCAGTCAACAAGATTGCATGCAACTCTATGTATTCCTTTGGGCAGCAGCTGTTGCTCAATAGTTAATAATCAATCAATTTCAGTGTAGCCCTAACCTCAATTTACTTTATTACTATGCCAAACAGAAAACCTGAAAGGGCTTTTCTGGGTTAAACACCCATTTTCAAATACCACTTGGAACATACTAAGATTATAGAGGATGGACCTTCACTTGAGAACTTCATCAATTTAGCAGAAATAGTGAGCAGTTAGAAAGATAGTCTCTGTTTTTTCTGGGGAACCTGGGGATTTTAGCGGGAGTATTAATTTCCTATGAGATAGTACTGTCGATGAGTGGAACCACCAAAAGAACGCTTGTAAAAAGTACACAAATTTTATGGCATATTTTAGAATCTAGAAAAGAAAAATGGCAGAAAAGGGGTAAGGTAATGAAAGGGTGAGCTCAGCAATTTTTCCAGTGTTTTGCTTCTTTTAAGCACCATAGCCAGATGTTTTATCTAGTTTTGCAGTCTTTTGCTGAACTATGATCTCTCTGTTTTTGCAGCTTATGAACTGTTGTCCCATTATTCAATGTTCGTTGACTGTTTTCTTTAACTTGATTGACTAGTTAACTGAGAGACTGCTCATAGTTTATTCGTATTATCCTTGTATAAATGTATACTTGTAATTGCCTATAATGTATATATGTCATGTTTTTGCCTTTGTTTTGCATGTTGCCCCAACAGGTGGTCATAATGCCTTGCAGCCCCAACATGGCAAGCAGCTCTAGATGCATGTGGGAATGAAAATCTTCTTGGTCATCCAGGGTAGGTACGAGTATGGTTGAAGAGTAAGCCAAGGATGAAACTGGTCTTACTGTGGAAAGGAGTCCTTGGTATTGCCTTTTTGTGGCACTGCACCAGCATGCTATGACAGACACATATTTGGAGGAACAGTGTGGGACAGATAAAATAAGTTTGGTGCCAATAGGGGAGAGTATGTAAAGTCCACGCTTGTGGTGATGGCAAGAAGCCTGTTCCAATCAATGTACATTGCGGCATGTAAATGGTTCACGTAGGGAGTGTGCTCCCTCAGTGACGTCATCGGCCCTCGGTCTGTGAGGGCTTATGATCATAGTGATCGTAGCTTTAATGGCTCAAGATTCCTCACTTATGCTGCATGATTAATGCTGTAAAAAAATGGCAGTATTTATGTTTTCTCTCCCTTCCCTCCATAAAAAAATGTTCAAATTTTTGCAATACATTGTGTGCATCCAGAAATTGTATCAATATAAACTACAGTTTGACACCCAAAAAACAAGTCGTCATATGGCCATGTCAATGGAAAAATAAAAAATTGTGGCTTTTGAAAATACCCCAAAAATTGTCGCGACCTTATGGCCAAAATAGGCCGTGTTCATAAGGGGTTAATAATTGTCTTCTTTTTAAGTTCAATCATTCAATCAAGTAACATCACCTGACAGTATTCAGTGTACCACAAAACTTTCATATTTAATGTTTTACTGTATATATGGAAGGACCATTTTGTAGGAAATAATCCTAAATAATGTTGTGCTTCTGTAATTACATGCAAAAGTAACATCTGCGCTCGGCATCATTATCATATGTACAATATGATTAATTACTCTGTAGCAGGCAATATCATTTCCTTATTACCATAGTCACAATACCTTACAGTTCATTAACATAAACACAAATCATGGTTATTTAAGATAATTCCTACTTAGTTTTATAGACTTATTTTCTACATTCACTCACTAGATGAAGAGGATTTTACTCCTATTTTTATGCTTCTTATTACTGTGGCTGAAACTGTCTGTTAATATCCCAGCTGTATTTTATAGCACAGCGATGTAACTTTGCATGTAACTTGAATCTCCTCGGACCCAATACAAGATTCTTCCAACAATTACATTCATTTATATTACTGCTATCCTCTTCTGCAGCTGTTGGGGCGCCTTCAGGCACTGGGGCCCTAATGCAACTGCAACCTTTGATTCCCCCTAAGGCCTCATGTCCATGGCACGTGCAGATTACACAAGTTGATTTCTGCAGCAAAAGACCTGCATGTCAGTGCAGAAATCCTTTTTAAATGCTTGCTGGTGATCACGGATGCGTTTTTTTCCCCGTGCGGATGCACTGCGGATCATCCGCACTGAAAAAAAAAAACGCAAGCCCAAAATGCCTGCCTTCCCCCTTCTCCCCACCTCCAAGCAACCAGAGAGGTATCTGCTTACAAATCCGCAATTGAATTGCGGATATATTGCAGATCGCTCGCTTCCATGGTAAAATGGGGCATGCAACTTCTTTTCTGCACGTGGCATCCGCAAATCAAATCCGCAGGTGTTAATTGAAGTGCACACCCCCTATTCTTTCCTATGGGCGGCTTGAACTGCAAATCGTTCATGCGGGTGTCCCATGTGGATTCTGCAATTCGAGTCCGCCTGTGGACATTGGGCCTTAGTTATACCAATGAATGTCACACTATAGAGTCTGGAATAAAAAGGGTTAGGACCCCTATAATAAAACTAAAGCAAAGATGTATTAGCACAAGTCTAATTCAAATTCATAGCAACAGTGATGATATCCCCTTAGTGCCACAGGAAATACAGTTATGTCAATCCCACTCCATAAAATGCGGGTGTCAGCTGTTTCTTACAGCCTACACCCGCCCGCAGTAGTTGCAATCAGCACCCCTTGTGACCTAAATCCAGTTGATTTTCTACGTAGGACACCACCAATTGTTTTTTGAATAATTTTATACCTACTTGGACCGGGTTATTGAAGTACTTTGAAGCAAAACTTCAATTTTACCGTGATATGAGATAAAACATCACATTTTATGTCCATTTTTCCAAAAGCTTCAACAACTTGCTAAGAATGTTGTACAGAAGATTACCAGAAATGCCACAACAGAAAGAGGCAAATCCTGTGCATGCGCAGTAGCGTTTTTCTGCCAAAATTCCACAGACAGACTATATAGTATGTAATAGTGCCTGCCATAGCACCCATAACATTCCAACCAATAACATGTTCTTACAACAAAAATGCTACAAAAACATAATGGGCCTTATTTATCAAAACTGTTGTAATAGAAAAATGATCTTTGTTGCTCATAGCAACTAGTCACAACACAGCGTTCAATTCAGAAGCTGTTCTGGTAAAATAAAAGCTGTCCTGTGATTAGTTGCTATAACCATCAAAGACAGTTTCTCTTTTAGACAATTTTGATAAATGAGTCCTTGTGCATGTCAATGCAAAATTCAAGAAGATGCTGTTTATTTGACCATTACTGTAGTTCGTTAGAGCTGATCCAGCAGTGCCACAAGTATCACAAACCCACGTGGCAACAGCTCTCATACACACAATTAAATATCTGAATTAAAGTGGTATCACTTATATTAACTAGCAGCATAAAAATGCAAAGTTCTTAATGCATATTTTGATCAAAACATGTGAGCCCATCTGTCACATCAAGGTGAACTTTATGTAGATCGGACTCTACACTGAGGGACTTGCCTTTCTTTCAGCCTAACCCTCCAAATACATTCAGGGAAGGTGAGATCCACCTCCATACTCTACTTAAAAGGCCTGGGACAGATGAAGATATAGGGTGCACAACAGGTACGGAGGTGCCCACCAGTTCAAATAAAGAAATACAACAAAAAGCCAACTCATTTAGTGTTTCCTACAAATGAATTAACCTCACACGTATGCCATGCTTGTGGCAATACAGTACAAGCAAAAGCATGTAGATATAGTACACTGCAAACATTTAATATTTTAATTAAAATTACAAATATGTGAGACCGCTTGCCATGTTAAGGTAACCTTTATATAGATGGGAGCCTACACTAACAGATGGACATACAGATATAACAGAGTTTAACTTGTCTGCAATAACTTTCTGCAAAAAGGTTATTGTTCTCTTAACTTGTCACAGCAAAAACCTTTGTAATGTATTTAAAAAGTATAAAGAAACTGTGGCCCAAAAAGTTATAATGTGTTTTAAAAAGTCAAGTTAAACTTTGCTGCCTCTGTTCCATAATTGTAAACCTGTTTTTCATTTCATATCCATAGTGCCATGCACCTAGATCATCCCTGGCTGAGAGCAAATGCAAGACAAGCTGCTATGTACACACAGGGAAGCCAAGGTAGATACAGTCATGTGATCAAAATTGTATCTGGAATCCCGTTAAACCCCTTTAAGAACATGTAATTTATTAGTTAACAAAGAAACATTGTTACCCAATTGTGATTACCCATATAGGAAGTCAAATTATTAAACTTAAAGGGACTCTTTCAGCTACTTTGAGACCTATAAGCTAAGCTTATTGGCACAAAAGCAGGTGACCAGCTGAGTCCGGGGATGTTAGTTTTATACTTACCTTCCCCATCATTTCCCTGGTGTCGGTGCTGAAACCGGTGGTACGCTAAGAATTCTCCTCCTAGTCTCAGTCTGGAGTAAGAGGACTACTTAGCGTACCATTCAATGTACTGCAGCGGACAGTTTCAGCACTGACTACTTAGCACGCCGCTCAAAACGCTGATACTGGGAAAAAGTGAGTGTAAAACTTACATCCTCTGATTCAGTGGGTCAAATACTTTGTGCTCATGAGCTTAGCTTCCAGGGCTCAAAGTAGTGACAGAGTCTCTTCAACCACTCAAGTGTTAATATTGCGGATTTTGACAAACATGTACTATACAAGTTACTTTTTTTCAGTACAACAAAACATCTTTTCAGGTTGAAGACATTTCTGTGCATCTCAAGCATCAGACAAGGTTACTTGGAATAGGCCTGCAATTAGGTGTTCTTTCCATCTTACATAACCTTCTCCAGCAGACAACAAAAGATGAAATTAAAGTCCTCTGGAGCGAGCCATCCTCATCTTACAGTGAACTTGCCAGGAGGAGAAGTCAGGAAAACATCTGCGCTGTTCATTTACTTACAGGGCCGAACAACCTCTAAGACGTAGACCTCATCGTTCCACCGTCAGCATATTGAGCTGATTAACCATCCAAATAACCTTCTACATAAAGCTGAACAAATAAACAGGGAAGCTACTACAAATCTGTGGAAAACATTTGTGTTGGTATGTAAGCAGGAGTGACTGGGGTTACTATTATACTAAACGAAAAGACAAGACAATGTCAGCATGTCCTCGCTCCAGCTTGATTTTTCATTCCATAGAGCACACAAAAAAGACAACAGCACAGAGTGGGATGCAATTTTTACCACTGAAAATTATTGTAAGTATTTGCGATTTTTTTCACGTGTGCAAATCACAGGACCATAGATGTAAGATGATACTTTTTTAAGCAAAAGCGCATTATTCTGGCATCCAGAATCCCAATTTTACAAGCACAATAAACTCGGACTGTCATTGCGCTCACCCATGCGAATGCACCCTCACTGTCATAGCACTAGGCAACAATTTTAAACTTTATTTTCATAACATGAGTGAAATATGTTTTTTTAACTAATTTTGGAGTGTTGAATTCAAATATGACTGTAAAAAATTTACAACTTTTTGTGCATTAACAATTGCTGTATTTCAATATACTGTACATATTTACCATACAATATTCACACGTCTTTGAAGTAAGTATTCCACTTTATTTAATTTGAAGCCAATTTAAAGTTATTTTTATGTCCTCAAAAACTCCTTTAAATTGTAATTTATTACAGCATTTATTTTTGTTTAAGCTTCAGAAGTATAGTGTTAAAACTTAAAAATACCATATTCATATGACTGCAAAGAGAAGCAGCAGCAAAAAAAAGTTGTTAATTTTATCTCTTATGTGTCCCGTTGTCTAATGCAAAAACCAACAGTAATGACTCAACATTGAGAGATACCTCCTGTCTTGATAACTGTTCTCCAAGGCACCGCTAGGTCTCTTAAAGGTAATGCTGGGACAGCGGTTACCTGTATAGTGGTGTAGTGGACTTGCAAAGTTGTAACTCGTGACGTCACTATTCCTTCACGCTGTTGGTTGTCTGTCGGAGAAAATAATTGATTCCACACACGATTATAGTTGAATACCTCAATCACTGGGAACAAGCAGTGACTGGAAGTTTACTTCTTCAAAAGGCAACTTTCACACACCAGTGCAGGGAAATCAGTTAAGCAAGGTCACAGAGGAGAACACAGTATGACACCGGGCCTAGTCCTAGTTATCTGTATGACTCCACTCCTAGACAGAACACACACACTCAGGGACACAGGATGAAACCGGGCCTACAGGCTGAGCTATCTGTACGACTCCGCTCCTGGACAAACACACCGGAGGTGGACGAGAGATTCCGCAGACACTCACCTAATATTAGTAGCTTAACACTGCATGGCGGGCTTCTTTCTTCTACTTTCTAGGTAGAGGTCCTGGGATGGCAATATCAGGATACCTCTCCTTAGCTTTCACTCTTCACCGCATGAGGGTTGAAGGTATCCCCCCATGTGCCTGGCATTCTCTCTCAAGGAACCCAGAAGAACAGAAGAACAAAGACCCTTGCATACCTCTTGCAAACACATATATAGTGCAACATCACGTGACAAGACAATTTGATACAATTCCCAGACATATCCTAGACATTCACAGACATTAACCTCCTACATGTTTCAGCTGTGCAATGCACATAACTAAAGACAAGACAATTTGCACAGTGCATGCACAGTAAAGACATGACATGTATGACAATTATGTAGGGGCCAGATATGTAGACTTCGGGCCACTACACTTGCTCATTTCTGTCTGCTCCTAGGTTATCAGGAAAGAAATCCAGATGAGAACATTTGGAATCCATTGCTTTTATAGTTCCTAAGAAGGTCTTGTTGGAAATTTTCCTCTTTGTGGTTCCCTAGAAATCCATTGACCACAGAAGTGAATGATTGCCATGCGGTGAACTCTTGGATCTTTAGCTTTTCTGTAAAAACAGAATCACTCAGCAGTTTTCTTATCTCCGGACCAACAAAGACTTCTTGCTTGAGTCTTCCGTCCTTTAAGTGCAAGAAGCCTGTCCCAGATTTGTCCATAGTCTTTAAAGGGTTCTTTCAGCCCCAGTTTTATATGAAGTGGTAGATGCAACACATTAGAGGGATTAACTAGAGGCTTATGACAATTAGCAGTCTTGCCAGGAATGAAAATATCTTGTTTAGGCCAGTCTTTCTTTTTGTAGTACTCTTCTGTGGTCCTACCATAAAAAACTCAGTGTTGCCACCCATAAAATGTCAGGTGGCAATATATAAAAATAAAATGATCAAGTGGCATTTTATAGTGCTAGTTTTATAAGATAGTAAAAATATTAAATGCCTAATAACATAAAACTTGACATGGTGGCCATTTATTAAGGTCAGATTTGAAATCTGCATCCAAAGATATAATAAAAATAGCTAGAGCTAGATAAGGACAATATATACCCATCTTCTGAGAATATAGCACGTGGGTCTCCTTTCCTTATGTTTTATACTTGCTTTTAGCAGGGAACCCCTTTAATTCTTTCCGAGTATAGTGTTGGTCCAAGCTATTAATAGTACTGAGTCTACTATAGTACCCAATGTCTAGAGAATCTGCTTTCCCACTACACAGGTACCCCCTGTTACCCTTTTGGCCATGAGTAAGTTCATGTTATGGTGTGTTTTGCTTAATCATGCATAACGAGTTGACTCATAGTTTGTTCCATAAGTTCTATAGCCTAAAGGCCCATTTAGACACAACGATTATTGCTCAAAATTCACTCAAAAGACGACTTTTGAGCGATAATCGTTGTGTCTAACTGCACTGACATACAGTTTTCGTTATCCCGTTGCTCATCATCGTCTTTCAACGTGCTGAAAGACGACAATGAGCCTTATCAGGGATTCACAGAGGGATACAGCTGAAACTGTTGTTTGAGCTGTATCCTGCTCCCTGATGACAGGTGGGGTATGAAAAACAGAGCAGTCCAGCTCTGTTCTCCATACCCGGCATGGAGTACTCGGCTGTATAACAGCAAGCTGCTCCGTGCAGAAAATATATGGATGCAGAAGACAAGCGGGGACACCCCGCTTGTCTTCTGCATCCTCTGCACAGAGCGCCCGGCTGTTATACAGCCGAGTGCTCCGTGCAGAAAACAGCTGGATGCAGAAGGCAAGCGGGGACAACCCACTTGTCTTCTGCATCCTCCGCTCCGAGTGCACGGCTTTATAACAGCCGGGTGCTCAGAGCAGAGAACAGTGGGATGCAGAAAACAAGCGGGGACATCCCGCTTGTCTTCTGCATCCTCCACTGGCAGCGCAAGGTGATCGCTCATGTTGAGCGATTATCTTGCGCTGTAAATAACACAACGATTATCACTCAAAAGTCACTTGAGTGACATCTTTTAAACGATAATCGTTGTGTCTAAATGGGCCTTAATACTATGGGTATGGGCTCGGCAAGAAAGCACTCCATGATATTTTCTTTGGTGCGCTTCCTCAGTCCCCATATAGTCTGCTTATAGGAGACCGATCTCACACTTGATTCCACCACAATTCTGTCTAAGCCCTGGGTATAGTGCTCATACCACTTTTGTCATACATCTTATTCTAGTGGAGTGCCTTTATTGATAGGACAATTCCTTCGATGGGAGCTCGAGCAATCTAGATTTAATCCAGAGGGCAGATTAATCTTCATAAAAGCTAAAATTAATAATGAACCTCCGGCTTCCATTTCTATACTGATGGAGGGCATTTAATTAGCATCTTTTATCTCATCCGAAGCACCTATATTCTGTATGAGAGATATGAATATGATAGTGGATCAATCCTTAGATAGATTTGGGGCAATACTAGTTTGGGAGGAGTGGCGGGACCAACCAGACTGGTCTCTGTGGTTTCGGTTGCAGGTTGAATTGACTTGTCGTGGGTATTCCATCCGAATTCTCAAGAATTGTCATGCCATGCTGCCCATAATCATGCCCTTCATCATATAGACTATATATTTGGGTCCCCGTCTCTATTTTCTGAGGTTGCCTCCATAATGTATGTCCTAAGAGAAGTTTCTGACCACTCCCCAATGTGGTTAGCTCTAAAATCCCCTGATCCACCCCCACTGTAAAGATGGAGGGTGCACCTCTTCTAGCTATCAGTATTCAGTCCCACAGATCGTATCCCAGACCAGATTCAAGTGTACTTTGAGGTGCACAAGCAGACCTCGGACTGTATCCTGGTGGGGGATGCATTTAAAGCATACCTCAAAAGGTGCATTAGATCATCCATATCCTTCATTAAAAAGGCTGCGGCAAGGGAGAAGGAGGAACCAGAGATTGGAGCTTCAGGAAGATCATTTGCACATTCCCTCTGCCTTTTGGGAAGAGCAAGGAATCACTGTAAGCAGGAAGATTGGTGGGATTAGCTGGGTCTACCTGCTCGGAGGACATCGTCAAACCAGAGATTAGAGTGCAAACTTGTACACTTAGTAGTATTTTACAGGTTTTATATCTTCACTACAATTCTTGACTTTTAGAAGTTTGGAAGTGGACATCAACTGACAACATGGAAAAGGAGAGGAGCCACTTGGTGACCGTATGTTATATGTTTACAGACCTACCAGAGGAAAAGCTAAACTTCACCTGCCAGAAATGCAAGCTTGTGTCTCTACTGGAGGAAAAGGTACATATTCTTCAGGAGAGAATAGCTACAATGAAACGTATTAAGGAAGGTGAGGATTTCCTTGACAGAGTAGAAGAAAGTCTTCAAAATGTTGAAGAAAAAGAAATGTCCAATGTACCTGCAGAAGCAGAGGAATGTGACCCAAAGAAGCAGGAGGATCAGGAGTCAGCCAACACCCATTGTGCTTGGGAACCAGTACAAGGTTCACATGCAGGGGGGCCTGGTACTGGTTCCTCAGCAAAAGGAGAAAAGGGTACAGCAAGAAATGACTCTACCCACAAAGAACAGAGCAGAGGAGAAAGAGGTACAGCAAGAAATAATTCTACCCACAATGAACTGTGTAGTAAGTGCACAGAGTCCTCTTGAATGGAGAAAAAGAAATGCTGTTGTGAAAAAGAAAAAGGGGGTGGTGGTTGTGGGGGATTCCATATTGAGAGGAACAAAGGCTGCTGTTTGCAGACCTGATATCTCCTGAGATGTGCGCTGTCTTCCAGGCGCACAAATCAAATATGTGTCTGATAGGCTGTCAAGACTCTTCAGTCGTACAGAACACCACCCATTCCTACTAATACATGTACGGAAAAATGACACTGCAAAAAAGGACCTTGCAACTATCTGCAGAGATTTTGAAGACCTTGGAAAGAAGGTGAAGGAACTAGGAGCACAGGTAGTCTTATCATCCATTCTCCCAGTGGATGGCCATGGAATAAGAAGATGGAACAGAATTCTAGAGGTGAACAATTGGCTACGTCCATGTTGCCGTCAACAAAGATTAGGATTACTAGACCATGGAGTGAATTACCTATATGATGAACTGCTTGCTTGAGACGGGTTGCACCTTACAAAAACAGGTAAGCATATATTTGGTGGGCGCCTTGCTTCACTCATTAGGTGAGCTTTAAACTAGAACAATATGGGAAGGGAAGTGACAGGCCAGGTAAAAATATAAAGCTAATTAATACATTTGAGAACCTCGCTATTAGAAGTGGAAAGAAAGAAAAAAGACAAAATATTCAGAAGGAAAGTAGAGGAGCAAGAGACATCGATCACAAACTAAAATGTTTTTACACAAACGCACACAGCATGAGAAACAAACCAGGAGAAGTGGAGCTCCTAACACAGGAAAAGAAATATGATGTCATAGGTATCACAGAAACATGGTGGAATGATATACATTATTGGAATACAAGGCTTGAAGGATACAACTTATTTATAAGAAACAGACCTAAAAAAAAGGTAAGGAGGTATTGTGTTGTATGTTAGGAAAACATTAATCTCCACAGAGGTTCAAGCTTCAGAGCATGGTAGTACTGTAGAAACTGTTTGGGTAAGAACAAAAGGAGAGAACAACAGAAAGGACACCATTGTAGGCATTTACTATAGGCCACCTGCATCAGATGGCCAAGCTTTCAAAAACCATGACATAGTGATTATGGGAGATTTTAACTATCCAGACATTTGTTGGGAATCTCTCTCAGGTAAAAGTAATGGATCCAACAAACTCTTATCCACTCTTGCTGACAGCTTTATCTTCCAAAAGGTTGAAGAGAAAACAAGGGGATCTGCTATTGTGAACCTAATTCTTACCAACAGGGGGGAAATGGTTGAGGAAGTAAGGGTGGCTGGGACCTTAGGAGGCAGTGATCATGCTATCCTTGACTTTTGGCTAAAAAGGGGAGGAAGACCTGAGAAAACTCAGACCTCAAGGTTGGATTTCAGAAAGGCAGATTTCAATGAACTGAGGGGTAGGAAGGATCCAATGGCTGGATTTTCCCTTATACGCTGAGATCAAGAAAGCCATGCTCTCTATGCCCAAAGGTAAAACAGCAGGGCCTGATGGCCTCCCTCTGGAGGTATTCTTACAGTTCAGGGAGCTGTTGGTCCCACAGCTGCTCCTGCTATATAATGGTACCCAGGATAGGGGATGTGCCCCAGATTCCTTTAGGGAAGCCAACATAATCTTTATCCTTAAACCTGATAAATACCAAGAGGATTGGGGCTCATATAGGCCCATCTCCTTACTCAACCTAGATTATAAAAATTCTAACAAGAATTCTGGCACTCCACTTAAACTTAGCTATACAGGATATTGTTCACCTGGATCAATCGGGATTTATATCAGGAAAATCCTCCTCAGATAATCTACAAAGAGTGCAGGTAGCCACACAAGTGGGGTGGAGATGGCAATCTGATTGTGCTTTAGATTCCCTTGATGCTGCCAAGGCATTTGACTCGGCAAAGTGGTGTTATCTACTGGTGGTGCTCCAAAGATTTGGGTTTGGAGAAACATTTTTAAAATGGATGTCCATGATATATAGTTCTCCGGTCGATATAAATATGACTTCAGTTGACCAGGGAAACTCATCAGGCCTGCCCTCTTTCCCCTCTCTTGTTCGCATTGGCCATAGAACCATTAGCCTTACTCCTTCGTTACGACACCCCATTTACGAAGGTATAGTAATAGGCCCTAGAGTAAACTGGTTTGGACTATATGCAGATGACTTGATTCTGTTTATGTTAAACCCTAAGAAAATCCTGCCACATGCTATCTTCCTGATTAATAGGTTTGGGCGTTATTTGGGCCTATATATAAATTGATCAATGTTCACATTTATGCCGCTGCAAACAAGAGACTGGATCATGGAGGATAAGATATGTAACCTCAAAGGTTTCCCCAAGTTTTAAATACCTGGGAATTCATATATCTAGAGATTTCTCTCACAGGTTTAATATGAATGTGGCCCCTTTCTCCAGAATAATGTCCTTATCGGTAGCAGGCCGAATCAATCTTATCAAAATGGTATTCCTCCCTAAATTTCTGTACTGTTTGGAACATGCAGATACAATAGTACCACAAAGGTTTTTTTTAAACAAAACTAACTCTCTATGAACCTACTTCACTTTAAACTGTACTACCTGGCAGGCCAAATTAGACACATTCTCCACTAGCTCTCTAAATCAGACCTCCCAAACTCTGAACATCATTTGATGCACTTCCTATCTGAGACTTCCCTCTGGATTGCACTGGAAAAAATGGATTTACATACTAAACTGCTACTCCCTATACACAGATTGGCCGCTAGAGTCTGGTAGATGTGTAAACAGATTATTAGATATGAAGGCACTCCCATGGAAACCCCCCTATGGGGTAATAGAGCACTCCCACACTTGCTGAACCTCCCAGATGTGCAATTCTGGATAGATCTTGGAATCAACTCCCTGGAGCATCTATACATTAATGGAGTTGTGGCCTCCTTTGAGCAGCTGCAGCAGCTTTACTAGGTCCAGTCACAGTGCCAGTTCCATATCCGTGTTTTTCTTGGTGAGGTGCTATTTCAGGTCCATAAGGCTGTAGCATTGCGTTGGATGGATAGGAAACCCTCTGTGCTCCCTCAATGGCGTAATCTAGTTAATTCTATTCTTCCAAACCAAAAGATTGTCTATAAAAATAGAAAGTGCCCAGATAAATTCTATAAAACCTGGGTAAATTAGTGTGGCTCATCAAACACAACCCACACGCAAAACGCATTTCAGCAATTGGTGGACCAAATAAGGTCTTAAACCCTTCAAGGTACCATATAGTTCTTCATAGGCTTTTCTGATTGTATCCTGAACTCAACAAGATACCTCATCATATATGTTATACTGTGTAAACTGTCTTAAGTAATTAAAGCTGATTTGTTTCCTTAAACCAAGGAACGAGCCCCGAGAAACCACGCCCCCTACAGCGTCAGCAGTGATGAGCCCCGGTAAACCACGCCCCCTACAGCGTCAGCAGTGATGAGCCCCGGTAAACCACGCCCCCTACAGCGTCAGCAGTGACGTGGTGCGGTCCCCAGGTGGTAGGCATACACCTCCCGGCACCTGTCAGATGACGTCGGCAGTTCGACGGGATCCTGCTCCCTTCCCACACGTGCTCTACCGGCGTTCAATATGGAGCCAGGAAGGGCTACAGCTGTAATCCATGGAGACACTTGATCAAGGTATAGGATGTATATTTATATGTGTATGACTGAACATTGTGTTTGTAAGCTTGATAAAGACGTCAGGAGACGTTGAAACGCGTTGCTTTTAAATATTTGTTTGTACTTTGAGGGAACAATAAATTTAGCCTGCTATTTATCACGGTGTTAGAGGCTTATTCCCTATCATGTCCCCAGGGCTGATGGTGTAGCGCAGCCTAAAGAAGAGTTTTTTTCTGTTTTTTGTTTGTTCTCTTTTCCTTAAACCAAGATATACTCAGATTTGTTACTGAGTTATTTAATTTGACATGTTCTTTATTCTCAATAAAACGAGTTTAAAAAATAATAGCTAGAACCAGGTTCACATCTGTGCCGGATCCTCCGTTTGGAGGTTCTATTGCAGATCTGGCACAAAATACTGGAAGAAATAGCGCTGCATGCAGCGGTTTTTTCTTCAGGTAAACTGCTGGGCAGTTGAGTGGAAACCGATTGGACCCCATAATAGTTAACAGGGTCCCTTCGGTTCTGTCATAAGATGGACCCGTTTGGGCAGAGGACTCCCAAATGAAGCAGGAAAACTGAACCCCTGACGCAGATGTGGAAGCAGGCTTAATTTGTTTGTGTTATAAAAACCTTGTAAACCACGGTAGTCGGTATGATGCTTGTCTGTCTCACGGATTTAGTAATCCAACAGGGCCCTGACTGGAGCTTCTGCCATTACAACTTGCCCTGGACAGAAGGTTCTAGAAATTTCTTCGGATACTTTCTCATGTTTAACTTTGTCTCCTATATCTTCACAGAACTTTTCATAACTTCAGAAGCACTTCTCTGCTGGGCTAAATGTGCCTTCTGATTAATCAAGCAGACACATTCATCCCACCCAGCCCTGTAGTTAGCGGAAAAAAACACCATGAACTTGGCTACCATGGATTTGGCACCAAACTACACAGAGTCCACTCAGGCACACAGAAACTTTCACAATTCTCAACTGCACACTCTTGCACAGTACTCATCCCAAGACAGTCAGCACTACATGCTACTACCAAATGTCAGCTACTACTGTATATCAATAAGCTGCATCACATACCTCTAATAAACATCAGAAAAGAGGATGGGGTGGAATTAAGGAGATGGTATGGAGACAAAAATAAAGAGAAGTAGTGGTAAAAGGACAAAATGTTATGATATTCAATATTACATAGTAACTGTTAGGGATTTTGTGGATCCACTGTGTCTCCCTGCCAAATGGAACCACCCATCAGAGAAGACAGCTGACACCTAGGCGAAGACAGGACAAATGCGATAACTCGGCGCAAGAATGGAAAATGGGTCTTATCCTGATCTCAAACGGAAGAAGTGTCCCTGTCCTGGAGGTACTCCTTATGGTGGAGAGGTCCAGGCTGCCTTTCCTGACCCTGGTCACTAGATGTCCCTACTTGCCTGATGGCAATGGGAATCCAGGGTCATATGCACCGAGCTACGCGGATATGCGGGAGTGAACGTAACGTGGGAACCAGAAACAGTCCAAAACAGAAAACACACAGAGAGAAAGGACAAATAAAACAAGACCCAGCAGAAAAACACACAAGAAGCTGGGGACATACTAAGATAACGAATAAGCTGGTTTGGAACACACAACGAACATAACACAGGCAGGAAGACCAAACCAGTGAGCCAGCAGCTTGCATTCAATCATAAAGGAAATTACATCAACAGCAGGCATCTTGGGTTCAGAATGGAGGGTTTAAATAGGAAGCTTGATTACAAATCCTCCCAAGCTGAGTAGAGGAGCCAGACACAGCAACCCTGTGACTGCTGGAAGAAACAGAATCAGGAGAACGGACAATGCCCTAGTCTCCTGGACCTAACAGTAACATAGTATTTAAGGCCGTAAAAAAAATATGTCCAAATAGTTCAGTCTGTTACTTTCCTGCCTCCCCAATGTTGATTTAAAGGAAGGCAAAAAAATCCCCAATGAGGTAGAAGCCAGTCTTCCCCATTTAAGTAATTAAAATTTCTTCCTGACTCCAATATGGCAATCTGAATAATCCCTGGATCAACAACTTTATATAATGAATGAGGGTATAATATGATGAATAAGGGTACCAAGCCTATTATGGAACCATGGATAGTTAAAATATAAAGAAATTTTAAAGGAATTTAAACCGACTGCTAGTAGCGGTTAACCCTTATATACTTTTTGGAGGTTCTCCTTTTAGCCTATTGGTACTAAGGTATATAATTCGTAGATCAAGAATATCTCCTTTTTTTTTTTTTTTAAAACCTCAAATCTGTTGAGTCATGGCATTGTCAATTTTATCCAAAGCCATGACCATAAAAGTACCAAAATCAAAGTTATGTGCAACCTCTGCATCTTTGGAGAGGCTAAGTTTAAGATAACCCTTATTCACTTTAGATTGATGCTCATTAATGCAACATTGAGGTGGCTGCGTAGTACGTCCCACAAAAGGGAGATCCCAAAATCCAATGAGCAGTCCAGGAAGGATTTGATCTGAAAGGATTCCTTGGTCACACAACATATGAACGTCTTTGCCTTATTTCTTAAATTGTGGCAGCACATACATTTGTTCCTCAAGAACAGAAGCAGCCTAGTAATCTGGAAAACAATTAGCAAATTGTAGAATTAGCAGGTTTTTGTATACAGGGACTGCTGGGAGCTCGTGTAGTCTTGAGAATTCTTGAGTGGTTTGGGAGGGATTCTTCCAACTAGATACAGATCCTAAAGTAGGGTGGGCCAATACTTTTTTAAAATGGTACGGATGGACCTATGATTTGGATTATACGTGGTAATGAAATTATGACTGTGTTCATGTTTGTTTTCTGTTGTTGTTGACTCCTGTATTGCAATGGTGTGTGGGTTTCTGACTTTGATCATCGCTGCTTTGATGAGCCTGATTAAAGGGGTTGTCCCGCGAAAGCAAGTGGGTCTATACACTTCTGTATGGCCATATTAATGCACTTTGTAATGTACATTGTGCATTAATTATGAGCCATACAGAAGTTATAAGAAATTTTTCACTTACCTGCTCCGTTGCTAGCGTCCTCGTTTCCATGGAGCCGCCTAATTTTCGGCGTCTAATGGACAAATTAGACGCGCTCCGTGTAGCTCCGTGTAGCTCCGCCCCGTCACGTGCCGATACCAGCCAATCAGGAGGCTGGAATCGGCAATGGACCGCACAGAAGCCCTGCGGTCCACCGAGGGAGAAGATCCCGGCGGCCATCTTCAGCAGGTAAGTAAGAAGTCACCGGAGCGCGCGCGGGGGGGGGGGGGGGGGTTGAAAAAAAAAAAACCCGTTTCGGCGCGGGACAACCCCTTTAAATATCCTTGCTGTTTAAATCTGTCTATTAAAATCTTGCTTTGTTTCTCAAAGTCTTCGTTCTTTATGCAGTTCCATCTGATTCACGTAAACTGACCATAAGATATGTTTTGCTTCAAGCTTTTATAATCGGTCCAGGAAGCTGTTGCTGTCAGTTGGCTTAAAATATGTCTTGGTCATGATGGTGTCGCCCTAGTGATCCAGAACAAGTTCCAAATAATTTATGAAAAAGTAAGGTTCAAGTTGTTTTCTTTGAGATATGTAGTAAAGTTCTTGAGGTCTTCCCCTGATCCTACCCAGATGAATATAGGATCATCTATATGGCATTTGTAAAACTTAATTTTGTCAAACACCCTGTGGTTGAAAGTGATGTAGATATCTTCGAATGCACCTATGAAAAGATTAGTAAGGCTAGGCTCAAATCTCATGCCCATTGCTGTGTCTTTCATGTGTTTGTATATCCATGAAGAAATTATTCTTAACGATGAATTAAATGCTGTCTATGATTAATTTTTCTCCAGGTGTAATACTTGGGTCGTTTGCTGGTTTCAAAAAACCTGTTATGACAGTTCAGTAAAGACAGGTTACAAAAACCCCAAAGTGTGTAAGTGGTGATCGGTAGAAAATATATATAAGGTTTTATTGACTTGATTCGGGACACCAGTGAACCTCCTCAAAAATCCAGGTTGGACTTAAAATTATCACACATTTATCCAGATTTCATTGGAGAATAGATACTTCTTCGGTGTTTATTCCATAAGCACAGGACAATACAGGAAATGCAATGCGTTTCAGAGGGCTTACTGACAAATTTGCCTCCTTTCTCATTCATATAACATATGTGAGATAATTTAGAGTCCAACCTGGCTTTTTGAAGAGGTTTGCCAGTGTTTGCAAACCACTTAATTAAGTAAGTAAACCTTATATATATATTTTCTAGCGATCACCCACTTACACAGTTTTGTGGGTTTTTGTCTTTTTTTCTGCTTTGTGGCCTAGGTACCAGCGTACCCTGGACTTCTCTCCAGATGCTCTCCTGGTCCATTGTGGACACCTAAAGGGATCTAATTGTGGTCTGGACAAGTGCTATACCCCCTAAAGGCAAATTAGTACCAGTGGTGTGGCGGCCTGCCTGTGATGGGCTGTCCACACTATGTGAGCCCTAACTTTTCATAATGTTACTGTTTTAATACATTATCCTTATTTTCAAGATCCATCCTGATAACATATGTCTGATATACGTTTCCTGACAGGAAGACAACATACTATGCACTAAAAAAAGACCTTGTAAACTAGGCTACTTCCTGTTCAAATTCCTGTTTTTGAATTTTCAACATTAATTATGCTTATAGCAAAAGCCATTTTCAAGATCTGATTATAAAATAGTAGATTTCACCTTGTTTATCCTTAACACCAGCCCGATGATTACCTGAATGATCATTTACATGAATGCTTGTTCCTAATCATTGCCCAGTGTGAGCATGTCCAGCAATCAAACAAGAAACTGTAAAATGCTTGTTTGTTGCAAGTTTCGTACAGGCATAAACACTATCATTTGTCGGCAGCACAACTGCTCACATAAACAGGGGATAGGCTGCTGACAATAATGCCAAGTGTATGAGAGAAGTGAAAGACTGAACAATCGTAGAAACATTTCTATGAATTTGCTATAATGACACACCTCGCTTGTTGTGCACAAATTATTTGCCCCTGTTAACCCCTTGAGTAGCACGCCCGGAAATTTTCCGGGACGAGCTCCACTGCTCATAGCAACATAGCCCGGAAGATTTCCGGGCTATGTATCACTATGGGAGCTGCAGAGCACAATGCCACAAGCTGTGGCACTGTGCTCTGCCTGCACAGACCCACACAGAGCAGTGCAGGACTTTGAAAAACCAGCAGAAGATATTGCCGATGTGCCGGCAATCTCCTGCTTTGTTTACAGGTTGCCATAGAGACCATCGGCTTGTCAGAAGCAAGCCGATGGTCTCTGTGGCAGGGAGAGCTTGCTGCTTGGCTGTCAGAGGAAAGCTAGGTACTAGCTCTTACAGCAGAGATCAGAGAAAACCTCCGATCTCTGCTGTGTTAACCCTTTACATGCTGCAGTCTATGTGACTGCAGCATGTAAAGGGCTGTCACTGCAGCATGTAAAGGGCTGTCACCATCGGACCCCCGGAATGTGATCAGGGGGTCCGATGGGTGCCTGTGAAAGTCCCCTAAAGGGACAAAAAATTAAAATAAAATAAAAATTAAAAAAAAAAAGTTACAAAATTATAAAAAAAATAATAAAAGCACTTGTCTCCCTTTACTTTGTAAAAAAAATCAAAAATACAATCACACATGTGGTATCCATGCGTCATAATGACCCAGAGAGGGAAGTTAATACATTATTTAACCCCTTAATGACATGGCCCCTTTTTTTCTTTTTTCCCCATTTCTTTTTTTCCTCCCCCGTTTAAAAAAATCACAACTTGTCCCGCAAAAAACAAGCCCTTATATGGCCATGTCAATGGAAAAATGAAAAAGTTATGGCTCTTGAGACGCAACTGCAAAATTAGTTGAAATTCAATGATTAGACCATTTTAAAAAACCTGCCCTGGTGGGCACGACAGGGTGGTAGGAAACCCGCCACTCAAGGGGTTAAAGGACTCTAAGGCAATTTGAGACCTTTCTTTTTAACCAAAACTAGAATTATGATGCTGTGCAAAGGTTTTAGACAAGTGTGTAAAAAATGCTGCAAGGTAAGGGAGGCTTCACACGATTGTATCTGTGCATGTTTCGGGGATTCTGCAAAGCAGGGAACAACAGCAGGGGAGCATAGGAGCGGCACAGGAGCCACCAGCCGCAAGAAGACCAGGAGAACCTCTGGGTGTGTTTCCCCCTGTACCGCTACAATTGGTGGAGGATGCGAGCATTAAAAGACCCACGGTTACATGTCCTGGGTGAAAGCCGCAGTAAGAATGCAAACTGCCACGACAGCTATGGAGGAATTGGTGAAGCAGCTGGTGCAAATGAATGTGCAGCAACAGCAGGTGATCGCTCAGCAGCAACAAGTGCAACAGGAGACAAACCAACTCCTGGTAAAGCAATTGGGCATGCTAACTAAGGCCATTCAGACTAAAGAGACTGTAGCTCTCCCCAGGCAATATGCCGGGAGCGACGTTTTGAAGACAGTAAAAGGGGATTTGCAAAAAATGACCCCGCAGGATGATGTGGAAGCTTTTCTCGCCATTTTTGAATGGGTGGCGGAAAGGGAGAATGTTACGATCATGTGGGCAGACTAAGCACGGGGGCCCACACGATCGTACCCAAAGGAAGTAGTCAGTAGTAGTATGCACGCACACAGGTTGCACACGGGTACACATGAGATTCACACGGAATCCAGGCAACTGACCCAGTGCTACAAGGGAGGATGAAATGGCCCTACCTAAGCAGGGACATCGCCCCAGTAAGAGGGTGGCCCAACGGTCTTCGGAACTGGGCCATAGCTGATCCTAAGAATCATGCCACAGAGCAGGAGACATACACATGCCACATAACAGGGACTGAACAACAGGATACACAGAGCAGAGAACACAGCATACAGCAGCCAAAATGCAACTGCTAGTAACAGATAAAGCTATGTATAAATACCAGGTATTAGTTGATATTTTGTACAAAATGTGGAAGCTAGCGGGCCAACTTCATGGACCTGGTTATACCGCTAGTCCCTACAGAGAGAGAGACACAACCAGACCTACTTCCAACAGATAAGGATTAATGACTGCTCACTCTAGAACCCAGCCAGAGACTGACAGGAGCAGGGTTTATATGTGAGCACAGACCCAGGTGATTGGCTAGCAGGAAGTACCACACCCAGCCAGCTCAATTAACCCCGTAAGGGCTGTGCTGCTAGGAAGCTTAGAACTAGAGATCCCAGCAGCACACATAACAGAGACGTTGCCTCCAGAGCAGTGGATTGAGGTGTTGGCCCCGTATTTAACTGGGGAACCCCAGAAAGCTTACTACGATTTAAGCCAGCATCACGCTCGGGAGTACAACAAACTAAAAGTCGAGATTCTGGCTCACTTAGGAGTAAGCATGGTGGTCTGAGCACAGCGAGTCTACAGCTGGAAGTATTCCCAGCTGAAGCCGCCAAGATCCCAAATGTTTGACCTGCTACATCTGGCCTAGAAATGGCTGCAGCCAGAGATGTCCTCACCCCCGCAGATGGTGGAAAAAGTTGTGATGGACCTGTTTGTGCAGTCCCTGCCTAAGTCCATGCAGCGGTGGGTTACCCAGGGAGACCCGCGGAATGCTGATGAGTTAGTGGCCCTTGTGGAGAGATACCTCACAGCAGAGGAGACATTTCCTACTACAAGGTACAATCATTGTGGTGCCAATCCTGGAGTGGAGGCCCGGAGGAGGGAGTTCTCGACCAATGCCGAAGAGAGGCCGAAGAACCCACAGGGAGCAGTACCTGCCAGGAGAAGCCAAGCCACCCCGATTGTCTGCTGGGAGTGCCAGTCTCCGGGGCATATTGCAGCCCACTGCCCTACCCACGCCGAGCTCCTGGTTTGTGCACCCTGTCTGCAGTGCACCTCTGTCTCAAGACCTGCAGCCACAAATGTGTAAGGTAACAGTAAATGGGGCAAGGGTGGCAGCATTGTTGGACTCAAGGAGCCTGGTAACTTTAATCAATGCCTCCTTCCCGCATGTGGTGGTTCAGGGAGAAAAGTTGGGGGAGATATGCATCCATGGGGACACTAAAGGCTATCCGGTTGCCAACGTGGCTATAAACACTGACTGTGGGGTTTGTGTACACAAGGTTGGGGTGGTGAGGAACTTACTCCACCCAGTGATATTAGGAAGAGACTTTCCTCAATTCTGGAGCTTGTGGGCTAAGCTGTCACACCCCATTGTTCAGGCCGGTGCGCCAGGACACAGCAAGGTTGCTTTGGACAATGAGGCGGTTGATCGGGAGTTGCCATTCGCCGGTTTGACTGGGGAAGAGGAGTTATCCTCAGAACCCCAGATCCCTGATCTCAAGGTATCGCTGGGTAATTTTGGGAGCGCACAACGTAATGACCCCAAGTTGAAACATGCCTTTGAAAATGTAACTGTGTTGAATGGTGTTTCTCAAGATGCATGGGTCGAGGGGAGGTTCCCTCATTTTGCTATTAACAATGAGTTGTTATACAGAGTAACAAAAATTAGAGAGGAGGTGGTGGCGCAACTTCTTGTACCTGGTTGCTATAGACAAACAGTCTTACACGCAGCCCATTCACATGTGTTGTGGGGCCATTTGGGGGCAGAGAAGACACAGGAGCGCATTCTGCAGAGGTTCTTTTGGCCAGCCTGTTATAAGGAAATAACAGATTTTTGCCAGGCCTGTCCCACCTGCCAGGTGACTGCCATGGCTCCCCATGTTAAGAGTCCCTTGGTTCCATTATCCATAATTGAGGTGCCGTTTGAGCCGATAGCCATGGACCTCGTAGGACCTCTAGTAAAGTCGGCCTGGGGTCATCAGTACATTCTAGTAGTGGTAGATTATGCAACCAGGTATCCAGAAGCTATTCCGCTGAGAAATACCTTGTCCAAATGTATTGGGAAAGAGTTGGTACACATTTTCCCGGGTGGGTCTGCCTAAGGAAATATTGACAGACCAGGGGACGCCGTTTATGTCCAAGGTGATGAAGGAACTCTGCAAACTGCTGAAAATTAAGCAGCTGCGGACTTTTGTTTACCACCCCCAGACTGATGGGCTGGTAGAAAGATTTAATAAAACCCTAAAAAATAGGTTGAAAAAATTGGTAGAGACAGATGGCCAAGACTGGGACTGTCTGCTTTCCTATTTCTTATTTTCCATTAGAGAGCATCTACAAGCGTCCATGGTTTTTTTTCTGTTTGAGTTGTTATATGGGCGACAACCCCGTGGGTTGCTTGATATAGTAAAAGAGACATGGGAGAGTGAGGTTACACCGCATAAAAGTGCGATTGAGCATGTGACCCAAATGCAGGATAGGATTGCAAAAGTCATGCCCCTGGTTAGGGAGCAACTTCTTAGGGCACAGGAGAGTCCAGCCAGGATATATATTAGGTCTGCAAAGGTCAGGGAATTCAGTCCGGGGGATCAGGTATTGGTCCTGGTACCCACAGTAGAGAGCAAGTTCCTGGCCAAGTGGCAAGGGTGGTATGAAGTCCTGGAAAAGGCGGGGGACGTTAATTACAAAATACACCAACCAGGTAGAAGAAAGCCCATACAGATCTATCATGTAAACTTGTTAAAAGCCTGGAAGGAGCAAGACTCTCCGGTCCATCCTTGTTTGGCTATGGAGTCAGGATGTGGCATTCAAGACGTGATGATAGCCGAAACGCTATCAAGATTCCAGGCGCTACAAAGCAGAGATTTTCTGAAGCGCAATAAGGATTTGTTCACTGATCTGCCTGGTTGCACCAATATCATTGAACACGAGATCCTTACGGACCCCTGGTAAAAGTCTGCCAGAAACCATAGCGAATTTCGGAAGCCCGTAGGGAAATAGTGTCGGTAGAAGTAAAACGAATGTTGGCACTAGGGGTAATTAAGCCATCTAAAAGTGGGTGGTCAAGCCCAATAGTGCTGATGCCAAAACCCTCTGGGGAATGACGGTTTTGTAATGACTACAGAAAACTCAATGAGGTCTCAAAGTCGGATGCCTACCCCATCAACTCATCCATGCCTAGGGTGGATGAGTTGATTGAGAGGTTAGGGTTCGCCAGGTACATAACCACACTGGAGTTAACAAAAGGGTATTGGCAAATTCCTCTCTCAGCAGATGCTAGGGAGAAGACGACTTTTTCCGTCCCAGAAGGTTGTTTTCAATATGTGAGAATGCTCTTTGGGTTGAAAGGTGCCCCGGCTACATTTCAAAGGGCAATGGATAGGTTGTTAAGTCCCCACAAAAGATACGCAGTGGCTTACCTGGATAACATTGTCATCTTTAGCTGTGATTGGGAGAGCTATCTGAGTAAAGTCCAGGCTGTACTGGACTCAATCAGAGTGGCTGGGTTGGAAGAGGTGAAGTATCTGGGTTTTATCATGGGAAGGGGTTTGCTAAAGCCCCAACTCAATAAAGTAGAGGCCATACAGAATTGGCCCCAGCCCCTCACAAAGAAACAGGTGAGAGCCTTTTTGGGGTTAGTGGGCTATTATGTTTTGTCCCTAATTTTGCTATGATGGCAGCCCCATTAACAGAGCTAACAAAAGGGGGGAAATCGGAAATGACCCACTGGTCACCAGAAACGGAAGGAACATTCAGGAATCTAAAAAGTGCATTGTATCAGCAGCCCGTGTTGGTGGCACCTGACTTTACAAAAACGTTTGTAGTCCATATGGATGCATCAGATGTAGGGCTAGGAGCAGTAATGTCGCAGGAGGTTAACGGCGAGGAACATCCTGTAATGTTCTTGAGCCGAAAAATTACTGCCTATGAAAAAAAATATGCGATAATTGAGACAGAGGGGTTGGCGATAAAATAGGCCCTGGACTCACTCCACTATTACCTCCTGGGAAGAAAGTTTAAGCTAGTGTCCGATCATGCGCCCCTGAAATGGATGTACAAAAGGAAAGGGAACAATGCTAGGGTAACAAGGTGGTTCCTGGCCTTACAAGAATTCGACTTTGAGGTTGAACACAGGCCAGGAAAAGCAAATGGCAATGCGGATGCCCTGTCAGGGGTCAGTTGTTGGGTAGAGGTTTGTGCCCAGCCCCTGGCTTGGGGCAGAGGGTGGAGGTATGTAGCAGGGTAAGAGGTGAAGTGAGGGACGGATGATGTATATCACAAAGGTTACTATCATCCGTGATATAGATCCGCCGGTCCGTTCCTCACTCCAGTACGGAGTTCCACCTGAGCAGGACAGATGGTGGATATAAAATTGGTCCAGCTGACATGTAGAGAGAGGTGTGTCCTGTTGTGTTTGCTAATACAGGACTGCTGATTTAAAAGGACTTTCCTTATATCTTTTTGTTATCTGGAGAATGCCAGTACTTTATGTTTTGTTCCTCAAGCCTGAATAAAAGACAAGTCGTTCAGCATTTGGTCGTGGCCTGGTGTTTCCCCCTGCACTGCTACATATGGGTTGTATGAAATAGATATTATCTACCCTTGATATGTGATTGGTGATGTCCTGCAGCTTTTGTTAAACCCTATCATTAATAATGCCACATTTTTTCTGCCACCTTAGATAATAATGCCAACTTTTCTATCTCCATTATTAATAAGGCCACCATTTCTGCCCCCATAATTAATAATGTTGCCTTTTCTACTCCCGTTATCAATAAAGCCTCTTTATCTGACCCTCAGCCTCAAAAATAAATAGTGCTGCCTCTTCTGCCGCTAATTCAGCTATTAAAAAGAAAAAAAGCAAAATCAGCCATATGCTCAACTCTGTCACAGCGCTCCCCCAAGCAGCTCTGGACCAGTCTTCTGCTCTTCATTCTGTTCCTCTCTACTGGGGTCAGCATTGGTACGTGGTACATACCGGGACACGTGACCGGCATTTGCCTGTCACCAGTTTTAGTCACGTGTCACAGCACATATCATGTGACCACACTGACCCTTAACGTCAGGGAGGGAATGAAGAGGGGAAGACCATTCCAGAGCTGCTTGGGGGAGCACTGTGAGAGAGGTGAGCATTTTTAACGAATGTGCTATATGCATTACCCAATTCTGCAAAAAAAAGAACTCATCTGGACCTCATTAGCCTAAATAGCCATTTAAACGTGGGAGCTTTCATCTGCAGCGCGCGAATCAACATGCCCTGCGTGCATAAAAAGAACATTAAAAAGTTTTGATATGCACGCAAATCAACCTTATGCATAGTGTAAATATTCTGCACTGAAGCATGCACAATTGCGCATACACTCATATGAAGGAGCCCTGAGTTACAGATTCTGAATGTCTACATACATGTAGTGCACACAAGGGCATGCTTTTTGGGTACATTCACACATAGTATGTATGCCGTGTATCTTTCCATGTGGATTTACAGTACAAGCAATGTGGATGGGATACACTGCAGGAAAAAAATCTTCTGTGAAAATTGACCTGCAATGCGGATTTTATAGCCACAACATGTCCATTTGTGCTGCAGGCTTTCTCTGTGGATTTCACCTTTGCAAATGAGGGGGTGAAATCCGCAGCAAAACCCGTAGCAAATCTGCATGCAAGACTCCATTCATGCATCGTTCAATTCTCCGTACAGTGTTCCCTTCCGTGGGCTCCAACTGGTATGCCAAAAATGTCATTAGGAATTATTCAGACGACCGTATGCACAAAAACGTGCGCCGCAATGTATTTGGGCATTAACAAGGTTTTGAGGTTGATTTGCACTTGTATCTATGCATATTACTGTACTTTTTGTGTATGTACAGCCAGTTCACACTTGCGTGACACATACCCTTGGATTATGCTCTCTGCCCTCCAAGATGGCGCTCCCGAACCCAGAGGGGGCGTTCCCCTGATCTACCCCATCTGCTAACTACCCTCGCTTCATCTTTAAACCCTTAGCTCCATCAACTCTTGCTAACCTTGTCATGTGGGCCTTCTTCTATGGCCATGCGGTCCTCATTCTGGCCCCTGCTATATGAAGATACTAGGCTTATATTAATAAGGGTCTTAACATGTAAGACCAATTGTAACCCTGGTATTAACCATTGGGCAATCAAAAATATAACATCCTTAATCCATTATTTGGCAGTAATGAGGTTATTAGGGAGCTACTGACTTCAGTTTTTCACTTACACTTTCTGATTACATATTACTATTGAGAAACTGAACAGAGAACTTATTTAATGGCATGAAGATAGGAAGAGCAGAATTGGGATAAAGAAAAAAAGGGATATTTTTTGTTCAGAAACATAGAGGATACTGACAAATGAGTTAAAAGTAAAACCATGGGTGAAAGTAAGCAAATATGTCCTTTGTTCTCTGCAAAAACAAAGCAAATGTTTTTTCTATTACTATGCCTTTTTAGATTACACTTTGGTTTCAAGCTATGCCATTTAGAAATGGACTGAAGCAGCAAGAATGCAGTACAGACCATAAGAATTAAGCTGAGCATATTATCATATCTACAAATAATAATTGAGGAAGAATGTGAGTAAAAGGATTAGTAAAGAGTTGCCTATCATATGTTTCCCAGATGTATAGAAAGGTCCAAGTTTGGATAGTATTTTGACCTCCACTTTTGTAATGTATACTTTGACGACAGATTTCAGTTTTTTCCTTTAAAGAAGTGTCCTGATTAAAACAGCCCCTTTTTAATAAGCCATCGGGAAATCAGTTCCAGCCTTTCTCACGCCCATCAGCTGTTATCAGCTGTCAGCCATACACAGTGTAGCATTACATGTCGTCTGCTGAGTAAATAGCCCTTCTTGATAGAGTTGAAACCGGTCCTTCTTTATCTGTAAACATGCACATATTTTAAACAATAAAGCAGCAAGTTTGTCACACCAGTGCCTCCCCTTCTATGGAATTTACCCATTGGCTATAATGGGGTCCATTCATTTTCCTCTCTTAGCTGGAAGCAACAGTGCTACATGCTGTGCTTTTGCTTCCAGTATTTTGAGCCAGGCCTGGTTATGTTATACTGATATTAGCTATTGCTGGTTATGTTATATTATTTGTGCATGGTTTTAGGTGGGATGCAGGGCACAGAGTACTCTGGTCACAGGTGTGGACGCTGGAGTGTGGAACCACACAGGCTCCTTTAGGCGTTGAGTCTGAGACTATAAGTGTGGGCTGTATGGAGACTTTTGTTGCACAAATTTCCAATTTTAACTATCAAACTTCACCTGTAGTCAGTGGTAATACTGTGAGCTGCATGCCATTGAGTACAATCCCGTGAACTGCAGCTGTAACTCAATATTTAAAATTTGGAAGTTGCACCACAAAAAGTCTCCATATATCTGTAGTCTAAATGGGGCTGGTTTACGCTCTTTATTGTGAATTGTGATGTTTTTTGCATTTGAGGGTACAGCAAGGTTCAATTGTGGCTGCATAAACTGGCCTGATCTATGATAACTGGAGTTGTGTCCAGCCAGTGAATCCCAAAAAAAGTGCTGTTGATTCTGGCATCCCATATTGGCTGTGTCCTTGCTTGCAACTAGCAGTCCTGAGAAGAACCCTTTACCAGCAGTGTCACAATTATCTGGTTAAATAGACTCTACTGTGGGCTCAACAATACCCTGGGAATACTGCTGTGATGACCAGAGACTATTTAACCAAACAAGTCCTGCCTTTGTTCTGTTTAAGTGAGTTGCCCCATGAAGTGAAAAGTGTGCTTAAAAAGAGACTGTAACCAATTGACTGCCTGCCCTATTGAGAGACTGTTCATTGCTAATAGCAACTGTCAAGCTATGAGCCTATTGGACCTGTAACCTTTAAGTCTTGTGCCTCCTCAAGTTAACTCAAGTTTATTGTTGAATATCTGCCTCTACACTGCACCAACCTTGAGAGGGCCAACAAAATAAGAGTCACAGGCAATACACAAAACTGACTCTCTTACATATCTTAGTATCTACTTTTGAATCACCATTTTGTCTTACTGCTTTATTAAACACACTTTGTTTGACTTTACATAAATATCGCTATTTTGCTTTAACTTTGCATAGAGGCCATTATAATTTTCAGCCATCACCAAAAAATATGATCCTACGTTAGGAGCTTCCATTGCAAATTCTGTTATATTTCAGGGGAATAAAAGCACTGCATGCAGATCATGGGACCTTAGTAGAACCCAATGGACCCCATTATAAGTCAATATAATGCATCTCCTTTCCCTGTTATGCAAGGGATCTGACGCATTGTGGCTTCCATCGTGAACGATTCACATAATGCTGATGTGAGCAAAACCTAACAATCATGTACTACCAGTGGAATAAAAGTCATGAAAAATGTATCCAAAACTGGATTAAAGAGTGCAAAGAACAGGGTTACGTGTATTTAAGATAATAAAGAGGTTAGGGCCCTTTTACATGGAACAAACATCATTCAACTAATCATTGAATTATGCGAAAATCATTCAGCGTAAACATCTGCAACGATTGAACGACAGACGATGATTCTTTTGCATATAGTTCGTCACTTATTTTGTGCAAGCATAAAAACCATCATTTGCCAATCATTGCATGTAAAAGGCGATCATTCAGTCATTCAGAAACCCTTCCCATGGGATTCCAGACTCCCCTGACAGACCAACAATGAACTGAAGGAACTGAATGAAAAAATGATTTAAAAAAAACGTAAACGATTATTTGCGCATATACGTAAATGAACGTCAATTGAAAGCAAACAACCTATTTGTTCGCTAAATGATCAATTCCTCCATGTGGAAGGACCCTTATTCATATAATATTATTTAACTGACTGCACTTTACAGTTATAAAATACGGTGACTAGTATAGCAGTACAAGTCATTCAACTATGTTGAATTTCCGTAGATGCAACGGAAAGACACCTACAGTATTTGAAGCTGAGCTACCAATAAACAGAAGGATTTTAATATCTGCCAAAGTATAACATTCAGTTTCACCATTCTAATAATATCAATTCCAGCTGTTTCCTTTCTGCAAGGTACAAAAACCTAGTAAAAAGATTTTATTGATTTTCTTTCCAACTCTTTTCGGAGAAAACCACTTCAGTGGGTATTCTTCTGCCAAATGAAGAAAAGGATAAGTGCATGAAAATAGCAAAGATAAAGCCAAGAATTTATAGGTTACCATCACCGACCAACACCTGAGATTTAAGATCTGTGATTAAGAATGTATTTTTCTACAGCTATATTCTAGACCAGACCTGGGCAAAGCACGGCCCACGGGCCGCATCCGGCCCGCTGAATAGCTCGGACCGGCCCGCAAAGAGTGTCCTGGTGACTCACCAATGAGTCCGGTGTCAGCAACGGGAAGCAGCGAAACTATGCACTCCGAAGCCTTGTCCATTTTGTTCACTTCTGTGCTGTGCTAATAGTTATTCAGGCCTTACTTATTCAAGCACCTCTACCAATGACGTAGGCTTGAATAACTTTATTAAACAGCACATAAGTTAACAAAATGGACAAGGCTTCGGAGTTTGTAGTTTCACTGCTTCCCGATGCTGAGTAAGTGATGCCACTGTAACTTCTGAGTGCCAGGATGCTCGTTGCGGACCTTGGGGAGTGCCAGGACAATCGTTCCACGCTCGTCATTGGTAAGTGTCAGGACTTTTCCCTTTGCATTGTAATTAGAATAATAATATTCACTTTTTAATTCATTCATTTTCAATGGCGGCCGTATTCTGGCCGCAAATCGGGCGGCTGGAATACGGCCCCATTAAGGCAATGTGCATGGAGCCTTCGTATGTTGGTCTGGCCCTCTAAAACCATTCCAATTTCTCATGTGGCCCCATGGGAAAATTAATTGCCCACCCCTGTTCTAGAGTCTTCAGCCTAAAGCTCGAATACATTTCATGATAATATTCCAGAGGAGTCAGCTTAGTACAATGGAGTATGCAGTTATGTTATTTCCAGAATTGGTTAATAGCTTACACAACTGTCATTGCTCAACTACCTTGAAGAATAATCAGCTTCTATATGAGGCCGGTTCTTATTTATATTATAGTTGACACATGCTGTATAGGGGATTATTAATGTAAGAGAAGCCATAATATTTTCTATCCTCCATCTTGTCTTGTAACCTGCTCTTCTTCTTTATTTCTGTCTTTGCTTAGCACATATTCAGATATTATGATCGCAAACAATCACAGAAATGCAAAGCCGTTTTCCAAAGTCATTTACTGAGGTCTCATGAGAAGCAGCTTCAATCAGCCTGAGAGAAGTCCTGCCTACAGAGTGATGTCACTGCACTTGCTGTTTTTAATAACCAATGATAAGAAATGAATTATAAGACATTATCCATATTTACAAGTGAGAAGTCTTCTAGCCTCATTTCAAATGTCTTTGTATAAATACTTCTGCTGATTAACTAATAAAACAGATTACTTCCTATCACATTCGGAAATGTGTGTGATATGTAAGCTTCCTTGAGCTCAAGCATTAACTCTTTAACTTTGGCCACCTGAAAACATACCAATTAGCAAATATTGCACTAACATTAGTGCAACTGTTTTAGGGTGCATTCACACGAACGTATATCGGCTCGGTTTTCACGCCGAGCCGATATACGTTGTCCTCATGTGCAGGGGGGGAGGCTGGAAGAGCCCAGGAGCAGAAACTGAGCTCCCGCCCCCTCTCTGCCTCCTCTCCGCCCCTCTGCACTATTTGCAATGAAGAGAGGCGGGGTGGGGCGGGGCTAATTCGTGCCCCTTAGCCCCGCCCCGTCCCACCTCCTCTCATTGAAAATAGTGCAGAGGGGCGGAGAGGAGGCAGAGAGGGGGCGGGAGCCTCAGTTCCTGCTTCTGGCTCTTCCAGGCTCCCCCCCCTGCAGATGAGGAGGACGTATATCGGTTCGGCGTGAAAACCGAGCCAATATACGCTCTTGTGAACGCAGCCTTAGAGGTATTTAAAAATGAAAACATGTGTTCTATTTAAAAGTTACAATTTTCTTAAAGGGGTTGCTCATGAAGATGAAGCAGCCATGGCTTCTGGAACTCCAGCGATCATCACTCCAGAAGACGCTACAGAAGATCACTGCAAGAAAGATGTACAGTAGCATTAAATGTTAGCCAAATAAATGACAAATCATGTCATAGAAATGTTTTTTTTCCATTTTAGGGTGCATTCACATGAACGTATATCGGCTCGGTTTTCACGCCGAGCCGATATACGTCGGCTCTCTCTGCAGGGGGGAGCCTGGAAGAGCCAGGAGAAGGAACTGAGCTCCCGCCCCCTCTCTGCCTCCTCTCCACCCCTCTGCACTATTTGCAATGAGGAGAGCCGGGACAGGGGCGGGGCTAATTCGTGCCACCTAGCCCCGCCACATCCCGCCTCCTTTCATTGCAAATAGTGCAGAGGGGCAGAGAGGAGGCAGTGAGGGGGCGGGAGCTCAGTTCCTGCTCCTGGCTCTTCCATCCTCCCCCCCTGCAGATGAGGACGACATATATCGGCTCGGTGTGAAAACCGAGCCGATATACGTTTGTGTGAATCCAGCCTTAGGGCTTAGTCAGACGGGCGTTTTTTGCCGCGATTTGCGCATGCGCATGCGTCCGGCGATTTTTTAAAACCATTGCTTCGCAATGGTATCGGACACATGAGCGCTTTTTATGCGCTCGTCCAAAAAATTATAGAACAAAAAATCGCAGATCGCACCTATCTGCGATCTGCGATTCCTGTTCGCTTCTGTATATGCGCTCAATGGGGCCGGCGGCAGCAGCGCCGACCCCATTGAGAACATATAGAAGACAAATCATTCTTCTCTGCCACAGCTGTAACAGCTGTGGCAGAGAAGAACGATGTTTGCCCATTGAATTCAATGGAGCGGCAATACAGCCGCTCCATTGAAAGCAATGGGCTGCCGGCGTGCGCGGGGTTAATTGTCGGGAAGGGGTTAAATATATAAACCCTTCCCTGCAATTCATGCTAAAATGTGTTAAAATAAAAAAAAATTGTATACTCACCTTTCCGCTGCAGCCGGAGTCCAGCCGCGGCCGCTGTCAGTTCTCCTGAACTGCTTCTCGGCACTATTCAGCCGGCGGGGCTTTAAAATCCCCGCCTGCTGAATGATCTGCTCTGATTGGTCACAGCCTGACCAATCAGAGGCCGGTTTCACTCACACACCCATTCATGAATTCATGAATGGGTGAGTGACTGCTGCCTCTCAGCGCTGAGCCAATCAGGGGCAGGTCTGACTCACATCCATTCATGAATTCATGAATGGGTGTGAGTGAGGCATGCCTCTGATTGGCTCAGCGCTGAGCCAATCAGGGGGCAGGTCTGACTCACACCCCCTTCACACCCACTGCAGGACGGCTGCCCGGAGCTGCAGGCAGAAGGTGAGAATGCAATTTTTTTTTATTTTAACACATTTTAGGATGGATTGCAGGTAAGGGCTTATATATTTAAGCCCTTACCGACAATTCATCCCACACTCGCCCGCAGCGCATTGCTTTCAATGGAGACGGCTGTATTGCCGTCTCCATTGAATGCAATGCGCTGGACAGCTCCGGCCCGTTTCTAATGAAACGCGGCTAGGAGCAGATTTTCGGGCGATTTGCGGGCGACTTGCGCGCACCGGTCACGCGATTTGCGGATGCGCATCCGTCATGCGATCCGCAAATCGCGGCAAAAAACGCCCGTCTGACTAAGGCCTTAGACTTAGAACCAATAGATTGGTCTATAGGGGCAATCCTTTCATGCACTTCTCTTACACCTCCATTGCATTGCATTTGCAATCAAATTCCATTAGTAATTTAGTGAAGCAATTTTACTACTGTGAATATTAATATGAAATTTTACTGCTGACATTTTGTTCCCTAAGTGTATGGACATTCAAAGGAGTAGAAAAGATACTACATATATTTATTTCCATTGAGTTCCTGCATTCAAGAGCAGTCTTTAATATCCTTACTGCATACATTCTGAAGCAGTGCTCACTTTATAGGTAGTGATGAGCGATTAGTGGAATAATCAGTTCGTATCATTATTGGATCAATTTAACAAAAATCACCATTAGGCCGCCTGCAGACGAGCGGGTCGGATCCGACGGCGAGAATTCTCGCCGCGGGACCCGACCCCAGCGCCTGCAGGGAGCAGCGTGTACTCACCCGCGCCCGGCTGCCCCGGCTCTTTCATGTGCCGGCTGCCGGGCAGCCGGCGCATGCGCAGACCGGAGCCGGCAGCCGGGTGAGTGACGTTTCTGTGCGAGGCTCTGCGAGCCCCGCACAAAAATAGGACATGCGGCGGTTTGTTTGCCGTGCGAGATTTCGCGCGGCCAAACCGCGGCCGTCTGCATGGGAGTGCGTATTGTAATGTACTCCTATGCAGGCTTTGAGCGGCGGAAATCCCGCAGGAAATCCCGCCGCGGGATTTCCGCCCATGTGCAGGCGGCCTTAATTGGGACAGTTGATTCTGACTCCCATTATGCCTGTTTCACACGGGTGACACGATATTGCCACAACAAAATTACAGCGATATCGCATCAGTGGTCAGTGATATCACTGCATATTTTCGCAGTGCTATCGCGATTTTGAAGCGCTAGAAAGTCACGCAACTTTGTAGCATCATGTGCAAGGATTTTTAGGGAGGGGCTTGAAATATAAGCCCTACCCCAAAAATAAGCCCTAGCTGCAGGAGAAAAAAAATACATACATCACTTAAGAGGCACTGTCCGACTTCGCTGCATCTTTTCCCCAATCCCCAGCACTGATCTTCAGTTAATGGCTGTGATTGGTTCAGTGAATGGCTGTGATTGGTTCATTGAGCGCTGTCTCTGATTGGCTGAGCACCAGAGGCAGTGCTATGTGGAGGTGGGAAATTTGTAATCCCTGGCCACAAGACAGCCCTTCTTGGGTGATGTATGTGGGTTGTTTTTTTTTTATCTGCAGCTATGGCTTAGTTTAGGGTTTTGACAGTAAGATTTCCTACTGTCAAAGTTGCATTGCACTACACGAAAACAGCATTTTCATGCAATGTGATGCAACAGAGAGGGAGGCTCCATAGGGAAACATGGGCTACAAAACATTGCAAATCATGGGTATATTGCGACACCTACAGGGTTCTTGACTTGCAATGTTGCATGCTATAAAACATTGTAAATGTGAAGGAACCCATAGGAAAGCATGGGCTTCACATACATGTGATTTGTTGCATTATCGCAAGAAAATCGCACGACTGTGTCGTCCGTGTGAAGCAGGCCTTAAAGTTACTGGGAGTAGAAATTGAGTTTGCTAATTTGCCTCTAAAAGGTCTTCAATGTAGCCAAAGCCCCTCAAATTGCATGGAGATACAGCCACACATCTGGGGAACACTGTGCTCCTCCCAAAAATTGGCCACGTAGTATACAGTAGTGTTGGGGATAATCGCAGCACAGGTGTGCCAGTGAAAACAAAAGAAGGCCCACATAGAGTCTCCTAGATCAGGAATTGTGCCAAAGATGACAGCAGGTGTGCTGCTTGTTTTAAAAGCAATGTCATAAATTTTACAAGGAGAAATTCTGCTAGGTGAACACAGCACTCAAGCACGGCCCTGCTCCAAGGAACAGCTGTAGAGCTACCAAAAATTTTGTCACACAAGACAGCAGGTGTGCTGCTTGTTTTAAAACAATGTCATAAAATTTGCAAAGGACAGAGTCTAACAGAATAGTTAAGCACAAGCCTACTCCAAGAAAAAGCTGTAGAGCCACATCTGCTTCTTATGCGTTAGAAAATGTTTGTTTTTGGAGGATGAGAAACCATGGTGGAAGCAAAAAAAAGGAGAGCAGCAGCAGTTCCACACCAGGAACAGCACCTTAAAGGCAGAGTGTGCTCCTTGTGGATACATGCAACAGGTTAAAAAAACCATGCCACACTTCAGTTAAACGTCCCCTTGCAGCGAAGTGTGGTTGCGGCAGCTTTCTGCTTGTCTGCCATGAGTCGCAAAGCTGCGATCCATTGTGGATGCATCCCCACAGCCATGGGGAAATGCTGTGCTCAAGCTGCTTAATAGTCTGTCCTGTTAGTACTGAATTTTGAAGTCCCCCTCCATTACCAGAATGAGAATCGTCATTTTGGCCTTGTAGTGGGGATCAAGGAGGGTGGCCACCCAGTAATGATCTGATGTTTTGATGTGGGCTATGTGAAGGTCCTTCTACAAACACTGCAGCATAAAAGCACTCATATGCCTCAAAGTGCCTAAGGATGATGGCCAAAATTCCTCCAACTGGTCCCACAGGGTGTGAGAAGGGTACAAACAAGGATGAATGCCCCACAACTCTTGGGGGTACAAAGAAACGTGGACCATCATTTTCGGCTTCATGTCTACCTACCGGACATTGACCCAGTGTGCTGTTGAGAATATGTAACACTCCTGGCCATGCTTGCTTTTGTTTTTCTGTAACACCCTACTCGCTACTTTGGCAGGGTGCTTCCCTGCAACATCCACCTTTTCCTCCACCCCTTGCAAGCTCCTATCATGACTCTTCCTGCCTCTCCGTTTTAGATTGAGTACTTCATCCTCTTCTACCTCCTCTTCCTCTTTGTCATCCCTCTCCTCCTGACTCTATGTCATAAAGAACACTGGGAGCTGGCAACTCTGTTTCCACATTGCCCTAAGTACACATTGCCTGTGGAGGGTTTACCATGCGCACTGACCCACCTTCATCTTCCTCTTCAGAGGAAAAAATGCTTGAGCATTAGGGCATTCAATGTCTTGGTCTCCCTCTGGTTGTTTGGACTGCCCCGTTGACATCCTTGATACTGAATGATCAAACAGCTGCATAAATTGATCCATGTGAACTGCCTTGGAGGGTGTAGGGGATTTGGCATGGGGTGAAGTAGGACAATACATATGGCCAACTACTGCAGACTGACTACTATGTGCTTGTTAATAGAAGGAAGAGGAGCTGGTGGTACTTTAGGCATTCTGTGTCATCCACTATATAACCTGTCCTGCATGCTGCGGATGTAAGGCATGGACAGAACCACTTCTAAAGAATGGCAGTGCATTTGCCTCGCCTCCTGCAGAACGTGGAGCTGCTTAAGGTGCCAACTTGGCCCATCCTCTACCACCTCCACCAAACCACCGACATGTCACCTACACTTTGATTTTTTTCATGTTTTATTTTTATCTACCTTTTTTTAATTTAGTTCACTTCTATTGTGTACACTTTTTAGGCTAGCTGCACACAACCAAGTCAGATTCCAGATCCTGGAGCCCGCAATGAAATACGATCCTGTGCCCAGCCTGCGTCCGTGTGTACCTGTCACTTTGTCTTCTCTTCTGTACTGCATATGGTCCCCACTGGTCCAACGGCTTCCATTGACTTCGCACAAAAATAGAGCAGGCTGCGATTTTTTTTTCTGCAAGCGGAAAATCACAGTCGCTGTCCACTTGTGTAAGTGGACATGCAGATACTCTATTGGTTTGAATTGGTGTGGAACGTCACAGATCGTCCACGCAGGAGATTATCGTGGATTCCGCAATTTAAACCCGCCCGTGTACAGCCGGCCTTAGTGTAGTTTCATGTAACTTATCAGCTAACTTTGTAGTTTGCAGAAAACCACAGCTAGCTGCATAAGGCCTGCAAATAATTTGTAACTAGCTAGACTGGGGACTTTGAACAACATCGGAGGCCACTGTCATGCACTGTGTGTATTTTCTGTTTCCCTGTTTGGTTTTCTTTTTGTTTTATATTAACAAAAAAAACACCACCAAATAAATAAGCCACAATCCCTGGGAGGCACAATATGTGAGAACAGAAGGTAACAGAGTGTAACTTGTATCTTTGTGAGCTGTCCTTGTTTGGGGCAGATTACTCAAATTCCTCAAACCCTTCTGCTAGCTGCAAAAGGTCTAATAATTTGTAGTGGCCGGACTGGTAATTATGAACGACATCTGAGGCCACAAACAGTGAACTGCAATATTTCCCATGCCAAAGCCTTTTTTTTGTCTGTTTGCTTTGCTGTTATATATGTTGCTAGCAGCAGAAATATCGCCTCTCCCAATATACAGACTATGGTTTGTATAGGCATATAAATGTGATGCAGCAACTTTTTCTGTTCCCTCAAATAGAACCTAATTTAAGTTTTCTGCTGGTATACAAGCTTTCACACTGAGCAGCAAAGTATCCTCTGTAGAATATGTGTCCCTATCAACAACAGACCAGGTGTTATATAGGCATATAAACATGATGCAGCATCTCTGTCCTGTGCTCAACTGTAAAATGACTGCTGGTTGCATTATACCTATGTTATATATGGCTATGTCATGTGATGCATGAAACACATGACATATATATGGATGGCTATGTCATGTGATCCAATGAAACTTCTGCCCACATGCAAGATGGAAGACACATTTATTGACAACAGCAAGGTATCCTGGCTGCTATGGGAAATATGATTTTCCTGCAATTTTTGACAAAAATCATTTTGAACTAACCCAATTCGACTAACCCAATCACCCAGATGAAGATGAGCAACACTATTTGTAGGAATCTAATTCACATAGCTACAGTACAATACCACTGAAAAGTCATCAAATAAATATGAATACTAGTTTGTATAATGAGGGAAGAATAGGAAGTCTAATAGTCCACTGTTTCATATTACATTAGCTCATACATATTTCGGAACATTATCTCATAAAATGAATGGCTCTTACAAATACCCAGCAGCCTTCACTGCAGCCTAACAATGAGATCCACTACAATGGATAATGAATCACTAATCTATCTAATTTATTACTATGTTTGATGACTTGCAAAAAAGGGGAGGAAATTACTTATTACTATGTCACTGTGTTAGGAAATACCAGGAAAAAGTTAATTGGAAGTTTTAAGAGTTGTAAGTTAAGGTGTAAAAAGACATGATTTCTGTTGGAATTGTGAACGTCAGTATTACGGAAATAGATATTTACTAAAACGATAAAGGACAGATAATAGGTGAGCATGTATATAAATATACAGCGTCTATTAAAGGGTTCCTTGTTATTAAATAGTGTACAAATTTAACATTGATTATTAATAGAGATGAGCGAACGTACTCGTCCGAGCTTGATATTCGTGCGAATATTACGGTGTTCGGGATGCTCGTTACTCGTAACGAGTACCACGCGGTGTTCCGGTTACTTTCAGTTTCCTCTCTGAGACGTTAGCGCGCTTTTCTGGCCAATTGAAAGACAGGGAAGGCATTACAACTTCCCCCTGTGACGTTCAAGCCCTATACCACCCCCCTGCTGTGAGTGGCTGGGGCGATCAGATGTCACCCGAGTATAAAAATCGGCCCCTCCCGTGGCTCGCCACACATGCCTTGTGACTTAGCTGAGGGAAAGTGCTGCTGCTGGTGCTGCTGTAGGGAGAGCGTTAGGAGTCAGTGTAGGCTTCAAGAACCCCAAAGGCCCTTCTCAGGGCCACATCTACTAGTGTGCAGTACTGTGTTAGCACAGTATTTATTTTTTTTTTTGTCAAAAATTGGGGTCTTCCCTAAGCTAAAAAGGAAAAAAATTATATTTGGCCTGCCTGTGTCCGTCCTAAGGTCTCCGTGTACGTGTGTGCTGCGTGTACAACGTACAAAAATCAGACGCAACCAGCTACGCTTTACTGCAGCCTAGCGCCATTGTCTTTCCTGACTGGCAAATACCTGCTCTGCTAGAGTTAATAACTCTGCTACACTATACTTGTGTGACCCTTTTTGAGGGCCACACCACAGATATTAAACTTCTTGTTTTTCATTGAATACACGCAGTGGGGTCTTCCCTTTGCAAAAAAGCGAAAACATTATATTTGGCCTGCAGGCTTGCGCCAATTTATTTCCTGCCTGGGAAATCAAATCACTGGTAATACAGCATGCTGAGGGGTAGGGGTAAGCCTAGAGGACGTGGACGTGGCCGAGGACGCGGAGGGCCAAGTGAGGGTGTGGGCACAGGCCGAGCTCCTGATCCAGGTGTGTCGCAGCCGACTGCTGCGTGATTAGGAGAGAGGCACGTTTCTGGCGTCCCCACATTCATCGCCCAATTAATGGGTCCACGCGGGAGACCTTTATTAGAAAATGAGCAGTGTGAGCAGGTCCTGTCCTGGATGGCAGAAAGTGCTTCGAGCAAGCTATCATCCACCCACAGTTCTGCGCCGTCCACTGCTGCAAATCCGAATCCTCTGTCTGCTGCTCCTCCTTCCTCCAAGCCTCCTCACTCCACTACAATGACACCTGCTCAGGAGCGGGAACACTCCCAGGAACTGTTCTCGGGCCCCTGCTTAGATTGGGCAGCAGTGGTTCCTCTCCCACCACAGGAGTTTATCGTCACTGATGCCCAACCATTCGAAAGTTCCCGGGGTCCGGGGGAAGAGGCTGGGGACTTCCGCCAACTGTCTCAAGAACTTTCTGTGGGTGAGGAGGACGATGACGATGAGACACAGTTGTCTTGCAGTGAGGTAGTAGTAAGGGCAGTAAGTCCAAGGGAGCAGCGCACAGAGGATTCGGAGGAAGAGCAGCAGGACGATGAGGTGACTGACCCCACCTGGTGTGCAACGCCTACTCAGGACAGGTCTTCAGAGGGGGAGGCAAGGGCATCAGCAGGGCAGGTTGCAAGAGGCAGTGCGGTGGCCAGGGGTAGAGGCAGGGCCAGACCGAATAATCCACCAAGTGTTTCCCAAAGCACACGCTCGCGCCATGCCACCCTGCAGAGGCTGAGGTGCTCTAAGGTCTGGCAGTTTTTCACAGAGACGCCTGACGACCGACGAACAGTGGTGTGCAACCTTTGTCGCGCCAAGATCAGCCGGGGAGCCACCACCAACAGCCTCACCACCACCAGCATGCGCAGACATATGATGGCCAAGCACTCCACAAGGTGGGTCGAAGGCCGTTCACCGCCTCCGGTTTGCACCGCTGCCTCTCCCCCTGTGCCCCAACCTGCCACTGAGATCCATCCTCCCTCTCAGGACACAGGCACAACCGTCTCATGGCCTGCACCCACAGCCTCACCTCCGCTGTCCTCGGCCCCATCCACCAATGTCTCGCACCGCACAGTCCAGCCATCGCTAGCGCAAGTGTTGGAGCGCAAGCGCAAGTACGCCACCACGCACCCGCACGCTCAATCGTTAACCGTCCACATAGCCAAATTTATCAGCCTTGAGATGCTGCCGTATAGGGTTGTGGAAACGGAGTCCTTCAAAGCTATGATGGCGGCGGCGGCCCCGTGCTACTCAGTTCCCAGTCGCCACTACTTTTCCCGATGTGCCGTCCCAGCCCTGCACGACCACGTCTCCCGCAACATTGTACGCGCCCTCACCAATGCGGTTAGTGGCAAGGTCCACTTAACTACGGACACGTGGACAAGCACAGGCGGGCAGGGCCACTACATCTCCCTGACGGCACATTGGGTGAATTTAGTGGAGGCTGGGACAGAGTCAGAGCCTGGGACCGCTCATGTCCTACCCACCCCCAGAATTGCGGGCCCCAGCTCGGTGGTGGTATCTGCGGCGGTGTATGCTTCTTCCACTAAAGCACCCTCCTCCTCCTCCTCAACCTCTGTCTCGCAATCTAGATGTGTCAGCAGCAGCAGCACGTCGCCAGCAGTCGGTGTCGCGCGGCGTGGCAGCACAGCGGTGGGCAAGCGTCAGCAGGCCGTGCTGAAACTACTCAGCTTAGAAGATAGGAGGCACACGGCCCACGAATTGCTGCAGGGTCTGACAGAGCAGACAGACCGTTGGCTTGCGCCGCTGAGCCTCCAACCGGGCATGGTCGTGTGTGACAACGGCCGTAACCTGGTGGCGGCTCTGCAGCTCGGCAGCCTCACGCACGTGCCATGCCTGGCCCACGTCTTTAATTTGGTGGTTCAGCGCTTTCTGAAAAGCTACCCACGCTTGTCAGACCTGCTCGTAAAGGTGCGCCGGCTCTGCGCACATTTCCGCAAGTCCCACACGGACGCTGCCACCCTGCGCACCCTGCAACATCGGTTTAATCTGCCAGTGCACCGACTGCTGTGCGACGTGCCCACTCGGTGGAACTCTACGCTCCACATGTTGGCTAGGCTCTATGAGCAGCGTAGAGCTATAGTGGAATACCAACTCCAACATGGGCGGCGCAGTGGGAGTCAGCCTCCTCAATTCTTTTCAGAAGAGTGGGCCTGGTTGGCAGACATCTGCCAGGTCCTTCGAAACTTTGATCAGTCTACCCAGGTGGTGAGCGGCGATGCTGCAATCATTAGCGTCACCATTCCTCTGCTATGCATCTTGAGAACTTCCCTGCAAACCATAAAGGCAGCCGCTTTGCGCTCGGAAACAGAGCCGGGGGAAGACAGTATGTCGCTGGATAGTCAGAGCACCCTCCTGTCTATATCTCAGCGCGTTCAGGAGGAGGAGGATGAGGATGAGGAGGATGAGGAGGAGGGGGAAGAGACAGCTTGGCCCACTGCTGACGGTACCCATGCTGCTTGCCTGTCATCATTTCAGCGTGTATGGCCTGAGGAGGAGGAGGAGGAGGAGGAGGAGGATCCTGAAAGTGATCTTCCTAGTGCGGACAGCCATGTGTTGCGTACAGGTACCCTGGCACACATGGCTGACTTCATGTTAGGATGCCTTTCTCGTGACCCTCGCATTCAATGCATTCTGGCCACTACGGATTACTGGGTGTACACACTGCTCGACACACGCTATAAGGAGAACCTTCCCAGTCTCATTCCCGAAGAGGAAAGGGGTTCGAGAGTGTTGCTATACCACAGGACCCTGGCGGACAAGCTGATGGTAAAATTCCCATCCGACAGCGCTAGTGGCAGAAGGCGCAGTTCCGAGGGCCATGTAGCAGGGGAGGTGCGTAGATCGAGCAGCATGTACAGCCCAGACAGTGCAACAGTCTTTAAGGGCCTGGCCAGCTTTATGGCTCCCCAGCAAGACTGTGTCACCGCTCCCCAGTCAAGGCTGAGTCGGCGGGAGCACTGTAAAAGGATGGGGAGGGAGTACGTAGCCGATCGCACGACCATCCTCGGTGACGCCTCTGCCCCCTACAACTACTGGGTGTCGAAGCTGGACACGTGGCCTGAACTAGCGCTGTATGCCCTGGAGGTGCTTGCTTGTCCTGCGGCTAGCGTCTTGTCGGAGAGGGTGTTTAGTGCGGCTGGGGGAATCATCACAGATAAGCGTACCCGCCTGTCAACCGACAGTGCCGAGAGGCTAACACTCATCAAGATGAACAAAGCCTGGATTTCCCCAGACTTCTCTTCTCCACCAGCGGACAGCAGCGATACGTAAGCAATACGTAGGCTGCACCCGCGGATGGAAGCTACGTTCTCTCTCACCATCCAAAACGGGGACATTTCTGCTTCATCAATCTGTGTCTAATATTCCTCCTCCTCCTCCTCCTCCTGAAACCTCACGTAATCACGCTGAACGGGCAATTTTTCTTAGGGCCACAAGGCTCACTCATAATTTTTCTAAACAATTTTTAGATGTTTCAATGCTCTGAAAAGCGTTGGACCTTTAACTTGAACCAATTTTTCGTTAAACTGGGCTGCCTCCAGGCCTAGTTACCACTTAAGCCACATTAACCAAAGCGATTAATGGGTTTCACCTGCCCTCTTGGTTGGCCATGGCCAATTTTTTTCAGGTACATTAGTACTGTTGATACAGCAATTTTTGTGGGCCCTCGCCTACAGTGTAATCAAATAAATTTTTAGCCCACCTGCATTAAGCATGACATTACTACCTCAGCTGTGTTGGGCAATGCAATGGGATATTTCTATGTACCGCCGGTGGCTTCCTGGCACCCACCCATGCTGTAGGTGCACACGGAGTTTTTACTACATCTGTACACTTGAAAAGAACCCCAGTCTGACTGGGGCATGCAGTGTGGGCCGAAGCCCACCTGCATTAAGCACGACATTACTACCTCAGCTGTGTTGGGCAATGCAATGGGATATTTCTATGTACCGCCGGTGGCTTCCTGGCACCCACCCATGCTGTAGGTGCACACAGAGTTTTTACTACATCTGTACACTTGAAAAGAACCCCAGTCTGACTGGGGCATGCAGTCTGGGCCGAAGCCCACCTGCATTAAGCACGACATTACTACCTCAGCTGTATTGGGCAATGCAATGGGATATTTCTATGTACCGTCGGTGGCTTCCTGGCACCCACCCATGCTGTAGGTGCACATGGAGTTTTTACTACATCTGTACACTTGAAAAGAACCCCAGTCAGACTGGGGCATGCAGTGTGGGCCGAAGCCCACCTGCATTAAGCACGACATTACTACCTCAGCTGTGTTGGGCAATGCAATGGGATATTTCTATGTACCGCCGGTGGCTTCCTGGCACCCACCCATGCTGTAGGTGCACACGGAGTTTTTACTACATCTGTACACTTGAAAAGAACCCCAGTCTGACTGGGGCATGCAGTGTGGGCCGAAGCCCACCTGCATTAAGCACGACATTACTACCTCAGCTGTGTTGGGCAATGCAATGGGATATTTCTATGTACCGCCGGTGGCTTCCTGGCACCCACCCATGCTGTAGGTGCACACGGAGTTTTTACTACATCTGTACACTTGAAAAGAACCCCAGTCTGACTGGGGCATGCAGTGTGGGCCGAAGCCCACCTGCATTAAGCACGACATTACTACCTCAGCTGTGTTGGGCAATGCAATGGGATATTTCTATGTACCGCCGGTGGGTTCCAGGGAGCCACCCATGCTGTGGGTGCACACGGAATTCCTATTGCGGAGTTGTACCTGCCTGTGACTATTTATAAAAAACCGCGGTCTGACTGGGGCGTGCAGACACCTTGACAGAATGAATAGTGTGTGGCACATAGGTTCCCCATTGCTATGCCCACGTGTGCAGCTCCAGATGGAGGTGGCACAGGATTGGATTTCTCATTGCTTCTGTACAGCATTGTGGACTATCAGCCCGCCCCTTTTATGGGGGGGTCGCTGCCTAGCCATGCCAACCCTCTGCAGTGTGTGCCTGCTTTTCCTGTGGCAGACGCACTTATACATAGACATGAGGGTGGTGTGGCATGAGGGCAGCTGAAGGCTGGGCAGGGACAGTTTGGTGTGCGCTGTGGACACTGGGTCGTGCGGGGGGGGGGGGGGGGTTGGGCAGCATGTAACCCAGGTGAAGTGGCAGCGGAGTGTCATGCAGGCAGTGATTGTGCTTTGTTGGAGGTAGTGTGGTGCTTAGCTAAGGTGTGCATTGCTAATGAGGGCTTTTCAGAAGTAAACGTTGTTGGGAGGGGGGGGGGGCCCACTCTTGCCGCTATTGTGGCTTAATAGTGGGACCTGTGAACTTGAGATGCAGCCTAACATGTAGCCCCTCGCCTGCCCTATCCGTTTCTGTGTCGTTCCCATCACTTTCTTGAATTGCCCAGATTTTCACACATGAAAACCTTAGCGAGCATCGGCGAAATACAAAAATGCTCCGGTCGCCCATTGACTTCAATGGGGTTCGTTACGCGAAACGAACCCTCGAGCATCGCGATAATTTCGTCCCGAGTAACGAGCACCGGAGCATTTTGGTGCTCGCTCATCTCTAATTATTAACATTTTGAAGAACACTTTGTTTTCCTACACCAATACAGGATTGCAAGGGCTCATAGGTGTCAGAATGATAGATACCCCCATAAATGACACCATTTTAAAACTAAACCCCTTAATATATTCACTGAGGGGGTCATGACTATTTTGAGCCCACAATTTTTTTCAACAGTTAATGCAATTTAGAGCAGAAAAAAATAACATTTCATAATTATGCAAATATGTCATTCTAAAGGCAGTTTTTTTTCTTTAGTGCACATGAAAATGAGGATTTAAACCCCAAAATGGATACCCCTGTTTGTCCCATGTTCAGAAACATACCCATTGTGGCCTTAATCTACTTACTAGACAGATGGCTCGGCCTATAATGGAGGGAACACCCAGGGCACAACTGAATAAATTCCACGCTCTATTGCTCACTTGTGCAGAAAAAAAATAGACTCCCTAAAAATAATCCTCCCCCCTCCCCCCCTTTTTGGCGTTCCCTAAATTTTAGATAAAAGTAATTATGTAAACTGTGTGGTGTGTCCAAAGACAGCGGTAGTTACGAAGGCCTGGTTGGGATGGGCTCATGGGCAATAAAACCGGGTATCCCTCCTCTATCCATGCTTTTTTGGGGGGTATTTCTTGACCTCAGTGGCAGGGATGGGGGTAAAAAGTGGCACTCTGTGAGGCTTTGTAATCTTGCTGAGGTCTCACACAGAAGGCGCTCAACAAGCTGCTCTGGCAACTGCATGAAGGCGAGCGTTCCCAGGGCTTCTTGTAAATTATGTATTACAGGTAGCGGTCTGAAAAACACCAGGTTCACTTGGCCGAATGTGGAATCCGCTTGCATAAGCCCACAGAGGATCCCAGCTGTGAGCCCGGCCGTGGCCCTGCGTACAGCCGCGTATTGTGCTACGCATAACTACGTACTAACATAGACGGTCATGCGCACTACACCTTTTTTTGTTTGTATTTCCCACGCCGTCGCTTAGCGATGATGCGGGAACCCGCAGCCTGTACGCAGTGTATGTCCACGACCATACAGCACAATGGGCTCTATGTTGCGGATATCCGCGGTAAAATAGAACTTCCTGTGTTCTGTTTTCTGCAAGTGGATCACGTAATTCCGAACTGCTAATGTGAGCGGAATTGTGTAATCCAATGCATTTGATTGATCTGCGTATTACTGCATTCAGAATCCACAATTTCTATCCGGTCGTGTGAGACCGGCCTTAGGTAGATCTTTGTTTGACAAAGACTGTGTATACAGTCGACACTTTGCTATGCAGTCGAGTTTGTGTTTAGAATAAAGGGTCAATCCCCCATAGCCTTGCTTTCTCTCCCTTTCCTTGGGGGTAAATCCCAAAGCCCTGCGGGACTTCATCTCTCTCCTCCTGGAACATCTGTCTCCTGAGATCTCTTGTACTACAGGCTGTCTGCAGCTTTCCTGCTCAGGTGTGGGGGATTGTGCTGGCTGGGTGCGTGTGTGTTCCCAGTCAGCCAATCACCCTAGGTCAGTACACATAAAAGCTATCTTCCCCGGTGTGGGTGTGTTCAGCCTTCTCTGTTCTCATTTCTCTCTGTGTGTTGTGTCAGCAGGTTCTATGTTTGGTGGCTGCAAGAAAGTTTTTATGTTTTGTGGTTTTGTTTGGTTATGTTGCTCGACTCCAGGTTAGTGAAAGGACTAGCAGTATTGCTGGGAGCCCTAACGTGGCCCAATAGCTTCCATATTTTGTCCAAAATGTCAACCAATACCTGGCATTTATAGTATTAACATTGCTACTAGTGTTTGTGTAATGGCTGCTGTATGGTGTGATTATGGCTCTGTGTGTCTTCTTATTCTGTTCAGTTGACCCTGTCGGAGGTGGCATGTGTATGCGTCCTAGCCTGTGTGCCTAGGGACAGCAAGTGCCCAGATCCAAAGTGCTGCCTCCTAGTGGGGCGATATCCCCGCTTAGGTAGGTCCTTGGTTTTTATCCTTTAGAAGATAGGGGAGGTGTTCATTGGTGGTTGTTTCACCTGGTATTCCTCTTCCTTGGTAACGTTTGTGTGGGCCCAGTGCTCACCGGATCCACACAAACGTAAGCGCTGCACTTTTTTAAGCACAGCTTCTCCAGTGAATGGGCAAATTTCACACGCATGAAGCTCAGGTCCTAAAACAAAGTTAGTTATGTGTCATATAAAATGACTACATTTATACTAATAGGATTTGTGTACTTTTTTTAACCATAAACTCTGTGGGACTGCAGAGAAAGCTTTGTGCTCTATGGCAAGTACAAAATCATAGTAAGCTAAATTCTGCCACCTAGAGGCAAAACATAGAAATGACAGGGACAATGATAAATATAAGGTTCTGCACAGAGGAAATACATGTCACCATTACACACTAAATGGGAAACCACTGGGTAACATTGACATGGAAAAGAATTTGAAAATGCTTTTTAATCGGCAGCACTCCCCACACGTCCAAAACAACTCTTCATAGGAGCGATTTCCAATGCACACCCCACAATGGGCAGGTTCTAAGCCCAGAAACAATGGATAAATAGAAATATGAAGGGCAGCAGGATACTGGTGCAAGTAGAAAACATCCACCAGGATTTAGTTCTATTTCTGAAAATTGGGATATCAGGGGTCAATACAGAGATCTCTTCAATCATCTATTTATACTCAGGACTGTAACAAGGGGGCGCTCTAATAACTATGTATAGATATATCAAGGGACAATACAGAGATCTTTCCCATGATCTGTTTATACCCAGGACTGTAACAAGGGGGCGCTCTAATAATTATATCAGGGGCCAATACAGAGATCTCTCCCATCATCTAGTTATACCCAGGACTGTAACAAGGGGGCGCTCTAATAACTATGTATAGATATATTAAGGGACAATACAGAGATCTATACCATGATCTGTTTATACCCAGGACTGTAATAAGGGGCGCTCCTTTATCAAGCAAATCTATTAACACCCCTAAGGTTTTCTGTTCCATTAAAACCTTTAGTTGTTAATAGATTTGCTTGATAAGGAGTGGCAGAAGCTCCGAAATGTGTTGCAAACCTTATCTATTTCTGTACCATGTCTTTTGGAATATTAAAATTTTTACTGAATCTTTAAGACAAATACTCTTCTTGGGAATACTTTAGGGAGATCTCCAGAAGTGTGACCTCTTACACTGTAAGTGCTTTCTTTCCAACACTTATTTGCACCTTACCCTGCGAGCACCTGATCAATTTTCTTTATTGATTCACTATCATCCCTGGATCACACATTTTCTATGCTATCTGGTTATTTGATCTGCATGCTCTCCCCCTTGTGGTGGATTTGGGTAGTGTCACGTCTCAGCACGTATTAATATTGATTGAATTGAGAGATTCTTTTATATATGTATACACATATATATTTATTACGTACATAATCAGAGTGCTGTCCCTAAATTACCTTGTCTCTAATAACTATGTATGTATATATCAGGGGACAATACAGAGATCTCTTCCATCATCTATTTATACCCAGGACTGTGACTGTAACAAGGGGACATCCTCTAGGTCTAGAGGAAAGAAGGCTTCTACACCAACACAGAAGGGGGTTCTTTACTATAAGAGCAATGAGACTATGGAACTCTCTGCCTGAGGATGTGGTGATGGCAAACTTGATAAAAGAGTGTAAGAGGGGCCTGGATGCCTTTATTGAGTGATACAATATTATATGTTATATTACTGACTATGGCCACCTGCACACGGGCGGAAATCCCGCGGCGGGATTTCCCGCGGGATTTCCGCCGCTCAAAGCCTGCATAAGAGTGCATTACAATACGCACTCCTATGCAGATGGCCGCGGTTTCGCGCGGCAAACAAACCGCGGCATGTCCTATTTTTGTGTGGGGCTCGCAGATGCGTCACTCACCCGGCCGCCGGCTCCGGTCTGCGCATGCGCTGGCTTCCCGGCAGCCAGCACATGAAAAAGCCGGGGCCGCTGGGCGCGGGTGAGTACGCGCTCGTCTCTGCAGGCGCTCAGGTCGGGTCCCGCGGTGAGAATTCTCGCCGCCGGATCCGACCCGCTCGTCTGCAGGTGGCCTATCTCAGAAGGGTCGGTGATACAGGAACTATGATTGCCAGACTGGAGTCGTGGAGGATTTTTTCTCTTAAATGAGGAAAATAGGCTTCTACCTTATTGTTGTTTTTTTCTTTGTGGCTTCCTCTGGATCAACATTGGTGGGTAATAGGCTGAACTGGATGGATGTGTGTCTTCTCAGCTTAACATACTATGTTACTATGTGACAGGGATAGGACATGTAGAAACTGATTTTAGGTGGAGGTAATATGACACTGATGCTGCTGGGTAGAAGTGAACATCTGCCCAAGCAACAAGGTTCCATTGGTCAGGGGTTTGAGCCACTCAGCTGCTGTTACGAGCTGGATCACAAAACCACCCAGAGCAGGGCAAGAGGTGAAGTAAACACAAATTTGTTCGGACAGCTCTCAGCCAAGCAGGGGTCAAAAGGGCACCTCAGTACTAATTATTAAAATCCCATGCATTTCGTATGGTGTTTCCATATTTTTGTTCACCTCTATATATGTCAGTGTTAAGTGTGTATTGTGTAGTATTTGCCAATATGGTACGGTTACATAGACACTAAATGGCTTTATTATGTGTGCATTATATGGCAGTATTATTTAGCATTGTATGGCTGTATTTGGATATAAAAAGTCAGGTAACAAGCACACAAGTATCTTGGTTTGTTGAGCGTTCTAACTTTGTTTTCCAAACCAGCAGACATTCAGAGTTTTGGTGAATATAAACCTATACTGTGATTTCTTCTGTATGCAAGAAAATATTCTACAATATGTTGTACGTTCAAATACAAAAGCAAAAAAAGAAGGTTTTATCAATGTGACATCAGCTTGCAGAATGTCAGTTTAATGACCGTTGTAGGTAGGCAGGCTGCTTTCAGGTAACCACCATGATGTCTTCCAATGGCTTTCTTTGTAAGTCTGGTACAGTGGCGTCTTTACTTGCATAACCGACAGGTAACAACATCAGTAATTTTTCATTGATAGGACGGTCAAGTAGTAATCTCAGCCGAGGGCCACAATTCAGAGGAGTTGTAGTTACTGTAACCAAACCTGCATTCTGAGCACAAACAATACTCAATTGTAAATACATATCGATGGAACCATTATCCCAAATTAACTAAGTGTACAAACACAAAAGGTTTTTTTACAAGGGCAGACAATTATATATATATATATATATATATATATATATATATAATGTCACCAGGCCCCCATTGGTTTATTTACTTGGTCTGCAGCGGCCATCTAGATTGTTTTAATTCTCTTGCGTAGCTTTTATTGGCTGCAGTGGACCCAGTGGCATCAATGGTCGCACACTGTGGTGCCAAAGCGGCATTCCGGTACCGCAGTAAGTACATGTGTGGCATGTTCTTTAAGGCAGGAGAACCCATTAGGTTACAAAAAGACAAAAATTGGAGACTCCCTTTATCCCCTTAATGACGAGGCCCTTTTTTCCCGCATTTTCATTTTTTTCTCCCCCTTTTAAAAAAATCGTAACTCCTTTTTTTATCCATGGACAAAGCTGTATGAGGGCTTGTTTCTACGGTGCACGTGATGCAACAAAAATGACATGATAACTTTATTCTATGGGTCAGTACTACAATACCAAACTTATATAGTTTGTATTTTTTTCCAAAGACAATTAATTTTTTTAAATTATTTTCTGCCACCATCTTCTGCGCGCAATAACCTTTTAATTTTTCCGTCAATATAATTGTGCGAGAGGTCATTTTTTGCGGGACGTCCTGTAGTTTCTGTTGGTACCATTTGAAAATACATACAACTTTTTGATAGCTTTTTATTGCATTTTTTTGGGGGGGAGACATGGTGAATAAAAAAACGCATTTCTGGCATTGTTCATTTAATTTTTTTTCCGATGACGTTCATCGTGCCAGGTAAATAATGCATTAGTTTAGTAGATCGGACTTCTATGGATGCAGCAATACCACATATGTATTTTTATTTTATGATTTTGAGTCTTTTATTATAAATATGGTAAAGGGGAGGTGATTTAAACTTTTTTTTTTTACAATTATTAAAACTTGATTAATCTTGGTTTTTACTTTTTTTTGGTACCCCTACAGAACAACAACTTGTGATGCTTTGATCGCTCCTGCAGTATGATGTAAAACCATAGCATTACATCATATTGCGATCGGGCAGGCATCCTATCATGGGGACGACTTGAAGGGCATTCTGCCATGACAGCCCTGGGGCCTTTCAGAAGGCCCCCAGCTGCCATGACACCTGCACGGCTTCCTGCGATCTCATCGTTCGGGGGATTTAAATGCCGCTGTCAGAATTGTCAGCTGCGTTTAAGGAGTTAACAGCTTTGACCAGCTGCGCCCACGGTGTATGATGGGAGATCACCATGCGATCTTCCTTCATACATACCCCAACGCTGTAGGACATAAATATACGTCCTATAGTGTTAAGGCGTTAATCTTCCCAGTCTTTTTATTTACTTATCTGGACTTGCATGCTCCATGGTTCACTATTAGAGATGAGCGAACGTACTCGTTACGAGTACTTACGCACCCGAGTACTGCCATTTTCGAGTACTTCAGTACTCGCGCGCAAAGATTCGGGGGGCGCGGAGAGGCGTGGCGGTGCGGGGGGTAGCGGCGGGGAACCCTCTCTCTCTCCCTCTCCCCCCCACTCCCCACTGCTACCCCCCGTGCCGCCACGCCGCCCCCCGAATCTTTGCGCGCGAGTACTGAAGTACTCGAAAATGGCGGTACTCGGGTGCATAAGTACTCGTAACGAGTACGTTCGCTCATCTCTATTCACTATCACAGTTTCTACAATGTTAGTTTTTCTCTATAGACTCAGCAATCCAACAGGTCTTCAATGAGAATTGCTGCGGTTACAACAGTCCAGACAATTTGCTCCTCTGGACAGAAGGCTCTAGGGATGTATTTTTGAGAACTAGAACCCATGACCTCCTGCACTCCGTTTGACAGCACTCTCCACTAAGCCAACTCCTCTGCTGAAACCTAGTCATGCTCCTTTGTTTGCCTGTCTTGGCTCCACCATGTTCCTGATTAAGCCTCCTATATAATCCTGGCCATGTTCCCTCCTTCCTTGTGTGATTATTGTGCTCCACAAGCCTTGATCAGCTCCACTGCTGCCAGCTCCTTCGCTATCTAAAACTGAGACCTCCAGATACCCATTTCTGGCTTCCCTTCTGACATGTCGGGGAGATCAAGGAATCTCCTGCTACAGCTGTCACAGCAGTAGCAGGAGATCATGATTATGTCCCATTAAAAGTAATTAAAAGTGAAAGTAACACACACAGTGCCCCCCCCCCATGGTGCACCGACATAGTGCCCCCACACAGAGCCCCCCCATGCTTTACCTACATAGTACCCCACATGGTGCACCTACATATTGCCCTCACATGGTGCACACACAGTGCTCCCAAATAGTGCCCACACATAGCATAGTGACCCCATATGGTGCTCCCACAGCACCCTTGCATAACATAGTGCCCTACACGGTGCCCCCACATTGTTCTCCCACAGTGCCCCCACATAATAGTGCCCCACATAACATAGTGCCCCCACAGTGCGCCCCCGCATAACATAGTGCTCCCACACACTGCCCCTACAGTGCCCCACATGGTGCACACACAGTTTCCCCCACACATTTCTCCGACATAGTGCCCATACATAGCAAAGTTCCCCTCCCATGCTGCTCCTACAGTGCACCCCCACATAACATAGTGCCTCCACACACTGCCCCCACATAACATAGTGCTCCCACATAGTGCCCACACATACTGCCTCCACACAACATAGTGCTCCCACATAACATAGTGCTCCCACATAACACAGTGCCCCACATGGCGCACTTACATAGTGCCCCCATATGGTTCACACACAGTGCCCCCGCATCACATAGTGCCCCACATGGTGCCCACATAACATAGTGTGCGCCCACATGACATAGTGCGTCCCCACATAACATAGTGCCCCTCCAATCACTACAGATAACATAGTGCTCCCACATAACAGTGCCCCACGTGGTGCCCCTACATAGTGCCCCCACGGTGCTCCTACATAGTGTCCCCCCTCCAGCAGCATCAGTGCCCCCATAATGCACGTCAAGTCAGACACCCCCCCCCCCAGGCAAGTTGTCAGCACCCCCTATCCCTGCTGCGAGTTGTTGGCCCCCACCCCGCGACGGGTTGTCAGCGCACACACACACATGGCAAGTAGTTAGCACCCCCACCACTGCTGTTGTTCTATCATGATACTACTTATTCGTAGATATAACTGTGCTAAAATACACAGACTACTGTTGGCACGATCATTTTATTGGTCAAACGTAATGTAAAAATTAAAAAACACAATTGCAAAATGTAAATATGTTGTACCTGAAGAGCGGCCAGGAGTATTCCACACGCTATGGACACGCTGATCTCATTGTAATAATGGGCAGATTTTAAATTTGCTGGGCTTTCTGGCCTTCTGCGGATGCGCACCACATCGGCTTATGCGCAGAAGCCCGCAGCACATCCCAATTGCGATAGGACATCACGAAGGACTGGGGTGAGTATTTTCAGGTGCCCCCATGATCCGATCCATGAGGGCTGGTGAAACTTTAACTTTTTGAAACATTTTTTGACTTTTTCGTGATAGTGGCGATCATAGGCCCGGGAACCGCTCACCGCGGTCCCCTGGTGACATCTACTGCCAGGAGATATCGAATTTGCCAGTGCAATAAGCCTTCTGCGCGTACGTGTGATGTCATACGTCTAGAGCGCAGGCGCAGAAATGTGGCGTCTCGTCCCGGAGGACCAGATCACCGACGGACATCATGGAGGACTGGGGTGAGTATGCTCAGCTGCCATGATGGATTCGATCCCTCAGGACAGCTACATCTTTAACTTTTTAAAACTTTTTCTTTACTTCATTGCGATCGCATTCCCAGGGGAACTCCCCGCAGCCCCTTATGAAAGCTCCATGTTGTCGGCTACCTCTGGGAGCTGACAGTCTGCAGCTGTCGCGTCCTCAGCTCACGTGGCTTTAATCCTTAGAGGATGCCCAGTTAGGCAGGGCGTAAAAAGGCAATGGGGCTGTTACTAAGGGGTTAAGAGATGCAATACATTTTTGCTGGCTACTTTGAGCGATACTTTGACATGTCTTATTGCCAGTACGAACTACCACTGTGTACTAATAAAAATGTGCATCAGAGAGTCAGAGAAGTGATGTGCCCATCTTTGTCCAGTCCTAGAAGGTGGCTTTAAAGCGAATTTCCCATGACTTTAATTCCATGAATTAAAACTGCTTCACAGCCACTCTGTACTTCCTGGTTGCCGCTGACAAGGACATGTGACTGGCCACAGCAATGACCTTTTACAGTCAATACATGGCTGCAGTAATCACATGTCCTGGTCAGCAGCAATCAGGAAGTATCGAGTGGTAATAAAGGATTTTTAAGTAATGGGAAAAACCCTTTACCTTTCACCAGATATTTTTTTAAAGGAGTTCTACTTAGGACCAGCGTCAAAGTAACAAGACTCTACAGAGTGATGTTATTTGTGAATTTGGGTACTTGACTTTTTTGGGGACTGCATTTTACTTTCCATAACTGTTTTACAGTAGTTTCAATGGCTGCACCCTATGTGTATACACCACTTAGTGTGTGGGCAAATATAGCAAAGGGCAGGACTATGCATATTTGCACATGCATGAGCCCCATGTATTTACTTTTTTTGCACATGTATCGGCATGTATTTCAGTTTTTTGCACGTGCACCAATATGCGCATTTGCACACGCAAAGAATATGCACCGATGCTCCCAGCTATTGAAGTGGCTATTTAGTCTAATGAGTCCAAGATGTGTTCTTTTCCTGCGGAATTACGCAGCATATCACGCATCTCTAAGCATATTGTGCATACATTTGCACATCCCCATAGACTTCTATAAGGGCTTTTGGTGCACAAATGTGCAGGAAATTGCAAATGCGCCCATGTGAGGCCGGCCTATTATGATAATATGGTAATGACCGCAGACCACAACACAGAAAAGTTCTATTTTATTACGTGCAGCAAATAAGGTACAGAAAAGACAAATTCCATATTCATTTCACTTAATAACTTGCCACATAGTTGTTGAGAACTATACATTGATATACAGTACATGCACATGTGGAGGTAATTGGCATAATTATCAACAAACTATCGCACTTTAGGAACTGTTTGACCCTATGTGGGCATTATATGGTTAATACATTATGCAGGTATTAACCCCTTAGTGACGGCCCCATTGCCTTTTTAAATCCTCACTAAGTGGGCTTTAATCCTAGAGGACATAAAAACATACATCTTCTTAGGATTAAAGCCCTCTTAGCTGAGGACGTGACAGCTCCATGCTGTCGGTGCCCGCAGGTAGCGGACAGCATTGAGCTGTCATCCTAGGCTGCGGGCAGTCCCCCCCCCCATCAATGCGATCAGCGCTATTCAACGTAATGTAAAAATTAAAAAACACAATTGCAAAATGTAAATATGTTGTACCTGAAGAGCGGCCAGGAGTATTCCACACGCTATGGACACGCTGATCTCATTGTAATAATGGGTCTTCTTCCTGTTGTCAGAAAGAACTCCATATACTTGTTTGAAGATCAAGATTAAGTAAGGCGCAGAGTCTAGATATTCCTTTACCCAGTTGGTTCTGAAATAAAATACAATGTAAACCAATTCACATACCAACATTTTGTAAGCATACGAAGCAAAAATAGGCAATACATTTTTAAATACCCAAACTAACGTAAGTAATTGAAGGGGCTCTCTACCTACAATAGCGAATAAAATGGGAATAGACTTTTATAATGTGATTGTTCCATGTCCTACCCATGTGTCACATCTGCTTTGTATGTGCAATAACTGCAAACCAAAACATAAACTCTCGACAATGTTTACACCACACTACCAGTAACCCCTGCAGTACAAGGAAAAAATAAACAAAAGGAGGGAAACTTTGCTAAGGGGAACTAGAGGGTGACAACCCCTGGCTACTAGTGGATGACTCATCCTGATAAGGATGCATCCACCCTCCTGCCTGTGCCACTCACTAACCCTGACAAATTTCAAAGAAAAAAACACCATAAGAGCGCCTTAACACTGGCAATTAGGGAGTTAAAACATAAAATTATGAAAACCATGATTTTCAATAGTTTCCTTCACATTTGCGATGTTTTTATTCATGTGATGTTGTGAGAAAAAATTTTTTTCAAAATCACGGCATGCTCTATCCTTCTGTGTGTTTTTTAATCTCACATTTCCCTATGGAGCCTCCTTTTTATCTCATCGCAAAATATGAACTTGCAATTTTTGTGCGATGCATTTTTAAAATTCCGATTGACTTTCTCACTACAGAATTACAGAAAAATTGCAAGTGGCAGCTATGTTTTTGTGAGGAAAATCGGGGGAAAAAAAGTCCCAATTGCCAGTGTGAAGAGTAAACCAAAACCTCAAAGAATGAATCTCAGTAACAAATCTCTGACTTATCTGAAGGCCGCTGAAAGAAGCACAGAAACCCGATCCAGAGATGTCCACACTCCACAGCAGAAGGAGACTGAAATTGACCAGCACAGAACCCAGCCCAGGAGGGAACTAAAAACCCTCCCTAACTGGTATACACTAACAGCTGACATACCCACCAAACACCAAAGGCACAGTCAAGCTCAAACTGACACAACACCATGGGACTGTACAAACCACAAAAACAATGCACCTAGCTGTTATTGCGATCCTCTGGGCCTGGACAAGCAGTGTCTGGTGCACATTGTGCATTAGTACACATCATTAGGCTCCCTTGTAAACACATGAGCCTAGAGTTTGAACTCTTTTTTTGCGTACGTTGAGGCGTATTTCACTGTACTTCATTCACACGCAAGACATGTGCATTTGCGCAATGGAAAAAAAAATAAATCAATAAGTTTTATTCTCTGTTTATTGAGCATACAAATTTTGCGCACACAAATACATGAGCAAATCCGTCCGTGTTAGGCCGGTTTTAGGTCAATGGAAAACACTTTCTATCCTAACACGCACATGATGTTCGTTATTTTTATAGAAGCAATGCAATATTTAATCTAAAATGCTTCACATCGCCCTGAAAAGTGCGATATCGGGCTCACCCGTATGAATGTAGCCTCAGTCTCAGACATAACACTTACTTTGATTAACCAGTGTTGCCCATGTGACTGGTGCTGGCCAATCAGAGCCTTTTACACAGAATGATTATGGTTCAAAAAATCGTTAAAATGAGCTTAAATGAATGATAATCGTTTAGTATAAACATGACGAACGATCGAACAATGAACGATAATTTGTTCGCTCACCATTCGTTTTCTGCAGGCATAAAAATTATCATTCTTCGTTTGAATTTCAATTCATCTAAACAGCCATCGCCCATTCGTTCGCAGACTCAAGGGGAGGAGTGATTGTTTTCAGGGTGTAGTTTCGTGCACCACAAAATGCTCTGCGATACACTGCCGGCAGAACATGCCCAAAAAGTGCTCTGCTATCAGCTGTTAAATCATCAAATAATTAGAAGTATGTCATGACATAAGCAACAGGAGGTACATAAAAACCTTGATCGCCTGTAGAGACCCATGTGATGCTACTACTAATTTTCACTACTTCGGGTGATACTACTCGTTGCCACAAAGATTACTTCATTCAGTTGCCTGCAAGTACTGGCCACTTCTTTGAGGAAATATTCGCAGGAGTGAACGCTTCTAACTAAAAGGGCTTTTTCACATGAGCGTGATTTTAGCGCATTATAGGTGCGTGAAGGGATCGCTTCTAAAGGAATCAATAGTTTCCCATAGAAGCATTCACATTAAGGATTTTAGACACGCAAAATATTCATACCTTCAAAAGACATGCATGGCTACAATGCCCGCATCTAAGGTCCGTGCTGCAAGAAAAGATAGGACCTGCCCTATTTTTGGAGCGCGATGTGTAGGAATTTCCATTGACTCCTATGGGAGAAAGTGTCTATGGAAACTCCTGTGCAGGAAAATCAGATTGCAAGTCTCATTAGGAGGATTTCTGCCAACTGAAGGAATTCCCAGCTGCCTAGAAGCAAATTTTAAATGTCCCGCTATAAACTCCGGTTAGTCCCCATGGGGATGTGGGGAAGCCCTGAGGATTCCCTTCATCCCTGCAGGTTCCCTTCATCCCCACAGGGTCTAATAGGAATTTACATTGTTAGGGTGCCTACCCACTGGCGATTTTTTTTCCTGCGATGCTAAATTGCGTTTTGCGTTTTTTCTGAAGAGCAATTAGCATAGAATGTGTTCTTGTCCATTTGGGGGGTTTTTTTCGTTTCGTTGCAATTTTTCACATAGGAACTGTCAGTTGCATATGTCTCCTTATTTTTCTCTTAATGCACCCATGATTGTCAATGGAAATTAGCGAAAAAGGCGCGAAGAAAAAACGCCGCGGAAAACGCTGCGTTTTTCACGCACGAAAATCGGCAACGCCAGTGGGTAGGCGCCCTCATATTCAAAATGTGCTTCTGAGCAGCACATTTTAAATGTCCCACTGTAAGCAGCTGGGAATTCATCTAGCCCCGCTGCTGGGCAATTCCCCAGTAGTGGGGGACTGTAGGGGACTCTCTCCACGTCTCTCCCCAAGGGATTTTCATATAGCGGGGGGATCGCGCGATCTTCTCCTGGAGTAGCTGCGCTTTTTTAATGCACATGAAAAATTGCCCGTTCATGCAATTTTTAGCATAGTATGGGTTCCATTTTTTTTTTTTTAAGCGCCTCTACTGCACTAAAATCACGCTCGTGTGAGACAGATCTAAAACTTGAGTTTGCTCAAGGTATTTGTAATGACAAATGGACAGCTACTTGGTGGTGGATCTGTGAGGTTGTTTTTGATCACTACTTTTACCCCTTAGTGAAAAAGCCTGTTTGCACCTTAGTGACGGAGCCAAATTTGGAAATCTGACATGTGTCAGTTTGACATAGAATAACTCCGTAAAGGTTTTGCATATCCAAGTGATTCTGAAACTGTTTTTTTCGCCACATATTGTACTTCTTTAGGTGGTAAAAATAGACACTGGAGAACGGTGATCACGTGGCCAGAAACTGCTCACTGCAGCCCCCGTGACATCTGCAGGCTCTTGGCTACCTTTCGGTAGCCAAGAGCAGGGAGATTTTAATTCTCCTGGGCAATTCTCGATTTTTGCGCATGCATCTGCCATTTTGCTGATGGAGGCATGCGCAGAAGCCATGGTATGGTCCGCGAATAAAGATCCCATTGTGGGAAAAATCCGGGGGACCTTAGTTATGTGATTTCATCTCCCCTTACGGATACGATCCTTAAGGGGAGATGAAACTTTAAAGGGGTTGTCTCACGAAAGCAAGTGGGGTTTAGCACTTCTGTATGGCCATATTAATGCACTTTGTAATATACATCGTGCATTAAATATGAGCCATACAGAAGTTATTCACTTACCTTCCCTGCGCTGGCGTCCCCGTCTCCATGGCTCCGTCTAACTTCAGCGTCTAATCGGGCGATTAGACGCTGAAGTTAGACGGAGCTATGGAGACGGGGACGCCAGCGCAGGGAAGGTAAGTGAATAACTTCTGTATGGCTCATATTTAATGCACGATGTATATTACAAAGTGCATTAATATGGCCATACAGAAGTGCTGAACCCCACTTGCTGCCGCGAGACAACCCCTTTAAGTTTTTATTTTTACTTTTTTTTTACTTTATATGATCACTGTTATCCGATGGGTAAAGGTGATCATGTGACCAGGAACAGCATACAGTGGTTCCCGGGCACATCTCTCTGCACTCGTCTATCTTTGACAGCCAGCTGCAGGCAGATTTTAAATTTGCTGGGCTTTCTGGCCTTCTGCGGATGCGCACCACATCGGCTTATGCGCAGAAGCCCGCAGCACATCCCAATTGCGATAGGACATCACGAAGGACTGGGGTGAGTATTTTCAGGTGCCCCCATGATCCGATCCATGAGGGCTGGTGAAACTTTAACTTTTTGAAACATTTTTTGACTTTTTCGTGATAGTGGCGATCATAGGCCCGGGAACCGCTCACCGCGGTCCCCTGGTGACATCTACTGCCAGGAGATATCGAATTTGCCAGTGCAATAAGCCTTCTGCGCGTACGTGTGATGTCATACGTCTAGAGCGCAGGCGCAGAAAAGTGGCGTCTCGTCCCGGAGGACCAGATCACCGACGGACATCATGGAGGACTGGGGTGAGTATGCTCAGCTGCCATGATGGATTCGATCCCTCAGGACAGCTACATCTTTAACTTTTTAAAACTTTTTCTTTACTTCATTGCGATCGCATTCCCAGGGGAACTCCCCGCAGCCCCTTATGAAAGCTCCATGTTGTCGGCTACCTCTGGGAGCTGACAGTCTGCAGCTGTCGCGTCCTCAGCTCACGTGGCTTTAATCCTTAGAGGATGCCCAGTTAGGCAGGGCGTAAAAAGGCAATGGGGCTGTTACTAAGGGGTTAAGAGATGCAATACATTTTTGCTGGCTACTTTGAGCGATACTTTGACATGTCTTATTGCCAGTACGAACTACCACTGTGTACTAATAAAAATGTGCATCAGAGAGTCAGAGAAGTGATGTGCCCATCTTTGTCCAGTCCTAGAAGGTGGCTTTAAAGCGAATTTCCCATGACTTTAATTCCATGAATTAAAACTGCTTCACAGCCACTCTGTACTTCCTGGTTGCCGCTGACAAGGACATGTGACTGGCCACAGCAATGACCTTTTACAGTCAATACATGGCTGCAGTAATCACATGTCCTGGTCAGCAGCAATCAGGAAGTATCGAGTGGTAATAAAGGATTTTTAAGTAATGGGAAAAACCCTTTACCTTTCACCAGATATTTTTTTAAAGGAGTTCTACTTAGGACCAGCGTCAAAGTAACAAGACTCTACAGAGTGATGTTATTTGTGAATTTGGGTACTTGACTTTTTTGGGGACTGCATTTTACTTTCCATAACTGTTTTACAGTAGTTTCAATGGCTGCACCCTATGTGTATACACCACTTAGTGTGTGGGCAAATATAGCAAAGGGCAGGACTATGCATATTTGCACATGCATGAGCCCCATGTATTTACTTTTTTTGCACATGTATCGGCATGTATTTCAGTTTTTTGCACGTGCACCAATATGCGCATTTGCACACGCAAAGAATATGCACCGATGCTCCCAGCTATTGAAGTGGCTATTTAGTCTAATGAGTCCAAGATGTGTTCTTTTCCTGCGGAATTACGCAGCATATCACGCATCTCAAAGCATATTGTGCATACATTTGCACATCCCCATAGACTTCTATAAGGGCTTTTGGTGCACAAATGTGCAGGAAATTGCATGTCAATGAACCTAATAAAATCAATGGGTGCTATTAACTGCATTTTAATGCACAAATTTTGTGCGCGCAAATGCGCCCATGTGAGGCCGGCCTATTATGATAATATGGTAATGACCGCAGACCACAACACAGAAAAGTTCTATTTTATTACGTGCAGCAAATAAGGTACAGAAAAGACAAATTCCATATTCATTTCACTTAATAACTTGCCACATAGTTGTTGAGAACTATACATTGATATACAGTACATGCACATGTGGAGGTAATTGGCATAATTATCAACAAACTATCGCACTTTAGGAACTGTTTGACCCTATGTGGGCATTATATGGTTAATACATTATGCAGGTATTAACCCCTTAGTGACGGCCCCATTGCCTTTTTAAATCCTCACTAAGTGGGCTTTAATCCTAGAGGACATAAAAACATACATCTTCTTAGGATTAAAGCCCTCTTAGCTGAGGACGTGACAGCTCCATGCTGTCGGTGCCCGCAGGTAGCGGACAGCATTGAGCTGTCATCCTAGGCTGCGGGCAGTCCCCGTCCCCCCCCCCCATCAATGCGATCAGCGCTATTCAATGGATAGCGCCGATCGCAATAAAGTAAACTAAAAAAAGGCAAAAAAGTTAAAGATTCAGCTGCCCTCATGGATCGGATCCATCAGGGCAGCTGAAATTACTTACCCGGCTTGTGAGAAGTGTCCCGCGGTGAATGGGTCCTCCGGGACCCAGCGCCGCTGCTCTGCGCATGCGCGGCAAATGTATGACATCACACGCATGCGCAGAAGGCCGGGAGCCCCGGCAAATTCAATATCCCCTGGCTCCCGGCTCCTGAAGGTAGCCAGGAAGCAGGAGATGTTATCGGGGACCGCGGTCACCGCTATGGCGATCACGAAAAAGTTTTAAAAAGAAAAAAAAGTGCCAGTTTCACCTCCCCTCATGGATCCGATCCATGAGGGGAGGTAAAAATACTCACCTCGGGTCCTCCGCCACGTCCTGGTCTCCTGGGACCCGAAGTCCCTTCTGCGCATACGCGCCCGATGTCAATGATCGGCTCAAGCCCCAGGAAATTAAAAATCCTTCTGCTCCTGGCTGCCATGTGTAGCCAGGAGCAGAGGGATGTCACTGGGGACATGATCACTGTTATCCAATGGATAATAGTGATAATTTAAAGTAAAAAAAAAGACTGTAAAAAGTAAAAAAAAAAAAGTTTTAAAAAGTAAAAGTAAAAAAAAAAGTTTAAAAAGCTGATGTTTCATCTCCCCCCACGGATCATATCTGTGAGGGAGGATGAAATGACATACCTAAGGCTGCCGGATTTATCCATGGACCCTACCCCAGCTTATGCGCACGCACCCGTCACCAAAATGGCAGACTCATGCACAAAAGCTGTGGATTGCCAGGGTAATTTAAAATCCCCCTGCTCCTGGCTACAAAACTTAGCCGAGAGCCTGGAGATTTCACGAGCGGCCGCAGTGAGCGGTTCCTGATCACGTGTTCGCAGTTATCCAATGGATAAGGGCGATCACGTAAAAGTAAAAAAAAGGTGAAGCTTCATGTCCCCTCACCGATGCGATCGGTGAGAGGAGATATAACTTTTTACCGGAGGCCTCCGTATTTGCACTCCGACGCGATCTTCCTCCATGAACTTTCCCGGATTCTGCACATGCGACCACCGGCAAAACACCGGACACATGCGCAGGAGCCGGGGAGCCCAGGAAATTTAAAATCTCCTTGCTCCCAGCGACCAATGGTCGCCGAGAGCCTGGAGCAGTGACCTTGTTGAGCGGTCGCCGGTCACGTGATAAAAAGGTCTCACATGACCGGATAGGAATTACGGATTCCACATGCGTCTGATCCGCGGTAATACGCAGATCAATCGCATTGGATTACACAATTTCTCTCACATTTGCGGGTCAGAATTGCGTAATCCACTCGCAGAAAAGAGAACGCAGCAGGTTCTATTTTACTGCGGTTATCAGCAACATAGAGCCCATTGAGCTCCATAGTCGCGGATATACCCGCAGCCCATACGCAACTACATTGTGTACAGGCTGCAGGTACCCGTGTCATCGCTAAGCGATGATGCGGGAAATACAAACAAAAAAAGTGTACTGCGAATGACCGCCTGTGTGAGTAGGCAGTTATGCGCAGTACATTACGCGGCCGTACGCAGGGTCACAGCCGGGCTCACAGCTGGGATCCGCTGTGGGCCTCTGCAAGCGGATTACACATCCGACTGTGTACGCCCGGCGTTATTCAGACTGCTACCTGTAGTATGTAATTTACAAGAAGCTCCGGGAACGCTCGCCTTCCTGCATATCCAGAAGCAGCTTGTTGAGCGCCTTCTGTCTGAGACCGCCGCACCTCGGCAAGCTTACGGAGACTCACAGAGCGCCACTTTTTACACCCCATACCTGCCGCTGAGGTCACGAAATACCCCCCAAAAAGCATGAGAGGAGGGGGGGATACCCGGTTTTATTGCCCCATGTACCAATCCCAACCAGCCTCCGTAATTACCCCTGTGTTTGGAAATACCACACAGTTCACATTATTACTTTTATCTAAGATTTGGGGAATGCCGAAAAGGGCGTGGAGGGGGGGGGGTGATTTTTTTAACGTGTCAATTTTTATTCCGAGCAATGGAGCCTGGAATTTATTCAGTTGTGCCCTGCAATCCAACGGGTGTTCCCTCCATTACAGGCATTGCCATGTATCCTATAAGTAAATTAGGGCCACAACGGGAATGTTTTTGAACACGGGACAAATGGGGGGATCCATTTTGGGGTGAACGTCTTCATTTCTATGTACACTGTACAAAAAAAACCTGTTTTTAAATTGACAAAATTTGCAAAAAAATGAAAATCGTAATTTTTTCTTCTGCTTTGCTTAGATTAATTCAAATACTCTGGGGTCAAAATACGCAGTACACCCCTAGATGAATTCGTTAAGGGGTCTTATTTTCAAAATGGGGTCATTTGTGGGGGTTCTTTATCGTTTTGGACGCTCAATGGCTCTACAAGTGGGCAATGGAGCCTGGAATTTATTCCGTTGTACCCTGAAATCCAACGGGCGCTCCTTCCATTATAGGCCTTGCCATGTGTCCTGTAAGTAGATTAGGGCCACAAGGGGTATGATTCTAAACACAGGACAAACAGGGGTATCCATTTTGGGGTGAAAGTCTTAATTTATATGTGTGCTGTACAAAAAAAAATAGTTTTTAACCCCTTCCCGCTCCATGACGTATAGGTACGTCATGGAGTGGCGGGGTATGTATGCAGAGAGGTCGTTCGGTCGATCGCAGCTATTAACCATTTAAATGCTGCTGTCAATTCTGACAGCGTCATTTAAATCCCCCAAACAATGTTCGGGTGACCCGCACAGCCCCCCCCCCCCCCGCGGTGAGATCGGGGGAGCTGTGCAGGTGTCATGACAGCCGGGGGGCCTTTAGAAAGGCCCCAGGGCTGCCTTAGCAGACTGCCTATCAAGCCATCCCCGTGGGGTGGCTTGATAGACTGCTTGTCAGAATGCAGTATGACGTAATGCTATAGCATTACGTCATACTGCAGGAGCGATCAAAGCATCGCTGCTTGTAGTCCCCCAGGGGGACTTTAAAGTAAAGTTAAAAAAAAAAAAATCAATAAAGTTTTTTTAATTGTAAAAAAAAAAAGTTATAAAAGTTTAAATCACCCACCTTTTGCCATATCTATTATTAAAAAATCAAAATCATAAAATGAAAATATGTATTTAGTATCGCCGCGTCCGTAAAAGTCTGATCTATCAAAGTAGTGCATTATTTTTCCCGCATGGTGAATGTCGTCCGAAAAAAAAAAAAAAAAAGAATGCCAGAAATGCATTTTTTTAGTTACCCTGTCTCCCAGAAAAAACGCAATAAAAAGTGATCAAAAAGTTGTATGTATTCAAAATTGGTACTATCGGAAACTACAGGACATCCCACAAAAAATGAGCCTTTGCTCAACTACGTCGACGGAAAAATAAGAATAAAAAAAGAGTAGTATAGTAAAAAAAAAACCTATACAACTTTGATATCGTAGTAATCGTACTGACCCATAGAATAAAGGTATCATGTCGCTTTTGTTGCCGTTTGTGCACCGTAGAAACAAGACGCACTGAAAGATGGCGGAATGTTGTTTTTTTTCATTTTACTCCACTTAGAATTAAAAAAAATTTTTTCAGTACATTATATGGTACTTTAAATAGCACCAATGAAAAATACAACTCGGCCCGCAAAAAACAAGCCCTCATACAGCGACGTCGATGGATAAATAAAGGAGTTACGATTTTTTTGAAGAAAAAACGAAAATGGAAAAAGAAAAAAAGGGGGCCGCGTCATTAAGGGGTTAAATTGATACAACTGCCAAAAAAAATAAATTTATTTTTTCCTACTGCTTTGCTTAGATTAATTCAAAAATTGTAGGGTAAAAATACACAGTACACCCCTAGATGAATTCGTTAAGGGGTCTAGTTTTCAAAATGGATCATTGTTGGGGTTCTCTGTCGTTTTGGTCGCTCAAGGGCTCTACAAGAGGGCAATGGGGCCTAAATCACCTTCATGCTAAATTTCTGTTCTGACAGCCACCGACTACGCTTTACATTTTGGGACCTGTTGTGCATCCAGACATTAGATTAGGGCCACAATGGGAATGTCTCTGAACACGGGACAAACAGGCGTATCCATTTTGGGGTGCAAGTCTTCATTCATATGTGTGCTGTACAAAAAAAAGCTGTTTTTAAATTGACAGAATTGCCAAAAAAATGAAAATCACAATTTTTTCCTTTTGCTTTGCTTGAATTCATTCAAAAGCTGTGGGGCCAAAATAAGCAGTACACCCCTAGATAAATTCGTTAAGAAATCTAGTTTTCAAAATGGGGTCATTTGTGGGGTTTTGCTTAAGAGCTCTACAAGAGTGCTGTGGGGCCTAAAAGGCCTTCAAGCAAAATTCATGTTCTGAAAGCCACAGACATAAGATTAGGGCCACAATGGGTATATTTCTGAACACGGGAGAAACAGGGGTAACCATTTTGGGATGTCAATCCTCATTTTCATGTGCACTATAGGAAAAAAATATGTCTTTAAAATTAATTATTTTTGTCCTCTAAATTGAATTAATTCCTGAAAAAAAACTGTGGGCTCAAAATACTCACGACACCCCTCAGTGAATACATTAAGGGGTATAGTTTTTAAAATGGGGTCATTTGGGGGGTATCTATCTTTTTGACACTCATGAGCCTTTGCAAACGTGGCTTGCTATAAGAAAACAAAGTGTTCCTCAAAATGCTGAAAAGTAATGTTAAATTTGTACGTCATTTAAATGGTTAAAAAAAACACAAAAGTTTTCAAATGTGCACTCAGAATAAAGTAAACAGATGGAAATATATATCATATCAAAAATTTGTACAGTATGTTTGGACCTATTTGAGATATTATAGTTGAAAATGTGAAAAAAAAACAATTTTTTTCAAAAATTTTCCCAATATTGGTACTTTTAAAACTACACACAGATTATATCGGTCTATTTTTACCACCTAAATGAAGTACAATATGTGGCGAAAAAACAATGTCAGAATCACTTGGATATGCAAAACCTTTACAGACTTATGCTACGTTGAACGACACCTGTCAGATTTCCAAAATTTGGCTCCGTCACTAAGGAGCAAACAGGCTTCGTCACTAAGGGGTTAAATGTGATATCTGTGCACAGTATGCAGTATACATTATAGGGCAGATTTATGAAACTCTCTAAAAGAACAACTGCCTTAGTTGCCATTCAGCAACCATTCACAGCTGAGTTTTCATTTTTTCAAAGCAGAATACAAAATGAAAGCTGTGCTGTAATTGGTTGCTGGGGAAAACTAATGACCTTTATAAGCACAACGAGAAATGCATGATTCTGGTTTGCCCGAGTGATGAAGCTGGTGATGTCATCACCAGCTCATTTGAGCTTGGCAGCCCGTTAAGATAGGCAGATTCATCTTTTGTTCACTTCTCGTTTAGCGGTTCACATTCCTATTACTGCTACTGCTTAAATACAGTCAGCTATCTTGAACGTAGCTAAACTCTCTCCCCTTCCCTTTTTTTCAGCTCCCAGAGGAGTCTACGGGAGCTTCCAGCATATCTCGGCTAAAAATAGGGCAAGACCATTCTTTTCAAGTGGCGTATAAAATTGGCGACCGTAAACACTCGCTGATTTGCTATTTTTCCCGGCACATTAAAATTGTTCATGTGAATGAATACATTGGAATCCAATGCGATTTAAGGATGCAGCTGAATAGCTACGTATATACCTTACTGTGAATAAGCTATAAAAGTTTTTCTTTTAGACAGTGTCATAAACCTCCGTCATATATGATGCGCTGCAATCCAAAGGAAATGTGTGCGGTAGAGCGCTAGTTATCCAAGGATGGTTTGGCACTCCATCAGTATACTGTATTTCAAAAGATATTCCACAACAGTGCAACTTACAAAAATACACCTTTTTATATAACCTACTTTAACTTTTTAAGATCAGTCACCCATTTATCTCCCATTCTTTTTCGATAGTTTATCTCTTCCTCTTCTTCAATAATTTCTCTAATCTTATGCTTCACTTCTGGATCTTCTACAACCACAAATGTCCACGGCTCCGTATGAGCTCCACTAGGAGACGTCCCTGGATATTATGGTAAAAAATAGAATTTAATTAGTATTTTGGAAATATATTAGGAATTGAGGTTCCAACCAATTCCTGCACCTTTTTATTAACCCATTTAGGAGCAAGTGCGTAAATTTACTCTGCTTCCTCCTGGGCTTTAATCCCAGCCGATAGTAAAAATACAGTAGGGATTAAAGCTCCTACTTCTGCGATTAATCAGAAGCATGTTAGGTTGTCAGCTGTTAGTCACAGCTGAGAACCCTCAAGGCGAAGGCAAGAGGAGTTTTTAACCCTTTTTGCCTTCTTCTTTTTTTAGTATACAATGCTCAATGAGCACTATGTACTAACAAGTGAAAATGGAAGTGTTTCTTCCACTACGGGAGCTGCTAGTCACGTGACCACCAGGATTCCCAGGGATAGCAGAGCTGCAGGGTCCTATAAGTCTGATCAGTTCTGCCAGTGACTAATGTCACTACAGGGGATGTTTTTCCCTGTAACTGGCGCTCCTATGGGATGCTCCAGCTACAGTGGAAAAGTGTGTAATAAAAAAAAACAAAAAACATGTGAGTGTCCCCCAGAGGGGCATCATGACATCATGGGGGACGTAGATATTAAAAAAAATAATTACAGAAGTAAGTAAAACAAAATTACAGAATAAAATGAAAATATATACATAAAAAAGAAAGCAACCCAAAGCTGACACCAACCAAAACCATCGCCGCATGTGCCCTGTAATTCAAAACCATACATATTATATATTAAAACGTCCAAAACAAAATGAGGAGACCCATTCCCATGAAAAAGATATTAAAAAATAGCCCTATATGTCACAGAAAAGAAAACACGGTAGAAAAAATGTTGGTGGCTGAAGGAGAAAAAAATAGGACAGTTAAACCACCACATGGGTAAAAATCGCTAAAAAGTGTCAGATCCTTAAGGTACATTACAGCCCAGTCCTTAAGGGTTTTTTCATTATAATAGTGCCAGTTGCACCGCACACCCCAACGCCACCAATTTCTCCAGCTTTATTTTCTGCTCCATTCTGGCGTTTTCAACACGGCTCACATACCCCAAACCAATGCAGTTTCGCTGGATCTGCCAACGTCGCAAAGATTCCTGGCGTCAGCATTCAAACATGTGACTGCCTGCACCCCGAATGGCAGCCCTACCTACCTTATGCTATGAGCCCTCAGACAGTGACCTGCTCCCTGCAAGAAAAGACTGCACCACCATCCAGTGTACCAGACCTCGGTATTCCTGACGACACTCCTGCTCAAACCCTCTGTACTGCACCACCATCCTGTGTACCAGACCTCGGCTAGGCTTGACGACTCTCCTGCTTAAACCCTCAGTACTGCATCACCATCCTGTGTACCAGACCTCAGCTAGTCCTGATGGCACCCCCTGCTTAAACCCTCTGTACTGCACCACCATCCTGTGTACCAGACCTCGGCAAGTCCTGATACCTCTCCTGCTTAAACCCTCTGTACTGCACCACCTCTGTACTGCACCAACCCTCTGTGTACTAGACTTCGGCTAGTCCTGACGATTCTTCTCTGTACTGCACCACCATCCTATGCACCAGACCTCAGCTAGTCCTGACGACTCCCCTGCTTAAACCCCATGTACTGCACCACCATCCTGTGTACCAGACCTTGGTTATTTCCTAATGACTCTCCTGCTTAAATCCTCTGTACTGCGCCACCATCCTGTGTACAAGACCTCGGCTAGTCCTGTTGACTCTCCTGCTTAAACACTCTACTGCACCACCATCCTATGTACCAGACCTCAGCTAGTCCTGACGTCTTCCCTGCTGCCTAAACCCTCTGTACTGCACCACCATCCTGTGTACCAGACCTCAGCTATTGCCTGACAACTCTATTGCTTAAACCCTCTATACTGCAATACCTTCCAGTGTACCAGACCATGGCTATTCCTGACAACTCTCCTGCTTAAACCCTCTGTACTGCAGCACCATCCTGTGTACCAGACCTTGGCTATTTCCTGACGACTCTCCTGTTTAAATACCCTCTACTGCACCACCATCCTGTGCACCAGACCTTGGTTCTTTCCTGAATACTCTCCTGCTTAAACCCTCTGTACCGCATCACCTTCCTGCATTCCAGACCTCAGCTAGTCCTGTTGACTCCCCTGCTTAAACCCTCTGTACTGCACCACCATCCTGTGTACCAGACCTCAGCTATTCTCTGACAACTCTCCTGCTTAAACCCTCTGTACTGCACCACCTTCGTGCATACCAGACCTCAGCTATTTCCTGACTACTCTCCTGCTTAAAACCTCTGTACTGCACCACCATCCTGTGTACCAGACTGTGGCTATTTCCTGATGACTCTCCTGCTTAAAACCCCCGTACTGCACCACTATACTGTGTACCAGACCTTGGTTATTTCCTGACGACTCTCCTGCTTAAATCCGCTCTACTGCGCCGCAATCCTGTGTACAAGACCTCTGCTAGTCCTGTTGACTCTCCTGCACCACCATCCTGTGTACCAGACCTCGGCTAGGCATTATAACTCTCCTGCTTAAACTCTCTGTACTGCACCACCATCCTGTGTACCAGACTTCGGCTATTTCCTGACGACTCTCCTGCTTAAACTATCTGTACTGCAACACTATCCTATGTACCAGACCACGGCTAGTCCTGTTGACTCTCCTGCTTAAACCCTCTACTGCACCACCATCCTGTGTACCAGACCTTAGCTAGTACTGATGACTTTCCTGCTTAAACCCTCTGTACTGCACCACCATCCTGTGTACCAGACCTCGGCTAGTCCTGAGCTACGACATCTTCCAATAAGCAGCTACAGCACGAGATTCCAGTCCCACGCTAGACGCAGGACACTTGGCTTGTACCTTCAGCTGGGACAGTCGACGCCACGTCATTAGTGACATAGGTTCATTGCCTTTACCGGGAATGCTGAGTTCCTGGCTGTCTGTAATTGCATGTGCATGCTTGTACCAAGCGATACCCATGCATGGTCAGTTCACTGAGGGTTCTGTGCCCACATTGTGTTATGCACTGCAGATAAGAGGAAGGGCAAAAGTAGCGCAGGTATAGAGGCCAGGGCTACTCCATGTTGGAAATGAGCCTGCTAGTCAGACCAGAAGCCCTGTAGCGCCATTACATGGCATGTAAACAAGAAGCGGCCCCGATGAACAGCTACGGGGTAAATTACAACGGATTATAACACATGAAATATGCACTATGGAATATGCCTATCATGGTGCTGACCATAAATGCAGGACTTATAAAATTAAAATTGATGTAACAAAATCCCTTTAAGCAAGACTTGGGCTACATGGTAACTTTAGCTGCGACAGGTGTCACACAATCAAACTGTTCCCTTGCCTGCATTGCAAAAAATGTAAGCGAATGTGGTTACATTGTGACAAAAATGTGGCTATAACTGCGACCCAACAGTCACAAGAAATCCAGCAGGTTTGGTCTTCTTGTGAATTTTCGGCTGTGGTCACGGCAACATTGCTTGAGATGCAGGTAGCACGAAAATGTGATCTTTGATCGTGGAAAACACAAGACAGCCAAAGTGGAGCCGTAGCCTATATACCTCCTTTGTGTGTGTTTTTTTATTTTATTTGAGAGTCTGTCTGAAACCGAAATAACGTTTGTTTTCTTGTAATATATACATGCATACCTCAGCTTTGATTTACGGTTTATTTTGAGTAGCTTACCCCCCTTCTCTCTCTTCATAGACTTCTATAGGCAGCATGAGTCATTACCCTCCTTCAACTCCTGTCATTAGTCTCAGTATCTGTTCAAGGCTGCCTGTCCACGGGCGTTATTGCATTGTGTTCCCCACGACAATAATATGGCTGCAGGGAACGCAGTGCATGCTTTCCATAGCGTTGCTATGTAAAGCGCAGCTCCCCTGTCCATGAGCGGAGAACCATGGCAATTCAGCGAGGGCTACGTTTTCAGTGGGGCTGGCGCTGCTGCCGCTGGTCCCATTGAAGGCACTGAGCGCTATTGCAGCGTTTTTCTTGCACTCCGAGGCGAGTGTTTTTACTCGCTCTCGCAGCGCAAGAAAAAAAAACGTGAGTAGGTAAAAGCCCTTAGGTAAATAGGATTTGGGTATTTGTTAGTTATTGTATTGGCTCACATAATGGCAAATTGTTTGAGAAGTCAGTGGTCAGTTAAAGGAACACTTTAAAAACCTTAAAAATATCTAGCAACCTTGATCATGTTCTGCTACAAACGTTTGTGCTGGTTTACAATCCAAATAACTGTATTCTTTATATGTGTTCCAGCAGGCAGACAGTTCACGTTAGTTTTGCACACAGTGTTTAAAAAACACACACATACCCGCGTATTGTATTAAATGTGTTTGCGGATGTACTTCGGATCTCACGCACCCATAGAGATGAATGGAGTGCTTGAGTGCAGAATCTATGGTAAGATGGAGCAAGCTGCATTTTATTTACGCATTGCGGAATCCTCAAATCAAATCCGCAGGTGTGCATGGAGCTGTGGAAGCTCATTCTTTTCTATGGGAGCCTGAGACAGCGTATCGTGAGTGCGGATGAGAATCAAATCCGCCTGTGTGCAGGAGCCCTTTTAGTGGTGTTTTTCCAGATGTTTTGTGCATTGGTCCATGTGAGAAAACGGCCATGTGAATGGCCCTGTTAGCTATCATGAGTCTATGTGCTGCTCATGGATACACAGATAGAACACGGACCAAAAAATATGGCCATGTATAAAGGCCCTTACTATAAGGCTATATTCACACAGTCAAGAGCAATATCAGGTCGAGAAACTTGACCCGATATCGCGCTTGCCAACGTGCGTTTTTCATGCCGATGCGAGGCGTCTTTCATTCAAACACACCTCACATCACTTCTGTAAAATAGGCGCGCGTTTCAAGCATGTCAGAGAATCGCAAGTGTTTCCCATTGATTTCGATGGGAAACAACACATTGCACTCACATGCAGATCTCACAGCATGCGAGTGTCATGTGATATTTTATGAGGTCCCATTGAAACCAACGGGCAAGGCATTCTGTGGAAACCCCAAAAGATAGAACAGGCTATGAACTTTAAAAGAATGGATTTCATATTCGCCATTGTGAATAAGCCCTCACTCTTCCAATCAAAGAAACAATGCTCTTTTAAGGATTGTTTCACAACTGCGCTAGGGTTCAGCTTTTCTGCTCCATTCAGGGAGCAGGAAAAGGGAATCCCCGCGGCTGAACGGCTCAGTTTTAGGATGGAACCGAGCAGTGCCGGCAGAAACCCATTGACTGCAATAGGGTCCGTTCGCTTTCTGCTCAGCTGCCTGACTTTTAGCAGCACTTTTTCTTCCAGTATTTTGCACAGGATCTGTGTCTCAATGGTTCCAATGCAGATTTGAAACCACCCTAATTTAGGTAGCACTGCCAGGTGAAGATGAAGGGGAGCAAGCAATAGGCAATCCCCATTTTCTTTGTATTTCTGCTGAATTTCTACAAGACAGATACAAATGACTGTAGATTGTAGGTCAATTCTGGTAGAAAACAAGACAACTTGTGTTTCCTGGGAGATTTAACCATGACAGTTTATAGCACTTTTTTTTAGAAATGTAAAAATAAAATGACCTGCAGCTCGGATGATGTTGTCGATCACTTCTCTTGGAACGGCTTCATCACTGATGAACCTCACAGATCTCCTTTGGTTGAGCAATTCATAAAACTCTTTTGATCTTTTCAACATTTCCTCTTCAGAATAGCGTCTTGGGCTGAAAGGAACATGTGAGATGTTTTCTTCTTCCACATCTGGCCAGTCATCCATCCTTTCTGAAAAATGATCATGGTAAAGGTCTATCATATACGGTGGGCACGGGACAAGCATGCTTTATAATGCCACTTTGTCTTTCACATTTGACAACATACTGTAAACTTTTTTAATTACTCACCATTTTCTTCAGACTGCAATACAACATCTCTAATAGGACCACCACTTAATATTTCATTTTTTATAGTGCTGTATTCTTACCTTCAAGGGTTTTTGAGCTACTCATACATCAACTGAATAAACAAACAATCAAAAAGTCTTGTGTTCTGTAAAACAATACCGATAGAAACTACAGCTAGCCTCTCAAAAAATAAGCCCTAACGTAGCTCCACTGGCTGAAAAATGTAAAGCTAAACATAAAAAAAACAATAAAATCTAAATTTAGTATCACCATAAATATACTGTCCCGCAGAAAAGATATTTCATTTATAGCGCCCTGTGGACACTATAAAAACAAGCATCCCCCCATCAAAAAATGGCAAATTAGCGTTTTTCTATTTTACTCCACTTAGGCCTGTGTCACATGAGCGTATACTTATTAGCGCATGAGGCGTTGCATAGTTGTGTGCGCAACAACTTTTTTACTGGATTTTTTTTTTCATGCGCAAGTCATGTGCAATTGCATGTGCAAAAAAGCACACACCAATGCTCTCCATCAATGAAATTGCTAATTAGTTTAATGAATGTAAAAGGTGTTCTTTTTCTGTGCAAATGTGCAGAAAAATAGAGCATGCTGTGTGTTTTGTTTTTGCACAACGCAATTGCATACACTAAATATCCGCTTGTCAACGAACCCATAAGAATCAATGGGCTCTATTTTCTGTGTGTTGCATGCACAAAATTTTGCATGCACAGTACGCAGAGAATAGAACCCAGTTATTTCAATGGGTTCATTCCATGTGTGCATCTTGTGTGAGCATTTCGGTCACACAAGAAAATTCGTAACATGCTTTATTTTTTTGCACATTTGCACCACATGCTTAAATTTCCTGCACATATTGATCTACTTAAACTAATCGTCCATTTTAATGGCTGAGAGCAGAAAAAAAAAGCACATGCACGCATATGGTGTGTGACACAGGACTTAGAAATGTTTTCATGTTTTCCAAGGTGGTCCATAAAGTGGTACCGTCGAAAAATACAACTCATACCACAAAATAACAAGCTATCGCAAGGAAAATAAAAAAAAGTTTGAAAATTTGGGGGATGAAAAAGTATTGTTTATTCTTAGAGATGAGCGAGCACCAAAATGCTCGGGTGCTCGTTACTCGAGACGAACTTTTCGCGATGCTCGAGGGTTCGTTTCGAGTAACGAACCCCATTGAAGTCAATGGGCAACCCGAGCATTTTTGTATATCGCCAATGCTCGCTAAGGTTTTCATTTGTGAAAATCTGGGCAATTCAAGAAAGTGATGGGAACAACACAGAAACGGATAGGGCAGGCGAGGGGCAACATGTTGGGCTGCATCTCAAGTTCCCAGGTCCCACTATTAAGCCACAATAGCGGCAAGAGTGACCCGCCCCTAGCCAACAATTTTTACTTCTGAAAAACCCTCATTAGCAAGGCATACCTTAGCTAAGCACCAGACTACCTCCAACAAAGCACAATCACTGCCTGCATGACACTCCGCTGCCACTTCTCCTGGGTAACATGCTGCCCAACCCCCCCGCACGACCCAGTGTCCACAGCACACACCAAAGTGTCCCATCAGCTGCACTCATGCCACACACTGGCCTCATAGCCACACCACCCTCATGTCTATTTATAAGTGCGTCTGCCATGAGGAGGAACCGCAGGCACACACTGCAGAGGGTTGGCACGGCCAGGCAGCGACTCTCTTTAAAAGGGGCGGGGCGATAGCCCACAATGCTGTACAGAAGCAATGAGAACTCCAATCCTGTGCCACCTCCATCAGGAGCTGCACACGTGGGCATAGCAATGGGGAACCCATGTGCCACACACTATTCATTCTGTCAAGGTGTCTGCATGCCCCAGTCAGACCGGGGTTTTTTATAAATAGTCACAGGCAGGTACAACTCCGCAATGGGAATTCCGTGTGCACCCACAGCATGGGTGGCTCCCTGGAACCCACCGGCGGTACATAAATATATCCCATTGCATTGCTCATCACAGCTGAGGTAACGTCAGGTTTAATGCAGGTGGGCTTCGGCCCACACTGCATGCCCCAGTCAGACTGGGGTTCTTTATAAGTAGACACATGCAGTTACAACTCCGTGTGGACCGACAGCATGGGTGGGTCCCAGGAAGCCACCGGCGATACATAAATATATCCCATTGCATTGCCCATCAGAGCTGAGGTAACATCCAATTAAATGCAGGTGGTCTTCGGCCCACACTGCATGCCCCAGTCTGACCGGGGTTTTTAATACATAGACACTGACAGGTACAACTCCGTGTGGACCGACAGCATGGGTGGGTCTCAGGAAGCCACCGGCGGTACATAAATATATCCCATTGCATTGCCCAGCACAGCTGAGGTAACGTCAGGTTTAATGCAGGTGGGCTTCGGCCCACACTGCATGCCCCAGTCAGACTGGGGTTTTTTATAAGTAGACACAGGCAGGTACAACTCCGTGTGGACCGACAGCATGGGTGGCTCCCTGGAACCCACCAGCGGTACATAAATAAATCCCATTGCAGTGCCCAGCACAGCTGAGGTAACGTCAAGTTTAATGCAGGTGGGCTTCGGCCCACACTGCATGCCCCAGTCAGACTGGGGTTCTTTAGAAGTGGACACATGCAGTTACAACTCCGTGTGGACCGACAGCATGGGTGGGTCCCAGGAAGCCACCGGCGGTACATAAATATATCCCATTGCAGTGCCCATCACAGCTGAGGTAACGTCCGATTAAATGCAGGTGGTCTTCGGCCCACACTGCATGCCCCAGTCTGACCGGGGTTTTTAATACATAGACACTGGCAGGTACAACTTCCTAATGTGAAGTCCCTGTGGACCCACGGCATGGGTGGCTCCCTGGAACCCACCGGCGGTACATAAATATATCCCATTGCATTGCCCATCACAGCTGAGGTAACGACAGGTTTAATGCAGGTGGGCTTCGGCCCACACTGCATGCCGCAGTCAGACTGGGGTTCTTTATAAGTAGACACATGCAATTACAACTCCGTGTGGACCGACAGCATGGGTGGGTCCCAGGAAGCCACCGACGGTACATAAATATATCCCATTGCAGTGCCCATCACAGCTGAGGTAACGTCAGGTTTAATGCCGGTGGGCTTCGGCCCACACTGCATGCCCCAGTCAGACTGGGGTTCTTTAGAAGTGGACACATGCAGTTACAACTCCGTGTGGACCGACAGCATGGGTGGGTCCCAGGAAGCCACCGGCGGTACATAAATATATCCCATTGCAGTGCCCATCACAGCTGAGGTAACGTCCGATTAAATGCAGGTGGTCTTCGGCCCACACTGCATGCCCCAGTCTGACCGGGGTTTTTAATACATAGACACTGGCAGGTACAACTTCCTAATGTGAAGTCCCTGTGGACCCACGGCATGGGTGGCTCCCTGGAACCCACCGGCGGTACATAAATATATCCCATTGCATTGCCCATCACAGCTGAGGTAACGACAGGTTTAATGCAGGTGGGCTTCGGCCCACACTGCATGCCGCAGTCAGACTGGGGTTCTTTATAAGTAGACACATGCAATTACAACTCCGTGTGGACCGACAGCATTGGTGGGTCCCAGGAAGCCACTGGCGGTACATAAATATATCCCATTGCATTGCCCATCAGAGCTGAGGTAACGTCCGATTAAATGCAGGTGGTCTTCGGCCCACACTGCATGCCCCAGTCTGACCGGGGTTTTTAATACATAGACACTGGCAGGTACAACTCTGTGTGGACCGACAGCATGGGTGGGTCTCAGGAAGCCACAGGTGGTACATAAATATATCCCATTGCATTGCCCAACACAGCTGAGGTAATGTCAGGTTTAATGCAGGTGGGCTTCGGCCCAAACTGCATGCCCCAGTCAGACTGGGGTTTTTTATAAGTAGACACAAGCAGGTACAACTCCGTGTGGACCGACAGCATGGGTGGCTCCCTGGAACCCACCGGCGGTACATAAATAAATCCCATTGCAGTGCCCAGCACAGCTGAGGTAACGTCAGGTTTAATGCAGGTGGGCTTCGGCCCACACTGCATGCCCCAGTCAGACTGGTTTTTTTTAAAGGTAGACACAGGCAGGTACAACTCCGTGTGGACCGACAGCACGGGTGAGTCCCAGGAAGCCACCGGCAGTACATAAATATATCCCATTGCATTGCCCATCAGAGCTGAGGTAACGTCAGATTAAATGCAGGTGGTCTTCGGCCCACACTGCATGCCCCAGTCTGACCGGGGTTTTTAATACATAGACACTGGCAGGTACAACTCCCTAATGTGAAGTCCCTGTGGACCCACGGCATGGGTGGCTCCCTGGAACCCACTGGCGGTACATAAATATATCCCATTGCATTGCCCATCACAGCTGAGGTAACGTCAGGTTTAATGCAGGTGGGCTTCGGCCCACACTGCATGCCCCAGTAAGACTGGGGTTCTTTAGAAGTAGACACATGCAGTTACAACTCCGTGTGGACCGACAGCATGGGTGGGTCCCAGGATGCCACCGGCGGTACATAAATATATCTCATTGCATTGCTCATCAGAGCTGAGGTAACGTCCGATTAAATGCAGGTGGTCTTCGGCCCACACTGCATGCCCCAGTCTGACCGGGGTTTTTAATACATAGACACAGGCAGGTACATATCCCTAATGTGTAGTCCCTGTGGACCCACAGCATGGGTGGCTCCCTGGAACCCACCGGCGGTACCTAAATAAATCCCATTGCAGTGCCCAGCACAGCTGAGGTAATGTCAGGTTTAATTCAGGTGGGCTTCGGCCCACACTGCATGCCCCAGTCAGACTGGGGTTTTTTATAAGTAGACACAGGCAGGTACAACTCCCTATTGTGAAGTCCGTGTGGACCGATAGCATGGGTGGGTCCCAGGAAGCCACCGGCGGTACATAAATATATCCCATTGCAGTGCCCTGTACAGCAAAGCTAACGTCAGATTAAATGCAAGTGAGCTTCGGTGGTACATTAATGTATCCCATTGCAGTGCCCTGCTCAGCAGAGCTAACGTCACATACAATACAGGTGTGCTTCGGCCCACAGTGCATGCCCCAGTCAGAGTGGTAATATGTACCTTAACTGTAACCGCGTTGGTGGGAATGTGGTGGCGACTGCGGACCTAGTAGCGCGGTTTTATTTAGTTGGATTTCGGAATGTGGCCAGGATTAAGTGGGCCGTGGCGGGGGGTGGGGCTCTCTTGTTGTGTCGGTAAAGGTGAAATTCTTGGACTGCCACCAGACGGACCTATGCAAAGGTATTTGCCAAGAATGTTTTCATTGTTTGAGGAGGAGGGGGATGTTTTTGAGGCACTACGTGTCCTCCCCACGTGTCCGTGGTTATATGCACCTTAACAGTAACCGCGTTGGTGGGAAATGGCCTCGCCACCATCATGTCTTTGGGAAGCCTCCGTTTCCACACCCCAGTGACATAGCATTAGCAGCGGTATAGGTAGAGCCCAGAATTAGTAACATTTCAGCAGTAGCATTAGGGACAGGCCCCAGTAACATATCACTAGCAGCAGTATAGGGGGAGCACAGTATTAGTTCCATTTCAGTAGTAGTAGCAGTCTAGACAGGCCCCCGTTACATATCACTAGCAGCAGTATAGGGGGAGCACAGTCTTAGTTCCATTTCAGTAATAGTAGCAGTCAAGACAAGCCCCAGTAACAATTCCGAAGCAGCATAGGGGGAGCACAGTATTAGTTCCATTTCAGTAGTAGTAGCAGTCAAGACCGGCCACAGCAACATTCCCGTTGCAGCAGTTTAGGGAGATAACAGTCTCTTGCACATTTCAGTAGTTGCAGTATAGACAAGGCCCCAGTTACATTTACGTAGCAAAAGTGTAGGCCAACCCCACACACCTTGCTGTACCATTAGTGCAGGCGAAGCCCATAAAAATTACTAGGATTACACTGTAGGCGAGGGCCCAAAAAAATTGGTGTACCAACAGTACTAATGTACCTCACAAAAATTGGCCATGCCCAACCAAGAGGGCAGGTGAAACCCATTAATCGCTTTGGTTAATGTGGCTTAATTTGTACCTAGGCCTGGAGGCAGCCCAGTTAAAATAAAAATTGGTTCAGGTGCAAGTTTCAACGCTTTAATGAGAATTGAAACGTATAAACATTGTTTACTAAAGTCATATGACTGAGCCTTGTGGGCCTAAGAAAAATTGCCCGTTCGGCGTGATTACGTCAGGTTTCAGGAGGAGGAGCAGGAGGAGGAGGATGAATATTATACACAGATTGATGAAGCTAAAAGGTCCACGTTTTTGATGGTGATAGAGAACAATGCTTCCATCCGCGGGTGCAGCATACGTATTGTTTAGGTATCGCTGCTGTCCGCTGGTGGAGAAGAGAAGTCTGGGGAAATCCAGGCTTTGTTCATCTTTATGAGTGTAAGCCTGTCAGCACTGTCAGTTGACAGGCGGGTACGCTTATCCGTGATGATTCCCCCAGGCGCACTAAACACCCTCTCTGACAAGACACTAGCCGCAGGACAAGCAAGCACCTCCAGGGCATACAGCGCGAGTTCAGGCCACGTGTCCAGCTTCGACACCCAGTAGTTGTAGGGGGCAGAGGCGTCACGGAGGACGGTCGTGCGATCGGCCATGTACTCCCTCACCATCCTTTTACAGTGCTCCCGCCAACTCAGCCTTGACTGGGGAGCGGTGACACAGTCTTGCTGGGGAGCCATAAAGCTGTCAAAGGTCTTGGAGAGTGTTCCCCTGCCTGCGCTGTACATGCTGCCTGATCTCCACGCCTCCCCTGCTACCTGGCCCTCGGAACTGCGCCTTCTGCCACTAGCGCTGTCGGATGGGAATTTTACCATCAGTTTGTCCGCCAGGGTCCTGTGGTATAGCATCACTCTCGAACCCCTTTCCTCTTCGGGTATGAGAGTGAAAAGGTTCTCCTTATACCGTGGGTCGAGCAGTGTGTACACCCAGTAATCCGTAGTGGCCAGAATGCGTGTAACGCGAGGGTCACGAGAAAGGCATCCTAACATGAAGTCCGCCATGTGTGCCAGGGTACCTGTACGCAACACACGGCTGTCCTCACTAGGAAGATCACTTTCAGGATCCTCCTCCTCCTCCTCCTCCTCCTCAGGCCATACACGCTGAAAGGATGACAGGCAAGCAGCATGGGTACCCTCAGCAGTGGGCCAAGCTGTCTCTTCCCCCTCCTCCTCATGCTCCTCCCCCTCCTCAACGCGCTGAGATATAGACATGAGGGTGCTCTGACTATCCAGCGACATACTGTCTTCCCCCGCCTCAGTTTCCGAGCGCAAAGCGTCTGCCTTTATGGTTTGCAGGGAACTTCTCAAGAGGCATAGCAGAGGAATGGTGACACTAATGATTGCAGCATCGCCGCTCACCATCTGGGTAGACTCCTCAAAGTTTCCAAGGACCTGGCAGATGTCTGCCAACCAGGCCCACTCTTCTGTAAAGAATTGAGGAGGCTGACTCCCACTACGCCGCCCATGTTGGAGTTGGTATTCCACTATAGCTCTACGATGCTCATAGAGCCTGGCCAACATGTGGAGCGTAGAGTTCCACCGAGTGGGCACGTCGCACAGCAGTCCGTGCACTGGCAGATTAAACCGATGTTGCAGGGTCCTCAGGGTAGCAGCGTCCGTCTTGGACTTGCGGAAATGTGCGCAGAGCCGGCGCACCTTTCCGAGCAGGTCTGACAAGCGTGGGTAGCTTTTCAGAAACTGCTGAACCACCAAATTAAAGACTTGGGCCAGGCATGGCACGTGCGTGAGGCTGCCGAGCTACAGAGCCGCCACCAGGTTACGGCCGTTGTCACACATGACCATGCCCGGTTGGAGGCTCAACGGCGAAAGCCAGTGGTCGGTCTGCTCTGTCAGACCCTGCAGCAGTTCATGGGCCGTGTGCCTCTTCTCTCCTAAGCTGAGTAGTTTCAGCACGGCCTGCTAGTGCTTGCCCACCGCTGTGCTGCCACCCCGCGCAACACCGACTGGTGGCGACGTGCTGCTGCTGACACATCTTGATTGCGAGACAGAGGTTGCGTAGGAGGAGGGTGGTTTAGTGGAAGAAGCATACACCGCCGCAGATACCAGCACCGAGCTGTGGCCCGCAATTCTGGCGGTGGGTAGGACGTGAGCGGTCCCAGGCTCTGACTCGGTCCCAGCCTCCACTAAATTCACCCAATGTGCCGTCAGGGAGATATAGTGGCCCTGCCCGCCTGTGCTTGTCCACGTGTCCGTTGTTAAGTGGACCTTGGCAGTAACCGCGTTGGTGAGGGCGCGTACAATGTTGCAGGAGGCGTGGTCGTGCAGGGCTGGGACGGCACATCGGGAAAAGTAGTGGCGACAGGAAACCGAGTAGCGCGAGGCTGCCGCCGCCATCATGTTTTTAAAAGCCTCTGTTTCCACAAGCCTATACGGCAGCATCTACAGGCTGATCAATTTGGCTATGTGCACATTTAACGCTTGAGCGTGCGGGTGCGTGGCGGCGTACTTGCGCTTGCGCTCAAACAGTTGCGCTAGCGATGGCTGGACGCTGTGCTGAGAGACATTGCTGGATGGGGCCGAGGACAGCGGAGGTGAGGGTGTGAGTGCAGGCCGGGAGACGGTAGTGTCTGTGTCCTGAAAGGGGGTTGGATCTCAGTGGCAGGTTGGCGCACAGGGGGAGAGGCAGTGGTGCAAACCGGAGGCGGTGAACGGCCTGCTTGGCCATCATATGTCTGCGCATGCTGGTGGTGGTGAGGCTGGTGGTGGTGGCTCCACGGCTGATCTTGGCGCGACAAACCTTGCACACCACAGTTCGTCGGTCGTCTGCACTCTCAGTGAAAAACTGCCACACCTTTGAGCACCTCGGCCTCTGCAGGGTGGCATGGCGCGAGGGGGCGCTTTGGGAAACAGTTGGTGGATTATTCGGTCTGGACCTCATCGTCCTGCTACTCTTCCTCCGAATCCTCTGTGCGCTCCTCCCTCGGACTTACTGCCCTTACTACTACCTCAGTGATAGACAACTGTGTCTCATCGTCTTCGTCCTCCTCACCCACTGAAAGCTCTTGAGACAGTTGCCGCAAGTCCCCAGCCTCATCCCCCGGACCCCGGGAACTTTCCAAAGGTTGGGCATCGGTCACGACAAACTCCTCTGGTGGGAGAGGAACCATTGCTGCCCATTCTGGGCAGGGGCCTGAGAACAGTTCCTGGGAGTCTGCCTGCTCCTCAGAATGTGTCATTGTAATGGAGTGACGAGGCTGGGAGGAAGGAGGAGCAGCAGCCAGAGGATTCAGAGTTGCAGCAGTGGACGGCGTAGAAGTCTGTGTGGTCGATAGATTGCTGGATGCACTTTTTGCCATCCACGACAGGACCTGCTCACACTGCTCATTTTCTAATAAAGGTCTACAGCGTGGACCCATAAATTGTGAGATGAATCTGGGGACCCCTGAAATTTGCCTCTCTCCTAATCCCGCAGAAGTCGGCTGCGATACACCTGGATCAGGAGCTCGGCCTGTGCCCACACCCTGACTTGGGCCTCCGCGTCCTCGCCCGCGTCCACGTCCTCTAGGCCTACCCCACCCCTCAGCATGGTGTATTACGAGTAGAGCAGAAACAGAACGCTGTAATTAAATGTGCCGCTTATTGGTCTGTGGTTGGAGGCTGACTTCACTTACGGAACGCACAGCAGAGCCAGGAAACAATTTTGCGCACGCCTGCACTGAGACGTAGGTGCGTATGACTGAGCTAGTGGAATTCACAGCGCAGAAGCAGTCAAGTGGCCAAAGGCCACTAGTAGGCCTTAAGTATTTTGCTTCTATTTTTTTAAATGCTGAGCTGATACAGCAGACAGATACTGTTTCCCTCTGGCAGGATGACGGCGGTGATGTAACGGAGACAGCAGAGCCAGGAAACAATTTTGCGCACGCCTGCACTGTGACGTAGGTGCGTATGACTCACCTAGTGGAATTCACAGCGCAGAAGCAGTCAAGTGGCCAAAGGTCACTAGTAGGCCTTAAGTATTTTGCTTCTATTTTTTTAAATGCTGAGCTGATACAGCAGACAGATACTGTAGGCAGCGTATATTATGTATACTGTTTCCCTCTGGCGGGATGACGGCGGTGATGTAACGGAGACAGCAGAGCCAGGAAACATCTTTGCGCACGCCTGCACTGTGACGTAGGTGCGTATGACTCAGCTAGTGGAATTCACAGTGCAGAAGCAGTCAAGTGGCCAAAGGCCACTAGTAGGCCTTAAGTATTTTGCTTCTATTTTTTTAAATGCTGAGCTGATACAGCAGACAGATACTGTAGGCAGCGTATATTATGTATACTGTTTCCCTCTGGCGGGATGACGGCGGTGATGTAACGGAGACAGCAGAGCCAGGAAACAATTTTGCGCACGCCTGCACTGTGACGAAGGTGCGTATGACTCAGCTAGTGGAATTCACAGCGCAGAAGCAGTCAAGTGGCCAAAGGCCACTAGTAGGCCTTAAGTATTTTGCTTCTATTTTTTTAAATGCTGAGCTGATACAGCAGACAGATACTGTAGGCAGCGTATATTATGTATACTGTTTCCCTCTGGCGGGATGACGGCGGTGATGTAACGGAGACAGCAGAGCCAGGAAACAATTTTGCGCACGCCTGCACTGTGACCTAGGTGCGTATGACTCAGCTAGTGGAATTTACAGCGCAGAAGCAGTCAAGTGGCCAAAGGCCACTAGTAGGCCTTAAGTATTTTGCTTCTATTTTTTTAAATGATGAGCTGATACAGCAGATAGATACTGTAGGCAGCGTATATTATGTATACTGTTTCCCTCTGGCGGGATGACGGCGGTGATGTAATGGAGACAGCAGAGCCAGGAAACAATTTTGCGCAAGCCTACTGTAACGCTTAGCTGCGTATTAATTAGGATTACTACCCCCAGCAGACACGCAGTACACTGAAGACGGTCACAGGCAGCCCAAATATAGTATTTTCCCCCAATTTTTTTGAAAAACCCCACTGCCTATATAGCCTGTATATCTCTTTCCCTGTACCACTGTCCCTGCCTCACCAGTACTGGCCCTATACTCTGTACAATGACTGCAGACTGAGGACGCAATGTTCTGCACGCCCGATATACAAAAAAAAAAAAAGTGCAACACTGCTCACAGCAGCCTCATCAGTACTGCACACGGTCAGATGTGGCCCTAAGAAGGACCGTTGGGGTTCTTGAAGCCTAATATAACTCCTAACGCTCTCCCTATAGCAGCAGCAGCAGCAGCAGCATCAGCAGCGCTTTCCCTGATCTCTGTCAGAATGCATCTGTGGCGAGCCGTGGGCGGGGCAGATTTTAATACTCAGGTGTCACCTGATCTCCCCAGCCACTCACTGCAGGGGGGTGGTATAGAGCTGGAACATCACAGGAGGGAGTTGTAATGCCTTCCATGTCTTTCTATTGGCCAGAAAAGCGCGCAAATGTCTCAGAGATGAAAGTGAAAGTAACTCGAACATCCCGTGGTGCTCGTCTTAAGTAACGAGCATCTCGAACACCCTAATACGCGAACGAGTATCAAGCTCGGACGAGTACGCTCGCTCATCTCTATTTATAGTTAAATGTAGTCGATAATCATAAAGTTTTAGCATTTACACATATTAAAAAATGTTTCTAATTCCAGATATTCCAGAACTGTTAGAATAGCGCCACCTGCTGTGTTTAGGCTGTGACCCCTTGACTAATTGTTCCAGAGTAGTCACACATGTCCAGTCCTGCTTGTCTCTCAGCTATACTGGGTATGTGGAGTAATCCCTGATGTAGTGAGTTGGATGCTTCTGAAGCTGCAGTGTCTTCATTGCTGGTCACTCCCTTATTACTTGCTCAGCATCTCATCTGACATCAGAGAACATGCAGCAACTTCAGGAGCCGCCGCTCACCACACCAGAGATCCCTCAATATACCCATTGAAGCATATAGCATAGCAAGAATGAGCATGTGTGACCAACTTGGACACAGAATAGAGACAGCAGGTGGTGCTATTCTAACATTAGTCCTGGAATATCTCTGGATAGAAACATGTTTTTGACAAGTGTCAATATAAAATGTTTAGAATTATGACTGGATTTTTTGAATCTGTGTCTTTTTTATGCAGAATTTCTTGCAGAATTTTCCAGTCAATGGACAAAAAGCGTATGTGAAAATCTGATACAGAAAAATGCCTTTCCATGTCACTTCTTCATACGGAAACACGATATTCTGTGTCTGAATTTCGCACACAGATTTTGCCCATTTGCAGGGAAAACTCTTTATGCAATTCTACACCAAAAACTGCATCAAAGAGATGTGGATTTCAGAAATTTTCCATGGTGAATTCCCTTGTGTCAACATTCCCTAATATAGTCATGTGAGGCCTAATGGTTTGTTTGTTATAGTAATAATATATGTGTTTCTTACATCAGCCTAGGCTCTCTCTCTATATATATACTGTTATATCTACCCTCTTAGTAAATAGCTAGCAATTAAATGGTTAATCGTGTTCATGTACAACACCAGAGTGTATTACACTCTTGTACCTACCTCCTACACATGTTTCTCACAGAGCAGTTCTGTATTCTAAAAGAAGAAGCTGCTCATTAACAGATGACACTATACCTCTGCACATTCTTTCACTTTTGATACTTTACTAACATGTGAATTACCATATTATTGTATTAACCAATCCTGTATTAGCACAATAGATCTTTTCGTATACTCCTATTTTGTGATGTAACGTTTGTCCATAAAAAACTGTGATATTGCTTTGAATAAATCAGAAATGTACTATAATTGACCAACATGGAGTCAGTTACATTGCTTCCAATTGGTTATAATGAAAAGTAGCATGCATGCAGACAGTGAAATCAACTGGAATATGATATTATTCCCATAACATCTGTTACCCGACTCGGAATTTACAAGTGCCCCTTTAAAATACAAGTCTAACCAATGGACACAGGGTTTGACGGACGCAAATAGAGATGAGTGAGCACCCAAATGCTCGGGTCTGCGTTATTCGTAAAATTCAAGAGCTCTACTCGAGTAACGAAGCCCATAGACTAGAATGGAAGACTCGAACATTTTTGTATGTGGAAAGCAGGGTCCCGATTTTTTTTTTCTCTCTCTCTCTCTCGACCAAAAATTTTCAAATGCGCGCGCTGCGTCGCAGTGGGGAGGGGCCAAAACAGGCACATCACAGCAGGGAGGAGCCAAAAGCTGGGGCGGGGTCGAACACGATTTGATGCTCGTTCAAGTAACGAGCACCATCGAGTACGCTAATACTCGAACGAGCATCAAGCTCGCCAGACTACGTTCGCTCAACTCTAGACGCAAACAATGGGGACATGTTGCAGCAAAAAAAAGGTGGAACATATACTCCCCTCCCCCACTGTACCTATCAGCATTCTGGAATTTATTCAGTTGTGCCCAGAAATCCAACGGGTGTTCCCTCCATTATAGGCCTAACCATGTGTCCTATAAGTAAATTAGGGCCACAATGGGTATATTTTTGAACACGGAACAAACGGGGGTATCCATTTTGGGGTGAACGTCTTCATTCCTATGTACACTGTACAAAAAAACTGTTTTTAAATTGACAAAATTGCCAAAAAAATGAAAATTGTAATTTTTTCCTCCTGCTTTGCTTAGATTCATTCAAATACTGTAGTGTCAAAATACGCAGTACACCCCTAGATGAATTTGTTAAGGGGTCTAGTTTTTAAAGTGGGGTCATTTATGGGGGTTCTTTATCGTTTTAGATGCTCAATGGCTCTATAAGTGGGCGATGGGGCCTGGAATTTATTCTGTTGTACCCTGAAATCCAACGGGTGCTCCTTCCATTATAGGCCTAGCCATGTGTCCTTTAAGTAGATTAGGGCCACAATGGGTATGTTTCTGAACACGGGACAAACAGGGGTATCTATTTTGCGGTGAAAGTCTTCATTCCTATATGTGCTGTACCAAAAAAACTGTTTTTAAAGTGATACAACTGCCAAAAAAATGAAAATTGTAATTTTTTTCTACTGCTTTGCTTAGATTTATTCAAAAATTGTAGGGTAAAAATACACAGTACACGCCTAGATGAATGTGTTAAGGGGTCTAGTTTTCAAAATGGGTTCATTTGTAGGGGTTCTCTGTCGTTTTGGCCGCTCAAGGGCTCTACAAGTGGGCAATGGGGCCTAAATCACCTTCATGCTAAATTTCAGTTCTGAAAGCCACCGACTACTCCTTACATTTTGGGCCCCGTTGTGCATCTAGACAAAAGATTAGGGCCACAATGGGTATGTCTCTAAACATGGGAGAAACAGGGGTATCCATTTTGGGGTGCAAGTCTTCATTCATGTGTGTGCTGTACAAAAAAAGCAGTTTTTAAAATTATTGAATTGCTAAAAAAACGAAAATCACATTTTTTTCCCTTTGCTTTGCTTGAATTCATTAAAAAACTGTGGGGTCAAAATGGTCAGTACACCCCTAGATAAATTCGTTAAGGGGTCTAGTTTTCAAAATGGGGTCACTTGTGGGGGTTTTCTTTGGTTTTGGCCGCTCAAGAGCTCTACAAAAGTGTTATGGGGCCTAAAACGCCTTCAAGCAAAATTTATGTTCTGAAAGACACCGATTACTCCTTTCATTTTGGGCCCCGTTGTGCATCCAGACATAAGATTAGGGCCACAATGGGTATGTTTCTGAACGCGGGAGAAACGGGGGTATCCATTTTGGGGTGTAAATCCTCATTTTCATGGGCACTATAGGAAAAAATATGTCTTTAAAATGACATATTTGCAAAAATATGAATTTTTTTTTTTTCTCCTCTAAATTTAATTAATTCCTGAAAAAAAAACGGTGGGGTCAAAATACTCATGACACCCCTCAGTGGATACATTAAGGGGTGTAGTTTTTAAAATGGGGTCATTTGGGGGGTATCTATTATTCTGACACTCATGAGCCTTTGCAAACTTGGCTTGGTGCAGGAAAACAAAGTGTTCCTCAAAATGCTGAAAAGTAATGTTAAATTTGTACGTCATCTAAATGGTTAAAAAAACACAAAAGTTTTTCAAATGTGCATTCAGAATAAAGTAAACAGATGAAAATATATATCTTATTAAAAATTTGTACAGTATGTTTGGAGATATTTGAGATATTACAGTTGAAAATGTGAAAAAAATGACAATTTTTTCAAAATTTTCCCAATTTTGGCGCTTTTAATAAATATACACAAATTATATCAGGCTCTTTTTACAACCAAAATGAATTACAACATGTGGCGAAAAAACAATGTCAGAATCACTTGGATATGTAAAGCCTTTACGGAGTTATGCTGCATTGAACGACGCATGTCAGATTTCCAAATTTTGCTCTGTCACTAAGGCGCAAACAGGCTTCGTCACTAAGGGGTTAACCAATCCTGTATCAGCACAAAAGCTCTTTTCGTATACTCCTATTTTGTGATTAACATTTGTCCGTAAAAAGCAGTGATATTGCTTTAAATAAATCAAAAGTGTACTTATAATTGACCAACATGGAGTCAGAGTCATTTACATTGCATGTATGCTACTTCTCATTATAACCAATTTGAAGCAGACAGTGAACTGATCTGGAATATGATATTATTACCATAACATTGCATCAACATTGAAGGTTCTGCTCTGAACCAACATTGCTGATTTCCACTATAAAACAGTACATAATGTCCGGATATCGAATAGCTCCCATTATGGGGATATTACGTCCATGTGGTGCGCTAAAGCGCCACTCCTCGCCAAACGTGTCCTATTTCAAACCGCAATCACACACATAGTATTGCATAGACCAATTGCACCTCTCCAGGCAATGATCACAGGACCACTGTCCCTTACTAACCAGGAAAAGTGAAGAACCCCTGCCTAAAAGCAGGGTGATCGTCCTGATAAGGTCGGCCCCACTGTCTTCTTCTAGGACCTAGCTATCCCTGATTAGGGACCTGGAGAGAGGCACTAAACACACAGGACACGACACTGCTCACACACACACACACACTGTACACAGAACAGGACTACACATAAAGCACATGTCTGGCACCCTGCACAGACCTAATATACGTCGCTGTTCACACCAACATACAGTATAACACATACCACATAGAACAGGACAGTTCATACCTCATGTCGAGCCACCAGCACAGACATACAGAACATGTCACTGTTCACACCAGCATACCAGCTTGTGCATACAACATACAATACGAACCCCACCCAGAGCTCACATACATACACATGGAATACCATAGTCAGTCCAAGTGTCCTCACACTAGGGGAATAGAGAGTCACAACCGTGCTGACATAGGGAACAGTGTCAGGCATCACACATCCGACACACACATAGGACATCAGATGTCTGGAGGCCCCACCTGCCCAGAGATAGGGAAAAACCTGCGGGCGGCCTGCACCTGTGTGGTCACCAAACCATGCACTATACAATGCATGCACCCCAGAATGCAAGGAGGGGAGGGACAGGAGGTGCCCTGACTGTCTTCAGGAGAGGAAAGAGGGACACTACAGATGAGCATGCACCACACCGGCTCTGAGTGAGCTCAACACAGTGATATATAAAATGACCAGCAGTCTCTCCCAAGAGTTTGCTGGTATTTATCTTCTACAGACAAGGGGATTGGCTGGTAGAGAATACCACACCCAGCCAGGCCAGTAACTCCTACCAGTGCAGGTGTGCACAAGGAAGAACCACAGGTCCAAATGCACAACCTTAATAGGGGATCCGTTTGGTGGCCTTTTCTTTCATTATAAGATGGAATTGTTTGGCTATGGGTGGTGTTTTCTTGCTCCTCGAACCCCATAACGCTGATGTGAACAAGCCCTAAGAGTTAGACTTTCCATCAGTTATTAGGGGACTTCTTTTATAGCAAATGCATAAGGCTCATAAATAATGATGTTTCTTCTATAGAGTAGAATGATAGATATTACCACAGAAAACTTTCAAAATACTTTGTCTTCCCCCCAATCACAAACTTAGGGGTCCTTCACACTAGCGAGAAAATTGCACGATTTTCTCACAATGCTAGAGTGAGTGAAAACGCATGATTATGAAACCAATGATTTTCAATGGTTTCATTCTCAATTGTGATGTTTTCACTCCTGTGAAGCTGCGTGAAAAAAATCACAGCATCTCCTTTCTTTTTGCGATATCACCCATTGTTTCCAATGAGGCAGGTGGCAACAGCACCGGCCCCATTGAAAACAGTGGGAGAACATCACAATCCCCTGCTGTGGCTGTGACAGCCACGGTGTGGATGAAGGAACTCCTGCAGGAATGCGAGGCTGTTTCCTTGTGAAAACGCCTCCCATCCAGGGGTTTTCAGAAGGTTTGTGAGAGTGATATCGGGCCATAAATCATTGCCTGATATTGCTCTCGCCAGTGTGCAGGAGGCCTAACATGTATGATATTTTATAGGTGCTTCTAAGTTTACTAATAGACGTCCAGGTATGGTTGGGTCTTTAGTACAGGGAGTATAGGAAATCTTCTGGGCTCCTGCCTGTCTATCTGGAATGGAACATGATCACTAATTACTTTATATTAGTCATTAGCTGTAGAAACAGTCATTTAATAACTAGTACAGAGTGCGGCGCCAAGTTAGGTTTAACTTTGAAACTGATTTTTTTGTATGTATAAAGGAAAATCTTATCAACTAAAGCTGCAACTGTGTTTTATATAATCATACAAGTCTGCATCTGAAGCTTATTTTGCATGCATTGCTATATGTGTTCAGTATCAATCTTAACCCATTCACAACCCTCAACAGGAAACCTATGTTCAGTGGTTATTAAGGGTGTATGGACTGGGCTCCGGAGCCGAGTCTGCTCCATACTCGGTGGCTATCAGCTGTTTGAGACAACTGACAGCCACCGGTAACTGCCATGAGTAGAGTTTTTGCTCATCAGGGCAGTTAACCCTTTAGTTGACCATATGTCTAAATAGCGAGCAGCAAGGGGATACCCCATCTGCCCTAACACAGCGTTATTGGTGGTTGCTAAAGGGTTGGCATGGCAGCCCCGAGCCTACTGAAAGCTCATAGGGCTGCCATTCATAGATGCCTATTCAGCCATGCTTGTGGTGGGGCTTCATAGGCAACATAAAAAATCGTTTTATAAATTTTTTAGAAGTAAAAGAAAAATGCTTTGTTAGACTTTGTTAAACAATCTCTAAGTTCGTATACATGCAGACCTGTGTAAATTATACATATTGATACATTAAGGTGTACCCCGTAGTAGGATTCCTTCCTAAAAAATCTAATACTTTCCTTTTTCATCCTTGAGCTCTTCCTACTGCCTCCCCCACCCCCACTTCCCACTACAAGCAACATAGCATTTATGGTTAATGCTTTGAACATGCATTGATCTATGTCAGTGATAGCGAACCTTTTAGAGACCGAGTGCCCAAACTGCAACCCAAAACCAACTTATTTACTGCAAAGTGTCATCACGTCAGGGGCGGGGCTTATCACGACGTACTATTTTACCCCCGTCGTTCTAAAAAGGACAGGGCCGCTTCAAAATAGACAGGGTGCAGAATTTGACTGCTTTTTGGATACGGAAATACTTGAGGATGTCCTCAGCGGAAATTTCTTTGGAAGCATTTCTGAAGCATTTCTGAAGCATTTCCGCATCCAAAAAGCAGTCAAAATCTGCATGCTGTCTATTTTGAAACAGCCCTGCCCATTTCTGCCACTGGTAAACATACCACAGTGTAACAGCGACACCCAACAGCGGACCCCAGTGTAATAGGGGCAACCCATAGCGGCCCCAAGTGTAATAGGGACACCCCACAACGGCCCCCAATAGTAATTGGGACCCCCACAGCAGCCCCCAGTGTAGTAGCGACACCCCACAGAGGCCCCCAGTGTAATAGCGACATCCCACATGAGCCCCCAGTGTAATAGTGACACCGCACAGCGGCCCCCAGTGTAATAGCAACATCCCACAGGAGCCCTCAGTGTAATAGTGACACCGCACAGCGGCCCCCAGTTTAATAGCAACATCCCACCTCGGCCCCCAGTGTAATAGTGACACCCCACAGCGGCCCCGAGTGTAATAGCGACATCCCACAGAGGCCCCCAGTGTAATAGCGACACCCCACAGAGGCCCCCAGTGTAATAGCAACACCCCACAGCGGCCCCCAGTGTAATAGCGACATCCCACAGCAGCCCCCAGTGTAATAGCGACATCCCACAGCGGCCCCCAGTGTAATAGCGACATCCCACAGCGGCCCCCAGTGTAAAAGTGACATCCCACAGCGGCCCCCAGAGTAATAGTGACATCCCATAGCGGCCCCAGAGTAATAGTGACACCCCACAGCGGCCCCCAGTGTAATAGCGACATCCCACAGCAGCTCCCAGTGTAATAGCGACATCCCACAGCGGCCCCCAGTGTAATAGTGACATCCCATAGCAGCCCCCAGTGTAATAGTGACATGCCATAGCAGCCCCCAGAGTAACAGTGACATCCCATAGCGGCCCCAGAGTAATAGTGACTTCCCATAGCGGCATGGCCCTCCTCCCCTCACTCACAGTTGTTGTGCGTTCTCTCAGCCTCTGCCGCCGCCGCTCCCAGGGTCGGCACTGTCCTCTGTCCCGGTGCTCCCTGCCTCGCCGCTGTCCTCTATGCCGGGGCTGCTGGCCCGGCCCTGTCTGCATGTGCTTCAGCCTCGTGCCTGCCGCTCTCAGCCTCGACGCAGTCCTCTACCCCCAGCCAATGCGAATCTGGGGGCGTGAATCAGTTGTTTGACAGGTGTATTATGTCGCCACCCCTTACTTCTGGTGGCGACATAATATACCAGTACTGAGGAGATGTCAGGAAAGGAGATCGGCGCTGCTAGAAGCGCAGCTGAGTGAATCCGAATCCCTGCGCTGCGGCGACTTCTTCCTTACCTTAGCAAGATGGCCGCCGGGATCTTCACCCACGATGCACCGCGGGTCTTCTCCCATGGTGCACCGTGGGCTCTGTGCGGTCCATTGCCGATTCCAGCCTCCTGATTGGCTGGAATCGGCACACATGACGGGGCGGAGCTACGCGATGACGCGTAGAAGGGGGCGGAGCCAGAACTCCGCTCGTGCCGAGACCCAAGAGAAGGGAGAAGACCATTCTGCACAAGCGCGTCTAATCGGGAGATTAGACGCTGAAATTAGACGACACCATGGAGACGGGGACGCCAGCAACGGAGCAGGTAAGTGAATAACTTCTGTATGGCTCATATTTAATGCACGATGTATATTACAAAGTGCATTAATATGGCCATACAGAAGTGCTTACCCCCACTTGCTTTCTCGGGACAACCCCTTTAATGTCTGGGTTTCTATATCAGTATTATACCAGCCTCCACTCTTCTGAGAAAATCTTGGAATGTATCCATGGGAATTTGTGCCCATTGAACAAAAAAAAGCATTTGTGAGCTCAAGTACTGATGATAGAAGAGAGAAGTTTTGGCTCACAATTATCATTCTACCTCATCCCAATGATGTTGGATGGGGTTGATGTCATGGATCTGTACAGGCCTCTGGAGTTTCTCAACACTAATTTAATCAAGCCTTGTCTTCATGGACATCACATGCAGAACAGGGGCAAAGTCATGCTGTAAAAGGAAAGGGCCTTCCCCAATCTTTTGCATTAGAAGCACGTCTATAAACATAAACTCTGAGGCCCGGTACTAGCTGCAATATAATCGGTTACTCAGAGGTCAGCTGAGACTGGCAGGACAGCGAATGGAGCAACAGAGGAAGCCAAAGAGCTGAGTATAGTAAATCTTTTACTCTCCTGCATTAAGCCAGTGAAGGAGGAGTAAATTACTAGGGTGCCACATTAGGAGGACCAAATTATTATCAGGCTACAAAGGGGGAAATAATTACTTTAGGGCGATAAAGGGGTATTATTGCTTTGCGATGGGAGCTGTTACTGTTTAGGGGGCACCGGGAGGAGCAGGGGGTACAATGTATAATTTATTACGGCTGCACAGTGTGTATTACAATTTATCTCTGCGTGCATAGTATAGATTATTATTTATTTCAAGGGGCACGGTTTATTATTTCTGGGGACACAGTCAGTGACAACTAGGGTGCCTGGTAGAGATGAGCGAGCGTACTCGCTAAGGCAAACTACTCGAGCGAGTAGTGCCTTATGCAAATACCTGCCCGTTCATCTCAAAAGATTCGGGTGCCGGCGGGGGAGAGCGGTGAGTTGCGGGAGTGGGCAGGGGGGAGCGGGGGTGGGGGAGTGAGAGAGAGATCCCCCTCCCCCGTTCCTCCCCGCTCTCCCCGCCCACCGCCGGCACCCGAATCTTTTGAGACGAGCAAGCAGGTACTCGCATAAGGCACTACTCACTCGAGTAGTTTGTTTAGCGAGTACGCTCGCTCATCTCTAGTGCCTAGGGTCTACTAGTAAAATTTATTCTTGGGCCCATTACATTGATATGTGCAAATAGTACCTGTCTAAGTTGGTTCTCTCCACATCTTTTGCCTTTTTTTACGGCCGTTTTCACACTGGAGTGAAAATGCAGATTTATGAAACCCATACTTTTCAATGGTTTCCTTCAGATTTGCAATGCTTTCACTCATGCGATGTTGAGTAAAGAAAGATCGTGGCATGTTCGATGTTTCTGCGTTTTGCATTTTTTTCTCTAGCCCATGTACTGGAGGGAGTTTTATAAGGCTATCTGTGTATTCAATCTCAGCCTAGATGTAGAGGCCACCTCACCTGGCACAAGGTAGGTCAGGAAACATGATGTTAATGTCTATGGTGGACCCGCCTTTACATACAACCTTCCTAGGGGCAGCTTCAGATGAGTGTAATTGCAATGTATTTATGCTGTGAAGGAGGGGTTTTTTTGCACACGTGCCTGCACAAATACTGTGCTCTCTATGGGGACCTTTGGTGCGCAAATGTGCACAAAAATATAACATGTCATGTTATCATGTGCGCAAAAAAGAACAGTGAGAATGAACCCATTGAAAACCATGGATTCTATTCTCTGCACACTGCACGCACATACACGTCCGTCTAGAGCCGTCCTTAGACCTATTTCACACAAATGTATTATGCAATATGTAGTGAATAGAATCCGTTGATTTCAATGGTCTCGTTCACATGCACACATTTTGAGTGCGCATTTCGGAAGTGTAAAAAAAGATAAAACATGTTCTCTCTTTCTGCGTATTTGCACACCAAATGCATGATTGCAAGGTGATGCGTCAAACTCTGCGTAATACTTTTGGAAGAAGAATACAACTGGAACTAATTAGCCATTTCAATCTGCGCATTTGTTTGACGCGTGTGAATGAACGTGTCCTGTGGGCAGAAAACCTACAATGAAGTACATCGATATGTACATAAAGCACAAAAACATTCTGCTAATGCGTGCGCAATTGTGCTTACTCTGTGTGAAGCCGGCCTTGTTGCTATAATCCTTTTTATCTAGCTTGCCTGAACATTTCTTGGTCACAGCACCTGTAATATACAAAGTAACATGGCGTACTTAACAGGTTCCCCCATTGCCAGCCCTTACCGTCCTCCCCTGCTGGAAGTTCTGTGCCATCTTTCAGATCTTCATCCACCCATGGACGGGATTCCAGTTTGGTTGTCTTTTCAACTTTTTCTTTTTTTGCTTCCGATTTCTTCATACTTTGCAAAATGATAACAATTAGAACACAAATCACAGCCAGAAAAAATGGGCTAAAAAATGAGAAAATAGCCATGGCGTCCCCCTCACGTTCACACACTACTAGATCCCGCAATGTTCTGTTTCGCTTTAAAGCAGAGAAAAGGTGGAATTGTGCCCAGATTTCACAATCTGCTGAGTCTGGTGGAGCTTGTGACAATGAACTCTTAACTTTTTATGGCTCACTGAAGAGGAAATAAGTGTTTTTAATGTTAATGACTTTTGGAAGGAGGAGTGATCCTAACACAGTATTCGTGGCAACGACATGTGGAGCATCCAGCAAATATTTCTACAAAGACGGTAATATAACGTACAGGATTCAGGAGTGCACATTGGGGCTTCCAGAGTTAAAATCTCTTCCTTATGGCATCACTCTCCTGACTATTCGCTGGCTCATGTACAGTTACAGTCTGAGATAATGCAAGATGTTAACTAAGGTGACCAGATTTTACAAGGGTGAAAGCAGGACAAAGGCGGTGCAGTCAGGGGATGGGGTTTATCACGATGTATGATTTTTACTTCTGTCGTTATAAAAAGTACATTTCAGAAAAGACAGGGAGCAAATTTCACAGCATTTCTGCATCCAAAAAACACCCAAAATCCATACCATTTATGCGGGTTTTTTTTACTGAAAAACAGCCCGATACCTGCAGCTGATTTCATACTATGGAGCGCTCCCCCCTCATCTCCTGTAGTAGCCTCACCTGACCAACGGGGGCGCACCTGACCAGGCCGCTGGGAAACGGAAGCCGAGGAGCGCTAATGGCAGGGAGCCTACAGAGGAGGGGAGGGAGAGTGCTGCATAGTATGAAATCAGCTGCAGATGCATGACTGATTTCCAGTCAAAATCTGCACTAGATATGTGCTTGAAAAAGGAGCAAGATTAGCTCCAAAAAGGCGTTGCACTCCATCGGCCCTGCCTTTACCTTTGTCTGTGTCTTTATATATTGTAACATACATTGCCACAGAATCTGGTGGCACCATTCAGATTATATGGTGATTTTCAGGTATGGATTTTGAGCCAGCCAATGGATGAGAAGGTTTTTTTGAGGTGCAGAAGTTGCCATGGAAATTTCCACTGCAAACTTTCGGCAGCATTTCCGTCACATACCTTGAGTCAGCTTGAGGTATGCTGCCACATGCAGAGAGCCCTCAGAGCTCCTTTACACTGGCGATCACAATATCGTTATGAGAAAATCATGACAAAATTGCAGCTTTGTTCAGGCAATTTTTGAGTGTCGATCGCACACCACATCAATGCTGCCCACGATTTTATCGTGTTAAGGTCAATAGGATTTTCTAATGTAAAAAACGCATTGCATGAAAACTGCAAGTTCATGCGTTGTGAAGTGATAAAAAGGAGGCTCCATACAGAAACATGGGCTAGATGGATAGAGAGAGAAAAAACATAGCAAAACGCAGAAGGCTATGGCATACTGCAATTTCTTTTTTATTTCCATACGGCACATGGCATGAGTGAAAACATTACAAATGGGAATGAAACCATTGGTTTCATAATTCAGCATTTTCACTCCCTTTCCCATTGTGTGAAAATCGCGCAATTTTGTCGCAAGTGTGAAGGCACCCTCAGTAGTAATAGTGTCACCTATATTGGCCTCTGTAATAATAGTGACCCTCATAATGGCTTCAGTAGTAATAGTAACCCCCATAATTGCCTCAGTAGTAATAGTGACCCCCACAATGGCTTCAGTAGTAATAATGTCACGTATATTGGCCTCAGTAGTAATTATAACCCCACAGTGGCCCCAGTAGTAATAATGTCCCCATATTGGCCTCATTAGTAATAATGTTACCTATAACTGACCCAGTAGCAGCAGTGCCCCCCCACAGTGGCCTCAGCAGTAGCAGTGACCCCCACAGTGGCCTCAGTAGTAATAGTGTTCCCTACATCACCTCTAGTAATAATAATGACCCCAACAGTGGCCTCAATAGTAACACTATTACTACTGGGGCTGATGTAGAGGATGCGATTACTAATAGTATCCCCTATATCAGCTCCAGTAGTAACAATGACGCCCCACAGAAGTCGCCTTGAGACCAATATACTTACCTTATTCTTCTCTTCAGAGTGCTATTGCTTCTCTTCTCAGCACTGCTGTACTGAGCAGGGGGTTGGACCTGATGACCCTGGATGTCCCTTCCAACTCTACCATTCTATGATTCTAAGTGTGTGCACCTAGATGCCTCCTCTCTTCTCCTCTCCTCCTGCGGAACCAAGGATGAGAGATCAAGGGAGGAGGTTCCTGGATGTACATACTGCCATCAGTGTGTGTGTTCCGCAGCAGTGCCACAGAGTGATTACTAGCCGGGGAGCCATGGCACCCCAGCTGGTAATCACTTTAATGGTGACCAGACGTCCCAATAGCGGGACAAATAGCTGTCCTGCTTGGGACCCTGGGTAAAGTGGGACACAGGGTCCCAAAGCGGTATTGTCCCTCCTAAATCTGTATGTCTGGTCACCTTATGTTAACCTTTCAGCATCAGATTGCAGACAGCAGAACACAGAGACGAGAGAGAAAGAACTTTGCAGCCTATTTTCCTCTGTAAGAGGCAGAAGTTTAACTTGAAGCTTCTGGACCCAATGCAAAATCTGAAACATGGCCCCCCAACTAGAATTTTTTTCCATAGTACTGGGCTCCCTATATGGAGAAGAGAACCTTAAGGCTACTGGGGCCGGGTGCAATCACATCTTCTACATCCCCCTATAGTTACACCCCTGGTAAGGGAGTATTTACGCAGGTGATATTCCTGTGCGAGTTCCATCCAATTGTGATATTGTTATGTTCGCTGGGCACACCAGGACACCAAGCCTCAACACAGACGCAGGGCGGCATTCACACAAATGCCATAAGCACACACACATTGCATACTGAACACCAAAGGTAGGACTGCATACTGAACTCACGGGTAGACATAACATATTCTAGCAAGACAACCACCATGTGAAAACCTGCCTGCAAGCAGGGCGATCATCCCGATTTAGATGGCCCTGCTCTGTAGCCTAGGGACCTACCTATCCCTGGATGGCAAACGATCCAGGTCAGGACAGGATGCAGCTCACGCCATCTTACAGAACAGGACTGTTCACACCTGGTGTCTGGAAACCTACGCAGACACTGAACATGTCGTTGTTCACACCAGCACAGTAGGGAGTGCATGCAACACAGAACAGGACTATTCATACACCTTGTCTGGCACCTGCACAGACCCAACGAACACAACATTGTTCATTCGGTGTGGGGGGTCTGGAACGCAGACCCAAATGCGAATGTTGCCTGTATCCAAATTAAGAGGAAATATTATATAGAGTACTCATAGTTGAGAACCATAATGACCCACTATACACAGACTTAGTAAATCAGAATGAATTCTGTTTATTGTTGTACATTGCTAGTTTATATGCAAGTTATAAAGAAGGCGTTTCCAAATGTTACCTGATGCCTGGTTACAAAGTACTTTTGGCAACTGTAAATCAACAAGCTTTTCTAAACAAAAGGTATCAACAAAACTGTTTGAAGTAGACATGGAAACAGTTACAGTGTGATAATAAAGACTGGCTGTCTACTTTTGTTAATTACATTTCTCGTTTGACTAGAAGTGTAGTCTTCAAAGTTTATCAGCAATTTGCACATCAAAAGAGGGGACATTGTTTCTAGTTTTCACATAGACAAAACTGGTTCGGCCACCTACTCGGGAGTCAGCACAAAGTTGGTATTCAGTAAGATAACTGAATAAAATCTAATTAATCATACATTTAGTATTCTAAAATCAATATTCAAATAAACGCTTGAATATACCTTTTTACATATGATTCTGTATCCAAATTCTACTAGCAACTTCCGGAATGTTTTACATATAATACATAACATTATATAACCAAATAACTAATGTCACATTCATTACACTGTTTCCTTATCTTTCTTATGTTAGGTTATTGATTAATATTGATTGACCCCTATCATTCCCCCATTTGGACATCAGAGCCACCATTATCTCCTGGTTCTGTCACCCATAGGTGCCGGGTTCCCAGGTAGGAATGGTGCACTCTATGTCCATCAAGATATGAAGACATAATATCAAATATTGCAAGTCAATCAAGTTTACAATACAGTAATCTTAGATTTATCAACATCAATATCGTCATCGTCATATTAGACACTTAAAGGGGTGTAGAAAATCGGCATTCAGTACATTTAGCTGTGCATAAAATTATTACCTTAATTGCAATATATATATATATATATACACATAAGATTATACTAGTCGGACGATTGCAGAGTAGCTGTTACTTCTGTTGCCTTAATTCGTTGGCATTTCCCGATTTCATTAGAGTCACAAGTAAAATTACAACATTCTTCAGCCAATGCAACATTTCTCACCTAAAACCGAGTTATATTCGTCCAATGTGTATATTCAATGGTATCGCAATGGGGACAATATTCAAATAAATTAAGGAAGGTGTTTTCCTGAACAACATTGTCATCTACTTCATCACTATCATTGTGAACTATTGAGCGTATGTCTCGAAAAGTCTCTACAGGAGTGGGGACAGATAATAGAAAAGTCCGCAAAATGTCCTCTCCACTCCTGAGGTTGGGCATACACGTGTGGGAAATATTTGCCCATCCAGTCCATCGCTTGTCCATGTGGATCGTTCGTAGTGGTGTTTCCCAATAAGAAGACAGTCCAATAAGACAAATGCAGAAGTCGAAATCAAAATGTCCATTACCTCCCCCACCCAAACAACGCCGGGATCCCACCCATCACTTTTCCTCTGGCTCGGGAACTTTCTTGCAGTGGGAGGCATGTATCCACTTTTACAGAAGTAGGCGTTGACAACAGAACTTGGTATGGTCCGTCAAACCTTGGGTCCAAGGCCTTTACTACGTGTCTTTTTGTGACCACCCAATCTCCAGGTGGCAAGAAATGAGTCCCCTCTAGGTTGTCAGGGTCTGGAATTGGGGAAAACACTAGATCGGGTGTTATTTTCAGTTTACGACATAGTTCTTGTACATATTCAATAACCTTATCACACCCCCCGCTGTAGGGCCTGTGGATGGTACAGGCCTAATCTTGGCATAGAGCCAAACAACACTTCTTTTAACTTAAGCATCTCATTTTAGTTCTTTCAACTTTGTTAAACTCTGCGGGTGGTATGGAGTGTAAAACGCTTGTTCCACTCCCAGGCTGACATCACCTTTCGCATCACTTAACCTGTAAATTGTGTACCTCTGTCACTCTCAATTGTCTCTAGTACCCCAAATCTACATACAAGTTCTGACACAAGTTTAGTCACTGTACATTGTGCGGTGGCTTTGAACAGGTCCACGCACACAAGGACATACTCATACCTGCCTGATTTGGGAAGCTGGATGTAATTGATTTGTAATCTCTGAATAGGATACAGTGATCACTTCACATGCCTTCACATATGCCTTTGCCAACCTGTCGAACCCTGGAGCATACTATACCTTGTCCACAACAGAAACCATGGCATTCCGAGAGGCATGCACTTTCCCATGAGCTAGGACGGCGAGGTGGGGGTAGGCAGCCGCTGGTACATCATCTACGTCCCGTAGGACGCCAAATCCCAAATCAACAAGAGTGGTGGGACCAAGATCCAACTTACAGCACAAGGGGTCTTGCGTACTGTCCAGGAGGGCTGCAGCCTTGGCTGCCCTATCCCCTTGTTCTCTGGTGACTGCCCCTGCGTGTGTGCTTTAACCTTTATTATGGCCACCTGTCCTGGCAACATGATAGCTTAATGGGCTTGCCTTGTGCCGTGAGAAAGCTCCTGGACCGCCAGATGGGTCCATAATCGTGTGCAGTACCAAAGGCGTACCTGGAATCAGTGTAGATATTAGTAGTGGTATATTTTTCAATCGTACAGGCCTCAGTTCCTGCGCTGACATGTGTGGCGGCAGTGGCTTTTGTACAAGCATCTCATTCAGTGTGACTACTTCAAAACCTGTTACAAACCTTCCTTCGTCATTCAGGTATCTAGATCCATCCACAAACATTTCAAGGTGGGGGTTTAGGAGGGGTTTGTCAGTGACATGTGCGAACCCAGCTGTCACAATCATGCTGGTGTTCTGCGTCAAAGGCCTCCTCTTCATCATCAGTCAGAGAATTTGCAAAAAGCTGGTCCTCTGTACTTACTCCCCCATTTGAATCAGTGTCACCTAATGGCAATAAGGTGGCCGGATTCAAAGTGGTGCAACGTTGAAATGAGACATTGGATGAAGAGTGTACTGCAAGTTCCATTTTTGATCTGTCTAGCACGGGACAGATGTCTATGGCTTACCTGTGTCAGAATTCCATGTACGTCATGTGGGGTGTAGATCACCATGGTGTGATCTAGGACAACGTCAGAACTTTTGTCCATTAGTGCCTGAACTGCTAGAACCGCTCGGACGCAGGATGGAGACCCTCTAGCCACCGCGTCAAGATGGGCACTGTAGTATGCTACAGGTCGCTTTTTGTGTCAGTACAGCGGTGGCGTGTCCCTCCATCTCAGTGACGTACATTTGGAAAGGGTTGTCATAGTCTGGCAGCCCCAGTGCACCCGGTTACCTGTACTTTCAGCTGATAGAAGGCTGACTCGGCCTGCGGGGTCAGGGCAAATGGCCGTGAACCCAAACAGTCGTACAGAGGCTGCATAGTCATGGAGGCAGAGCGTCCATTGCCAATAGTATGAAACCAGTCCCAAGAAGGTACGCAACTGGGCATGGGAGGTGGGAAGTTGCATGTCACTTACCACCTTCGTGCGTTCCGGCGTCAGGTGCTTAGTACCTGGACCTAGGCAGTGGCCCAGGAACACTACGTGAGACTTGCAGAACTGAAGTTTCTCTTTGCTGGCTTTGCAGCCATTCTACTCTGATGGAGGAAACACAAAAGGCTTAGTGATGCATTGAGGTAACTATTTGTGTCAGCAGTACATAAAAGTAAATTAAAAACAAATCATCAACATATTACAAGAGGGCGGTGCCCTCGGGAATTGGCCAGGTGTCTAATACCAGTTTCATGAATCTGGTGAACTGGTATTGGGCTATACTGTGCCCCTTGTGGCAGCACTATCCAACAGTACTGCTTCCCTCTGAAATTAAATACAAACAAATACAGACAGTCTGTCGAGGTCCGTCTGACTGGTAGCCCAAAGGCTCAAAGGAACGACACTAAGAACTTGTTTCTCTGCGTGCGTAAGAGTGAAGACAGGGAGAGGTGTCGCTAGGTCTGCTGCCATCCGACCGAAGGTCGGGTGACTTTCAGACCTGGGGTGTATACGAGCCTCACCGGACGGGTGAAATTCGATACAAGATCCCAAGGATCCCATCATTTCGGTTCCCAATATGCTTTCAGGACTTTCCAGCACAAGGAAGCGCATGAGGCATCATGACCCTTTAAACATTACCTCTAGTGGTTCAGTTTCTGCCAGCTGAATCGGCACTCCTGAAACCCCTTGCACCAATTACTGCTAAATAATCAAGCTGGTATTCTATTAAAATAGATCAGAACCTTGTAGAAAAAAATAAAAAATTTAGAAATTGCTGACCTGCAATACCTGGATCACCTATGTCAGATGTCCAGTTCCTTGTGCTAAGCAATGACTCAGGAATTGGAGTTTGTCTTGGAGGTGGCTTACTATTTGTCAGGACCTGCGGAAAGCTGAGTTTCTGCAGTAGCTATCAAGACAAATGCATGAGCCGGATCTACCAAGAGAGCAGTTAGTTTACAAAACCTCCTCTGAACTGTCACTTGAGGTCTCAACCCGTACCGATCCATCCGGTGAAAATTTGATGGATGCAGATAAGGCTTGTAAGATATTAGTACAAATAACAGACATGAATTACAACAAGGCAGAATAATCCACAAACATCTATCCACATTAAAATATGATATTCTTTAAGCAAATTCATTATTAATCTGATCCTGCCTGCAATGTCTCATCAAATTTAAGAAGAAAAAAAAATTTCCTAACTGCCCAAGCTCCTCACCCCCTCCTTTGTAGACAAAAGAAGGATGAAACATTACCTACTTTTACATTATCTAGCTCCACTCCTTCGATGCTGGTCGTTTGCATGTCTCTCCTACAGAACATTCTTTCAGAGACAGTGCAGTACTAACAGCATTTAGCAGTGATATAGACGTCCAACCAATCACAGAACTGACATTTACACAAAAAGCAAAAAAATATATATATATATCTTAAAATCCCTATGTTCTCTATTTTTAAGACCGTATAATTCACATAATTCATTACAAGTTTCTTATTTCATCAGCGTCTGTCTTCCTGTCTATGACACTGAATTTTATCTCTATGAAACAGAACAATAGCTAAGATATTAATAAGCAACTAAAACATTCAGACTTTAAACAGCATTAATTATTAGTAATTACAAGATGTATACTTCTCTCCTAGGCTGGTCTGTGTTGAGGGTGGAAGAACACCTCTTCCTATTGTTCTTCCCTCCCATCTCCTTACATCACCTAGCTCCACCCCCTGTGGTCTGGCTCAGCGTTTGGTCTTTCTTGCCTCATTTAGTTTCTAGCCACCGGACAGTATATACCATATAACACAAGTATCTCATGTGAAGTAGAAACTGGGATTGTATTTACTGTTCATAGAACTTCCCATATTGAACAAAGTATATATATATATATTTAATATAATACAACATAGGGGCTTTTTCTTGTGCAGCAAAATATAACCAATTCTCAATTCACATTTCTTTGCAAAGACAAGTAGGCCCTCTAGTCTACAGAGAAACTTCTCCAGACAGATAGCAAAGCTGTATAACAGGTTCCACTGCCTGTGACCATCTTCTATTGTGTGTAAATAACCTGGGCTGACTATTTAAGATTAACCCAGAATGTAATACACTTGCCCCCACCTTACAAAACTGCAAATTCACACTCACTAAGGGTTTTTTTTTTTTTTTTTTTTTCATTCCTATACGGACTGATAATATGTGAAGTAGAAATTGGGATTGTATTTACTGTACACCAGACTTCCAATAATGAGCGAATTATGTATAGATAAGAAAAACTCTTAGTACCGCGGTTTTTACACAATTCGCTCAGAATAGGCTACCCAATGACAAACACAATACAACTTATGCCCATTTCTACCCACATACTGATATTCATCACACTGCGACCATTCAGCGGCCAATATATTATAGGGGGCTTTATTCCACCCTGGCATAATTAACAATTCATCGGACACGTCTTTGTCCTTAGCTACCGACATTTTCGTACTATTTCGGATTTTCTTAAACGGCGACATTTTCACACTATGCAAGATTATCACAAGAAATTCTTCAACTATCAGTTTATCAAAATTTTCCTTTAAAACAAACTAGTGTATTACTCTCTGCGTAATCCTGTTCACAGCGCTATTAATGTATTGCTGCAAGGAGCAAGACTTAGTTCAAATTACGCTTTAAAGAGAGTTAGACACTATAAAAGGTTCATACTGTAGTTGATTGGGACCCTAATAAGTGGGATGGGGACCAATATTCATTTGCCAATTTCTTTAGCTATCTTTCACACCTTATCCTCTTTACCAGCAGTATGGACAATGGCTGGCGGCTTATGTACACCAAGAGGCTTATTGTTTTGTATTCTTTCACACACATAAAACAATTGTGTTTCATTATTTTCTGTGCAGTCTTTTACTATTTCTCTAGCTGATTTCCATATAGGCATACTACTTGCCCTGTACGTTTCCCATATTGTCTGTTCCTTTATCTAAACCGGCGTCTCTGATATCTTTCATATGCTTTTTCCCGTACTGTTACCAGAACTCATAGTTAAAGGTTCCCGCTTTTCTAAGTCCTATCTTTCTATATTTTATATGTTTGTCTGCGTACGTCTCCCCCTTCCCTTTCTCTTATGGACTTACCTCTTGATTTACCACTGTAACACAGCATTGAGGATGCATACGGCTTTCCTCAGATAAATCTGGCGGTCCCTTCTGCCAAGTCCGAAACTGGCAGGATAACTATTTATTTTATTTCCCACTATTCATCACTAAGTAAACAGGACCTGATATCACCTAGTAAACTAAGGAGCCCTGGTCCCTGGTCCTGGAATAGTTTTACGGACTCCTTAAGGGGGGGTTTAGGGGACTTCTGGTGATATTATAACAGACTCAGTAAAAGCAAATTATGGCTAACATGACACAGACAATCAACGTACAGATTTCAACAATTACTACAGGCAACATGGCAATATACACACAAGGGTTCTTCCGTCTAGCACGGTTACTAAGAACACCGTAAATAACAGGCAGAAGCGTCCTATATAACATACAGCAACTCACCCCCTGTCGACACGAGGACTGAATGAAGTCAGGAGAGCCCAGAGCTTGAGTGGTAAGTCAAGAGCTTACCGTATACCGGTGTTTTGTAGATCTGGGGTCCCGTGGCCTCTGGTCCGGCTGGTCGGCAGATAGTGTCGTCAGGTATCGGCTGCAGGTAAGGAGTTAGCTTCTGCCCCACTTGTCGGGCGCCAAATAAACTGTGGGGGGTCTGGAACGCAGACCCAAATGCGAATGTTGCCTGTATCCAAATTAAGAGGAAATATTATATAGAGTACTCATAGTTGAGAACCATAATGACCCACTATACACAGACTTAGTAAATCAGAATGAATTCTGTTTATTGTTGTACATTGCTAGTTTATATGCAAGTTGTAAAGAAGGCGTTTCCAAATGTTACCTGATGCCTGGTTACAAAGTACTTTTGGCAACTGTAAATCAACAAGCTTTTCTAAACAAAAGGTATCAACAAAACTGTTTGAAGTAGACATGGAAACAGTTACAGTGTGATAATAAAGACTGGCTGTCTACTTTTGTTAATTACATTTCTCGTTTGACTAGAAGTGTAGTCTTCAAAGTTTATCAGCAATTTGCACATCAAAAGAGGGGACATTGTTTCTAGTTTTCACATAGACAAAACTGGTTCGGCCACCTACTCGGGAGTCAGCACAAAGTTGGTATTCAGTAAGATAACTGAATAAAATCTAATTAATCATACATTTAGTATTCTAAAATCAATATTCAAATAAACGCTTGAATATACCTTTTTACATATGATTCTGTATCCAAATTCTACTAGCAACTTCCGGAATGTTTTACATATAATACATAACATTATATAACCAAATAACTAATGTCACATTCATTACACTGTTTCCTTATCTTTCTTATGTTAGGTTATTGATTAATATTGATTGACCCCTATCATCGGCCATGTCGACAGCAAAATAAAAAAGGGCTTTTGAAAAGCAGAGATGAAAAACCTTCCAAAACTGTTGCATCCTTATGGCCAAAATAGACCATGTGCTTAGGGGGTTAAAGGGAGTGAATGGAAGACATATGCAAATGTTATAGATACCGTTGCATAGTCTGTGACAGTTCAGTATTTAGAGTTTATGCAGCCCTAGGTGGTTTTAATGCACTGCAGCAGCAGCCCCCCAACACTCCTCCCCATCCAGTGGAAAGAAAGGGTTCGGAGAGGTGAGAAAAAAAAATATTTTTTCTGGAACTGCCTCTCCCCCACCAACAGCTAGACATCCTAGGCACTGGCCAATATGGCCCTGGTATAGTGTGTAAAATCCACAGCATTGAATGGGGCAATATAATTGCTTACAGACCTGACAACTAGACCTGGCTATGTAATAATGGATACATAAGTGTATAGCTCCATGCAAGCTCTGATAACTGTAGCATGGGATCTGTATACCTGTGTGATTTTCATGTGCCCAGGACAGATTCTTTTATTCTTTTCATGCTGTGGAAGTAAATAATGAAGGTTTCTATTCAGCAAGCAGGGAAATTGCATGCTTCATATAAACATGATTATGCAGCATAATTAACAGGCAGATTTTATTGAAATGCTACCAAGTTGTATACAAAAGCACAAGTGCTGTTAGTCCCATGGGTTTAACCACACAAGGGATGCAAATAATAAATATCCAGGGAAGATTAATAGGCCTCCTACTGAAGGACTGAATGTTGCATTACTCAAGAGCGACTCAGGAGTATTTTTTCTTTTACAGTCAGAGCAATTATTGTAATTTCCCTTGTGAGTACATAGACCAATGCAGCCAAGCACTGGGCAGACATCTGATAATTGATGTTTCTTTGCTTCCAAGTGTACTTCGTCCTTTGCAAGGTACTTTTTAGATTCCTGTGGCAGGTGGACTTTGCATAAAAACTATGCCAATTTTTTATTACATTGCATGGACTGCAGGATCAAATGGAGAACCACTTGAAAGCTCAGACCTGCGTAGAGTTGGGTAAAAGATGTTGGCAAGATGCCACATTCCTATAACAATTTGCTTTAGGACAGTTTACTGCCTATTTTGCAATGTAAGGCTCCTGAGACTTTGGGTGTATTGGTGAATGAATGCACCAAAGTTACTTTTTTGCAACGATGAATCATAGTATATTTGTGCAATAAGCTTAGACTATCAGTACCTTACATCTACAGCAGGAGTGTAAAACTCATTTTCACTGAGGGCCACATGAGTCTAAGGCCTCCTTCCCATGAACGGATTTACGCCGCGTAAATTCGCGGCAAAAATCCGCTGCGTTGCCCCCTTCTATTAGGTTCTATTGAACCTAATAGCTCAATGCTCACGATGCGGAATTCCACCGTGGAATTTCGCACCGTGAAATCTCCCGTCCTCACCCGCAGCATGCTCTATTTGCCGTGGGTGTACGCGCTGACGGCTTCCATTGCAGTCAATGGAAGCCGTCCGTTCACGCTATCTCCCGCTGTAACACAGCGGAAGAAAGCGTGAAAACGCTTTCCCGCCTACCGCCGCCGCGTCATATGACGCGGCCGGCGCGTCACGTGACACGGCCGGCCGCGTCATGTGACGCGGTGGGCGTGTCACATGACGCGACGGCGGTGGGCGGGGAAGCGTCTTCACGCTATCTTCCGCTGGTAAGTATGGGGTCTCTGGGAGGCGCCGTGACGGGCTTCACTGCGGAATATTACGTGGCGGAGCCCGTCACGCTCGTGGGAAGGAGGCCTTAGGGTGCCTGCACACGAACGGAATTTCCAGCGCGTTATTTTAGGCACATTATCTGCCCCAGACCGCAGCCAATGTACTCCTATGAGGATCCGCAGTTGTCCCCAGACGGACGGATTTGTATCGCGTTTTTTCACGCGCGTGAAAAAATCTGCGACCTGTTCTAATTTGGGTCGGATTCTGCGCGTGAAGCCTCCAATACAAGTGAATGGGTGCGTTTTTTCATGCAGCACATCCGCAGTGCAGCTGCGGATGGAGTCACTGGTTGCTATGACTACAGGAAGTAGGCATGGTAGGAGGCGTCCCAACACACAGCACAGAGCTTCACAGGCAAATTTCAGCAGCAGCACTGTCCTTCCAGTCACCTCATCCACCAGACAGCAGCCAGCAGCCACCAGTCTGCAGCCACAAGCCACCAGGCGTAACGAATAATGATCGACATGGGCAAACTTGTCGCAATGATGCAGGACTTCCCTAGCATATGGGACAGTAACTCCCCAGAGTACTTAAACAAGAATCGAAAGGAACAATCCTGGCTTCAACTCTCCGCTCAGGTTTATGGGGATGCCTGGACGAATGCAATAGAAGTGGAAAAGAAGAACTTGCGTGAGTATTATTCGCTATTGCGTCAAATGTCCTTTTTTTTTTCATTTTAACCCCTTAGTGGCCAAGCAGTTTTACTTTTGTTTTTATTGTGCTTTTTTCCATCCCCACTTTTAACCCCTTAGTGACGGAGCTTTTTTGCTTTTTTTTAAGATATTTAATTTTTTAAAATTATTTTCTGTGTCCATTTTCTGCGTGCAATAGCTTTATTTCTTTGGCAACATAGTTGTGTGAGGGCTCATTTTGTGCGGTATGTCCTGACGTTTATGTTGGTACCATTTTCGCATACAGTTGACTTTTTGATCGCCTTTTATTACATTTTTTCTCGGAAATAGGGTGACCGAAAAAGTGCATTTCGGGCGTAGTTTCTTTATTTTTTTTACCACATTCACCGTGCAGGGTAAGTCATACATTACTTTGATAGATCAGACTTTTACGGATGCAGCGATACCAAAACAGTCACACTGCAGGACGGGCGACTCTCCGCAACGCTGGCAGAAAAGAGCACATGACCGGCTCCATTGCCGGACTTGTGTTCTTTCCTCCAGCTCTGTGGAAAGATGTCTATCCTGCAATGCGGCCGTCTTGTGCAGGAAGACGGGTGCATCAGCCGCCAGGATGCACCCAAGTTACTAAGCCCTCCCTGTTTGTTTTTTGTGGGAACAGTTGTATTTTCCACTGGTGCCACTGAAGCGGCATTTATTGGGTTAATAGCCTTGTTCAGCAGACACCCACAATGTGTAGAGGGAGATAGGTAGTATTTCTTGCGAATGCAGGATGTAAGAATGCAAAATCTGTAGTAATGAATTCCTCTTGTGAATTTTTTTGCAGTGACTGAAATAAAGTCACGCTGGAGAAGCGCCCGAAAAAAGTTACATGGATCAACCATGCCCACAAAGACATCTGCTCACCGGGTGAAAGCATGTTGCCAGAATAATTTAACGGTGCTCGCACAAGCAAGAGGGACAAAACGGAGTCTGGGTGTTGGTTTTTAAGCTGTTTTCCAAGGAATGGGCAGTTCTCTAGGGGTTGGGTTTACAATAAGGGGTGTCTACTGGTTTTTCTGCGCGTTTTTTTCCGCAACACATCCGCGTATATCCGCGTGTGATTTGTCACGCATCCGCACCTATCCGCAAGCTCATTTAGGTACCATACGCGCGTGAAAATCCGCTAGCGGAATCCGGAACGCTCGTGTGCAGGCGGCCTTATGGTTGCCTTCAAAGGGCTGACTGTAATTGTAAGACTATGTAGTGGCCCAGAATGTCTATTCCTGGCCCCTCCATAAATGTCATACATGTAATGTCTTTTGTGTAGATGCGCTGTGCAAAATGTCTAGTCTCTTGTTATCTGTATTGCAAAGCTGCAGCAAGTGAGAGGTTAATGTCTGCATGAGACTGGGAGATGTCTGCAAATGTATCAATGTCTTGTCATGCACAGTGTGTGTGTATATATATATATATATATTACTATTATACCTATATATATATATATATATATATATATATATATATATATATATATATACAGGCACACACTATTACACCTATATATATACACAGGCACACACAGTTATACCTATATATATGCACAGGCACACACTATTATACCTATACATACACACATTTTTATATATATTGTAGCAGTGCAGTACACAGAAGGGCCTGTAGAGGGCTGCAGACATGACTTCTGGTGCGAGGATTAACACGGAGGGGTGAAGCAGGAACTAGAAAAGGGCCAGTTCCTTGCAGGGGAGAGGACCAGCGCAGCAGAGCTGAGGTGCTGCAGGCTGGTGGCCTAGCAAAGGCCAGACTCCGACAGGAACGACACCCCTGGACTCACACCCAAGTTGGAGTGATTATTTGAACTGTATATATTGACGTTGTGTGATGTGCTGTAGAATAAAGTCTGGCAAGAGCGAGACAAAGAAATACACATCTCCTGAGCAGTTTCTACACGTGTGGTGCGCCATTTCACATAAGAGAGGTCAGCGATCCCGAGGCGAGTGATCGCAACCTGCTTACTATATATATATATATATATATATATATATATATATATATATACACACACACTATTATACATATATATTTATATACAGGCGCACATTACTATATATATATATATATAAACAAATAGGCGCACACTATTATACATATATATTTATACACAAGCGCACACTACTATACATGCACATACATGCACAGGGGCACACTATTATACATATATAAGTATACAAGCTTGCACTATTAGGGCTTATTCAGACAGGCGTATATCGGTTGGGTTTGTGCGCCCGACCGATATACGCAGCCCCTCTCTGCAGTGGGAGGGATGGGGGCGGAACTACCTAGCTCACTATATATACTGGGCTTTGTAGGAGATCTTCTATATGCCCTGGTCTACCATCAAGGCCATGGGCTTTGCTGATTTTTTTATTTTGTTGTCAAGAGGGTGAGATTTTGCACGAAGAGTCATTGCGCTTTCTATAAAAAAGCAACGAGTTCTGATGTATAGCTAGCTCACTGACTATACAACAGAATACCAGCCAACAGGGACAATCCAGCCTAGGGTTGATAAATACCCTGGATAAGATAGGGGAAACTATATAATAGATGGAGTATTTGCCTAGGTGCTTCTAGATCAGTACAGATCAGCACTTACCGGCTAAACACAGTAGTTGGTTCAGTACTTTAGCTCACTCTATAACGTGATTATTATCAATCATGTATACATTATATTATTAGTGCACTTTATTATTTAGTGCAGTTTAATTCTCAGACAATCTTTATAAGCTTACGTCCTGAAACTTAGGTGACGCCTGTTGTATCAGGTGGTCAGCTCTTGGTCAGATGCGCTCTGAGAAGCTCATTAATTCCTGATGATCCGCAACATCTTGTAGTGAAACGCATTGAATTGGGGGCAAGCTTCGCGGCGGTGTCCCGGGGCCCTATGGGCTCCCCACGAATGAAGAACCCCACAGCCGCCACTGCGGTACTGTGCGAAACAACTTCAGACCCTCTGAAGGTGAAGAGTTGCAGCCTACACGGGGAAGCGCATCCCTGGGCTAAAGTTGTGGACGCGGCAGAAGCGGAAATGCGGCGGGAGTTCTCCGCTGGAGAAAGAAGCGGGGTTGCCGCCGCCCGGGAGTCTCGCGGCCTGACCGGTGACTGTGGGATCCTGGGGCCTGATGAGATCCAAAGACTGCCGGCCCGCCGAGGAGGAACGTGGGAGGCTCGGGAGCAGGAGGAGCCAGCCTAAGTCCGGGAGGAGGCTTCACAGTACCCCCAGACTTGGGGAGAGAGGTGAGGAAGAGCTCCAGCGAGCCAGGGGACTTTGAATCGCAGCCCTGGGCGCCACTGGTGGCACATACGGAGCGGCAGCCTGAGAGGAGAGGGGGAATTACTGCTCCCCTTGTTGTAGACATGAAGATTAGTTAGCGTAAAATGTCTATTGATTTGTAATAAACTAGATGTATTACAAAATATAATCCAGTTCACCCTACACATCTGGGGCGTATGCCCCCCCCCCCCTCCCCCAGAAATACCCCACTCACCAACAGAAGTGACCTTATAATCCAGGAAGGTGGTGCAGTCTGCGGGGTGCTACTTGTGGCAGTAGAAAAATATTACCTGCAAACATGGGGGAGAGCTGAGTGCTAACTCATAGTGCACAGCAAGCGGTGTATTAAAGACAAGAGAAGGACATTAATGAAGATCTGTCACCACCTAGTGGACACTTAATAGAGCAGCACATTTTAAAATCTCATCCTACTCCTCTGGAGGTGAATCAGTCCCCTTTGGATTTTTAAACGTATTGCCTGCAGAGATCCTGAACCGCATGATAGTAGCATGCAGTACTGACCACCAGAAGCCATAAACAATGCCCGCCCTCCAATCTACAAGTGTGACACATAGGTGTTTTGCGATTGACTCCCTAATGTCTATCTAGATCATGCCTAGGCTGGACCCTTGTACTCTCTGAAAACAGCATATCTTATGATATATACAGAGCGCTTGCACGAATATGACCAGAACCAATAGAAAGAACTCTCGGAACTCTTGAAGCTACATTACAGCGAACTACAGGATCAACTTTTGGCAGTAGCCAGACAACTGGCCCACCTTCCAGGGCTCCCAACATCAGTCCAACTATACGCGGACATTGCTCTTTCCACATTGGCGAAACGCAGAATGCTACGACCAATCACCCAAGCTCTTCAATCAGCCAAAATAAAATACAGATGGGGCTTCCCCTTTGCCCTCATCTTCCATCAGCAGGGCAGATCTTACTCGGTGAAAACACTGGAAGAAGCATACCAAGCTGTGGAGGCTGCGCAAATCCCAATACCGGCAACTTCCACCCCGAGAGCTCTACCTCCACATCCAAGATGAACCTCGACTGTGACTGGCTCGACTAGGAGAAGAAATGGAACAACGCAAGCTCATGCTCGGGTCCAAGCGGATACAGGCACCTGATCTGAATAAGGATGGGAGAAGCCCCATAGGGATCACGGGACTTGGTAACTCTGAATCTGACTACATTTTCAGACTCAATGTTATAAAAACCAAGTTTATGTTAAATATTATTCTGCTGACCCAATTTCGGTGGACGCTGCTCCCGGAATCGCCCCACGCATCCATTGCTCAAGGCCGATAAAAGGCTCTGCATTTTTGCATAAAGTATATTATTGGGCGCTGCTGTGGAGGAGACCCGGAATCAGTAAACTCCATTACTCTGCTAGAAATGCTACGTAAGGTTAATCCTAAGTAGAGATGGGAGAAGCCCCATACGGGTCACGTGACTCGGGTAACGCTGAATCTGATTATGCTTTTAGACTTAATGTTATAAGAACCAAGTTTATGTTAAATAGTATTTTGCTGACCCGATTTCTGTTAACGCTGCTCCCGGGATCTCCCCCACACATCTACTGCTCAAGGCCGATATAAGGCTCTGCATTTTTGCACAATATATATTACTGGGCGCTGATGTGGGGGAGACCTGAAACCAGTAAACTCCATTACTTTGCTAGAAAGGTCCTGTAAGGATAATGCTGAAATAAGGTCATAATCTTGGGAGGGATATTTATTCCCTTTCCTGGATTTATGTAAATAAGCCTCAAAGTTGATATGTACAAGAGGCCAGTGCGGGTCCGGCCTGGCTGTCTAGGTTGTTACACTTAATATGGCTGCTGAACACCCTTCACTGGGGAATGTCTTCAGTCACCATTAATGGGTCTTTAAAACCCACATTATTGTTCTATGTTATTTGTTTAAAATGTACCTGGAATTCAGGTCTTTGTTTGATTCTCCCTTAGGTCGTCAACAGAGTCTACTTTATTATATAGCCCCACTGACAGGCTATTGTACTATGGTCCACTAGAAGGTCAACTGCTTCCCTCATCCCTCACTCATGGTCCACATTATCTCACATAATGTACGGGGATTCAATTCCCCTCGAAAAAGAAAACAGGCCTTATTATCCTATAAGACACACCGCCCAGATGTGTAAAAAAAATTTTGGGAAATCCTACGATTTTATAAGAGTTCTGGGTAGCACCTCAAGAGTTCTGAAGAAAACTCTGAATGCTCGAAGCTCTAGAACCAATATTTACAAAGTTCTCGCTGATTTTCAAATGCCGGATCCAAAAATTTCAGTTATGTGTAAAAAAATTTGGGGGAAATCCTGTGATTTTATAAAAGTTCTGGGTAGCACCTCAAGAGTTCTGAAGAAAACTCTAAAGGGGTTGTCTCGCGGCAGCAAGTGGGTCTATACACTTCTGTATGGCCATATTAATGCACTTTGTAATATACAATGTGCATTAAATATGAGCCATACAGAAGTTATTCACTTACCTGCTCCGTTGCTAGCGTCCTCGTCGCCATGGTTCCGTCTAATTTCGGGGTCTTCTTGCTTCTTTAGACGCGCTTGCGCAGATCCGTCTTCTCCCTTCGGCTCCGCTCGGCAGCATCGGCGATTTGGCTCCGCCCCTTGTACGCATCATTGCGTAGCTCCGCCCCCGTCACGTGCCGATTCCAGCCAATCAGGAGGCTGGAACCGGCACACATCATGGGGCGGAGCTACGCGATGATGCGTACAAGGGGGCGGAGCCAAATCGCCAATGCTGCCAAGCGGAGCCGAAGGGAGAAGACGGATCTGCGCAAGCGCGTCTAAAGAAGCAAGAAGACCCCGAAATTAGACGGAACCTTGGCGACGAGGACGCTAGCAACGGAGCAGGTAAGTGAATAACTTCTGTATGGCTCATAATTAATGCACGATGTACATTACAAAGTGCATTAATATGGCCATACAGAAGTGTATAACCCCACTTGCTTTCGCGAGACAACCCCTTTAATGCTCGAAGCTCTAGAACCAATATTTACAAAGTTCTCGCTGATTTAGTAATATCATTTTTGGAAGTTAGCACCACAGAGATACATTTGTTGATTTTTTGCCTAATTTGCTAGAACTATTTCTAAAATTAATTGGGAACTCTAGAACTCTTTGGGGGTGCATCCAGAACTTATAAAAAGTTAACTTTTTTGAAAGATGGGGTGCTGACTTCACAGAGGTAAAAGAAACTGTTCCAGAAACTCTTGAACGGGGAGACACCTCTGAATGAATTTCTGGACTCGCAACTCACAGTGATGCCTAAAGAAGGCAAAGATAGCCTGGCCCCCAAAAACTATAGACCCATCTCACTACTTAACCAGGACTATAAGATTTTTACCTCCATTTTAGCAACCAGACTGAACCACCTTCTCCCATCTCTGATCCATAGAGATCAAGTCGGTTTCATACCAGCAAGACAAGCTCCAGGCCATATAAGAAAGGTCCTAAACATTATAGATTCCGTCAATACAACAAAATCCCAAATGACTCTCCTAGCACTAGATTTAGAGAAGGCTTTCGATACATTGTCTTGGAGCTACTTATTCTTGGTTTTACGACTCATTGGGATTAGGGGACCTTTTCTTTCAACCCTCTAAGCCCTCTACTAAACACCCTCCGCAAACCTGAAACTTCCGTCCACCAGGGTGGCCCCAATACAAATTAATAGGGGTATCAGACAGGGATGCCCTCTCTCCTTAGCATTATTTGCTTTAGCGATTGAACCACTGGCAGAGGCAATCCGTTCTAATCCCAACATAAAAGTAATTTGGGTAAAAAATTATGAATATAAAATGAGTCTATTTGCGGATGACCTACTGCTGACCCTTTCCCAGCCCTTAACATAATTGTCGAACCTAATGTGCACACTAGACAGCTGGTCTCAGCTCTCGGGCCTTCATGTGAACGTCGATAAATCCGAAATATCCTTTATCAACACCCCAGAATCCTTAATAAAACTGCTAAACATTAATTTTCGGTTTCAATATAAGATAAATTATATCTCATATCTAGGCATTAAATTAGCTACGTCAATACAGTCTCTGTATAGGTGGAATAACCCAGAACTAACAAAGAGGTTATCATCTGAACTGCTGAAATGGGATAAACCCCAACTCTCATGGATAGGTAGAATAAATGCAGTAAAAATGACCACTTTGCCACGTATATTGTACCTCTTTAGATGCCTTCCAATATCCATTCCCTTAGCCACATTACGCAACTTCCAACGCAATATATTTAGATTTATATGCGCCAACAAAAGAGCGAGAATTAAACACACAATAATACATAGTAACATAGTTTGTAAGGCTTAATGAAGACAATGTCCATCTAGTCCAGCCTGTTTATCCTCCTGTGTTGTTGATCCAGAGCAGAAGCCAATTAGCACTTTTGGGGAAAAATTCCTTCCCGACTCCCTAATGGCAATCAGACTAATCCCTGGATCAACCCCTAATAGTTCCTACCTGCCTGTATACCCCGATTAACAATTAACCTAAGATTTATATCCTGTAATATCCTTCCGCTCTAGAAAGACATCAAGTGTCCTTTTAAACTCCTCTATGGATTTTGCAATCACTACATCCTCAGGCAGAGAGTTCCACATTCTAACTGCTCTTACAGTAAAGAACCCCTTTCTGTGTTGGTGATGAAACCTGCTTTCCTCTATACGTAGCGGATGCCCTCTCGTTACCGTCACAGTCCTGGGTATAAACAGATCCTGGGAGAGATCCTTGTATTGTCCCCTCATGTATTTATACATAGTTATTTGATCGCCCCTTAGCCGTCTTTTTTCCAGAGTAAATAATCCCATAAACGACTGAGAGGTCTGTCAGTGCTCAATATAGTCAAATATTATAAGGTGACCCAAATAGCCCAATGGGTAGTGGGGTCGGAAGACCCAAAAGGCAGTCTATGGATGGATATAGAGAAAGATCGTATTTACCCTTACTATATAGCATATCTGACTTGGTCTTCGGGGCCACAAAAAATGAGCCCGCTGTCATATCACTCCCTCCTGCTGTGAAGAAGTGCCCGGTTCAAGTACAATCTGTCCTCCAAGATCTCTCCCATGCTACCGGTACTTCATAATCTGCAATTTCCACCAAGTTAAGACTTAGCTCATTTTAAATGGTGGATAGGTAACCAAATAACCACCCTACGACATTTTTACACTAAATCAAAACTTGACACCACACAGCAATTTGTAGCCACATTTAAGCCGCACCCTCAGGAATATATGAGAACTAATCAAATATTCCACTTTATCCACTCTACAGCGCCCACCTCCATGCCACTTGTGCCCACATCATTTGAAGCCACCTGTGCCAGAAACCCTTCACAGAAAGGAATGCTTTCATATATATATATATTACGCTAAACCAACCTCTGCCGAGGGAGAAACTTATGTTTATGAGGAGATGGGAAGCGGATCTACAGCTTGAAATGACCTCTGACAGATGGCAGCATTGTTGTACCAGGGTCTCCAAACGTAGCCATCAAGTCTCCCTTATGGAGACTTCAATTAAAATTCTACATAGGACATATTTAGTTCCACAGAGATTGCACCATCTCTATCCAATCTCTTCCCCACTATGTTTTAGGGGATGCCAAGAAAGGGAAGATATGCTCCATATATCGTGGACATATCCAAAGGTCGACACGCTGTGGTCGCAGGTTCACAATCTTCTCAACCAAATGTTTGTGGGTCCGATTCCCAAATCCCCTACGGTGTTCCTGCTGGGGGATCGCCCTGCACGATATAGGTATCAAGCCCATAAACTGATACAATATGTATGTATGGCTACAAGAATCCACATTGCCTCCGCATGGAAATCACCTACCCTCTCCTTTTCAGATGTGCTTGATAGAATATCCTCAATTATTCTATATGAAAGGATTCATGCGATTAGAACAGATACGATGACAAATTTCCAGAAAATATGGCAACCTTGGATCAAATGTATAGAGATCCTGGGACTGCCCCATATTATATTATCTACTTAGCTTTTATTCTAGTGACCAGATATAAATATATACGCTATTTAGAGATTTCTGAAAGATGATGTGGACTCTTGGCAACCTATTGGTTTAAATTTCTATGTTGACCCTTTTGTTTTGTTTTAACCCTATAATTCTGTGATTTATTAGCCGATATAGGCAAATACTACTTTTGATGGCAATATTTGGCCCCCTGCAAGGGGACTTTGGAATGTTATAAGCCTATCATATGTATGATTACAAAATACAATAAAAACCCTTTGAAACTAAACAAGTGGGTTAAGAGCGTTGCTCTCAATGGAGCCGCAGCTGCTGCCGGTGGCACTATTGAAAGCAATGGCCTTCGGGCAACCCCTGCAGTGATTTTCGGGGAAGGGCTTTAAATATAAGTCCTTCCCTGAAAATCACTGCAGGGGTGCCAGCGTCCTATTGCTTTCAATGGGGCAACGCCATCCCCATTGAAATCAGTGGGAGAGCTTCGCGATCCGAAACGGATTAATGGCTTTTCCATTCATTTCAATGGGGAAAATTGATTTGACTTACGAGTGTTTTGGGTTAAGAGCTCTGTCCCGGAACAAATTAAACTTTTAACCCAAGGCACCACTGTATTTTAAAACAGCAATAATTAGGCAACATTCAGGTGTGGATTCTGCACCAAAACCCAAAGTACTGTATAAAACATGGGAATGGGGTGTGAGGATTTTAGGGCATCATTCAGATCTTCAGCATCCCTATTATGTTGCAGGTTTAGGGCAAAAACACATGTTCGCATGCGCTGATATGCAACCCACTACGTAGCGTACCAGTGCATGAAGCCGGGTTTAAAAAAAAATGTCCTGACTATTCAGACTTCACGCTGGTGCGTGTGAGCGTGAAAAGACGGGTCCTGCCGTAACTCTTCTTGCACACAACATGCGAGCGTCCTGGTAGTGGACCAGTTTCGTATCGTCCCATCATGCGGCCACATAACGGCCCGTGTGTTTAGGCCCTTACCAAGGATATTCATCGGGGATCTTACAAGATGCTATATACTACAAACCTGCAGCAAGATAGTGTTACATGAGACTGTGGATTTATCACCAAATCACAGCAAAATCCATGGAGATTCTGATCCTGCCCTTATACTTTGTATTACTAGTCAGCATTATTATAGTATTACTACTACTGATTCTGGAAGGTCTCAGATGGGCCTCGAATCGCTTCTCTAAGATGTGACAAATGTCTTCTCTAGCAGTATAAGGCTGCTGTCACGCCTGCGTTGGGGTCGCTTCAGGGTTTCCGTCTCTCTGCTCCATTTTTGGAGAAGAGAAACTGAAATAAAACAGAAAACAACGGATCCATTTCCCCCCATTGATTCCAATGGGGTTTCAATAAAGCAGAAAGGCTTCCGTATGCTTCCATTTCATTAGATTTTCATGTCTTTGGATGGTAAAATAGTGCAGTCTGCAGCGTGATTTCTCTGTTTAAAAACATTAACCTGACAGAATGAAAGCAAATGGAAGCGTTTCTGTTCTTTTTCCAAACCCCATTGAAATGAGGAAAAAATATGTTTTTTCTCGTGTTATTACACTTTCTCTCCTCTGACCGTCACGCAGGTGTGAGCGCGGCCTTATTCTGTAATCCCTGTGCCCTGTGACATGTTGGAGAACTAAGCACAGATCTTCTGTGGCTGTCGGTTTGTGAAACCATTGGTCATTTTAATCCCTTAGTAAGGTTGGACTTGATGGATATTTGTCTGTTTTCAACCTACATAAACCAAGTAGCTGAAGAGTTTGTGCCTGCGGCTGCTGACGTCTCCTGATGCCCCCCACCCATGACGGTTGTCCCACCAGACCCCTTGTTCCCCGTCTTCCAGTACTCAGGCCATATTCAGCGTCAGAAACATCCAACACGGACTTTAATGGAAATCCATGGCATACATCTGCATGTTAACGGTAGATCTCTGACATGGATCTGGATTAGAGCTGCCGTAGGTACGCACACCAACTACTTGCATTCAGTCTGTATGTGGATACACCGCTGCGGAATCCACATCAACAAGGGACATGTCACTTCTCTTCTTTCCATGAAGCCTTTAGGCCTTGTGCTGTTAAATCCTGGGCAGCAGTTGACCCCATTATAGCCTATGGGTCTATGCAGATTAACGAGGACGTTTAACTCATCACATGCTCTATTCCTGTCCGTATCACGCTGATGCATGGCTATGTGCTATATCCAAGTGAGTCCGACAGCACATGGACAAGTGTCTGCGTGTTGTCCGATGCAAGGTAAACCCCAATCACTCGGGCGCAACTTGTACACACGGTAGGTGTGCACACGGAGTAATCTTGTATATACTCTATGCAGCACTAGTTACAGGAGGTCCAACCATGTGAACACAGCCTAATGGGTACAAGTAGTAATCTTGTATATACTCTATGCAGCACTAGTTACAGGAGGTCCAACCATGTGAACACGGCCTAATGGGTACAAGTAGTAATCTTGTATATACTCTATGCAGCACTAGTTACAGGAGGTCCAACCATGTGAACACGGCCTAATGGGTACAAGTAGTAATCTTGTATATACTCTATGCAGCACTAGTTACAGGAGGTCCAACCATGTGAACACGGCCTAATGGATACAAGTAGTAATCTTGTATATACTCTATGCAGCACTAGTTACAGGCGGTCCAACCATGTGAACACAGCCTAATGGGTACAAGTAGTAATCTTGTATATACTCTATGCAGTACTACTTACAGGAGGTCCAACCATGTGTACACGGCCTAATGGGTACAAGTAGTAATCTTGTATATACTCTATGCAGCACTAGTTACAGGAGGTCCAATATGTCTTTTGTGCCAATATAAGGTTCCCAAAGCGTCCTAAGATTCTGAGGTCTCTGAGACCGGGCTCAAACCAACGGATTTGAATTGCGGATTCTGCAATCGCCGTCTGCTTGAAAGATCCGCGATAATACGCAGACATTGAAAGGCCAAACGAGAGAATTTTCATCTGGGCGATATTCTAATATTCCCTGCTTGCAAGTTTTCTTCTGTGCAGAGGATACGCTGTACATACACATACATCCGCATGGAAAATCGCATGCATCCGCGATCAGACACAATTACTTTCCGCGATGGCTCACAGGTCTTCGGCTACGAATATCCACATGCAGAGTCCGACCTGTTCGTATAAGCCAGGGTGACTCATGAGAAGTCTTTGGCTGGCCTCAGAGCTCTGTTTCATGCGACACATTGACTTGCTCTTTCATGTGAGGAAAACTTTTGGGATTGACTTAATCTCTCCTCGCTACCAACAGAGATCCCGATTGGCCTAGTTTCACAACGGTGAGGGCAATATCAAGCCGTGATTCACAGCCCAATATCGCACTTTCCATCATGTAAAAGACCTGTGGATGTGAGGCATTTTCATGTGGCAGCAGCGCCGGCCCCATTGAAAGTAGTGGGAGAACTCTGTGATTCTCTGTGACAGCAACAGCAGGTGATTCCTTCATCCCAGCAGGGAACCCCTTCACCCCAGTCAGGGCTGAAGGGATTTCCCCACATCTGAAGGGATTCCCCGAGGGGATGAAAGAATCCCCTGCCGCGGCTGTAATGGAGGATGACCGAGTTCTCCCATTTTTTCAATAAGCAATGGGCGATATCGCAGCCAGATAGAACATGTTGCGATCTGTTTCTCGCATAGCATCGTGCTGCCATGTGGGAAAATATCGCACATGTGTATGACGCCATTAAAATGAATGGGATTCATAATCATGTGTCTCGCAACGCACCATTCTCGCGCAATTTTATTGTCCGTGTGAAATTGGCCTTATTTTTTAGTTGCGGGTTTGTAACTATTTGCAACCTCCGTCCCCCGGAGACTGAACCTAGCTATCGGGTTGTTCAATAAAAAGTTGTCTTCAGGTCATTTTAGACGAGCCGATTATATTATTGTTCGACCAAGCGAATGGTGTCACCGCGACCTCGTTCGCTCGTGCTCTCTGTTTAGACATCGTTGGCTCGTTGAAACGAGAACCATTCAGTCTGTGTAAATGGAATGATAAGTGAAAAAGCTAATGGTGGCTTATAGGCCTGCAGAAAATGAATTAAAAGCGAATGAATATCGCTTGTCGTACAGTGGTTGGCTCGCGTTTAGACTGAACGATTTTCATTCACTTTTGCTTATTTGACTAATAATCGTTCCGCCAATAGGCACCTTTACGGCGTGGAACTGGGCTTTCGTGATTTCGAGAGGTAAACCCTGCTTTGGCCCCAGCATGGCCGATAGGCTGCAGCCGCCTGAGGGAAGAAGAGAGAAAGAGGCTCAATTGATGTCAGGCCCGGGAGCGATGGCCAACATAATGGCGGCATCGTACGACCATATTTGCGCATGCTTTTGCGTGTCTAAAATCTAGGCATAATAGAATTCATTGACGTCAATGTATTTGCTCCGATGAGTGCGTTTTGCACGAGGATTTTGCGTACTTGGACAAAAGAAGGAACTGTTGTATTTTCCTGTGGTTTGTGCAGCAAAGTCCCCCAGAGAAGTCTATGGGAGGAGCGCAAATACGCAAGAGGGAGCGTGAAACACTGCGCAAAACACGGGGAATACAACACATCTGGAGCTTATAAAGCTAAATAGTTTTTTCATCCACGGAGGGGTGTGTCGTGTGACCTGGCCCTGCGTGCGCACAAAGTACAGAACTATGCGCAAACACGAGCGCAAATATACTTAATTCACTATAATACGCTGCGACAAGTGTTTTTCCGCATATGGTCGTGTGAAGAAGCCCGAAGGCGGGGCTCACACGGCCAAAAGTGTAAAGCGCAGCGTGGAGCTGGCTGTGACCCTGCATATGGCGGCAAAATCCTACTGCACATGACTGTGTACTCACGCACCCCACCATGCGCAGCACACCTGTGTCTTTTTATACTCCCCTTAGTGATGATGCGTATACCCCTCGCCCGTATGCATGTAATTGTATATACATACGCGTATATATGCTTGGCAATAGAGAATAATGGGCTCTAACTCACGTATTAATGGTGCTTGTGTATTACGCAGTTCCTTCTGATAAGCGTACAGCAATGTAAGTGATGTCGAGTTACCGCGTATCGCACGGCGTACAGATCCCATGTAATACGCTGTAAACATACGGACATGTGACTAGCCCTGAGACAGGCTGTGAGGTAACAGCCATCGCAGGACCTTCGGCCACCAGCCATGGCTTCTTCATCTGCCCCAATAGGGCCACCAGCTGCTTCCCTACAGAATGGGGGCCGCTGCCGCAGTGTGTGAACGGCCGTGAGAAGGGGACTGCAGTCGTCTGTCGGGATATGCATTCTATAGACGGCCCCTGTCGTGACATCCTCCAGGCTGGTGACAGAGCAGAGCCCTCCTCCTCGGCTGCCTCACTCCCCGCCTCAGTGCTACATTCTCGGACGGAGGACATTACTCCGGTGATGCCGCAGGGAGCCGGGCTGCTGACAGGAGGATGCGGCGCTCATGACTGGCGGGAAACACGGTGAGCCGGGGAAGACGGGAGGATGAGCTGTGATATATATCGTGTATATCCCGACAGACAGACAGACAGACTGCTGTGTGTATATACCGTATGTATGCATGGGGGTCGGGAGGACATGTCAGCTGTACGGCACGGGGGTAACAAGTTTGTCTAGTCAGCATGCAGCCCGGACTAGTTGTACTTGGTTACCAAGGAGCAGGACTGTCAGCCACAACACAAGGCTGCCTGAGGAGAGGAGGCTGCGGAGGGAAGCCCTGCACAAGGGGGGGTGAGGGCTGGCAGAGAGGGGAGGGGAATATGATGTCTGGCAGGGAGGTGAGGGGAGTATGTGGCATGGAGTTGAGGGGAGTATGAGGGCTGGCATGGAGGTGAGGGGAGTATGAGGGCTGGCATGGAGTTTAGGGGAGTATGAGGGCTGGCATGGAGGTGAGGGGAGTATGAGGGCTGGCATGGAGGTGAGGGGAGTATGAGGGCTGGCATGGAGGTGAGGCAAGTATGAGGGCTGACATGGAGGTGAGGCGAGTATGAGGGCTGACATGGAGGTGAGGCGAGTATGAGGGCTGACATGGAGTTGAAGGCGAATATGAGGGCTGACATGGAGTTGAGGCGAGTATGGGGGCTGGCGTGGAGCTGAAGGGAGTATGAGGGCTGACATGGAGGTGAGGCGAGTATGAGGGCTGACATGGAGTTGGAGGCGAGTATGAGGGCTGGCATGGAGTTGAGGGGGAGTATGAGGGCTGGCATGGAGTTGAGGCGAGTATGGGGGCTGGCATGGAGTTGAGGGGGAGTATGAGGGCTGGCATGGAGTTGAGGCGAGTATGGGGGCTGGCGTGGAGCTGAAGGGAGTATGAGGGCTGGCGTGGAATTAGATCAACAGTTTAGGGACATATGAAGTAAATCTGCTGTAATCCGCCCCTCAGGGTCCTGTAATGTCAGGAAGCCGCAGGGCTGTCCGTGTTTTAATGTCATATGACCATGTTATGTATGTTGAGTATATGGCCGGGCTCACACGTCTGCGCGTGCCGCTCACCAGCATACAGTGACATTCATACTCGCTGCGCCCCCCAATCCCCACACGAAATACTTGACCAGATAGAACATTGCAGATGTGAGCGATCCAATACAAGTCAATGGGCTAACGACATTGCGAGCTGCATATAGGAGAAGCGCGCATGCGCAATAATAATACACCCGTGTGAGACCGGGCTTTGTTTGTAGGGCATCGGTCCACATGTTAGACTGTAGTGCTTCCCTGGACTCGTACGATTGCCCATTGCTAGTATGTTTACAAGTTGGCAATGAACTTACAAGAAATATTCCATGTGAATATCGTATTCTGTGATTTGTTTCTCCACACATGAAATATGACAGTCCGCAGTCGCGTCTTACCGGAGGCCGGAGCCTAAAACCACCATTTTTCCATATTTATAATAAAATATAAAAACAAAAGAACCACTAAGGCGACTCCACGGGCGATTGAAACCTCTGTAAAATTCCGATCTAAATAGCACGTGATTTGTGGCGCACAGTGAAAGTTTTCAGGAAAAAAACATTGCCAGAATTGCACTTCTTTGGTCGCGCTTCCCAAAAAATGTAATTGAAAACGATCAAAAAGTCTTAGGTGCTCCAAAATTGTTCCAATAGACCACAAGTCACCCTGTGAACCAAGCCACCGTACAACCGCATCGGCGGAAAGATAGAAGAGTTATTGCGCTCAGAAGATATAAACATAAAATATATTTTAAAAATATGTTCTGCAGCCAAAGTAGTAAAGCAAAAAAAAAACTAAACAAATTTCTTATTGTTGTAATCGTGCTGACCAATGGATGGTCATGTTTGCCGCAGTTTTACATTGTGAAAACAAGACCTCCCTACGGCTGCCTGTCCATGGGCAGCGCGGTATCTTGCGGATACCGGGAGCCGGCAGACGGATCTCCGCTGTCAGCCTGACAGATAGGCTGACCGCGGAGAATGGCAATGATTGTCCGTTCGTGGACAGGGGGGAAGCGCTCTCCATAGTGTTGCCGGATTATCGCCGCGGGGAATGCAATGAAAACCCGCCCGTTGGCAGGCAGCCTAAAAAGGTGGCAGAATTGCATGTTTTTTTCTATTTTACTGCTCTTAGAATTTTTTACATTTTTTCAGTATATTATTTAGTACATTAAATAATACCATTGGAAAAACAAGCCCTCCGATAACTATAATGGCGGAAAAAGTTATGATCTTTTGAAAACGGAATGAAAAACCAAAAATCGAAAATAAAAAAAGGTCTGCATCCTTAAAGGGGTTGTCTAAATTAAGGAAACCCTTGTCACTGGGTCCCCATGGGTTATTATAACAAATCAGCGGTTACTCACCTCTCTCTGCTCCAGGCTCGTCTGCCGCTCCCGGCTCCGGTCTCTACTGCCTTTGTTTACAGTCTGCTGTGCTGTTCTGTAAACCTGCTGTAGCAGCCAATGACAGCGCTCTGTCTTGATTGGTGAGCGCTGTCATTGGCTTCTGCACAGCTTGTATGTAGACAGGCTCAGACTGACTGCAGCTTGTAAAGTGATGTCACAGGGACACCGGCGGTGGATGACCAGCTGAGAGCAGGGAGAGGGGAGTAACCTGATTTTTTTTTAGTTTAAGGCATGGGAGTCCAGCGACACGGGTTTCCTTAACTAAGACAACCCTACTAAAGGGTTAATCTCCTATTTATGTATACCTGGTATTGGCATAATTATAGCGAAAATACCAGAACCGCTGAATCCAGAACTGCAGCCAAACTGTGCCCAAAGGACCCCATTCACTATGATGGGGTCTGTTAGGTTTCTGGCATTCTGATTGGCATGTTACCGGATGAAATAGCGCTGCATGCTGCTCCATATTGCCTGGAATTTTCTGCCCAATCTGTGACGGTGGCACCAAATGGGGCCTTTGCTGCAGATGTGAATGGGGCCCTACAGGGGCAGAATTTGCTCTTTTCTGCCTCTGCATGTATTAGAAGACATCTGAAAATTCGATGCTGAGGGGTAAAATGATGAAGAATGTCATATATTAGTCATATGTGGCCAGATATAATGTCATTCCTTGTGTTCACACATATGGCAGCTTATTATGCTTTAATGTGTATTAATAGTATACTGTAATAATAAAGTGTTGATATTAACCCCTTAGTGACGGATCTTTTTGGTTTATTTCTATTCTCGTTTTTTCCTCCCCCCTTCTAAAATATCGTAACTCCTTTATATATCCATCGATGTCGCTGTATGAGGGCTTGTTTTTTGTGGGACCAGTTGTATTTTTCAATGGTATTATTTAATGTACCATATAATGTACTGAAAAACTTTCAAAAAATTCTAAGTAGAGGGAAATGAGAAACAAAAATGAACTTGCGACATTTTTTGAGGCGTCTAGTTTCTACGGCGCACAAACGGCAAGAAAAAGTACATAACTTTACACTATGGGTTAGTACGATTACTACAATACCAAACTTATACAGTTTTCTTTTTTTTTTTTCCTGCATGCATTAGCTTTTTTATTTTTTCTGTCGACGTATTATTTGTGTGAGGGCTAATTTTCTTTTTCTTGTAGACAGGGTGATCAAAAAAGCGCGTTTCTGGCAGGCTTTATTTTAATTTTTTCTAAGGACGTTCATCATGCGGGATAAATGATGCCTTGCTTCGATAGATTAGACTTTTACGGATGCAGCGATACAAAGTATGTATTTTTATTTTAGTTGGATTCTTTTTTTTTTAGACATATTGCAAAAGGTTTTTTTTTAAAACTTTTATTACTTTTTTTTTTCAATAATTATAAAACTTTATTGATCTTATTTTTCTTTTTGTTTTTAGTCCGCAGAGGGTACAACAACTAGCAATGCTTTGTTCCTTCCTGCAGTATGATGTAATGTCATAGCATTACATCCTACTGCGATTCCACAGGCAGTCTATCAAGCCGCCCGCAAAGCTCCCTGCGATCTCAGAATTGATATCGACATTTAAAGGGTTGACCTCTCCGATGAGCCACGTGGGTTATCAGAGCTGTTCCCGCTGGGTGTCAACTGTAAGAGACAGCGAGTACCCACATTGTATGGAGGAGACTGCCGTGCGATCTCCCTTCATACATGTCCTGCAGGGGCAGGACGTAAAAACACAATAGGCCAGTCACTAAGGGGTTATGCCCTTTAGGCAGCTTGGAACAGATGTATTTGCACATGGCATTGCGGACATGGAATTAGCATAGAATAGAACTCATTGATGTCAATGGGTTAATTCATATTAACGATTTTTTTGCTGGTTATTTTGGTCGTGTTCAAAAAAATCGTCCCGCTCTATTTTCCTGTGTATTTGCACACAAAAACGCCCCATAGAAGTCTATAGTAGGTGCGCCCGCAATATGCTGATCATGGCAGTTGTGGACAATTGTCATCTGTCAAAAATAGTCGGTATTCACCATCTCTGGAGTGAAATTGGCTCCCAGTCCTGCTCCACACAAACCTTCCCCAGGAAGGCGTATATATACGCCCTTTTATGGTGAAGGTGTTCAATTTTAAAACATCTGTCTCCGGTAGACCATCCCTTTTTTTAATAGAAATCAATTGTGATCAGCCCTGATCCGGCTGCTCTGATGCCCGGTAATGTCATGTATTTATGGGTTGTGCTGCCAATGCAGAAATTGGTCTTATAGAGCGACACACATACAGAAGGATCCGGAGCCGGGAGCCACCTTCTATGGCATCCACAGGGATTATAGTCAGGGGTTTATGTTTGGTCAATTTCACTTTTGCAGTCTCTTAAAGGGATTGTCCAAGAGTTTAAGAAATAAAGCTAACAGTAAAATGTTATAAAAATAGCAATCATTACACTTCCGTTAAATCACCCAGCGCTCTGGTGCCGATGCTCCTGGGGTCCCAGCCATTCTTTATTCTCCTGGTGCAGTGATGCACTATACTTCTGGTTAACAACCTCAGCCAATCCGAGGCCTCAGTAGACATGTGCCATACATGCTAGCATGACTGCCGAGGCCAGTGATTGGTTGTAGTGGTCACATGGCTGTGGTAGTCACATCGACAAGCCAATTGCTCTACTATCTTTGGCTGTCATGAATGGAGAGGTAGTGCACACGCATGACCACCGGTCCGAACATTCATGGACATGTGAAAGTCCCTGATTTCTTGATCGTTGGGATCCATGCAGTCAGACCCTTGCCAATCAGATGCTTATTCTTTATCCTTGGGACATTCCCTTTAATCAAATCTTAGACGTTACCCATATCTTCCTGCAGAGAGGTCTTTAATATCTTTTACACCCCTTACATGCCCTAACACAGCAGAAGACCGGGATATTGGCGTGTAGAATGACTTTTCCCGGCGCGGATCATACAGCAGCTATATGGACAGTCCCTCTACGGGGATCACTGCTCTCACACCCTCGGTGTATATATATTTGCAGTATTTAATCATCTTAGAGGGCATTAGGCTTGAAATGATTAAACCCATTATACAGCATTTACCTGTTTAGAACGTTTATAGTGTTCTTGCTGATGGTTTTGTTGCCTTTCGTACAAGTCCGGGGTTAGAGTATATTAGAAGCATCTTGGATAGTACTAGGTAGCAGTTACGTCTTCGATATATAAAGTACTGGCGCATCGCTCACACGGATGACTATATTTACGGATATTTCACTCTATACACCGCGGCTGCAGGAAATGCACCTTCAACAGTAACTGTCTGCTTGGCACAAATAATACTGCATATCCTGGCCTGCCAATCTTTGTCAGAATTGCTAATGATATTACAGGTTTTAGCATTGCAAGAAAGCATGCAAGTCTCTTCTAAATCCTACCTCTGTGTCTTTTCAGGCAGTTTAAGGACAGGACCCATGAGAAGAGATTGAAAGCGGCACCGCAGTCGTGACTGGTCTGCTGTTGTTTGGGTGCCAGACGGCAGTGGCTCACGCATCAGCCGCCTAGTGGGAATAGGAGGTAGAGCATGCTTCAGGAGGGCCGTGCAAGATATTGTGTGACATCTTAAGAAGCACCAGGGACAATGCAAATGTGATGCAAAGGTTGCAAGGTAAGTGACCTTCATATAAACTGACCTTTAGCGCATTATCACTTTAGAATACGCCTCTGCTCTGACAATCTTAGCTGGAGCCGTCCAGGTGTCATGGCAGCCAGGGGCCTTTTTTTTCATGCACCCACAGGAAATAGTGGGCATTCTTAAACAAAATCACTCAAAATAGAACCTGATGTGATTTTTCACCTTTTGGTACGAGCAAAGAAAATTGCTAATGTACATAAATAATCCCTATGAGCTTATTCACAGGAGCGTATATCAGCTACCATCTAAGCTTTCTTCCCCCTTTCCTCCCCCTCGCCGGCTCTCTACCTCTCTCCTCCCTTCCGGCTGTTTGACATGTTCAAAGGTAATTTCGCAGGGAGGCGGAAGAGGTGAGCTGTGACCATTACCTATTTTAAATGGTAGATCCTGTTTCATCTACATGTACTGTAGGTGTTACCTTTCATTGCAGTCCTGCCTGTGATAATAATGGCTGCTGAAAGGTTTTCCTTACAGAACAGGAAAAGTAAGACTCATGATCATTATGAAAATATAGGATTTTAGGGATTTTTTTTTTTTTTTAAAACAAGTTGTGACCAATTATTTTTTTTTTCTTAAAATCCTAAACATTCTCATTAGTAATAGTGTCCCCTATATCAGCCTCAGCAGTAATAGTATTACTATTGAGGCCACTGTGCGGGTCACTATTATTACTGAGGCCACTGTGGGGGGTGGGGGTGGGGTCATTATTACCGCTGAGACCAATACAGAGGACAGTATTACTACTGAGGCCACTGAGGGTCACTGTTATTACTGAGGCCAATAGAGGGGACAGTATTACTACTGAGGCCTCTGTGGGGGTCACTATTACTACTGATGTCAATACAGAGGACAGTATTACTAATGAGGCCATTGTGGTGGTTATTGTTACTGCTGGGGCCAATTTAAGTGACATTATTGCTACTAAAGCCACTGTGGGAGTCACTATTATTACTGCGGCTGATATAAAGGACACTATTACTACTGGGGCTTATGTAGGGGACACTTACTACTGACGCCACTATAAGGGTCACTATTAATACTGAGGCCAATACAGGGGACAGTATTACTACTGAGGCCTCTGTGGGGGTCACTATTACTAGTGAGGCAGATACAGGGGACAATATTACTACTAACGCCACTGAAGGGGTCACTGTTACTACTGGGGCCAATATAGGTGACATTATTGCTAGTGAAGCCACTGTGGAGGTCACTGTTACTACTGGGGCTGATATGGGGACACTATTACTACGGAGGCCACTGTGGGGGACACTATTACTTTTGATGCCACTCTGCACGTAGCAGTATACCTCAATCTGACTTAGGTTATTTTTATACTTGGTGGAAATGTTGTGGATTGTGGCAAATTATGCAGCATTTCTGCTTCCAAATGCGGTCATTTAAGGCTCTTTTTTTCTGCAGCGCCGTAGAAATATGGCGCTGGATTAGAAGTCCGTCGCAGGTCTCTTCTGCCAGAGGGAGCGGGTGCTCAGCTGTCAGATAATGGCTGAACACTTGTTCTAACAGTGGGGACTGAAGATACCTTTGTTGCACGCTATTTAACTCTTTACACTTTGCAGTGTGATCGCGGAATATAAGAGGCAGACAAAGGGAGGGGGCTCCCTCTGTCACCCATTGGACCCCCGTAATGTGATTGCGAGGTCTCAATGAGTTGCTTTGCACCCAGAAGCTTGGATATAGCGTCCAGGTCTGTGGCCGAGGAGGCTCAGCCTCTACTAACCTCATAGGCTTTCTAATGTACTACTATACTGAAGTTCAGGAATTACATAGATTGACACCGGCATGCGTCTGTCATGTTGTGCTACTGGGACCTGTAGTGCTACGGGTTTCCAGCAGCACGTTTCCAGAAGTGTAGGATGATTGAGCTGGCTGGGTGTATATTGCTCCAGCTAGCCAACCTCCATCGGTCTGTTGCACATATATACCAGCCCCTCTTACTAGAGGGTTCTAGTCATTTGTCATTTATATCATTCCCTCTCAGAATTGTGAAGCTTGGCGTCATGCATGTTCTGCTTTGGTGTTATTGCACACATGAGGTTCTGGGTAGGATTCCCTTGTCTCTTTGTTGGTGTGAACAGTGACATGTTCAAGGTCTGTTCATAGGTGTTTACACATTAGGTGTGAATTGTCCAGTTCAGCGTGTGTGTTACTGCCTGTCGCCATCTAGAGGACGTGGGCTTGTGGACTTACATATTCTGGCCAAAATACAATCCCTTGTGTGTACTAACTTGTTAGATATTTCCATCTGTCTGGGTGTTGTAGTAGATTGGTGAGTATTTTGGCACTTATCGTTCAGTGTACGTGCATGCACCGACATTTATGAATTACTGCATATTTACTGTGAATGGAGGCAGATGGGCCGGAAAGATCCCCAGCCGCCTCCACCTCCATTCACTGAGCGATGATCAGGCCTCATGCAGACCACTGGGTCGGATTCCGTTGCGAGAATTCTCACAGCGGGATGCGAGCCGTGCTCCTGCAGTGACCCCCCGTGTCTCACCTCCTCCAGCGTCTACTCTGCACTGCTATGTGCCGGCACATGTGCAGAGCAGGCGTGTCAGAGGCGACATTTCTGTGCGGGCCTCTGCGAGGCTCGCACAGAAATAGGACATGCCACGATTTGTTTACCGAGTGAGTTTTCACTCGGTCAAATCGCGGCAGTCTGCATAGAATTGCATTATCTAATACAATCCTATGGCAGCGTGCACGGGCGGAAATTCTGTGGGAAATCCCGCCGAAGAATTTCCGCCTGTGTGCATTTACCCTAAAAGCGCAGAAATGATCATCACTGTGTAAAAGGACCCTACCTCCAGTAAACAAGGCTTTTTTAACAGGTCTTCCTAAAAACTCCAAAGCAGAGAAAAAGCCCTTTAAACTCCCTGGTTCTCTTGGGGCTCATTCACATGACCAGATTACAGCTTCTTGGATAATGTTTCCATCTATACCATACCCGACGGACGTGCAGAATAGTGTACAGGGGCTATAAACCTTTGTACTAAGGAAACTTATAGCCATATTGCCAAATAGGTCCATAACCGGGCTCTGCTGTGCACATAAATCCATAGGCCGCTTGCGCATGATGGGGTTTGAATTACGGAATCTGCAGTCGCCTCCTGCACGGACAATACACAACATTCTGCACCAATTCAAACCAATAGAACATTCGCATGTCCGCTCACATTGAAGCCAATACAAGCTGTCCGGCACGTGGCCTTTCCGCAATTAACCTCGCTGTACGGTCGCAGATTCCGTGTTGTTGCTAGGTGGTGACGCGGGGAAAGCAGAGGTTTTAAAAAGAAAATCTGTAGTGCACGTGTCTGACGTCAAGACGCATGGACAATCCGCAGTACAAAATAGAAGATGAAGAGACAGGTACACGGTGTCACCGGCCGGGCACAGGGCAGGTCATGGTGCAGGATCCACATCTGCAATCAGACCCGGTCGTGTGCAGCCGGCCTAAAATAGATGGAACCAGAAATCTTGGTGACGCATAGGACTCCTGACCACCGATATAATGACCCGAACTAAAAGTCCTTGGTAGGAAAACACAATACCTTAATAGCGATGCCCTTTTTAATCATAGTGTGTTGTCTTCTCCACACAACATAATGCTGGGTTCCCACAGGACGGCTTCACTACGAAAATGTAACGTTTTTGCGTTTTACGCGGCGAAAATCCGCGTTGTTACCCCGGAACTCTTAGGTTCTATTAAACCTAATAGCTCAATGTTCGCGCTGCAGAATTCAGCGGCATAAAGCAAACCGCAGCATGCTCTATTTGCCGTGGGAATATGCACGGATGGCTTCCAGTGTAGTCAATGGAAGCCTGCCGTCACGTTATACTTCGGAAGTATCGTGCGAAAACGCCTGCCCACCAGCCGCATCATCTGGTGCTGCCGACACATCACGCACAATACTGCACATGCCCTCCGGCTCGAGGGACAGTAACAGCGCGGCGGAACTAGAAGGTGAGTATAAGTGTTTTCGAGGGCGCCGTGGCGGACTCCATTGCAATATTCCACTAGCGGAGTCCGCCACGGCTGTGGGCATGAGGCCTAAGACATCCAATAGAAATAAAGACACCGACACAAAGGTTTATGGAGGGAGAAAGAACATTTTATTTCTAGCTGTAGGAAATGGTAGATTTTATTATGAGGTATTTTGAGGCTATTGATCGAGAGGAAGGCGAAAACCCTTTGATAGGAAGAAGCCAATTATCCTTGTATAAAGGGGAAAAATTCCTTCCTGACCCCAAATATGGCGATCAGAACAAGTCCCAGGATCAAAGCCGACATCTGACCTGACTTATTAGAATGTATTCTTGTTGTCAGAAATCTAAATAAATCTCTTACCATTTATTGTTTGTGGGGAATCTAAAGTGTATTGAACTAAACCTGTTTATAGACTGTGTTGGTCCAGAGGAAGGCGAAAACCCCCTTGAGGAAAGAGCCAATTATCCTGTTTTAAGGGGGAAAAATTCCTTCCTGACCCCAAATATGGCGACCAGAATAAATCTCAGGATCAAACGCCAGCCGCTCACCTCCCTGGTGTATGTGATGTCAGCTAAAGATTGTGTTTCTTTATGTTTATATTATGTTATTTATGTGGCTGATTCCTTATAAATAAGACCTAACCCTATTTAAGGCTGTGAGTTGATCCAGAGGAAGGCAAAAACCTCCTTGAGGTATGAGCCAATTGTCCTCAAGTTGGAAAAATTCCTTCCTGACCCCAAATATGGCGATCAGAGCAAGTCCCAAGATCAAAGCCGACATCTACACCTATCTGTGTGTATATTTGTGTCTATGTATGTGTTAGTGTCTACACTAGTATCTAACCTTCATGTATGTGGTGCGTGCTGCTTACCTGGCCTGTGCCGAGGTCTTACTAGTAACCAGGAGTTCAGGGATAATAGTCACTCGGGCTATTGTTCCTGAACTCGCCAGTTACCAATCAAGCACAGGCCGCTCCTGGGGGCGTAGAGGGTCTTCAGGAGAGGATGATGTTCGATGCCAGCCGAAGGATGCCAAGGTCGGGGTAGCATGATGGTAATACGCAGGATGCAGTTGGTGGAGAGAGGATGTTGTTGGTAAGCCGGGGTCTTCTACAGCAGCAGAGTCGTGTGTTCAGCAGACAGTTGTCGTGGGCCGAGCCTACAAGACATAAGAAGGAATTGTCAGTGTTACCAGTTGTGGATATAAACCAGTGAACTACTGTAACATGACGACTTGTATCAGGATCTGATTGGGATCTGATATAAAAAAGTTATTTTCTGCAACTGTGTCTTTACTATGAGGTATTGGGAGTTTTGTGATTGTGGAAGCCATAATAGAGGCCATATTGCTGGTCTTAATATATTTTCCCCAAAGTCCTTTGCTATGTTAGAGGAAATGGTTTATGTATTAAGCTTTCTACGGTATGTGAAGTTTTGCTACAGTGTATGGATATGATTGTAGGTGTCCTGTGTGTATAGGTGTACAGATATGTATGTGTGAGTGTGTATAGAGGATACTTACCAGATGGTCGCGGCTTCCTTCACAATCGGATTCTTCTCGTCATCCTAAGAAGAAGTAGAGACATGGTATTTACAGGAGCAATAATAATGTGCTGAGGAGGGAGAAGTCTGCGGACCGTACATGGTGACATGAAGCAGGGTTATTATATGACCTCCTGAGCTGTTTAACACCAGAGGAACAATGATGATGAACACAGAGGTCTGCCTGAAGAATATCAACCCTAGAGGAGGAACATCTTACCGGGTCCAGCTTGGTGAAGTGTACGAGAATCCGTCCACAGGGTGAAGGGGTGTACCACCCTCCGGCCACGGCAGGTCTCGATTCCTGGGAACTCTGCTGAAGGGTTTGAATGGCGGCTCTGCTCTTTTCATCTCCAGCTCCTCCCAATTCACAGTGTTGAAGAATCGGTGACCTCTGATATTCTTGTGGACACCCAGCCTCTTCTTTGGCTTCTTCCGCAGCAGTCTCTTCAGAAGATGCTTTACGTCAGCATCTAGCCAAGATGGGAATTTTGGCTTCTTTCTGGTTATGGACTTGATGATCTTTCTCCTGGAGGAGCCGTGGTAGAAGGGGGACTGTCCTGTCGCCATCCAGGATACGACAATCCCCAGGCCCCACCAGTCGACTGCTGCGTCGTAGTCCTTCTCACGAAGCACCTCTGGGGCCATGAATCTATAAGTGCCTGTCACTCCGCTGATCTTCTTAGACGGGATGACGCCGTCTTGGGCCAGCCCCAGGTCAATCAGGCGGATGTGTCCATCTCCGTCCAGCATGATGTTCGCCGGCTTTATGTCACTACAATGAAGAAAAGTAAAAAGGTTAATCTGTTGAGTGATGCAGTAATAATGTAGTAGAGAAATAATGTACCACAGCTTAACCAGTCCTAATTCAGGACTCTGGGAAAGCTGGGTACATTATCTTCACCAGGGAAACAGGGAGATGTGGGAAAGTTGTGTTTACCGATGGATGATGTACCGTCGGTGCAGGAACTGGAGGCCGCATGCAATCTCCGCTGTGTAGAATCTGAGAAAAGAGTGTAGTATCAATGACATGAAATAAGTCCCCGACGTCATGTCACCATCATAGTGTCACCTGTACGCCCTCCACTCTTCTATATCTGTCATGTCGCCCTCAGTATCCCCCCGTCTCCTGATTAGTCATTTACTCACCTGACATGGTTGATGTCCAAGCTGCCGCACATCCTGATCATCGCCGCCAGGCTTCCTCCGGACAGATACTCCGTGATGAAGTAGGCCCGGTCTGCAGACTGCTGTGCGGCATACAGATGGTAGATGAAGGGGCAGTCTTGGGCCTTCAGGAGTATCCGCCGCTCTCTCCTTATGACGTCTGCCTTGCTCTTTCCTCTGTCAACAACCTTGATGGCCATGAAGGTGTTCCTTCCAGGAAAAGATGCCAGGACCACCTTAAGAAAGCAGATAAGAAATTATCACTGACAGCGGCCAGAAGGGAAAATCATATATATTTATCACATGGTGGATTTATCACTAGGCGCTTTCACATGGCCAAGAAGATTGTGCAAAAAAGAACCCAATTCTTTTGAATGGAGTCATATACATGAGATTACTTCTCTTTTTGTCCCACACAGCAGCATGTTCTTTTTGCATGTTCCTCAAAATACATTGCCCATTGTTTTCAATGGGACAGAGAAACACATTGCATGGCGTGATGCGAGGTTTCCCATTGCCGATCGCTACTTTACCTGAAGTGATTAGAGGCATCTTTAAAGAAAAACACCTCGTGTCCGCAGGTAAATCGCATGATATCGAGCCAAATTTCATGCTCGGCCGTGTGCAGGTAGCCCGAGGCTAGGTCCACACGTAGCAAGTCTGGATCAACATCCGCATGAAAGACGTGGATTTTAACCTTCATTTGAAGAGATGAAATTCGTGCTAAAATTGTACAATCTGTGGGCAAAAGGCCGGCGGACACGACCTTATAGGAACTGTGTATTATGCGGGCTGTGTGAGCCCATGTGATACGCTATAGCTCGCAGGCAATTACATTGTCTTACGCAGTTCTGCCCACATTAGAGTCTTGGAATTGCGTAATTTCGCGAATGCATGATAGAACGCAGCATTTCCTATTTCGCCACGTATATACGCAAAATAGAGCCCATTGTTCTCTATTGTTGCGTATATACCCGCAGCCCATACACTATTACATGGCGTTTGGGCTGTGAGTATACGGATCATCGCTAAGTGACTGCGTGGGAAATACAAACAAAAAAACAACAACAGGTGTTCTGCGCCTGACTGCCTGCGTGAGTAGTACAATGTCTTCGCCATATGCGGCCGTATGCAGGGTCACAACTGTAGAAACGTAGTGGAAGCCCCACGGTGTATTAACCCTTAGGCCTCATGTCCACGGGGAAAATCAGGCCCGCTACGGATTCTCCATGGAGAATCCGTAGCGGGTCCCTCCTGCCCCGCGAACATGAGGGCTGAAAATAAGAATAAACTTACCCCCAGCGGACCGTGCAGATCTTCTCCTCTTCGCGACCGGATCTTCTTTCTTCGGCCGGCGGATGTGCTCGGCTTCCATAGGCTTCAATAGAAGCTTGCGGGAGCCGTCCCCGCGGGAGACCCGCACCTAAATGGAGCATGTCCATTGTTTTTCATGCTCCATATTTTTTTAAATTCACTTTTATTGACCATCCACGGGTATTTATCTACCCGCGGGTGGTCAATGCATCCCTATGGGGTGCGGATCCACATGCGGGAGAAGAGTTAAAATCCGCTGCGGATTTTAATTCTTCTTTTTCCCGTGGACATGACGCCTTACTGCCGCATGAACCTGGCCTAAGACTGAATGTCTTCCTAAGACCACGTAAGTTAATTTATGGTGGTTTAGGCAGGTGACGAGTTCCCTTAAATGCCACAGGACGTAAGGTTACAACATGGTAGCGGGGTACTTATGGCAATATGACGTAACCTTACGTCATGTGGATGGCGCGGTATCGGAAGGGAGTCCCCTCCATCAGGCATCGGGAGCTGGCTGTATCTGATAGCCAGCCTCCCGCTGCAACATTCGGGGTGCATAAGGACAGCGACCCCTGCTGTTAATCCCTTACATACCATGATCTATGTAAATTGCGGCAAATTAAAGGATTCACAGAGAGAGGGCGCTTCCCCTGTGATGTCATTGGAACCTTGCGATGTAATCGCGGAGGGCCGATGGGTTGCCATGGTGACAGGATGCTAGATAGAGGCGTCTTGCTTTGCCGTTGCCTATGATTGCTTTTACAATTGATAAGGTTCTAATAGTGATCATAGCTGCTATGGATCAGGTCTCCTTCAGGGACATAAACAGTGTCAAAAAGCAAAAGAAACAGTGTAAAGAAAAAAATATATAAAAAAATTAAAAAGCCTTTTTTGCTCATTTCCCCCTATTTGTATGAAAAAAAATTAAGAAACCCCCCACATGTGGTATCATTGTGTCTGTAATGAGCTGTGCTATAATTTGAGCAAACTATTAATTCTGTGCAGCAAAAACCATAAAAAGGAGGCCCAATACTGATATGTGGAGGAGCCGTCACTGCGCCATTCCCAGAAAATAACAGTCATATAACTTACCTCGCTGAAGCTTCCTCTGCCCAAGATCTGAAGGGCGGTGAAGCGCTTGATGTCAAATCCGCGGTCTGATGGTAGAAGGTCCTGGCTGGTGCCTGGTCTTGGCTCCTCATCCTCTCCACTCCTCCTCCTCTTTATAGCTGTGAGTCCGCTCACGCTCTCGTCTTCTCTTTTGCGCTTTTCGACGTCTCCTTTTTGTCCATTGGACTCCATTTTTCTCAGTCCTGTAATCTTCGATCCAACCGCTGCCGTCGTCAGTTGAAAGGAAATGGCAGTTGGCCGATTGGAGGTCAAAGGTCAGTGAAGCCGCCAGTACCAGGCTTGCCAGTACTTTGCCTGCCAGTACCCTGCTCTGCCATATACACTGTGATGTGGGCACCATAGGTGACAATCTAGTGCCCAGAAAACTCAGAAATTCATAGCTGGTTCTTCCAGTGCCACATTATTAGTAGATGAGCAGGAATGGCACTTGATGTCTGGGTTGGCAGTGGTGCCCATAGTTCATCAGAAACTTCTGGAGTTTTAGAAAACTTACAGTTGTGTGGAAATTTAAATGAACCCGGCGGAGGAAAAAACATAAATTGTACTAATAACAGAATAATAAAGTCTTGTGAGGGGTCATTCAATAAGTGTCCATCATCCAGATACATGATGTGTATCTCCATATGTTACAGCGGGCAGCGCCCTCACCAGTGCAAATCTGGGTGTAGCGGGTGGAGATGCTTCTATGGAGGTCACAGAGGGATTCATCCACAATGGGGATTAATACTGAGGTGTCAAATGATAGAAAGGGGTCATACAGAAATGTTAGGAGGATGTTATAAATCTACGGTCACAGTGCAACTTATTGGGGGCTGTAAATTGGCGCAGTAATGTATATACTGTATTATAGGACTCCTTATTCAGACTGAGACTATAAAGACAATTTTATTAGACAAGTTTGTGAGTCCGATCTGAATTCTGGGAGTCTGAGAGGTTGTGTACAAGATATAACCAGGTTTAGGGCAACGACAGATGAGCGTGTAACGTAATATGCTCCTTCCTGCACATTTTTTGCGCAGTGAACGAGTGTATTTACCAGTCGCGTCTGCGGAAATATGGAGCGTATGTCCACAGCCACCACTTGTTCACAAAAGCGGGGGAATCACCGCACCCTGATTTAAAAGTCTAAGTTGCCTAACATGCTGCCGGTGATAGCAGATCTGCGCTGCGCTTAGTGCATACCCACGTGGGCAGATGTGCGCGCTTGCCCACCTCACATAGGCCTCTATGGGACTCTGTGGTGTACAAACACGCACAGAATTGAGCAAAAAGAGCTGTAATGAAGCCGTTTGAAATCAATGGGTTCTATTCTCTACGTATCGCACTCATCTGTTTAAGCCCTTAAATAAGGTGACCAGGCGTCCCAATTTAGGCAGGACAGTCCCACTTTGGGACCCTGTGTCCCGCCTTTCCTAGGGTCCAAGCTCCCTGGCTTGTAATCAGTCAGTGGCGCTGTGGACGGCAGTGTGTGCATCCAGGATCCTTCTCCCCTGACCGATCCTCATTTGTTCCACAGGAGGAGAGGAGAAGGGAGGAGGTGTTGCTTTGGGTGCACACACTTCTGCCTGCAGCAGCGCCGAGAAGAGAGAGCTCTGTAGACCAGGAGAAGGGTAAGTATATGGGGGGACACTATTACTACCAAGGCCTCTGTGGGGGTGGGGTCCCCATTACTAGTGAAGCCACTCTGGGGGATACTATTACTACTGACGCCACTCTGTATGTGGCAGCATACCTCAAGCTGACTTACTGTATGCTTACAGGTGGCAGAAGTGCTGCAGACTGTCCACGGTAGAAATTTCTGCTGCCAATTATGCAGCATTTCCGCATCCAAAAACAGTCAAAATCTGCACCCCTGGTGTCATTCTTCAACCTAGCATACCATAATACTAGGGGTTTAAACACATGCGCATGATTTTGTTCTATTATGCGGCCGTGATTATCACGACCGCATAACAGGACAAAACGAGATCATTGATTTCAGCTCTTTTCTCGGGAGTGAATACTACGTCGCACCTATCTTCCCCCAATTATTTTCAGCCTTCTGCACAATGGCATGGAGTTTAAACGGGCCGAGAAGGGGGAAAACCCTCCATTAATGCGCCACTATGCTCTGTACCGGCGATCGTAGTTGTGCATAAGCCCATGTGATGTTGTCCTCGTATATTTATATAATAAAATGTGTGTGTTTAGAATATAAATATATGTATATGTGTGTGTGTGTGAATTCTTACAGAGCTAAGTACTCATACTTACCCGTCCGGTGTAGGTGCGCACAGAAATAGGACATGCCGCGATTTAAATATCGTGCGAGTTTTCCCGCGGTTAAATCGCAGCTGTCAGCATAGGATTGCATAGTCTAACGCAATCCTATGACAGCGTGCCACAGCAGAAATTATGCAGGAAATCCTACGGCCTAAGCAGTAGCATTGGCCCCATAATGCCACAATGCCCAATATCCTATTGTAATTCTAATCTTTCTTTTTCAGATGAGCAAGAAGCCGTTCAAGAGAACATTTACCAAGTGGATGAATTCCCATTTGGCCAAGGTAGCTGGTCATGTAGTTACATTGTGTAAGAGGACATTCCACATGCTTTAGGGCTCAGTCACACCAGCAAAGTTTTCCTGCATGTATAGGCGCGTTTCCAAAACGAATCTATTAGAACCAATGCTTTCCAATGAAGGCGGTCACATGTCCGTTTTTTAGAATTGTTTAAAATGCGCACCTACAAAAGATAGGACGCGAGTGAAAATACACCCGGTCATGTGATTATTTTCTACACGTATTGTGCGTTCCCCCACCCAATAGTTGCATTAAAAATTTGCTGGTGTGACTGCGCCCTTATAGTTGTTACAGTAATTAGAACTTCTCTCGTTAGCCTGGCCCCCTTGTACACTACTTTATCAGGATGTTGTGGGGAAATGTATTAACTGATGTTTGCCGGGTTTCTGATGTAAAAAGGTGACAAATTTAGCATGCCACTTATGCAACCTTTTTCTCGATCGCCATTTTTCAAAGGTGGTCAGATATTGTAAATTAGGGTGTAAATCCCCCCCTGCACGCAGCCGGCATAGATTGGCTTTTTAGTGCATGGACAGCTAGAAGTAGTGCCTAATAAATGTGAGGTATTACCCCAGCGTTTCTTGGATTAAGGGTTTGAACAGATGAGCGTGTCGTAGCATTCCTTTGCGGAATCACGGCTTACTCAATTTGGAATGTTTACACCCTTCCATATTATTTCTGAATTGATAATGCGCATAAGAAGTTTTTCACACTGACACAGGGTTCAGCATGCATAGCTTCCTCAATTCTAACTTTAATGATCGGCGTGTAGCCTATTTTAAGAGTTTAACAAATCCGGCCATCTGGGCAGGTCAAAGATTACATAGATACAACGTATTGTTTAATTATTGGATAAGCATCTTGCAATTCTTCCATCCTCCGGTCATCTGTGATTGGCCATCAGGTGGTGGATGAAATGAGTGGGTTGTCTTGGAGCCACGTGGGGTTCCTTCGATATGATTGGATGTTACATCATGAACTATAAATTGCACAAACCTCCCATGTTATTTGCATACGTTTCCAGTAAAATTGCTTGGGTAATTTCTGCGGTTGTCCATGTCTGATTCCTAGTTCCGTATTAGTGCATGCAGCTGGACAGTCAAATATATTTATACATGTTGGTTACGGGCTAAATTCCATCTTTGTCAGCAGAGTTATGAAAAACAGATACTTTCATATGTAGGAAGTACTTATTGCACAACTGTCATGAACTATATTTGTAGCAAGACAGAAGTATGTATACAGAATGTTAAATTGATAACTGTCTACTGCCAAGGCCCACCGATCCAAAATATAGGAATACTGGACTTCCACCACAGACCCCCCTTGAAACTATCTGTTTCACTAAACTCGCCCTGCTCCGTCCCACCCCAATCCCCCACCGCTGACCCTAGACTCGCATTGTTTTGTAGACGACTGGGCCTACTACTGCCATGGGGGTATAGGATGGTTCGACATCATCACATTCTGGATCCATGATGACGACGGTTGCGCTGACAGTGGGCTTTTTGTTGGACGTCGTAGTGGGACAGGTGGACCAGGCAGTCATCAGGGTCGGAATACACTGTATGCAACGACAAACAGAAATTAGAATGACTATAAAGGTGACAACCATAATTAGGTTAGGAGAGGTGCGACTTTTACTATCTCAGGTAAACACTGCATAACTTGTATAGAACCCCGCCTTCTTGACGTTACCTCGATTCATCAACAAGAGTGCAAAATCAGGACTATCTAATTACTGATCAACATGACTGAACCCCTGTCTCATTAGTAAGTGCATGATCATATATATTAGTCTGGAAGGAAAGAGCTACAAGCTGATTATTCCCACTTCCCTTTTCCAGAGGCGGCAAGGTAACAGGACCAGGGGCGTTGTAACAGCGGCATGTTGCGTGGACATAAGCAGAGTGCACTGCAGATAAAATAAAGCAAAATCTTAGCAAAAACCTATCACAGTGTTCTAAATACACAATGTTCCAAAACTTATTTTTTATATATTTTTCCCTTCTCCTGTTAGGTACCTTACTGAGGAAACCAGACTAAGGTTAGCTCTTTTTAGTTAGTGCGGTCAGCTTCTTAATGGCAACTGCGTCTTTACCTGTGGGTCACGTGTTGTCTGGAATGTAGGTGCAAGTCTCCCCTATTGTCTTACAGGCACTCCCTTTTTTGGCTAAAATCGTACCTAGTGCCATTCTATTTTGGAAAGTCATAGTCGAGGTAGGTCCTATTGGTCGACTAGTCCCTATAAGGCGTCTCTAGTATAATTTATAAACCGCTGTTAATTATAATAAACATAATTAATCCAGTCAACATTTATTTACCCTAATGATCGGGAAAATGGACTCGAATCTAGTTTTAACTTGGTCTCTAATTTTTAAAACTTGTCAGGTACCCCCCTTGGCTATCCTATGATGTCAATGTATACGTGTAGATCAAAACTATCACCAGGAGCCTCTCTTCTCGCTCTAGCATAATGTTACAATACTAATAGCGTGCACAGGTACGCACGGCGTGGGACTCCTTAATCTTCACCCACACCAATGTCCCTCCTGGAGATAGTCCTAATGGTGAACACGTCCAGTTCGCCTCACCCTTGCATCAGGGTTTCCCCACTGCCCGTAAGTCCCTACTCCTAGGGGGGGGGATCCCTACCTCACCTCAGAGGGAGGCCATGGATTCCCTGGGCTTATTTTTGGGCATCCATACCCTCTATCTGTACGAGTTAACACCCCACAGGGTGTGCCCTCGCCGGAACCTAAGGTCTTCTGCACTTTCCCTAGGCAAATGGGAAGTCCACTGACAGTCCATCTTATGAGACTGAGGCAGGCGCAGTACTGGTACATTTCTCCATTCTTCTGGTAACGTACCTGGTTGGCATTATCGGAACTGGCTCTTCATCTTTTTCAAACAAGGGAAACATTGGTCACATTAAAGGGAGAATACACGTACAGGAAATTACATACCCCACCTCTTTCTGCGAAAATCATATCCACGGCCACTCTATTTTGGAACGCCATGGATGCAGTGGGCCCTAACTGGTTAGCTAACCCTTGCAAAGCATCTCTGGTGTAGTTTACAAACCTCTGCTGATTGTACGAGATATAATTCATCCAATCTACATTATTATTAACAGTGACAAAAGCAAATAAGGAATCAAAACCTGCTTTAACCTGATCTCTAGAATTAAATTAATCTCGCTCCCCCCTTGGCACTCCTATTACATCTATGTGTACATGTGGATCAAAGTTACCACCTGGAGCGTCAACGTCTCTCTTAGCACGATGCAGTGTTAGATTCTCACCCTCAGTGTAGTCTTCATATTGCACATTTGATTGTATTAATTTGTTCTGAAACAGGGGGCTAGTGTACAGTAGTCAAAGGTGTGTGTTAGAGGAATTGTACCACATTATAGCATGTAAGGATCATTAGTTTTTTCAGTGCGAAGTGTGGATCCAAGTGGGTTTTCCTTTGAGCTTGACTGCAGTTGGGTGAACAACATCTGGTAGGGACATTCAAACAGGGTTTCTCTCTTAAACTTTTCCACATAGACCCTGTCACCTGGTTTTAGATTGTGACACTCATCTGTAGGACCTGGGGAAAAGCAGAGACTGCAGAATGCATTACTAACAATTCCTTGGAGAGGCCTATGACAAAATTAACAAGAAAATCATTCCCCAAATTCAGCTACTGTGGCATGTATCCTCCTAAGAAAAAGAAAAACTAATGAAAGACACTCAATTCAAAATTTACCCATTTTCTCTATTGCCTTTCGTACCTACTTTCCCCCTACTCCGTGGATGGTAGGGTGTGTGAAAAGCCTGAAATATACCCAAAACAGACATGATGTGTTGCATTATTTCACCTGTGAAGTGTGTACCTTTGTTCGACTCAATCACTTCTGGTACCCCATATCTGCAGATTACCTCATTCATGTATTTCTGTGTGGTTATCTGCTCATTTACCTTAGTATCCGGGTGGGCCTCCAACCTGAAAAAGACTCGAGCAACAACAAGCACATATTCATACTCCCCAACAGGTGTGAGCTGAATGTGGTCAAATTGGCAATCTCTGAAATGGGTAGAGTGGTCAAGGCAAGTGTTATATGGCCACCTTACTTCTGTCCGGACTCGCATATGGCAAAGATCATGCTAACTTGGACAAATGATGCAGCAGCTACAGAGAACCCAGGTGTCACCCATTCTTGTTCAGTGTCGCCGTCATCGCTGCTTTCGATTCTGTATACCAGCTGGGCCATCATGGGGAACAGGGACCTCTGTAGGCAAGTTCTGTTGATTGTTCGCCATACGCCGTCCTGTGCTGTCGCTCCCGTATTTTAGCCCATCTGCTTTCTTTCCTCGTTGACTTGTAACTGTAAAGTCCTTGACATATCAAAGTCCAAAGTCTTATCAAAGTCCAAAGGTTTTATCAAAGTCCAAAGGTTTTATCAAAGTCCAAAGGTTTTATCAAAGTCCAAAGTCTTATCACTGACTCATGCTGTCAGTATCTATTCTTCTTTCTTCCACGGCTTGAGGGCCGCTGCCTCTGCTGTGTTGTCGGCGAGGGTGTCATCTCTCGCTTCTCCATTGTAGAAATCGGTGTGAATTCTCCATTGCCAGGTAGTAGTAGTAGGGTTTCCATGAGACTCTGCACCGCTGCACCATTCTTAATTGGCTGTCCTACTGAGATAACAAGCTGTCTGGCCTTCCATATTGGGCCATAATCATGAGCTATGCCAAATGCATTCCAGGAGTCAGTGTAAAAAATTGCCGACTTACCTTCTACCACTCCACACGCCCCAGTGAGGGCCTCCGGTTCCGCTTCTTGCCCTGAGACATGCGGAGGCAGAGCTTCTGCGTTTAGGACATCTTGTTGTGTGACCTCTGCATATCTGGTTCGGAATCATCAATCCTCACCCTGATACCATCTACAAAAGAAAACTCAAATATGCATCATTAACAGTGTGTACATCACTACAATAATGCTATTTAAAAAAATAGCTGATCCGCCATACTCAAATCACCTATGCCTCCCCTCCCCCCAGGAATACCTGATTAAAAGAAGAGTAGCCGGATTCAAGGTATTACAACATTGGGAAGCCCAGAGCAATATTGGGGGAGGCATGCGGGAGGCATGGAAAGAGCACATTGTAGTCAGATCTAATAGGCCAGAGATAAGTGCTTGGGTTGCACTTGCATGAGTATGTTCTGGGTGTCATTTGGGGTGTGGACCACTAGGGGGTAGTCCAATACCAACTTAGAAGATTTGTCAACCATTGCCTGTACTGCTGCCACCGCAAAAGCAGATGAGGGAGCTCCTCAAGTCACTGGATCCACCCTCATGGCTGTGGTTGTCCTTCGTGCTTTTGTGTCAATACTGTCATATGGCCGGCAGTATGAAACAAGGCCCAGAAAGGTGCGGAATTTGGCAACGGGTGTAAGTACAGGTATGGCCTGCAGAACTTGGTTAGTCTTTGGAGGCCTCCAGGCCTTACAGCCTTCTGCAAGAGAAATTAACAGTGAAATTGTGGCCGGTTGGCAGTTTTTCCAAAGCATCAGCACACAACACCTGATCTGCATGGCTGACCCTTCACCCCTTTTTTTTTTTTTTATAAACTAGGGGGATACTGCTTGACCCAGGGGTGTGTATCTGGGTCTCGTATATATTATCATGGTCGATACATTCAATTTCCCTACGCCTGTCTTGTAGGTGTCCCATAATTTGTCAGGAACCGTGGAGAAGAGACGTGTTCTTGCATCATCTAGCTCCACCCCTCTGAGTGTGGCTAATCACTTACTTCCTTATTCCCTCATTCAATGTTTGGCAGTCCTTGGGTACAAAGTTACTAAACCTTTTATTCCACGTATAAAGCACATTATAACTTATTTACAGAAGTGAATAAACCTTCTATCACCGTTCTCTTCTCTTCTCGCCCGGTTTTGTGTTTTTCTGTCTACATTTAATAATTAAAGGGATATTCCGGTTACACAAAGTTGCTGTCAAATAAATAACCAAATGTTATTAAAGTTTAAAAAAAAAAAAAAAAAAAAAAAAAAGGAGGAAGGCCTCAAAAAGTGCGCAGGTGCTGTTAAAAACGATGCATTTTACTTGCACGTTTTTAATTAAAATGCCAGAAAAAGACAATCTGAAGGAAGCCTCAATGGGTTGCGCCGTATAAGAATTCAGGAGAAGCCGCAGTACCAGAGACCGCCAGTACACATCACAACTCAATAAAGATAAAGTCTTATGCACCACACAATTTACATTTTACAAATTACGGGTCAATCTGCCCCGTTCCTCCTGTGGATACCTGGCCTTATCGTTACCTGCTTGTTTCCTCTTCCTTGGCTTCTCTACCATCTCTTACTCCCTGTAGTTTATTTATTTATTTTTATATTGTCTGTGAATATACGTTACTTGTGCTGGGACTACAGGGCAAGTAACTTCCTCTTTTTAAGTCTCTCGCTTATGTGACAGCCCAGCGACAGGGAGAACGGCTAATTTTATCTTCTACAACAGTAGACAGTTGTTGTCCCAGACTTCCGGCGACTGGGCAGATGCAGTCTTAGATGCCGGGCATCTCCATCTGATTGGTAATGTACTGCAATTCTCTCTATTCACTAAAATGGTGTCTTTGTGTATTAATACAGACGCCATTGCAGCCCACCTTCACTTCCTCTTTTTAAGTCTTTTAGGGCAATTCTAACGTCTAATGCATAAATCACATATATTATGTTGTAACTACTGTCACAGCGGTGACCACCTAACATTGTATGTGGTTACAATTGAATTGGGGACTAAACACCTATTGGGGACTTGGCAAACATAGACGTATTTTCTTGTGGGTACGGTGTATTGGGATTTGGTGGGCTACGCAGTCTGTATTCTTAAGAGCCCCCTCAGGATGTGAGTGGCATATAACTTTTTACATTTATGACGGGCGTATGACAAAGATTAGATTCCATAACAAGACATACTAGTAGTTTTAACATCCAATATTAGTTAAATAACTAACAAATGTTACAGCACAAGAATTGCTCCGCTTCTATTAAGAGTTCCACTTCCTCTTTTTAAATGAAGTTTGCAGCTTTTTTTTTCCTCTCTAAACAATTACGGGCACAGTTGAGCAGGACTGATACTACTTCTATATGACCAACAAACAAACTATTCCTATATAACAACTCAGCAGGATTAGCTCTACACAACAAACAAGCACACTAACTTTATATAGGTAGGACACACAGAAAGATTGCTTGATTAATCAATGATAACTTGACTCTCCACCCCTTCCACACTTTTCTGGATGGTGTAAGAATTAACCTTGGCTCATTGTTTGCTGCCTTGCAATTTCAATCATGGCTGCCAAATTCATGATTATAGAAGTCTCCACAGACGCCGGACACAGTATGCCCCGCCCTAGAGTCTCTAGCATTTCTGTCGCTACACAGTTTATCAATCTACCCTCAGACGGAGGGATCTACTCGTGGACATTTACACGATAAACAAATATTTGTGGACACACACAAATAGACAGAGCACCAGTACGGCTGGCTTAGTCTCACTGCCCCTCGGGATACGTGTCTGACAGCTCCCTTCTCCCGGACCCTACAAGCAGGCCTAGCAGGAGCGGAAATCCCATATCAGACTTTTCTCTGGCAGTCTCTCCCTCCCTGGGCCCTCCAAACGGGCCTCAGGACTGCTGAGTCTCTGCGACAGGCCACCTGAACGGCTCCCTCCTCCCTCAGGAGTGGAAACACCCCGTACAGGCCCTCCCGGGGGCAGCTATTGATGTCACCAATTAACTAGTACTCTCAAGACAACAGGCATGTAAACATTCCTTTATATCTTATGACAGGTTCTTATCATGTGATCGAGACTTAAAGAAGTACCTGTCGATCGGGTCCAAATCATTCGGCCTGGCACGGCACATAGGCGAGCCTGAACTTAGCCACACAGGTATAGATAATTAATTTATCTCACCGTGTTCTGATGATATTTTGGGCCCACCAAGTCCAAGGTCGCATATGTCCGTGTCTTCTGTCCGAATTCTATGGAACCTGTCGATCACATCCCCGTACGGGCCACCACTGTCGTAGCATTCCTTTGCGGAATCACGGCTTACTCAATTTGGAATGTTTACACCCTTCCATATTATTTCTGAATTGATAATGCGCATAAGAAGTTTTTCACACTGACACAGGGTTCAGCATGCATAGCTTCCTCAATTCTAACTTTAATGATCGGCGTGTAGCCTATTTTAAGAGTTTAACAAATCCGCCCATCTGGGCAGGTCAAAGATTACATAGATACAACGTATTGTTTAATTATTGGATAAGCATCTTGCAATTCTTCCATCCTCCGGTCATCTGTGATTGGCCATCAGGTGGTGGATGAAATGAGTGGGTTGTCTTGGAGCCACGTGGGGTTCCTTCGATATGATTGGATGTTACATCATGAACTATAAATTGCACAAACCTCCCATGTTATTTGCATACGTTTCCAGTAAAATTGCTTGGGTAATTTCTGCGGTTGTCCATGTCTGATTCCTAGTTCCGTATTAGTGCATGCAGCTGGACAGTCAAATATATTTATACATGTTGGTTACGGGCTAAATTCCATCTTTGTCAGCAGAGTTATGAAAAACAGATACTTTCATATGTAGGAAGTACTTATTGCACAACTGTCATGAACTATATTTGTAGCAAGACAGAAGTATGTATACAGAATGTTAAATTGATAACTGTCTACTGCCAAGGCCCACCGATCCAAAATATAGGAATACTGGACTTCCACCACAAGCGCAGGCGTAAATACACTCACCGCTACGGAGCTTATTTGCGCATGACCAATTCTAAATATTTTTTTTTTCTGTACCGTTTTGCGCTCGGTAAAAAAAAAATCAATGGTTTAGTTTTGTCACATTTTGCAGCTGTGATTTTCACGACCCCAAGGCATCCTGTCTTACATAGCGAGTGAGAGAACCCCAGTGAATTCATTAGCGCGGCTTCAGACGGCCGCATGCACAATTGCGCACACTTAAGCACAATGTATTTGCGCGGTGACCGAGGTTGATAAGTTAGATTTGGCGTGTATTGGTGCACACGTGGCCTGCTCACATGCACACATGACACCCCCCACCGTGATGTAAGAGGCTGCTTGAGCCTCGTGTGGCGCAGAGTGTAAGCTCTCGCCTACGACCTGAAGGTTGCAAGTTCGATCCCCACATGCGTCAGGTAGCCGGCTCAAGGTTGACTCAGCCTTCCATCCTTCCGAGGTCGGTAAAATGAGAACCCAGCTTGGTGGGGGGTAATTAATTACCTGAAAGCGCTGCGTAATAAGTTGGCGCTATACAAATACCAAGATTTTATTTATTATTTAGCCTGATGAGGGCAGATGTATTTTTTTCACAGAATCACGCAGTGTATTGTGCATTTTCACGTTTATTAAGTATGCATTTGCGCACATCCCATAGACTTCTGTGGGGCCTTTGGTGCACAAATACGTAGAATACTTCAGCAGTAGCTCTATTTTTCCTCGCAAACAAAATACTGGTCTGAGAACGAACTCATTGAGATCAATGCGCAGGAAAATGAAGAAAGTCCAGCGTTGGGTTAAAGGCTTTCAGTCATTATTAGATGATCCGGACAGACAGACATGGAGACACGTGTGCTTTGTTCCTCCATGTCTGTCTGTCTGGATCATCTAATAAAGACTGACAGCTTGTAACCTGACGCTGGACTTTCCCCCTTGTCCTGCGCTCAGCTGTGGTTCCCACCAGTCCTGCGTGGAGCGTCTGCAGAGGAGCTGCTCTCTGCTTTGCATTGAGACCAGTGGGTTCTGTTCTCTGTGTATTGTGCAGACACATTCTAAGTGGAGCGAAATGGAAAGATAACAACATTCTGCCATCTTTTGGTGCGTCTTGTTTCTACGGCGTACAGACTGCAGCAAAAATGACGGGATAGCTTTATTCTATGGGTCAGTACGATTATTAAGATAGAACATTTATTTAGGTTTTATTTTGCTGTACTACTTTTATTTTTTTGTCAAAGATATTTTATTTTTTTTTATTGTTTTCTGCGCCATCTTTTTTTTTTATCCGCCTCCATACGAACCCCGAACCTCCAGGACGTAAATGTAGCCTTTAGGGCTCACTCACATGGATGTATTAGGGCAACAATGTTTCTTTTCGTATTACTATGTGCAGTATGGGGCAAGTTATATATTTTCTCGCCTACTATTAGCGGGCGAGAATCCTGTTTATGAAAATGAAACCATTGAAATCAGCGGCTTCCTTTCGTCCATTATGCGGGCGTTATTTACACTTGTTTTTCACGTACATAATAATGTTTTTTCGCCACATGTTGTACTTCGTTTAGGTGGAAAAAAAAGACCGGTAGAATGTGTGTTTATTTATTAAAAGCGCCAAAATTGGGAACATTTTTTAAAAATCGTCATTTTTTCACATTTCCAACTGCAATACCTCAAATATGTGCAAACATAATATAGAAATTTTTGCTAAGATTTATATTTCCATCTGTTTACTTTATTTTGGGCACACATTGGAAAAAAGTTTAGGTTTTTTTTTAACCATTTAGGAGACGTACAAATTTAACATTACTTTTCAGCATTTTGAGGAACACTTTGTTTTCCTACACCAATCCAAGATTGGAAAGGCTTATAGGAGTCAAAATGATAGTTACCCCCACAAGTGACCCCATTTTAAAAACTACACCCTTTAACGTATTCACTGAGGGGTGTCATGAGTATTTTAACCCCACAGTTTTTTTTCAGGAGTCAATGCAATTTAGAAGAGAAAAACTAAAATTTCATATTTTGGCAAATATGTCATTTTAAAGACAGGACTTTTTTCTATAGTACACATGAAAATTAGGATTTGCACCACAGAATGGATACCCCTGTTTGTCCCGTGCTCAGAAACATACCCATTGTGGCCCTAATCTTACGTCTGGATGCACAATGGGGCCCAAAATGAAAGGAGCAACCGGTGGCTTTCGGAACAGAAATTTTGCTTGAAGGAGATTTAGTCCCCATTGCCCACTTGTAGAGCCCTTGAGTGACCAAAACGATGGAGAACGCCCACAAGTGACCCCATTTTGAAAAGTAGACCCCTTAACGAATTTATCTAGGGGTACGATGACTTTTTTGACTTCACAGTTTTTGAATGAATCTAAGCCAAGCCGAAGGAAAAAATTTTGATTTTCATTTTTTTGGTAATTCTGTCATTTTAAAAGCAGTTTTTTTGTACAGCACATATATGAATGAAGACTTGCACCCCAAAATGGATACCCCTCTGTCTCCCGTGCTCAGAAACATACCTATTGTGGCCCTAATCGTATGTCTGGATGTACAATGGGGCCCAAAATGAAAGGAGCAACCGGTAGCTTTCGGAGCAGAAATTTTGCTTGAAGGAGATTTAGTCCCCATTGCCCACTTGTAGAGCCCTTGAGTGACCAAAACGATGGAGAACGCCCACAAGTGACCCCATTTTGAAAAGTAGACCCCTTAACGAATTTATCTAGGGGTATGATGACTTTTTTGACTTCACAGTTTTTGAATGAATCTAAGCCAAGCCGAAGGAAAAAAAAAACGCTTTTCATTTTTTTCGTAATTCTGTCATTTCAAAAGCAGTTTTTTTTGTACCGCACATATATGAATGAAGACTTGCACCCCAAAATGGATACCCCTGTTTGTCCTGTGCTCAGAAACATACCCATTGTGGCCCTAGTATTACGTCTATATGCACAATGGGGCCCAAAATGAAAGGAGCAACCGGTGGCTTTCGGAACAGAAATTTTGCTTGATGGAGATTTAGTCCCCATTGCCCACTTGTAGAGCCATTGAGTGACCAAAACGATGGAGAACCCCCACAAGTGACCCCATTTTGAAAAGTAGACCCCCTAACGAATTTATCTAGGGGTATGATGACTTTTTTGACTTCACAGTTTTTGAATGAATCTAAGCCAAGCAGAAGGAAAAAATTATGATTTTCATTTTTTTTGGCAATTGTGTCAATTTAAAAACTGGTTTTTTTTTGGACAGTGTACATAGGAATGAAGACGTTCACCCCAAAATGGATACCCCCGTTTGTCCCGTGTTCAGAAACATACCCATTGCGGCCCTAATCTACTTAAAGGAAACATAGCTAGGCCTATAATGGAAGGATCACCCATTGGATTTCAGGGTACAACGGAATAAATTCCAGTCCCCATTGCCCACTTGTAGAGCCATTCAGCGGCCAAAACAATAAAGAACCCCCAGAAATGACCCCATTTTGAAAACTAGACCCCTTAACAAATTCATCTAGGGGTGTCCTGCATATTTTGACCCCAAAGTATTTGAATGAATCTAAGCAAAGCAAAAGGAAAAAATTACGAATTTCATTTGTTTGGCAATTTTGTCAATTTAAAAACTGTTTTTTTTTTTGTACAGCACACATAGGAATGAAGACGTTCATCCCAAAATGGATACCCCCATTTGTCCCGTGTTCAGAAACATACCCATTGTGGCCCTAATCTACTTACAAGACACATGGCTAGGCCCATAATGGAGGGAATGCCCACTGGATTTCAGGGCAGAACTGAATAAATTCCAGGCCCCATTGCCCACTTATACAGAAAAAAAATTGACTTCCTAAAAATAATCCCTCCCCCCCCCCCCCGCCATCCCAATTTTTTTGGCATTCCCTAAATATTAGATAAAGGTAATAATATAAACTGCGTTTTATGTCCGAAGACAGGGGTAATTATGGAGGCTGCTTGGGATGGGCACATGGGGCAAGAAAACCGGTTATCTCCCCCCTCCTCTCATGTATTTTGGGGGGTATTTCGTAACCTCAGCGGCGGGTATGGGGTGTAAAAAGTGGCGCTCTGTGAGGCTTTGTAATTTTGCTGCGGTGCGGCGGTCTCACAGAGAAGGCGCTCAACAGGCTGCTCCTGGAACTGCAGGAAGGTGAGCATTCCCGGGACTTCTTGTAAATTACGGATTACAGGTAGCGGTCTGAATAACGCCGGGCTCACGTAGCCGTAGGCGGAATCTGCTTGCGGAGGCCCGCAGCGGATCCCATCTGTGAGCCCGGCCGTGACCCTGCGTACAGCCGCATAATGTACTGCGCATAACTGCCTACTCACACAGGCGGTCATGCGCAGTACACAGTTCTTTGTTTTTATTTCCCGCGCCGTCGCTTAGAGATGACCCGGGTACCCGCAGCCCGTTCACAATGTGTTTGCACATGGGCTGCGGGTATATCCGCGGTCATAGAGCACAATGGGCTCTAGGTCGCGGATATCCGCAGTAAAATATAACATGCCGTGTTCTGTTTCTGCGAGTGGATTACGTAATTCTGACCTGCTAATTGGGGGGAATTGTGTAATCCAATGCATGTGATTGATCCGTGGATTACTGCTGATCAAGCGCATGCAGAACCTGTAATTCCTCTCCGGTCATGTGTGACCGGCCTAATGTTAGATCGTTACCTTATCACGTGACCGGGACCGCTCAACGAGGCCACCGGACACTGCTCCAAGCACTCAGCGTTAGTCGCTGGCTGCAAGGAGATTTAAAATTTCCTGGGCTCCCCGGCTCCTGCGAATGTGTCTGGCATATTGCCGGCGGGCGCATGTGCAGCAGCCGGAAGGGTCCATGGAGGAGAATCGCATCTGGATTCAAATGCGGAAGCCTCCGAGAAGATGTTTCATCTCCCCCCACTGATCGCATCGGTGAGGGGAGATGAAACTTCTACTTTTTAAAGGACTTTTACGTGATCGCCATCATGCATTGGATAACGGCGATCACGTGACCAGTAACCGCATACCGCGGCTCCCCGTGACAACTCCAGGCTCTTGGCTACCTTTGGTAGCCAGCAGCAGGGAGATTTTAAATTTCTTGGGCAATCTTTCACTTTTGCGCATGCGTCCGCCATCATGCTGATGGGCGCATGCGCCGAAGCTGGGGTAAGGTCCACGGATCAACATCCCACCAGGGAACAAATCCGGGACCTTGGGTATGTAATTTCATCCCCCCTTATAGATACGATCCGTCAGGGGAGATGAAACTTTAACTTTTTAAACTTTTTTTTACTTTTTTTTTTTTTTTTACTTTTTAACTTTATAAGATCACGGTGATCATATGACTGGAAACCGCATACAGCAGACCCCAATCATATCTCCCTGCACTCGGCTAACTGTGACAGCCGGGTGCAGGGAGATTTTGAATTTGCTGGGCTCGCCGGCTTCTGCGCATGCGCGCCACATCGGCACATCGCAGAAGCTAGCAGGGGGTCCCGACACCTGCCGGAGAACATCGGCGGACCTGAGGTGAGTATTTTCACCTCCCCTCATGAATCCGATCCATGAGGGGAGGTGAAACTTTTCTTTTTTTTTCACTTTTTTTCACTTTTCCGCGATCGTCGTTATCCATTGGATAACGACGATCGCGGTCCCCGCTGACATCTCCTGCCTCCCGGCTACCTACAGGAGCCGGGAGCCAGGAAATTTGAAATTTCTCGCGCCGCCGGGCCTTCTGCTCATGCGGCTGACGTAATGCCGCCTGGCGCGCATGCGCAGAAGGACGGCTACGGGGCCCGAAGCATCGGGACAGCGGGGAGCCGTGCTGCGGACCTCGGTGAGTAATTTCAGCTGCTCCGCTGGATCCGATCCATCAGAGCAGCTGAATCTTTAACTTTTTTTGCAGTTTTGTTTACTTTTTTGCGATCGGCGCTATCCATTGCATAGCGCCGATCGCAATGCCGGGGGTGGGGGGGGGGGTTTCAAACAGCCCGGGATGACAGCTCCATGCTGTCAGCTACCTGCGGACACCGACAGCATGGAGCTGTCACGTCCACAGCCCGAGGGGCTTTATTCTCTGCAGGACACATATTTTTACGTCCTCAGAGAATAAAGCCCACTTCGGGAGGACGTAAAAACACTATGGGCTGGTCGTTAAGGGGTTATTGGGAGACCTTGCATCGCGTGCCCGTAGCATGTGGTGCGATGCTGCAGCTGGGACCATTAAAAACAATAGGCGGTGCGATAGCACAAGATAGGACATGCCGTAATTTGATTCCCGCATCACATCGAGGTACTACTGATGACAGCGAGGCACAGCGGTGGGGTGCAGTTGCTTATACAGTATGTGTATATTGGTTATGTATTCTGTGGACCCGTACAGTTCAGTCTCTGCCCACATCTGCATTAGAGGCTCCGCTGTGCGCCTCCAGGGAGGTCCTGATCCAAATCCTGGACAAAGTAGTGCTGCTGTTTGGGGGGTTTTAGTCGAGCGGATTCGAATTGGGACTCCGCGATCGCCATCCGTGCAGGCAATACTTGGTAATATGCAGGCATTGAAATACATTGACTTTCGCCGGTTCGCTCACACTTGCGGGTAGGAATTGTGGATTCTGCGAGTAGAAGAAAAATCGCAGCATGCTGTGTTTTCCCACGGATTCTGCGTGTATGGGCTCTATCGATCTCTATGGATTTGGTCGATCCACAGTGCATACGCTATTTACTTTGCTTATGGACGCGGATTCGCTCTCAGGTTACTGGAGACCAGATACCAATGGAATTAAGAAAACAGGAATTTGTGGGCAGACAATGCAGGACGGAGTCTGGGGAGCAATACCCATCCAGACTGTCTGCAACCCCCGCTTGTTCTTCTGGCCTCCGCAAGAAGTGGTTTCTCCTACTACTTCCAAAATAAGTAGTATAAGCCAGCCTGGAGAGCAGTATCCCGCCCGGAAGGCTCTCCGAACACCACAATGGCACAAGAGAATGTAGCCTGAGCGATTGAAGTGGGTTCCCAGCGGGGCGACTTCCTGATGTCATTATATGGCTTGCGATCTTTCTTCCCTGCGGACGATACACTGTCCTTACACGTACATCTGCGCAGAAAACTGCATTTATGATTTGTTCCTGCGACCATTCGCAGGTCTGAGAGATTTGTGTCACAGTCACTTGGTATTTGTGAGGCATTATTGTGTTTCCTGGCATTATAATTGTGTCAGTAATTTGGGCAATCTGTTGTTGGGTGGGTTCAGCACCGGTGCTATTATTTGGGCACAGGATCGCACTGTTTACACGGCCAAGAAAATCCTGTTGAGCAAACGCACAGAACTCGTGTGAGTATATCTAATGGGTTAATTTACATGGGTCATTTTGCTCTTGCGCCAATGGTGCGAGACTGAAAAGCTGAAGTACGTCCAATTTTGGTGCGATCATGTATAGGAATAGGACTTGCAATGTGCGGCGTCTCGCCCAGATGGGGTGTCTGTGTGCTGAACTGAGGGTCTTGGGCACAACTCACTGTTGCCCATGTAAATCTAGCCTTATAGTATTATTGCGACACTCTTATTTGGGCGCGGTATTGTGGCGTAGTTTTGGTATTTACTGCAGGACTGTTTATACACTGAATGCCTTTAATATTTCATCTGTACTTTTTTTGCAATATTTAGCAGCATTATTTAAGTCAAAATGCTGTGGACATTGGGAGCCGCTGAGACGACCGCAGGGACCCTCCTCACAGGCGGAGGGCGCTCCTACACGGGGTGGGATATTCCGTCTAACTGCAGATTGTGATTTCCAATTTGGCATCCATTTGAATCAGTACATCAGATTACCCAAACACATCTTCATACTGTTATTATGGCAGCATAGACCTTGTGGGGGTCTTATCTTTCTGCATCTTCTGGCTCGGTAACTTCTCTCTATGTGGAGGAGTCTCTGCTCCAAGGAGTAGATCCATCCCAATTCAGGAAACTAGCCAGAAACACTGAAAAACAGGCAAGGAAGATTGCTTTACTAACAAGGAACCATATGGTGCCTCAGCCCTTAGTAGGCCGACTTTTAGCTCTTCTTGGGAGAAGGAACTGAGTATCAAGGTATCTGACGCAGAGCTCAAAGCAATCTCCATGTGTTCAGCTGCAAGAGAATCCCCATAAACTACTGGCCGGGGGGTACAGAACCCCAGAGGGGCTCCACGCATAGAATGTCAGAAACACACCGGCTCATATCTGCATATTTGGTGCCAATTAGAGATGAGCGAGCATACTCGCTAATGGCAATTGCTCGACCAAGCATTGCCCTTAGTGAGTACCTGCCCGCTCGAGAGCAAAGATTTGGTTGCCGGCGGCGGGCGGGGAGAGCGGGGTGGAACGGAGGGGAGATTCCCCCCCCCCCCCCCTCCGTTCCCCAGCTTCCTCCACATTGAGAGTGAGGGGTTCTTACGATCCATCCACCGCAATGCAATCGTTTTTCTAGCAAGGAACAAAGATTCCCGCAGAAAAATCTTTTTATGGTGTTGCCATAAATATTCCAAATAGACAAATCTCTGGGCTCGGTGGAACAGGGACTTCCACAAGTTCAGAGAGGAAACCTGTGACCTCCCCCCAGATACTTTCAATAACAGGACACTCCCACATCATATGCCAAAAATCGGAATATTCGCAGGAACACCTAATGCAGTTTGTAGACTGTATTCTGCCCATTTTGTACAATCTTGCTGGAGTGAGATAACACTGATACACTATATACAGCTGGATCATTTTATTATTGGCTGTTGGGGATACATATAGAGGAGATTCCAAAAGCTTTTGGAACGTATCGTCTGTTAGAGTCGGTATCAGTGTCCTCCATTTTACTAGGGCAGAGGGTATATCTTGAGAGGCTCGTATTGAGATAAGGTGGGAGTATAGTGCCGATATGAGTCCCTGAGGGCCCTGGGAGCAAAGGATGCCTATTAAGGGGTAATGAGAAATAGCAGGTCTGGGCGGTGGGAACTGCGCCTGCAAAGCGTGTCTGATCTGGAGAAATCTATAGAAATGGGAGCGGGGTAGCTCATATTTGTTCTGTAATTGCTCAAATGAAGACAGGGTGTTCTGTGGATAGAGGTCTGCCAGGGTCCGGATGCCATATTGTTCCCAAACCTGGTCGTCTTCCAATCAGAGCACTTCCGGAAGCCCAGGATTACGTCAAAGGGGAGTGTCAGCTATTATGTCCATGAACTGGCTAATTGACTTGGCCCGCCGCCAGACCTGAGAAGCTAACCTATGAATTGGTAACATTTTGCCTGTTAGAATAGAAGAAGATTCCAGCAAGGGCCACAGTCTAGGGATTTTTAGGTAATGTGCTAGATGCGCCTCAGAGTTGGGGAGAGGGTCATCACTCAGCCAGCTTCTCAAGTGAATTAGCTGACTGGCCACATAGTAGAGGAACAGATCTGGCAGGGCAGCACCCGCATCTTGCTTCGGCCTTTGAAGCGTCGAGATTCGTAATTTGGGGCGGGGGTTTCCCCATATAAAGGAAGACATCAAGGACTGCATGGATTTAAAGAAGCGGGTCGGGATATGTACCGACACATGCTGCATTATGTATAGGCACTTTGGTAATACTATCAGTTTGATAAGGTTAATGCGCCCCGCCACTGAAAGCGGCAAGGAGCCCCATATTTTAAACTTGGACCTGAATAGATCTATAAGGGGGTATACATTTAGCTCTAGAGACCTTCCCACATCATTGGTTATCTGTAATCCCAGGTATTTAAACTGATTGGAGATCTGGAGGCCGCAGAGTGAGTCGATATCTGCCAAACGGCTTCCCCCGGAAACAGGCATCAGGGCTGATTTAGTCCAGTTGATTTGAAGGCCCGAAAAGTCACCAAATATATTAATGAGATTTATTACGTGGGGGAGGGTTGACTCAGGGTCCGCCAAGAAAAGCAAGAGATCATCGGCGTATAAAGCCACCCGGTCTTCCCTGTCTCCTACTGCGACACCCCTGTATAGCTGGGTTTCTTGTAGCAACATAGCTAGCGGTTCAATGGCCAGAGCAAATAGTATGGGGGATAGGGGACACCCCTGTCTAGTTCCTCTATGTAATTGGAAATAGGGAGAGCAGGACCCATTAATGGAAATAGCTGCTAGGGGGGATTTGTACAGAAGAGTGATCCAACGAATGAAGGTCTCACCGAAACCGAATCTCTGTAAAACCTGAAAAAGAAAGGGCCATTCAATTGAATCAAATGCCTTTGCCGCATCTAAGGAGGCCAAGGCCCAGTCCTCTCCTCCGGCCGCCCCCACCTGCGTCACCACTTGGGCCCTCCGTAAGTTGTCTCTGGTGGACTTCCCGGGCATAAACCCTGTTTGATCTGGGTGGATTAAGTCCAGTATTATGGTATTGAGACGATTAGCCAGCATTTTAGTCAGAAGTTTGAAATCAGTATTAAGTAGGGAAATCGGCCTTTAAGAACCACAGTCTAGGAGATCTTTATCCGGCTTTAGAATAAGTACTATTGTTGCTTCTAGGAAGGATGGAGGGAGATCTCCCTTCTCATAGGCCGCATTATATGTAGCAAGTAATATAGGGAGCGGTATGTCTTGGTATTTGGCATACACCTCGATTGGGATGCCATCAGGGCCTGGCGATCTGCCACTGGACATGCCCGAAAGCGCTTCCGTTAATTCGGTCAGAGTAAAGGGCGCATCTATAAATGCTTGTTGGTCCTGTGTGAGTGTCGGGAATGTAGGTTTATTTAGAAAATCGTTCAGGGTGTCCTGAGAATGGCCATCGCTTATCTTTCAACATGCTGAAAGACAACGATGAGCCTTATCAGGAATTCACAGCGGGATACAGCTGATACTATTGTTTCAGCTGTATCCCGCTCCCTGAAGACCGGTGGGGTATGAAGAACACAACTGTCCAGCTGTGTTCTGCATCCCCCGCTCGGAGCACTCGGCTATAAAACAGCTGGGCGCTCCATGCGGGGAACAGCTGGATGAGAAGACAAGTGGCCCCGCTTGTCTTCTGCATCCTTCATCCGGAGCGCAAAGTGATCGCTCAATGTTTAAACAATCATCTTGCGCTGTAAAAAAGCACACAACGATTATCGCTCAAAACTCGCTGAGAAGATTTTTTGAGCGATAATCGTGTCTAAACCCGGCTTAATACCGGATAAATATAATGTTTGGAATAACTTTTTTTGTAATTTTTAATGGGGAAGAAAAAGCAAGTTCCCCAATGTTTTTCCATCATTCACCTTGTGGTACAAATAGTCGGATCACTTTATTCTACGGGTCGCTACGATTATAACACAAATCTCTACAGGTTTTATTGTGTTTTAGTACCTTTTACAGTAGAGAACAACTTTTTTGACAAAAACCTCTACAAATAGCATTTTTATGTTTCCATTGACAGAGCTGCATGAGGCCTTGTATTTTGTGGGACAACGGTTATTGGTTATTGGTACCATTTTCAGGTAGAATATATCTGACTTTTTGATCTTTCAATAAAACCACTTGGGGTCCGTTTACACTTAAAGATTATCGTTCCAACAAGCGAACAATGCCAGCGCTCGCTCGTCTGTTTATACAGCAGATCCGTCGTTGGCTCATTCAAACCAGAAACCATTCAGTCTTCCTCATTCGCTGTGTAAGTGACAGAGGGACTGATTATTAGATTAGGTACTTGGGAGATAGATCGGAAGCCATACCAGTCAGTCTGAACCGAGGCACGGCTTTAGAGACAAGAAACTGCAAATCCGCGCGATATGGAAGCAACACGATGAATCTAACTCCCCACTCATCACGCTGGGATGTATCCAGCGCTGTATACTACCCACTGGTCGGACCGCCTCCTGCTAAATGCAAGGCCGGGTAAAGGAGGATCAATACAGGGGACAGTATTACTACTGAGGCCACTGAGGGTCACTATTATTACTGAGGCCAATAGAGGGGACAGTATTACTACTGAGGCCACTGAGGGTCACTGTTATTACTAAGCACGACAGTAGAGGGGACAGTATTACTACTCAGGCCTCTGTGGAGGTCACTATTACTACTGATGTCAATATAGAGGACAGTATTACTACTGAGGCCACTGTGCGGGTTACCGTTACTGCTGAGGCCAATATATATATATATACCGTGTTTCCCCGATAGTAAGACACCCCCGATTGTAAGACGTATCGGGGGTGTCAGGGGGGTCGGCCAATGTAAGCCGTACCCCGAAAGTAAGACATACCGTAGAAAAAAAAAATCATTACTCACCTCCCCCGGCGTTCCGTCGCGCTCCGGCAGGATGTCGCTCGCTCCTCGTCCCCGGCGCAGCATTGCTTTCTGAATGCGGGGGCTTGAAATCCCCGCCTCCAGAAAGCTAATACACACGCCGTCAGCCAGTTACAGAATGGCTGTGATTGGCTGAAGGCGCACGTGGCTTCAGCCAATCACACTATTCAATGACATCATTGAATGGCTGTGATTGGCTGAAGGCGCACGTGGCTTCAGCCAATCACACCCATTCAATGATGTCATTGAATAGTGTGATTGGCTGAAGCCACGTGCGCCTTCAGCCAATCACAGCCATTCAATGCTGTCATTGAATGGCTGTAACTGGCTGACGGCTTGTGTATTAGCTTTCTGGAGGCGGGGATTTCAAGCCCTGCATTCAGAAAGCAATGCTGCGCCGGGGATGAGGAGCGAGCGACATCCTGCCGGAGCGCGACAGAACGCCGGGGGAGGTGAGTAATGATTTTTTTTTATTATAAGACATACCCCGAAAGTAAGACATAGTCTGGCTTTTGGGGATAAAAAGAAAGTAAGACACTGTCTTACTTTCGGGGAAACACGGTATATATATATATATATATATATATAACATTAGTACTACTGAAGCCACTGCGGGGGTCACTATTACTGGGGCTGATATAAGGGACACTATTACTACTGAGGCTGATGTAGCGGACACTTTTACTACTGACGCCACTATGAGGGTCACTATTACCACTGAGGCCAACACAGGGGACAGTATTACTACTCAGGCCTCTGTGGGGGTCACTATTACTACTGATGTCGATACAGAGGACAGTATTACTAATGAGGCCACTGTGGAGGCTACTGTTACTGCTGGGGCCAATAAAGGTGACATTATTGCTACTGAAGCCACTGTGGAGGTCACTATTACTCCTGGGGCTGATATAGGGGACAATATTACTACTGAGGCCATTGTGGGGGACAATATTACTACTGAGGCCATTGTGGGGGACAATATTACTACTGGGGCTGATATAGGGCAAGCACTATTACTATTGATGCCACTTTGCAGAATACCTTAAGCTGACTTAGGTTATGTTTATACTTGGCGGAAATGCTGTGGAATGTGGCAAATTATGCAGCATTCCCGCTTCCAGATACAGCCATTTAAAGCTGTTTTATTTCTCTTCAGCGCCGTAGAAATATGGCGCTGCATTAGAAGTCCGTCGCAGGTCTCTTCTGCCAGAGGGAGCAGGTGCTCAGCTGTCAGATAATGGCTGAGCATTTGTTCTAACAGTGGGGACTGAAGATACCTTTTGTTACACGCTATTTAACTCTTTGCACGTTGCAGTGTAACCGCGGAATATAAGAAGCAGAAAAAGGAAGGGGGCTCCCTCTGTCACCCATTGGACCCCCGTAATGTGATTACGAGGTCTCAGTGGGTTGCTATGGAACCCAGAAGCTTGGATGTAGCCTCCAGGTCTGTGGCCGAGGAGGCTCAGCCTCTACTAACCTCATAGGCTTTCTAATGCACTACTATACTGGAGTGCAGGAATTACCTATATTGACACCGGCATGCGTCTGTCATGTTGTGCTACTGGGACCTGTAGTGCTACGGGTTTCCAGCAGCACGTTTCCAGAAGTGTGGGATGATTGAGCTGGCTGGGTGTATATTGCTCCAGCTAGCCAACCTCCATCGGTCTGTTGCACATATATACCAGCCCCTCTTACTAGAGGGTTCTAGTAATTTGTCATTTATATCATTCCCTCTCAGAACTGTGGAGCTTGGCATCATGCACGTTCTGCTTTGGTGTTATTGCACACATGAGGTTCTGGGTAGGATTCCCTTGTCTCTTTGTTTGTGTGAACAGTGACATGTTCAAAGTCTGTATGTAGGTGTTTACACATTAGGTGTGAATTGTCCAGTTCAGTGTGTGTTCCTGCCTGTCACCATATAGACAACGTGGTTTTGTGGGCTTACGTATTCTGGCCAAAATACAATCCCTTGTGTGTACTAACTTGTTAGATATTTCCATCTGTCTGGGTGTTGTAGTACATTGGTGAGTATTTTGGCGCTTATCGTTCAGTGTACGTGCATGCACCGACATTTATGAATTACTGCATATTTACTGTGAATGGAGGCGCGTGGGCCGGAAAGATCCCCAGCTGCCTCCACCTCCATTCACTGAGCGATGATAAGGCCTCATGCAGACCGCTGGGTCGGATTCCGCTGCGAGAATTCTCACAGTGGGATGCGAGCCGTGCTCCTGCAGTGACCCTCACGTCTTACTTCCTCCAGTGTCTACTCCGCTCTGCTGTGTGCCATCTGCCGACAGCATGGGTGGGTGCCAGGAAGCCAACGGCGGTACATAAATATATCCCATTGCATTGCCCATCACAGCTGAGGTAATGTCATGTTTAAAGGGGTTGTCCCACGCCGAAACGGGTTTTTTTTTTTACAACCCCCCCCCCCCCCCCCCCCCGTTCGGCGCGAGACACCCCCGATGCAGGGGTTAAAAAAGAACACCGGACAGCGCTTACCTGAATCCCCGCGCTCCGGTGACTTCTTACTTACCTGCTGAATATGGCCGCCGGGATCTTCTCCCTCGGTGGACCGCAGGGCTTCTGTGCGGTCCATTGCCGATTCCAGCCTCCTGATTGGCTGGAATCGGCACGTGACGGGGCGGAGCTACATGGAGCCCCATTGATAAAAGAAGAAGACCCGGACTGCGCAAGCGCGTCTAATTTGGCCATTAGACGCCGAAAATTAGGCGGCTCCATGGAAACGAGGACGCTAGCAACGGAGCAGGTAAGTGAAAAATTTCTTATAACTTCTGTATAATTAATGCACAATGTACATTACAAAGTGCATTAATATGGCCATACAGAAGTGTATAGACCCACTTGCTTTCGCGGGACAACCCCTTTAATGCAGGTGGGTTTCGGCCCACACTGCATGCCCCAGTCAGACTAGGGTTCTTTAGAAGTGGACACATGCAGTTACAACTCCGTGTGCAATATCCCATTGCAGTGCCCAGCAGAGCTGATGTAACGGCAGCTTTAATGCAGGTGGGCAAAAAATTAATTGGATTATACTGTAGGCGAGGGACCCAAAAAATTGGTGTACCAACAGTACTAATGTACGTCAGAAAAATTGCCCATGCCCAACCAAGAGGGAAGGTGAAACCCATTAATAGCTTTGGTTAATGTGGCTTAATTTGTAACTAGGCCTGGAGGCAGCCCAGTTAAAATAAAAATTGGTTCAGGTGCAAGTTTCAACGCTTTAATGAGCATTGAAACGTATAAAAATTGCTTACAAAAATTATATGACTGAGCCTTGTGGGCCTAAGAAAAATTGCCCGTTCGGCGTGATTACGTCAGGTTTCAGGAGGAGGAGGATGAATATTATACACAGATTGATGAAGCAGAAATGTCCCCGTTTTGGATGATGAGAGAGAACGATGCTTCCATCCGCGGGTGCAGCCAACGTATTGCTTAGGAATCGCTGCTGCCCGCTGGTGGAGAAGAGAAGTCTGGGGAAATCCAGGCTTTGTTCATCTTGATGAGTGTAAGCCTGTCGGCACTGTCGGTTGACAGGTGGGTACGCTTATCCGTGATGATTCCCCCAGCCACACTAAACACACTCTCTGACAAGACGCTAGCCGCAGGACAAGCAAGCACCTCCAGGGCATACAGCGCGAGTTCAGGCCACGTGTCCAGCTTCGACACCCAGTAGTTGTAGGGGGCAGAGGCGTCACCGAGGACGGTGCTGCAATCGGCTACGTACTCCCTCACCATCCTTTTACAGTGCTCCCGCCAACTCAGCCTTGACTGGGGACCGGTGACACAGTCTTGCTGGGGAGCCATAAAGCTGGCAAAGGCCTTGGAGAATGTTCCCCTGCCTGCGCTGTACATGCTGCCTGATCTCTGCGCCTCCCCTGCTACCTGGCCCTCGGAACTGCGCCTTCTGCCACTAGCGCTGTCGGATGGGAAGTTTACCATCAGTTTGTCCACCAGCGCCCTGTGGTATAGCATCATTCTCGAACCCCTTTCCTCTTCGGGAATGAGAGTGCAAAGGCTCTCCTTATACCGTGGATCGAGCAGTGTGTACACCCAGTAATCCGTAGTGCCCAGAATGCGTGTAACGCGAGGGTCATGAGAAAGGCATCCTAACATGAAGTCAGCCATGTGTGCCAGGGTACCTGTACGCAACACATGGCTGTCTTCACTAGGAAGATCACTTTCAGGATCCTCCTCCTCCTCCTCCTCCTCCTCCTCCTCCTCAGGCCATACACGCTGAAAGGATGACAGGCAAGCAGCATGGGTACCGTCAGCAGTGGGCCAAGCTGTCTCTTCCCCCAAATTAAACACATGGGCCAGGCATGGCACGAGCGTGAGGCTGCCGAGCTGCAGAGCCGCCACCAGCTTACGGCCGTTGTCACACACGACCATGCCCGGTTGGAGGCTCAGCGGCGCAAGCCAGCGGTCGGTCTGCTCTGTCAGACCCTGCAGCAGTTCGTGGGCCGTGTGCCTCTTCTCTCCTAAGCTGAGTAGTTTCAGCACGGCCTGCTGACGCTTGCCCACCGCTGTGCTGCCACGCCGCGTGACACCGACTGCTGGCGACGTGCTGCTGCTGACACATCTTGATTGCGAGACAGAGGTTGCGTAGGAGGAGGAGGAGGGTGGTTTAGTGGAGGAAGCATACACCCCCGCAGATACCACCACCGAGCTGGGGCACGCAAATTCGGGGGGTGGGTAGGACGTGAGCGGTCCCAGGCTCTGACTCTGTCCCAGCCTCCACTAAATTCACCCAATGTGCCGTCAGGGAGATATAGTGGCCCTGCCCGCCTGTGCTTGTCCACGTGTCTGTTGATAAGTGGACCTTGGCAGTAACCGCGTTGGTGAGGGCGCGTACAATGTTGCGGGAGACGTGGTCGTGCAGGCCTGGGACGGCACATCGGGAAAAGTAGTGGCGACTGGGAACCGAGTAGCGCGGGGCCGCCGCCGCCATCATGCTTTTGAAAGCCTCCGTTTCCACAAGCCTATACGGCAGCATCTCTAGGCTGATCAATTTTGCAATGTGCACGTTTAATGCTTGAGCGTGTGTGTGCGTGGCGTCGTACTTGCGCTTGCTCTCAAACTGTGGCGCTAGCGACGTCTGGACACTACGCTGAGAGACATTGCTGGATGGGGCCGAGGACAGCGGAGGTGAGGGTGTGGGTGCAGGCCAGGAGACGGTAGTGCCTGTGTCCTGAGAGGGGGGTTGGATCTCAGTGGCAGGTTGGGGCACAGGGGGAGAGGTTGGATCCTGGAGCCGTGCGGACATCAGTCATGACTGCAAATTCTGTCAAGGCAAAAGAAGGCATTACTGGTACCATGTACAACACATACTGAGGGGGTAATGCCAACCTGGCACCAGTGCAGGGCAGTCACCATTTTCTGAACTGAACAATTACTTATGAGAATGCAGTCAGATTTTCTTTTGATGATCACAAGATTCATTGCGAGTTGCCGTAATCTTACCATGACTGGAGAAAACACAGCTACACCCTACTGGCTCTGCTACATCCTTAGGTCTCTAGGAGTTTATAAACTTTTGGGCATAACACTTACCAGAGGATTGCACATGTGAAGGGATCTCTGCCTAAGGGCTTATTTAGACAACCGTATATATAATGTATACGGTGTCCTTGTCTGCAGGGGGGGTGAGGATGGAAGAGCCAGGAGCAGGAACTGAGCTCCTGCCCCCTCTCCGCCCCTTGCCACTATTTGCAATAGGAGAGGGCGAGACAGGGGCGCAGCTAAGTCCCGGTGCTTAGCTCCGCCCCCGCCCCTCGCATTGCAAATAGTGGTGAGGGGCGGGGAAGCGGTGGGAGCTCAGTTTCTGCTCCTGGCTCTTCCATCCTCGCCACCCTGCAGACAAGGACACCATATATCGGCTCGGCGTGAAAACCGAGCCGATATAAGGTCGTCTGAAATAGTCCTAAGGGACTCAGTCCCAGGAAATTACAGGCATCTGCGTACTTTTTCACTGTGGGAAATGTGCTCTTTTGTAAATGTGCTCTGATGTGTTTTTCATCTGCTGCACTATGTTTTTTGTATAGTCGAGTCGCTGGGTCTTGTTTCTACTTGGAAGGTTTGGCTTTTTGGCCACAATTCATCCATGAAGATCACTTCTGACCAGACTTCTCTGAACAGTAGATGGGTGTACCTGGGTCCCACTGGTCTCTACTAGTTCTGAGCCGATGGCACTATTGGGTATTTTCCGATTTGGAAGGGAAGTAAGCATGTGTCTTTCATCTACTGCATCAACCTCCCTTAGCCGACCACTGCATCTACAGTCCTCAATGTTGGCCCTTTTTTTTGCCCTTTCAAAAAAAACCTTGAACAGCACATGTTAAAACTCCATTTTATTTTGAAATCTTTATTTTGAAAACTGGGAAAATAAGGATTCCGAATCTGGCACTCAATGTCCTCCGCTTGTTCCAGCTGCAATCTGACAGGGAAGATGAATCTGTATGGCATCTGGACAGCTCTCTTCCCTCGTAGAACTTCAGGCTGGGGTTGGGGTCCTTCCTCTTCCTCATGACTCTTCCAGGCTGCAAGAAAATGAAACCCAAATGATTTGAATGACCTCATTAAGATTCTCAAGTGCATAACTGCCAGCACCCAGTCTTTGGTGGCCCTGGCGACCCCGCAATATCCAGAGGCCCTGGCGACCCGGTGACATTTAAAGGCCCTGGTGATATAGTTCCCATTCCTTTGTGGTATATTGATAGCTAGAGCTCCCAGTCTTCTGTAGCACATCGGTAACTGGAGCTCCCTGGTGGTTCAGCCATGCGCACAGCACCAGCTCCTACCATAGTTTATTACATACCAATAAGTGGATAATTTCACATACCTGCTTGTTTCTCCATCTGCACCAAAGTATCTTCTGTGGGGGCTCGTCCAGTAGCTTCTCTGCCAGATGACAACCACGAGCCTTCAGTAATCTGCCAAAAACTTTTTCAGGTTATATCACAATACCAAATAAGACGATGCAACCAGAAAATCAGCATTAACATCCTACGTTCTCGATCCATCAGGGTGCGGGCAGACGAGCGCATAAACGGCACGTTTTTGCGACCAAACGTATATACGTGACTATCTGAGGCAATGGTTTCGAATGTATTCGTTCACATGGGCGATTTTACGGCGCGTAAAAACGGAAATTCGAAAAAAACCGGAACATATGCGACCGAAATACGCGCCAACGCATATTCGATCGCCGAAAAGACCGTTTGCAAAGTAGGAACAAACGAAAATACGCTTTCTAGCTCTGGTCGTGATCAGTGAAAAACGATCGCTCGGGCGATTATACGTTGCGCTCGTGCGAACGTAAATACGCCTACGCTCGTGTGCCCACACCCTCAGCCCCATACCTTACATGTGGTTGGGAGATCAATTCATTTCCACAATTATTAGTCCACCATAGTAGATACAATACATAGGTGGATACAGTAGTTCCTTTCCTATTCCTATGTATTGTGGACTTGACAGCTGATGACCCCGGTGAAGAGAGCTAAAAGGTGGATCCTATATTTGTCAATGAAATGATTAGCCAATAGCCATGCATTGGCTGTTGGTTGTCCCTCTGTGTCACAGGGAATATATGAACCAGGTGAACACTACAAATTTGCTGGGGAAAAAAAGGTGTCTACCTGAAAAGGAAATCCCCCTTAAAATTTGAAAAAAATTGCGCCCCCTAGTCAGAATTAGCCGCCTCCCGGCTTGTCCCAGTTTTTCCTGGCAAGAGACCATCTCTTAGGTATTCCAATCCCCTTGCTGACGTGATTCATTAGTGACCCGGTTATACATTTCATTTAAAGGCTTTTTCTGAGTCAGGCAAGTGTTTATTTTTTGCGCGGGCAAAAAAAGCGCTTCTAAAATAACCAATGGGTTCCTATAGAAGGGCTCACATCAAAGAATGTAGTTGCGTAAAACGGTTCGCACACCTAACAAAGATAGGACATGCTGCAGGTCACATGCAGCTCTGCGGTGTGCACCAAACATAGGACCTGTCCTATTTTTGGTGTGCTCTGTGCAGGAGTTTCCATTGACCCCTATGGGAGCAGGAGCTTATGCAGGACATTTAAAACCTGCTGTCCAGACGCACATTTTAAATGACTGCTGTAAACTCCTATTAGTCCTCGCGGAGATGAGGAGACTCCCTGAGGGTTCCCTTAATCCCTGCGGGGACTAACAGGAATTTACAACAGGACATTTACAATGTGCTTCTCGGCAGCATGTTTTAAAATGTCCTGCTGTAACCAGCGGGGTATTCCTCCAGCTCTGCTGGTGGGCAATTCCCCAGCAGTTCAGAGCAGTAGGGGACTCTCTCCCCCAGGGATTTCCATATAGCAGGAATACAGAGGGGGTGGAGTTACGGGGCTTTCCGGAGGGCTTTCCAGAAAGCGTGGGTGGAGGGGGTGGGGCTAGAGGATCCACGCTCTAGCCCCACCCTCTATATATTTGCTATGGGAAATCTGAGAGAAGCCCTATAGCTCCACCCACTCTCTAGCCCCACCAACTCTCTCTGCGCTATGGGGATATTTAAAGCCCTTCCCTGAAAATCACTGCAGGGGTTGCTGGCAGCCCATTGCTTGCAATGGGGCCATCGGCAGCAGTTGCAGCCCCATTGAAGGCAATGGGCACAGACCTGCATTCATGCATGTTTGTGCACATACATGGGTACACACTTTTGTGCGCACCTATGCACGGCACACGCACACGCTCGTGTGAAGCCACCCTTAGAGTGTGTTCACACAGGACAGAAATGCTGCAGAACATCTGCAGCATCTTACAGGACGAGCGTTATGGATAGGATTTCAAAAAATTCCATCCACTGGCTGCAAAAAAAGTGCAGCATAAATTGACCCGTGCCACGGATTTTACATCTACAGCAGGTCAATTCATACTGGGCATGTTCACACTTTCATATGAAGGGCTGAAATCCGTGGCAAATCTACATCAAAACCTGCGCCATTTAGCACGGATTTGGTGCGAATCTTGTAGCTGCAGAAAATCCAGTGAATTTGCAATGTGTGAAGAAACCAGAAAGCTGGAAAAGTCTCAAAACACATCCAAGAAACATTCGCTGTTTTTCAACTTTAGGCCACTCCCACACAAACGTTTATAAACACGCTGCGTTTTTCAGCGTTGAGAGCAGCGTCTTTACAGCATATTTTCTGTAGTAACACCGATGACATCACTTTTTTCTCTCTCCCAGCGGCATTACAAGAGTAAAAAACACACTCCAGAAACACGCTGCAACGCATGAAAGTAGAACATGCAGCGTTACTTTTAGCGACCGTTATAAAAGCCAAATGATCTTTTTGCCACACACAGTGAATCGCAGTGCGGGCATCTTTTTTTGTTTTTCGACACACATGGCCAATTGCACCACAAGCACATTTCTTTTTATTGCCACACACAGCCAATCGCACTGCGAGCATCTTTTTTTTTTGTCACACAGCTAATCGCAGTGCGGGCATGTTTTTTTTCCTTCTTGCCACACACAGCCAATCGCACTGCGGGCATCTTTTTTTTAATTTTTGCCACACACAGCCAATCGCACTGCGGGCATGTATTTTTTTTCTTTTTGCCACACACAGCCAATCGCACCGCCGGCATATTTATTTTTTGCCACACACAGCCAATCGCACTGCGGGCATCTTTTTTTTTTTTTGCTTTTTGCCACACACAGCCAATCGCACCGCGGGCATATTCTTTTTTTTCTTTTTGCCACACACAGCAAATCGCACTGCGGGCATCTTTTTTTTCTTTTTGCCACACACAGCCAATCGCACTGCGGGCATCTTTTTTTTTTTTGCTTTTTGCCACACACACACACACACACAGTCAATCGCATCACAGACAGCATTTCTTTTCCACACAACGCCAATCGCACTGCGGGCATCATTTTTTCTTTTTTTCCTTTTTGCCACACACAGCCAATCACACTGCGGGCATGTTTTTTTTTTCTTTTTGCCACACACAGCCAATCGCACTGCGGGCATCTTTTTTTTTTTTGCTTTTTGCCACACACAGTCAATCCCATCACAGACACCATTTCTTTTCCACACACTGCCAATCGCACTGCGGGCATCTGTTTTTCTTTTTTTCCTTTTTGCCACACACAGCCAATCGCACTGCTGGCATCTTTTTTTTCTTTTTGCCACACAGCCAATCGCACTGTGGGCATCTTTTTTTCTTTTTTTCCTTTTTGCCACACACAGCCAATCACACTGCGGGCATGTTTTTTTTTTCTTTTTGCCACACACAGCCAATCGCACTGCGGGCATTTTTTTTTTTTTTTTGCTTTTTGCCACACACAGTCAATCCCATCACAGACACCATTTCTTTTCCACACACTGCCAATCGCACTGCGGGCATCTGTTTTTCTTTTTTTCCTTTTTGCCACACACAGCCAATCGCACTGCTGGCATCTTTTTTTTCTTTTTGCCACACAGCCAATCGCACTGTGGGCATCTTTTTTTCTTTTTTTCCTTTTTGCCACACACAGCCAATCACACTGCGGGCAAGTTTTTTTTTTCTTTTTGCCACACACAGCCAATCGCACTGCGGGCATCTTTTTTTTTTTTGCTTTTTGCCACACACAGTCAATCCCATCACAGACACCATTTCTTTTCCACACACTGCCAATCGCACTGCGGGCATCTGTTTTTCTTTTTTTCCTTTTTGCCACACACAGCCAATCGCACTGCTGGCATCTTTTTTTTCTTTTTGCCACACAGCCAATCGCACTGTGGGCATCTTTTTTTTTTTTCCTTTTTGCCACACACAGCCAATCGCATCACAGACACCCTTTCTTTTCCACACACTGCCAATCGCACTGCGGGCATCTTTTTTTTTTCCTTTTTGCCACACACAGCCAATCGCACTGCGGGCAGGTTTTTTGTTCTTTTTGCCACACACAGCCAATCGCACCACAGTCATCCTTTTTTTCCCCACAAACAGCCAATCGCACTGCGGGCATCTTTTTTTTCTTTTTGCCACACACAGCGAATCGCACCATAGACACTTTTTTTTTCACACACAGCCAATCGCACTGCGGGCTTTTTTTTTTTCTTTTTGCCACACACAGCCAATCGCACTGCGGGTATCTTTTTTTTTTGCTTTTTGCCACACACAGTCAAACGCATCACAGACACCGTTTCTTTTCCACACACGGCCAATCGCACTGCGGGCATCTTTTTTTTTTCTTTTCTTTTTGCCACACACAGCCAATTGCATAACATACACCCTTTCTTTTCCACACACTGCCAATCGCACTGCGGGCATCTTTTGAATTTTTTTTTTCTTTTGCTTTTTGCCAAACACAGTCAATTGCACCATAGACACACTTTTTTTTGGCCACACACAAGCAATCGCACTGCGGGCATGTTTTTTTTCTTGCCACACACAGCCAATCGCACCATAGACACACTTTTTTTCCACGCATAGCCAATCGCACTGCGGGCATCTTTATTTTTTCTTTTTGCCATACACAGCTATTTGCACCATAGGCACACTTTTTTTGCCACACACAGCCAATCGCACTGCGGGTATGTTTTTCTTTTCTTTTTCCACAAACAGCCAATCGCACTGCGGGCATCTTTTTTTTGCCACACACAGCCAATTGTTCTGCGGGCATGTTATTTTTTTTTTCTTTTTGCTACACAGCCAATCGCACCACAGACACGCTTTTTTGCCACACACAACCAATCGCACTGCGGGCGTCTTTCTTTTTTCTTTTTGCCACACACAGCCAATCGCACTGTGGGCATGTATTTTTTTTCTTTTTGCCAGACACAGCCAATTACACTGCGGGCATCCTTTTTTTCTTTGCTTTTTGCCACACACAGCCAATCGCACTGCGGGCATCTTTTTTGTTTTTTCTTTTTGCCACACACAGCCAATCGCACTGCGGGCATCTTTTTTGTTTTTTCTTTTTGCCACACACAGCCAATCGCACCACAGACATCCTTTTTTTTCCACACACAGCCAATCGCACTGCGGGCATATTTATTTTTTGCCACACACAGCCAATCGCACTGCAGGCATGTTTTTTTTTTTTTGCTTTTTGCCACACACAGTCAATCGCATCACAGACACCATTTCTTTTCCACACACTGCCAATCGCAATGCGGGCATCTTTTCTTTTTCCTTTTTGCCACACACAGCCAATCGCACTGCGGGCATCTTTTTTGTTTTTTCTTTTTGCCACACACAGCCAATCGCACTGCGGGCATGTTTTTTTCCTTTTTCCACACACAGCCAATCACACCACAGACATCCTTTTTTTTCCACACACAGCCAATCGCACTGCGGGCATCTTTTTTTTAATTTTTGCCACACACAGCCAATCGCACTGTGGGCATCTTTTTTTTTTCTTTTTGCCACACACAGCCAATCGCACTGCGGGCATATTTATTTTTTGCCACACACAGCCAATCGCACTGCGGGCATCTTTTTTTTTTTTTGCTTTTTGCCACACACAGTCAATCGCATCACAGACACCATTTCTTTTCCACACACTGCCAATCGCACTGCGGGCATCTTTTTTTCTTTTTTTCCTTTTTGCCACACACAGCCAATCGCACTGCGGGCATATTCTTTTTTTTCTTTTTGCCACACACAGCAAATCGCACTGCGGGCATCTTTTTTTTCATTTTGCCACACACACACAATCGCACTGCGTGCATGTTTTTTTTTTCCTTTTTGCCACACACAGCCAATCGCACTGCGGGCATCTTTTATTTTTTTGCTTTTTGCCACACACACACACACACACAGTCAATCGCATCACAGACAGCATTTCTTTTCCACACAACGCCAATCGCACTGCGGGCATCTTTTTTTCCTTTTTGCCACACACAGCCAATCACACTGCGGGCATGTATTTTTTTTCTTTTTGCCACACACAGCCAATCGCACTGCGGGCATCTTTTTTTTTTTTGCTTTTTGCCACACACAGTCAATCCCATCACAGACACCATTTCTTTTCCACACACTGCCAATCGCACTGCGGGCATCTGTTTTTCTTTTTTTCCTTTTTGCCACACACAGCCAATGGCACTGCTGGCATCTTTTTTTTCTTTTTGCCACACAGCCAATCGCACTGTGGGCATCTTTTTTTCTTTTTTTCCTTTTTGCCACACACAGCCAATCACACTGCGGGCATGTTTTTTTTTTCTTTTTGCCACACACAGCCAATCGCACTGCGGGCATCTTTATTTTTTTTGCTTTTTGCCACACACAGTCAATCCCATCACAGACACCATTTCTTTTCCACACACTGCCAATCGCACTGCAGGCATCTTTTTTTCTTTTTTTCCTTTTTGCCACACACAGCCAATCGCACTGCGGGCATATTTTTTTTTTTCTTTTTGCCACACACAGCAAATCGCACTGCGGGCATCTTTTTTTTCTTTTTGCCACACACACACAATCGCACTGCGTGCATGTTTTTTTTTTCTTTTTTGCCACACACAGCCAATCGCACTGCGGGCATCTTTTTTTTTTTTGCTTTTTGCCACACACACACACACACACACAGTCAATCGCATCACAGACAGCATTTCTTTTCCACACACTGCCAATCGCACTGCGGGCATCTTTTTTTCCTTTTTGCCACACACAGCCAATCACACTGCGGGCATGTTTTTTTTTTCTTTTTGCCACACACAGCCAATCGCACTGCGGGCATCTTTTTTTTTTTTGCTTTTTGCCACACACAGTCAATCCCATCACAGACACCATTTCTTTTCCACACACTGCCAATCGCACTGCGGGCATCTGTTTTTCTTTTTTTCCTTTTTGCCACACACAGCCAATCGCACTGCTGGCATCTTTTTTTACTTTTTGCCACACAGCCAATCGCACTGTGGGCATCTTTTTTTTTTTTCCTTTTTGCCACACACAGCCAATCGCATCACAGACACCCTTTCTTTTCCACACACTGCCAATCGCACTGCGGGCATCTTTTTTTTTTCCTTTTTGCCACACACAGCCAATCGCACTGCGGGCAGGTTTTTTGTTCTTTTTGCCACACACAGCCAATCGCACCACAGTCATCCTTTTTTTCCCCACAAACAGCCAATCGCACTGCGGGCATCTTTTTTTTCTTTTTGCCACACACAGCGAATCGCACCATAGACACTTTTTTTTTCACACACAGCCAATCGCACTGCGGGCTTTTTTTTTTTCTTTTTGCCACACACAGCCAATCGCACTGCGGGTATCTTTTTTTTTGCTTTTTGCCACACACAGTCAAACGCATCACAGACACCGTTTCTTTTCCACACACGGCCAATCGCACTGCGGGCATCTTTTTTTTTTCTTTTCTTTTTGCCACACACAGCCAATTGCATAACATACACCCTTTCTTTTCCACACACTGCCAATCGCACTGCGGGCATCTTTTGAATTTTTTTTTTCTTTTGCTTTTTGCCAAACACAGCCAATTGCACCATAGACACACTTTTTTTTGGCCACACACAAGCAATCGCACTGCGGGCATGTTTTTTTTCTTGCCACACACAGCCAATCGCACCATAGACACACTTTTTTTCCACGCATAGCCAATCGCACTGCGGGCATCTTTATTTTTTCTTTTTGCCATACACAGCTATTTGCACCATAGGCACACTTTTTTTGCCACACACAGCCAATCGCACTGCGGGTATGTTTTTCTTTTCTTTTTGCCACAAACAGCCAATCGCACTGCGGGCATCTTTTTTTTGCCACACACAGCCAATTGTTCTGCGGGCATGTTATTTTTTTTTTCTTTTTGCTACACAGCCAATCGCACCACAGACACGCTTTTTTGCCACACACAACCAATCGCACTGCGGGCGTCTTTCTTTTTTCTTTTTGCCACACACAGCCAATCGCACTGTGGGCATGTATTTTTTTTCTTTTTGCCAGACACAGCCAATTACACTGCGGGCATCCTTTTTTTCTTTGCTTTTTGCCACACACAGCCAATCGCACTGCGGGCATCTTTTTTGTTTTTTCTTTTTGCCACACACAGCCAATCGCACTGCGGGCATGTTTTTTTTCTTTTTGCCACACACAGCCAATCGCACCACAGACATCCTTTTTTTTCCACACACAGCCAATCGCACTGCGGGCATATTTATTTTTTGCCACACACAGCCAATCGCACTGCAGGCATGTTTTTTTTTTTTTGCTTTTTGCCACACACAGTCAATCGCATCACAGACACCATTTCTTTTCCACACACTGCCAATCGCAATGCGGGCATCTTTTTTTTTTCCTTTTTGCCACACACAGCCAATCGCACTGCGGGCATCTTTTTTGTTTTTTCTTTTTGCCACACACAGCCAATCGCACTGCGGGCATGTTTTTTTCCTTTTTCCACACACAGCCAATCACACCACAGACATCCTTTTTTTTCCACACACAGCCAATCGCACTGCGGGCATCTTTTTTTTAATTTTTGCCACACACAGCCAATCGCACTGCGGGCATGTTTTTTTTTTTCTTTTTGCCACACACAGCCAATCGCACTGCGGGCATATTTATTTTTTGCCACACACAGCCAATCGCACTGCGGGCATCTTTTTTTTTTTTTGCTTTTTGCCACACACAGTCAATCGCATCACAGACACCATTTCTTTTCCACACACTGCCAATCGCACTGCGGGCATCTTTTTTTCTTTTTTTCCTTTTTGCCACACACAGCCAATCACACTGCGGGCATGTATTTTTTTTCTTTTTGCCACACACAGCCAATCGCACTGCGGGCATCTTTTTTTTTTTTGCTTTTTGCCACACACAGTCAATCCCATCACAGACACCATTTCTTTTCCACACACTGCCAATCGCACTGCGGGCATCTGTTTTTCTTTTTTTCCTTTTTGCCACACACAGCCAATGGCACTGCTGGCATCTTTTTTTTCTTTTTGCCACACAGCCAATCGCACTGTGGGCATCTTTTTTTCTTTTTTTCCTTTTTGCCACACACAGCCAATCACACTGCGGGCATGTTTTTTTTTTCTTTTTGCCACACACAGCCAATCGCACTGCGGGCATCTTTATTTTTTTTGCTTTTTGCCACACACAGTCAATCCCATCACAGACACCATTTCTTTTCCACACACTGCCAATCGCACTGCAGGCATCTTTTTTTCCTTTTTGCCACACACAGCCAATCGCACTGCGGGCATATTCTTTTTTTTCTTTTTGCCACACACAGCAAATCGCACTGCGGGCATCTTTTTTTTCTTTTTGCCACACACACACAATCGCACTGCGTGCATGTTTTTTTTTTCCTTTTTGCCACACACAGCCAATCGCACTGCGGGCATCTTTTTTTTTTTTGCTTTTTGCCACACACACACACACACACACAGTCAATCGCATCACAGACAGCATTTCTTTTCCACACACTGCCAATCGCACTGCGGGCATCTTTTTTTCCTTTTTGCCACACACAGCCAATCACACTGCGGGCATGTTTTTTTTTTCTTTTTGCCACACACAGCCAATCGCACTGCGGGCATCTTTTTTTTTTTTCCTTTTTGCCACACACAGCCAATCGCATCACAGACACCCTTTCTTTTCCACACACTGCCAATCGCACTGCGGGCATCTTTTTTTTTTCCTTTTTGCCACACACAGCCAATCGCACTGCGGGCAGGTTTTTTGTTCTTTTTGCCACACACAGCCAATCGCACCACAGTCATCCTTTTTTTCCCCACAAACAGCCAATCGCACTGCGGGCATCTTTTTTTTCTTTTTGCCACACACAGCGAATCGCACCATAGACACTTTTTTTTTCACACACAGCCAATCGCACTGCGGGCTTTTTTTTTTTCTTTTTGCCACACACAGCCAATCGCACTGCGGGTATCTTTTTTTTTGCTTTTTGCCACACACAGTCAAACGCATCACAGACACCGTTTCTTTTCCACACACGGCCAATCGCACTGCGGGCATCTTTTTTTTTTCTTTTCTTTTTGCCACACACAGCCAATTGCATAACATACACCCTTTCTTTTCCACACACTGCCAATCGCACTGCGGGCATCTTTTGAATTTTTTTTTTCTTTTGCTTTTTGCCAAACACAGCCAATTGCACCATAGACACACTTTTTTTTGGCCACACACAAGCAATCGCACTGCGGGCATGTTTTTTTTCTTGCCACACACAGCCAATCGCACCATAGACACACTTTTTTTCCACGCATAGCCAATCGCACTGCGGGCATCTTTATTTTTTCTTTTTGCCATACACAGCTATTTGCACCATAGGCACACTTTTTTTGCCACACACAGCCAATCGCACTGCGGGTATGTTTTTCTTTTCTTTTTGCCACAAACAGCCAATCGCACTGCGGGCATCTTTTTTTTGCCACACACAGCCAATTGTTCTGCGGGCATGTTATTTTTTTTTTCTTTTTGCTACACAGCCAATCGCACCACAGACACGCTTTTTTGCCACACACAACCAATCGCACTGCGGGCGTCTTTCTTTTTTCTTTTTGCCACACACAGCCAATCGCACTGTGGGCATGTATTTTTTTTCTTTTTGCCAGACACAGCCAATTACACTGCGGGCATCCTTTTTTTCTTTGCTTTTTGCCACACACAGCCAATCGCACTGCGGGCATCTTTTTTGTTTTTTCTTTTTGCCACACACAGCCAATCGCACTGCGGGCATGTTTTTTTTCTTTTTGCCACACACAGCCAATCGCACCACAGACATCCTTTTTTTTCCACACACAGCCAATCGCACTGCGGGCATATTTATTTTTTGCCACACACAGCCAATCGCACTGCAGGCATGTTTTTTTTTTTTTGCTTTTTGCCACACACAGTCAATCGCATCACAGACACCATTTCTTTTCCACACACTGCCAATCGCAATGCGGGCATCTTTTTTTTTTCCTTTTTGCCACACACAGCCAATCGCACTGCGGGCATCTTTTTTGTTTTTTCTTTTTGCCACACACAGCCAATCGCACTGCGGGCATGTTTTTTTCCTTTTTCCACACACAGCCAATCACACCACAGACATCCTTTTTTTTCCACACACAGCCAATCGCACTGCGGGCATCTTTTTTTTAATTTTTGCCACACACAGCCAATCGCACTGCGGGCATGTTTTTTTTTTCTTTTTGCCACACACAGCCAATCGCACTGCGGGCATATTTATTTTTTGCCACACACAGCCAATCGCACTGCGGGCATCTTTTTTTTTTGTTGCTTTTTGCCACACACAGTCAATCGCATCACAGACACCATTTCTTTTCCACACACTGCCAATCGCACTGCGGGCATCTTTTTTTCTTTTTTTCCTTTTTGCCACACACAGCCAATCGCACTGCGGGCATATTCTTTTTTTTCTTTTTGCCACACACAGCAAATCGCACTGCGGGCATCTTTTTTTTCATTTTGCCACACACACACAATCGCACTGCGTGCATGTTTTTTTTTTCCTTTTTGCCACACACAGCCAATCGCACTGCGGGCATCTTTTATTTTTTTGCTTTTTGCCACACACACACACACACAGTCAATCGCATCACAGACAGCATTTCTTTTCCACACAACGCCAATCGCACTGCGGGCATCTTTTTTTCTTTTTTTCCTTTTTGCCACACACAGCCAATCACACTGCGGGCATGTATTTTTTTTCTTTTTGCCACACACAGCCAATCGCACTGCGGGCATCTTTTTTTTTTTTGCTTTTTGCCACACACAGTCAATCCCATCACAGACACCATTTCTTTTCCACACACTGCCAATCGCACTGCGGGCATCTGTTTTTCTTTTTTTCCTTTTTGCCACACACAGCCAATGGCACTGCTGGCATCTTTTTTTTCTTTTTGCCACACAGCCAATCGCACTGTGGGCATCTTTTTTTCTTTTTTTCCTTTTTGCCACACACAGCCAATCACACTGCGGGCATGTTTTTTTTTTCTTTTTGCCACACACAGCCAATCGCACTGCGGGCATCTTTTTTTTTTTTGCTTTTTGCCACACACAGTCAATCCCATCACAGACACCATTTCTTTTCCACACACTGCCAATCGCACTGCGGGCATCTTTTTTTCTTTTTTTCCTTTTTGCCACACACAGCCAATCGCACTGCGGGCATATTCTTTTTTTTCTTTTTGCCACACACAGCAAATCGCACTGCGGGCATCTTTTTTTTCTTTTTGCCACACACACACACACACAGTCAATCGCATCACAGACAGCATTTCTTTTCCACACAACGCCAATCGCACTGCGGGCATCTTTTTTTCCTTTTTGCCACACACAGCCAATCACACTGCGGGCATGTTTTTTTTTTCTTTTTGCCACACACAGCCAATCGCACTGCGGGCATCTTTTTTTTTTTTGCTTTTTGCCACACACAGTCAATCCCATCACAGACACCATTTCTTTTCCACACACTGCCAATCGCACTGCGGGCATCTGTTTTTCTTTTTTTCCTTTTTGCCACACACAGCCAATCGCACTGCTGGCATCTTTTTTTTCTTTTTGCCACACAGCCAATCGCACTGTGGGCATCTTTTTTTCTTTTTTTCCTTTTTGCCACACACAGCCAATCACACTGCGGGCATGTTTTTTTTTTCTTTTTGCCACACACAGCCAATCGCACTGCGGGCATCTTTTTTTTTTTTGCTTTTTGCCACACACAGTCAATCCCATCACAGACACCATTTCTTTTCCACACACTGCCAATCGCACTGCGGGCATCTGTTTTTCTTTTTTTCCTTTTTGCCACACACAGCCAATCGCACTGCTGGCATCTTTTTTTTCTTTTTGCCACACAGCCAATCGCACTGTGGGCATCTTTTTTTTTTTTCCTTTTTGCCACACACAGCCAATCGCACTGCGGGCAGGTTTTTTGTTCTTTTTGCCACACACAGCCAATCGCACCACAGTCATCCTTTTTTTCCCCACAAACAGCCAATCGCACTGTGGGCATCTTTTTTTTCTTTTTGCCACACACAGCGAATCGCACCATAGACCCTTTTTTTTTCACACACAGCCAATCGCACTGCGGGCATTTTTTTTTTCTTTTTGCCACACACAGCCAATCGCACTGCGGGTATCTTTTTTTTTGCTTTTTGCCACACACAGTCAAACGCATCACAGACACCGTTTCTTTTCCACACACTGCCAATCGCACTGCGGGCATCTTTTTTTTTTTTTTTTTTCTCCTTTGTGCCACACACGGCCAATCGCACTGCGGGCATCTTTTTTTTTTCTTTTCTTTTTGCCACACACAGCCAATTGCATAACATACACCCTTTCTTTTCCACACACTGCCAATCGCACTGCGGGCATCTTTTGAATTTTTTTTTGCTTTTGCTTTTTGCCAAACACAGCCAATTGCACCATAGACACACTTTTTTTTGGCCACACACAAGCAATCGCACTGCGGGCATGTTTTTTTTCTTGCCACACACAGCCAATCGCACCATAGACACACTTTTTTTCCACGCATAGCCAATCGCACTGCGGGCATCTTTATTTTTTCTTTTTGCCATACACAGCTATTTGCACCATAGGCACACTTTTTTTGCCACACACAGCCAATCGCACTGCGGGTATGTTTTTCTTTTCTTTTTGCCACAAACAGCCAATCGCACTGCGGGCATCTTTTTTTTGCCACACACAGCCAATTGTTCTGCGGGCATGTTATTTTTTTTTTCTTTTTGCTACACAGCCAATCGCACCACAGACACGCTTTTTTGCCACACACAACCAATCGCACTGCGGGCGTCTTTCTTTTTTCTTTTTGCCACACACAGCCAATCGCACTGTGGGCATGTATTTTTTTTCTTTTTGCCAGACACAGCCAATTACACTGCGGGCATCCTTTTTTTCTTTGCTTTTTGCCACACACAGCCAATCGCACTGCGGGCATCTTTTTTGTTTTTTCTTTTTGCCACACACAGCCAATCGCACTGCGGGCATGTTTTTTTTCTTTTTGCCACACACAGCCAATCGCACCACAGACATCCTTTTTTTTCCACACACAGCCAATCGCACTGCGGGCATATTTATTTTTTGCCACACACAGCCAATCGCACTGCAGGCATGTTTTTTTTTTTTTGCTTTTTGCCACACACAGTCAATCGCATCACAGACACCATTTCTTTTCCACACACTGCCAATCGCAATGCGGGCATCTTTTTTTTTTCCTTTTTGCCACACACAGCCAATCGCACTGCGGGCATCTTTTTTGTTTTTTCTTTTTGCCACACACAGCCAATCGCACTGCGGGCATGTTTTTTTTAATTTTTGCCACACACAGCCAATCGCACTGCGGGCATGTTTTTTTTTTTCTTTTTGCCACACACAGCCAATCGCACTGCGGGCATATTTATTTTTTGCCACACACAGCCAATCGCACTGCGGGCATCTTTTTTTTTTTTTGCTTTTTGCCACACACAGTCAATCGCATCACAGACACCATTTCTTTTCCACACACTGCCAATCGCACTGCGGGCATCTTTTTTTCTTTTTTTCCTTTTTGCCACACACAGCCAATCACACTGCGGGCATGTATTTTTTTTCTTTTTGCCACACACAGCCAATCGCACTGCGGGCATCTTTTTTTTTTTTGCTTTTTGCCACACACAGTCAATCCCATCACAGACACCATTTCTTTTCCACACACTGCCAATCGCACTGCGGGCATCTGTTTTTCTTTTTTTCCTTTTTGCCACACACAGCCAATGGCACTGCTGGCATCTTTTTTTTCTTTTTGCCACACAGCCAATCGCACTGTGGGCATCTTTTTTTCTTTTTTTCCTTTTTGCCACACACAGCCAATCACACTGCGGGCATGTTTTTTTTTTCTTTTTGCCACACACAGCCAATCGCACTGCGGGCATCTTTATTTTTTTTGCTTTTTGCCACACACAGTCAATCCCATCACAGACACCATTTCTTTTCCACACACTGCCAATCGCACTGCAGGCATCTTTTTTTCTTTTTTTCCTTTTTGCCACACACAGCCAATCGCACTGCGGGCATATTCTTTTTTTTCTTTTTGCCACACACAGCAAATCGCACTGCGGGCATCTTTTTTTTCTTTTTGCCACACACACACAATCGCACTGCGTGCATGTTTTTTTTTTCCTTTTTGCCACACACAGCCAATCGCACTGCGGGCATCTTTTTTTTTTTTGCTTTTTGCCACACACACACACACACACACAGTCAATCGCATCACAGACAGCATTTCTTTTCCACACACTGCCAATCGCACTGCGGGCATCTTTTTTTCCTTTTTGCCACACACAGCCAATCACACTGCGGGCATGTTTTTTTTTTCTTTTTGCCACACACAGCCAATCGCACTGCGGGCATCTTTTTTTTTTTTCCTTTTTGCCACACACAGCCAATCGCATCACAGACACCCTTTCTTTTCCACACACTGCCAATCGCACTGCGGGCATCTTTTTTTTTTCCTTTTTGCCACACACAGCCAATCGCACTGCGGGCAGGTTTTTTGTTCTTTTTGCCACACACAGCCAATCGCACCACAGTCATCCTTTTTTTCCCCACAAACAGCCAATCGCACTGCGGGCATCTTTTTTTTCTTTTTGCCACACACAGCGAATCGCACCATAGACACTTTTTTTTTCACACACAGCCAATCGCACTGCGGGCTTTTTTTTTTTCTTTTTGCCACACACAGCCAATCGCACTGCGGGTATCTTTTTTTTTGCTTTTTGCCACACACAGTCAAACGCATCACAGACACCGTTTCTTTTCCACACACGGCCAATCGCACTGCGGGCATCTTTTTTTTTTCTTTTCTTTTTGCCACACACAGCCAATTGCATAACATACACCCTTTCTTTTCCACACACTGCCAATCGCACTGCGGGCATCTTTTGAATTTTTTTTTTCTTTTGCTTTTTGCCAAACACAGCCAATTGCACCATAGACACACTTTTTTTTGGCCACACACAAGCAATCGCACTGCGGGCATGTTTTTTTTCTTGCCACACACAGCCAATCGCACCATAGACACACTTTTTTTCCACGCATAGCCAATCGCACTGCGGGCATCTTTATTTTTTCTTTTTGCCATACACAGCTATTTGCACCATAGGCACACTTTTTTTGCCACACACAGCCAATCGCACTGCGGGTATGTTTTTCTTTTCTTTTTGCCACAAACAGCCAATCGCACTGCGGGCATCTTTTTTTTGCCACACACAGCCAATTGTTCTGCGGGCATGTTATTTTTTTTTTCTTTTTGCTACACAGCCAATCGCACCACAGACACGCTTTTTTGCCACACACAACCAATCGCACTGCGGGCGTCTTTCTTTTTTCTTTTTGCCACACACAGCCAATCGCACTGTGGGCATGTATTTTTTTTCTTTTTGCCAGACACAGCCAATTACACTGCGGGCATCCTTTTTTTCTTTGCTTTTTGCCACACACAGCCAATCGCACTGCGGGCATCTTTTTTGTTTTTTCTTTTTGCCACACACAGCCAATCGCACTGCGGGCATGTTTTTTTTCTTTTTGCCACACACAGCCAATCGCACCACAGACATCCTTTTTTTTCCACACACAGCCAATCGCACTGCGGGCATATTTATTTTTTGCCACACACAGCCAATCGCACTGCAGGCATGTTTTTTTTTTTTTGCTTTTTGCCACACACAGTCAATCGCATCACAGACACCATTTCTTTTCCACACACTGCCAATCGCAATGCGGGCATCTTTTTTTTTTCCTTTTTGCCACACACAGCCAATCGCACTGCGGGCATCTTTTTTGTTTTTTCTTTTTGCCACACACAGCCAATCGCACTGCGGGCATGTTTTTTTCCTTTTTCCACACACAGCCAATCACACCACAGACATCCTTTTTTTTCCACACACAGCCAATCGCACTGCGGGCATCTTTTTTTTAATTTTTGCCACACACAGCCAATCGCACTGCGGGCATGTTTTTTTTTTCTTTTTGCCACACACAGCCAATCGCACTGCGGGCATATTTATTTTTTGCCACACACAGCCAATCGCACTGCGGGCATCTTTTTTTTTTGTTGCTTTTTGCCACACACAGTCAATCGCATCACAGACACCATTTCTTTTCCACACACTGCCAATCGCACTGCGGGCATCTTTTTTTCTTTTTTTCCTTTTTGCCACACACAGCCAATCGCACTGCGGGCATATTCTTTTTTTTCTTTTTGCCACACACAGCAAATCGCACTGCGGGCATCTTTTTTTTCATTTTGCCACACACACACAATCGCACTGCGTGCATGTTTTTTTTTTCCTTTTTGCCACACACAGCCAATCGCACTGCGGGCATCTTTTATTTTTTTGCTTTTTGCCACACACACACACACACAGTCAATCGCATCACAGACAGCATTTCTTTTCCACACAACGCCAATCGCACTGCGGGCATCTTTTTTTCTTTTTTTCCTTTTTGCCACACACAGCCAATCACACTGCGGGCATGTATTTTTTTTCTTTTTGCCACACACAGCCAATCGCACTGCGGGCATCTTTTTTTTTTTTGCTTTTTGCCACACACAGTCAATCCCATCACAGACACCATTTCTTTTCCACACACTGCCAATCGCACTGCGGGCATCTGTTTTTCTTTTTTTCCTTTTTGCCACACACAGCCAATGGCACTGCTGGCATCTTTTTTTTCTTTTTGCCACACAGCCAATCGCACTGTGGGCATCTTTTTTTCTTTTTTTCCTTTTTGCCACACACAGCCAATCACACTGCGGGCATGTTTTTTTTTTCTTTTTGCCACACACAGCCAATCGCACTGCGGGCATCTTTTTTTTTTTTGCTTTTTGCCACACACAGTCAATCCCATCACAGACACCATTTCTTTTCCACACACTGCCAATCGCACTGCGGGCATCTTTTTTTCTTTTTTTCCTTTTTGCCACACACAGCCAATCGCACTGCGGGCATATTCTTTTTTTTCTTTTTGCCACACACAGCAAATCGCACTGCGGGCATCTTTTTTTTCTTTTTGCCACACACACACACACACAGTCAATCGCATCACAGACAGCATTTCTTTTCCACACAACGCCAATCGCACTGCGGGCATCTTTTTTTCCTTTTTGCCACACACAGCCAATCACACTGCGGGCATGTTTTTTTTTTCTTTTTGCCACACACAGCCAATCGCACTGCGGGCATCTTTTTTTTTTTTGCTTTTTGCCACACACAGTCAATCCCATCACAGACACCATTTCTTTTCCACACACTGCCAATCGCACTGTGGGCATCTGTTTTTCTTTTTTTCCTTTTTGCCACACACAGCCAATCGCACTGCTGGCATCTTTTTTTTCTTTTTGCCACACAGCCAATCGCACTGTGGGCATCTTTTTTTCTTTTTTTCCTTTTTGCCACACACAGCCAATCACACTGCGGGCATGTTTTTTTTTTCTTTTTGCCACACACAGCCAATCGCACTGCGGGCATCTTTTTTTTTTTTGCTTTTTGCCACACACAGTCAATCCCATCACAGACACCATTTCTTTTCCACACACTGCCAATCGCACTGCGGGCATCTGTTTTTCTTTTTTTCCTTTTTGCCACACACAGCCAATCGCACTGCTGGCATCTTTTTTTTCTTTTTGCCACACAGCCAATCGCACTGTGGGCATCTTTTTTTTTTTTCCTTTTTGCCACACACAGCCAATCGCACTGCGGGCAGGTTTTTTGTTCTTTTTGCCACACACAGCCAATCGCACCACAGTCATCCTTTTTTTCCCCACAAACAGCCAATCGCACTGTGGGCATCTTTTTTTTCTTTTTGCCACACACAGCGAATCGCACCATAGACCCTTTTTTTTTCACACACAGCCAATCGCACTGCGGGCATTTTTTTTTTCTTTTTGCCACACACAGCCAATCGCACTGCGGGTATCTTTTTTTTTGCTTTTTGCCACACACAGTCAAACGCATCACAGACACCGTTTCTTTTCCACACACTGCCAATCGCACTGCGGGCATCTTTTTTTTTTTTTTTTTTCTCCTTTGTGCCACACACGGCCAATCGCACTGCGGGCATCTTTTTTTTTTCTTTTCTTTTTGCCACACACAGCCAATTGCATAACATACACCCTTTCTTTTCCACACACTGCCAATCGCACTGCGGGCATCTTTTGAATTTTTTTTTGCTTTTGCTTTTTGCCAAACACAGCCAATTGCACCATAGACACACTTTTTTTTGGCCACACACAAGCAATCGCACTGCGGGCATGTTTTTTTTCTTGCCACACACAGCCAATCGCACCATAGACACACTTTTTTTCCACGCATAGCCAATCGCACTGCGGGCATCTTTATTTTTTCTTTTTGCCATACACAGCTATTTGCACCATAGGCACACTTTTTTTGCCACACACAGCCAATCGCACTGCGGGTATGTTTTTCTTTTCTTTTTGCCACAAACAGCCAATCGCACTGCGGGCATCTTTTTTTTGCCACACACAGCCAATTGTTCTGCGGGCATGTTATTTTTTTTTTCTTTTTGCTACACAGCCAATCGCACCACAGACACGCTTTTTTGCCACACACAGCCAATCGCACTGCGGGAATCTTTTTTTTTTTCTTTTTCCTACACACAGCCAATCGCACCACAGGCACCCTTTTTTATTTCACACACAGCCAATCGCAGTGCGGGCATCTTTTTTTTTTATTCCTTTTTGCCACACACAGCCAATCGCACTGCGGGCATCTTTTTTTTTTCTTTTTCCCCACACACAGCCAATCGCACTGCGGGCATCTTTTTTTTTTCTTTTTGCCACACACAGCCAATTGCAGTGCGGGCATGTTTTTTTTATTTTTGCCACACACAGCCAATCGCACTGCGGGCATCTTTTATTTTTTCTTTTTGCCACACACAGCCAATCGCACTGCGGGCATCTTTAGTTTCTTTTTGCCACACACAGCCAATCTCACCATAGACAGACTTTTTTCGCCACACACAGCCAATCGCACTGCGGGCATGTTTTTTTTTTCTTTTTGCCACACACAGCCAATCGCACTGCCGGCATGTTTTTTTTTTTCTTTTTGTCACCCACAGCCAATCGCACTGCGGGCATGTTTTTTTTTTTTTCTTTTTGCCACACACAGCCAATCGCACTGCGGGCATCTTTTTTTTTTTCCTTTTTGCCACACACAGCCAATCGCACTGCGGGCATCTTTATTTTCTTTTTGCCACACACAGCCAATCTCACCATAGACAGACTTTTTTTGCCACACACAGCCAATCGCACTGCGGGCATGTTTTTTTTTTCTTTTTGCCACACACAGCCAATCGCACTGCGGGCATCTTTTTTTTTTCCTTTTGCCACCCACAGCCAATCGCACTGCGGGCATGTTTTTTTTTTTTTCTTTTTGCCACACACAGCCAATCGCACTGTGGGCATCTTTTTTTTTTTTGCTTTTTGCACACACAGCCAATCGCATCACAGACACCCTTTCTTTTCCACACACTGCCAATCGCACTGCGGGCATCTTTTTTTTTTTTCCTTTTTGCCACACACAGCCAATCGCACTGCGGGCATCTTTTTTTTTTTTCTTTTTGCCACACACAGCCAATCGCACCATAGACACCCTTTCTTTTGCCACACACAACCAATCGCACTGCGGGCGTCTTTCTTTTTTCTTTTTGCCACACACAGCCAATCGCACTGTGGGCATGTATTTTTTTTCTTTTTGCCAGACACAGCCAATTGCACTGCGGGCATCCTTTTTTTCTTTGCTTTTTGCCACACACAGCCAATCGCACTGCGGGCATCTTTTTTGTTTTTTCTTTTTGCCACACACAGCCAATCGCACTGCAGGCATGTTTTTTTTTTTTTGCTTTTTGCCACACACAGTCAATCGCATCACAGACACCATTTCTTTTCCACACACTGCCAATCGCAATGCGGGCATCTTTTTTGTTTTTTCTTTTTGCCACACACAGCCAATCGCACTGCGGGCATGTTTTTTTTCTTTTTGCCACACACAGCCAATCACACCACAGACATCCTTTTTTATCACACGCAGCCAATCGCACTGCGGGCATCTTTTTTTTTCTTTTTGCCACACACAGCCAATCGCACTGCGGGCATGTTTTTTTTTTCTTTTTGCCACACACAGCCAATCGCACTGCGTGCATATTTATTTTTTGCCACACACAGCCAATCGCACTGCGGGCATCTTATTTTTTTTTTGCTTTTTGCTACACACAGTCAATCGCATCACAGACACCATTTCTTTTCCACACACTGCCAATCGCACTGCGGGCATCTTTTTTTCTTTTTTTCCTTTTTGCCACACACAGCCAATCGCACTGCGGGCATATTCTTTTTTTTCTTTTTGCCACACACAGCAAATCGCACTGCGGGCATCTTTTTTTTCTTTTTGCCACACACAGCCAATCGCACTGCGTGCATGTTTATTTTTTCCTTTTTGCCACACACAGCCAATCGCACTGCGGGCATCTTTTTTTTTTTTGCTTTTTGCCACACACACACACACACACAGTCAATCGCATCACAGACAGCATTTCTTTTCCACACAACGCCAATTGCACTGCGGGCATCTTTTTTTCTTTTTTTCCTTTTTGCCACACACAGCCAATCACACTGCGGGCATGTTTTTTTTTTCTTTTTGCCACACACAGCCAATCGCACTGCGGACATCTTTTTTTCTTTTTCTTTTTGCCACACACAGCCAATCGCATCACAGACACCCTTTCTTTTCCACACACTGCCAATCGCACTGCGGGCATCTTTTTTTTTTCCTTTTTGCCACACACAGCCAATCGCACTGCGGGCAGGTTTTTTGTTCTTTTTGCCACACACAGCCAATCGCACCACAGTCATCCTTTTTTTCCCCACAAACAGCCAATCGCACTGCGGGCATCTTTTTTTTCTTTTTGCCACACACAGCAAATCGCACCATAGACACTTTTTTTTTCACACACAGCCAATCGCACTGCGGGCATTTTTTTTTTCTTTTTGCCACACACAGCCAATCGCACTGCGGGTATCTTTTTTTTTTGCTTTTTGCCACACACAGTCAAACGCATCACAGACACCGTTTCTTTTCCACACACTGCCAATCGCACTGCGGGCATCTTTTTTTCTTTTTTTTTCTCCTTTGTGCCACACACGGCCAATCGCACTGCGGGCATCTTTTTTTTTTCTTTTCTTTTTGCCACACACAGCCAATTGCATAACATACACCCTTTCTTTTCCACACACTGCCAATCGCACTGCGGGCATCTTTTGAATTTTTTTTTTCTTTTGCTTTTTGCCACACATAGCCAATTGCACCATAGACACACTTTTTTTTGGCCACACACAAGCAATCGCACTGCGGGCATGTTTTTTTTCTTGCCACACACAGCCAATCGCACCATAGACACACTTTTTTTCCACGCATAGCCAATCGCACTGCGGGCATCTTTATTTTTTCTTTTTGCCATACACAGCTATTTGCACCATAGGCACACTTTTTTTGCTACACACAGCCAATCGCACTGCGGGTATGTTTTTCTTTTCTTTTTGCCACAAACAGCCAATTGCACTGCGGGCATCTTTTTTTTGCCACACACAGCCAATTGTTCTGCGGGCATGTTATTTTTTTTTTCTTTTTGCTACACAGCCAATCGCACCACAGACACGCTTTTTTGCCACACACAGCCAATCGCACTGCGGGAATCTTTTTTTTTTTCTTTTTGCTACACACAGCCAATCGCACCACAGGCACCCTTTTTTTTTTTCACACACAGCCAATCGCAGTGCGGGCATCTTTTTTGTATTTTTCCTTTTTGCCACACACAGCCAATCGCACTGCGGGCATCTTTTTTTTTTCTTTTTCCCCACACACAGCCAATCGCACTGCGGGCATCTTTTTTTTTTCTTTTTCCCCACACACAGCCAATCGCACTGCGGGCATCTTTTTTTTTTTCTTTTTGCCACACACAGCCAATCGCACTGCGGGCCTTGATTTTATTTTCTTTTCGCCACACACAGCAAATTGCACTGCGGGCATCTTTTAAGATCTATTTCGTGGAAAAACGTCTTCCAAATTATATATATTTTTAGGGTTCCGGCAGAGGAGCGTTTTTTTCCCGCATCCATAGATGCAAAAAAAAAAACGGGTCTATTAGAACAAATGCTTTCCAATGAATGTGGTCACATGTCTGTTTTTTACTAGTGAACAATTCGCCCCTGCAAAAAAAATAGGACAGCGTTTTTTTGATTCGCACAAAAATGACGTTTTCATGCAAATGGATGCAACTTTGACAATATGAAATCTTAGTCAAAGCCCTTAAATGAACCTTAGATGCAGAAAAAAAATTAAAAATATATATATTATAGCTGTGATTGGTCAAAGCGCTCAACCAATCAGGAAGAGCTGTGGCAGAGGAATTCTTCAGCCTATATATGTATATATTATTTTTTTTTCCTTAAAGAGAAACCATGGCTGATTTTAAGGGGAGGGCTTATATTTAAAACCCTTCTCTGAAAATCACTGCAGGGGTTGCCGGCATCCTATCGTGTGCCATTGAAAGCAATGCTGCACGGACCTGCATTCACGCGTGTTTGTGCATGTACGTGGGTGCGTGGTTTTGTGAGCACCTATGTATGGCACACACACACACTCGTCTGAATGCGCCCTTATAAAGCAAAAAATACGGTATATACAGTTAGTTATATAGTCTTTTAAATGTACATTTTCTTTTGCCCTATAGCTGCCATACAGGGACTAACATTATGCCAAGACTCATTTTATTTGATAGTCTCTATTGCCATTATCGCTACTATTGGTTTTATTACTATGAGGGTTCTTTCACACGGCCGTTGGTGTTTTGACGTGTGCCCACCGGCGCCATAAAAACGTGTGAACGGGCACAGAAATCTAACGTTTGTGCGCCCGTTCAGACGGCCTGAGCCCAGTGCATATACGCCGAAGCCGCAATGCCGTTGGGCAGGGGAAGACAGTTTAGCTCTGCTAAGCTGTTCTCCCCCTTCCCCTCACCGACTCTCTGCAAAGGGAGGAGGCGGGACGGGGCAGGAGCTAGTGTGCCAAGCTCCCGCCCCCTCTCCGTCCCTTGTTGGCCGCCAGCAATAGGAGGGGTGGTGCTTAGCTCCGTCCCCGCCCCGCTCCCTCCCATTGCAAACAACTGGCGAGGGGCAAAGAGGAGGAGAGAAGGGGGAGAGAGTTCAGCAGTCACGCTGCTAAACTCCCTCCCACCTCCCCTCTCCGGCAGCTGTCATTGGCTCCCATAGGAATCTATGGCAGTGGCTATATTCTGGCCGGGAAAGATAGTTCCAGGACTATCTTTCCTGCGTGGCGTAAAAGCGCCTGGTATATCACACTACCAACTACTGTCCACGTCACCTTTTACTCCACTGTGACTCTACACCATATATGAATGTGCTGTATCGTGTAACCCCAGCAAGTACTGAGGAAGACGTTCCCAAACCCCCAGACGCGGATACAAGCTGGTTTTAAATGAACCTTAATGACAAAACACCCGAGATCAAGCAGTCCCACTTCCATTTTTATCCCATTTCCTCTTCCCCGGGGGCGCTCCATCCATTTTTCTTCCCCTCCTCCACACTATTGTCACTATAGGGGGATGTCTCCCCTTTAAGGGCTCATGTCCACGGGTATATATATAAAATACTCCGGGTCTCCCGCAGTGTTGTACACATATATAGCCAATACACTCCTCCGGCAGAGACCGTTTATGGGCTGTGCATGGCACTGCGCATGCCTGGGAATCTGTCGTCACGCACATGCGCAGTCTGATTTTCTCTTTTTAATTCCCCGCTCTGAACAGCGCAGGGATGCGTATGGAAACACTGCCTGTATCAATGTATTGTGTATGGACAGCGTATTGATACACAGCCCAAACAAGGGCTGCATATGACACACAGAGAGATAGTGCATGCTGCAATTTATTTCTCTTGCGTATCGATAGGCAGTGCCCACACACAGGTGGGTATGGAGCAATGGAAGCCCATATACTTTCATTGCCTCCATTCTCTGCATATCACTCATGCGTGCAATGCATGCGGAATTCGTGGTGGGAAAACGCCCGTGGACATGAGCCCGAACTGGGGCTCATATGGACGCTTCAGCTATAGTGGGAAAGTGTGAAATAGAAAAGAGGCAATATAAATGACCCCCTAGGAGGTGTTTGATGTAAAAATAAATAAATACAGAATTAAATATATATTAAATAAAACGACTCAACACCGACGCCAGCCAAAATCAGCGCTATTTGCGGCCTGTAATCTAAAACTATACAAATTATATATCTATACAGCGAAACCGAAATGAGGAACCCATTCCCTACTTTATTTTAGTGTAAATATTCTAATTTTACAAATAAACAACTATTATTAAAAAAAAAAACATTTTTTAGCTTATTACTAGATATTTAAAATAAATAAATAAATAAAAAATGGCCCTATATGTCATAGAAAGAAAAATGCTGCAAAAATCATTTTGGGAGCAAAAGAAAACAAACAAAAAATAGGGGAGTAAAATCACCATACGGGTAAAATCCCCAAAAAGTGGTCCTTTAGGGGTTTTAAAAAAATGATTTTTGCTGCAGTTTACCAGCAAAGCGCATCAAAAAGACACACAAAAAAATGTGACTGCAGTATAAAGGAAGGACTTGTCTATTAGATGTTCTCTAGCGAGCGGCTGAGAATACAATCCCCTCATATAAAAGGGTTCCCCATGATATCTAACAATCACCAGCTCAGTATATAAACATGGAAACCCAGAGAGATGTGACACTTATCTGTGAGCGGCCAGAAGCTCCTCCGGACAGGGATGATGAAGGCTGCTAACAGCGAGCAGCAGCGGTTAAATCCACGTAACGTCCACCTGCAGCGTCCAGAAGCTCTTCTCAGACAGGGATGATGTAGGCTGCTAACAGCAAGCAGCAGCGGTTATATCCATGTAACGTCCACCTAGAGCGTCCAGAAGCTCCTCTTGGACAGAGATGATGTAGGCTGCTAACAGCAAGCAGCAGCAGTTATATCCACGTGACGTCTATCTAGAGCATCCAGAAACTCCTCTCAGTCAGAAATGATGTAGGCTGATAACAGCGAACAGCAGCGGTTATATCCACGTAACGTCCACCTAAAGCGTCCAGAAGCTCCTCTCAGACAGGGATGATGAAGGCTGCCAACAGTGAACAGCAGCGGTTACATCCACGTAACGTCCATCTGGAGCGCCCAGAAGCTCCTCCCGGACAGGGATGATGTAGGCTGATAACAGCGAACAGCAGCGGTTATATCCACGTAACGTCCACCTGGAGCGCCCAGAAGCTCCTCCCGTACAGAGATGATGTAGGCTGCTAACAGCGAGCAGCAGTGGGTATATCCACGTAACGTCCACCTGCAGCGTCCAGAAGCTCCTCTCGGACAGTGATGATGTAGGCTGCTAACAGCAAGCAGCAGCGGTTACATCCACGTAACGTCCACCTGGAGCGCCCAGAAGCTCCTCTCGGACAGGGATGATGTACGCAGCCAACGGTTGAGGAGAAGTTATGGGGTGTAGCAGAGGCAGCAGAGCTCCGGTGACTGTTGTAGTGCCGCTGCTGCAGGAACTGCCTGTGCGGACGGGTTCTATCTGCTTCTAGAACTGCAGACCGCTCTGACCTCACAAGATTCCATTGAAACCCCTGTGACCTCACTCGACCGCACATACACACACCCTCACAGGTGGGCAGGACCGGCCACAGGCCTCTCTAACCAGGGATCTTCTAGACACATTTTAGGCTCATTTCTCACATATTGCGTAAATCCACACTGGAATTCAGCAGAATAATCCACAACAAATTCTGAGGATTTTGGCGCAGATTTCACTCATATTAAAATGAATAAAATCCGCCTTGAAATATCCACAACCTGCAGAGCATGCTGGGAAGGTGAAAATCCGCAGCGAGACTCCAATCCACGGCAGATTGTTTTCACTGTGAGTGAAATCCCCATTCACCGGTATTTGACTCTAATTGGAATTTCGGTGCTAAATCAGCAAGCAAACCGGACTATGACTCTTTCACCAATATTTGGCTATATGTTCTGATGAAGCGCCCCATATTTAGACCAGCGTTACGCAGCTTATGCCGCCATACTGCAATGTGTGAGCCGCGTTTGTTGCTACTTGGGGAGGGCTCTGTAATACGATTTCTGTCAAAAACCTAAAAAATACGACAATGCGGGATTTTCACCATCACAAGATCAGATCTGCATGACATTGCAGGTACAGATTCAGTGTAATGCGTTCCTGTAGGCGAATGGTGCACGGAATATCGCAGTGCAATCTAGCATAAACCTGTGATAATCACTCACATTAACACCCTGCAGAGACCTGAACTTAATAAAAACGGCTAGTGCAATAGAATCGCGAGGGTTAAACATCATATATCTTGTAAGATAAGAGGAGAAGCCGTCACATTACTGTTCCCCTGCCCCCAGATACCGGCGCTACCAGGGTCCTCCACTGCTCTCCTGCCCCTAGATACCGGCACTACCAGGGTCCTCCACCGCTCTCCTGCCCCCAGATACCGGCACTACCAGGGTCCTCCACCGCTCTCCTGCTCCCTGATGCCAGCACTACCAGGGTCCTCCACCGCTCTCCTGCCCCCAGATACCGTCACTACCAGGGTCCTTCACCGCTCTCCTGCCCCCAGATACCGGCACTACCAGGGTCCTCCACCGCTCTCCTGACCCCAGATACTGGCGCTACCAAGGTCCTCCACCGCTCTCCTGCCCCTTGATGCCAGCACTACCAGGGTCCTCCACCGCTCTCCTGCCCCCTGATACCGGCACTACCAGGGTCCTCCACTGCTCTCCTGCCCCCTGATGCCGGCACTACCAAGACCCTTCACCACTCTCCTGCCCCCTGATGCTGGCGATACCACCCTTCTCTCGCCTTCATTTATCAAAGCTGTCTGAAAAAAAAATTTGGCCTTGTTGCCCGTAGCAACCAATCACAGCACAGCTCTGATTTCTGAAACGGCTCTAGTTACATGACAGCTGCGCTCTGATTGGTTGCTATGGGCAACAAGGCAGGTTTGTCTTCTAGATAGATTAGATTAATGAGCCCGTCTGTTCTTCCTGTCCCAGCGCTGACATGTCCGCACCACATACAATGCGGTGACCTGCAGTAACGCCAAACCTGCAGGATGCTGCGATTACAAAAATAGCCACCGACCCAAGAAACGCACGACTAAAGGAGAAAACCCCCACAAAGGATCCCTGTAGTGTTTATGGAGCTCCACACTTCACTATTGATCTGCTAAAATCCGGCCGCAGGGTTTATGGAAAAAAATAATCCAGAAAAACGTCCCTAAAAATACGTCACTATAAATGCGCGGGAGTAAAAGCATCCGTAAAGTGTATTCACGTGTCGCAGTCAAGGTGCGGCTGAGAACCACATCAAAGACCGCGTGTACTTTTACCTGTAAAAACCATGTGACCAAAAAACACATCTCACATCTGCGGCAAAACTGGCGGGGTTCTCAGATTTGGTGTGAATATACCCTTACGCACCACGCTCTGCACCGCGTGCTTTACACTGTATTTACACAGGCCAGTGCGATATAGGTGAGAGAAAATCGTATATATATATATATATATATATATATATATATCAGTTGTAAACCTGCGTTTTTCAGGTTTCTGCGAAACGTTCCCATGTTCAAAATGCGCTATTCGCATCACTGTAGGTGCGTTTTTAAACGTGAAAAATAATAAAAAAGAAAGAATGAGCAGTTCTTGCAGTGGAATTGCCTCAAAACAGGACATGCTGCGTTATTTTGCACTTGCACTTGTGTGCGCCGTGAGGTCACAACCGCTGCATGAACAACGAGTAACGTGAATATTCCCACAAAGAGACAGTTCATCTGTGCATGCGCCAGCTGAAGACCTCGCGGCGCACATGTGAGACTTGGCAGCGCTACATGGATGACGCCTACTGCGTCATCCACGGCTAAGGAGTTGGGAGGGGTGGACTTTGGAGCCGAATAAGCTGCTAGTAGATGGTCCAGCTTGCTCAGCTGATCGCTCTGCCTATTTTGGCCATAAAGGCGTGAAGATTTTTGGGGTATTTTCATCTCCAATTTTCAAAAGACATAACTTTTTTATTTTTCTGTTGACTTGGCGTTATTTTGGTAGGCAAAATGAACAAAATGAGCATTTTGCCTCTGCATCTTTTAGGGTTTATATTTACATTTTTTGCAAGATGAATAGTGCGTTCGATTCACTGTAGAGATCGTTACGGATACCAGAAATGTGGGTTTATATATATATATATATATATATATATATTTTTATTTTTTTTTATTTTTTTTTTATTTATTTATTTTTTTTAATAGAAAGGGGAAAGTGCGTAAAAGAGTTTTTTTGGTAATTTAATTTTACCTCTTTTTTTACCATTTTTTTTTCTTTCATTTTTTATGTCACTGTGGGGGACTTGAACCATAAAAGCACTGTTTGCTATGACGTTGCACTGCAGTACTTTTGTAGTGCAGTGCATTATTGCTTACCATAGGCCAGTCTCTATGTACAGGTCATGTGCCGCACAGTGTAATGGGAGACACGATACTGGCCAAAGTCACAACTAAGTTGGCCTAACTTCACACAGGTATGCGTGATACGAGGCCGTGAATCCCGCCACCATATCGCGCCCTCACCATGTGAATTCAATCCTCTGCCGCGGCTGTTCTCTCCCCCATTGCTGCCACCGGCCCCATTAAAAACAATGGACGCTGCAATGCGAGATCACGCAGCCAGATAGAACATGCCGCGGTTTGTTTCCCGCATCGCATCGTTCATGTGTATGACTCCATTCACAAGGTGGTGGTTCAGATTTGTGCGTCTCAAAATGCACAAATCTCACGTGATTGTATCACCCATGTGAAGCCGGTCTTATGGTGCCCATAGTTCAGGTCGGAGGAGTCCGGGGATGTGAGTGGGACTTTTCAGTCAGCGCAGGCGCATACCCTTAGAGAACAGGATGTGCGCACACTGACTGGCGAATCATACACACCGCGTACCGACTTCCAGGGGCTACGGTGCAGGAACCGTGAGCTGGGGAGGTAAGCAGAACACACCCCGGACTCCTCCGGACCCGTCCTATGTGCTCCAAAACTTCATAGTGCTTATAGGGGATGACTGGTTGCTTTTAAAGGGGTTGTCCAACTACCAGACAGAATCTTTTTAAAGCTGTGTTCACACATGGCGTTTTTCAACGGCAATTAAAAACTGAATAAAAAAAAAACTCTACAAAAAACGCCATGTGTGAACGCGGCCTAATAGGGCTGTCTGTACTAAATTAATAAATCGCTACACTTACCACTCTGATAGGATCCAGCGCTGCAGTACTGGTGTTTGTTGTGACAGCGGCCACCACAAGTAGTCAGTTGATTGCAGCCAATCAGAGGCTGCTGTGTCACGTTCATTTCCTGTAACTACAAGAGACTGGATACGGCACTGACAGGTCAGCAATAATTATCTTTCTATATATCAGCACAGGTTATGTAGAGCCATGACCCGAGATGAGTACTCCCCTCTGCCGTCCGTTGGTAGGCACTACAACAGTATACTAGAGCCTCCATGCCCACCCGTATCACATCTTATATACAAGCTAGAAGGGGTACAACAGGATACTAGAGCCTCCATGCCCACCCGTATCACATCTTATATACAAGCTAGAAGGGGTACAACAGGATACTAGAGCCTCCATGCCCACCCGTATCACATCTTATATACAAGCTAGAAGGGGTACAACAGGATACTAGAGCCTCCATGCCCACCCGTATTATATCTTATATACAAGCTTGAGGTGGTCCAACAGGGTACTACAGCCTCCTCACATCTTGTATCTAAGCTAGAGGCGGTACAACAGGATACTAGAGCCTCCATGCCCGCCTGTATCACATCTTTTATCCAAGCTTGAGGTGGCCCATAAGGGTACTAGAGCCTCCATGCTCACCTGTATCACATCTTGTGTCTAAGCTAGAGGCGGTACAACAGGATACTAGAGCTTTCATGCCTGCCCGTATCACATCATGTATCTAAGCTAAAGGCGTTACAACAGGGTACTAGAGCCTCCATGTCTACCCGTATGACATCTTGTATCCAAGCTTGAGGTGGTACAACAGGGTACTAGAGCCTCCATGCCTGTCCCTATCACATATTGTATGCAAACTAGAGGCGGTACAACAGGGTACTAGAGCCTCCATGCCCACCCGTATCATATCTTATATACAAGTTAGAAGCAGTACAACAGGATACTAGAGCATCTTTGCCCACCTGTATCATATCTTATATACAAGCTAGAGGCGGTACAACAGGATACTAGAGCCTCTATGTCCACCTGTATCACATCTTATATACAAGCGTAATGTGGCCCGTATCACATCTTGTATCTAAGCTAGAGGTGGTACAACACGATACTAAATTATCCATGCCCGCCCGTATCACATCTTATATACAAGCTTGAGGTGGTCCATCGGGGTACTAGAGCCCTTATGCCAACCCATATCACACCTTGTATCCAAGATAGGGGTGGTCCAACAGGGTACTACAGCCTCCATGCCTGTCTGTATCACATCTTGTATCTAAGCTAGAGGCGGTACAACAGGATACTAGAGCCTCCATGCCCGCCTGTATCACATCTTTTATCCAAGCTTGAGGTGGCCCATAAGGGTACTAGAGCCTCCATGCTCACCTGTATCACATCTTGTGTCTAAGCTAGAAGCGGTACAACAGGATACTAGAGCTTTCATGCCTGCCCGTATCACATCATGTATCTAAGCTAAAGGCGTTACAACAGGGTACTAGAGCCTCCATGTCTACCTGTATGACATCTTGTATCCAAGCTTGAGGTGGTACAACAGGGTACTAGAGCCTCCATGGCTGTCCCTATCACATATTGTATGCAAACTAGAGGCGGTACAACAGGGTACTAGAGCCTCCATGCCCACCCGTATCATATCTTATATACAAGTTAGAAGCAGTACAACAGGATACTAGAGCATCTTTGCCCACCTGTATCATATCTTATATACAAGCTAGAGGCGGTACAACAGGATACTAGAGCCTCTATGTCTACCTGTATCACATCTTATATACAAGCGTAATGTGGCCCGTATCACATCTTGTATCTAAGCTAGAGGTGGTACAACACGATACTAAATTATCCATGCCCGCCCGTATCACATCTTATATACAAGCTTGAGGTGGCCCATCGGGGTACTAGAGCCCTTATGCCAACCCATATCACACCTTGTATCCAAGATAGGGGTGGTACAACAGGGTACTAGAGTCTCCATGCCCGCCTATATTATATCTTGTATCTAAGCTAGAGGCAGTAAAACAGGGTACTAGAGCCTCTATGCCCACCTGTATCACATCTTGTGTCTAAGCTAGAGGCGGTACAACAGGGTACTAGAGCCAGTATCACATCATGTATTCAAGCTAAAGGGGGTACAACAAGATACTGGAGCCTCCATGCCTGCCCTTATCACATACTGTATCAAGCTAGAGGTGGTACAACAGGGTACTGGAGCCTGCATGCCCACCCATATCACTCCTTGTATCCAAGCTAGAGGCGGTACAAAAGGCTCCAAGAGTCTCCATGCCCTCCTGCATCACATCTTGTATCCAAGGTAGACGTGGTACAACAAGATACTAGAGCATCCATGCCCACCCATATCACACCTTGTATTCAAGCTGGAGGTGGTACAACACGTTACTTGAGCTTCCATGCCCACCTGTATCACATCTTGTATCCAAGCTAGAGGTGGTACAACAAGATACTAGAGCCTCCATGCCTGCCCCTATTACATATTGAATCCAAGCTAGAGGCGGTACAACAGGGTACTAGAGCCTCCATGCCTGACCATATCACATCTTCTATCCATGCTAGAGGCAGTACAACAGGATACTAGAGCCTCCATGCTCCATCTCATCTTGTATCTAAGCTAGAGGCGGTACAACAGGGTACTAGAGCCTCCATGCCTGACCATATCACATCTTCTATCCATGTGAAAAACAGAAAATTAACCAGCGCTCCCGTGCTTTGGAAAATGGCAGATGATGCAAGGTAGTGCAAACGAGGTGTATATGATGTGGATGTTACTTACTTCGCAGGGGTGCTAGTGGTTAAGAGGCAGTACAACAGGATACTAGAGCCTTCATGCTCCATCTCATCTTGTATCTAAGCTAGAGGCGGTACAACAGGGTACTAGAGCCTCCATGCCCCCCTATTACATCTTGTATCCAAGCTAGCGGTGGTACAACTGGGTACTAGGGCTTCCATACCAACCCATATCACACCTTGTATCCAAGCTAGAGGTGGGACAACAGGGTACTAGAGCCTCCATCTGTAGCACAGATTACATCTAAGCTAGAGGCTTAGCAACCAATCACAGCACAGCTGTGTTTGGTTGCTATGGGTAACAGAGACAGTTTTTATAACAGTGTGGTGCCATGATCTGCTCTGTATTTACACACACAGCTCTTCTATATGCACAGCACAATATAGGCTGTCAGATAGGGTCACCGCGGAGATCTGTCTGCTGGCTCTTGCTCCCGCGGTGAATCTCAGCAACGCCTGTGGACAGGCAGCCTAACCCTTCACTCCCTGTGTGAGATCAGCCGCCCCGGCTGGGGGGCGACTGATAGCACTGATTTTAAATCCCCGCCTGCTGAAAGCTCCTCAGAGCAGTGCAGGAGAAGAGGCGGCTGGACACGGCTGAGCCCTGGCAGCTGCAGAGAGGTGAGTATACATTGGTTTTTTTTTATTTTTACACATTTTTAGGATGGTTTTCAGGGAAGGGCTTATATTTTAAGACTTTCCCCGAAAATCACTGCAGCGCTTGCCAGCAGCCCATTGCTTTCAATGCAGTCGGCTGTATTGCCGACTCTATTGAATTCAATGGGAGAACATCTTTCTCCTCTTCCACAGCTGTGACAGCTATGGCAGAGGATCACTATCTTCATATATGTTCTCAGTGGGGTCGGCACTGCTGCCACCGGCCACATGAAGCACAAGGTGAAACCCCCGGATGCGACAGCATACACAGAACACTGGTTTGTTCTATAATTTTCACCGCAGGCGTTTTTCTGCATGTAAAATTTGCCCATGTGATCACTCACATTGAAAAGCATTGGTTCTAACTGGTGCGAATTTTTGGACGTGCGGAAAAACGCCGGTTACAAACGCCCGTGTGACTGCGCCCTAAAGGGTGCCTGCACACGAACTGAATTTCCAGCGCGTTATTTTAGGCACATTATCTGCCCCAGACCGCAGCCAATATACTCCTATGAGGATCCGCAGTTGTCCCCAGACGGACAGATTTGTATCGCGTTTTTTCACGCGCGTGAAAAAATCTGCAACCTGTTCTAATTTGGGTCGGATTCTGCGCGTGAAGCCTCCAATACAAGTGAATGGGTGCGTTTTTTCACGCAGTACATCCGCAGTGCAGCTGCGGATGGAGTCACTGGTTACTATGACTACAGGAAGTAGGCATGGTAGGAGGCGTCCCAACACACAGCACAGAGCTTCACAGGCAAATTTCAGCAGCAGCACTGCCCTTCCAGTCACCTCATCCACCAGACAGCAGCCAGCAGCCTGCAGCCACAAGCCACCAGCCTGCCACAAGCCACCAGTCATCAGCCACCAGGCGTAACGAATAATGATCGACATGGGCAAACTTGTCGCAATGATGCAGGACTTCCCTAGCATATGGGACAGTAACTCCCCAGAGTACCTAGACAAGAATAGAAAGGAACAATCCTGGCTTCAACTCTCCGCTCAGGTTTATGGGGATGCCTGGACGAACGCAATAGAAGCGGAAAAGAACTTGCGTGAGTATTATTCGCTATTGCGTCAAATGTACTTTTTTTCTTCATTTTAACCCCTTAGTGGCCAAGCAGTTTTACTTTTGTTTTTATTGTGCTTTTTTCCATCCCCACTTTTAACCCCTTAGTGACGGAGCTTTTTTGCTTTTTTTCCTTTTTTTTTCCCCTACTCCCTAAAAAATCGTAGTTCCTTTATTTATCCATCGACGTCGCTGTATAAGGGCTTGATTTTTTGCGGGACGAGTTGTATTTTGCAATGGCACTATTTATTGTACCATATAATTTACTGAAAAACCTTTAAAAAATTGTAATCAGAGAGAAAAAAAAAGACTTTCCACCATCTTTCGGACGTCCTGTTTCTGCAGCGCGCAAAGTGCAACAAAAACGACCTGATATTTTTATTCTATGGGTCAGTACGATTACTACGATACCAAACTTATATAGTATTTTTTTTGCTGTAGTACTTGTATTTTTTTTTTTAAGATATTTAATTTTTTTAAATTATTTTCTGTGTCCATTTTCTGCGTGCAATAACTTTTTTATTTCTTTGGCAACATAGTTGTGTGAGGGCTCATTTTGTGCGGTATGTCCTGACGTTTTTGTTGGTACCATTTTCGCATACAGTTGACTTTTTGATCGCCTTTTATTACATTTTTTCTTGGAAATAGGGTGACCGAAAAAGTGCATTTCGGGCGTATATTCTTTATTTTTTTTTACCACGTTCACCATGCAGGGTAAATCATACATTACTTTGATAGATCAGGCATGCAGCGATACCAAAACGATCACACTGCAGGACAGACGACTCTCCACAACGCTGGCAGAAAAGAGCACATGACCGGCTCCATTGCCGGACTTGTGTTCTTTCCTCCAGCTCTGTGGAAAGACGTCCATCCTGCATTGCGGCCGTCTTGTGCAGGAAGACGGGTGCATCAGCCGCCAGGATGCGCCCAGGTTACTAAGCCCTCCCTGTTTGTTTTTTGCGGGAACAGTTGTATTTTCCACTGGTGCCACTGAAGCAGCATTTATTGGGTTAATAGCCTTGTTCAGCAGACACCCGCAATGTGTAGAGGGAGATAGGTAGTATTTCTTGCCAATGCAGGATGTAAGAACGCAAAATCTGTAGTAATGAATTCCTCTTGTGAATTTTTTTGCAGTGACTGAAATAAAGTCACGCTGGAGAAGCGCCTGAAAAAAGTTACATGGATCAACCATGCCCACAAAGACATCTGCTCACCGGGTGAAAGCATGTTGCCAGAATAATTTAACGGTGCTCGCACAAGCAAGAGGGACAAAACGGAGTCTGGGTGTTGGTTTTTAAGCTGTTTTCCAAGGAATGGGCAGTTCTCTAGGGGTTGGGTTTACAATAAGGGGTGTCTGCTGTTTTTTCAGTGCGCTTTTTTCCGCAACACATCCGCGTATATCCGTGCGTGATTTTTCACGCATCCGCACCTATCCGCAAGCACATTTAGGTACCATACGCGCGTGAAAATCCGCTAGCGGAATCCGGAACGCTCGTGTGCAGGCGGCCTAAGCTGGAACTTTGCAAAACTTCATACAGGTGGTGTATGAACAATGAACATTTTGTAAAAATTTCAGAAAAATTGAAAATATTCGAGCAGGGACCCTCTCCCAAATTAGATCATTTGACGTGGAATGACGCACTCCCTACATTACCACAGAGATGATGTCCCCCTGCGCAACAGATGAACGCTGTGACCAATAACATTAAAGGGCTTTTCTGTGCTCAGGATAGGTCATCAATAGTTATCAGTGAGGGTCCACTATTTGGGATCCCTACCAATCAGCTGACTGAAGAGACAGCAACACTCAGATAAGAACCTCTGTCACTTCAGTCCATGCCAGGCACAGCACCATACACTGTATAGTGCCTGTGGCTGGTACTGCAGTTCAAGTGAAATGGACTGAGCTGCTCTCTAGCCATGACCGATGAGCGTGATGTCACATGCCTGAGAAGAGGACGTGGCACTCATCAAAGCACAGCATTTCAATTGGAGGGGATCCCAAGCCCTGGATCCTCCATGATCAACTATTGTTGACCTACTTTTAAGGATAGGTCATCAGTAGTGTTGTTCTGGAAAACCTTCTAAGTAGTAACATACCTCTTGGCTCCTTGAAGGTTGTGACACAGCAACTTCATCGTCCTGATTAGTTTGTTCAGCATCTTGAAGCTCTGGATGCTTGGGTTGTTTTTTTGCTGCGACCTAGGGCCATAAATAAAAAAGTAGAGATTTGTGAAACGTTGTATGGATAAGATACAATATAGCCGGCTTCACACGGGCGGGCCAGATTCCGCATGCGGAAGGGCCTGCAGCCGATTCGGGCTATGAAGCCGGTGACCCCACTTACCTGAATTTTCTGTCCGTCGGTCATGTGCAGTAGTTTTTTTTCCCTTTTTTAATGCTTGTATTTCCGGTGCAGTCGCTTAGCAATGGCGTGGATACCCGCGGGCCATACACAATGTTAGCTGCGTATGGGCTGCAGGTTAGACTGACTCCACTGACTTCAATGGAGGCCGTCTGTGTGGAGTCCGCAGCAAAATATGGCATGCGGCAATTTTTCCCCTGGTCACGGAATAGATAATTCATATCTGCGAGTGTGAGCAAAAATGTGATTTAACATGGTTTACAATGTGGAGAGCGGGACTTGGGAGCCACACTTCATCTGCCGCAAACCTGGAAGGACCGCTGCAGGCCCCCACAGAGAGAGTAGCAGCAGGCCACACACGGCACTCCTCATACCGCTGGTAGTGGGAGCTCCGGCAGCTAGACGCAGCTCAGAGAACCACGTGTGAGGGACCAGCGGCTCCCCATCAGGGACAGAGCGGGAGACGCTCACAGCACTCCTCTGCAGCTTGAGGTACTCCCGGGTGCCAGAGAAGACCCCCTGACCCCGGGAGAAAGAAGCTGCACAGCCAGGGTTGCCACCTTTGTCACGAAAAAATACCGGCCATGGTTAAATGGGGGTGTGGCTTGGGTGTGGCTTATCAAGGCATTCTGCTGGTGATAGTGCCCCCTCAGTAGCTCCAGTGGTAATAGTTCCCCCCTTGGTGCCCTTCCCCACAATTGAAAATTCGGACCGCACATCACTATATACAGGAGATGCCCAGAGCTCTGCTACATCTCTGTGTGACTGCTCTGCCCCCTGCCCCTCCTGCAACAGTTGTGATCCAACCTGGAAAGTTGGTGTCACTCACTGACTACTGTAGAAACCCCCCCAGACCACCAGGAGTGACAGCAGCCTGTGCCTGACCTCTGGATGCCATATAAGTATGCCATATACTGCCATCCAGGAGCACTATATGGAGCTACAGGAGCACTGTATGGAGCCACAGTAGCACTGTATGGATCTACAGGAGTACTGTATGGAGCTACAGGAACACTGTATGGAGCTACAGGAACACTGTATGGAGCTACAGGAACACTGTATGGAGCTACAGGAGCACTGTATGGAGCTGCAGGAGCACTATATGGAGCTGCAGGAGCACTATATGGAGCTACAGGAGCACTATATGGACCTATAGGAGCATTGTATGGAGCTACAGGAGCACTATATGGAGCTGCAGGAGCACTATATGGAGCTGCAGGAGCACTATATGGAGCTGCAGGAGCACTATATGGAGCTACAGGAGCACTATATGGAGCTACAGGGGCACTATATGGAGCTACAGGAGCACTATATGGAGCTGCAGGAGCACTATATGGAGCTACAGGAACACTATATGGAGCTACAGGAGCACTATATGGAGCTACAGGGGCACTATATGGAGCTACAGGAGCACTATATGGAGCTAAAGGGGCACTATATGGAGCTATAGGAGCACTATATGGAGCTATAGGAGCACCATATGGAGCTATAGGAGCACTGTATGGAGCCACAGTAGCACTGTATGGAGATATAGGAGTCCATACAGTGCTCCTATAGCTCCATCCAGTGCTCCTGTAGCTCCATACAATAACAGTGCTCCTATAGTAGCCCCATCCAGTGCTCCTACAGCCCCACCCACCCAGTGCTCCTATATTGACTGTCTGCAGTCAGGCACCGTTCAGGCTCTTTTGTGTGTCCCACACTCCCTGGGACCCAGACTCCAGAGTCCCCACTCCCCAGGCAGCGAGCAGCCTCCTCCCTCGTCACCATATCGACTAGTCTTCTGTGCTGCTCTGCAGCCTTTTTACCTCTCTCAGTCACGGTCTCACCACTAGACTCACCCCTGCCTCTATAGCCACCGACGTTCAAGGTCCGAGCAAGTCCCGAGTCAGTACTCCCACTCCTGAGTCCCGACTCCCGCCACACACGCGGGCTGTGTCTCTGCTGCCCGCGCACGCTAGTAGTCCAGGAGGCTAAAGCGCATGTGCGAGACTTCCTGTGCTCTGGCGGACACTCAACAGGGGCGCGTCATCACCATAGTCTGCTGGCTGCTGACTGACGCTGCCCTGCATCATGGGTTGCCTCCTGCAGAGTATACAGGCCAGTATTTTTGTCGCAGCCTGCTGCAGTCCCCGGGGCCCGACAAAAATACCGGCCTTTAATAGGGCCGGTAAAAAAAATACCGGCACCACCCTGGGCGGTAAAAATACTGGCCAGGCTGGTGATTTACAGGTCGGGTGGCAACCCTATTCACAGCGGAGGCACGGCAGCTGGACCTGCAGAGTGCTGGTGAAATGACTGCAGCATCTACCAGGGTGAGTCCCCTGTTGCTCTGCTACACCCCGCACAGCAGAGCCAGCAGCGCATACACCAAGAGGCCACTCAGAACCACAGGGGCACTACATAGGACTGACGGCATCCTGCATATTGTCCCTACTGCCACAATACCTGCAAGCCCTGTAAGGACACCAACTGCACTAAGGCAGGACTCTCCCACCATTCCTAGTTGGCTCCACCCCACAACCAGTACCAGCTCTGTAAAAGGGCATTCTCCACCTTGTATGGACCCATGCAGGGTTCTATATCCCTCCCAGCACTGTGAACAACACCCCACCTACATTGGTCAGTGCTGGTAGTTCAGGACCCACTGCAAAGCTCTAAGTTTTCTCCAACTGCAGTACACCTTGCCAGATATACACAGTAGGAGGAATCTGTTGCCACCTAGTGGTCGGTATTGCTATAACAAGCAAAAAGCAATCGTGCTTTAGTTACAGCGCAGACGAAAGCTTGTGGTAGCCCCTGCAGTACAACATACATATAACGCACGCATCGCCACACCAGTGCATCTTACTGAAAGTGTATCAAGAAAGAGACTCTGGTGTCTAAATAGAATGTTGTCATACTAATGCAACGTTAACCACATACGGCTACGAATAGTGATCACAACTCCGGAGAGACCCTAAGACCCACCCTACCCAGGAACTAGAACAAAGCATCTTTTAGCCTACTTACTTCTAACACAGCAACCATGCACCCCATTCAATGCAGAGCAGGGAAAAATAGCCTAAGATCGCAGCAGGATGCTAAAAAATCATCAACGCTGCAGGAGGCCCCCTATTTCCTCTGATGGAGGACTTACAGCTTCCCTCAAATGCCAACACTGGGAGCCCTAACCATAATGCTTCAGAAAGTCCAACTCTCCAAAATAGCGACTAAACTTTCCAACGAATTTCGAGAGCTTAGCTAGAGGACAATTACTCTTGAAGACAGGATGTGCAATGCTACCATAGTCCTAGACTCCCATGAAAAAAAAATAGAGCAGCTCCCTGAAGAGATACTTTCTTTATCATAAGTTGGAAGTTGTTGAAAATAGGGTGCGTCGGGAGAAAATACAAATCATGGAGTCCCCATCAAATCCTTCAAAGATCTTCAATCAACAGTGACGGCGTTGTTCCAGGAGCTCTACCCGAGCATCACAATTGACCAATTAGAACTTGACAGAATTCATAGAGCTTTGCGAGCACCAAACCCAAACGGCCCCCCCCCAGGGACATTGTGTTAAAACTCCACTTCAATCGCATTAAAGAGCAATTGTTGCGCGCCACTCGCTCTTCCCGCAAGCTAACATTCCAGGGCTTTAACTATCAGTTGTTTCCCAACTTGGCACCATCAACACTATCCAAGAGGAGGGCCCTCAAGCCGTACTTATTGATCCTGCATCAGGAAAGGATACAATACAGATGGGGCTTTCCATTTAAGCTGATAAGGAATTAAACCTTCAAAAACCTCCTCCTCAGCTGGGCTCTGCAGCTTCATCTCCTACATCCCCTCACCTCCTATACCTACACCGGAGTCAGAGAGAAAAATGCCACAACTCCCAGAAATGATCCATAATCCCATGTTCCCCGAAAATAAGACAGTGTCTTACATAAATTTTTGCTCCAATATGTTTCTTTTTTACATGTATAACTGCCTGGACACTATTTAAACATCTTGCTAGGGTTTATTTTGGGGGTAGGGCTTATTTTCAGGGAAACAGGATCTCTTGGTATCACGGTTATATAAGATTTTCGAGGCAAAGTGACCTGGAACTCTTCTGCTGGCTCTTTCTCCCTCACCTGTTGTGAGCATTTCTTTGCATCCAAATGAGTGGGAAATCACCTCCCAACAATACTCATGAGTTCCCACCCAACAAACAAGGAGAAAAGAGTACAACAGGCATGCTCCTGGTGACAAATCTTTAGGAGAATGGAACAACGCACCTTCTAAACAGATTAATACCTACAAACAAGCTTCCCTCTCTCTCCTTGCTGTCTGCTTCCCCCCCTTCCCCTCCCTACCTCCCATAGGGTCTTTTCCTACCTTTTATCTTTAGCCATCAGCACTATAAACCACCCCATTTCGGAGCTGACTTAGCTCCTAGAGCTAATTGTATTTGTTGGCCACACCCTGTTTCCCCCTGCCTCTTCCCTCTCCCTACTCCCCCCCAACCTACCCTCCCATGGGGTGAAGGATCTAAGACAGTTTCCATTCTTAATAGTCCTTACTTCCACCCATGGACCTAAAAATAATTTCTGAGAATGTACAAGGCTTTAATTTACCTCCAAAGTGTTCAAAGGCGTTCCGATATTACAAGAGCAGACATGCAGATATAGTGTGCCTGCAAGAGACCCACTTCTCCACCAACTCTGCCCCACGTTAGCTTTCTTCTCAATACCCCACATTTTATTCAGCGAAAGCACAAACCAAAACCAAGGGAGTCACCATCTTCTTTAGTAAATCAGTTCCTTTCACACACGCCTCCACTATTGTGGACCTAGAGGGTCGCTACTAGAGATGAGCGAACGTACTCGTTTCGAGTAATTACTCGATCGAACATCGCTATTTTCGAGTACCTGGCTACTCGGGTGAAAAGACTCAGGGGGCGCCGGGGAGCGGGAGATGGCGTGGTGGCAGCGGGGGGTAGCAGTGGGGAACAGGGGGGGAGCTCTCTCTCTCTCTCTCCCTTTCCCCCCCACTCCCCGCTGCAACCCCCCACTCACCCACGGCCCCCCCGAATCGTTTCACCCGAGTACGGAAGTACTCGAAAATCGCGGTGCTCGGGTGAAAAAGGGGCATGGCCGAGTAGGTTCGCTCATCTCTAGTCGCTACCTATTATTAACAGGCTCCATGCAAGATGTCCATCGTCTCCCACTATACTCTAAATTCAAGGCAAATTCAATATTTCACAAAACTATTCAAACTGGTTAAGGCCAATAAAAGGGGCACAGTAATTTTCTGCGGTGACTCAAACTGCATTCTTAACCCGAATCTGGATAGAAATTCTATCACTCTCCGTGCCCATCCTCTGTTGCACAACGTTAAGTCCCTCCCTCAGCAATACCACTTAGTAGACTTGGCGGGAACAAAACCCAACCCCTAAAGACTATACACATTTTTCAGCTTCACACTCCCTATACAGGAGAATAGACCACATTCTAGTTCCCGACATTTTCGTACCTCAAATACTGCAGTCTAAAATCCTGTCGGTGCCATGGTCTGACCATAGCCCGCTGTCCATCACCTGTAATTCCTTGATGTCTAAATCCAGAAACACATCTTGGATCCTTAACGACTCTCTTTTATCAATCCCTGAGGTTGTATCCCTATTAACGCCACAACTGGAAGAATATTTTCAAATTAACAACCTGTCCGCCTCCTCCCCCATTTCTCTTTGGGAAGCACACAATATAGTGATTTGAGGTCACCTAATACAAATAGCCGCCTGCCGTTAACAGGAACGTATGTCACAACAACTGGAATTAGAACGAGTCTCTAAGTTTGAAGAGGTGTCCAAAAAACATCCATCTAAAAATAATCTCCAAGCATTATCTCGAGCTAGAACTGAACTGGATCTTTGTCTTACTGACTCCATAGAACAGAAAGTACGCTGGTCCCGTCAGCGATACTATGAACTTAGTAATAAACCCTCCTTGCCTCTCCACCGCAGACTCCGCTCACACCCCAACATAAACCCCTTTTACAAACTACGTACAAACAGTACGTTTCTTGCAGGCCAGTCCACTTGAATATAACGGGATTTCTAGAAATGAGCGAGCACGCTCCACTTGTGTTCAGCGCATTTAATTGATTCGAGGGGGCTGTCATGTTTGTATAGGTCTCCTTCATGCGAACTGCATGACCAACAGGAATAGAAGGAAGACGGTTGGCATTGTGAAGTAATACAGCTTCAATCTAAGCTTGGAGGAGTCTATGAATAGCCTTCATTCAGTTGGATCATGGTTCAAATTCAAACATTTCATCAAGCCATTAACGTCACAGCAAACAACCAGATTGTTTTTCTTCTCAAAAAAAGGAAGCAGATCCCTCTGACGTTCTCTGTACTGTAAGACCCTGACATCACGTTGGAGAAGATTCCATTGCTGTAGTCTTGACTCTAGAAGTTCAGCCTTCTCCTTTGACAAGTCATGGTCTTGAATGAGATCACTCAATTCCCCTCAACTCAGTCTGTGCGTTGTATCATCTTTTACCTCAAACTCAGGGTCATGGGATGTGGAAGGCTTGTTGGGTTCTTCTTTTTCCACACTTTCTTCATTTTCTACTTCAAGCTCATAATGTTGTGGTGGAGAATAGAGATGAGCGAGCACCAAAATGCTCGGGTGCTCGTTACTCGAGATGAACTTTTCGCGATGCTCGAGGGTTCGTTTCGAATAACGAACCCCATTGAAGTCAATGGGCGACCCAAGCATTTTTGTATATCGCCGATGCTCGCTAAGGTTTTCATTTGTGAAAATCGGGGCAATTCAAAAAAGTGATGGGAACGACACAGCAACGGATAGGGCAGGCGAGGGGCTACATGTTGGGCTGCATCTCAAGTTCACAGGTCCCACTATTAAGCCACAATAGCGGCAAGAGTGGTCCCCCCCCCCCCCAACAACTTTTACTTCTGAAAAGCCCTCATTAGCAATGCATACCTTAGCTAAGCACCACACTAACTCCAACAAAGCACAATCACTGCCTGCATGACAGTCCGCTGCCACTTCTCCTGGGTTACATGCCGCAAATCCCCCCCCCGCACGACGCAGTATCCACAGCGCACACCAAACTGTCCCTGCCCAGCCTTCAGCTGCCCTCATGCCACGCCACCCTCATGTCTATTTATAAGTGCGTCTGCCACAGGAAAAGCAGGCACACGCTGCAGAGGGTTGGCACGGCTAGGCAGCGACCCTCTTTAAAAGTGGCGGGGCGATAGCCCACAATGCTGTACAGAAGCAATCAGAAATCCAATCCTGTGCCACCACCATCTGGAGCTGCACACGTGGGCATAGCAATGGAGAACCTATGTGCCACGCACTATTCATTCTGTCAAGGTGTCTGCATGCCCCAGTCAGACCGCGTTTTTTTATATATAGTCACAGGCAGGTACAACTCCGCAATGGGAATTCCGTGTGCACCCACAGCATGGGTGGCTCCCTGGAACCCACCGGCGGTACATAAAAATATCCCATTGCATTGCCCATCACAGCTGAGGTAGTATTGTCATGTTTAATGCAGGTGGGCTTCGGCCCACACTGCATGCCCCAGTCAGACGGGTTCTTTAGAAGTGGAAACAGATGCATTTACAACCATGCTGTGGACCCACAGCATGGGTGGGTGCCAGGAACCCATCGGCGGTACATACAAATATCCCATTGCATTGCCCAACACAGCTGAGGTAGTAATGTTGTGCTTAATGCAGGTGGGCTTCGGCCCACACTGCATGCCCCAGTCAGACTGGGGTTCTTTAGAAGTGGGAACAGATGCATTTACAACTCCCTGTGGACCCACAGCATGGGTGGGTGCCAAGAAGCCACCGGCGGTACATACAAAAATATCCCATTGCATTGCCCAACACAGCTGAGGTAGTAATGTCGTGCTTAATGCAGGTGGGCTTCGGCCCACACTGCATGCCCCAGTCAGACTGGGGTTCTTTAGAAGTGGACACATGCAGTTACAACTCCGTGTGGACCGACAGCATGGGTGGTTCCCTGGAACCCACTGGCGGTACATAAATATATCCCATTGCAGTGCCCAGCACAGCTGAGGTAATGTCAGGTTTAATGCAGGTGGGCTAAAAATTAATTTGATTACACTGTAGGCGAGGGCCCACAAAAATTGCTGTATCAACAGTACTAATGTACCTCTGAAAAATTGCCCATGCCCAACCAAGAGGGAAGGTGAAACCCATTAATCGCTTTGGTTAATGTGGCTTAATTTGTAACTAGGCCTGGAGGCAGCCCAGTTAAAATAAAAATTGGTTCAGGTGAAAGTTTCAACGCTTTAATGAGCATTGAAACGTATAAAAATTGTTTAGAAAAATTACATAACTGAGCCTTGTGGGCCTAAGAAAAATTTCCCGTTCGGCGTGATTATGTGAGGTTTCAGGAGGAGGAGCAGGAGGAGGAGGATGAATAGAATACACAGATAGATGAAGCGAAAAGGTCCCCGTTTTGGATGGTGATAGAGAACAATGCTTCCATCCGCGGGTGCAGCCTACGTATTGCTTAGGTATCGCTGCTGTCCGCTGGTGGAGAAGAGAAGTCTGGGGAAATCCAGGCTTTGTTCATCTTGATGAGTGTAAGCCTGTCAGCACTGTCGGTTGACAGGTGGGTACGCTTATCCGTGATGATTCCCCCAGCCACACTAAACACACTCTCTGACAAGACGCTAGCCGCAGGACAAGCAAGCACCTCCAGGGCATACAGCGCGAGTTCAGGCCACGTGTCCAGCTTCAACACCCAGTAGTTGTAGGGGGCAGAGGCGTCACCGAGGACGGTCGTGCAATCGGCTACGTACTCCCTCACCATCCTTTTACAGTGCTTCCGCCGACTCAGCCTTGACTGGGGACCGGTGACACAGTCTTGCTGGGGAGCCATAAAGCTGTCAAAGGCCTTAGAGAGTGTTCCCCTGCCTGCGCTGTACATGCTGCCTGATCTCTGCGCCTCCCCTGCTACCTGGGCCGCGAAAATGCGCCTTCGGCCACTAGCGCTGTCGGATGGGAAGTTTACCATCAGTTTGTCCACCAGTGCCCTGTGGTATAGCATCATTCTCGAACCCCTTTCCTCTTCGGGAATGAGAGTGCAAAGGCTCTCCTTATACCGTGGATCGAGCAGTGTTTACACCCAGTAATCCGTAGTGGCCAGAATGCGTGTAACGCGAGGGTCACGAGAAAGGCATCCTAATATGAAGTCAGCCATTTGTGCCAGGGTACCTGTACGCAACACATGGCTGTCCTCACTCAGAAGATCACTTTCAGGATCCTCCTCCTCCTCCTCCTCAGGCCATACACGCTGAAAGGATGACAGGCAAGCTGCATCTGTCCCCTAGATAGCTACAAAGCAGGTAGCGTAGGAGCGAGGGACTGGGGGGCGGGAGATTAGGACAGGAAAGGGTTAAGCGACCAGAGGAGGTGGGAGGAGTTAATGCAGGAAGAAGAGAGAAGGAGAAGGAGTAGTGTGCCATTCCACGTGGAGTAAGAGAAGAAGGAAGACGTGTGAAGGAAGGCAGAAGATTAAAAGAGAGAAAACATGGACCAGCTTGTTCTGCAGATCAAGGAAGCTGTTGCCAGCCAGGGACCTGAGTGGCTGATGAGGATGGCCGCGGAGTTCGGAGCCACGCCGTCGGGAGAAGCCGGGGCAGGAGAAGAACAGCCGGCGCAGATGGCTTCCAGTGCGCCCCGCGGAAGACCCCAGAGAAGGAGGATTCCCCCTACCAGGCTGAGCCCGAGCCCAGCCGTGAAGAAGGGGGGCCAGAACGCAAGCCCGAGACCTGCGCGTTCAAGTATCGGTGGCGGAGCGCGGCCGCAGCGAGCCGCGGCGGGAAACAACATGGGCGCGACCGGAAGAAGCGCCGGAAGAATAGAAGAAACCCCCGAGGGACTTACCGGGACTTCAGCAGCGGCATCAGGAGCGAGTAAGTCCAGAGTGGGAAGGGGTTGCCCCGCGGCTGTCCAGCGTCAGGCGGAGAGAGAAGGGGGACGGCCTGCGCGCCGTGCCGGCGGCGGGCGGATGGATCCGCGGGCCGGAAGAAGTACCGGCGCCGGGACTCCCGAGCGAGGCTGGAAACAGCGCAAGCGGCCACAGCAGCACGAGCGCAGTACAAGGGGGAGGGGGGGGGGGATGAGAAGGAAGAGGCGCAGGGCGGGAAAACAGAGGGGGGGAAGGGGGGGAGTACTATTAGGCAGTATGGCCCCCTTGTCGCCCCAGGGCTCATGCCCTAATATGAGGGGCAGCGGGATATATTATAAAGACGCCTCAGGCCGGCAAGGGGCTTACGGGGTACGAAGGAAGGAGGGAGGGGGAGGAGGGGCAGCGAGCAGCGATCACATGTCGCCCCGGGGTTCTTTCCCTTTTGCGAAGGACAGTCGAGCACAAGCAGTCAAAGGCACTTCAGGCCGGCAAGGGGCTTACGGGGTGGAGCAAAGCGGACAGGTGAGACAGAGGAAGGGTAAAGGGGGGGGGGGGAAGCTACCTGCCCGGTAGTCAAGGGGTCGGTAGCGGGACGGAGGGGGGGTTAGGCGGCAGGCAGGGGGTTGGCAGCATGGCGCGAGGAAGCTGGCGCAGCGAAGCAAGGATAGATAGCTCGTCATCGGAGTCTGGTGAGCCTTGTACACGTCGGGAGGCGCCCCATTTCGCCAGAGGGTACAGGCGTTCGGAAGCGGTGGACAGGAGCGGTAGTCGCAGCGGCTATGGGACTTCGGTTTGGGCTTCGCAGCAGGCGTTACCATGTTCACCGGCTTCCTCCACAGATGAGAGGCGGGCCTCACATACCGAAAGGCAGGGCGAACGGGCCGCAGCCTCCAGGGCGTCCTATGGCTATAGCATGCTACCCCGTGGTGTCTCCCGTAATAGGGACAGGGTACGACACGCGGTGGCGAGTCCGGAAAGGAGCCAACCGGGACCGAGTCACCCGTCTTTCCCCTCGGCAGGGCCGGAGGACGAATTGGAGGGTGAGTCCCAATGTGATAGAGTGTGGGGTGATTCATCGCCCAATAACGTGAATAATTTTATGGTAGCGCTGAGAGCGCTGGTGAATGAGTTTGATAAAGGTAAAGGAACGGTGTCGTGTGTTAACCCGGGGAGACGAGACTCACCCGTGGTTGGTGATGTGGCTCACGCTACCGGGTGTTCGCCAGCGGTGGCGACCGGGAAAAGCGAAGAGTCGGTAAAAGATGGTCTACGTTTTTCAGATTCTCTATTTTGTGGCGTGGCCCCGCTGGGGGTGGGCCTCGCGGAGGACACAATTGAGAAAATCAAAAGTGGAATATACGTGGACATTTGGTCGCTCCTATCGGTGGAGCATGTGTCGGTTGATAAGGAGCGCTTCGCTGAACGGGACAAGAAGCCCAAAATAGCTAAAACATTTAGCAATTGGCTACAAGCCATGTTGACCCTGGCTCACGTTATATGCCAGTACCAGCCGGGAAAAGGCCCGGAGCTACTGGTATATATTAACACTATTCATAGCGCTTACAAGCTGCACGGCGGTGCAGCATGGTGGCGCTATGACGAAGATTTTCGTTGACGGATTTCGGGAATGAGTAACGTGAGTTGGGCGACAAAAGCGACGGATGCTTGGATCCAGTTGATCCCGGCGCAAAAGCCGGCGAAGCCCCTTTTTCAGAGCAGTAACGCGGTAACTGGTGGACAGCAGGCACCCGTGGCACATAAGCCCTCGGGTTCCTGCTGGGCATTCAATGAGGGTAACTGTCGGTTTCTTGCAGCATGTAAGTTCCGGCACGAGTGCTCCTTTTGCGGCGGTGCGCATGCAGCGGTACGTTGTTTTCGGAGACAAAAGCAAAACTTGCCCGCGGCCACAGCGTCGCCCGGGGGCAACGCCAGTGAACGCGCTGTTCCTGGAGGAGTGGTTAGGCAAGTACCACAGGATAAGGGAAGCAAACCTTCTTAAAGAAGGTTTTAACACGGGTTTCGTCATTCCGCATCAACCGGGTTCGGCGTTAACGCTTAGTCGCAATTTAAAATCGGCGTAAGACAATAAAGAGATGGTGATGGAGAAGCTGCTAAAGGAGGTAGAACTGGGTCGGATGGCGGGGCCTTTTCAGGAACCGCCATTCGAGAACTTACGCGTTTCACCTTTGGGCTTGGTACCAAAAAAGGAAACGGGTAAGTTCCGGCTTATCCATCACTTATCCTACCCGACGGGCGAGTCAGTCAACGACGGGATTTCCAAGGAGCAAACAGCCGTATCATATACTTCCTTCGATAGGGCTGTCTGCCTAGTACGACTGGCCGGAAAGGGGGCTCTGTTGGCAAAAGCTGATATCGAGTCCGCTTTTCGACTATTACCGGTGCATCCAGATTGCTTTCACTTGTTGGGCTGCCGCCTGGACGGCTTATATTTTGTGGATATGTGCTTACCGATGGGGTGTTCCATCTCTTGTTATTACTTTGAAGCGTTCAGTTTATTTCTGGACTGGATGCTTCGATACGAGACGGGCATCCGATCGGTGTTACATTATCTGGATGATTTCCTTTTCGTCGGGCCATCAGATTCAGAGGTATGCGGGTTGTTATTGGCATAATTTCAGGATCTGATGGGAATAAGCGGGAGTACCGCTGTCACGCGAGAAAACGGTCGGTCCGGTGACATGTCTTACATTTTTAGGCATTGAAATCGATACCATGGCAATGGTATTTCGTTTACCGGACGAGAAAGTAGCGCGGTTGCGGCAAGAAGTTAAGTTGGCTGGCAGTTCTAAAAAAGTTACACTGCACCAGCTCCAAGTAATTATAGGCTTGTTAAATTTTGCGTGTCGGGTCATTCCGATGGGCCGCCCGTTTGCAAGGCGGCTGTCATTGGCGACAGTCGGGATAAAAGAGAAACACCACTTCGTCAGAGTGACAAAGGGTATGAAGGAGGACTTGCACACATGGCAAGTCTTTCTTCAAACGTTCAATGGTCAGGTGATTTGTCAAACTGCGGAAGTTGCAAACGAGGAGCTGGGACTGATGTCGGATGCATCGGGCTCCTGTGGTTTTGGTGTAATTTTGGAGGACAGTTGGTGCAGTGCACCATGGCCCAGAGAATGGTTCGAAAGACGGTGGGTGAAGAACATAACACTGCTGGAGATTTTTCCGCTAATGGTGGCGGTGGAGATCTGGGGGCCGGTTTTGGAAAACAGGAATATCTGCTTCTGGTCGGATAACCAGGCTGTAGTGACAGCGGTGAACAAGCAGACATCCAGATCTCCCTTGGTTTTGGCAGTTTTACGCCATTTGGTCTTGAGATGCCTGCAAAATAATATGAAGCTGAAGGCGAGACACGTACCCGGAGTAAACAATAACACGGCTGACGCTCTTTCTCGTTTCCAGATGGAGAGATTCAGGGAACTCCACCCGACAGCGGATGTCAAAGGGATATGTTGCCCGGCGATCTTATGAGAGATAGTAGAAGAGAGCTCACGACTCTGATTCGCAACTCCGTTGCGGAATCGACGTGGAAGCGATATATATATATGCAATATGGAAAACATGGTTGATGGCAGCAGGGGGACAATTCCCTGATGGAGCGCGGGCGAGAGCGGTGACGTTAGACATTATGGCGGAGCTGCGGCGTCGGGGCGCATCGGCGAGCTCGGCGCGCAAGCACTTATCAGCCATTGCGTTTTTGTTGCGCCTGCACGGACGGCGCGATGTGACAAAGGATTTTGTCTTCGGACAGATACTTAAAGGTTGGAAAAAAGAAAGGTCGTCAAGAGACGACAGGCGGCCGATAACATTTGAATTGCTAAATGCAATGCTGAACGTTTTGGGAGCAGTGTGCAAAGACGAAAGCGAGGTGCTGCTCTTTCGGGTTGCGTTTTCGTTAGCGTTCTTCGCAGCATTGAGACTGAGCGAAATAGTGGCTCCCAGCTGTAGGAAGCTGGGGGGGTTGCGTTTCGAGGATGTGCTGTGCAGTACAGATGATATAAAGTTATGCATCAAAAAGTCCAAGACTAATATGTATGGCGCAGGCGAGTGGCTGTGCTTGACGGCGTTGGGGACAGCTGCGTGTCCTGTGGCGTTGCTGAAACAGTTTTTGTCGCAACACAGCGGAAAAGGACAACTGTTGGCGCATGCTTCAGGCGCCCCACTAACCAAGTTCCAATTTGGGGCGGTCATGCGCTCATGCTTGAAGAGATTAGGTTTCGAACCCAGCGAGTTTGGCACGCATTCATTCAGGATTGGCGCAGCAACGTCGGCGTTCGCTTGCGGATTAAGAGGAGACGAGGTGAAGCGGGTTGGACGCTGGAGGTCGGAGGCGTACAGGGCGTACGTCCGATCAAATTTGAGAGTTTTATAGTTAAAGTTACATTGTGGTGTGCCGTTATGTGTTTGTTTTGCAGGTTCGGAGTGGACAGTTTGGGTGGTGGGCCACTCTTTCATTCATTGGGCAGAGAAAAGAGCGGGGACCCGGCCCATTGGCAGGAACCTGGGCCTGAAAGAGGTCCAGGTGAAATGGCACGGGATAAGAGGTTTACAATGGGCCAGGCTGCTGCACGAGGTATTGTGTATCAGCAGATGGTCTTAAGGAAAAGTAATCCTAGTAATTCATGCAGGCGGTAATGATCTGGGGAGGGTGAAGGTAGCGGAGTTAGTCGCCCTCATGAAGGAGGATATGCTGAGGTTTAAAAAATGTTTTGAGGAGACTGTTATAGTATGGTCCGACATAATCGCTAGGAGAGTGTGGAAGGAAGCAAGGGATGTGGAGGCGATTGACAGGGTCAGAAAAAATGTGAATTTTAAAATTTCAAAGTTTGTTAAGGCTATAGGAGGGGTAGCCATTAGGCATTGGGAGTTGGAGAAGAAGGTGCCAGGGATGTGGAGGAAGGATGGTGTCCATTTAAGCGACATAGGCATGGACACATTCTTATCGGGGTTGCAGGACGGGGTTGAGGCGGCGCTGACGCTGGCATGTGGGGGGCGGATGGCAGCGTAGGCAGGCTGCATCCTTCGTGGCGGTTTAGCGGTATTTCCATGCCAGCTGGAAGATTGAGGGTGCGTACAGGCCGTAACGGGCTTTCTCACGCCTCGAAAGGTTTAGAGCATTAGAAGTTAAGAATAGGCGATAGGCATGGAAAGAAGGAAATAAGTTGATGTTATATATTAATAATAAATAAGCTGTGGCCTTCCCACATAATTTATGCCAGCATAGAGTGATATATAGATGTCTAATAAAGAAGTTTTGTTAATAAAGAAGTTTTGTTACTAAGAAGTGGTCACGTGTTTTATTGGAAGGGAGCGGGAAGAGTGGGGAGTCCCCCCAGTCCCTCAGCAGTGGGCCAAGCTGTCTCTTCCCCCTCCTCCTCATGCTCCTCCCCCTCCTCCTCAACGCGCTGAGATATAGACATGAGGTTGCTCTGACTATCCAGCGACATACTGTCTTCCCCCGCCTCCGTTTCTGATTCCAAAGCGTCTGCCTTTATGCTTTGCAGAGAACTTCTCAAGAGGCATAGCAGAGAAATGGTGACGCTAATGATTGCAGCATCCCCGCTCACCATCTGGGTAGACTCCTCAAATTTTACAAGGACCTGGCAGATGGCTGCCAACCAGGCCCACTCTTCTGTAAATAATTGAGGAGGCTGACTCCCACTGCGCTGCGCAAGTTGGAGTTGGTATTCCACTATAGCTCTACGCTGCTCATAGAGTCTGGCCAACATGTGGAGCGTAGAGTTCCACTGTGTGGGCACGTCGCACAGCAGTCGGTGCACTGGCAGATTAAACCGATGTTGCAGGGTCCGCAGGTGGCAGCGTGCGTGTGGGATTTGCGGAAATGTGCGCAGAGCTGGCCCACCTTTCCGAGCAGGTATGACAAGTGGGGGTAGCTTTTCAGAAAGCGCTGAACCACCAAATTAAACACATGGGCCAGGCATGGCACGTGCGTGAGGCTGCCAAGCTGCAGAGCCGCCACCAGGTTACGGCCGTTGTCACACACGACCATGCCCGGTTGGAGGCTCAGCGGCGCAAGCCAGCGGTCGGTCTGCTCTGTCAGACCCTGCAGCAGTTCGTGGGCCGTGTGCCTCTTCTCTCCTAAGCTGAGTAGTTTCAGCACGGCCTGCTGACGCTTGCCCACCGCTGTGCTGGCACGCCGCGTGACACCGACTGCTGGCGACATGCTGCTGCTGACACATCTTGATTGCGAGACAGAGGTTACGTAGGAGGAGGAGGAGGAGGGTTTAGTGGAGGAAGCATACACCCCCGCAGATACCACCACCGAGCTGGGGCACGCAATTCAGGGGGGTGGGTAGGACGTGAGCTGTCCCAGGCTCTGACTTTGTCCCAGCCTCCACTAAATTCACCCAATGTGCCGTCAGGGAGATATAGTGGCCCTGCCCGCCTGTGCTTGTCCACGTGTCTGTTGTTAAGTGCACCTTGGCAGTAACCGCGTTGGTGAGGGTGCGTACAATGTTGCGGGAGACGTGGTCGTGCAAGGCTGGGACGGCACATCGGGAAAAGTAGTGGCGACTGGGAACCGAGTAGCGCGGGGCCGCCGCCGCCATCATGCTTTTCAAAGCCTCCGTTTCCACAAGCCTATACGGCAGCATCTCTAGGCTGATCAATTTTGCAATGTGCACGTTTAACGCTTGAGCGTGCGTGTGCGTGGCGTCGTACTTGCGCTTGCACTCAAACTGCGGCGCTAGCGACGTCTGGACGATACGCTGAGAGACATTGCTGGATGGGGCCGAGGACAGCGGAGGTGAGGGTGTGGGTGCAGGCCAGGAGACGGTACTGCCTGTGTCCTCAGAGGGGGGTTGGATCTCAGTGGCAGGTTGGGGCACAGGGGGAGAGGCAGTAGTGCAAACCGGAGGCGGTGAACGGCCTTCGTCCCACCTTGTGGGGTGCTTGGCCATCATATGCCTGCGCATGCTGGTGGTGGTGCCTCCCCAGCTGATCTTGGCGCGACAAAGGTTGCACACCACTGTTCGTCGGTCATCAGGCGTCTCTGTGAAAAACTGCCACACCGTAGAGCACCTTGACCTCTGCAGGGTGGCATGGCGCGAGGGGGTGCTTTGGGAACCAGTTGGTGGATTATTCGGTCTGGCCCTGCCTCTACCCCTGGCCACCGCAGTGGCTCGGCCTGTGCCCACACCCTGACTTGGGCCTCCGCGTCCTCGCCCGCGTCCACATCCTATAGGCCTACCCCTACCCCTCAGCATGGTGTATTACCAGTGATTTGATTTCCCAGGCAGGAAAGAAATTGGCGCAAGCCTGCTGTTAAACGTAGCTGGCTGCGTATGTTTTTTGTTAACGTTCTGCACCCACCACACACGTACCCAGAACGCTGAGGACTGACAGAGGCAGGGCACATAGAATTTTTCCCTTTTTTTTTTAAAGAAAAGGCCCACTGACTATATTCAATCAGATAAGAAATCTGTTCCACAGAAATGCAGTTATATGAAGTGCAGCAGAGCGGTGATTTTTCCCAGGAAGGCAGGAAATAAATTGGCGCAAGCCTGCTGTTAAACGTAGCTGGCTGCGTATGAATTTTTTACTATCTCCACCCACCACACACGTACACAGAACGCTGAGGACTGACAGAGGCAGGGCACATACAATTTTTCCCTTTTTTTTAAAAGAAAAGGCCCACTGACTATATTCAATCAGATAATATATGTCTTCTGGCCCTGCCTACACAATTCTCTCCCTGTAGTATTACTGCAGGGCGCAATGCTCTGCACAGCCGATTTTGAAAAAAAAAAAATGCAACACTGCTAACAGCAGCCTGCACAGTACTGCACACGGTTAAATGTGGCCCTAAGAAGGACCGTTGGGGTTCTTGAAGCCTACACTCACTCCTAACACTCTCCCTGCCTAACCACCACTTCTGTCCCTGGACTATTACTGCAGGGCGCAATGCTCTGCAGACAGCCGATTTTGAAAAAAAAAAAATTGTGCAACACTGCTAACAGCACCCTCCACAGTACTGCACACGGATAGATGTGGCACTGAGAAGGACCGTTGGGGTTCTTGAAGCCTACACTCCGTCCTAACACTCTCCCTACAGCAGCACCAGCAGCAGCACTTTCCCTCAGCTAACTCAGTCACAAGGCATCTGAGGCGAGCCGCGGGAGGGGCCGACTTTTATACTCGGGTGACATCTGATCTCCCCAGCCACTCACTGCAGGGGGGTGGTATAGGGCTTGAACGTCACAGGGCCAGAAATTCAATTGGCCAGAAAAGCGCTCTAACGTCTCAGAGAGGAAACTGAAAGTAACCCGAACATCGCGTGGTACTCGTTAAGAGTAACGAGCATCCCGAACACCCTAATATTCGCCCGAGCATCAGACGAGTACGTTCGCTCATCTCTAATTGTAACATATTTTAAATATGATCCTTAATTTATGATTATGATGGCACTGGTTATTAACAGGCTTTTCTAATATGCATATGCATATTTTATAATGTTTGTGTACAATATATTTTTAAATGAGATATAATTGGTTAACAACATTTTATCTATACAGTATTATACTGGTAGATGGTTTTAGGGAAAGGTTTTAAGAATGAATTTATAATAATGATGAAAAGAATTCTATCTCCAGTGTATGACTGAGGGCGGAGCACTTAGATAAATCCTGTTGAGATCACAGGATGGTCAATAAAGTTGATAGAGAAATTGAGACGCACCTTGCGGTCCAAACTAAATCGGGTGATGATTCACGTTAGAAAGAGGGGAATCCCTCCCACATCCATTACGTCATGAATTGGAAGGCGGAAGATGTAACTGTGTAACAATGTATTAAACTTCACAAAGTCACAATAATAGTTCTGAAACACGTAGCGGAATAAAAGATTTTATCAATAGAAGTTTCGTAGTTCATAATGGCGCGGGTAGGTTTTAAATAGTATATAGTGATATTCCTGAACTGGCTTTGCCTGAGAGCAAAAGCCTGTGTTACCCTGGACGCCTCTTCCCCACCAAGGAGAAAGTGGACAGAAAAAGAAACTTCCTAAAGCCGACTTGGACAACAGGTGCCGGAGGGTTCTCCCAGTGAGATGAATTAACCTTTCGAGCACCAGGTGAGTTACATATTCACCTTCCACTTTTATTTATATACATATAATTGCTTGAGGCACATTCTGATGTTATATAATTTCTTTCTGGTGACGGGGCTTTAAATACCCTTCCTCCAGCAAAGCGAGCGCTGTGATTGGATCGTGCGCCAGCCAGTCATAGCCGGCGTTCGATCCTATCACAGTGCTCGCTTTGTTGGAGGCGGGGTATTCAAAGCCCCGTTTACCAGACAGAACTGATACGAGGGGGTGCTGATAAGTCTTTGGCTTTGTGTTCTTTTTTTGTTTCTATGGTAACGAATGTTACATCACATGAAAGCCTTATATGTCTAATATATGTTTTCAAAATTTTTTGTTTGTAGCTTATGGCAACAGTGATCTAGGTAGTCGGGGAAACAAAATGGTGGAGTCTAAGGCGATATTCACAGCAAATGAGAGCAGAGGAGTGATAAAATTCTTGTTTCTGCAAGGAAAGTCCGTAAATGATATTCATGGTGATATGTCACAGACATTTGGGGATCAATGCCGTTCATATTCTACAGTTAAGAACTGGGTTGCCAAATATAAAACGGGCAACTTCAGCACCAATAATGAGGAACGTCCTGGACGACCGAGAGAGGTTGTTGTCCTGGAGATCGTCGATGCTGTGCACAACCTCATACTGGAGAATCAGAGAATTTCAGCTAAAGGAATAGCAGACATCATGGGGATTTCTCGTGAACGTGTTTGTGTCATTATCCATGAACATTTGAACATGAAGAAGCTATCTGCAAAGTGGGTCCCCAAATGTTTGACAAAAGATCAGAAAAGCATGCGAGTGAAAACTTCCCAGTCCATTTGTCAGCGTTTCCAGACTGATAAGAACTTCTTGGATCGACTGGTCACTATGGATGAGACCTGGATTTATTTGTATGACCCTGAAACCAAGGAGCAGTCAATAGAGTAGAGGCACAGTGGTTCTCCTCGCCCAAAGAAGTTCAGGGTGCAAAAATCAGTCACTAAGGTGATGGCTTCTGTGTTCTGAGATAAGGAGGGCGTGCTACTAGTGGACTACCTTCAAAATGGTTCCACCATCAATTCAAGGTATTACATTGAACTTTTGGACCAATTGAAGGCAGCTCTGAAGGCCAAAAGGCGTGGCAAGCTGTCCAAAGGAATCTTGTTCCTGCAAGACAACGCCTCTGCTCACACTGCACAAGCAACCACGGCAAAACTGGTGGAGCTAGGCTTCCAGCTGGTTGACCACCCACCTTATTAACCAGATCTAACTCCCTCCAACTCTCATCTGTTTTCAAACCTGAAGAAACACCTCAAGAGTACCAAAATTCACACCAATTCTGATACCATGGCTGGTACGGATGACTGGTTTGAGGCACAACCGAAATCCTTCTTTTCGCAAGGCTTACAGAACTTGGAATACCGATGTAAGAAGAGTGTTGATATCAGTGGAGAGTATGTGGAATAAATGTAAAGTTTCATCTTCCTATCTTGTTTCTTTCTGGGTAAAGCCAAAGACTTATCAGCATGGCCTCTGTGATAAATTCTTGTAGATCAATCATATAATTGCTGTAATGTCTCAAATGATACTGTTAAGCCAACATAGCCACATCATGTGGGATACAAGTATGAATAGAAACCGCATCACGTCCTATCCAAAAAAAACTGAGAAGACCAACTTTAGGCTCAGAATTCCTGTGGACACCTGTGTAGTCATGAATGTACCCAGGAGCTTGCCGTACCAGAGGCTGCAAGAGTCCCAATCCAATTTGGCAAAAATCTGATCGATCACGGTGAACAGCAGTACTTAGATCAGCATATGAAATGCTAGTCTGAGTGATTATGCTCCATTGCTTCTCGGCAGAAAATATCCTTGATATGGCAGCTTATGGAGGCACCATAAGGCAGCACACAGTGCTTACAGCTCTACCTTGTACACAAGTCCTTCAAAATGCTAAATTCTAAAGAAAGCATAAAACTAAATTATGTACCCATCAAAAGTATTAACATTGATTATGTTTTGTGCAAACATTCTGAAAGACCGTCTGCTGGTGAACCAATTATCTTTTGTGGGTTCATTATTATTTTTTTGGCTGAAGCCTTTGTTTGTTTATCCAAGCTCCTTTTAATGTATATTGCCCCCTCCATACATTACTCATATAACATGATGATTATCTTGCTGGGTACAAGCAGGATGTACATTTTTAAGAGCCCTGCATAAAGCATTTAAAGGGGTTGTCCCGCGAAAGCAAGTGGGGGTAAGCACTTCTGTATGGCCATATTAATGCACTTTGTAATATACATTGTGCATTAAATATGAGCCATACAGAAGTTATTCACTTACTTGTCTCCGTCCTCGCGCTGTCTCTGTGTCCCCGTCGCCATGGTGCCGTCTAATTTCTTCTTCACCAGTCCGTTTTAGACGTGCTTGCGCAGTCTCTTCTCTTCCCTCTGTGAACGAGCCTCTCCAGCGTGCCCACGCGATACAGCTCATCTGCGCATGCGCAGACGAGCTGTCACTGCACGGGAGCGCGCAGGGGCGGCTATTCAGTTCCCGGCGTCCCTTTAAACACGGGTGAAGGAGCAGTCTAGCCTTTCACCCCGAATCAGCAGCAGCCAGATGGGACCATCCAGGAGCAGCCAGCCGGGACCATCTAGGAGCAGCCAGCCGGGACTATCCAGGAGCAGCCAGCCGGACTATCCAGGAGCAGCCAGCCGGGACAACCGACCAGCAGCCAGCCGGGACAATCGATCAGCAGCCAGGAGCCACACGGGACCAGCAGCCGGGAGCCACACGGGACCAGCAGCCGCCAGCCGGGACGAACACAATCCAAGCCGTGCAGCTGCCTGGGTAAGTGAGGTGTCTGTGATGCTGTGGGCGCTGGGGGGGGTGAGGTGTCTGGGGTGCTGTGGGCGCTGGGGGGGGGGGGTGAGGTGTCTGGGGTGCATGAATAAATGCATGGCTGGATATGTGTGCATAAGTGCGTGCGGATGCATGGATGGATGAGGCTGAATGAATGAATGCATGCATGGATGTGTGCAGGCCGCATGAGCGTTGGGATGAGGCCGCAAGGGCGGATGTGTTTGTACGTGATGATGGGTGCATAAGTCTGTGTGGATGCATGGATGGGGCCGCATGGGCGGATGTGTGTAGGCCGCATGGGCGGATGTGTTTGTACGTGATGATGCGTGCATAAGTCTGTGTGGATGCATGGATGGGGCCGCATGGGCGGATGTGTGTAGGCCGCATGGGCGGATGTGTTTGTACGTGATGATGCGTGCATAAGTCTGTGTGGATGCATGGATGGGGCCGCATGGGCGGATGTGTATAGGCCGCATGGGCGGATGTGTTTGTACGTGATGATGCATGCATAAGTCTGTGTGGATGCATGGATGGGGCCGCATGGGCGGACGTGTGTAGGCCGCATGGGCGGATGTGTTTGTACGTGATGATGCGTGCATAAGTCTGTGTGGATGCATGGATGGGGCCGCATGGGCGTTGGGATGAGGCCGCAAGGGCGGATGTGTTTGTACGTGATGATGCGTGCATAAGTCTGTGGATGCATGGATGGGGCCGCATGGGCGGATGTGTGTGTGGTTGTGTGTGTGTGTATAGGGATGGATGCATGCATGTATGTGTATGTGCAGATGGATGGATGTGTCTGTTGGTCTGTATCTGTGGGTGGGTGGGTTGGTTGTTGTAGCTTAGCATCTCTGTTGATCTACACCTTCTTGTCTTTAAAATGCAGAGCGTACACGTCGGAGCGCATCGGTGGCCATTGGAGATTCCAGGGTTTGGACTCGTGATATTCTTCCGAAGTTACTGCAGGAGGGTGAGTATTTGCACCACATTTTCTTTCCCACACACAGCAGATCAGTCACTTTAAAACACAAAATCACAATGCCTAGCTGCGTGGTTCCAACTTGCACTACATACTGGAAGAAGGGAGGCGAAAGTGCTTGTCTTCATGTCTTTCCAACGAAATCGAAAAAACAAGACTTTGGCTACAGCAGGCTCCTCACATCTTTGTTGACGTTGAAGAGTGGCTTACTAAGATTTCCCCAAAAAAAGATTCTTACAGTTATCGTTTGTGCAGCAAACATTTCTTGGAGGATTGCTACATAACAGTCGGCGACCGTAAAAAATTGAAGCCCAATGCTGTGCCAAGTATATTCCCAACAGCGTTGGAAATTGAGACCCGGTTAGCGAAGAAAGGTGAACCTTCAAGAAAACGCAGAAGAATTGGGGAGACGCAGCAGCCAGAAAGTTCAGCCACAGAAACTTCGAGGGAAGAAACTTCGCACAAAGAATCTACCCTGGTTGCACCTAGCGCGGTTCAAGAAATGACAGTCGACGTGTATCTACAAGGTGATGAAACACAGCTAGAAATTCCTATGACAGTAATCAGTGAAGGTTGTACAGTAGATGCAAAGGTAATTGTCAATTTCAAAAGACAGTTTGAGCAAAGAGAAACCGACAACGAAGCAAGCAATGCAGGGAGGGGTAAATGCAAGGCCTGTCAAGCAGCGGCAAATAAATCGCAACACAGGACACAACTCCAGTCAAGAAGCATTGGCATCCAATGCAATGAAGTAGAAGCCAGTCCACACCGGAATCCAATTTCATTTAAAATCCCACAGGGCACTCCGTGCTCTTCTACACCATTAAAATCCAATATGGGTAATACTGCCTTCCAAGAGATACCAGAAGAGAGCCCAATATCCAAAACAGCCAATGAGGCCGATAGAATCAATATGCAACCCTCAAGTTGCAATATTGCTTCTACTTTTGAGGAAAGCCTTTCAAGTGTTTTTTCTGATGATCAAAACGACTCGACATTCAAAGCATCGCAAGCATCGGAGAGTTCCGGTAGTGAGGATTTTGCCATTCCTTCTGATTCCAATAACCCCTTGAGCTACCCCTTACCAGAATTTGTAACCTTAGCTCCAACAGAGATGGACCCATCCGCTGAAGAAAAGTACATAGTTTTCAAAAGCTCCTTGATGGGTTTATTTTCAATGATCCCTTGCCCTTACCGAAATCAATGCTTTCTTAAACTAACTCATGTCAAGATTTTCCCAAAGGGATCAATGGTAATTGTGAAATCTTTCTGTGAAAGAGGCTACACCTGCAACTTGTGGCGAAGCCAACCACTCATCCACAATTGCCCGGCGGGGAACATTTTACTTGCTTCCAGTGTCCTTCTTAGCGGATCTAATTTTGCAAAAGTTAGTAATATGCTACATATTCTGAAACTTCAAGGAATCTCAAAAACCACTTTCTACCGCCACCAACATCACTTATTATTCTCAGTGATAGATAATCATTGGATGCAGCAGAGGGCAAATCTAATAGCAGAAATGAAATCAACACCCTTGTATTTAGCTGGCGATGGGCAATCCGATAGCCTGGGTTTTTCAGCAAAGTACACCGTTTATACTTTTTTGGAGTTGAAGAGCAAAAAAATTGTGGGCTTCACGGTGGAACAACTTGTTCCACCTGCTTCGTCAGTTTCGCTCGAAACCACTGCATTCCGGAAAACACTACTTGAATTGATCGCCGATGAATTAAACATTCAAATAGTCACAACTGATCGGCATGTCTCCATACGTAAGGTAATGCGCCAGGAATTCCCAGAAATTATGCATGAATTTGATGTCTGGCATGTGGCCAAAGCTGTCGGCAAGCAGTTGCTTGTGGCTTCCAAAAGCACACACTGCGCAACCATTTCCCCGTGGATATCGAGCCTCAAAAATCATCTGTGGTGGTGTTCGCATACCAGTCAAAAAAATCCCGAATTACTGGTAGAAAAATGGAAATCGGCAACAAATCACATTATCAACGTTCACGAGTGGGAGAACAATGCCCAATATCACCGCTGCAGTCACGCCCTTCTTGAACCAACCACCGCTTGGTTAGCCCCTAACACTACAGCACATACCAAATTCAAAACCGTGGTTCTGAAAACAAGTTTACTGAAAGACATCCGCCATCTTTCCAATTTTTGTCACACTGGCGATTTGGAGATTTTTCACGCAAGTGTATTGAAATACAGGCCCAAACGAATTCATTTTTTTAATGACGGAATGGTGGCTAGAACTCAACTTGCTGTTCTAGACCACAATTACAACGTAGGTAGGATTCAAAAGCTCAGAAAAACGCAATCAGAAGACGGGATAGAGGACCGGAAGTGTTACCGAGTGGAGTACTCAAAAGCACGGAAGCAGTGGATTTTGAAAGCTCTTTATGAGCCTAAGTCCATTGCATTTGTATTTGACATAATTCGTGAGATTGTGATGTTCGCCAAAGGTGAGATGTCCATCTCCTGGCATTCAAAATCCTCAGAATTCCCTCATAATATTGCACCTGTTGTGAAACCCAGTGAAGAGGAATTGGTTCACAAATTTCAAAGTCGATTTCCAAGGTAATCAAGAAAAAATTTTGGTGGGTATAAAAAAAAAAACAAAAAACCAACACACTTTAACGAAAAATTTAGTAATATTTTTGTATCATGTGCAACCATTGTTTCATGTCTGTCTATTGTAAATAAGTGAACTACAATTTTCAACGGTTCGTCTGTCTCTTTTATCTGTGTCTCTTTATTACTTACTTTGTCTTTTGTATAGTTTACATGTGCGTTGCAATCTTATTTCCATGTGTGTATAGTGATATTTATTTAACATTTTGGTCACTTATCCTTATTTATTTCCTATGCCCTCTAGTCCCTTTTGTTAATCGCATTAACATCCCTTTTTACTCTTTGCAATCATCTGCATAAAATGTCTTTTTTGTATAGAATGTATAACTGGTACAATGTGAAATGTTGCCGGTCTTATCCCATAAATCCTATGCATTTTTCCACGGGTGTTTCTAACTAATTTTAAATTTATTAATTTTTTAAATTTTGTAAAAAATTCGGTCCTTTACGGTAGAATTTTTAGTTAGGGAATTTTTAATTTTTTTAGATTGGTCTCGCAAGAGAATGAGGATCCTTGTCGTGGATTGCGGGCTTACGGTAAAATGACCAAATTAATGACACTCGTATTTAAAAGTATAGCCATAATATTTATAAAATGTTTTTGCACAAAAATTCTTAATTTGGTCATTTTATTAACCAATACCTCATTGCAAATTTTTTTTGATGTAAGTTATTGTACTAACATGACTTACAAAGTAGGTGCATGTGTTTGCGAATACATACGCACGCGCACCTTGTCCAAGTGTCCACTTGTCCAAGTGTACAAGCGTACATGTGTACATGGTTACGTCTGTCTGGGAGATATATATATTTATATATATAATCTCTCTCATACACACCCACGCAGACGTATGCATATATGTATGTATTACACACATACACACACACCTGTGGGTATGTTACATACATGCATACATAGACATACACGCGTATACTATATATATGTGTGTACACGCATATATACCCACACATATTTTGGTGAAGAAAACTATTTGTTCCATCACACCATCGATGTTGGGAGTGCATTGCAGCTATTACAGTACTTTCTGCTGAGACTTCAGCACTCGACAGCTCCCTGCTATAACGAAGCCTTGCCTCGCTGTGCAGGGGAAAGGTTCAGCACTGGACAGCTCCCTCCTCCCTTATAGAGACCTGCAAAGGAATACACAGGCAGGCAGGCAGAAAAACAGATAGAGGCAGACAGATAGAGAGAGAGAGAGAGAGAGGCAGACAGATAGATAGAGAGAGGCAGACAGATAGATAGAGAGAGGCAGACAGATAGATAGAGAGAGGCAGACAGATAGATAGAGAGAGGCAGACAGATAGATAGAGAGAGGCAGATAGATAGATAGATAGAGAGAGGCAGATAGATAGAGAGAGGCAGACAGATAGATAGAGAGAGGCAGATAGATAGAGAGAGGCAGATAGATAGAGAGAGGCAGACAGATAGAGAGAGGCAGATAGATAGAGAGAGGCAGACAGATAGATAGAGAGAGGCAGACAGATACACAGGCATACAGATATATATGTGTGTCAAAATACATACACACACAACCCACAGTTTGTGTGTGTATATATTATACACACTAACATACGCATATGTAGTCATGTATATACATAATGATAAAACGATTAGTGATTATAGTCGAGACGTTCCAAATAAAAAAACCACACACTATATTTCACAAAAAAATGTATTAACATTTTAAAATCTGTAAAGCCTGAATACAAAATTGCACAAATTAAAACATCCTACAAGTTCAACTGGAAATCCAAATTGCTTTCAGTCGGGTCCATGTAGAACTGGAAACCAGTGTAATTTCCTTGCGGATCAGGGTAAGCTGTCCGTATTGATTTAATCACACACGCTGGTATGGGGATTCTATTGTTTTTCCCCAAGAATCCATGTATCCACGCTGTATAAGAGCGATATGCGCCCACACGCATAACCCTAAGAAAAAACGAAAGGAAATATATTAATATTTCTAAACTTATTAAAAAAATTTTAATAGTCTACATGAAAACAAAAAATAAAAAGACGCATTGATATCTTATGTTTTTCCATGTTGCCTTTTTCACTAACCTTTTTTCCTTTTCAAATAAACTTTTTCCTTTGTTAAAAATTATACTTGCATTGTCTTGTGTGTTGTACAATAAAATTGTAATAAATACCTATTGTTTGTGGTGTCGTACTGTCTCCGGGTGACCAGTGCAGATAGTCTTATCGCGTGTTCTATGTTTTCGCGCACAAGCGCATACTGAGCAAATAACGGATGTTGTGTAACACATACGCAAGCTTCTGGTAACATCTGTAGGACTACTTCGTGTTCTCGACAACAGACACACTCCGCCACTGTGGGCATGCAAATGCACTGCCCACAGTGACACCACTCTTTGTTGGCAAGCCTGCCATGGGGATCTTCAGTGGATCCTGAAGCACCCGCTTCTGGTGCACCCTGCGGATCGTTTTGAAAACACTGGAGACTGCTTATGTCCGCCTGAGCATATAGCGAGTCTGCCAGTTGTTGTTGAACCTAAGAAGGGATTAATATGAAGAATACTGTATTTAATGTTTTAGGAAAAAAGGAAGGGGTACATTTTTAATTGTATGGTGTTGCTGAAAGCGGCATGATCATCCTTATTAGGCAGGGCACAGATTCCTGTATGTATATGTGCATACATACACAGACGTACGTACGAGTTTGTATGTATATACACAGATGTACGTACGTGTTTGTATGTATATACTGACTTACGGGTGTGTATGCATTAACACGTACACGCGTGCGTACCAGTGTATGCCTAAACACGTACACGCGTGTGTCTGTGTGTATATATATATATATATATATTAAATATAATGTGTGTGTACACACGTAATTAAGTGTGACTGTATATACACATACACTCGTTCCTACGTGTGACTGTATATACACATACACTCGTTCCTACGTGTGACTGTATATACACATACACTCGTTCCTACGTGTGACTGTATATACACATACACACGTACGTTCGTGTGTATATACATACACACGCGCATGTGTGTATATACACACACACACGTGTGTATGTATATACACAGGTGTGTGTATGTATATACACATATACACAGGTGTGTGTATGTATATACACACACACACACGTGTGTGTATGTATATACACACATGAAATAATGTATTGAAATAATAAATTGTACAGGACTGATGCATAGTTGCGGTTTCAAACAATAAACAAAAAAATTTTATACATATTTCAACACATACCGCCGAATAATGCCGAGTTTCGGGGAAATCCTCATCATTTTCCTCGCTATCAGATTAAAAGTCCTGCTAAAAAAAAAAAAAAATGTATTCTGTTTATTACCATTGGTTTGCTGCAACCTTTCTATTTTCAGCAAAAACTTACCTCTCCAAAAGAATCGGATGAATAATCAAGCTCCTCAAATTCAAGATCTTCCTGGTACATGTTTGTTCTTGAATTGTACTACAAAAAAACTTTTAAAAAAACAAAAAAACACCAAGTTAGTGGCACTTCAATAACAGTTATGGAAGCAGCAGCATTTTCTAATAACAATCTTTTAAAGGTCCATGGCAGGCATAATTTAGGCAAATTTTAGATTGATTACTGGGCGATTGTGGACAGATTGTTGATAGCTAGCATTATCCGCAGTCTGTAGGCAGATAGCATGCATATTGTATGTAGAATGCAGGTTAATAGTGTCGATTGAAGGCAGTGTTTGTGTGTAGATTGCATGCAGATGCTATGTCTATTCCATGCAAATTTTCCGAAGATTGCATGATAATTGTATGAATGAATTGTGCGGAATGTATGCTGATTCAAAGCGGTTTGCAGTCACATGCACATTGCAGCACATGGCAGGCACATGGAAGCACACGGCAGGCACAAAAAAAAAAAAAAAGGCAGGCACATGGAAGCATACGGCAGGCACAAAAAAAAGCAGCAAACGGAAGCACACGGCAGGCACATGGAAGCACACGGCAGGCAAATGGAAGCACACGGCAGGCCCCAAAAAAAAAAGAAGCACACGGAAGGCACAAAAAAAAAACAAAAAAAACATGGAAGCACACGGCAGGCACATGGAAGCACACGGCAGGCACAAAAAAGAAAAAAAAAAAAAAGGACATGGCAGGCACACGGAAGCACACGGCAGGCACAGAAAAAAAAGCAGCACATGGCAGGCACACAGAAGCACACGGCAGGCACATGTTAGAACCCGGCAGGCACATGGAAGCACACAGCAGGCACAAAAAAAAAAAAGGGAAGCACACGGCAGGCAAAAAACAAAATAAAACAAAAAAACACATGGAAGGCACACGGCAGGTATATGGAAGCACACGGCAGGCACAAAAAAACGAGAACACGCCAGGCACATGGAAGCACACGGCAGGCACCAAAAAAAAAACCCCTGGCAGGCACACGGCAGGCACATAAAAGCACACGGCAAGCACAAAAAAATAAAATAAAATACACTGCAGGCACATGAAAGCACACGGCAGGCACAAAAATAAAGAAAAAAAAAAAAAGCCGGCACAAAAAAAAAAGAAAAAAAAAATACACGGCAGGCACATGAAAGCACACGGCAGGCACAAAAATAAAGAAAAAAAAAAAAAAAGCCGGCACAAAAAAAAAAAAAAAAAAAATACACGGCAGGCACATGAAAGCGCACGGTAGGCACAAAAAAAAAAAAATAAGCACATGGCAGGCGAATGGAAGCAGGCGGCATGCACAATAAACACTGCAGTCGCGATAGCAGCACACAGCAGGAAAAAAAAAATGCAGCACATGGCAGGCACTATAAAAATGTAAGACACATTACTATACAGGGCATGCACAATACATTTTTCATGCACAGACTCACTGCATAAGGCAATGATCCTGTGCTAATAAAAGCATGAAAGAGTACCGCGGAAAGGTGCACTTACCTGCGCTTCTGTGTGGTCAAGAGATGGGAGAAACAGCTGTTTGCTGTTTTCTCCGGTAGACTCCACCTCCCGCTGTGACGCTTTCTGCCGACCAGCCAATGTGGCGGCTGGAGCGGCGTTTCATTCATTTGCAAGTGCACGCCTCCACCGATGACGTCAGTCACCTGCTCACGTGACCGGCGTCTCGGGAGCGCGCATGAAGGCCTCCAGGAAGAGCGAGCATTGCACCGTGGAACGCACCCAGGGACAACGCAGGCGCCATCTTACATGGAGAAGTTTAAAAGTTATTATTTCTGCTAAACTGTAAGTAGGATGCGGTTTATAACCGCTCAAAAGGGCTGCTTTATGACGGGGGGTGACAGGGGGAATGGGCTAATAATATAAAATTTTGCGGTTTTGCCTCGGGACAACCCCTTTAAAACAAATTAAATTTCAGAAAAGCTTTGGGAGCTCAAGATGAATGTTTATGCGAAATCCAAGAAGCTGTTGTACAAACAGGTAAACTAAACATAATAATTCAAACTAATTGACTTTGAAGTTAATTTTTGTTTATTTAGCATCTATGAAAATATACCTACTTATCTTAACTCTAAGCTGCTCCATTACTTTACTGGGAATATAAAGTTTTGTGCTTAGCTTAAAGCCATATATAAAAGTTCTTCTAAATGTATATAGTATGATCATTTTCCTTAGGACTCTAAAATGTGGCAAAAAATGCCATTCTCACACCGTTATCCTACCAGCTGCAGGGTGTATTTTTTAGTGCTGTGCCACAGCTGCTGCAGAACATCAAAATATACACTATCAAAATAATTTTCAGACATGAATGTCTCTTTACTTCTAAGGCCGGAATCACACAGGCGAGAAACTTGCGCCAGTTTTCTGCGATGCAAGAGCCCGGAAAATGACACAACTATGAAATGTATTTTTTTCAATGTGTTTATTCCCATGTGCGACTTTTCTCTTTATGTGATCCTGCGAGAATTAAAAACCGCAGCATGTCCTGTCTTGTTTCAGAATGGTATGTCTTCTTGCCCATGTGTTCCTAAGGACCCTCTGTATTCTCGCATTGCCTTGTGTTGTCTTGCAATGTTTCTGTGATGCATTTTCATGCGTATTGCTATGGGAATATATGCAAATTTAAGCGGACGTGCTCATCAGCTTCTTAGCAGTGTGGAGGCCTGTTTGGAGCAGCGTGGAGGCAGGAGTTGTTGGCAACTTTCAAAAACACGACATACATTTATATAGACGAGGAGCACTTGATCTATCTGGTGCAGGGGCACCCCATCCTGTGGTACATCAGGAGAGTGGAGTACCATATCAGGAGCCGGAGGGACTTGGTGTAGGAGGAAGTTGCAGAGCTTCTTTTAGGGAAGCAGTGGGAGTCCCCACACTCCCTCCACAATACTGATGCCAGCCATAAGCCCCGTTCCCTGCAAATGATGCAACAGGATACCCGCCTGTATCACATCTTGTATCCAAGCTAAAGGCAGCCCAATAGGTTACTAGAGCCTCCATGCCCCCCTGTATCACAATTTGCATCCAAGCTAGAGGCAGCCCAACAGAGTACTAGAGCCTCAATGCCCCCGTATCACATCTTGTATTCAAGCTAGAGGTGGTACAACAGGGTACTAGAGCCTCCATGCCCACCCATATCCCATCTTGCATCCAGGCTAGAGGCGGTACAACAGGGTACTAGAGCCTCCATGCCTGCCCATATCACATCTTTTATCTAAGCAGGAGATGGTACAACGGGGTACTAGTGCCTCCATAGCCACCCATATCATATCTTGCATCCAAGCTAGAGGTGGTACAACAGGGTACTAGAGCCTTCATGCATGCTGTACCACATATTGCATCCAAGCTAGAGGCCGTACAACAGGATACTAGAGCCTCTATGCCCACCGTTATCACATCTTGTATGCAAGCTAGAGGCAGTACAACAGGGTATTAGAGCCTCCATGCTGCCCTTATCACATCTTGTATGTAAGCTAGAGGTGGTACAGCAGACTACTAGAGCCTCCATGAGAAGGAAATATATATATCCTTGTAGGTAGATAAGAGAAAACAATGGAATATATACATTTATATAGATATAGTTATGTGTCTTTCTTTTTATATGTATACTAACTTTATTCTCATATGTACTAACTCTATGAAAAACTTAATACTTCGCCTTACATCAGATATGCCAAGATGCTTTGCAAGGCAAACAGAGAAAGAATGTCCAAAGAAACTGGATGAAGGTTAAAGTGAAGGAGAGAAGAGATATGGAGAATGCATGCTTAGCTGCTTTTTTAGAATTGAGTGGGTGATTCTTTGCACTGGAGTTAATTGAATATGTGATTTTCTGTACATAAGCCAGAGGCGCCATATCAAGATAACGACTGTTCAACTATGCATCTGAACTTTCACTATCTCAGGCCGGAAATCCGGACTTTCCATATATGGTTATACGGTGGAGTTGAGCCAATGAGCTCATCACCCATTTCTAGTTATGAGACCAAAGGGTATAAGATCCCATGTAATCTGTAATAAAGCGCGCGGCGCAGTCATGTCCCCGTGTGAGGAACTATACCAGACTTCCGTGTGTGGTGTTTTCTTCCTTACCGCCGGCAGCGGGGCAAGTGGGGTGGGCCTGATTGGTGCTGTACTTAGAATTTCTCTGACAAATGGTGCCGAAACCCGGGACGACAAAACCGGAGCCGTGCAGCCCTGTCCACCCGGATCCACGCTACGGGGAAGCCGTCCTGCTGCAAACCGAGCCTGATCAACTCACAGAACTCCAGGTAAGACCAGCATATATTTATGTTGTGTTTTACACTGCGAGTCTTGCAGCAGGAGGGACTATCTGTGTTTTGTGACCGGACGGGTTGGGTTAAGAGTTCTACACGGTAACTCGTGTGGGCTTCGGGTTTGCCGTCATGGACCACTGACCGTGATATGCGCACCAATCGCTCACCCAGAAACTAGTCTGTAGTCTATTTGTACTTTGAAGTCCATAGTGTTTTAACAATAGTGGAGATTGTTGTATCTGCAGAATTTTTTTTCCTCTTACTTTTCATTTTGTCTCATAGTAGAAGGGACCCTCGGTTTTAGTTTAGTTAGTTAATGGTTTAGCAGAGGAGGAGATGCACTCTATGAGATAGGTCTCATAGAAGAAGGGACCCTCGATTTTAGTTTAGTTAGTTAATGGTTTAGCTGAGGAGGAGATGCACTCTATGAGATAGGTCTCATAGAAAAAGGGACTCTCGGTTGTTTTGCCTTATATATGGGGCTAACGATTTGATTTCAGAGAGATGCATTCTGTGAGGCTGGTTCCATAGGAGAAAGGACCCTCGGTTGTTTTGCCGGTATATAAGGGGCTGACAATTTGGAATTAAGAGGGATGCACTCTATGGAGCGTGTTATTATTATTGTTGTTGTTCTAATATGCGTAAGATCTTATTAAAGAAGACAGAGCCCTTTATGGGCCGCCGCCGTGCGGATCAATTGGTGGAGGAGAGACAGGAGTTCCAATGTGTAAAATGTAAGAAAACTTATGAAAATGTGTAACAAGGACCCGCACGGTAGATTACAGCATGGTGTCTGGGAGGAGGTCTTTAGGACCAAGAAGCGTGCCTTGAAAGACCAAGGTTTGCTAGAAAGTGCTGGAGTGAGGAGGAGAGAGAGACAGTCAGAGAAAGTTAAGTATGTACACATTATTTGTTTAGTAAAGTATCCGTAAGTGAAATGTTGGAAAGTACAGTAAGTGATCAAGAGGGTGTCGGGAGAGTGTCTATTGAAGGTTACATTGGCAGTTAGGTAGGGAGAGAAATATGGGGAACAAGCAAAGTCGAGAAGAAGGTTACAATGCATGTGATTTGTTGGCAAAGAGAGAGGAAAAGGTGTATAATATGTATAATCCATACTAGATGGATATATATATGTGTATATATGTATATACTGTATGTGCAAATGGTTAACTGAGCTTGCTTTTAGATGAGAAAGATTGTTTACATGAAGCTGCAGAGCTTGTGTTTAGTTTTCAAGGTCAAGCGATAACAAAGTAGAGAGAATGAAATAATGACCCTGGAAAATATCTTTGCTTGCTTAAATGGAATGAAAGCTTATAATGAATTTAATTAATTATACTGTCTTACAAGGCAGGAAATATAGCAATTTCTAAGGTATATTCTTACTTATACAGGGGTTGAAAATGCAAAACAACTCAGTCAGTGAATGCATATTCGGAGAGATAACAGTTGGTTTTACAAAGGTGGGGGCTTTCAGATTTCACTCCAAACTCAGGGTCACAGAAACTAAAATACTTTAGCGTTTAATATAGCATATAATAGCTTCAGTAAATAAGAAAGAGAGAATGTCTCAGTCACTCAGCAAACTTTTTTCACATAATTTGTCAAAGATAGCGCTCATTCACAATCTCATCTCAATAGAATCATGTACTTTATAACATTATAGCACTCACCTCAATGTTTTTCAACTGATGTATGTTTGTTAGTCAAACTTTTTTTTGTCTGTGCGTCTGTGTGTACTGGGACACCTTCAATAGGGGGTGACGGAGCAGACTTGAGCGCATGGATGGATGAAAGTTAATGCCCAGTGCTCAGGCTGTGATGAATGTGGGATGTGTGATGCAGATATTGACTAGGGATGGAGGTCCCCCCCATGCATGGGACTTTACTTGGTTGTGATGTGGATGCTTGGACGGTTAAGCTGAAATGAAGGTGTGAAAAAAAAAGACGCAAGCGACCAATATCGAAGGGGTGGAGCTAGATGATGTAAAGGACGTAATGTTTCATCCCTCTTGTCCACAAGGGAGGGGGTGAGGATCTTGAGCAGCTAGTAAAAGTTTTTTTGTTTTTTTTTCTCTCTCTCAAATTTGATAAGACATTGCAGGCAGGATCAGATTAATAATGAATTTGCTTAAAGGATATCACATTTCCAATATTAATAGATGTTTGTAGATTATTCTGCCCCGATGTAACTCATGTCTCTGTTATTGGTGCTAACATCTTACAGGCCTTATCTGCATCCATCAAATCTTTTTACAATGTGATACTACCTTGAACTCGGCTACTCTTCTTACAATTGAGTATCCTGGTTCAAAGGGGGGGGGGAGGAGGAGAAGGCATAGGTGATCTAGGTATTGCAAATCAGCCATTTTTAAATTTTTTGCAACAAGATTCTGATCTTTTTGAAATAGAATATCAGCCTGATTGTCTAGCATTGATGCAACAAGAAAATTTAAGTTTTAAAAAGTTACTGAAAGCCCTTGTTAACAATGCATATTTTGAGTTGTTTTTTATAGATGGTACCAGGGTGATTGACGACTCCACACTGGATATGTAGTGGTCACACAACAAGATGTCCTAAAAGCAGAATGCTCCGCATGTCGCAGTACAAGAAGCGGAACTAAAAAGGCCATCACTGAGGCGAGTAGAGTGGCCACAGGTAAGACGGCAACCTTTTACACTGACTACTAGAGCCTCCTTTCAAGGGGTCAGTTTTTCACAATAAATTATCCTTTTGCACTGATATTGTAATCACTTACTTGTATCAAATATCAGAGAGAAAGTTTCATTCCATTCCAACAACTTCTCTTATGGGAGAGATTGTTTTTTGACAATGAGTGTACATGGCGGATTCTAAATCTGTATGTGGGTTTTGAGAGCAGAATTCAACCTTTAAGACCTAAGGCAAACTGCACCAAAATCCATGGCAAAATTCTTACCATTTTGTTTTTTCATTAAACTAAGCTTTTTATGAAGGGGTAGAAGAAGAACATCTTTTGGGTCCACAAGAGGCTCAGCAACGACATTTTTCTCGGCAGAGTCAAGATTTATTGCAGGCCAGTCCGCTTGAATGTAATTTGATTTCCTATCCCTACTCCAAGTGCTGCAGACCTCTTTTCAAATATTTTCCTATCCCTACTGTCCCACATACATAAAAAGCAACAGTATTTAGTGTACCCCAGTTGCATTCCTAAGAGTACAACCATGACTTTTAGATTTTCCTCTTGTGTTCAGCATATTTGATTGAGTCGAGGAGGGCTGTCATGTTTGCATAAAAGTCTCCTTCACGTGAACTGCATGACCAACAGGAAAAGAAGGAAGACGGTTGCTGTTGTGAAGTAATACAGCTTTCAAACTAAGCTTGGAGGAGTCTATGAATAGCCTCCATTTAGTTGGATCATGGTTCAGATTCAAACATTTTATCCAGCCATTAACGTCGCAGCAAGCAACCAGATTGGTTTTATTCCGAAAAAAAGAAGCAGATCCCCCTGACGTTGGAGAAGACTCCATTGCTGTAGTCTTGACCCTAGAAGTTACGCCTTCTCCTTTGACAAGTCAAGCTTTCGAATGAGATCACTCAATTCCGCGTGACTCAGTCTGTGCCATGTATCATCTTTTACCTCAAAGTCAGGGTCATGGGATGTGGAAGGCTTGTTGAGTTCTTCTTTTTCCACACTTTCTTCAGTTTCTACTTTAAACTCATAATGTTGGGGTGGAATAGGAACTGGTCAACTATCTGAATGTGGAATAGCAGATGGAAGATTTGGGTATTGAACTGTTCCTGTTTTCTTCATTGACAATCCTTCCTTTATAGGCTGAGTCAAGCAGAAATAGCAGTCATCTGTATGGTTTGTAGGCTACTGCCAAACCATAGGCACGGCAAAAGCCATAGATAATTTTTTATTTTTCAGCCAATCTCGTAGTTTAACTGAGCAAGAGTTGAAACATATATGTGGAGCCCATGACTTATCCTGGTCCCCTACATTCATACCAAAATAATGCTGATAGGCAGTCTTTATAAGATTGCGTTTCTGAGACGAAAATGTAATTTCACCACAAATGTAACAAAAATTCTTCACTAAATTTACACATTTTTGTGGCATTTTGATATAGAAAATGTTACACTTCAAAGGCACTCCAAAACCAGAAATTCTGAGAAAAGGTAAAGCAAAAACAATATGAAACTCAGTCATAGCAACACTTATTATGTTTATAACCTACAAACATATGGAGAACGTTGTGTTATGTCAGATGAGAGGTGTGAGAACTACCCCCACCCCAAAAAAACCTCCAACAAAATAAGAATGTAAACTCTAAGAAATGATATGTCACTGTATCTCCAAAGCAAGAGCTAATCGGTCATTTTTATGTTGATTTTTGAATTCAGCAGCTGAAAATACATAAGAATACGCTACTTTTGAGCCCGAAACAAAATCATCATTGGGCAGTGTAATCAATGTTAAATTTGTACGGCTTCTAAATGGTTAAAAAAACGAAAGCTTTTCAAATCTGCATCCAAAATAAGGTAAACGGATGGAAGACAGGAATTAGGTTTACCTGTTAATTCCTTTTCTGGAGTCATCCTGACAGCATACACATGGAGGATGTCCACTGGACCCCTGTTGGGACAGGAAGCGGAAAAACATACAAAAGGCACCTCCCGCCACCAGCTCACCAGTGTGTACCAAATAACTACAGTGACCCGGCTTTGCTTAATCACTCATTTTTAATACCGAAACCATAGTACAATACGTTACTTCACGTAGAGAAGGATAACTGAAGGGGAGGGAAAAGCCCCTATGCTGTCAGGATGACTCCAGAAAAGGAATTAACAGGTAAACCTAATTCCTGTCTTCCCCTCGTCATCCTGACAGCATACACATGGAGGAATACCAACAATCAAGGGCTTTAGGGAGGGACCACTGCTTGCAGAACTTTCCGCCCAAAGGCCGTGTCCCGGCTGGCCCCCACGTCCAGACGATAGTGTTTTACAAAGGTATGGGTGCTTGACCATGTGGCGGCTCTGCAAATCTGGTCGGTTGTCGCCTGGGCTCACTCCGCCCAGGAACAGGCGACCGCCCTAGTAGAATGGGCTCTAACTTCGCCCGGGAGTGGGATCCCTTGGGATCTGTATGCCTCTTCTACGGCCCTCCTGACCCACCGCGCTAGGGAGTCCTTAGTAGCGGCCCCTCCTCTGCGTGGACCCTGAAATTGAATGAAGAGGTTATTAGTTTTCCTAAAGGTATGTGAGACCTCTAAGTACTTCAGAACTGCTCGTCTCACGTCTAGGTTATGGAACCTCTGTTCCGTAGTGTTCCGGGGTTCCTGGCAGAAGGAGGGAAGTACTATTCTTTGCTCTCTGTGAAAGTCCGTAAGGACTTTCGGTTGAAAGAAGGGGTCGAGCCTAAACTCTATCTTGTCCGGGAAGATGGTCATATATGGGGTTTTTATAGAGAGGGCTTGGATTTCCCCGATCCGCCTGGCGGTTGTAATGGCCACTAGGAAGGCAACCTTATATGAGAGGGTCTTAACTGAGAGTTCTTCCAGGGGCTCGAAGGGGTGTGCGCAAAGGGCCTGTAAAACAAGATTCAGGTCCCATGGGGGCATGGTTCTTCTTATAAAGGGGTGAAGTCTAACTGCTCCTTTAAGGTATTTTTTGACTAGCCTATGGTTGGCTAACGGGAAGTCAAAGAAGGCTCCTAGGGCGGCCACCTGGACCTTAAGGGTACCAGGTTTTAGGCCCATGTCCAGTCCATCTTGAAGGAACTCTAGAATCTTATTAATGTCTGGTTGTTGGAGGTCGTGAATGCTGTGCCCCAACCACCTAGAGAAGGTGTCCCACACCCTGGTGTATATGTTCCTGGTGGACTCTTTGAGACTCTCACATAAGGTGGTGGTCACCCTCCCTGATAGGCCCTGGTTCAGGTATTTTACCCGCACAGCTTCCAGGCCGCTAGTCTGAACTGTCGGGCTTTTGGGCAAATCAGGGGACCCTGTTGTAGGAGGTCGTCTCTCCACGGCAGATGTAGGGGCTCCTGTGTTGATAGAGCGGCCAGGAGCGGGAACCAAGGTCTCTTGGGCCAGAACGGGGCCACCAGGATAACGGAGCCCGGGGACCCCTGGATCTTCTTTAGAACCCGAGGGATCAGGGGGATAGGTGGGAAGGCGTATGTCAGGTCCCATTCCCATGCTTGGGATAGTGCGTCTATTCCCAGGGAGCCCCCGTCTGCCCCCCTGGAAAAGAACCGGGGACACTTGTTGTTCTCCCGAGAGGCAAACAAATCCACCTTTGGAGTCCCCCATCTTTCTGTAATCAATTGGAATGCCTCTGGATGTAGTGCCCACTCCCCAGGGTCTATCCTCCTGCGGCTGAGGTAGTCTGCCATGGCATTCTCTGGGCCCCTTACGTGGAACGCTGAAACGGAAGGCATCCGCTGCTCTATCCACCCGAGCACTTTCGCCGCCAGGTCTTGTAGTCGGGGGTTCCGCGTGGATCCCTGGTGGCGAATGAGGGACACAGTTGTTATGTTATCCGAAAATATCTTAATGGGTCTACCCCCGATCTCTGTCTCGAGGTCACGGATGGCCCTCCAGACCGCGCAAAGCTCCTTGTAATTGGAGGATTGAGTGGCCTCTTTCTGGTTCCAGACCCCCTGGACATAGCGACAGCCTAAGTGGGCCCCCCAGCCAGTTGCGCTCGCGTCAGTGAAGATGGATACTGGGGATGCCGGGTCCCAACTTGTGGACCTGGCGAGGTTGGAGATAGACGTCCACCACCCCAAGGAGGACCTTACTTTGTGAGTGAGGGTGATTTCCTGATCCAGGGAAGCTGGAGATTTGTCCCAGTTGCTCAGGATAAAGTCCTGGAGAGTTCTACCATGTAACTGGGCCCACGGGACTACTCCAATACAGGCTGTCATGAGACCGAGGACCCTCATGCCTCTCCTAAGGGAAACTTGGGAGGCTAACGAAAGTGCCCGGCTTTCGTCTTGGATCGTTTTTTGCTTTTCTAGCGGGAGGGAAGAGCACTGGTGGTGTGAGTCCAGGATGACCCCTAGGAACTTTTTCCTTTGTTCGGGCTGAAGATTGGATTTGTCGAAGTTAATGATCCAACCTAGCGACTCAAACAGGTGGAGGGTGAGGTTGACCCGGTGCTGGAGTTCCGAGGGTGATCCTGCTATAAGCAGGAAATCGTCGAGGTATGGGACAATTAGTACTTTGTCCGTCCTTAGTGCTGCTACCATCTCCAATACTAGTTTGGAGAATACCCGAGGTGCGGAGGAAATCCCGAACGGCAGGCATGCGAATTGGTAATGCGAGACTGACCCTTCTATCACCAGGGCGAATCGAAGAAACTGTTGGGAGCCTGAGTGTATGGGAATATGATAATAGGCGTCTTTTAAGTCCACCGTGGCCATGACGCTATCTGGTGTGATTAGGGGGATTGCTGATCTTACTGATTCCATCTTAAATCTTCGGTATGTTATAGATTTATTCAGGTATTTTAGGTTGATGATAACTCTGTAGGTCCCGTTAGGCTTCTTAATAAGAAACAAGGGGGAGTAGCAGCCTTTGAACCGTTCTTCTACGGGAACCGGGATAATGGCCCCCAGGGATAGCAGGTCCCGTACCCCCGACTGGAGGGCCCGGGCTGACGCGGGTGACTGGCAGGGGGTAACCACGAACCTCCGGGGAGGGGGGGCGGAAAGCTCAATTCTATAGCCCTCTGAGACCAGGCGAAGGGCCCAGGGATTGGAGGTTATTTCGCTCCATCTACTGGCGAACCCCCTAAGTCTGCCCCCCACCTGCCGGATCCCGATGGGCGGATTCTCACCCTTTCCGCCTTTGGGGTAAGACCAGCGTCCGGTTTTCCCCTTCCCCCTGTATGTTCTCGGGGGGACAAAGGGAGGAGGGTAGGAGGAGGAAGGCCGCTTGACGGGTCTCTCTGCTGGTAGCCCCTGACTTTTGTCTGAGGCCTTCTCCAGGAGTGTATCCAGGGAAGGTCCGAAGATGCGATGTCCCTGGAAGGGCAAAGAGCAAAGCCTGTTTTTTGAGGCATTGTCCCCTGTCCAGGCTTTTACCCAGACGGCCCTCCTGGCAGTGTTCGAAAGTGCCGCCGACCGGGCCCCGAACCTTACTGACTCCATCGAGGCGTCTGCCAGGAAGCCGGTGGCCTGTTGGAGGAGGGGAAGGCAGTTGGAGATATCTTCCCTCGAACCCCTTTGCGAGACCAGGGCCTGGAGTTGGTCTAGCCAGACCGTCATGGATCTTGCTACCGACGTGGCCGTAATGTTGGTCTTCATGGTGAGGGCCGCCGACTCCCAGGCCTTCTTCATTGCCGAATCCACTCGTGAATCCAGTGGGTCCCGCAACTGGGAGATGTCCTCAAAGGGGAGGGCAGCCTTCTTCGAGACCCTGGCGACCGCCAAATCCACCTTCGGGACGGTGTCCAAGAACTCAATGTCTTCCGGGGTGAAGACCATACGCTCTCTAAACTCCTTAGACAGGAAAAACTTGTGTTCTGCCTGTTTCCACTCGGTCAAGATGAGCTGTTTTAGGATATCATTGACCGGGAATGATGGTTTGGGCTGAGGTATGAGTCCCCGGAACAGGGTATCCTGGAGGGATGGCTGCTGCGGCGTCTGTTCCTCCACTTGCATGGTGTGACGGACCGCTGTTAGTAGCTGCCACAGATCCGCCGATGCGAAGAAGTACTTCCTCGTTTCTTCCATGGGCGGTATGGATTCTGAGGGGGAATCTTCTAAGAACCCTTCCTCCGAGTCTGATTCTTCTATCCGTGACCGCCTTACCCTTTTCGTGGGGGGCGGAACGGAAAGAGACGAGAGAGAGGCCTCGATCTCCTCGCGGATCATAGCTCGGATGTCCGATATGCCCGAGGGGCCTTCCTCACGGACCACCTTCTCTGTGCAGGCTGCGCATAAGGGTTTGGTGTGTCCCTCGTCCAGTCGCCGCAGGCAGACTGGGCACTTGCGCACGCGCTTCTTGGCCTCTCTGCCCTTTTGTGCTTCTCTGTCCTAAGAGACGGAGACAGCAGAAAAAGAAAGGGGGGGTTTTCCAGCACCTGACCCTTCCTTACCCCTGGTGTGAGCCCCCGGAGGTTTACTCACCAGCGGGCTGCTCTCCGTGTCCTCTCTGGCCGACATCTTTACTTAGGTGCAGACCGAAGACATGTGGGGAATCCTGCCTTCTCCTTTTCTCTTTTTTTTTTCCGAATTTGGCGCCTTTTCCCTCGAGGCCCCGCCCCCCGTGACGCGGCCGTGCTGACGTCATGCCGCCGCGCCGGACCCGGGGGATACACTCTGCGTCGGGCCCTGAGGAGGGCGCATAGATGTCCGGGGATGTCGGATCGAGCGCCGCCGTCGCCCGCGTCGCGCGCTCTCCCCCCCCCCCCCTCGCTGGCATACCTGCTCAGCCGCTCCGCCGACAGAGGATCTCTGGAAGCCAGGGTCCCGGGCCCGACGTCCAGAGCGGGTGCCTGATGTCCGGAGGCGGCTTCCAAGCCCTGCAGGTACGGGCTGTATCTTCCCAGTGCGACAACCCCACTGGGCAGCGCGCTAGGGAAGGGTTCCCCGCAGGGAACGTGGTGCTGGTTTGGATCCTGCGGGTGAGGGTCCCCACGTAGGGTCTCACCCGCGCAAGCTCTGCCAGCCCGACCAGAGAGTCGTCCCCCCACGGGCGGACAGGCTGCATAGGAATTTTCCTTCTTTTTTCCTGCCTCCAGCATACACCTGGAGGCTTCCGCTTGGACTGTCCTGTAGGGACAGGAAGACACTGGTGAGCTGGTGGCGGGAGGTGCCTTTTGTATGTTTTTCCGCTTCCTGTCCCAACAGGGGTCCAGTGGACATCCTCCATGTGTATGCTGTCAGGATGACGAGGGGAAATATATATCCTAGCAAAAATGTGTACAGTATGTTTGTACATATTTATTATATTACAATTGAAAATGTGAAAAAATGAGAATTTAAAAAAAAATTGCCCAATTTTGGCGCTTTTAATAAATATACACAAATATTATTGGACTTCTGACCTAGTTGGGATAATTTGCACTCACAATGCCTAGGCCTGTGTTCCTTCCAGATTCCGTGGGGTCTGCTCTGACTCGTACTTTCGCTGCTGCAGGGAGGAAAAAGTCTCTCTGACGGCTGGGTCCACCATCTTTGTATCACTATCTCCCTGGCTTGTGATTGGCTCAGACTGGCTGGTCTGAGACTCAGCTTTCCCTCTTGTGTCCGATCTCTCCTACCACATCTTCTCTTCTCTGTCTCTCTCCCTACATTAAACTCTGCCCCCCAATCAATCCTAACCCAGACAGAAACCGCTCACAACACACAGAGCAGGTTAGGGTGACAGGGGTGCAAGAACATACAAGTTGGTTGGGACAACAATGACACAGACATACACACATACACATTCCACATGAGATAGCCAAACAAGAGCTGTGGGGGCCCCAACCTCAGGCAACTACAGTTGTTTGTCTATAATTGTCCTGTATATAACAACCAGTCCACATTTTTTACTAATTAATGTAGAAAAAGAGTTAATTACAAAGGGTTCACTTACTTTTTCTTGTAGCTATATGATATTAAAATCCCTTTTAATTCAGAATTGATCAGGAACTGTCAATCAACACCAGTGCACTGAAACTGCAAATATTAACCCCTTCAGCATTTGTATTTGTTGATGCACCATGCAGCTACAATGTATATATACATCCTCTACTTTAGCGGCACATCTTATCGTGTAGCTTTCTGCCAGTAGGTTAGCTCTTGCTAATAAACAGTGAGGAATGTAGTGGTCAAAATGAGTCAAATTACCAGCTAGCGACAGGCGAAACCAGAAAATTGAAATGGGGATCTTTGTTCTCAGGTCTTCTATTGATGATAGGCATGGGTGGACTGGCCAGTGAACTCACCAGGAAAATTCCCAGTGGGTCGATTGGGTCCTGGGGCCGGTGCTGGGGGTGACAATTTTTTTAAAATTTGACTGCAGAAGTGACATAAAATAAAAAAAACACATTTACTCACCTGGGTCTGTCTTCTCGGCTCATGGGCTCTGAAGTTCACTCAGCATTGGTTTTGCACTGATTTTCACATTACACGGTCACGTGGTTGCTACAATCAGTCTCCAGCCTCACCAATGCTAGGGACTGGCACTAGACGTAGCGATTACGTGACCATGAAACCCAGGTGAGTGTATGTGGTTTTTAATTTTAATGCATACAATAGGGGGCAAAGGGGATATTATTATTATGATCAGGAGGAGTATTCTTATTACCAAAAGAAGGACAAGTGAGGCATTATTTTTATTACCAGAAGGTGGCCATGAGGGGCATTATTATTACTGAACGGGGACAGTAGGGGCATTGTTACTTAAAGGAGCCCGTATAGGATTTTATTACTTAGTGAGAGTATAAAAGAAGGCACTTTTACTTTGTATGGGGCACTAAAAGTGGTACTTACTCTGTGGTGCCTACAGAGAGCACAAAAAGGGAATACTCTTATGCTTTATTACTATCTGGGCCACTCTGGATAGGAAGATTATGTAGAAGTATGCAAAACAAAGGCAGGTGGCTAGAAAATTGAGGAGTCACAGATGTCTATGTGTCAAATTCTGCAGACACAGGTTGTGACTGGGAGAAGTCATGATCGCAGTCTGGGCCATATGGATAAAAGGGAAGGGGTATTGGTATTCTTTAAAACCCTTTACTTTCCTAGCACATAGCCAGGTCGTTTCTGAACTGCTCATACTTGTCGAACGATCATATGATGTTGTCTACTGGTGGTCTGTCGAGGGGGTCCTGAGCCCAGTCCCCTTGTGTGCCCTTACACATCCACTGGTCCCAACACCTCCTAACAGTCTGGTCAGAACGGTCCAGGTGTCGGCAATTCCTTAATATGACCATCCAGCTTCTTACATCCCAAGAAAAACCTTCTGTGTGTCTTAGAGGCGTCTAGTGGTCAACAAGCTCTACACAAGCAGAAGAAGAGGTCACTGCACACAAGTAATCACTGCTAAAAGGGATGAAGCTGATTTTTAATCTGCATGAATTATTTTAGCTCCTGTTGTTCTAGCGTATGAAGCGGGGTTTTAAAAAAAAAACAAGAAAAACCCCAACATATTCTGACTCTTCGAACTTCGCGCCAGTGTGTGTGAGCGTGAAAAGACGGGTCCTGCCGTAACTCTTCTTGCACACAACATGCGAGCGTCCCGGTAGTGGAAACTAAACCAGTGATCAGTGGTTTCGTATCGTCCCATCATGCGGCCACATAACGGCCCGTGTGTTGAGGCCCTTACCAAGGATATTCATCGGGGATCTTACAAGATGCTATATAATACAAACCTGCAGCAAGATAGTGTTACATGAGACTGGATTTATCACCAAATCACAGCAAAATCATGGAGATTCTGATCCTGCCCTTATACTTTGTATTACTGGTCAGCATTATTATAGTATTACTACTGCTGATTCCGGAAGGTCTCAGATGCTCCTCGAATCGCTTCTCTAAGATGTGACAAATGTCTTCTCTAGCAGTATAAGGCTGCTGTCACGCCTGCGTTGGGGTCGCTTCAGGGTTTCCGTCTCTCTGCTCCATTTTTGGAGAAGAGAAACTGAAATAAAACAGAAAACAACGAATCCATTTTTTCCCCATTGATTCCAATGGGGTTTCAATAAAGCAGAAAGGCTTCCGTATGCTTCCATTTCATTAGATTTTCGTTTCTTTGGATGATAAAATAGCGCAGTCTGCAGCGTGATTTTTCTGTTTAAAAAACGTAGGCCTGACAGAATGAAGGCAAACAGAAGCCTTTCTGTTATTTTTCAAACCCCATTGAAATCACTTGGGTAATAAATCATTTTTTCTCTCCTCTAAAAATGGAAACCGTGAGCTGACCGTCACGCAGGTGTGAGCGCGGCCTTATTCTGTAATCCCTGTGCCTCGTGTTTTGTATGTGGGATATATGTGTTTGTCAGAACTTCCAAGTCATTTCATGTTTTAGAATCTCAAACATTTTGATCTTAATTAGAGATGAGTGAACCTACTCGTATTGAGCAATTACTCGATCGAGCACCGCGATTTTCAAGTACTTCCGTACTTGGGTGAAAAGATTCGGGGGGCGCCGGGAGGCGTGGCGGAGCGGGGGATAGCAGCAGGGAACAGGGGGAGCCCTCTCTCTCTCCCTCTCCCCCCCACTCCCCGCTGCAACCCCCCACTCACACACGGCGCCTGCCGAATCTTTTCGCCCGAGTATGGAAGTACTCGAAAATCGCGGCGCTCGGGCGAAAAAAGGGCGTGGCCGAGTACGCTCGCTCATCTCTAATCTTAATGTAACACATACAACAACAGTAGTTTCAGGCTTCCCTCACACAGGCGTTGTGGTAAGCGCTACGATTTATATTGCGGGGCTTTGCAGCATTTTACTTTAGTTTTGATGAGGAACGCGAAACGCTCAAAAATAGAACAAACCCTGCTGGAAAATCACAGTGCTAAAAGTCACTGCAATCGAGCGGCTGTCTGAGCGGTCTAATCGAAAACAATGGGAGCGCTATACCGCGATGCTGAAAACGCCGCTCTAGTCGTGGTAAAAAATGTCTCTATGAGGGAGACCGTAGGCAGGTGTGAAAAATGCTGCAAAGTGAGAATGCTTTCAGAAAGAGAAGAAGTGTTCTCAGTTTCATCAAAAACCAAAATGCAAAGTGAGTGAAGAGAGGAATCTAAATCAGTATTTGGTGTGACCGCCCTTTACCTTCACAACAGCATCAGCTCTTCTAGGAACGCTTGCACACAGTTTGTGAAAGAGCTCGGCAGGGAGGTTGTTCCAGACATCTTGGAGAGCTAAGTACAGATCTTCTGTGGATGTCGGCTTGTGAAACCATTGGTCACGTTTTGCGGGCGTGATTTTAATCGCTTAGTAAGGTTGGACTTGATGGATATTTGTCTGTTTTCAACCTGCATAAACCAAGCAGCTGAAGAGTTTGTGCCTGCTGCTGACGTCTCCTGATGCCCCCCACCGATGACGGTTGTCCCACCAGACCCCTTGTTCCCCGTCTTCCAGTAGTCAGGCCATATTCAGCGTCAGAAACATCCAACACGGACTTCAATGGAAATCCATGGCATAAATCTGCATGTTAACGGTAGATCTCTGACATGGATCTGGATTAGAGCTGCCGTACGTACGCACACCAACTACTTGCATTCAGTCTGTATGTGGATACACCGCTGCGGAATCCACATCAACAAGGGACATGTCACTTCTCTTCTTTCCATGAAGCCTTTGGGCCATGTGCTGTCTGTGGTAAATCCCGGGCAGCACATGACCCCATTATAGCCTATGGGTCTATGCAGATTAACGAGGACCGCTAACTCATCGCATGCTCTATTCCTGTCCGTATCACGCTGATGCATGGCTATGTGCTATATCCAAGTGAGTCCGACAGCACATGGACAAGTGTCCGCGTGTTGTCCGATGCAAGTTAAACCCCAATCACTCGGGCGCAACTTGCACACACGGTAGGTGTGCACACAGACTAATGCAGATTCCACCATGTGAACACGGCCTAATGGATACAAGTAGTAATCTTGTATATACTCTATGCAGCACTAGTTACAGGAGGTCCAACCATGTGAACACGGACTAATGGGTACAAGTAGTAATCTTGTATATACTCTATGCAGCACTAGCTACAGGAGGTCCAACCATGTGAACACGGCCTAATGGGTACAAGTAGTAATCTTGTATATACTCTATGCAGCACTAGTTACAGGAGGTCCAACCATGTGAACACGGCCTAATGGGTACAAGTAGTAATCTTGTATATACTCTATGCAGCACTAGTTACAGGAGGTCCAACCATGTGAACACGGCCTAATGGGTACAAGTAGTAATCTTGTATATACTCTATGCAGCACTAGTTACAGGAGGTCCAACCATGTGAACACGGCCTAATGGGTACAAGTAGTAATGCTGTATATACTCCATGCAGCACTAGTTACAGGAGGTCCAACCATGTGAACACGGCCTAATGGGTACAAGTAGTAATCTTGTATATACTCTATGCAGCACTAGTTACAGGAGGTCCAACCATGTGAACACGGCCTAATGGGTACAAGTAGTAATGCTGTATATACTCCATGCAGCACTAGTTACAGGAGGTCCAACCATGTGAACACGGCCTAATGGGTACAAGTAGTAATCTTGTATATACTCTATGCAGCACTAGTTACAGGAGGTCCAACCATGTGAACACAGCCTAATGGGTACAAGTAGTAATCTTGTATATACTGTATGCAGCACTAGTTACAGGAGGTCCAACCATGTGAACACAGCCTAATGGGTACAAGTAGTAATGCTGTATATACTCCATGCAGCACTAGTTACAGGAGGTCCAACCATGTGAACACGGCCTAATGGGTACAAGTAGTAATCTTGTATATACTCTATGCAGCACTAGTTACAGGAGGTCCAACCATGTGAACACAGCCTAATGGGTACAAGTAGTAATCTTGTATATACTCTATGCAGCACTAGTTACAGGAGGTCCAACCATGTGAACACGGCCTAATGGGTACAAGTAGTAATGCTGTATATACTCCATGCAGCACTAGTTACAGGAGGTCCAACCATGTGAACACGGCCTAATGGGTACAAGTAGTAATCTTGTATATATAAAGCTGAAAGCCCTCACTGACTCACTGACTGACTGACTCACTGACTGATTGACTGACTCGCCAAACGTTCTCCAACTTCCCGATATCGTAGAAACATGAATTTTGGCACGAGCATAGATTATCTCCAAAATAGGAAAAGTAATTGGGTCCCAACTCGATTATTCAATTCTAGCGCAAAAGAATTGGCGTCGAAATTTTACGTACATAATCTAAATCTGTCACTTCCCAATGTCATAGAAACTTAAAATTTGGCACGGGCATTGATTATGACATAAATAGGAAAAGCTAATGGGTCCCAACTCGATTATTCAATTCTAGCGCAAAAGAATTGGCTTCAAAATTTTTCGTGCGGAATGTAATTTTTTCACTTTCCGGTGTCATAGAAATGGGAAATTTGGCACGAGCATTGATTATGTCATAAACAGGAAAAGCAAATGGGTCCCAACACCATTATTCAATTCTATGTGCAAAAGAATTAGCGTCCAAATGTTATGTAGATAATGAAAATCTCTCACTTCCCAATGTCATAAAAACATGAAATTTGACACAAGCATTGATTGTGTCATAAATATGAAAAGTTAATGGGTCCCAACTCGATTAGTCAATTCTAAGCGCAAAAGAATTAGTGTCCAAATTTTATGTACGTAATCTAATTCTCTCACTTCCTGATGACATTTTATATAAAGGAAACGTCGCATGGTTTCCTCCACGTGGTGTTTCCTGGGTAACGCAGAGAACTATGCAAAATGGTGAACATATGTTTTTCTTCAGTATCTCTAAAGTAACCACGACTTCGTAAGATTTTCCATGTGAACACCAGATAAACACCAGTACCAAATTAACTCGGGCAAAGCCAGGTATATCAGCTAGTCTTGTATATACTCTATGCAGCACTAGTTACAGGAGGTCCAACCATGTGAACACGGCCTAATAGGTACAAGTAGTAATCTTGTATATACTCTATGCAGTACTAGTTACAGGAGGTCCAACCATGTGAACACGGCCTAATGGGTACAAGTAGTAATCTTGTATATACTCTATGCAGCACTAGTTACAGGAGGTCCAACCATGTGAACACGGCCTAATGGGTACAAGTAGTAATCTTGTATATACTCTATGCAGCACTAGTTACAGGAGGTCCAACCATGTGAACACGGCCGAATGGGTACAAGTAGTAATCTTGTATATACTCTAAGCAGCACTAGTTACAGAAGGTCATGTGAAAGACCTGTGGATGTGAGGCATTTTCATGTGGCAGCAGCGCCAGCCCCATTGAAAGCAGTGGGAGAACTCTGGGAGATTCTCTGTGACAGCAGCAGCAGGGGATTCCTTCATCCCCGCAGGGAATCGCTTCACCCCAGTCAGGGCTGAAGGGATTTCCCCACCACATCTTAAGGGATTCCCCGAGAGGATGAAGGAATCTCCTGCCGCTGCTGTAATGGAGGATGACCGAGTTCTCCCATTGCTTTCAATAAGCAATGGGCGATATCGCAGCCAGATAGAACATGCTGCGATCTGTTTCTCACATAGCACCGTGCTGCCATGTGGGATAATATCTCTCATGTGTATGAACCTATTAAAATGAATGGGATTCATGTTTGTGCGTCTCGCAACGCAGAAATCTCACCCGATCTTATCAGCCGTGTGAAACTGGCCTTATTCTTTAGTTGCGGGTTTGTAACTAATTGCAACCTCCGTCCCCCGGAGACTGAACCTAGCTATCGGGTTGTTCAATATAAAGTTGTCTTCAGGTCCTTTTAGACGAGCCGATTCTATTATTGTTCGACCGGGCGAATGGCGTCACCGCGGCCTTGTTCACTTGTGCTCTCTGTTTAGACAGGCAGATCCATTGTTGAATCATTCAGTCTGTATAAACGGAACAATAAGTGAAGGAGCCGATGGTGGCGTATATGCCTGCAGAAAATGAATGAAACGCGAATGAATATCGTTTGTCGTCCAGTCGTTGGCTCGCTTTTAGACTGAACGATTTTTATTCACTTTCGCTTGTTTGAACGATAATCGCTCCGCCTGTAGGCACCTTTAGGCCTCATGTCCACGGGGAAAATCAGGCCCGCTACGGATTCTCCATGGAGAATCTGCAGCGGGTCCCTCCTGCCCCGCGGACATGAGCGCTGAAAATCAGAATAAATCAGAATTAACTCACCTCCCGCACGCTCCGGATACTTCCTTCGCCGCGGCGTCATCTTCTCTGCGTCGCGGCCGGATCTTCTTTCTTCGGCCCGGCGGATGCGCAGGATGACGTCGGTGACGTGCCCCGCGCATGCGCCGTCCCGAAGCAAAATGATCCGGCCGCGACTGAGAGAAGATGACGCGGCGGCGAAGAGAAGAAACGGAGCGGGTGAGTAAAATCTGATTTTTGTTTCCCGCGGATCCGGACGGCTTCCATAGGCTTCAATAGAAGCCCGCGGGAGCCGTCCCCGCGGGAGACCCGCATGAAAATGGAGCATGGTCCAGATTTTTTCATGCTCCATTTTTTTTTTTAAATCACTTTTATTGACCATCCGCGGGTATTTATCTACCCCGCGGGTGGTCAATGCATCCCTATGGGGTGCGGATCCGCGTGCAGGAGAAGAGTTAAAATCTGCTGCGGATTTTAATTCTTTTGCCCGTGGACATGAGCCCTTAGGCCTCATGTCCACGGGGAAAATTAGGCCCGCTACGGATTCTCCATGGAGAATCTGCAGCGGGTCCCTCCTGCCCCGCGGACATGAGCGCTGAAAATAGGAATTTAAAAGAATTTACCCATCCGGAGCGGTTCGGGAAAGTCTTCTCTTCCTCACGGCCGGATCTTCTTTTTCGGCCGGCGGATGAACTCGGCACGTCGCCGGCGTGCCGCGCGCATGCGCCAGGCACATCCGCCGAGCCGAAGCAAGAAAGATCCGGCCTTGAGGAATAGAAGACCTTCCCAGTCCGCTCCAGATGGGTAAATTCTTTTAAATTCCTATTTTAGGTCTCCCGCGGATCCGGACGGCTTCCATAGGCTTCAATAGAAGCCCGCGGGAGCCGTCCCCGCGGGAGACCCGCACGAAAATGGAGCATGGTCCAGATTTTTTCATGCTTCATTTTTTTTAAAATCCCTTTTATTGACGATCCGCTGGTATTTATCTACCCGCGGGTGGTCAATGCATCCCTATGGGACGCGGATCCGCGGGCAGGAGAAGAGTTAAAATCCGCTGCGGATTTTAATTCTTCTTTTGCCCGTGGACATGAGCCCTTAGGGAACTGGGCTGTCATTATTCCGACTACCTGGAGAGGGATGCCCTGCCTGGGGGGCTCATACATTTGGCCCCAGCATGGCCGGTAGGCTGCAGCCGCCTGAGGGAAGAGAGGAAGACCTTCAGCTGACGCCAGGCCCGGGAGCGATGGCCAACATAATGACCATATTTGCGCATGCTTTTGCGTACCTAAAGCAAAGGTGTAATAGAACGTCAATGTATTTACTCCGATGAGTGCGTTTTGCACGAGGATTTTGCGTACTTGGACAAAAGTAGGAACTGTTGTATTTTCCTGTGGTTTGTGCAGCAAAGTCCCCCAGAGAAGTCTATGGGAGGAGCGCAAATACGCAAGAGGGAGCGTGAAACACTGCGCAAAACACGGGGAATACAACACATCTGGAGCTTTTAAAGCTAAATGGTTTTTTAATCCACGGAGGGGTGTGTCGTGTGACCTGGCCCTGCGTTCGCACAAAGTACAGAACTACACGCAAACACGAGCGCAAATATACTTAATTCACTATAATGCGCTGCGGCGAGTGTTTTTCTGCATATGGTCGTGTGAAGAAGCTCTAAGGCCGGGCTCACACGGCCAAAAGTGTAAAGCGCAGCGTGGAGCTGGCTGTGACCCTGCATATGGCAGCAAAATCCTACTGCACATGACTGTGTACTCACCCCGCCATGCGCAGCACACCTGTGTCTTTTTATACTCCCCTTAGTGATGATGCGTATACCCCCCGCCCGTATGCATGTAATTGTATATACATACGCGTATATATGCTTGGCAATAGAGAATAATGGGCTCTAACTCACGTATTAATGGTGCTTGTGTATTACGCAGTTCCTTCTGATAAGCGTACAGCAATGTAAGTGATGTTGAGTTACCGCGTATCGCACGGCGTACAGATCCGATGTAATACGCTGTAAACATACGGATGTGTGACTAGCCCTGAGACAGGCTGTGAGGTAACAGCCATCGCAGAACCCTCAGCCACCAGCCATGGCTTCTTCATCTGCCCCAATAGGGCCACCAGCTGCTTCCCTACAGAATGGGGGCCGCTGCCGCAGTGTGTGAACGGCCGTGGGAAGGGGACTGCAGCCGTCTGTCGGGACATGTATTCTGTAGACGGCCCCTGTCGTGACATCCTCCAGGCTGGTGACAGAGCAGAGCCCTCCTCCTCGGCTGCCTCACTCTCCGCCTCAGTGCTACAGTCTCGGACGGAGGACATTACTCCGGTGATGGGAGCCGGGCTGCTGACAGGAGGATGCGGCAGTCATCACTGGCGGGGAACAGGGTGAGCCGGGGGAGACGGGAGGATGAGCTGTGATATATCGTGCAGGGGCGTAGCTAGAGGCTCATGGGCCCGGGTGCAAAAGTTTAGCTTGGGGCCCCCTTCCAGACCCGTCCACCCACCACTCCTTTTCACAGCTAGTCCTTGTATATCACTTTTAGCTACATTACTGTTTTTTTAATGACCCATCAATGGATCATTAGTAATCAGGGGTTTTAGATTTTTAAAACATCCAGAACACAAGCCTCAAGGCACGCTTTGCTTCCTCAGGAAAGAAAAAAATAATTCTATATACACATACATAATACAGGCACACATACATTGGAGACAGCATGAGCTAACTTTTATCACATGTTAGGGCTCATGTCCACGACCAGGTTTTCACCACGTATTATGCACACGTGGTAATCCCAGCATGCTCTCTTTCTCTGCGTACCACGTAACGTGAGCCCTGTACACTTGTATGATACACTGCCCATACACATTACATTGTTTTCATACGCATTGTCACTCTAAACAGAGTGGGGAATTAAAAAAAGAATCCCCCTGTGCATGTGCAGTGCTACACAAGGCCATATGTGGTCCCTGCCGGCAGCGTGCATGGTTGGGAAATGTGTGAGATGCCGGTGGTCTCCCACAGTGTTGTAGGCTTACAGCTGTGGCATTGAGCCCTCAGTCACCAATACAGCGGCTCGGTTCTAGCATACCTCTAATAGTGAAGTCAGGTGCCGGCTCGCAGAACCCCCCTCACTCACCCCCACTCCCCATCACACAGAACCCCCCTCACTCACCCCCACTCCCCATCACACAGAACCCCCCTCACTCACCCCCACTCCCCATCACACAGAACCCCCCTCACTCACCCCCACTCCCCATCACACAGAACCCCCCTCACTCACCCCCACTCCCCATCACACAGAACCCCCCTCACTCACCCCCACTCCCCATCACACAGAACCCCCCTCACTCACCCCCACTCCCCATCACACAGAACCCCCCTCACTCACCCCCACTCCCCATCACACAGAACCCCCCTCACTCACCCCCACTCCCCATCACACAGAACCCCCCTCACTCTCCCCCACTCCCCATCACACAGAACCCCCCTCACTCACCCCCACTCCCCATCACACAGAACCCCCCTCGTTTCCCCCACTCACCATCACACACAGAACCCCCCTCACTCACCCCCACTCCCCATCACACAGAACCCCCCTCACTCACCCCCACTCCCCATCACACAGAACACCCCTCGTTTCCCCCACTCACCATCACACACAGAACACCCCTCACTCACCCCCCTCCCCCCTCTTAATCATACCGAGGACGTTCCCTCTCACTGACTGCACTTACTTTCACTATGGTCTCTGCGCAGGCAGCCCCTCTTGCACATCGGCGTTTCCTCCCAGGAACTCCGCTCAGACTCCTCCCCTCTGATGATCTCTGTGCTGGAGAACCAGATGGGGGAGGGGTCTGAGCGGAGGTCCTGGGAGGAGCGCCGATGTGCCCGGAGAGGCTTCCTGCCTGCGCAGAGACCATAGTGAAAGTAAGTGCAGTCAGTCAGTGTCGCCTGACTGACTGCAAAGTAAGCCCCGTGGGCCCCCTGGGGCTCAGGGGCCGGGTCGCAACCGCACCCGCACCCCCTATATGTACGCCAGTGATATCGTGTATATCCCGACAGACAGACAGACTGCTGTGTGTATATACTGTATGTGTGCATGGGGGTCGGGAGGACATGTCAGCTGTACGGCACGGGGGTAACAAGTTGGTCTAGTCAGCATGCAGCCCGGACTAGTTGTTGTACTTGGTTACCAAGGAGCAGGACTGTCAGCCACAACACAAGGCTGCCTGAGGAGAGGAGGCTGCGGAGGGAAGCCCTGCACGAGGGGGTGTGAGGGCTGTCAGAGAGGGGAGGGGAATATGAGGGCTGGCATTGAGGTGAGGGGAGTATGAGGGCTGGAATGGAGGTGAGGGGAGTATGAGGGCTGGCATGGAGGTGAGAGGGGTATGAGGGCTGGCATGGAGGTAAGGGGGGTGTGAGGGATGGCATGGAGGTGAGGGTGTATGAGGGCTGGCATGGAGGTGAGGGGGGTATGAGGGCTGGCATGGAGGTGAGGGTGTATGAGGGCTGGCATGGAGGTGAGGGGGGTATGAGGGCTCGCATGGAGGTGAGAGGAGTATGAGGGCTGGCATGGAGGTGAGGGGGTAGGAGGGCTGGCGTGGAGTTCAGGTGTGTGTGAGGACTGGCATGGAGATGAGAGGGGTATGAAGGTTGGCATGGAGGTGAGGGGGCTATGAGGGCTGGCATGGACGTGAGGGGGATATGAGGGCTGGCATGGAGGTGAGGGGGGTATGAGGGCTGCCGTGGAGGTGAGGGGGATATGAGGGCTGGCATGGAGGTGAGGGGGGTGTGAGGGATGGCATGGAGGTGAGGGGGTAGGAGGGCTGGCATGGAGGTGAGGGGGGTATGAGGGCTCGCATGGAGGTGAGAGGAGTATGAGGGCTGGCATGGAGGTGAGGGGGTAGGAGGGCTGGCATGGAGGTGAGGGGGTAGGAGGGCTGGCATGGAGTTCAGGTGTGTGTGAGGACTGGCATGGAGATGAGAGGGGGTATGAAGGCTGGCATGGAGGTGAGGGGGCTATGAGGGCTGGCATGGACGTGAGGGCGATATGAGGGCTGGCATGGAGGTGAGGGGGGTGTGAGGGCTGGCATGGAGCTGAGCGGGTATGATGACTAGCATGGAATTAGATCAACAGTTTAGGGACATGAAGTAATCCTGCCGTATTCCGCCCCTCAGGGTCCTGTAATGTAAGGCTGGGTTCTCACATGCCGGATTCCCGGCGAAAAACTCGCGGTTTGGCTGCAGCGAAAAAACGTGAGATTTCCTCCGGGAAAAGCGCTGCTTCAAAACCCGGGGCACTGTGCCGCAGGTTTTGAAGCGGCCTGGCCAGCGAATCCGCGCCGCAGCACCGGCTTTTGCCGGGTTTGCCGCGACGGATTCGCTGTCCCGTGTGGACAACATTTCTGAGAAATCCGCCCTGTGCGAACCCAGCCTAAGAAAGCCGTTGCGCTGTCCGTGTTTTAATGTCATACGACCCCTTTATGTATGCTGAGTATATGGCCGGGCTCACACAGTGACATTCATACTCGCTGCGCCCGCCAATCCCCACGCACACGTAATACACGTCCAGATAGAACATGCTGTGGATTTATTCTCTGCACCAGTAATACACGTGTGAAAACCCGCAGATGTGAGCGATCCAATACAAGTCAATGGGCTAACGACATCACGAGCTGCATATAGGAGAAGTGCGCATGCACAATAATAATACACCCGTGTGACACCTGTATGACTTGAAACGCGATAGCGAAGCCCAAGCACTTTTACAACACTGTGGCTATGAATGTTTTGGGGTGAAAGTGAAGAATTCCTATCCTATCCTCTGCCAGGAAGTTAAGTTGACTAAAATACTTCTTTGGTAATTTTTAGAGACATGTTTTCACAATTAATGCTAATCTGACCACTCCATAGTGTTTTTACGTCCTGCCTAAGTGAGCTGTAATTCCCGGGGACGTAAAAACATGCTGCCTCTGGGGATTAAAGCCCTGCAGGCTCTGGACATCGCAGTTCCTGGCTGCCAGCTCCCGGAGGTAACCGACAACCTGGAGCTGTCATGGGGGGGGCGCAGGAAGCCCCCTTCCCACAGTTACACGATCGCCAGTATTGCCCGAATAACCCATGATCATAGTATGAGTAGTCAAAAGCACAGAGCTGTCACCGGAAGCTGCTGTATGTGGTTCCCAGTCACTTCATTGCTGTTATCCAATGGATGACAGCGACCATGTAAAAGTTTAAAAAAGGTGTAAAAGAAAAGCTCTCCCCTCATGGATTATGTCCGTGAGGGGAGATGAGATTACGTTCGGCCCTCGGATTTATATGTGGACCTTACCCTGGCTGTTGCGGACGCGCCCCTCGCCAAAATAGCGGGCGCATGCACAAAAGTCGGGATAATATAAAATCCCCCCGCTCTTGGCTACCAAACGTTGCCGAGAGTCTGGAGATGCCACAGGGGGCCGTGGTCCTTGGTCACATGGTCGCTGCTATCCAATGGATAACGGCGATCACGTAAAAGATTTTTAAAAAGTTTCACCTCCCGTCACGGATCTATACTTGTGACTCGGCTTTTTAAGAGATAAAAAGGTTATGGCGGTGAGAAGACGGCAACAGAAAATACTATATTATTAAAGAAGACATTTTATTATTAAAATTAGTAAAGAAAAAAAAACGTATATATATCTGCTGGCTGTACCGAAAGTGCAGAAGTGGTCATAAATTCTTTATTAATTGATGTAGATTGTTCAACTTGCACATGTAGTTGGAGGGACTCTTCCTCTATACGGGGGCTTCAGAATCTTGTTCTTCCTTGCAGGTCAGTAATGGATTCCAAACAGAAACAACGTGCTGTCATAGAGTTCTTGATGAAGGAAGGATGAAGGCTGTCCGACATCCACAAAAGGCTGCAGAATGACACCATTGACAAGAGGAATGTTCACAGGTGGATGAAGAGGTTTACAGAAGGTGAAACCAGCACTGAAGACAAACCACACAGTGGAAGACCATCAGCTGCGACCACTGACACAAATCGTCAGCGAGTGGATGAGTTGATTCACGGCTGGACTAATGGGTTGAGGCCAAACAGTGACCTCCAGGACTGCCAAGTCTGGTAATATTCCCAACTAGTAATAACACGATTATGTGTTACAAGTACAAGTAAATCAATAATTTATCTGTGCACCAAAATGGATCTATTAGCCCCTTCTCCTATAAACAGTATATAAACAGATTAAAATGGAATGTGTAGGCCCTGTAAGAATGGTAGAGGGTGATGGGGAGAAAGCAAATCTGTTAAAAGGTTTATTCCCCAGTGCATTCACACAAGAAAATAAAATGTTAGATGAAATGCAGAGTGATTTTTCTTGGACATAGAGCGACCAAAAAGGCGCAATTGTGGCATTGTGTAATTTCTTTTTTCTGACTGCGTCCACCCTGCAGGATAGATAATGCATTATTTTTTAGATCAGACTTTTACATTAGCGGCGGTACCAAATATATTTGGGGGGTTTTTTTGCTTGTATTTTTTAATTATAAATACAAGAAAAGTTGTTTTTTTTTTAACTTTTAGTATGTTTTTTACAATAAATTTTTTTTTGTCCCCTTAGGGTACTTGAACTTGAGGTTGTTTAATCGACTTTAACATTTGATGGAATACTTATTGCTGTATATGGTATTTTTATCAGCATTCTATTATGACGGGCCACAGGGAGCCCTGAGGGCTTCAAAAGGCCTTGGGCTGCCATGACAAGCGAACAGCACCTCGCAATCTCATCACGAGGGCGCCGTTCGGGACTCTCAATCTCCGATTGGATATTTATAGGGTTAACCATCGGTGTTAGCGCTCACGCTGATCATGGCAGTTGTGGTGAATTATCAGCTGTCAAAAATAGTCGGTTTTCACCATCTCTGGAGTAAAATTGGCTCCCAGTCCCGCTCCACACAAACCTTCCCCAGGAGGGCGTATATATACGCCCTTTATGGTGAAGGTGTTCAATTTTAAAACATCTGTCTTCGGTAGACCATCCCTTTTTTTTTAATAGAAATCAATAGTGATCAGCCCTGATCCGGCTGCTCTGATGCCCGGTAATGTCATGTATTTATGGGTTGTGCTGCCAATGCAGAAATTGGTCTTATAGAGCGACACACATACAGAAGGATCCGGAGCCGGGAGCCACCTTCTATGGCATCCACAGGGATTATAGTCAGGGGTTTATGTTTGGTCAATTTCACTTTTGCAGTCTCTTAAAGGGATTGTCCAAGAGTTTAAGAAATAAAGCTAACAGTAAAATGTTATAAAAATAGCAATCATTACACTTCCGTTAAATCACCCAGCGCTCTGGTGCCGATGCTCCTGGGGTCCCAGCCATTCTTTATTCTCCTGGTGCAGTGATGCACTATACTTCTGGTTAACAACCTCAGCCAATCCGAGGCCTCAGTAGACATGTGCCATACATGCTAGCATGACTGCCGAGGCCAGTGATTGGTTGTAGTGGTCACATGGCTGTGGTAGTCACATCGACAAGCCAATTGCTCTACTATCTTTGGCTGTCATGAATGGAGAGGTAGTGCACACGCATGACCACCGGTCCGAACATTCATGGACATGTGAAAGTTCCTAATTTCTTGATCGTTGGGATCCATGCAGTCAGACCCTTGCCAATCAGATGCTTATTCTTTATCCCTAGGACATTCCCTTTAATCATATCTTAGAAGTTACCCATATCTTCCTGCACAGAGGTCTTTAATGTCTTTTACACCCCTTACATGCCCTAACACAGCAGAAGACCAGGATATTGGCGTGTAGAATGACTTTTCCCGGCGCGGATCATACAGCAGCTATATGGACAGTCCCTCTACGGGGATCACTGCTCTCACACCCTCGGTGTATATATATTTGCAGTATTTAATCATCTTAGAGGGCATTAGGCTTGAAATGATTAAACTCATTATACAGCACTTACCTGTTTAGAACGTTTATAGTGTTCTTGCTGATGGTTTTGTTGCCTTTCGTACAAGTCCGGGGTTAGAGTATATTAGAAGCATCTTGGATAGTACTAGGTAGCAGTTACGTCTTCGATATATAAAGTACTGGCGCATCGCTCACACGGATGACTATATTTACGGATATTTCACTCTATACACCGCGGCTGCAGGAAATGCGCTTTCAACAGTAATTGTCTGCTTGGCATAAATAATACTGCATATCCTGGCCTGCCAATCTTTGTCGGAATTGCTAATGAGATTTACAGGTTTTAGCATTGCAAGAAAGCATGCAAGTCTCTTCTAAATCCTACCTCTGTGTCTTTTCAGGCAGCTTAAGGACAGGACCCATGAGAAGAGATTGAAAGCGGCAGCGCAGTCGTGAGTGGTCTGCTGTTGTTTTGGTGCCAGTGACTCAAGCATCAGCCGCCTAGTGGGAATAGGAGGTAGAGCATGCTTCAGGAGAGCCGTGCAAGATATTGTGTGACATCTTAAGAGCTAAACTTGGAGTCAACATTCCTATAGCTAAGGATACCCTGAAGAGTCAACATGGCCACCTCACGGCTCGCGAACAGAAGCACCAGGGACATCGCAAATGTGATGCAAAGGTTGCAAGGTAAGTGACCGTCAAATAAACTGACCTTTAGCGCATTATCACTTTAGAATACGCCTCTGCTCTGACAATCGTAGCTGGAGCCGTCCAGGTGTCATGGAAGCCAGAGGCCTTTTTTTCATGCACCCACAGAAAATAGTGGGCATTCTTAAACAAAATCACTCAAAATAGAACCTGCTGCAATATTTTTAATCTTCACCATTGGTACGAGCAAAAAAAATTCACAGGAGCGTATATCGGCCGCCGTTTTCACGGCCGGCGATATACACTACCATCTGAGCTTTCTTCCCCTTTTCCTCCCTCTCACCGGCTCTCTACATCTCTACTCCTTTCTGACTGTTTGCAATGGGAGGGGTGAGACGGAGGTGGAGCTAAGCTGCTGCCCCCTCCCCACCTGTTCTCCACAGCCATTGCAAACAGCCGGAGGAGAGGAGAGGCAGTGAGTCGGGGAGGGAAAGTGGAAGACAGCTCAGATGGTAGCATATATCCGCCGGTCGTGAAAACGACGTCATGGCTATCATAGATAGTAAACAAAAATTATTTTAAAAATTGGTAAAAAAAGACAAAACAATACAATAAAATTATACACGTAAAAAAGAAAATGACCCAAAGCCGACACCAACCCAAACCGTCATCGTATGCATCCTGTAATCCGAAGCTATACAAAAAATATATATCTAAACATCCAAAACAAAATGAGGAACCCATTCCTGTACTTTATTTAAGGGTAAATATACTAAGAAAAAAACAGGTATAAATTTCAAATAATCATTTTTTTTAGATTTTTACCGCCAATAAAACAAAAAAAAAAATAGAAAAAAAAGTCATTGAAAAAAGATATAAAAATAGCCCTGTATGTCAGGGGAAAAATTATGTTGGTAGCTGAAGGAAAAACAATAGGGCAGTAAAACCAGCACATGGGTAAATTCCTTAAAAAGTGTCCAGTCCCTAAGGTGCATAACAGTCTGTTCCTTAAAGGGTTTTACTAATTAAAACCCGGTAATAGCACATTTTATTTTTGTAATCTGTTTTTATTTTCCGATTTGTAGATTTTTCTTCAATTCTATTATCAGTGCATGACTATGGGGGTGCCCATTCTGCATTCAACAGCATTTAGAGATACTCTTTACAGCAGCCTCATGGATCATTTACACAACGGACAGAAGGGGACTCATTGCTTCTATGGGAGACTGTTCTAGACATGTGCTTTGATATGTTCAAAGGTAATTTCGCAGGGAGGGGGAAGAGGTGAGCTGTGACCATTACCTATTTTAAATGGTACACCCTGTTTTATCTACATGTATTGTAGGTGTTACCTTTCATTGCAATCCTGCCTGTGATAATAGTGACTGCTGAAAAGTTTTCCGTACAGAACAGGAAAAATTGGGCTGATGATCAGTATGAAAATATAGGATTTTAGGGATTTTTTTTAAAAATACAATTAGTGACCAATTCTTTTCTTTTTTAAAGGTCACCAAAAAATCTTATGATTCTTAAAATTCTAAACATTCTCATTAGTCATTGTGTCCCCTGTATCAGCCCCAGCAGTAATAGTATTACTATTGAGGCCTCTGTGCGGGTCACTGTTATTACTGAGGCCACTGTGGGGAGTCACTATTATTACTGAGACCAATACAGGGGACAGTATTACTACTGAGGCCACTGAGGGTCACTATTATTACTGAGGCCAATAGAGGGGACAGTATTACTTCTGAGGCCACTGAGGTTTACTGTTATTACTAAGCGCGACAGTAGAGGGGACAGTATTACTACTCAGGCCTCTGTGGAGGTCACTATTACTACTGATGTCAATATAGAGGACAGTATTACTACTGAGGCCACTGTGCGGGTTACCGTTACTGTTGAGGCCAATATATATATATATACCGTGTTTCCCCGATAGTAAGACACCCCCGATTGTAAGACGTATCGGGGGTGTCAGGGGGGTCGGCCAATGTAAGCCGTACCCCGAAAGTAAGACATACCGTAGAAAAAAAAATCATTACTCACCTCCCCCGGCGTTCCGTCGCGCTCCGGCAGGATGTCGCTCGCTTCGTCGTCCCCGGCGCAGCATTGCTTTCTGAATGCGGGGGCTTGAAATCCCCGCCTCCAGAAAGCTAATACACACGCCGTCAGCCAGTTACAGAATGGCTGTGATTGGCTGAAGGCGAACGTGGCTTCAGCCAATCACACTATTCAATGACATCATTGAATGGCTGTGATTGGCTGAAGGCGCACGTGGCTTCAGCCAATCACACCCATTCAATGATGTCATTGAATAGTGTGATTGGCTGAAGCCACGTGCGCCTTCAGCCAATCACAGCCATTCAATGCTGTCATTGAATGGCTGTAACTGGCTGACGGCTTGTGTATTAGCTTTCTGGAGGCGGGGATTTCAAGCCCCGCATTCAGAAAGCAATGCTGCGCCGGGGACGAGGAGCGAGCGACATCCTGCCGGAGCGCGACAGAACGCCGGGGGAGGTGAGTAATGATTTTTTTTTATTATAAGACATACCCCGAAAGTAAGACATAGTCTGGCTTTTGGGGATAAAAAGAAAGTAAGACACTGTCTTACTTTCGGGGAAACACGGTATATATATATATATATATATATATATATAACATTATTACTACTGAAGCCACTGCGGGGGTCACTATTATTACTGGGGCTGATATAAGGGACACTATTACTACTGAGGCTGATGTAGCGGACACTTTTACTACTGACGCCACTATGAGGGTCACTATTACCACTGAGGCCAACACAGGGGACAGTATTACTACTCAGGCCTCTGTGGGGGTCACTATTACTACTGATGTCGATACAGAGGACAGTATTACTAATGAGGCCACTGTGGAGGCTACTGTTACTGCTGGGGCCAATAAAGGTGACATTATTGCTACTGAAGCCACTGTGGAGGTCACTATTACTCCTGGGGCTGATATAGGGGACAATATTACTACTGAGGCCATTGTGGGGGACAATATTACTACTGAGGCCATTGTGGGGGACAATATTACTACTGGGGCTGATATAGGGCAAGCACTATTACTATTGATGCCACTATGCAGAATACCTTAAGCTGACTTAGGTTATGTTTATACTTGGCGGAAATGCTGTGGAATGTGGCAAATTATGCAGCATTCCCGCTTCCAGATACGGCCATTTAAAGCTGTTTTTTTTCTCTTCAGCGCCGTAGAAATATGGCGCTGCATTAGAAGTCCGTCGCAGGTCTCTTCTGCCAGAGGGAGCGGGTGCTCAGCTGTCAGATAATGGCTGAGCACTTGTTCTAACAGTGGGGACTGAAGATACCTTTTGTTACACGCTATTTAACTCTTTGCACGTTGCAGTGTAACCGCGGAATATATGAAGCAGAAAAAGGAAGGGGGCTCCCTCTGTCACCCATTGGACCCCCGTAATGTGATTACGAGGTCTCAGTGGGTTGCTATGGAACCCAGAAGCTTGGATGTAGCCTCCAGGTCTGTGGCCGAGGAGGCTCAGCCTCTACTAACCTCATAGGCTTTCTAATGCACTACTATACTGGAGTGCAGGAATTACCTATATTGACACCGGCATGCGTCTGTCATGTTGTGCTACTGGGACCTGTAGTGCTACGGGTTTCCAGCAGCACGTTTCCAGAAGTGTGGGATGATTGAGCTGGCTGGGTGTATATTGCTCCAGCTAGCCAACCTCCATCGGTCTGTTGCACATATATACCAGCCCCTCTTACTAGAGGGTTCTAGTCATTTGTCATTTATATCATTCCCTCTCAGAACTGTGGAGCTTGGCATCATGCACGTTCTGCTTTGGTGTTATTGCACACATGAGGTTCTGGGTAGGATTCCCTTGTCTCTTTGTTTGTGTGAACAGTGACATGTTCAAAGTCTGTATGTAGGTGTTTACACATTAGGTGTGAATTTTCCAGTTCAGTGTGTGTTCCTGCCTGTCACCATATAGACAACGTGGTTTTGTGGGCTTACGTATTCTGGCCAAAATACAATCCCTTGTGTGTACTAACTTGTTAGATATTTCCATCTGTGTGGGTGTTGTAGTACATTGGTGAGTATTTTGGCGCTTATCGTTCAGTGTACGTGCATGCACCGACATTTATGAATTACTGCATATTTACTGTGAATGGAGGCGCGTGGGCCGGAAAGATCCCCAGCTGCCTACACCTCCATTCACTGAGCGATGATCAGGCCTCATGCAGAGTGCTGGGTCGGATTCCGCTGCGGGAATTCTCACAGTGGGATGCGAGCCGTGCTCCTGCAGTGACCCTCACGTCTTACTTCCTCCAGTGTCTACTCCGCTCTGCTGTGTGCCGTCTGCCGACAGCATGGGTTGGTGCCAGGAAGCCAACGGCGGTACATAAAAATATCCCATTGCATTGCCCATCACAGCTGAAGTAATGTCATGTTTAAAGGGGTTGTCCCACGCCGAAAGGTTTTTTTTTTTTCCAACCCCCCCCCCAACCCCCGTTCGGCGCGAGACAACCCCGATGCAGGGGTTAAAAAAGAACACCGGACAGCGCTTACCTGAATCCCCGCGCTCCGGTGACTTCTTACTTACCTGCTGAAGATGGCCGCCGGGATCTTCTCCCTCGGTGGACCGCAGGGCTTCTGTGCAGTCCATTGCCGATTCCAGCCTCCTGATTGGCTGGAATCGGCACGTGACGGGGCGGAGCTACACGGAGCTACATGGAGCCCCATTGATAAAAGAAGAAGACCCGGACTGCGCAAGCGCGTCTAATTTGGCCATTAGACGCCGAAAATTAGGCGGCTCCATGGAAACGAGGACGCTAGCAACGGAGCAGGTAAGTGAAAAATTTCTTATAACTTCTGTATGGCTCATAATTAATGCACAATGTACATTACAAAGTGCATTAATATGGCCATACAGAAGTGTATAGACCCACTTGCTGCCGCGGGACAACCCCTTTAATGCAGGTGGGTTTCGGCCCACACTGCATGCCCCAGTCAGACTAGGGTTCTTTAGAAGTGGACACATGCAGTTACAACTCCGTGTGCAATATCCCATTGCAGTGCCCAGCAGAGCTGATGTAACGTCAGCTTTAATGCAGGTGGGCAAAAAATTAATTGGATTATACTGTAGGCGAGGGACCCAAAAAATTGGTGTACCAACAGTACTAATGTACGTCAGAAAAATTGCCCATGCCCAACCAAGAGGGAAGGTGAAACCCATTAATAGCTTTGGTTAATGTGGCTTAATTTGTAACTAGGCCTGGAGGCAGCCCAGTTAAAATAAAAATTGGTTCAGGTGCAAGTTTCAACGCTTTAATGAGCATTGAAACGTATAAAAATTGCTTACAAAAATTATATGACTGAGCCTTGTGGGCCTAAGAAAAATTGCCCGTTCGGCGTGATTACGTCAGGTTTCAGGAGGAGGATGAATATTATACACAGATTGATGAAGCAGAAATGTCCCCGTTTTGGATGGTGAGAGAGAACGATGCTTCCATCCGCGGGTGCAGCCAACGTATTGCTTAGGTATCGCTGCTGTCCGCTGGTGGAGAAGAGAAGTCTGGGGAAATCCAGGCTTTGTTCATCTTGATGAGTGTAAGCCTGTCGGCACTGTCGGTTGACAGGTGGGTACGCTTATCCGTGATGATTCCCCCAGCCACACTAAACACACTCTCTGACAAGACGCTAGCCGCAGGACAAGCAAGCACCTCCAGGGCATACAGCGCGAGTTCAGGCCACGTGTCCAGCTTCGACACCCAGTAGTTGTAGGGGGCAGAGGCGTCACCGAGGACGGTGCTGCAATCGGCTACGTACTCCCTCACCATCCTTTTACAGTGCTCCCGCCAACTCAGCCTTGACTGGGGACCGGTGACACAGTCTTGCTGGGGAGCCATAAAGCTGGCAAAGGCCTTGGAGAATGTTCCCCTGCCTGCGCTGTACATGCTGCCTGATCTCTGCGCCTCCCCTGCTACCTGGCCCTCGGAACTGCGCCTTCTGCCACTAGCGCTGTCGGATGGGAAGTTTACCATCAGTTTGTCCACCAGCGCCCTGTGGTATAGCATCATTCTCGAACCCCTTTCCTCTTCGGGAATGAGAGTGCAAAGGCTCTCCTTATACCGTGGATCGAGCAGTGTGTACACCCAGTAATCCGTAGTGGCCAGAATGCGTGTAACGCGAGGGTCATGAGAAAGGCATCCTAACATGAAGTCAGCCATGTGTGCCAGGGTACCTGTACGCAACACATGGCTGTCTTCACTAGGAAGATCACTTTCAGGATCCTCCTCCTCCTCCTCCTCAGGCCATACACGCTGAAAGGATGACAGGCAAGCAGCATGGGTACCGTCAGCAGTGGGCCAAGCTGTCTCTTCCCCCTCCTCCTCATCCTCCTCATGCTCCTCCTCCTCCTCCTCCTGAACGCGCTGAGATATAGACAGGAGGGTGCTCTGAATATCCAGCGACATACTGTCTTCCCCCGACTCTGTTTCCGAGCGCAAAGCGTCTGCCTTTATGCTTTGCAGGGAACTTCTCAAGATGCATAGCAGAGGAATGGTGACGCTAATGATTGCAGCATCGCCGCTCACCATCTGGGTAGACTCCTCAAACTTTCCAAGGACCTGGCAGATGGCTGCCAACCAGGCCCACTCTTCTGTAAATAATTGAGGAGGCTGACTCCCACTGCGCTGCGCAAGTTGGAGTTGGTATTCCACTATAGCTCTACGCTGCTCATAGAGTCTGGCCAACATGTGGAGCGTAGAGTTCCACTGTGTGGGCACGTCGCACAGCAGTCGGTGCACTGGCAGATTAAACCGATGTTGCAGGGTCCGCAGGGTGGCAGCGTGCATGTGTGATTTGCGGAAATGTGTGCAGAGCTGGCGCACCTTTCCGAGCAGGTATGACAAGTGGGGGTAGCTTTTCAGAAAGCGCTGAACCACCAAATTAAACACATGGGCCAGGCATGGCACGTGCGTGAGGCTGCCGAGCTGCAGAGCCGCCACCAGCTTACGGCCGTTGTCACACACGACCATGCCCGGTTGGAGGCTCAGCGGCGCAAGCCAGCGGTCGGTCTGCTCTGTCAGACCCTGCAGCAGTTCGTGGGCCGTGTGCCTCTTCTCTCCTAAGCTGAGTAGTTTCAGCACGGCCTGCTGACGCTTGCCCACCGCTGTGCTGCCACGCCGCGTGACACCGACTGCTGGCGACGTGCTGCTGCTGACACATCTTGATTGCGAGACAGAGGTTGCGTAGGAGGAGGAGGAGGGTGGTTTAGTGGAGGAAGCATACACCCCCGCAGATACCACCACCGAGCTGGGGCACGCAATTCGGGGGGTGGGTAGGACGTGAGCGGTCCCAGGCTCTGACTCTGTCCCAGCCTCCACTAAATTCACCCAATGTGCCGTCAGGGAGATATAGTGGCCTCCTTCCCACGAACGGATTTACGCCGCGTAAATTCGCGGCAAAAATCCGCTGTGTGGCCCCCTGCTATTAGGTTCTATTGAACCTAATAGCACAATGCTCACGATGCGTAATTCCACCGCGGAATTACGCACCGCGATTTCTCCCGTCCTCACCCGCAGCATGCTCTATTTTCTGCGGGTGAGGACGGGCTGTACGCGCTGACGGCTTCCATTGCAGTCAATGGAAGCCGTCCGTTCACGCTATCTCCCGCTGCAAGCAGCGGAAGATAGCGTGAAAAAACGCTTCCCCGCCTACCGCCGCGCGTCATATGACGCGGCCGGCGCGTCACGTGACGCGGCCGGCCGCGTCATGTGACGCGGTGGGCGTGTCACATGACGCGACGGCGGTGGGCGGGGAAGCGTCTTCACGCGATCTCCCGCTGGTAAGTATGGGGTCTCTGGGGGGCACCGTGACGGGCTTCACTGCGTAATATTACGCAGCGGAGCCCGTCACGCTCGTGGGAAGGAGGCCATAGTTGCCCTGCCCGCCTGTGCTTGTCCACGTGTCTGTTGATAAGTGGACCTTGGCAGTAACCGCGTTGGTGAGGGCGCGTACAATGTTGCGGGAGACGTGGTCATGCAGGCCTGGGACGGCACATCGGGAAAAGTAGTGGCGACTGGGAACCGAGTAGCGCGGGGCCGCCGCCGCCATCATGCTTTTGAAAGCCTCTGTTTCCACAAGCCTATACGGCAGCATCTCTAGGCTGATCAATTTTGCAATGTGCACGTTTAACGCTTGAGCGTGCGTGTGCGTGGCGTCGTACTTGCGCTTGCGCTCAAACTGTGGCGCTAGCGACGTCTGGATGCTACGCTGAGAGACATTGCTGGATGTGGCCGAGGACAGCGGAGGTGAGGGTGTGGGTGCAGGCCAGGAGACGGTAGTGCCTGTGTCCTGAGAGGGGGGTTGGATCTCAGTGGCAGGTTGGGGCACAGGGGGAGAGGTTGGATCCTGGAGCCGTGCGGACATCAGTCATGACTGCAAATTCTGTCAAGGCAAAAGAAGGCATTACTGGTACCATGTACAACACATACTGAGGGGGTAATGCCAACCTGGCACCAGTGCAGGGCAGTCACCATTTTCTGAACTGAACAATTACTTATGAGAATGCAGTCAGGTTTTCTTTTGATGATCACAAGATTCATTGCGAGTTGCCGTAATCTTACCATGACTGGAGAAAACACAGCTACACCCTACTGGCTCTGCTACATCCTTAGGTCTCTAGGAGTTTATAAACTTTTGGGCATAACACTTACCAGAGGATTGCACATGTGAAGGGATCTCTGCCTAAGGGCTTATTTAGACAACCGTATATATAATGTATACGGTGTCCTTGTCTGCAGGGGGGGTGAGGATGGAAGAGCCAGGAGCAGGAACTGAGCTCCTGCCCCCTCTCCGCCCCTTGCCACTATTTGCAATAGGAGAGGGCGAGACAGGGGCGCAGCTAAGTCCCGGTGCTTAGCTCCGCCCCCGCCCCTCCCATTGCAAATAGTGGTGAGGGGTGGGGAAGCGGTGGGAGCTCAGTTTCTGCTCCTGGCTCTTCCATCCTCGCCACCCTGCAGACAAGGACACCGTATATCGGCTCGGCGTGAAAACCGAGCCGATATAAGGTCGTCTGAAATAGTCCTAAGGGACTCAGTCCCAGGAAATTACAGGCATCTGCGTACTTTTTCACTGTGGGAAATGTGCTCTTTTGTAAATGTGCTCTGATGTGTTTTTCATCTGCTGCACTATGTTTTTTGTATAGTCGAGTCGCTCGGTCTTGTTTCTACTTGGAAGGTTTGGCTTTTTGGCCACAATTCATCCATGAAGATCACTTCTGACCAGACTTCTCTGAACAGTAGATGGGTGTACCTGGGTCCCACTGGTCTCTACTAGTTCTGAGCCGATGGCACTATTGGGTATTTTCCGATTTGGAAGGGAAGTAAGCATGTGTCTTTCATCTACTGCATCAACCTCCCTTAGCCGACCACTGCATCTACAGTCCTCAATGTTGGCCCTTTTTTTTGCCCTTTCAAAAAAAACCTTGAACAGCACATGTTAAAACTCCATTTTATTTTGAAATCTTTATTTTGAAAACTGGGAAAATAAGGATTCCGAATCTGGCACTCAATGTCCTCCGCTTGTTCCAGCTGCAATCTGACAGGGAAGATGAATCTGTATGGCATCTGGACAGCTCTCTTCCCTCGTAGAACTTCAGGCTGGGGTTGGGGTCCTTCCTCTTCCTCATGACTCTTCCAGGCTGCAAGAAAATGAAACCCAAATGATTTGAATGACCTCATTAAGATTCTCATAAGTGCATAACTGCCAGCACCCAGTCTTTGGTGGCCCTGGCGACCCCGCAATATCCAGAGGCCCTGGCGACCCGGTGACATTTAAAGGCCCTGGTGATATAGTTCCCATTCCTTTGTGGTATATTGATAGCTAGAGCTCCCAGTCTTCTGTAGCACATCGGTAACTGGAGCTCCCTGGTGGTTCAGCCATGCGCACAGCACCAGCTCCTACCATAGTTTATTACATACCAATAAGTGGATAATTTCACATACCTACTTGTTTCTCCATCTGCACCAAAGTATCTTCTGTGGGGGCTCGTCCAGTAGCTTCTCTGCCAGATGACAACCACGAGCCTTCAGTAATCTGCCAAAAACTTTTTCAGGTTATATCACAATACCAAATAAGACGATGCAACCAGAAAATCAGCATTAACATCCTACGTTCTCGATCCATCAGCCCCATACCTTACATGTGGTTGGGAGATCAATTCATTTCCACAATTATTAGTCCACCATAGTAGATACAATACATAGGTGGACACAGTAGTTCCTTTCCTATTCCTATGTATTGTGGACTTGACAGCTGATGACCCCGGTGAAGAGAGCTAAAAGGTGGATCCTATATTTGTCAATGAAATGATTAGCCAATAGCCATGCATTGGCTGTTGGTTGTCCCTCTGTGTCACAGGGAATATATGAACCAGGTGAACACTACAAATTTGCTGGGGAAAAAAAGGTGTCTACCTGAAAAGGAAATCCCCCTTAAAATTTGAAAAAAATTGCGCCCCCTAGTCAGAATTAGCCGCCTCCCGGCTTGTCCCAGTTTTTCCTGGCAAGAGACCATCTCTTAGGTATTCCAATCCCCTTGCTGACGTGATTCATTAGTGACCCGGTTATACATTTCATTTAAAGGCTTTTTCTGAGTCAGGCAAGTGTTTATTTTTTGCGCGGGCAAAAAAAGCGCTTCTAAAATAACCAATGGGTTCCTATAGAAGGGCTCACATCAAAGAATGTAGTTGAGTAAAACGGTTCGCACACCTAACAAAGATAGGACATGCTGCAGGTCACATGCAGCTCTGCGGTGTGCACCAAACATAGGACCTGTCCTATTTTTGGTGTGCTCTGTGCAGGAGTTTCCATTGACCCCTATGGGAGCAGGAGCTTATGCAGGACATTTAAAACCTGCTGTCCAGACGCACATTTTAAATGACTGCTGTAAACTCCTATTAGTCCTCGCGGAGATGAGGAGACTCCCTGAGGGTTCCCTTAATCCCTGCGGGGACTAACAGGAATTTACAACAGGACATTTACAATGTGCTTCTCGGCAGCATGTTTTAAAATGTCCTGCTGTAACCAGCGGGGTATTCCTCCAGCTCTGCTGGTGGGCAATTCCCCAGCAGTTCAGAGCAGTAGGGGACTCTCTCCCCCAGGGATTTCCATATAGCAGGAATACAGAGGGGGTGGAGTTACGGGGCTTTCCGGAGGGCTTTCCAGAAAGCGTGGGTGGAGGGGGTGGGGCTAGAGGATCCACGCTCTAGCCCCACCCTCTATATATTTGCTATGGGAAATCTGAGAGAAGCCCTATAGCTCCACCCACTCTCTAGCCCCACCAACTCTCTCTGCGCTATGGGGATATTTAAAGCCCTTCCCTGAAAATCACTGCAGGGGTTGCTGGCAGCCCATTGCTTGCAATGGGGCCATCGGCAGCAGTTGCAGCCCCATTGAAGGCAATGGGCACAGACCTGCATTCATGCATGTTTGTGCACATACATGGGTACACACTTTTGTGCGCACCTATGCACGGCACACGCACACGCTCGTGTGAAGCCACCCTTAGAGTGTGTTCACACAGGACAGAAATGCTGCAGAACATCTGCAGCATCTTACAGGACGAGCGTTATGGATAGGATTTCAAAAAATTCCATCCACAGGCTGCAAAAAAAGTGCAGCATAAATTGACCCGTGCCACGGATTTTACATCTACAGCAGGTCAATTCATACTGGGCATGTTCACACTTTCATATGAAGGGCTGAAATCCGTGGCAAATCTACATCAAAACCTGCGCCATTTAGCACGGATTTGGTGCGAATCTTGTAGCTGCAGAAAATCCAGTGAATTTGCAATGTGTGAAGAAACCAGAAAGCTGGAAAAGTCTCAAAACACATCCAAGAAACACTCGCTGTTTTTCAACTTTAGGCCACTCCCACACAAACGTTTATAAACACGCTGCGTTTTTCAGCGTTGAGAGCAGCGTCTTTACAGCATATTTTCTGTAGTAACACCGATGACATCACTTTTTTCTCTCTCCCAGCGGCATTACAAGAGTAAAAAACACACTCCAGAAACACGCTGCAACGCATGAAAGTAGAACATGCAGCGTTACTTTTAGCGACCGTTATAAAAGCCAAATGATCTTTTTGCCACACACAGTGAATCGCAGTGCGGGCATCTTTTTTTGTTTTTCGACACACATGGCCAATTGCACCACAAGCACATTTCTTTTTATTGCCACACACAGCCAATCGCACTGCGAGCATCTTTTTTTTTTGTCACACAGCTAATCGCAGTGCGGGCATGTTTTTTTTCCTTCTTGCCACACACAGCCAATCGCACTGCGGGCATCTTTTTTTTTTCTTTGTGCCACACACAGCCAATCGCACTGTGGGCATGTTTTTTTTTCTTCTTGCCACACACAGCCAATCGCACTGCAGGCATCTTTTTTTTTCTTTTTGCCACACACAGCCAATCGCACTGCGGGCATCTTTTTTTTTGCTTTTTGCCACACACAGTCAATCTCATCACAGACACCCTTTCTTTTCCACACACTGCCAATCGCACTGCGGGCATCTTTTTTTTTTCTTTTTGCCACACACAGCCAATCGCACTGCGGGCATGTTTTTTTTTCTTTGCCACACACAGCCAATCGCACTGCGGGCATCTTTTAATTTTTTTATTTTTGCCACACACAGCCAATCGCACTGCGGGCATCTTTTTTTTTTCTTTTTGCCACACACAGCCAATCGCACTGCGGGCATCTTTATTTTCTTTTTGCCACACACAGCCAATCTCACCATAGACAGACTTTTTTTGCCACACACAGCCAATCGCACTGCGGGCATGTTTTTTTTTTCTTTTTGCCACACACAGCCAATCGCACTGCGGGATTCTTTTTATTTTTTTCTTTTTGCCACACACAGCCAATCGCACCATAGACACACCTTTTTTTCCACACACAGCCAATTGCAGTGCGGGCATCTTTTTTTTTTCTTTTTGCCACACACAGCCAATCGCACAGCGGGCATATTTATTTTTTGCTTTTTGCCACACACAGCCAATCGCATCACAGACACCCTTTCTTTTCCACACACTGCCAATCGCACTGCGGGCATCTTTTTTTTATTTTTTTTGCCACACACAGCCAATCGCACTGCGGGCATCTTTTTTTTCTCTTTGCCACACACAGCCAATCGCACCACAGACATTCTTTGTTTCCACACACAGCTAATCGCACTGTGGGCATCATTTTTTTCCCCCACTCACAGCCAATCGCACTGCGGGTATCTTTTTTTTCTTTTTTCCACACACAGCCAATCGCATCACAGACACCCTTTCTTTTCCACACACTGCCAATCGCACTGCGGGCATCTTCTTTTTTTTTTTTTTCCTTTTTGCCACACACAGCCAATCGCACTGCGGGCAGGTTTTTTGTTCTTTTTGCCACACACAGCCAATCGCACCACAGTCATCCTTTTTTTTTCCACAAATAGCCAATTGCACTGCGGGCATCTTTTTTTTCTTTTTGCCACACACAGCCAATCGCACCACAGACACCCTTTCTTTTCCACACACTGCCAATCGCACTGCGGGCATCTTTTTTTTCTCTTTGCCACACACAGCCAATCGCACCACAGACACTCTTTGTTTCCACACACACAGCTAATCGCACTGCGGGCATCATTTTTTTCCCCCACACACAGCCAATCGCACTGCCGGTATCTTTTTTTTCTTTTTGCCACACACAGCCAATCGCACCATAGACACCCTTTTTTTTCCACACACAGCCAATTGCAGTGCGGGCATGTTTTGTTTTTTTTTGCCATACATAGCCAATCGCACTGCGGGCATCTTTTTTTTTTCCTTTTTGCCACACACAGCCAATCTCACCATAGACAGATTTTTTTTGCCACACACAGCCAATCGCACTGCGGGCATGTTTTTTTTTTCTTTTTGCCACACACAGCCAATCGCCCTGTGGGCATGTTTTTTTTTTTCTTTTTGCCACACACAGCCAATCGCACTGCGGGCATCTTTTTTTTTTCTTTTTGCCACCCACAGCCAATTGCACTGCGGGCATCTTTTTTTTTTTTTTCTTTTTGCCACACACAGCCAATCGCACTGTGGGCATCTTTTTTTTTTTTGCTTTTTGCCACACACAGCCAATCGCATCACAGACACCCTTTCTTTTCCACACACTGCCAATCGCACTGCGGGCATCTTTTTTTTTTTCCTTTTTGCCACACACAGCCAATCGCACTGTGGGCATCTTTTTTTTTTTTTGCTTTTTGCCACACACAGCCAATCGCACCATAGACACCCTTTCTTTTGCCACACACAACCAATCGCACTGCGGGCGTCTTTCTTTTTTCTTTTTGCCACACACAGCCAATCGCACTGTGGGCATGTATTTTTTTTCTTTTTGCCAGACACAGCCAATTGCACTGCGGGCATCCTTTTTTTCTTTGCTTTTTGCCACACACAGCCAATCGTACTGCGGGCATCTTTTTTGTTTTTTCTTTTTGTCACACACAGCCAATCGCACTGCGGGCATGTTTTTTTTCTTTTTGCCACACACAGCCAATCGCACCACAGACATCCTTTTTTTTCCACACACAGCGAATCGCACTGCGGGCATCTTTTTTTTTTATTTTTGCCACACACAGCCAATCGCACTGCGGGCATGTTTTTTTTTTCTTTTTGCCACACACAGCCAATTGCACTGCGGGCATCTTTTTTTTTTTTGCTTTTTGCCACACACAGTCAATCGCATCACAGACACCATTTCTTTTCCACACACTGCCAATCGCAATGCGGGCATCTTTTTTTTTTCCTTTTTGCCACACACAGCCAATCGCACTGCGGGCATCTTTTTTGTTTTTTCTTTTTGCCACACACAGCCAATCGCACTGCGGGCATGTTTTTTTTCTTTTTGCCACACACAGCCAATCACACCACAGACATCCTTTTTTTTCCACACACAGCCAATCGCACTGCGGGCATCTTTTTTTTAATTTTTGCCACACACAGCCAATCGCACTGCGGGCATGTTTTTTTTTTCTTTTTGCCACACACAGCCAATCGCACTGCGGGCATCTTTTTTTTTTTTTGCTTTTTGCCACACACAGTCAATCGCATCACAGACACCATTTCTTTTCCACACACAGCCAATCGCACTGCGGGCATATTCTTTTTTTTCTTTTTGCCACACACAGCCAATCGCACTGCGTGCATGTTTTTTTTTTCCTTTTTGCCACACACAGCCAATCGCACTGCGGGCATCTTTTTTTTTTTTGCTTTTTGCCACACACACACACACAGTCAATTGCATCACAGGCAGCATTTCTTTTCCACACAACGCCAATCGCACTGCGGGCATCTGTTTTTCTTTTTTTCCTTTTTGCCACACACAGCCAATCGCACTGCTGGCATCTTTTTTTTCTTTTTGCCACACACAGCCAATCGCACTGCGTGCCTTGATTTTATTTTCTTTTCGCCACACACAGCCAATTGCACTGCGGGCATCTTTTAAGATCTATTTCATGGAAAAACGTCTTCCAAATTATATATATTTTTAGGGTTCCGGCAGAGGAGCGTTTTTTCCCCGCATCCATAGATGCAAAAAAAAAAACGGGTCTATTAGAACAAATGCTTTCCAATGAATGTGGTCACATGTCTGTTTTTTACTAGTGAACAATTCGCCCCTGCAAAAAAAGTAGGACAGCGTTTTTTTGATTCGCACAAAAATGACGTTTTCGTGCAAATGGATGCAACTTTGACAATATGAAATCTTAGTCAAAGCCCTTAAATGAACCCTAGATGCAGAAAAAAAATTAAAAATATATATATTATAGCTGTGATTGGTCAAAGCGCTCAACCAATCAGGAAGAGCTGTGGCAGAGGAATTCTTCAGCCTATATATGTATATATTATTTTTTTTTCCTTAAAGAGAGGCTGATTTTAAGGGGAGGGCTTATATTTAAAACCCTTCTCTGAAAATCACTGCAGGGGTTGCCGGCATCCTATCGTGTGCATTGAAAGCAATGCTGCACGGACCTGCATTCACGCGTGTTTGTGCATGTACGTGGGTGCGTGGTTTTGTGAGCACCTATGTATGGCACACGCACACACTCGTCTGAATGCGCCCTTATAAAGCAAAAAATACGGTATATACAGTTAGTTATATAGTCTTTTAAATGTACATTTTCTTTTGCCCTATAGCTGCCATACAGGGACTAACATTATGCCAAGACTCATTTTATTTGATAGTCTCTATTGCCATTATCGCTACTATTGGTTTTATTACTATGAGGGTTCTTTCACACGGCCGTTGGTGTTTTGACGTGTGCCCACCGGCGCCATAAAAACGTGTGAACGGGCACAGAAATCTATCGTTTGTGCGCCCGTTCAGACGGCCTGAGCCCAGTGCATATACGCCGAAGCCGCAATGCCGTTGGGCAGGGGAAGACAGTTTAGCTCTGCTAAGCTGTTCTCCCCCTTCCCCTCACCGACTTTCTGCAAAGGGAGGAGGCGGGACGGGGCAGGAGCTAGTGTGCCAAGCTCCCGCCCCCTCTCCGTCCCTTGTTGGCCGCCAGCAATAGGAGGGGTGGTGCTTAGCTCCGTCCCCGCCCCGCTCCCTCCCATTGCAAACAACTGGCGAGGGGCAAAGAGGAGGAGAGAAGGGGGAGAGAGTTCAGCAGTCACGCTGCTAAACTCCCTCCCACCTCCCCTCTCCGGCAGCTGTCATTGGCTCCCATAGAAATCTATGGCAGTGGCTATATTCTGGCCGGGAAAGATAGTTCCAGGACTATCTTTCCTGCGTGGCGTAAAAGCGCCTGGTATATCACACTACCAACTACTGTCCACGTCACCTTTTACTCCACTGTGACTCTACACCATATATGAATGTGTTGTATCGTGTAACCCCAGCAAGTACTGAGGAAGACGTTCCCAAACCCCCAGACGCGGATACAAGCTGGTTTTAAATGAAAAAACAAAATTGACAAAACACCCGAGATCAAGCAGTCCCACTTCCATTTTTATCCCATTTCCTCTTCCCCGGGGGCGCTCCATCCATTTTTCTTTCCCTCCTCCACACTATTGTCACTATAGGGGGATGTCTCCCCTTTAAGGGCTCATGTCCACGGGTATATATATAAAATACTCCGGGTCTCCCGCAGTGTTGTACACATATATAGCCAATACACTCCTCCGGCAGAGACCGTTTATGGGCTGTGCATGGCACTGCGCATGCCTGGGAATCTGTCGTCACGCACATGCGCAGTCTGATTTTCTCTTTTTAATTCCCCGCTCTGAACAGCGCAGGGATGCGTATGGAAACACTGCCTGTATCAATGTATTGTGTATGGACAGCGTATTGATACACAGCCCAAACAAGGGCTGCATATGACACACAGAGAGATAGTGCATGCTGCAATTTATTTCTCTTGCGTATCGATAGGCAGTGCCCACACACAGGTGGGTGTGGAGCAATGGAAGCCCATATACTTTCATTGCCTCCATTCTCTGCATATCACTCATGCATGCAATGCATGCGGAATTCGTGGTGGGAAAACGCCCGTGGACATGAGCCCGAACTGGGGCTCATATGGACGCTTCAGCTATAGTGGGAAAGTGTGAAATAGAAAAGAGGCAATATAAATGACCCCCTAGGAGGTGTTTGATGTAAAAATAAATAAATACAGAATTAAATATATATTAAATAAAACGACTCAACACCGACGCCAGCCAAAATCAGCGCTATTTGCGGCCTGTAATCTAAAACTATACAAATTATATATCTATACAGCGAAACCGAAATGAGGAACCCATTCCCTACTTTATTTTAGTGTAAATATTCTAATTTTACAAATAAACAACTATTATTTAAAAAAAAACATTTTTTAGCTTATTACTAGATATTTAAAAAAAATAAATAAATAAAAAATAAATAAAAAATGGCCCTATATGTCATAGAAAGAAAAATGCTGCAAAAATCATTTTGGGAGCAAAAGAAAGCAAACAAAAAATAGGGGAGTAAAATCACCATACGGGTAAAATCCCCAAAAAGTGGTCCTTTAGGGGTTTTAAAAAAATGATTTTTGCTGCAGTTTACCAGCAAAGCTCATCAAAAAGACACACAAAAAAATGTGACTGCAGTATAAAGGAAGGACTTGTCTATTAGATGTTCTCTAGCGAGCGGCTGAGAATACAATCCCCTCATATAAAAGGGTTCCCCATAATATCTAACAATCACCAGCTCAGTATATAAACATGGAAACCCAGAGAGATGTGACACTTATCTGTGAGCAGCCAGAAGCTCCTCCGGACAGGGATGATGAAGGCTGCTAACAGCGAGCAGCAGCGGTTAAATCCACGTAACGTCCACCTGCAGCGTCCAGAAGCTCTTCCCAGACAGGGATGATGTAGGCTGCTAACAGCAAGCAGCAGCGGTTATATCCACGTAACGTCCACCTAGAGCGTCCAGAAGCTCCTCTCGGACAGAGATGATGTAGGCTGCTAACAGCAAGCAGCAGCGGTTATATCCACGTGACGTCTATCTAGAGCGTCCAGAAACTCCTCTCAGTCAGAGATGATGTAGGCTGATAACAGCGAACAGCAGCGGTTATATCCACGTAACGTCCACCTAAAGCGTCCAGAAGCTCCTCTCAGACAGGGATGATGAAGGCTGCCAACAGTGAACAGCAGCGGTTACATCCACGTAACGTCCATCTGGAGCGCCCAGAAGCTCCTCCCGTACAGAGATGATGTAGGCTGCTAACAGCGAGCAGCAGCGGGTATATCCACGTAACGTCCACCTGCAGCGTCCAGAAGCTCCTCTCGGACAGAGATGATGTAGGCTGCTAACAGCAAGCAGCAGCGGTTACATCCACGTAACGTCCACCTGGAGCGCCCAGAAGCTCCTCTCGGACAGGGATGATGTACGCAGCCAACGGTTGAGGAGAAGTTATGGGGTGTAGCAGAGGCAGCAGAGCTCCGGTGACTGTTGTAGTGCCGCTGCTGCAGGAACTGCCTGTGCGGATGGGTTCTATCTGCTTCTAGAACTGCAGACCGCTCTGACCTCACAAGATTCCATTGAAACCCCTGTGACCTCACTCGACCGCACATACACACACCCTCACAGGTGGGCAGGACCGGCCACAGGCCTCTCTAACCAGGGATCTTCTAGACACATTTTAGGCTCATTTCTCACATATTGCGTAAATCCACACTGGAATTCAGCAGAATAATCCACAACAAATTCTGAGGATTTTGGCGCAGATTTCACTCATATTAAAATGAATAAAATCCGCCTTGAAATATCCACAACCTGCAGAGCATGCTGGGAAGGTGAAAATCCGCAGCGAGACTCCAATCCACGGCAGATTGTTTTCACTGTGAGTGAAATCCCCATTCACCGGTATTTGACTCTAATTGGAATTTCGGTGCTAAATCAGCAAGCAAACCGGACTATGACTCTTTCACCAATATTTGGCTATATGTTCTGATGAAGCGCCCCATATTTAGACCAGCGTTACGCAGCTTATGCCGCCATACTGCAATGTGTGAGCGGTGTTTGTTGCTACTTGGGGAGGGCTCTGTAATACGATTTCTGTCAAAAACCTAAAAAATACGACAATGCGGGATTTTCACCATCACAAGATCAGATCTGCATGACATTGCAGGTACAGATTCAGTGTAATGCGTTCCTGTAGGCGAATGGTGCACGGAATATCGCAGTGCAATCTAGCATAAACCTGTGATAATCACTCACATTAACACCCTGCAGAGACCTGAACTTAATAAAAACGGCTAGTGCAATAGAATCGCGAGGGTTAAACATCATATATCTTGTAAGATAAGAGGAGAAGCCGTCACATTACTGTTCCCCTGCCCCCAGATACCGGCGCTACCAGGGTCCTCCACTGCTCTCCTGCCCCTAGATACCGGCACTACCAGGGTCCTCCACCTCTCTCCTGCCCCCAGATACCGGCACTACCAGGGTCCTCCACCGCTCTCCTGCTCCCTGATGCCAGCACTACCAGGGTCCTTCACCGCTCTCCTGCCCCCAGATACCGGCACTACCAGGGTCCTCCACCGCTCTCCTGACCCCAGATACTGGCGCTACCAAGGTCCTCCACCGCTCTCCTGCCCCTTGATGCCAGCACTACCAGGGTCCTCCACCGCTCTCCTGCCCCCTGATGCCAGCACTACCAGGGTCCTCCACCGCTCTCCTGCCCCCTGATGCCAGCACTACCAGGGTCCTCCACCGCTCTCCTGCCCCCAGATACCGGCACTACCAGGGTCCTCCACTGCTCTCCTGCCCCCTGATGCCGGCACTACCAAGACCATTCACCACTCTCCTGCCCCCTGATGCTGGCGATACCACCCTTCTCTCGCCTTCATTTATCAAAGCTGTCTGGAAAAAAAATTTGGCCTTGTTGCCCGTAGCAACCAATCACAGCACAGCTCTGATTTCTGAAACGGCTCTAGTTACATGACAGCTGCGCTCTGATTGGTTGCTATGGGCAACAAGGCAGGTTTGTCTTCTAGATAGATTAGATTAATGAGCCCGTCTGTTCTTCCTGTCCCAGCGCTGACATGTCCGCACCACATACAATGCGGTAACCTGCAGTAACGCCAAACCTGCAGGATGCTGCGATTACAAAAATAGCCACCGACCCAAGAAACGCACGACTAAAGGAGAAAACCCCCACAAAGGATCCCTGTAGTGTTTATGGAGCTCCACACTTCACTGTTGATCTGCTAAAATCCGGCCGCAGGGTTTATGGAAAAAAATAATCCAGAAAAACGTCCCTAAAAATACGTCACTATAAATGCGCGGGAGTAAAAGCATCCGTAAAGTGTATTCACGTGTCGCAGTCAAGGTGCGGCTGAGAACCACATCAAAGACCGCGTGTACTTATACCTGTAAAAACCATGTGACCAAAAAACACATCTCACATCTGCGGCAAAACTGGCGGGGTTCTCAGATTTGGTGTGAATATACCCTTACGCACCACGCTCTGCACCGCGTGCTTTACACTGTATTTACACAGGCCAGTGCGATATAGGTGAGAGAAAATCGTATTTATATATATATATATTATATATATATATATATATATATATATATATATATATATATATCACAGTTGTAAACCTGCGTTTTCAGGTTTCTGCGAAACGTTCCCATGTTCAAAATGCGCTATTCGCATCACTGTAGGTGCGTTTTTAAACGTGAAAAATAATAAAAAAGAAAGAATGAGCAGTTCTTGCAGTGGAATTGCCTCAAAACAGGACATGCTGCGTTATTTTGCACTTGCACTTGTGTGCGCCGTGAGGTCACAACCGCTGCATGAACAACGAGTAACGTGAATATTCCCACAAAGAGACAGTTCATCTGTGCATGCGCCAGCTGAAGACCTCGCGGCGCACATGTGAGACTTGGCAGCGCTACATGGATGACGCCTACTGCGTCATCCACGGCTAAGGAGTTGGGAGGGGTGGACTTTGGAGCCGAATAAGCTGCTAGTAGATGGTCCAGCCCGCTCAGCTGATCGCTCTGCCTATTTTGGCCATAAAGGCGTGAAGATTTTTGGGGTATTTTCATCTCCAATTTTCAAAAGACATAACTTTTTTATTTTTCTGTTGACTTGGCGTTATTTTGGTAGGCAAAATGAACAAAATGAGCATTTTGCCTCTGCATCTTTTAGGGTTTATATTTACGTTTTTTGCAAGATGAATAGTGCGTACAGGCTGGATCTTCTTTCTTCAGCACTGCGGATGTGTCTGGGCTTTTTTTTTCTCCTTCAAATCTCCTGCTTTCCTGTGGATTTGTAGCACCTCCACAGTGACAGCTGCAGGTGTGCTGTGGTGAGGGTGGATTCCTTTGATTTCAATAGAACCCGTCGCTGTTGGACCCGCTGGAAATTGAAGCATGCTGCGATTCCTTCCTATGCGTGCATCTCGCACACTGGAAAAAAAATCATATCCGCATGCTTTTACTTGCCATGCGGATGGTAATACATCCCTATGGGTGGCAAGACGCGCAGATCTCCTGTGCAGGAGACACGCACGGATTTTATAATTAAAATCCGCACCTGGACATCGGGTCTTCACAAAGGAGCTGGCTGGTTAAAACATAGTTATGTTTCATATAAAATAACTACTTTTATAGTAATGGGATTTGTCTGGTTTTTTTAACCATAAACTCTGTGGAACTGTACAGGGAAAGCTCTGTGCCCTATAGCAAGTACAAAATCATAGTAAGGTAAGTTCTGCCACCTAGAGGCAAAACATAGAAATGGCAGGGACAATGATAAATATAAGGTTCTGCACAGGGGCAGGGAAATACATGTCACCATTACACACTAAATGGGAAACCACTGGGTAACACTGACATGGAAAAGGACTTGGAGGTTTTAGTTAACTGTAAACTTAACTGAAGTAACCAGTGTCAGGCAGCTGCTGCCAAGGCAAATAGGATCATCAGATGCATTAAACGAGGTCTAGGGGCACTCAGGAAGGACGTATCAGAGCCTGAGCGGGTACAAAGGCGGGCAATTGAAGTAATAAACGTAATGGGCGGACTACAATACCCAGGGAGGTTATCAAAATTGGGATTATTTAGTTTAGAAAAAAGACAGCTGAGGGGCGACCGAATAACTATGTATAAATATATCAGGGGACAATACAGAGATCTCTCCCATCGTCTGTTTATACCCAGGACTGTGACTGTAACAAGGGGGCACCCTCTACATCTAGAGTAAAGAAGGTTTCTACACCGATATAGAAGGGGGTTCTTTACTGTAAGAGCAGTGAGACTATGGAACTCTCAGCCTGAGGACGTGGTGATGGCAAAGTTGGTAAAAGAATATAAGAGGGGCCTGGACGCCTTTCTTGAGCGATACAATCTTACATGTTATATCACTGATTACTACAGAAGGTTTGATGATCCGGGGATTATTCTAATCGCCAGATTGGAGTCATGGAGGATTTTTTTTCCCCTGTGATATCGCTGCGCTTTTTTCAATGGGAACGCAGCGATATTGCAGCATGAAAAAAACGCTAGTGGGTAAAAGCCCTAAGGCCTCCTGTCCACGGGCAATTCTGCATTGCGTTATCCGCGGCGATAATCCACATGCGGGTAACACAATGAACGCTTGCCATAGGACAACTATGGAAAGCGCAGCCCGATGTACACAAATGGAAATCCGCCACAATTTTCCGCTCAAGTATAAAATTTGCGGCATGTCACGATATTTTCCTCGATGAACCTATCATAATGATAGGATAATTGCGGTGACTTTAGTGTCCTTCCACGACAGAAATCTGCTTGCCCGCGGGCGTAAAACCGCAACACCCATGAACAGGCAGCCTTAGTGCTCCCCCCTCTGCCATAGGGGAGGAGGGGGAAGCAATAAAAGGTCTTCGCGATCAGCCTATATTAATGATAGGCTCACCACGAAGAGTCGCTGCATGCAGCAATTTTAATCACACGAGCGGAAAATCGCTTTCATTTTCTGCTTGTGTGCAGTAGGCTACGCTTTCCATAGTAATCCTGGCATGCGAGTTCCGTGTGCGATTTATTGCCACGAATCTCGCAATGACACCTCGCCCATGGACATCCAGCCTCATTGAGGAAAATTGGCTTCTACCTCACTGTTTGTTTGTTTATTTGCCTTCCTTTGGATCAACATTTGGGAGTAATAGGCTCACCTGGATGGATGTGTCTTTTTTCAGCATGAGAGTGCATTCACATGAGCTTGTACATACATAGGTGCACACAAAACCGCGCACCCATGTACATGCACAAACATGCATGAATGCAGGTCTGTGTCCATTGCCCTCAATGGGGCCACGGCTGCTGTTGGCGGCCCCATTGCAATCACAGAAAATGGCCGTTAATTACTGACTGAGGAGTGCATATAGATGCATCCTCTCACCATGCAGGTAGCTGACTACCAAATGGAGGAGCCAATAACACCTGTGCAGGACCCCCCTCACTATCAAGAGGCAGTGTGAGTGGTTGTTTTATCGGTCTCCTGCACAGGTGTTATTGGCTCCTCCATTTGGTGGTCAGCTACCTGCATGGTGAGAGGATGCATCTATATGCACTCCTTACTCAGTAAGTAACGGCCATTTTCTGTGATTGTTTTTAATTCTTGATTTCCCCTTCTGTGATGCATTTATATTAGTGTAGGGACCCACTACAACGCAAGGAACCGTGAAGTGGCTAGTGGGCTCATGTATCTTGGCCAACATCCAACCAATGCCTTGCATTTATTATCTATCATTCACATACAGTGTGGCATTAAGACTCCAGGTTGGCGGAATCTGCTCATTCACCTACTCCTGGAACCCCCGTAAAAAATCCTCATGACACTTCTACAGTTGTATATAATTCCTCTCATAAGGAACATTCATACATTATCTCTATAGCTGTTTTAGGTACTGGGTTGGAGCATTAGGTGTAGCAGCCGCAGATGTGGAAAGAGTAGTTGGGGACGAGCCAGGAGTCCGCAATAGGAGGTCTTATGGGCAGAACAAATGGAGTAGATGGGTCGTGTTGTCAAGAGGGAAGCCAGGGGTCGGTATCAGAAGGTCTCAGTGTTGAGTTAGAAATGGAGAAAGTGGGTCACGTTGTCGGAAGGGAAGCCAGGGGTCTTATCAGAAGGTCTTCGTTGAATAGCAGAGAAGCAGGCAGTAGTAGAGCTTGATCAATGGCTGCTGAGGCACAATATTCACGCAAAGGAGGCGGGAACATGGCCTGGTTTATATAAGAGGCTTAATCAGAAACAGAAGCATGGCCATTTTTATATAGGAGGCCTAATCAGGAACATGGTGGGGACAAGACAGGGAAACAGAGAAGCATGGCTAGGTTTCAGCAGAGGAGCTGTCCAAGACCTGGACAGAGCTGCCGACTGGAGCGCAGCAATATTCTTGAGGTGCAAGCGAACTGTTCAGGCCAGAGATTGGATGTAGGGGTAAAGGAGGGATTGGAGTCGAATGGGCCTGTGGTGCCTCACACTGAGATGGAGATGTCAGGATGAGGTCGGTTAGTAGGGGGCGGAAACAGGAGAAGGTCAGTTTTTGGGAGGTTCAGTTTAAGGTAGAGAGTGGACATAGGGTTAGAGACCACGTACATCCGGTTGCATACTGAAGAAACGGTGCTGTAATGTCATGAGAGGAGGTGTATAACTGGGTGTCGTCGGTGTAGAGATGGTACTGACAGCCAAATCTCCTGATGGTCTGTCCTGATGGTAGTGGCTGTGTTAATGGAAAAAAGGAGGGGGCAGAGGACTGAGCCCTGGGGGACCCCAACAGCAAGGGAGGAGGATCAGTAGGGAATAGTTGCCCCTCGATTTAGCCGTTAGGAGGTTGTTTGACACTTTAGTCAGAGCAGTTTCTGTCGAGTGTAGAGGATAGAAGCTGGACTGTAGGAGGTCAAGAGGAGAGTTTTCTGATAGATAGCTTTTAAGGCGGGAGTAAATTAGGCTTTCTAATAATTTGGAGATGAAGGGGAGATTTGAGAAGAGTCGGTAGTTGGCAGCATCGGTCGAGTCAAGAGTCGATTTCTTTAGCAGTTGGGATATGATAGCCTATTTGAATTAGAAGGGGGAAATGCCAGAGTTTTGGGTGTGAACGGTCTGAAGGTCCTGTACATTTGGTAGGCTGGTGGGTCTGATGAGATTCTAGGCAGCTTGACAGGCAAAGAGAGGAGGTTATGGTCCGAGAGCGGGATAGGGGAGTTAGTGAAGTGGCAAGCAGAGCAGAGACGGAGAAAGACTAGATCAAGAGTATTGCCATCTCTGTGAGTGGGAGAGGCTGTGAGTTGTGAGAGACCAAGGAAGGAGGTCTACATTTGCTGTAATTGAGCCTCTAGAACATGCAAACTCGTAGACTGTCGAAGTTGGCATCCCAGATGGTCCAATACATGTTCTATTGGCGATAAATCTGGCAACTGGGCAGCCATGGAAGTGTGACAGTGTTGTAGAGACATTCCTAGAAACCCTTGTTGTGGGCGGCCAACTATTATCCAGTTGGAGGCCGCCATGAGAGACAACACATGTGCCTGCAGGATGTGCTGAACATATCACTGAGCTGCCATTGTCCCTCGTACCACCACTAGCGGTAGCCGACTGTCATGCAATGGCCCCCAGATCATCACACCAGCAGTGTGAGCAGTGTACCGCTCCACAGCAAAGGCAGGATTGCAGTGTTCACCCTCAGGTCTCCAAACACGAACACAGCCGCCATCAATGCCCAAACTAAACCTGGATTAATCGCTGAAGACAACTGGAATCCACTTTGTAGCATCCAGTTTAATCGTGCATAACACCACTGCAAATGGTGATGGTGGGTGTCAAAGGCAGTACACATCATGTGTGCCATGAGACCAAAGGTCCTTTAGCCAAACACCTGGAAATGGATACAACAGATGCAGGGGTCTAACGATGGTGTCACCTGTTTCTGGATGGCGGACAACGAAACACTTTGAACTGCTCATACTTGTCGAACGATCATATGATGTTGTCTACTGGTGGTCTGTCGAGGGGGTCCTGAGCCCAGTCCCCTTGTGTGCCCTTACACATCCACTGGTCCCAACACCTCCTAACAGTCTGGTCAGAACGGTCCAGGTGTCGGCAATTCCTTAATATGACCATCCAGCTTCTTACATCCCAAGAAAAACCTTCTGTGTGTCTTAGAGGCGTCTAGTGGTCAACAAGCTCTACACAAGCAGAAGAAGAGGTCACTGCACACAAGTAATCACTGCTAAAAGGGATGAAGCTGATTTTTAATCTGCATGAATTATTTTAGCTCCTGTTGTTCTAGCGTATGAAGCGGGGTTTTAAAAAAAAACAAGAAAAACCCCAACATATTCTGACTCTTCGAACTTCACGCCAGTGTGTGTGAGCGTGAAAAGACGGGTCCTGCCGTAACTCTTCTTGCACACAACATGCGAGCGTCCCGGTAGTGGAAACTAAACCAGTGATCAGTGGTTTCGTATCGTCCCATCATGCGGCCACATAACGGCCCGTGTGTTGAGGCCCTTACCAAGGATATTCATCGGGGATCTTACAAGATGCTATATACTACAAACCTGCAGCAAGATAGTGTTACATGAGACTGGATTTATCACCAAATCACAGCAAAATCATGGAGATTCTGATCCTGCCCTTATACTTTGTATTACTGGTCAGCATTATTATAGTATTACTACTGCTGATTCCGGAAGGTCTCAGATGCTCCTCGAATCGCTTCTCTAAGATGTGACAAATGTCTTCTCTAGCAGTATAAGGCTGCTGTCACGCCTGCGTTGGGGTCGCTTCAGGGTTTCCGTCTCTCTGCTCCATTTTTGGAGAAGAGAAACTGAAATAAAACAGAAAACAACAAATCCATTTTTTCCCCATTGATTCCAATGGGGTTTCAATAAAGCAGAAAGGCTTCCGTATGCTTCCATTTCATTAGATTTTCGTTTCTTTGGATGATAAAATAGCGCAGTCTGCAGCGTGATTTTTCTGTTTAAAAAACGTAGGCCTGACAGAATGAAGGCAAACAGAAGCCTTTCTGTTATTTTTCAAACCCCATTGAAATCACTTGGGTAATAAATCATTTTTTCTCTCCTCTAAAAATGGAAACCGTGAACTGACCGTCACGCAGGTGTGAGCGCGGCCTTATTCTGTAATCCCTGTGCCTCGTGTTTTGTATGTGGGATATATGTGTTTGTCAGAACTTCCAAGTCATTTCATGTTTTAGAATCTCAAACATTTTGATCTTAATTAGAGATGAGTGAACCTACTCGTTTTGAGTAATTACTCGATCGAGCACCGCGATTTTCAAGTACTTCCGTACTTGGGTGAAAAGATTCGGGGGGCGGGGGGAGGCGTGGCGGAGCGGGGGATAGCAGCAGGGAACAGGGGGAGCCCTCTCTCTCTCCCTCTCCCCCCCACTCCCCGCTGCAACCCCCCACTCACACACGGCGCCTGCCGAATCTTTTCGCCCGAGTATGGAAGTACTCGAAAATCGCGGCGCTCGGGCGAAAAAAGGGCCTGGCCGAGTACGCTCGCTCATCTCTAATCCTAATGTAACACATACAACAACAGTAGTTTCAGGCTTCCCTCACACAGGCGTTGTGGTAAGCGCTACGATTTATATTGCGGGGCTTTGCAGCATTTTACTTTAGTTTTGATGAGGAGTGCGAAACGCTCAAAAATAGAACAAACCCTGCTGGAAAATCACAGCGCTAAAAGTCACTGCAATCGAGCGGCTGTCTGAGCGGTCTAATCGAAAACAATGGGAGCGCTATACCGCGATGCTGAAAACGCCGCTCTAGTCGTGGTAAAAAATGTCTCTATGAGGGAGACCGTAGGCAGGTGTGAAAAATGCTGCAAAGTGAGAATGCTTTCAGAAAGAGAAGAAGTGTTCTCAGTTTCATCAAAAACCAAAATGCAAAGTGAGTGAAGAGAGGAATCTAAATCAGTATTTGGTGTGACCGCCCATTACCTTCACAACAGCATCAGCTCTTCTAGGAACGCTTGCACACAGTTTGTGAAAGAGCTCGGCAGGGAGGTTGTTCCAGACATCTTGGAGAGCTAAGTACAGATCTTCTGTGGATGTCGGCTTGTGAAACCATTGGTCACGTTTTGCGGGCGTGATTTTAATCGCTTAGTAAGGTTGGACTTGATAGATATTTGTCTGTTTTCAACCTGCATAAACCAAGTAGCTGAAGAGTTTGTGCCTGCTGCTGACATCTCCTGATGCCCCCCACCGATGACGGTTGTCCCACTAGACCCCTTGTTCCCCGTCTTCCAGTAGTCAGGCCATATTCAGCGTCAGAAACATCCAACACGGACTTCAATGGAAATCCATGGCATAAATCTGCATGTTAACGGTAGATCTCTGACATGGATCTGGATTAGAGCTGCCGTAGGTAAGCACACCAACTACTTGCATTCAGTCTGTATGTGGATACACCGCTGCGGAATCCACAACAACAAGGGACATGTCACTTCTCTTCTTTCCATGAAGCCTTTGGGCCATGTGCTGTCTGTGGTAAATCCCGGGCAGCACATGACCCCATTATAGCCTATGGGTCTATGCAGATTAACGAGGACCGCTAACTCATCGCATGCTCTATTCCTGTCCGTATCACGCTGATGCATGGCTATGTGCTATATCCAAGTGAGTCCGACAGCACATGGACAAGTGTCCGCGTGTTGTCCGATGCAAGTTAAACCCCAATCACTCGGGCGCAACTTGTACACACGGTAGGTGTGCACACAGACTAATGCAGATTCTACCATGTGAACACGGCCTAATGGATACAAGTAGTAATCTTGTATATACTCTATGCAGCACTAGTTACAGGAGGTCCAACCATGTGAACACGGCCTAATGGGTACAAGTAGTAATCTTGTATATACTCTATGCAGCACTAGTTACAGGAGGTCCAACCATGTGAACACGGCCTAATGGGTACAAGTAGTAATGCTGTATATACTCCATGCAGCACTAGTTACAGGAGGTCCAACCATGTGAACACAGCCTAATGGGTACAAGTAGTAATGCTGTATATACTCCATGCAGCACTAGTTACAGGAGGTCCAACCATGTGAACACGGCCTAATGGGTACAAGTAGTAATCTTGTATATACTCTATGCAGCACTAGTTACAGGAGGTCCAACCATGTGAACACAGCCTAATGGGTACAAGTAGTAATCTTGTATATACTCTATGCAGCACTAGTTACAGGAGGTCCAACCATGTGAACACAGCCTAATGGGTACAAGTAGTAATCTTGTATATACTGTATGCAGCACTAGTTACAGGAGGTCCAACCATGTGAACACGGCCTAATGGGTACAAGTAGTAATGCTGTATATACTCCATGCAGCACTAGTTACAGGAGGTCCAACCATGTGAACACGGCCTAATGGGTACAAGTAGTAATCTTGTATATATAAAGCTGAAAGCCCTCACTGACTCACTGACTGACTGACTCACTGACTGATTGACTGACTCGCCAAAAGTTCTCCAACTTCCCGATATCGTAGAAACATGAATTTTGGCACGAGCATAGATTATCTCCAAAATAGGAAAAGTAATTGGGTCCCAACTCGATTATTCAATTCTAGCGCAAAAGAATTGGCGTCGAAATTTTACGTACATAATCTAAATCTGTCACTTCCCAATGTCATAGAAACTTAAAATTTGGCACGGGCATTGATTATGACATAAATAGGAAAAGCTAATGGGTCCCAACTCGATTATTCAATTCTAGCGCAAAAGAATTGGCTTCAAAATTTTTCGTGTGGAATGTAATTTTTTCACTTTCCGGTGTCATAGAAATGGGAAATTTGGCACGAGCATTGATTATGTCATAAACAGGAAAAGCTAATGGGTCCCAACACCATTATTCAATTCTATGCGCAAAAGAATTAGCGTCCAAATTTTACGTAGATAATGAAAATCTCTCACTTCCCAATGTCATAAAAACATGAAATTTGACACAAGCATTGATTGTGTCATAAATATGAAAAGTTAATGGGTCCCAACTCGATTAGTCAATTCTAAGCGTAAAAGAATTAGTGTCCAAATTTTATGTACGTAATCTAATTCTCTCACTTCCTGATGACATTTTATATGAAGGAAACGTCGCATGGTTTCCTCCACGTGGTGTTTCCTGGGTAACGCAGAGAACTATGCAAAATGGTGAACATATGTTTTTCTTCAGTATCTCTAAAGTAACCACGACTTCGTAAGATTTTCCGTGTGAACACCAGATAAACACCAGTACCAAATTAACTCGGGCAAAGCCGGGTATATCAGCTAGTCTTGTATATACTCTATGCAGCACTAGTTACAGGAGGTCCAACCATGTGAACACGGCCTAATGGGTACAAGTAGTAATCTTGTATATACTCTATGCAGCACTAGTTACAGGAGGTCCAACCATGTGAACACGGCCTAATGGGTACAAGTAGTAATCTTGTATATACTCTATGCAGCACTAGTTACAGGAGGTCCGACCATGTGAACACGGCCTAATGGGTACAAGTAGTAATCTTGTATATACTCTATGCAGCACTAGTTACAGGAGGTCCAACCATGTGAACACGGCCTAATGGGTACAAGTAGTAATCTTGTATATACTCTATGCAGCACTAGTTACAGGAGGTCCAACCATGTGAACACGGCCTAATGGGTACAAGTAGTAATCTTGTATATACTCTATGCAGCACTAGTTACAGGAGGTCCGACCATGTGAACACGGCCTAATGGGTACAAGTAGTAATCTTGTATATACTCTATGCAGCACTAGTTACAGGAGGTCCAACCATGTGAACACGGCCTAATGGGTACAAGTAGTAATCTTGTATATACTCTAAGCAGCACTAGTTACAGAAGGTCATGTGAAAGACCTGTGGATGTGAGGCATTTTCATGTGGCAGCAGCGCCAGCCCCATTGAAAGCAGTGGGAGAACTCTGGGAGATTCTCTGTGACAGCAGCAGCAGGGGATTCCTTCATCCCCGCAGGGAATCGCTTCACCCCAGTCAGGGCTGAAGGGATTTCCCCACCACATCTTAAGGGATTCCCCGAGAGGATGAAGGAATCTCCTGCCGCTGCTGTAATGGAGGATGACCGCGTTCTCCCATTGCTTTCAATAAGCAATGGGCGATATCGCAGCCAGATAGAACATGCTGCGATCTGTTTCTCACATAGCACCGTGCTGCCATGTGGGATAATATCTCTCATGTGTATGAACCTATTAAAATGAATGGGATTCATGTTTGTGCGTCTCGCAACGCAGAAATCTCACCCGATCTTATCAGCCGTGTGAAACTGGCCTTATTCTTTAGTTGCGGGTTTGTAACTAATTGCAACCTCCGTCCCCCGGAGACTGAACCTAGCTATCGGGTTGTTCAATATAAAGTTGTCTTCAGGTCCTTTTAGACGAGCCGATTATATTATTGTTCGACCGGGCGAATGGCGTCACCGCGGCCTCGTTCACTTGTGCTCTCTGTTTAGACAGGCAGATCCATTGTTGAATCATTCAGTCTGTATAAACGGAACAATAAGTGAAGGAGCCGATGGTGGCGTATATGCCTGCAGAAAATGAATGAAACGCGAATGAATATCGTTTGTCGTCCAGTCGTTGGCTCGCGTTTAGACTGAACGATTTTTATTCACTTTCGCTTGTTTGAACGATAATCGCTCCGCCTGTAGGCACCTTTAGGCCTCATGTCCACGGGGAAAATCAGGCCCGCTACGGATTCTCCATGGAGAATCTGCAGCGGGTCCCTCCTGCCCCGCGGACATGAGCGCTGAAAATCAGAATAAATCAGAATTAACTCATCTCCCGCACGCTCCGGATACTTCCTTCGCCGCGGCGTCATCTTCTCTGCGTCGCGGCCGGATCTTCTTTCTTCGGCCCGGCGGATGCGCAGGATGACGTCGGTGACGTGCCCCGCGCATGCGCCGTACCGAAGCAAAATGATCCGGCCGCGACTGAGAGAAGATGACGCGGCGGCGAAGAGAAGAAACGGAGCGGGTGAGTAAAATCTGATTTTTGTCTCCCGCGGATACGGACGGCTTCCATAGGCTTCAATAGAAGCCCGCGGGAGCCGTCCCCGCGGGAGACCCGCATGAAAATGGAGCATGGTCCAGATTTTTTCATGCTCCTTTTTTTTTAAAAATCACTTTTATTGACCATCCGCGGGTATTTATCTACCCCGCGGGTGGTCAATGCATCCCTATGGGGTGCGGATCCGCGTGCAGGAGAAGAGTTAAAATCTGCTGCGGATTTTAATTCTTTTGCCCGTGGACATGAGCCCTTAGGCCTCATGTCCACGGGGAAAATTAGGCCCGCTACGGATTCTCCATGGAGAATCTGCAGCGGGTCCCTCCTGCCCCGCGGACATGAGCGCTGAAAATAGGAATTTAAAAGAATTTACCCATCCGGAGCGGTTCGGGAAAGTCTTCTCTTCCTCACGGCCGGATCTTCTTTTTCGGCCGGCGGATGAACTCGGCACGTCGCCGGCGTGTCGCGCGCATGCGCCGGGCACATCCGCCGAGCCGAAGCAAGAAAGATCCGGCCGTGAGGAATAGAAGACCTTCCCGGTCCGCTCCGGATGGGTAAATTCTTTTAAATTCCTATTTTAGGTCTCCCGCGGATCCGGACGGCTTCCATAGGCTTCAATAGAAGCCCGCGGGAGCCGTCCCCGCGGGAGACCTGCACGAAAATGGAGCATGGTCCAGATTTTTTCATGCTTCATTTTTTTAAAAATCCCTTTTATTGACGATCCGCGGGTATTTATCTACCCGCGGGTGGTCAATGCATCCCTATGGGACGCGGATCCGCGGGCAGGAGAAGAGTTAAAATCCGCTGCGGATTTTAATTCTTCTTTTGCCCGTGGACATGAGCCCTTAGGGAACTGGGCTGTCATTATTCCGACTACCTGGAGAGGGATGCCCTGCCTGGGGGGCTCATACATTTGGCCCCAGCATGGCCGGTAGGCTGCAGCCGCCTGAGGGAAGAGAGGAAGACCTTCAGCTGACGCCAGGCCCGGGAGCGATGGCCAACATAATGACCATATTTGCGCATGCTTTTGCGTACCTAAAGCAAAGGTGTAATAGAACGTCAATGTATTTACTCCGATGAGTGCGTTTTGCACGAGGATTTTGCGTACTTGGACAAAAGTAGGAACTGTTGTATTTTCCTGTGGTTTGTGCAGCAAAGTCCCCCAGAGAAGTCTATGGGAGGAGCGCAAATACGCAAGAGGGAGCGTGAAACACTGCGCAAAACACGGGGAATACAACACATCTGGAGCTTATAAAGCTAAATGGTTTTTTAATCCACGGAGGGGTGTGTCGTGTGACCTGGCCCTGCGTTCGCACAAAGTACAGAACTACACGCAAACACGAGCGCAAATATACTTAATTCACTATAATGCGCTGCGGCAAGTGTTTTTCTGCATATGGTCGTGTGAAGAAGCTCTAAGGCCGGGCTCACACGGCCAAAAGTGTAAAGCGCAGCGTGGAGCCGGCTGTGACCCTGCATATGGCGGCAAAATCCTACTGCACATGACTGTGTACTCACGCACCCCGCCATGCGCAGCACACCTGTGTCTTTTTATACTCCCCTAAGGGCTCATGTCCACGGGGAAAAGAAGAATTAAAATCCGCAGCGGACTAGCCCTGAGACAGGCTGTGAGGTAACAGCCATCGCAGGACCTTCGGCCACCAGCCATGGCTTCTTCATCTGCCTCAATAGGGCCACCAGCTGCTTCCCTACAGAATGGGGGCCGCTGCCGCAGTGTGTGAACGGCCGTGGGAAGGGGACTGCAGCCGTCTGTCGGGACATGTATTCTGTAGACGGCCCCTGTCGTGACATCCTCCAGGCTGGTGACAGAGCAGAGCCCTCCTCCTCGGCTGCCTCACTCTCCGCCTCAGTGCTACAGTCTCGGACGGAGGACATTACTTCGGTGATGGGAGCCGGGCTGCTGACAGGAGGATGCGGGAAAAACGGTAAGCCGGGGGAGACGGGAGAATGAGCTGTGATATATCGTGTATATCCCGACAGACAGACTGCTGTGTGTATATACTGTATGTGTGCATGGGGGTCGGGAGGACATGTCAGCCGTACGGCACGGGGGTAACAAGTTTGTCTAGTCAGCATGCAGCCCGGACTAGTTGTTGTACTTGGTTACCAAGGAGCAGGACTGTCAGCCACAACACAAGGCTGCCTGAGGAGAGGAGGCTGCGGAGGAAAGCCCTGCACGAGGGGGTGTGAGGGCTGGCAGAGAGGGGAGGGGAATATGAGGGCTGGCATTGAGGTGAGGGGAGTATGAGGGCTGGAATGGAGGTGAGGGGGGTGTGAGGGATGGCATGGAGGTGAGGGGGTAGGAGGGCTGGCATGGAAGTGAGGGGGGTATGAGGGCTGGCATGGAGGTGAGGGGGATATGAGGGCTGGCATGGAGGTGAGGGGGGTGTGAGGGATGGCATGGAGGTGAGGGGGTAGGAGGGCTGGCATGGAAGTGAGGGGGGTATGAGGGCTGGCATGGAGGCGAGGGTGTATGAGGGCTGGCATGGAGGTGAGCGGGGTATGAGGGCTCGCATGGAGGTGAGAGGAGTATGAGGGCTGGCATGGAGGTGAGGGGGTAGGAGGGCTGGCATGGAGTTCAGGTGTGTGTGAGGACTGGCATGGAGATGAGAGGGGTATGAAGGTTGGCATGGAGGTGAGGGGGCTATGAGGGCTGGCATGGACGTGAGGGGGATATGAGGGCTGGCATGGAGGTGAGGGGGGTATGAGGGCTGCCGTGGAGGTGAGGGGGATATGAGGGCTGGCATGGAGGTGAGGGGGGTGTGAGGGATGGCATGGAGGTGAGGGGGTAGGAGGGCTGGCATGGAAGTGAGGGGGGTATGCGGGCTGGCATGGGGGTGAGGGTGTATGAGGGCTGGCATGGAGGTGAGGGGGGTATGAGGGCTCGCATGGAGGTGAGAGGAGTATGAGGGCTGGCATGGAGGTGAGGGGGTAGGAGGGCTGGCATGGAGTTCAGGTGTGTATGAGGACTGGCATGGAGATGAGAGGCGGTATGAAGGCTGGCATGGAGGTGAGGGGGCTATGAGGGCTGGCATGGACGTGAGGGCGATATGAGGGCTGGCATGGAGGTGAGGGGGGTGTGAGGGCTGGCATGGAGCTGAGCGGGTATGATGACTAGCATGGAATTAGATCAACAGTTTAGGGACATGAAGTAATCCTGCCGTATTCCGCCCCTCAGGGTCCTGTAATGTAAGGCTGGGTTCTCACATGCCGGATTCCCGGCGAAAAACTCGCGGTTTGGCTGCAGCGAAAAAACGTGAGATTTCCTCCGGGAAAAGCGCTGCTTCAAAACCCGCGGCACTGTGCCGCAGGTTTTGAAGCGGCCTGGCCGGCGAATCCGCGCCGCAGCACCGGCTTTTGCCGGCTTTGCCGCGACGGATTCGCTGTCCCGTGTGGACAAGATTTCTGAGAAATCCGCCCTGTGCGAACCCAGCCTAAGAAAGCCGTTGCGCTGTCCGTGTTTTAATGTCATACGACCCCTTTATGTATGCTGAGTATATGGCCGGGCTCACACAGTGACATTCATACTCGCTGCGCCCGCCAATCCCCACGCACACGTAATACACGTCCAGATAGAACATGCTGTGGATTTATTCTCTGCACCAGTAATACACGTGTGAAAACCCGCAGATGTGAGCGATCCAATACAAGTCAATGGGCTAACGACATCACGAGCTGCATATAGGAGAAGTGCGCATGCACAATAATAATACACCCGTGTGACACCTGTATGACTTGAAACGCGATAGCGAAGCCCAAGCACTTTTACAACACTGTGGCTATGAATGTTTTGGGGTGAAAGTGAAGAATTCCTATCCTATCCTCTGCCAGGAAGTTAAGTTGACTAAAATACTTCTTTGGTAATTTTTAGAGACATGTTTTCACAATTAATGCTAATCTGACCACTCCATAGTGTTTTTACGTCCTGCCTAAGTGAGCTGTAATTCCCGGGGACGTAAAAACATGCTGCCTCTGGGGATTAAAGCCCTGCAGGCTCTGGACATCGCAGTTCCTGGCTGCCAGCTCCCGGAGGTAACCGACAACCTGGAGCTGTCATGGGGGGGCCGCAGGAAGCCCCCTTCCCACAGTTACACGATCGCCAGTATCGCCCGAATAACCCATGATCATAGTATGAGTAGTCAAAAGCACAGAGCTGTCACCGGAAGCTGCTGTATGTGGTTCCCGGTCACTTCATTGCTGTTATCCAATGGATAACAGCGACCATGTAAAAGTTTAAAAAAGGTGTAAAAGAAAACCTCTCCCATCATGGATTATGTCCGTGAGGGGAGATGAGATTACGATTGGCCCTCGGATTTATATGTGGACCTTACCCTGGCTGTTGCGGACGTGCCTGTCGCCAAAATAGCGGGCGCATGCACAAAAGCCGGGATAATATAAAATCCCCCCGCTCTTGGCTACGAAACGTTGCCGAGAGTCTGGAGATGCCACAGGGGGCCGTGGTCCTTGGTCACATGGTCGCTGCTATCCAATGGATAACGGCGATCACGTAAAAGATTTTTAAAAAGTTTCACCTCCCGTCACGGATCTATACTTGTGACTCGGCTTTTTAAGAGATAAAAAGGTTATGGCGGTGAGAAGACGGCAACAGAAAATACTATATTATTAAAGAAGACATTTTATTATTAAAATTAGTAAAGAAAAAAAAACGTATATATATCTGCGGGCTGTACCGAAAGTGCAGAAGTGGTCATAAATTCTTTATTAATTGATGTAGATTGTTCAACTTGCACATGTAGTTGGAGGGACTCTTCCTCTATACGGGGCCTTCAGAATCTTGTTCTTCCTTGCAGGTCAGTAATGGATTCCAAACAGAAACAACGTGCTGTCATAGAGTTCTTGATGAAGGAGGGATGAAGGCTGTCCGACATCCACAAAAGGCTGCAGAATGACACCATTGACAAGAGGAATGTTCACAGGTGGATGAAGAGGTTTACAGAAGGTGAAACCAGCACTGAAGACAAACCACACAGTGGGAGACCATCAGCTGCGACCACTGACACAAATCGTCAGCGAGTGGATGAGTTGATTCACGGCTGGACTAATGGGTTGAGGCCAAACAGTGACCTCCAAGACTGCCAAGTCTGGTAATATTCCCAACTAGTAATAACACGATTATGTGTTACAAGTACAAGTAAATCAATAATTTATCTGTGCACCAAAATGGATCTATTAGCCCCTTCTCCTATAAACAGTATATAAAAAGATTAAAATGGAATGTGTAGGCCCTGTAAGAATGGTAGAGGGTGATGGGGAGAAAGCAAATCTGTTAAAAGGTTTATTCCCCAGTGCATTCACACAAGTTAATAAAATGTTAGATGAAATGCAGAGTGATTTTTCTTGGACATAGAGTGACCAAAAAGGCGCAATTGTGGCATTGTGTAATTTCTTTTTTCTGACCGCGTCCACCCTGCAGGATAGATAATGCATTATTTTTTAGATCAGACTTTTACATTAGTGGCGGTACCAAATATATTTGGGGGGTTTTTTTGCTTGTATTTTTTAATTATAAATACAAGAAAAGTTTTTTTTTTTTTAACTTTTAGTATGTTTTTTACAATAAATTTTTTTTTGTCCCCTTAGGGTACTTGAACTTGAGGTTGTTTAATCGACTTTAACATTTGATGGAATACTTATTGCTGTATATGGTATTTTTATCAGCATTCTATTATGACGGGCCACAGGGAGCCCTGAGGGCTTCAAAAGGCCTTGGGCTGCCATGACAAGCGAACAGCACCTCGCAATCTCATCACGAGGGCGCCGTTCGGGACTCTCAATCTCCGATTGGATATTTATAGGGTTAACCATCGGTGTTAGCGCTCACGCTGATCATGGCAGTTGTGGTGAATTATCAGCTGTCAAAAATAGTCGGTATTCACCATCTCTGGAGTAAAATTGGCTCCCAGTCCCGCTCCACACAAACCTTCCCCAGGAGGGCGTATATATACGCCCTTTATGGTGAAGGTGTTCAATTTTAAAACATCTGTCTTCGGTAGACCATCCCTTTTTTTTTAATAGAAATCAATAGTGATCAGCCCTGATCCGGCTGCTCTGATGCCCGGTAATGTCATGTATTTATGGGTTGTGCTGCCAATGCAGAAATTGGTCTTATAGAGCAACACACATACAGAAGGATCCGGAGCCGGGAGCCACCTTCTATGGCATCCACAGGGATTATAGTCAGGGGTTTATGTTTGGTCAATTTCACTTTTGCAGTCTCTTAAAGGGATTGTCCAAGAGTTTAAGAAATAAAGCTAACAGTAAAATGTTATAAAAATAGCAATCATTACACTTCCGTTAAATCACCCAGCACTCTGGTGCCGATGCTCCTGGGGTCCCAGCCATTCTTTATTCTCCTGGTGCAGTGATGCACTATACTTCTGGTTAACAACCTCAGCCAATCCGAGGCCTCAGTAGACATGTGCCATACATGCTAGCATGACTGCCGAGGCCAGTGATTGGTTGTAGTGGTCACATGGCTGTGGTAGTCACATCGACAAGCCAATTGCTCTACTATCTTTGGCTGTCATGAATGGAGAGGTAGTGCACACGCATGACCACCGGTCCGAACATTCATGGACATGTGAAAGTTCCTAATTTCTTGATCGTTGGGATCCATGCAGTCAGACCCTTGCCAATCAGATGCTTATTCTTTATCCCTAGGACATTCCCTTTAATCATATCTTAGAAGTTACCCATATCTTCCTGCACAGAGGTCTTTAATGTCTTTTACACCCCTTACATGCCCTAACACAGCAGAAGACCGGGATATTGGCGTGTAGAATGACTTTTCCCGGCGCGGATCATACAGCAGCTATATGGACAGTCCCTCTACGGGGATCACTGCTCTCACACCCTCGGTGTATATATATTTGCAGTATTTAATCATCTTAGAGGGCATTAGGCTTGAAATGATTAAACCCATTATACAGCATTTACCTGTTTAGAACGTTTATAGTGTTCTTGCTGATGGTTTTGTTGCGTTTCGTACAAGTCCGGGATTAGAGTATATTAGAAGCATCTTGGATAGTACTAGGTAGCAGTTACGTCTTCGATATATAAAGTACTGGCGCATCGCTCACACGGATGACTATATTTACGGATATTTCACTCTATACACCGCGGCTGCAGGAAATGCGCTTTCAACAGTAATTGTCTGCTTGGCACAAATAATACTGCATATCCTGGCCTGCCAATCTTTGTTTTCACGGCCGGCGATATACACTACCATTTGAGCTTTCTTCTTCTTTTCCTCCCTCTCAACAGCTCTCTACATCTCTACTCCCTTCTGACTGTTTGCAATGGGAGGGGTGAGACGGAGGTGGAGCTAAGCTGCTGCCCCCTCCCCACCTGTTCTCCACAGCCATTGCAAACAGCCGGAGGAGAGGAGAGGCAGTGAGTCGGGGAGGGGGAGGGAAAGTGGAAGACAGCTCAGATGGTAGCATATATCCGCCGGTCGTGAAAACGACGTCATGGCTATCATAGATAGTAAACAAAAATTATTTTAAAAATTGGTAAAAGAACAAAACAATACAATAAAATTATACACGTAAAAAAGAAAATGACCCAAAGCCGACACCAACCCAAACCGTCATCGTATGCATCCTGTAATCCGAAGCTATACAAAAAATATATATCTAAACATCCAAAGCAAAATGAGGAACCCATTCCTGTACTTTATTTTAGCGTAAATAAACTAAGAAAAAAACAGGTATAAATTTCAAAAAATCTTTTGAAAAAAAATAGAAAAAAAAAGTCATTGAAAAAAGATATAAAAATAGCCCCATATGTCAGGGGAAAAATTATGTTGGTAGCTGAAGGAAAAACAATAGGGCAGTAAAACCAGCACATGGGTACATTCTTTAAAAAGTGTCCAGTCCCTAAGGTGCATAACAGCCTGTTCCTTAAAGGGTTTTACTAATTAAAACCCGATAATAGCACATTTTATTTTTGTAATCTGTTTTTATTTTCCGATTTGTAGATTTTTCTTCAATTCTATTATCAGTGCATGACTATGGGGCCGCCCATTCTGCATTCAACAGCATTTAGAGATACGCTTTACAGCAGCCTCATGGATCATTTACACAACGGACAGGAAGGGACTCATTGCTTCTATGGGAGACTGTTCTAGACATGTGCTTTGACATGTTCAATGGTAATTTCGCATGGAGGGGGAAGAGGTGAGCTGTGACCATTACCTATTTTAAATGGTACACCCTGTTTTATCTACATGTATTGTAGGTGTTACCTTTCATTGCAATCCTGCCTGTGATAATAGTGACTGCTGAAAAGTTTTCCGTACAGAACAGGAAAAGTTGGGTTGATGATCAGTATGAAAATATAGGATTTTAGGGATTTTTTTTTTTTAAATACAATTAGTGACCAATTCTTTTCTTTTTTAAAGGTCACCAAAAAATCTTATGATTCTTACAATTCTAAACATTCTCATTAATCATTGTGTCCCCTGTATCAGCCTCAGCAGTAATAGTATTACTATTGAGGCCTTTGTGCGGGTCACTGTTATTACTGAGGCCACTGTGGGGAGTCACTATTATCACTGAGACCAATACAGGGGACAGTATTACTACTGAGGGTCACTGTTATTACTAAGCGCGACAGTAGAGGGGACAGTATTACTACTCAGGCCTCTGTGGGGGTCACTATTACTACTGATGTCAATATAGAGGACAGTATTACTGCTGCGGCCAATATATATATATATATATATATATATATAACACTATTGCTACCGAAGCCACTGTGGGTGTCACTATTATTACTGGGGCTGATATAAGGGACACTATTACTACTGAGGCTGATGTAGTGGACACTTTTACTACTGACGCCACTATGAGGGTCACTATTACCACTGAGGCCAACACAGGGGACAGTATTACTACTCAGGCCTCTGTGGGGGTCACTATTACTACTGATGTCAATACAGAGGACAGTATTACTAATGAGGCCACTGTGGAGGCTACTGTTACTGCTGGGGCCAATAAAGGTGACATTATTGCTACTGAAGCCACTGTGGAGGTCACTATTACTCCTGGGGCTGATATAGGGGACACTATTACTACTGGAACTGATATAGGGGACACTATTACTACTGAGGCCACTGTGGGGGACACTATTACTACTGAGGCCACTGTGGGGGACAAGATTACTACTGAGGCCATTATGGGGGACAATATTACTACTGAGGCCATTGTGGGGGACACTATCACTACTGGGGCTGATATAGGGCAAGCACTATTACTATTGATGCCACTCTGCAGGATACCTTAAAGGGGTTGTCCCGCGGCAGCAAGTGGGTCTATGCACTTCTGTATGGCCATATTAATGCACTTTGTAATATACATTGTGCATTAATTATGAGCCATACAGAAGTTATAAAAAGTTTTATACTTACCTGCTCCGTTGCTAGCGTCCTCGTCTCCATGGTGCCGACTAATTTTCGCCCTCCGATGGCCAAATTAGCCGCGCTTGCGCAGTCCAGGTCTTCTCCTGTTCTCTATGGGGCTCCGTGTAGCTCCGTGTAGCTCCGCCCCGTCACGTGCCGATTCCAGCCAATCAGTAGGCTGGAATCGGCAGTGGACCGCACAGAAGAGCTGCGGTCCACGGAGGCAGAGGATCCCGGCGGCCATCTTCACAGGTAAGTATAGAAGTCACCGGAGCGCGGGGATTAAGGTAAGCGCTCCGGTGAGCTTTCTGTACGTCCCTGCATCGGGGTTGTCTCGCGCCGAACGGGGGGGGGGGGTTGAAAAAGAAAAAAAACCCGTTTCGGCGCGGGACAACCCCTTTAAGCTGACTTAGGTTATGTTTATACTTGGCGGAAATGCTGTGGAATGTGGCAAATTATGCAGCATTTCTGCTTCCAGATGCGGTCGTTTAAAGCTCTTTTTTTTCTTCAGCGCCGTAGAAATATGGCGCTGCATTAGAAGTCTGTCGCAGGTCTCTTCTGCCAGAGGGAGCAGGTGCTCAGCTGTCAGATAATGGCTGAGCACTTGTTCTAACAGTGGGGACTGAAGATACCTTTTGTTACACGCTATTTAACTCTTTGCACGTTGCAGTGTAACGGCGGAATATAAGAGGCAGATAAAGGAAGGGGGCTCCCTCTGTCACCTATTGGACCCCCGTAATGTGATTACGAGGTCTCAATGGGTTGCTATGGAACCCTGAAGCTTGGATGTAGCCTCCGGGTCTGTGGCCCGAGGAGGCTCAGACTCTACTAACCTCATAGGCTTTCTAATGCACTACTATACAGAAGTGCAGGAATTACATACATTGACACCGATATGTGTCTGTCATGTTGTGCTACTGGGACCTGTAGTGCTACGGGTTTCCAGCAGCACATTTCCACAGGTGTGGGATGATTGAGCTGGCTGGTTGTGTATTGCTCCAGCTAGCCAACCTCCACCGGTCTGTTGCACATATATACCAGCCCCTCTTACTAGAGGGTTCTAGTCATTTGTCATTTATATCATTCCCTCTCAGAACTGTGGAGCTTGGCATCATGCATGTTCTGCTTTGGTGTTATTGCACACATGAGGTTCTGGGTAGGATTCCCTTGTCTCTTCGTTGGTGTGAACAGTGACATGTTCAAGGTCTGTATGTAGGTGTTTACACATTAGGTGAGAATTGTCCAGTTCAGTGTGTGTTACTGCCTGTCGCCATCTAGAGGACGTGGGCTTGTGGACTTACATATTCTGGCCAAAATACAATCCCTTGTGTGTACTAACTTGTTAGATATTTCCATCTGTCTGGGTGTTGTAGTAGATTGGTGAGTATTTTGGCACTTATCGTTCAGTGTACGTGCATGCACCGACATTTATGAATTACTGCATATTTACTGTGAATAGAGGCAGATGGGCCGGAAAGATCCCCAGCTGCCTCCACCTCCATTCACTGAGCGATGATCAGGCCTCATGCAGACCGCTGGGTCGGATTCCGCTGCGAGAATTCTCACAGTGGGATGCGAGCCGTGCTCCTGCAGTGACCCCCGCGTCTTACCTCCTCCAGCGTCTACTCCGCTCTGCTGTGTGCCATCTTCCGCCCAGCCGGCACATGTGCAGAGCAGAGGCGGCGCGCCAGAGGTGACACGATTTGTTTACCGCGCGGGTTTTCACTCGGTCAAATCGCGGCAGTCTGCATAGAATTGCATTATCTAATGCAATCCTATGGCAGCGTGCACGAGCGGAAATTCTGTGGGAAATCCCGCTGAAGAATTTCCGCCTGTGTGCATTTACCCTAAAAGCGCAGAAATGATCATCACTGTGTAAAAGGACCCTAACTCCAGTCACCAAGGCCTTTTTAACAGTTCTTCCTAAAAACTCCAAAGCAGAGAAAAAGCCCTTTAAACTCCCTGGTTCTCTTGGGGCTCATTCACATGACAAGATTACAGCTTCTTGGAGAATGTTTCCATGTATACCGTTCCCGACAGACGTGCACAATAGTGTACAGGGGCTATAAACCTTTGTACTAAGGAATTTATAGCCATATTGCCAAATAGGTCCATAACCGGGCTCTGCTGTGCACATAATGGGGTTTGAATTACGGAATCTGCAGTCGTCTCCTGCACGGACAATCCACAGCATTCTGCACCAATTCAAGCCAATAGAACATTCGCATGTCCGCTCACATTGTCCGCTCCCGTGTCCTTGCTAGGCGGTGATGCGGGGAAAGCAGAGGTATAAAAAACTGTAGTGCACGTGTCTGATGTCGACACGCACGAACTATCCGCAGTACAAAATAGAAGATGAAGAGACAGGTACACGGTGTCACCGGCCGGGCACAGGGCAGGTCATGGTGCAGGATCCACATCTGCAATCAGACCCGGTCGTGTGCAGCCGGCCTAAAATAGATGGAACCAGAAATCTTGGTGACGCATAGGACTCCTGACCACCGATATAATGACCCGAACTAAAAGTCCTTGGCAGTAAAGCACAATACCTTAATAGCGATGCTCTTTTTAATCATATTGTGTTGTCTTCTTCTCACACCATAATGCTGGGTTTCCTCAGGACGGCTTCACGGTTTTGCCGCAGCAAAAAACTGCCAGATTTTTGCGGGATAAGTGCAGCTTCAAAACCTACAGGACTTAGCCTCGGGTTTTGGAGCGGCTTAGCCACATGCTTTTCCATTGCGTCCAGCTCTCCCATAGAGAGGATCAAGGCCGCAGCGAAAAAAAGAATTGATATGCTGCATCCAAGGAAACGGCGCCGTAGCGCCAGCTGATGCTGGTTTTGCCGCAACAGATTGTCCGCCCCGTGTGGATGAGATTTTTGACAAGTCTCGTCCACATGCCTGGCTAATTTTGGTATTAGCGGCCACAGCGAAATTCTGCAGGGAAATTTCGCTGTAAATCCACCCTGTGTGAACCCAGCCTAAGTGGTGTCCCTGTGGTACATGCACTCTTGATGATCCATCAATTCTCCTTAGAACTCAAAAAGACAGATGTGATCTGAGGGCTCAGGCAGACGGGTGTTTTTTGCTGAGAATGTTTTTGGCGTTTGCGATCCACATCTATATAGAACCAATGCTTTTCAATGGTAGCGGTCACATGTCCGATATTTACATGTGCATAAAATTGACACGTACAAAAGAACATATGGGTGTCAATGGATGTGGTCACATGTTTTTTTTTTATGCGCGAATATACGCATGTAAAAAATGTCTGTCTGTCTGAGCCCTGAAGGTTGAAGGGGCATAACTACAGGCCCTTTTATGTGCAAAGGTAATCTTTCAAAGGACTGAAACATTGAAAGATTTAGCAATCTATTTGTATAAAGTGTTAATGGACATTAACACTTTATCAGCTTCATTTGCATGTAAAAGGACCTCTAGAAGTTGTTTGCAGAGACCAGGGTGTGTTTAAACACACTCCAAGCTGTGCAAACAGCTGCCTGCACATTCCATTATTCTCCTCCTGGCTAGTGTAAACATACCACAGGGAGAAGATCCTGCAGTCTATTGAAGGATGAGTAAAATACGTTCAAACGGAGTATTTTTGCTCAGTCTTTCAGCGGCTGCATGATGAATTTTAAGTTTAGCTAAAATCCATCGATCAAATTAAAAGTACACAATGTCTGCGTTTACATGTAGCGATTATCGCTCATTTTTGTCTGAGAGAACATTAAATAAGGGCTAATGCCCATTGCCGAATTTCTGCCACGTTTTACGCGGCGGAAATCCGCGGCGTTACCCCGGAGCTATTCGGTTCTATTGAACCTAACAGCTAAATGTTCACGCTGCAGAATTCCGCAGCGTGCAACAAACGGTGGCATGCTCTATTTGCCATGGGAATATGCGTGGCCGGCTTCCATTGACATAGCCGTCATGCTATCCTTCGGAAGTATCGCGTAAAAACGCGTGCCTACCTGCATCATCTGGCACTGCCGGCGCATCATGCACTGTACTGCGTATGCGCACCGGCTCGAAGGACGGTAACAGCATGGCGGAACCGGAAGCTGAGTGTTAGGGTTTTCGGGGGCGCCGTGGTGGACTCCGTTGCAATATTCCACTAGCGGAGTCCGCCACGGCTGTGGGCATGAGGCCTAAGACATCCAATAGAAATAAAGACACCGACACAAAGGTTTATGGAGGGAGAAAGAACATTTTATTTCTAGCTGTAGGAAATGGTAGATTTTATTATGAGGTATTTTGAGGCTATTGATCGAGAGGAAGGCGAAAACCCTTTGATAGGAAGAAGCCAATTATCCTTGTATAAAGGGGAAAAATTCCTTCCTGACCCCAAATATGGCGATCAGAACAAGTCCCAGGATCAAAGCCGACATCTGACCTGACTTATTAGAATGTATTCTTGTTGTCAGAAATCTAAATAAATCTCTTACCATTTATTGTTTGTGGGGAATCTAAAGTGTATTGAACTAAACCTGTTTATAGACTGTGTTGGTCCAGAGGAAGGCGAAAACCCCCTTGAGGAAAGAGCCAATTATCCTGTTTTAAGGGGGAAAAATTCCTTCCTGACCCCAAATATGGCGACCAGAATAAATCTCAGGATCAAACGCCAGCCGCTCACCTCCCTGGTGTATGTGATGTCAGCTAAAGATTGTGTTTCTTTATGTTTATATTATGTTATTTATGTGGCTGATTCCTTATAAATAAGACCTAACCCTATTTAAGGCTGTGAGTTGATCCAGAGGAAGGCAAAAACCTCCTTGAGGTATGAGCCAATTGTCCTCAAGTTGGAAAAATTCCTTCCTGACCCCAAATATGGCGATCAGAGCAAGTCCCAAGATCAAAGCCGACATCTACACCTATCTGTGTGTATATTTGTGTCTATGTATGTGTTAGTGTCTACACTAGTGTCTAACCTTCATGTATGTGGTGCGTGCTGCTTACCTGGCCTGTGCCGAGGTCTTACTAGTAACCAGGAGTTCAGGGATAATAGTCACTCGGGCTATTGTTCCTGAACTCGCCAGTTACCAATCAAGCACAGGCCGCTCCTGGGGGCGTAGAGGGTCTTCAGGAGAGGATGATGTTCGATGCCAGCCGAAGGATGCCAAGGTCGGGGTAGCATGATGGTAATACGCAGGATGCAGTTGGTGGAGAGAGGATGTTGTTGGTAAGCCGGGGTCTTCTACAGCAGCAGAGTCGTGTGTTCAGCAGACAGTTGTCGTGGGCCGAGCCTACAAGACATAAGAAGGAATTGTCAGTGTTACCAGTTGTGGATATAAACCAGTGAACTACTGTAACATGATGACTTGTATCAGGATCTGATTGGGATCTGATATAAAAAAGTTATTTTCTGCAACTGTGTCTTTACTATGAGGTATTGGGAGTTTTGTGATTGTGGAAGCCATAATAGAGGCCATATTGCTGGTCTTAATATATTTTCCCCAAAGTCCTTTGCTATGTTAGAGGAAATGGTTTATGTATTAAGCTTTCTACGGTATGTGAAGTTTTGCTACAGTGTATGGATATGATTGTAGGTGTCCTGTGTGTATAGGTGTACAGATATGTATGTGTGAGTGTGTATAGAGGATACTTACCAGATGGTCGCGGCTTCCTTCACAATCGGATTCTTCTCGTCATCCTAAGAAGAAGTAGAGACATGGTATTTACAGGAGCAATAATAATGTTATTATATGACCTCCTGAGCTGTCTGACACCAGAGGAACAATGATAATCAACACAGAGGTCTGCCTGAAGAACATCAACCCTAGAGGAGGAAGATCTTACCGGGTCCAGCTTGGTGAAGTGTACGAGAATCCGTCCACAGGGTGAAGGGGTGTACCACCCTCCGGCCACGGCAGGTCTCGATTCCTGGGAACTCTGCTGAAGGGTTTGAATGGCGGCTCTGCTCTTTTCATCTCCAGCTCCTCCCAATTCACGGTGTTGAAGAATCGGTGACCTCTGATATTCTTGTGGACACCCAGCCTCTTCTTTGGCTTCTTCCGCAGCAGTCTCTTCAGAAGATGCTTTACGTCAGCATCTAGCCAAGATGGGAATTTTGGCTTCTTTCTGGTGATGGACTTGATGATCTTTCTCCTGGAGGAGCCGTGGTAGAAGGGGGACTGTCCTGTCGCCATCCAGGATACGACAATCCCCAGGCCCCACCAGTCGACTGCTGCGTCGTAGTTCTTCTCACGAAGCACCTCTGGGGCCATGAATCTATAAGTGCCTGTCACTCCGCTGATCTTCTTAGACGGGATGACGCCGTCTTGGGCCAGCCCCAGGTCAATCAGGCGGATGTGTCCATCTCCGTCCAGCATGATGTTCGCCGGCTTTATGTCACTACAATGAAGAAAAGTAAAAAGGTTAATCTGTTGAGTGATGCAGTAATAATGTAGTAGAGAAATAATGTACCACAGCTTAACCAGTCCTAATTCAGGACTCTGGGAAAGCTGGGTACATTATCTTCACCAGGGAAACAGGGAGATGTGGGAAAGTTGTGCTTACCGATGGATGATGTAGCGTCGGTGCAGGAACTGGAGGCCGCATGCAATCTCCGCTGTGTAGAATCTGAGAAAAGAGTGTAGTATCAATGACATGAAATAAGTCCCCGACGTCATGTCACCATCATAGTGTCACCTGTACGCCCTCCACTCTTCTATATCTGTCATGTCGCCCTCAGTATCCCCCCGTCTCCTGATTAGTCATTTACTCACCTGACATGGTTGATGTCCAAGCTGCCGCACATCCTGATCATCGCCGCCAGGCTTCCTCCGGACAGATACTCCGTGATGAAGTAGGCCCGGTCTGCAGACTGCTGTGCGGCATACAGATGGTAGATGAAGGGGCAGTCTTGGGCCTTCAGGAGTATCCGCCGCTCTCTCCTTATGACGTCTGCCTTGCTCTTTCCTCTGTCAACAACCTTGATGGCCATGAAGGTGTTCCTTCCAGGAAAAGATGCCAGGACCACCTTAAGAAAGCAGATAAGAAATTATCACTGACAGCGGCCAGAAGGGAAAATCATATATATTTATCACATGGTGGATTTATCACTAGGCGCTTTCACATGGCCAAGAAGATTGTGCAAATTAGAACCCCGTTCTTTTGAATGGAGTCATATACATGAGCGTTTTTCTCTTTTTGTCCCGCACCGCATCTTGGTGCAAGGAAAAAAAATTGCAGCATGTTTTCTTTGCATGTTCCTCAAAATCCATTGTCTATTGTTTTCAATGGGACAGGAAAACAGATTGTATGGCGTGTGATGCGAGGTTTCCCATTGACTGTTTCTGATAGCCGGCCTCCTGCTGTGACAGCCGGGGTGCAGAAGGACAGTGACCCCTGCTGTTAACTCCTTACATACCACGATCTATGTAGATCACGGCAAATTAAAGGATTCACAGAGGAAGGGCGCTTTCCTTGTGATGTCATTGGACCCTTGCGATGTAATCGCGGAGGGCCGATGGGTTGCGATGGGTGGCAGGATGCTAGATATAGGCGTCTTGCTTTACTGTTGCCTATGATTGTTTTTACAATCGATAAGGTTGTAATAGTAATCATAGCTGCTATGGATCAGGTCCCCTTCAGGGACATAAACAGTGTCAAAAAGCAAAATTAAATAAGTACATTTTAAAAAGCCTTTTTTTGCTCATTTTCCCCTATTTGTATGAAAAATAAATTAAGAAACCCCCCACATGTGGTATCATTGTGTCTGTAATGAGCTGTGCTATAATTTGAGCAAACTATTAATTTTGCGCAGCAAAAACCGTAAAAAGAAGGGAGCAAAATACTGATATGTGGAGGAGCCGTCACTGCGCCATTCCCAGAAAATAACAGTCATATAACTTACCTCGCTGAAGCTTCCTCTGCCCAAGATCTGAAGGGCGGTGAAGCGCTTGATGTCAAATCCGCGGTCTGATGGTAGAAGGTCCTGGCTGGTGCCTGGTCTTGGCTCCTCATCCTCTCCACTCCTCCTCCTCTTTATAGCTGTGAGTCCGCTCACGCTCTCGTCTTCTCTTTTGCGCTTTTCGACGTCTCCTTTTTGTCCATTGGACTCCATTTTTCTCAGTCCTGTAATCTTCGATCCAACCGCTGCCGTCGTCAGTTGAAAGGAAATGGCAGTTGGCCGATTGGAGGTCAAAGGTCAGTGAAGCCGCCAGTACCAGGCTTGCCAGTACTTTGCCTGCCAGTACCCTGCTCTGCCATATACACTGTGATGTGGCCACCATGAGTGATGGTCTAGTGCCCAGGGAAATGGAGAAAATCATAGCTGGTTCTTCCAGTGCCACATTATTAGTAGATGGGCAGGGATGGCACTTGATGTCTGGGTTGGCAGTGGTGCCCATAGTTCATCAGAAACTTTTGGAGTTTTATAAAACTTACAGTTGATTGGAAATTGAAATGAACCCGGAGGAGGAAAAAACATAAATTGTACTAATGAGAGGAATAATAAAGTCTTGTGAGAGGTCATTTAATAAGTGTCCATCATCCAGATACATGATGTGTATCTCCATATGTTACAGCGGGCAGCGCCCTCGCCAGTGCACATCTGGGTGTAGTGGGCGGAGATGCTTCTATGGAGGTCATAGATGGATTTATCCACAATGGGGATTAATGCTGAGGTGTCAAATGATAGAAAGGGGTCATACAGAAATGTTAGGAGGATGTTATAAATCTACGGTTGCTGTGTGAGTTATTGTTGGGGGCTGCAAATTGGCGCAGTAATACGGTATTATAGGACTTTTTATTTACACTGAGACAATAAAGACTATTTTATTAGACAAGCTTGTGAGTGCAATCTAAAGTCTGGGAGAATAAGAGGTTGTGTGCAAGATATAGTCAGGTTTAGGGCAACGACAGACGAGCGTGTAACGTAACACGCTCACTCCTGCACATTTTTTGCGCAGTGAACGAGTGTATTTAACATTCACGCCTGTACAAATATGGAGTGTATGTCCGCAGGCTCCATTCGTTCACACAAGCAGTGGAATCACCGCACCCTGATTTAAAAGGCTAATTTGCCTAACGTGGATGATTGCAGATCTGCACTGCACTTAGTGCATACCCGCGTAGGCAGATGTGCGCGCTTGCCCACCTCACGTGGGACTCTATGGTGCACAAACACGCACAAGATAGGGCAAATACAGCCGCAATGAGCCCGTTTGCAATCAATGGGTTCTATTCTCTACATATCGCACTCATCTGTTTAAGCCCTTATATAAGGTGACCAGACCTCCCAATTTAGGCAGGACAGTCCCACTTTGGGACCCTGTGTCCTGCCTTTCCTAGGGTCCAAGCTCCCTGGCTTGTAATCAGTCAGTGGCGCTGTGGACGGCAGTGTGTGCATCCAGGATCCTTCTCCCCTGACCGATCCTCATTTGTTCCACAGGAGGAGAGGAGAAGGGAGGAGGTGTTGCTTTGGGTGCACACACTTCTGCCTGCAGCAGCGCCGAGAAGAGAGAGCTCGGTAGACCAGGAGAAGGGTAAGTATATGGGGGGACACTATTACTACCAAGGCCTCTGTGGGGGTGGGGTCCCCATTACTAGTGAAGCCACTCTGGGGGATACTATTACTACTGACGCCACTCTGTATGTGGCAGCATACCTCAAGCTGACTTACTGTATGCTTACAGGTGGCAGAAGTGCTGCAGACTGTCCACGGTAGAAATTTCTGCTGCTAATTATGCAGCATTTTTGCAACCAAAAACAGTCAAAATCCGCACCCCTGGTGTCATTCTTCAGCCTAGCATACTGTATTACTAGGGGTTTGAACACATGCGCATGATTTTGTTCCTTTAAGCGGCCGTGATAATCACAAGGCAATTGATTTCAGCTCTTTTCTCGGGAGTGAATACTACGTCGCACCTATCTTCCCCCAATTATTTTCAGCCTTCTGCACAATGGCATGGAGTTTGAACGGGCTGAGAAGGGGGAAAAACCCTCCATTAATGCACCACTATGCTCCATACTGGTGATCGTAGTTGCGCATAAGCCCGTGTGATGTTGCCCTTGTATATTTATATAAAATGTGTGTGTTTAGAATATATATAATATATGTGTATTCATATAGAGTCTCATACTTACCCATCCAGCGTGGGGCCGCACAGAATTAGGACATGCTGCGATTTATCATAAGCCAGCATTAGGGCGCCTACCCACTGGCGATTTGTTATTTATTTATTTATTTTTTTCCTGCGATGCTAAATTGCGTTTTGCGTTTTTTCTGAAGAGCAATTAGCATAGAATGTGTTCTTGTCCATTTGTTGTTTTTTTTTCGTTGCGTTGCAATTTTTCACATAGGAACTGTCAGTTGCATATGTCTCCTTATTTTTCTCTTAAAGGGGTTGTCTCGTGAAATCAAGTGGGGTTCAGCACTTCTGTATGGCCATATTAATGCACTTTGTAATATACATCGTGCATTAATTATGAGCCATACAGAAGTTATTCACTTACCTGCTCCGTTGCTAGCGTCCCCGTTGTCATGGATCCGTCTAAATTCGCTGTCTTCTGGCGTTTTTAGACGCGCTTGCGCAGTCCGGTCTTCTCACTGGTGAATGGGGCCGCTCGTGCCGGAGAGCTGGTCCTCGTAGCTCCGCCCCGTCACGTGTGCCGATTCCAGCCAATCAGAAAGCTGGAATCAGCAATGGACCGCACAGAGCCCACGGTGCACCATGGGAGAAGACCCGCGGTGCATCGTGGGTGAAGATCCCGGCGGCCATCTTGGTAAAGGAAGAAAGAAGTCGCCGCGAGTGCGGGGATTCGGGTAAGTAATAAACTTTTTTTTTTTTTTAACCCATCCCTTGGGTTTGTCTCGCGCCGAACGGGGGGCCTATTGAATAAAAAAAAAACCCGTTTCGGCGTGAGACAACCCCTTTAATGCACCCATGATTGTCAATGGAAATTAACGAAAAACGCCGCAAAAAAGGCGCGAAAAACGCTGCCTTTTTCACGCACGAAAATCAGCAACGCCAATGGGTAGGCGCCCTTAGAGTGCATAAACTAACGCAATCCTATGATAGCGTGCCAATCCCGCTGCAGAATTTCCGTCCGTGGGCATAGTGCCTAAGCCGTAGCATTGGCCCATAATGCCACAATGCCCAATATCCTATCATAATTCTAATCTTTCTTTTTCAGATGAGCAAGAAGCCGTTCAAGAGAACATTTACCAAGTGGATGAATTCCCATTTGGCCAAGGTAGATGGTCATGTAGTTACATTGTGTAAGAGGACATTCCACATGCTTTAGGGCTCAGTCACACCAGCAAAGTTTTCCTGCATGTATAGGCGCGTTTCCGAAACGAATCTATTAGAACCAATGCTTTCTAATGAAAGCGGTCACATGTCCATTTTTTAGAATTCTTTAAAATGCGCACCTACCAAACATAGGACGTGTGAGTGAAAATGCACCCGGTCACGTGATTATTTTCTACATGCCATGTGCTTTTATTTTTTTTACATGCGTGAAAAATTTGCTTGTCTGACTGCGCCCTTATAGTTGTTACAGTAATTAGAACTTCTCTCGTTAGTCTGGCCTCCTTCTACACTACTTTATCAGGATGTTGTAGGGGAAATGTATTAACTGATGTTTGCCAGGTTTCTGGTGTAAAAAGGTGACACATTTTGGCGCATGCCACATATTCAACCTTTTTCTGTTTTGTGGCTCGATCGCCATTTTGCAAAGGTGGTCAGATATTGAGTGTAAATTCTGCCATCTTTTGGTGCATCTTGTTTCTGCGGCGTACACAGTGCAGCAAAAATGACGTGAGAACTATATTCTATGGGTCAGTACGATTACTAACATAAAACATTTATTTTTATTTTTTTATTTTTTCCTTTACCACTTTTTTTTCCAAAGATATTTATTTTTTAAAATTATTTTCTTCCGCAATCTTCTGACAGCCATACCTTTTTTTTATTTTTCCGTCGACATAGTTCTGTGGGGCCTCATTTCTTTTTTAGCAATACCAAATAGATTTTTGTCTTTTTATGTAGATTTTTTTATTATACATCTGGCAAAAGGTTTTTTTTTTAAACTTTTATTACCTTTTTATTATTTTAATATTTAATAAAATGTAAGTGATTTACACTTGTTTTTTACATGTGTAATACACGGTACTAAAAGCCCATTTACACTGCGCCATTCAGGCACACATGATAAAAGACGCAGCATGTCCTCTATTGATGCATGAGATACGCAGCGAGGACATCTTCGGATGGACGTGTTTTTTCAGGTTTTGTTTTTACTAGCGGGATTCTCGTGCGTTAATACTACCTATAGTCCGCCTGCTTTTTTTGACAGGAGCCGTGTGATCATCATCAGTCACTGTAATAGGAGGAACAAAAAAAGGTTTGGTACGGTGTTAGCCAGCAGAGCAAAATGTGATTGTTCCCAGCAAGAAAACCATGTAATCTTGGAGATATGATACCTTTTAATGGCTAACAAAAAGACATGATGTTCTAGCGAGCTTTCAAACCTACTCAGGGTTCTTCTTCAGGCTTAATGAAATAGATGTGAAGAGGAATACATATATACACTCATACATATGAGAAGGTACAGATCTGGTGTGATTAATGTGCACTTTAAACAATATATACTGGGGGTGGGGTGGCGGGGGGCTAGTTACATAATGAATGAGAAATGAATTCACTGGAGTGGGCCTTTAATACTCTCTTTACGTTAAACATTCTTGCACGCACTAGCAGCGGGGCCCCTACCGTGAGGCAGCAGTTTGTAGGACCCCAGAAGGAGGAGGTTGCTGCCCTCTGGTGAAAAAAAAAACAATTGCCACCTGTTGGGTGGGCAGCAACCTGAGAAGCATTTTACTCACTTAGGCTAACTTCACAAAAAGGGCGAGCGCAATATGGGGCCATGAATCCCACCCCTATATCACACTCTCCGCTATGTCAAATCCCTGAGGATGTGAGGCGTTGTCACGTGAGAACAGCCTCGTATCACTTCAGGGATGCAGGAAACCTCCGCCGTGACGGACAGGAGTTTCTGACATTGATTTTAATGGGAGACCTCGCATCGCGTGCCCCTAGCATGTGGTGCAATGCTGCCGCCGGGACCATAAAATGACATAGGGTTTAGAATCAATTTCTGCGTATTCAAATACGAATCTGCCCTCAGGGTCCCTTCTGACATTTATGGGGTTCCATCTTAATGATTTGTGAATAAGGAGTGAGACTCATCTGGAGAAAGAAGTATGAAAGGAGTGACATGTCCACTGTACCCACGTTTTTTTAAGGGTATCTGCTTTATCTATAGTGAGGTGAGTCTCTTGCAAACCCACAATCTGGGGATTAAATTGCTTAGTATAAGAGAAAACTGCTTTACGCTTATTAGCGGTGCCCAGGCCTCACATGTTCCAACTAAGACATGACAGCGACATTGGGAGACATAATGACATATAGCACAGTCGGGTTTTCCAAGTAGGGGAGCATATTACCCATATTAGAAAGAAGGATATAAGCACAGACCTACTTGTAACTTAAAAGAAACTGTAACAGCTTAAACAACTAAGAATTGACATCCCGCTTAACAATAATGTGTCGCAGGTGTCTAAAAAAAAAGAGTAAGCTACAATCTATTTTGAAAGTAGCAGTTGTTGTGAGTGGGGGACATTCCAATGGCCTATCGGGGATTGGTTTATGTGATAAAAATTTTTTTTCCCTTTAAGCATGGCTTCAGGCTATTGCCGCAGCGGTGGCTACCCGGGGACGAGCCCACAATCCGGGACAGCGTAAAGGCTAGGTGACATATCTCTTCATCCCAGCCATATACAGTATCAACCATAGGCCAATGGATCATGGGCCCAAATGTTCTTTGCAGAATTTACATTGCATAGATCAGAACTCGGGACTATGCAACGTCGGATGACGCAAGGTGCATACGGAGCCACTCCATGGCTTCAGTAGGGGAATGTAGAAAGATCACTTTATCATTTGCTGCAATCCGTAAACGGGACGGGTATGCCATAGAGTATGGAATGCCTCTATCCTTGAATCTCTTTTTTATTTCCACGAAGGTGGCTCTTTGTTTCTGCAGATCCGCCGAAAAATCAGGGAAAATAGATCTCACTGAGTTGTTATATTTGACCCCTTAGTGACGAAGCCTGTTTGCGCCTTAGTGGTGGAGCCAAATTTTGGAAATCTGACATGCGTCGTTCAACGTGGCATAACTCCGTAAAGGCTTTACATATCCCAGTGATTCTGACATTGTTTTTTCGCCACATGTTGTACTTCATTTAGATTGTAAAAATAGACCGATATAATTTGTGTATATTTATTAAAAGTACCAATATTGGAAAAATTTTGAAAAAATAGTTTTTTTCACATTTTCAACCGTAATATCTCAAATATGTCCAAACATACTGTACAAATTTTTGATAAGATATGTATTTCCATCTGTTTACTTTATTCTGAATGCACACTTGAAAAACTTTTGTGTTTTTTTTTAACCATTTAGAGGATGTACACATTTAACATTACTTTTCAGCATTTTGAGGAGCACTTTGTTTTCCTGCACCAAGGCAAGTTTGCAAAGGCTCATAAGTGTCAAATAATAGATACACCCACAAATGACCCCATTTTAAAAACTACACTCCTTAGTGTATTCACTGAGGGGGGTCATGAGTATTTTGACCCCACCAGTTTTTTTCAGGAATTAGTTCAATTTAGGGGAGAAAAAATAAAATTTCATATTTTTGCAAATATGTCATTTTAAAGACATATTTTTTTCCTATAGAGCCCATGAAAATGAGGATTTACACACCAAAATAGATACCCCCGTTTCTCCCGTGTTCAGAGACATACCCATTGTGGCCCTAATCTCATGTCTGGATGCATAACAGGAGCCAAAATGAAAGGAGTAGTCGGTGTCTTTCAGAACATAAATTTTGCTTGAAGGCGTTTTAGGCCCCATAGCACCTTTGTAGAGCTCTTGAGTGGCCAAAACCAAAGAGAACCCCCACAAGTGACCCCATTTTGAAAACTAGACCCCTTAACGAATTTATCTAGGGGTGTACTGACCATTTTGTTCCCACAGTTTTTGAATGAATTGAAGCAAAGCAAAAGGAAAAAATTGTGATTTTCGTTTTTTTGTCAATTCTGTCATTTTAAAAACAGCTTTTTTTTCTACAGCACACGCATGAATGAAGCCTTTCACCCCAAAATGGATACCCCTGTTTCTCCCGTGTTCAGAGACATACCCATTGTGGCCCTAATCTCATGTCTGGATGCACAATGGGGCCCAAAACGAAAGGAGTAGTCGGTGGCTTTCAGAACATAGATTTTCCTTGAAGGCGTTTTAGGCCCCATAGCACATTTGTAGAGCTCTTGAGCGGCCAAAATCAAAGAGAACGCCCACAAGTGACCCCATTTTGAAAACTAGACCCCTTAACGAATTTATCTAGGGGTGTACTGACCATTTTGTTCCCACAGTTTTTGAATGAATTGAAGCAAAGCAAAAGGAAAAAATTGTGATTTTCGTTTTTTGGCAATTCTGTCGTTTTAAAAACTGCTTTTTTGGTACAGCACACACATGAATGAAGACTTGCACCCCAAAGTGGATACCCCTGTTTCTCCCGTGTTCAGAGACATACCCATTGTGGCCCTAATCTTTTGTCTGGATGCACAACGGGGCCCAAAATGAAAGGAGTAGTCGGTGGCTTTCAGAACAGAAATTTAGCATGAAGGTGATTTAGGCCCCATTGCCCACTTGTAGAGCCCTTGAGCGGCCAAAACGACAGAGAACCCCCACAAATTATCCCATTTTGAAAACTAGACCCCCTAACGAATTTATCTAGGGGTGTACTGTGTATTTTTACCCTACAATTTTTGAATAAATCTAAGCAAAGCAGTAGGAAAAAAATTACAATTTTCATTTTTTTGGCAGTTGTATCAATTTAAAAACTGTTTTTTTGTACAGCACACATAGGAATGAAGACTTTCACCCCAAAGTTGATACCCCTGTTTGTCCTGTGTTCAGAACCATACCCCTTGTGGCCCTAATCTACTTAAAGGACGCATGGCTAGGCCTATAATGGAAGGAGCACCCGTTGGTTTTAAGGGTACAACGGAATAAATTCCAGGCCCCATTGCCCACTTATAGAGCCATTGAGCGTCCAAAACGATAAAGAACCCCCACAAATGACCCCATTTTAAAAACTAGACCCCTTAACGAATTCATCTAGGAGTGTATTGCGTATTTTGACCCCACAGTATTTGAATAAATTTCAGCAAAGCAGAAGGAAAAAATTACGATTTTCATTTTTTTGGCAATTTTGTCAATTTAAAAACAGTTTTTTTTTTTGTACAGTGTACATAGGAATGAAGACCTTCACCCCAAAATGGATACCCCCGTTTGTCTCGTGTTCAAAAACATACCCATTGTGGCCCTAATCTACTTACAGGAAACATGGCAAGGCCTGTAATGGAGGGAACACCCGTTGGATTGCAGGGCACAACTGAATACATTCCAGGCCCCATTGCTCATTTGTACGGAATAAAAATTGACTCCCTAAACCCCCCCCCCCCTCCACGCCCTTTTCGGCGTTCCCCAAATCTTAGATAAAAGTAATAATGTGAACTGTGTGGTATTTCCAAAGACGGGTAATTATGGAGGCTGGTTGGGATGGGCACATAGGGCAATAAAATCTGGTATCCCCCCTCCTCTCATGCTTTTTGGGGGTCATTTTTTGACCTCAGTGGCGGGGATGGGGTGTAAAAAGTGGCGTTCCGTGAGTCTCCGTAAGCTTGACGAGGTGCGGCGGTCTCACACAGAAGGTGCTCAACAAGGTGCTCCTGGAACTGCAGGAAGGCGAGTGTTCCCGGGGCTTCTTGTAAATTGCGTATTACAGGTAGCGGTCTGAATAACGCCGGGCTTACGCAGCCGTAGGTGGATCCCGGCTGTGACCCTGCATACGGCCGCGTAATGTACTGCGCATAACTGCGTACTTACACGGGCGGTCATGCGCAGTACTTTTTTTTTGTTGTTGTTGTTTGTATTTCCCGCACCGTCACTTAGCGATGACGCGGGTACCCGCAGCCCGTATACAACGTAGTTGCGTATGGGCTGCGGGTATATCCGCGACCATGGAGCACAATGGGCTCTATGTTGCTGATATCCGCGGTAAAATAGAACCTGCTGCGTTCTCTTTTCTGCGAGTGGATTACACAAGTCCAACCCGCTAATGTGAGCGGAATTGTGTAATCCAATGCGATTGATCTGCGTATTACCGCTAATCAAACGCATGCGGAATCCGTAATTCCTATCCGGTCATGTGAGACCGGCCAAAGGTAGATCGCTACCTTTTTATCACGTGACCGGGGACTGCTCAACGAGGCCACCCGTCACTGCTCCAGGCTCTCGGCGACCGTTGGTCGCCGAGAGCAAGGAGATATTAAGTTTCCTGGGCTCCCCGACTCCTGTGCGGTGTTTTGCCGGTGGTCGCATGCGCAGAATACGGGAAAGTTCACGGAAGAAGATTGCGTCGGGGTGCAAATATGGAGGCCTCCGGTAAAAAGTTTTATCTCCTCTCACCGATCGCATCGGTGAGGGGAGATGAACCTTCCCCTTTTTTTAACTTTTACGTGATCGCCATTATTCTTTGGATAACGGCGAACACGTGATCAGGAACCGCTCACCGCGGCTCTCCGTGAAATCTCCAGGCTCTCGGCTAAGTTTTGTAGCCAGGAGCAGGGAGATTTTAAAAAAGCACGGCTTTTGCGCATGCGCCTGCCACATTGGCGAAGGGCGCGTGCGCAGAAGCTGGGGTGAGGTCCGCGGATAAATCCGCAGGCCTTAGGTACGTCATTTCATCCTCCCTCACGGATATGATCCGTGGGGGGAGATGAAACGCAAGGTTTTTTTAAAGTTTTTAAAACTTTTTTTAACTTTTTGCACTTTTTTTTACTTTACATGATCACTGTCATCCATTGGATGACAGTAATCATGTCCCTGGTGACATCCCTCTGCTCTTGGCTACACATGGCAGCCAGGAGCAGAGCAATTTTGAATTTCCCGGGGCTCGAGCCCCTCTGTGCACGCGCCCGATGTCAATCATCGGGCGCGCATGCGCAGACGGGGATTTCGGGTCCCGGGACATTGGGACATCGCAGAGGACCGGGGGTGAGTATCTTCACATCCCCTCATGGATCCGATCCATGAGGGGAGGTGAAACTTTACTTTTGTTTTACTTTTTCAACTTTTTCGCGATCACCGCTATCGCAATGGATAGCGGTGATCGCGGGCCCGGGGACCGCTCACAGTGGTCCCCGGTAACACCTCCTGGTTCCCGGCTACCTTCAGGAGCCGGGAGCCAGGAGATTTTAAATTTGCCGGGGACACCCGGGCTTCGGCGCGTGCGCGTGACGTCATCGTCTGGCGCGCATGCGCAGAAGGCCGCCGGCGGGTCCGGGAGGACCAGATCTCCGGGGAACACCGCCGACAAGCCGTGTGAGTATTTTCAGCTGCCGTGATGGATCCGATCCATCATAGCAGCTGAATTACTACTTTTTTACACTGTTTTATTTACTTTTTTGCGATCGGCGTTATTCATTTTATAGCGCCGATCGCAATACCGGGGGGGACTGCCCGCATCCTGGGATGACAGCTCCATGCTGTCGGCTACCTGCGGGCACCAACAGCATGGAGCTGTCACGTCCTCAGGCCAGTGGGCATCAATCCAAAGAGGATGCATAAAACTACGTCCTCTAGGATTAAGGCCCACTTTCTGAGGACGTAGTTTCCCGATGGGGCGGACGTTAAGGGGTTAAGAGGGCCTTCCAGTTTGGCCTGGTGCAAAGCGGCATCTCGATCTCTGCAGTTCAGAATTCTTGCCAAAAATGGATGCGGTGGGGCGCCCGGCGCCGGACGGGACCTGCAGGGCTCTCTTCACCGTGAAGGAGGCAGAGAAGATGCATTCACCCAGTGTAGATTTAAGCCAGTTTTCTACAAACGATTCTGGTTGGGAGCCCTCTGCTCTCTCCGGGAGACCAATTATGTGTAAGTTATTGCGACGAAGACGGTTCTCCGGGTCATCTGTCTTGGATTGACAAAATTCTGCTTGCCTTATGGCTTTCTGCACCGCCGCCGGGAGTGGATGCAGGGAGTTTTCTATGTTAGAGACGCGGTCTTCCATCTCAAGTATCCTACCCCGTATGTTCTGCATATCTTGTCTTAATAAAGTAACATCCGATTTAACTTCATCTATTTTCCCGGTGAGGGAGGATTTACAGGTATTTATTGCTTCTAATAGTCGACGCATAGTTGGTTCCGAATTCTGCCCGGAGTCAGCTTCATTATCTCTTGCCTGGACAGTCCACGATGAGTGCGGCGTATGATCGGACATCTCCACACTAGAGAATTCCTTTATTTTCTCCGCAGCGGTACAACCTTTAGCTCGAGTGCTCATGATAAGCGCTCGCAAGGTAGAGACTGATAACAGAATGTGCACTAGCGTTTCTGTGTTACCGCGTAAAACTTTCTTTGGGATTTAAGGTAGGTTAAGTACCAAGAGTCCGTCTTTTTCACAAGTTATGGTTACCAGCCTAGGGTACAGGATGAGGTCTCAAATCATCATCAGAGCAGATTCTGCGTCGGTCCTGTCCAACTGCATGGGAGTAAGGGGTGACTCAACAATCCACTGTGTCCACAGATTAGGGTCCGCAGAGGGCAAAATCCACTGTGGAAGAACAATTTTGCGGGGCCCAGCAGAGACTTTCAGTACAGAGGGGATCCTCAAGTTATAGCATCCAGCTGGTTAGAATACTGCTGGGTATATTGCCACCATTTAGAGAGACAGCAGCAATTATCACAGTCACAAAATGGCACCTGGTGGCCGGAGGGGGGTTTCCCAGGTATGTATAGAGGGCCTACTGCTGCGGGGCCTACATTACAGCATTCACAGTTTCAATGCAAATGCCCCTGTAGGCTCCAAAGTGCCCTTCCACGTCCTCCGCCAGGGACTTACTCTTTGCCGCCTCTCGCCGGGACCAGGATCCGGATCAGATTCACACCGCTCGGCTGGCGTCTCCGCGGAAGCGCACTGCTGGGTTCCATTGACAGCAAGGCCTGCCCACCAGGGGATTCAGCACAGCCGGGTAGTCAGTGCGGTGAACTCCACCAGCCCCGCCCAGACGGCACCTGAGACCGGGTGAGAAGAGGATCACTCACCGGACAGTGATAGAGGTAGGGAGCGGTGTGCAGCAATGCTCCAGCGGGAGTGCTCGGGCAGGACATGTCAATCGCCAAGTGCAGGCTCAGGGCTGTATACGCCGGTTCAGGGGCAAGAAGGACTTTTGGTTCGAGCCAGCCACTGCAGCAGGGTATGTTGATTAATTTCAATCCGTCAGGGAGGTAGTCCGGATCGAAAGGCCAGGGTAAAGTGCAGGATATTAAGGTCCCCTGGGGGGAGCCGGTGTGGAGGGGGCATAAGAATCACCCCTCTGTATGCTTCTGACTCATTACTCTGACATAAGGAAAAAATGAGACTCCATGACGCTAATGTGTCCATAAGACATCTGTAAGGTATCTTTCACGCTACAAAAGCATCGCTACAAAATGGCTTTGTTACCAAATTTGCAACATCCCTCATGTGAAAAAAACAATTGGAATCCAAGGGCTTCACACACATGTGTTTTGTAGCCTGTGTGAAAGAGGCCTAAATTCAGCTCCTCACCACGTTCAAGCTCGGTATGCATCTATATAGCCGCTATAAAACAGCTGAAAATCACAACTGCGTGAAGCATTGGATTCCATTTTTGGCCGCGATGAACATATTCTAGTGTGAATGAGTCTAAAACTGGAAAAGTCCTACTGAAAATGTAACTTCTTTATTGTAGATTTTGAATTTATGTCTCATGTAAATATATTTGGCGCATAACTCGGCCGAATTACCTACATTTTTAATGACTTCACTAATTTTAGACATAAGAACCAGTAAATCGTTTCCCCTTTTCTGTTCCAGCGGTCATAATTGTTTTTACTTTTCATCAATGTGGCCGTATGACGGCTTGTATATTGTGGAACTAGTTTTTATAGGAACTAAAGGCCCTTTTAGACACGATGATTTTTACTCAAAAATTGCTCAAACCTGTCTTTTGAGCGATAATCGTTGTGTCTAACTGCACTGACATTGTGCAGTTTTCGTTAAGCCATCGCTGATCTTTCAGCGTGCTGAAAGACAATGATGAGCCTTATCAGGAATTCACAGCGGGATACAGCTGATACTATTGTTTCAGCTGTATCCTGCTCCCTGAAGACCGGTGGGGTATGAAAAACACAACTGTCCAGCTGTGTTCTGCATCCTTTGCTCGGAGCGCTCGGCTATAAAACAGCTGGGCGCTCCATGCGGGAAACAGCTGGATTCAGAAGACAAGTGGCCCCGCTTGTCTTCTGCATCTTCCGCTCGGAGCGCAAAGTGATCGCTCAATGTTTAAACAATCACCTTACGCTGTAAAAAAAGCATACGATTATCGCTCAAAAATCACTGAGAAGATTTTTTGAGCGATAATCGTGTCTAAACCCGGCTTAATACCGGATAAATATAATGTTTGGAATAACTTTTTTAGTAATTTTTAATGGGGAAGAAAAAGCAAGTTCCCCAATGTTTTTCCATCATTCACCTTGTGGTACAAATAGTCGGATCACTTTATTCTACGGGTCGCTACGATTATAACACAAATCTCTACAGGTTTTATTGTGTTTTAGTACCTTTTACAGTAGAGAACAACTTTTTTGACAAAAACCTCTACAAATAGCATTTTTATGTTTCCATTGACAGAGCTGCATGAGGCCTTGTATTTTGTGGGACAACGGTTATTGGTTATTGGTACCATTTTCAGGTAGAATATATCTGACTTTTTGATCTTTCTGTAAAACCACTTGGGGTCCGTTTACACTTAAAGATTATCGTTCCAACAAGCGAACAATGTCAGCGCTCGCTCGTCTGTTTATACAGCAGATCCGTCGTTGACTCATTCAAACCAGAAACCATTCAGTCTTCCTCATTCGCTGTGTAAGTGACAGAGGGACTGATTATTAGATTGGTATGTCTTCACATCTATCTCTCAAGTACCTAGTCAGTCTGAACCGAGGCACGGCTTCAGAGGACAAGAAACTGCAAATCAGCTGAATATGGAAGCAACGCGATGAATCTAATGCCCACCCCATCACGCTGGAATGTATCCAGCGCTGTATACTACCCACTAGTCAGACCGCCTCCTGCTAAATGCAAGGCCAGGTAAAGGAGGATCAACACCGCTATCACATAAGCAGTGGCGCTATCCATGGTCCTGATCTGGGTCGCGGCCGCTGGTCTCTGTCGCTGATCCGGGCTTCCTCGGCACTCCCAAGTCTATTGCCGGAGGCCAGGTTTGAGAACCCTGCCTCCGGCAATAGAGTGCTGTGATTGGTTGTCGGTGCTTGCTTGATGCCCAATCACAGCCCTTCATTGACTGTCTCAGCCAATCAGAGCTTGCCGGCGCTTTTTTATTCATCAGCTTGTGATTGAAGGATATTGACGCTGGCAGGCGTATGACTCTGATGGTCGGGGCGCACATTATGTGAATATTCGCACTGTGGAATATGCCAGCTCTTTACATAACGAGGCTTCAGCAGTGGCTGCAGTTACACGGGGATCAAAAGTTTTTGTAAATGTCATATAGCAATCATAAATGCAAATGCATCACGTCTTTGGCTTAGGGTGCCTGCACACTGGCGATCGCAATATTGCTGCGTTTTTTTTAACGCAAATGTAAATAGGATTTTAATGTTAAAAACGCATCACAGAAAAATCGCAAGTTTGTGCGATTTTTGTGCGATGCATTTTTAACATTAGAATGTTCTATTGACATTCACGTTAGAGAAAAACACAGCGATATCGCGATCGCAGGTGTAAAGGCACCCTTCAAGTTGGCCAACAATATGCAACATGAGCATTGCCTTGTTCTTTAACAGAGATGTTAGCCGCAGAGAGCCCTTCACAGGGTGATACTTGAGAAGATGATCACGGCAAACTGGGAGTGTCCTTCCCAAGGGGGGGGGGTGTCTTATATAAAGGAACGGGGCTAAATATATTTGGATCCTCGCTATTAATATCAAACCCCAGATCAGACCACTGATTTCATTTCAGACTCCAGATCCCCTAAATATATTCAGACTCCCTACATATATATTTATATTAATATCAGACTCCAGAAAAGACCCCTTAAATATATTCCAACCTCTCCTATATTTATAACACATCGCAGACACCTAACTTAACTTAGACCCCGGACCAGACCCCTTAAATACTTTCAGAAAAGTTTATTTACACCCTTGGGTGGGGAGGGGTTAAAGACAACCTCCCTCGTCAGTAGGGCTGACTGCATACCTTTGCAATTGTGGCCCTGCTGACTCTGATGACGTCTCACTATTCGCTCTTCTCTCTCCTGTTCCCCCATACGGACTTCTTAGTTTCAGCGTGAATTTGTGAAGTGGGCGGTCCCTGCTGTTCAACGTCAATCAACTCCGACATAACCCACTGACAGCAGGCAGTGCAGACCGCCCACTTGACACATTCACAACTCTGGGAAATGAAGCTAAGAAGAGCCTTTATAGGGAAAATGAGGGACAATAGACAACAATGGAGTCAGCAGGGCTGTGGCTGCGAACTCCCCATTTTATAGGGCTTACCACTAATCTCCAGAATAGGTATTTTCCTTTTTTGCTGTGAAGATGTGAATGCATATGTGCGGTCAGCTCTCCAGAGAAATCAGCGGGATTTATGAAATCCTATCACTTGTTTCCTTATAGCCCATAGATTTCCATGGAGGAAAAGCATACATGTCTGACCAGCTCTACATGGGAAATGGGAAGCTGGGCTAGTTCATAGACAAGAGTCATGAAATGTGCTATTCTCACACTCAGACCTTCACCTTCTAAGGGACTCGCATCGCCGCCGAAGACGATTTTTTCGCGTGAAAGTGAATAGGAGTTCCTAATGTTAAAAACGCATTGCATCGTACGAGAGTTGAAAGTTTGTGCAAAAAGGAGACTCCGTAAGAAAACATGGGAAATAAAAAATTTGCAAAATGCAGACAGATCGGACATGCTGCGTTTTTTTCCACTCCACATGGGAATGAAACTATTGAAAATCATAGGTTTCATAATTCTGCGTTTTCACTCACTCTCACGCCCTAAGAAGCTGCTTACTCAAATACTTCCTGCTCTTTCACATGATTTGCAATGACCTTTATGTTTTGTAGGTGATAAAAGTCTGATTGGTGGAAGTCTCACGGCTAAGACCCCCAGCCATCCCCCCAAATGCTGCAGCCACTAGCAGTCACATCAGATTGAATAAAGCAGATGCCGAGCATGGGTGGCCACCGCTCTGTTCATCTCATTGGGTCTGAAGTAGCAAAGTACAAGTGCTTGTACTCTGCTGTGTCTGGCAGTCACATTGCATATGAATGAAGTACCACTGCGCATGCACAAACACCACTCACTTTAGTCTCTTCCTGACTGCAGGGTGCAGCTGGGGGACATGGGACCCCGACCAGGATTAGTGATGGTCTTAGCAGTGAGACCTCCTCCGATCAGATTTATTTCTGTGTATAGGTGATATAAGTTAATCTTGGTACAACCCCTTATAGAGAATCATTATTTATTCACCCTTTTATGTACTCTAATACAGGGGTCCCCAACCACTGGTCCGTGGACTAGGACCGGGCTGTTGGGTTTTTTTTGCTGGTCCGAGGCGGCGCCACAGATCAGCACTAAACACTGACCATGTGCTCTGCCCTGCGGGGGCTCAGAGCACACTGTGTGGGCTGGCATCAGTAGACGCGGATCCTAGCAGAGAACATTATGCGGGGAGGCGGGGAGACCTCTGTGACACGGCTCCCGACACAGCACATTATGTGGGGCACGGTGGGGAGGCAATCTGGCCACAGTGTCGTGGCTCCAGGCATAGCTCTTGGCGGGGACCTGGGCTACAGTGCTGTACACCGAGGTCCTGCCAGCACCTCCGGTCTACAGCGCTGTTTGGTGTATAGCGCTGCTAAGTAGCACTGCATGACCCCACCCCCATATAACCAAAGCCCCGCCCCTGCCCACCCTGCCATGCGGGGTTATGGAAAAATGGTCTTGCTTTAAACTGGTCCCTGGTGCAAAAAAGGTTGAGGACCACTGCTCTAATAGACCCAGTACTGTAGATAAATATTATGTATGTCTATCTTGGCTTTTATGTTTGTCACTGATTTTTTCTTTGGCTATAAATTAATGACATGAAGGGCTTTACAGCTCACAAGCCTTGAAAAGTGCAACTGAAGATTGAGATTTTGGTCTAAGCTTGGAAATTTATAGGAGGAGGTATTGACAAATCGTCCCAAGCATAGAGATTGATGTTGGTGGGAAAAAGTGTGCCTCAGATGTAAATCTAGCTGCAGACTGATGGTTTTCTTGGGCCACAATATAGTGCAAGACTAACGTTTCCGCCCAGCCCTAATGTTTAATGAAAGACTTGCTCAAATGGACTGAAATGACATTATATAGCATTATGCATGGGCGATCCACAAGTCTTGTACTTCATGTGCAGTACAAACAGACTGTTATCAGGTAAAAGATTACTGAATGTATTAGAAAAGAGGAGTTGAGTCTATCGCAGTATATTCGGATGAGCTGACCCTGTCAGTGTAGCAAAGATGAATTATAACACAATGTTATATCCATGCCTAGATTGTAGATTATTATTTTCTAAAAGCACTAAATCTAGTAATGAAGGAGGAAAGACAAACATGGCTTGCTTCACACACACTTTTCTGGTAGCAATTTTTGGCTACTGCGAATACTTTGCGTCGTGCGGTTGCCTGTGCAACATTGGAGGCGATATTGAATATTGAGTGGGGTGATTGTGCACTGAATGCTTTGACTTATCTGATTGGATTGCTGAGAAATGCCATGATGCAGCAGGCAGGTTGGCGAAATCTGCTCGTTCACCTTCTCCTGAAACCCCCGGTAGAAATCCTCATTAAACATCTACAGTTGTATATAATTCCTCTCATTGAGACTTTTCATACATTATCTCTATAGCTGGTTCAGGTACTGGGTTGGAGCCTTAGGTGTAGTAGCCGCAGATGTGGAGAGAGTAGTTGGGGACGAGCCAGGAGTCAGCAACAGGAGATCTTATAGGGCAGAACAAATGGAGGAGGTGGGTCGTGTTGTCAAGAGGGAAGCCAGGGGTCAGTATCAGAAGGTCTCAGTGTCACAGTACAAATGGAGGAGGCGGATCGCTTTCTCAGAAGGGAAGCTAGTGTCGGTATCAGAAGGTCTCAGTTGAATAGCAGAGAAGCAGGCAGAAGTGGAGCTTGATCAATGGCTAGTGAGGCAGAATATACACGCAAGGGAGGAGGAAACATGGCCTGGTTTATATAAGAGGCTTACTCAGAAACAGAAGCATGGCTAGGTTTCAGCAAAGGAGCTGTCCATGTCTTGGAGAGAGCTGCTATCTGGAGCGCAGCGATATTCTTGAGGTGCAGGTGACCTGTTCAGAAATTGGATGTAGGGGTAAAGGAGGGATTGGAGTCGAAGATAACCCCAAGGCAGTGGGCGTGCTGTCTGGAAGTTATGGTGGTGCCACACACTGGAATGGAGATGTCAGGATGAGGTCGGTTAGTAGGGGGCGGAAACAGGAGGTCAGTATTTGAGAGTTTCAGTTTAAGGTAGAGAGTGGACATAGGGTTAGAGACAGCGCACATTCGGTTGCATACTGAAGAAACGGTGCTGTAATGTCATGAGAGGAGGTGTATAACTGGGTGTCGTTAGTGTAGAGATGGTACTGACAGCCAAATCTCCTGATGGTCTGTCCTGATGGTAGTGGCTGTGTTAATGGAAAAAAAGAGGGGGCCGAGGACTGAGCCCTGGGGGACCCCAACAGCAAGGGAGGAGGATCAGTAGGGAATAGTTGCCCCTCGATTTTAGCCGTTAGGAGGTTGTTTGACACTTTAGTCAGAGCGGTTTCTGTCGAGTGTAGAGGATGGCAGCCAGACTGCAGGGGGTCAAGCAGAGATTTTTCTGATAGATAGCTTTTAAGGCGGGAGTAAATTAGGCGTTCTAATAATTTGGAGATGAAGGGGAGATTTGAGATGATTCGGTAGTTGGCAGCATCGGTCGAGTCAAGAGTCGATTTCTTTAGCAGTTGGGATATGATAGCCTATTTGAATTAGGAGGGGGAGATGCCAGAGTTTTGGGTGTGAACGGTCTGAAGGTCCTATACGTATGGTAGGTTGGTGGGTCTGGCGAGATTCTAGGCAGCTTGACAGAGAAAGAGAGGAGGTTATGGTCCGAGAGCGGGAGAGGGGAGTTAGGGAAGTGGCAAGCAGAGCAGAGATGGAGGAAGACTAGATCAAGAGTATTGCCATCTCTGTGAGTGGGAGAGGCTGTGAGTTGTGAGAGACCAAGGAAGGAGGTCTACATTTGCTGTAATTGAGCCTCTAGAACATGCAAACTCGTAGGCTGTCGAATTTGGCATCCCAGATGGTCCAGTACATGTTCTATTGGCGATAAATCAGGCAACTGGGCAGCCATGGAAGTGTGACAGTGTTGTGGAGACATTCCTAGAAACCCTAGTTGTGTGCGGCCAACTATTATCCTGTTGGAGGCCGCCATGAGAGACAACACATGTGCCTGCAGGATGTCCTGAACATATCGCTGAGCTGTCATTGTCCCTCGTACCACTACTAGCGGTAGCCGACTGTTATGCAGTGGCCCCCAGATCATGACACCCGCAGTGGGGGCGGTGTACCGCTCCACAGCAAAGGCAGGATTGCGGTGCTCACCCCCAGGTTTCCAAACACGAACACAGCCGCCATCAATGCCCAAACTAAACCGGGATTAATCGCTGAAGACAACTGGAATCCACTTTGTAGCATCCAATTTAATCGTGCATAACACCACTGCAAATGGTGATGGTGGGTGTCAAAGGCAGTACACATCATGGGCGCCATGAGACCAAAGGTCCTTCAGCCAATCACCTGGAAATGGATACAACAGATGCAGGGGTCTAACGATGGTGTCACCTGTTTCTGGATGGCGGACAACGAAACACTTTGAACTGCTCATACTCATCGAACGCTCATATGATGCCGTCTACTGGTGGTCTGACGGGGGGGGGGGTCCTGAGCCCGGCCACCTTGTGTGCCCTCACACATCCACTGGTCCCAACACCTCCTAACAGTCTGGTCAGAACGGTCCAGGTGTCAGCAATTTCTTAATATGACCATTCAGCTTCTTACATCCAAAGAAAAACCTTCTGTGTGTCTTAGAGGCGTCTAGTGGTCAACAAGCTCTGAAGGCAAACAGAAGCCTTTCTGTTATTTTTCAAACCCCATTGAAATCACTTGGGTAATAAATCATTTTTTCTCGTGTTATTACACTTTCTCCCCTCTAAAAACGGAAACCGTGAACTGACCGTCACGCAGGTGTGAGCGCGGCCTTAGGGCGCCCACCCACTGGCGTTTGCGATTTTCGTGCGTGAAGAACGCCGCGTTTTCCCCGCATTTTCCGCGCATTTTCGCGGCGTTTTCGCGGCTTTTCCATTAATTTCCATTGACTTTCATGGGTGCATTAGGAGAAAAATAAGGACACATATGCAACTGACAGTTCCTATGTTAAAAAACGCAACGCAACGCAAAACAAAACGCCAGTGGGTGGGAGTACATTCAATTCTAATTGCTCTTGAGAAAAAACGCAAAACGCAAAGAAAAAAAAATCGCCAGTGGGTGGGCGCCCTAATTCTGTAATCCCTGTGCCTCGTGTTTTGTATGTGGGATATATGTGTTTGTCAGAACTTCCAAGTCATTTCATGTTTCAGAATCTCAAACATTTTGATCTTAATGTAACAAATACATCAACAGTAGTTTCAGGCTTCCCTCACACAGGCGTTGCGGTAAGCGCTACGATTTATATTGCGGGGCTTTGCAGCATTTTATTTTTGTTTTGATGAGGAGTGCGAAACGCTCAAAAATAGAACAAACCCTGCTGGAAAATCACAGCGCTAAAAATCACTGTAATCGAGCGGCTGTCTGAGCGGTCCAGTTGAAAACAATGGGAGCGCTATACCGCGATGCTGAAAGTGCCGCTCTAGTCGTGGTAAAACACGTCTGTATGAGGGAGACCGTAGGCAGGTGTGAAAAATGCTGCAAAGTGAGAATGCTTTTAGAAATAGAAGAAGTGTTCTCAGTTTCATCAAAAACCAAAATGCAAAGTGAGTGAAGAGAGGAATCTAAATCAGTATTTGGTGTGACCGCCCTTTACCTTCACAACAGCATCAGCTCTTCTAGGAACGCTTGCACACAGTTTTTGAAAGAGCTCCGCAGGGAGGTTGTTCCAGACATCTTGGAGAGCTAAGTACAGATCTTCTGTGGATGTCGGCTTGTGAAACCATTGGTCACGTTTTGCGGGCGTGATTTTAATCCCTTAGTAAAGTTGGACTTGATGGATATTTGTCTGTTTTCAACCTACATAAACCAAGTAGCTGAAGAGTTTGTGCCTGCGGCTGCTGACGTCTCCTGATGCCCCCCACCGATGACGGTTGTCCCACCAGACCCCTTGTTCCCCGTCTTCCAGTAGTCAGGCCATATTCAGCATCAGAAACATCCAACACGGACTTCAATAGAAATCCATGGCATAAATCTGCATGTTAACGGTAGATCTCTGACATGGATCTGGATTAGAGCTGCCGTACGTACGCACACCAACTACTTGCATTCAGTCTGTATGTGGATACACCGCTGCGGAATCCAAATCAACAAGGGACATGTCACTTCTCTTCTTTCCATGAAGCCTTTGGGCCATGTGCTGTCTGTGTTAAATCGCGGGCAGCACATGACCCCATTATAGCCTATGGGTCTATGCAGATTAACGAGGACCGCTAACTCATCGCATGCTCTATTCCTGTCCGTATCACGCTGATGCATGGCTATGTGCTATATCCAAGTGAGTCCGACAGCACATGGACAAGTGTCTGCGTGTTGTCCGATGCAAGGTAAACCCCAATCACTCGGGCGCAACTTGTACACACGGTAGGTGTGCACACGGAGTAATCTTGTATATACTCTATGCAGCACTAGTTACAGGAGGTCCAACCATGTGAACACAGCCTAATGGGTACAAGTAGTAATCTTGTATATACTCTATGCAGCACTAGTTACAGGAGGTCCAACCATGTGAACACAGCCTAATGGGTACAAGTAGTAATCTTGTATATACTCTATGCAGCACTAGTTACAGGAGGTCCAACCATGTGAACACGGCCTAATGGGTACAAGTAGTAATGCTGTATATACTCCATGCAGCACTAGTTACAGGAGGTCCAACCATGTGAACACGGACTAATGGGTACAAGTAGTAATCTTGTATATACTCCATGCAGCACTAGTTACAGGAGGTCCAACCATGTGAACACAGCCTAATGGGTACAAGTAGTAATCTTGTATATACTCTATGCAGCACTAGTTACAGGAGGTCCAACCATGTGAACACAGCCTAATGGGTACAAGTAGTAATCTTGTATATACTCTATGCAGCACTAGTTACAGGAGGTCCAACCATGTGAACACAGCCTAATGGGTACAAGTAGTAATCTTGTATATACTCCATGCAGCACTAGTTACAGGAGGTCCAACCATGTGAACACGGACTAATGGGTACAAGTAGTAATCTTGTATATACTCCATGCAGCACTAGTTACAGGAGGTCCAACCATGTGAACACAGCCTAATGGGTACAAGTAGTAATCTTGTATATACTCTATGCAGCACTAGTTACAGGAGGTCCAACCATGTGAACACGGACTAATGGGTACAAGTAGTAATCTTGTATATACTCTATGCAGCACTAGTTACAGGAGGTCCAACCATGTGAACGCAGCCTAATGGGTACAAGTAGTAATCTTGTATATACTCCATGCAGCACTAGTTACAGGAGGTCCAACCATGTGAACACAGCCTAATGGATACAAGTAGTAATCTTGTATATACTCTATGCAGCACTAGTTACAGGAGGTCCAACCATGTGAACACGGACTAATGGGTACAAGTAGTAATCTTGTGTATACTCTATGCAGCACTAGTTACAGGAGGTCCAACCATGTGAACACGGACTAATGGGTACAAGTAGTAATCTTGTATATACTCTATGCAGCACTAGTTACAGGAGGTCCAACCATGTGAACACAGCCTAATGGGTACAAGTAGTAATCTTGTATATACTCTATGCAGCACTAGTTACAGGAGGTCCAACCATGTGAACACGGACTAATGGGTACAAGTAGTAATCTTGTATATACTCTATGCAGCACTAGTTACAGGAGGTCCAACCATGTGAACACGGACTAATGGGTACAAGTAGTAATCTTGTATATACTCTATGCAGCACAAGTTACAGGAGGTCCAACCATGTGAACACAGCCTAATGGGTACAAGTAGTAATCTTGTATATACTCTATGCAGCACTAGTTACAGGAGGTCCAACCATGTGAACACGGCCTAATGGGTACAAGTAGTAATCTTGTATATACTCTATGCAGTACTACCTACAGAAGGTCCAATACGTCTTTTGTTCCAATATAAGGTTGCCAGATCTCTGTGGCCGGGCTCAAACCAACGGATTTGAATTGCAGATTCTGCGATTGCCATCTACTCCGAGGATCCGCGATAATACGCAGACATTGAAAGGCATTTTTTTTCTTCACACTCGCAGGTACGAATTGTGGATTCCCTGAGTGGAAGAAAAACGCAGCATGCTCTATTTTTAGCATATTACACACAGACGACCTCCTTTGTAGTCAATGGATGAGAGTGTTCCGCAGCCCAAACATGAGAGATTTTTCGCCTGGGCGATATTCTAATATCATTCCCTGCTTATAAGTTTTCTTCCGTGGGGAGGATACGCTCTATATACGCATACATCCGCGTGGAAAATAGCATGCATCCGCGATCAAACGCAATTACTTTCCGTGACGGATCACAGGTTTTCGGATATGAATATCCGCATGCAGAGTCCCACCTGTTTGCATAAGCCAGTCTGGCTCATGAGAAGTCTTTGGCTGGCATCAGAGCTATGTTTCATGCGGCACATTGACTTGCTCTTTTAAGGGAGGAAAACTTTAGGGATTGACTTCATTTCTCCTCGTTACCAACAGAGATCCCGATTGGCCTAGTTTCACAACGGCGAGGGCAATATCAAGCCGTGTTTTACAGCCCAATATCGCACTTTCCACCATGTGAAAGACCTGTGGATGTGAGGCATTTTCATGTGGCAGCAGCGCCTGAGCTGGAATATGGTTTTCTCCAGCAGGCTTTAGGGTATTCTGTAGCTTCCCAATTGTGTAAAAAACCAGTATGCGCACACTGACCAAATTAGACGTAGGTTATCAGTCTCATGTCCAAAATGGCTCTCTGGGCAGGAACGTCCAGACAGCCTCTTTTATTGAAAGACATAACACCTGCCCTTTATGGGCGTTTAACAGATTACATCAGTAACATATATATATTCTTTTTCGCTGGGTTATATAGAATTCCCCGCCTCCCCCTCTCCACACCTCTCTCAAGTCCGGTCTACATAAGAGCCTTTGTCTTAACAAGGTGGTCAAAACTGAAAGTATCTCTTTGTTGGAGAAGTTTCTGTGCGGGGGATGGGAAAGGACTGGGAAAACACTCAGTATTGAATACAGGTATACATGTAGTACTAGGACTTTTAACTCTTAGAGGCTGCTTGTGCAACTTTATGTATTCAGCTAACATTATACCACACATCTTTCACCATGCCATTGTCCAGCAACTACCATGATGAGATTGTGTGGCCATTAACCTCCACAGAGTTAAAAGTCATTACAGTAGCGTAATACATTTGGGTTATACAAATCAATAGACATTTTATACTAACTAATTATCATGTCTACTACACGCCAGCCCCATTGAAAGCAGTGGGAGAACTCTGGGAGATTCTCTGTGACAGCAGCGGCATGGGATTCCTTCATCCCCGCAGGGAATCCCTTCACCCCAGACAGGGCTGAAGGGATTTCCCCACCACATCTTAAGGGATTCTCCGAGAGGATGAAGGAATCTCCTGCGGCGGCTATAATGGAGGATGACCGAGTTCTCCCATTGCTTTCAATAAGCAATGGGTGATATCGCAGCCAGATAGAACATGCTGCGATCTGTTTCTCACATAGCACCGTGCTGCTATGTGGGATAATATCGCTCATATGTATGAACCTATTAAAATGAATACGATTCATATTTGCGTGTCTCACAACGCAGAAATCTCGCCCGATCTTATCAGCCGTGTGAAACTGGCCTTATTCTTTAGTTGCGGGTTTGTAACTATTTGCAACCTCCGTCCCCCGGAGACTGAACCTAGCTATCAGGTATAAAGTTGTCTTCGGGTCCTTTTAGACGAGCCGATTATATTATTGTTCGACCGAGCGAATGGCTTCACGGCGGCCTCGTGCTCTCGGGCTCTCTGTTTAGACAGGCAGATCCATTGTTGAATCATTCAGTCTGTGTAAACGGAACGATAAGTAAAGGAGCCGATGGTGGCGTATATGCCTGCAGAAAATGAATGAAAAGCAAATGAATATCGTTTGTCGTCCAGTCGTTGGCTCGCGTTTAGACTGAACGATTTTTATTCACTTTCACTTGTTTGAACGATAATCGTTCTGCCTGTAGGCACCTTTAACCCTCTCCAATCCACTGTCTGACATCTAAAGACATTATGATTTAAGGCTGTACAGCTCCGATGTTGTAAGACGCCCATTGGGGTTCTCTTACTGTATACTGCCAGCCTCTCTGCTGTCGAAGCCTATCCAACGTGTCACCTCATGTAGTACTGGCTTTAGCCAGCATATAGAGCCGTTGTATAGATATAGAGCTCTAAGGCCGGGCTCATACGGCCAAAAGTGTAAAACGCAGCGTGGAGCCGGCTGTGACCCTGCGTATGGCGGCAAAATTCTACTGCACATGACTGTGTACTCACGCACCCCGCCATGCGCAGCACACCTGTGTCTTTTTATACTCCCCTTAGTGATGATGCGTATACCCCTCGCCCGTATGCATGTAATTGTATATACATACGCGTATATATGCTTGGCAATAGAGAATAATGGGCTCTAACTCACGTATTAATTGTGCTTGTGTATTACGCAGTTCCTTCTGATAAGCGTAGAGCAATGTAAGTGATGTCGAGTTACCGTGTATCGCACGGCGTACAGATCCCATGTAATCCGCTGTAAACATACGGATGTGTGACTAGCCCTGAGACAGGCTGTGAGGTAACAGCCATCGCAGGACCCTCAGCCACCAGCCATGGCTTCTTCATCTGCCCCAATAGGGCCACCAGCTGCTTCCCTACAGAATGGGGGCCGCTGCCGCAGTGTGTGAACGGCCGTAGGAAGGGGACTGCAGCCGTCTGTCGGGACATGTATTCTGTAGACGGCCCCTGTCGTGACATCCTCCAAGCTGGTGACAGAGCAGAGCCCTTCTTCTCGGCTGCCTCACTCTCCGCCTCAGTGCTACAGTCTCGGACAGAGGACATTACTCCGGTGATGGGAGCCGGCCTGCTGACAGGAGGATGCGGCAGTCATCACTGGCGGGAAACACGGTGAGCCGGGGGAGACGGGAGGATGAGCTGTGATATATCGTGTGTATCCTGACAGACAGACAGACTGCTGTGTGTATATACCGTATGTATGCAAGGGGGTCGGGAGGACATGCCAGCCGTACGGCACGGGGGTAACAAGTTGGTCTAGTCAGCATGCAGCCCGGACTAGTTGTTGTACTTGGTTACCAAGGAGCAGGACTGTCAGCCACAACACAAGGCTGCCTGAGGAGAGGAGGCTGCGGAGGAAAGCCCTGCACGAGGGGGTGTAAGGGCTGGCAGAGAGGTCAGGGGGTATGAGGGCTGGCATTGAGGTGAGGGGAGTATGAGGTCTGGAATGGAGGTGAGAGGGGTATGAGGGCTGGCATGGAGGTGAGAGGGGTATGAGGGTTGGCATGGAGGTGAGGGGGGTATGAGGGCTTGCATGGAGGTGAGGGGGGTATGAGGGCTGCCGTGGAGGTAAGGGGGTTATGAGGGCTGGCATGGAGGTGAGGGGGTGTGAGGGATGGCATGGAGGTGAGGGGGTAGGAGGGCTGGCATGGAAGTGAGGGGGTATGAGGGCTGGCATGGAGTTCAGGTGTGTGTGAGGACTGGCATGGAGATGAGAGGGGTATGAGGGCTGGCATGGAGGTGAGGGGGCTATGAGGGCTGGCATGGACGTGAGGGGGATATGAGGGCTGGCATGGAGGTGAGGAGGGTGTGAGGGCTCGCATGGAGCTGAGCGGGTATGATGACTAGCATAGAATTAGATCAACAGTTTAGGGACATGAAGTAATCCTGCTGTATTCCGCCCCTCAGGGTCCGGTAATGTAAGGCTGGGTTCTCACATCTCGCGGTTTGGCTGCAGCGAAAAAACGTGAGATTTCCTCTGGGAATAGCGCTGCTTCAAAACCCGCGGCACTTTGCCGCAGGTTTTGAAGCGGCCTGGCTGGCGAATCTGCGCCGCAGCACCGGCTTAGCCGGCTTTGCCGCGACGGATTCGCTGTCCCGTGTGGACAAGGACATGGACAACGCTGTCCGTGTTTTAATGTCATACGACCCCTTTATGTATGCTGAGTATATGGCCGGGCTCACACAGTGACATTCATACTCGCTGCGCCTGCCAATCCACACGCAGACGTAATACACGTCCAGATAGAACATACTGTGGATTTATTCTCTGCACCAGTAATACACGTGTGAAAACCCGCAGATGTGAGCGATCCAATACAAGTCAATGGGCTAACGACATCGCGAGCTGCATATAGGAGAAGTGCGCATGCACAATAATAATACACCAGTGTGACACCTGTATGACTTGAAACGCGATAGCGAAGCCCAAGCACTTTTTCAACACTGTGGCTATGAATGTTTTGGGGTGAAAGTGAAGAATTCCTATCCTATCCTCTGCCAGGAAGTTAAGTTGACTAAAATATTTCTTTGGTAATTTTTAGAGACATGTTTTCACAATTAATGCTAATCTGTTAACCCCTTAGTGACCACTCCATAGTGTTTTTACGTCCTGCCTAAGTGATGTAATTCCCGGGGACATAAAAACATGCTTCCTCTGGGGATTAAAGCCCTGCAGGCTCTGGACGTCGCAGTTCCTGGCTGCCAGCTCCCGGAGGTAACCGACAACCTGGAGCTGTCATGGGGGGCCGCAGGAAGCCCCCTTCCCACAGTCACACGATCGCCAGTATCGCCCGGATAACCCATGATCACATTAAGGTCAATGAAAAGTTTTAAAAAGTTAGTTTCAGCTCCCCTTACGGATCGAATCCGTAAGGAATGCTGAGAATACTCACCCCCTGTTCTCCACATTTTCCTGCATCGTTCTCGTCTTCTAGGACCCAACGATGGTGTCTGCGCATGCGGGCCGCATGGCATTAGAAACTCCCTGCTCCCGGATAGTATGAGTAGCCGAGAGCACAGAGCTGTCACCGGAAGCTGCTGTATGTGGTGCCCGGTCACTTCATTGCTGTTATCCAATGGATAACAGCGACCATGTAAAAGTTTTAAAAAGGTGTAAAAGAAAAGCTCTCCCCTCATGGATTATGTCCGTAAGGGGAGATGAGATTACGTTTGGCCCTCGGATTTATATGTGGATCTTACCCTGGCTGTTGCGGACGCGCCCGTCGCCAAAATAGCGGACGCATGCACAAAAGCCGGGATAATATAAAATCCCCCCGCTCTTGGCTACCAAACGTTGCCGAGAGTCTGGAGATGCCACAGGGGGCCGTGGTCCTTGGTCACATGATCGCTGCTATCCAATGGATAACGGCGATCAAGATTTTTAAAAAGTTTCACCTCCCATCATGGATCTATACTTGTGACTCGGCTTTTTAAGAGATAAAAAGTTATGGCGGTCAGAAGACGGCAACAGAAAATACTATATTATTAAAGAAGACATTTTATTATTAAAATTAGTAAAGAAAAAAAAACGTATATATATCTGCGGGCTGTACCGAAAGTGCAGAAGTGGTCATAAATTCTTTATTAATTGATGTAGATTGTTCAACTTGCACATGTAGTTGGAGGGACTCTTCCTCTATACGGGGGCTTCAGAATCTTGTTCTTCCTTGCAGGTCAGTAATGGATTCCAAACAGAAACAACGTGCTGTCATAGAGTTCTTGATGAAGGAAGGATGAAGGCTGTCCGACATCCACAAAAGGCTGCAGAATGACACCATTGACAAGAGGAATGTTCACAGGTGGATGAAGAGGTTTACAGAAGGTGAAACCAGCACTGAAGACAAACCACACAGTGGGAGACCATCAGCTGCGACCACTGACACAAATCGTCAGCGAGTGGATGAGTTGATTCACGGCTGGACTAATGGGTTGAGGCCAAACAGTGACCTCCAAGACTGCCAAGTCTGGTAATATTCCCAACTAGTAATAACACGATTATGTGTTACAAGTACAAGTAAATCAATAATTCATCTGTGCACCAAAATGGATCTATTAGCCCCTTCTCCTATAAACAGTATATAAACAGATTAAAATGGAATGTGTAGGCCCTGTAAGAATGGTAGAGGGTGATGGGGAGAAAGCAAATCTGTTAAAAGGTTTATTTCCCAGTGCATTCACACAAGAAAATAAAATTGTGTAATTTGTGTAATTTCTTTTTTCTGACCGCGTCCACCCTGCAGGATAGATAATGCATTATTTTTTAGATCAAACTTTTACATCAGCGGCGGTACCAAATATATTTGGGGGGTTTTTTTGCTTGTATTTTTTAATTGTAAATACAAGAAAAGTGTTTGGTTTTTTTTAACTTTTAGTATGTTTTTTACAGTAAAATTTTTTTAAGGTTGAGGTTGTTTAATCGACTTTAACATTTCATGGAATACTTATTGCTGTATATGGTATTTTTTATCAGCATTCTATTATGACGGGCCACAGGGAGCCCTGAGGGCTTCAAAAGGCCTTGGGCTGCCATGACAAGCGAACAGCACCTCGCAATCTCATCACGAGGGCGCCGTTCGGGACTCTCAATCTGCGATTGGATATTTATAGGGTTAACCATCGGTGTTAGCGCTCACGCTGATCATGGCAGTTGTGGTGAATTATCAGCTGTCAAAAAAAGTCGGTATTCACCATCTCTGGAGTAAAATTGGCTCCCAGTCCCGCTCCACACAAACCTTCCCCAGGAGGGCGTATATATACGCCCTTTATGGTGAAGGTGTTCAATTTTAAAACATCTGTCTTCGGTAGACCATCCCTTTTTTTTTAATAGAAATCAATAGTGATCAGCCCTGATCCGGCTGCTCTGATGCCCGGTAATGTCATGTATTTATGGGTTGTGCTGCCAATGCAGAAATTGATCTTATACAGCGACACACATACAGAAGGATCCGGAGCCGGGAGCCACCTTCTATGACATCCATAGAGATTATAGTCAGGGGTTTATGTTTGGTCAATTTCACTTTTGCAGTCTCTTAAAGGGATTGTCCAAGAGTTTAAGAAATAAAGCTAACAGTAAAATGTTATAAAAATAGCAATCATTACACTTCCGTTAAATCACCCAGCACTCTGGTGCCGATGCTCCTGGGGTCCCAGCCATTCTTTATTCTCCTGGTGCAGTGATGCACTATACTTCTGGTTAACAACCTCAGCCAATCTGAGGCCTCAGTAGACATGTGCCATACATGCTAGCGAGGCCAGTGATTGGTTGTAGTGGTCACATGGCTGTGGTAGTCACATCGACAAGCCAATCGCTCTAGTATCTTTGGCTGTCATGAATGGAGAGGTAGTGCACACGCATGACCACCGGTCCGAACATTCATGGACATGTGAAAGTTCCTGATTTCTTTATCGTTGGGATCCACGCAGTCAGACCCTTGCCAATCAGATGCTTATTCTTTATCCCTAGGACATTCCCTTTAATCATATCTTAGAAGTTACCCATATCTTCCTGCAGAGAGGTCTTTAATATCTTTTACACCCCTTACATGCCCTAACACAGCAGAAGACCGGGATATTGGCGTGTAGAATGACTTTTCCCGGCGCGGATCATACAGCAGCTATATGGACAGTCCCTCTACGGGGATCACTGCTCTCACACCCTCGGTGTATATATATTTGCAGTATTTAATCATCTTAGAGGGCATTAGGCTTGAAATGATTAAACCCATTATACAGCATTTACCTGTTTAGAACGTTTATAGTGTTCTTGCTGATGGTTTTGTTGCCTTTCGTACAAGTCCGGGGTTAGAGTATATTAGAAGCATCTTGGATAGTACTAGGTAGCAGTTACGTCTTCGATATATAAAGTACTGGCGCATCGCTCACATGGATGACTATATTTACGGATATTTCACGCTATACACCGCGGCTGCAGGAAATGCGCTTTCAACAGTAATTGTCTGCTTGGCATAAATAATACTGCATATCCTGGCCTGCCAATCTTTGTCAGAATTGCTAATGAGATTTACAGGTTTTAGCATTGCAAGAAAGCATGCAAGTCTCTTCTAAATCCTACCTCTCTGTCTTTTCAGGCAGCTTAAGGACAGGACCCATGAGAAGAGATTGAAAGCGGCAGTGCAGTCGTGAGTGGTCTGCTGTTGTTTTGGTGCCAGTGACTCAAGCATCAGCCGCCTAGTGGGAATAGGAGGTAGAGCATGCTTCAGGAGAGCCGTGCAAGATATTGTGTGACATCTTAAGAGCTAAACTTGGAGTCAACATTCCTATAGCTAAGGATACCCTGAAGAGTCAACATGGCCACCTCACGGCTCGCGAACAGAAGCACCAGGGACATCGCAAATGTGATGCAAAGGTTGCAAGGTAAGTAACCGTCAAATAAACTGACCTTTAGCGCATTATCACTTTAGAATACGCCTCTGCTCTGACAATCGTAGCTGGAGCCGTCCAGGTGTCATGGAAGCCAGAGGCCTTTTTTTCATGCACCCACAGAAAATAGTGGGCATTCTTGAACAAAATCACTCAAAATAGAACCTGCTGCAATATTTTTAATCTTTACCATTGGTACGAGCAAAAAAAATTCACAGGAGCGTATATCGGCCGCCGTTTTCACGGCCGGCGATATACACTACCATTTGAGCTTTCTTCTTCTTTTCCTCCCTCTCAACAGCTCTCTACATCTCTACTCCCTTCTGACTGTTTGCAATGGGAGGGGTGAGACGGAGGTGGAGCTAAGCTGCTGCCCCCTCCCCACCTGTTCTCCACAGCCATTGCAAACAGCCGGAGGAGAGGAGAGGCAGTGAGTCGGGGAGGGGGAGGGAAAGTGGAAGACAGCTCAGATGGTAGCATATATCCGCCGGTCGTGAAAACGACGTCATGGCTATCATAGATAGTAAACAAAAATTATTTTAAAAATTGGTAAAAGAACAAAACAATACAATAAAATTATACACGTAAAAAAGAAAATGACCCAAAGCCGACACCAACCCAAACCGTCATCGTATGCATCCTGTAATCCGAAGCTATACAAAAAATATATATCTAAACATCCAAAGCAAAATGAGGAACCCATTCCTGTACTTTATTTTAGCGTAAATAAACTAAGAAAAAAACAGGTATAAATTTCAAAAAATCTTTTGAAAAAAAATAGAAAAAAAAAGTCATTGAAAAAAGATATAAAAATAGCCCCATATGTCAGGGGAAAAATTATGTTGGTAGCTGAAGGAAAAACAATAGGGCAGTAAAACCAGCACATGGGTAAATTCTTTAAAAAGTGTCCAGTCCCTAAGGTGCATAACAGCCTGTTCCTTAAAGGGTTTTACTAATTAAAACCCGATAATAGCACATTTTATTTTTGTAATCTGTTTTTATTTTCCGATTTGTAGATTTTTCTTCAATTCTATTATCAGTGCATGACTATGGGGCCGCCCATTCTGCATTCAACAGCATTTAGAGATACGCTTTACAGCAGCCTCATGGATCATTTACACAACGGACAGGAAGGGACTCATTGCTTCTATGGGAGACTGTTCTAGACATGTGCTTTGACATGTTCAATGGTAATTTCGCAGGGAGGGGGAAGAGGTGAGCTGTGACCATTACCTATTTTAAATGGTACACCCTGTTTTATCTACATGTATTGTAGGTGTTACCTTTCATTGCAATCCTGCCTGTGATAATAGTGACTGCTGAAAAGTTTTCCGTACAGAACAGGAAAAGTTGGGTTGATGATCAGTATGAAAATATAGGATTTTAGGGATTTTTTTTTTTTTAAATACAATTAGTGACCAATTCTTTTCTTTTTTAAAGGTCACCAAAAAATCTTATGATTCTTACAATTCTAAACATTCTCATTAATCATTGTGTCCCCTGTATCAGCCTCAGCAGTAATAGTATTACTATTGAGGCCTTTGTGCGGGTCACTGTTATTACTGAGGCCACTGTGGGGAGTCACTATTATCACTGAGACCAATACAGGGGACAGTATTACTACTGAGGGTCACTGTTATTACTAAGCGCGACAGTAGAGGGGACAGTATTACTACTCAGGCCTCTGTGGGGGTCACTATTACTACTGATGTCAATATAGAGGACAGTATTACTGCTGCGGCCAATATATATATATATATATATATATATATATATATATATATATATATAACATTATTGCTACTGAAGCCACTGTGGGTGTCACTATTATTACTGGGGCTGATATAAGGGACACTATTACTACTGAGGCTGATGTAGTGGACACTTTTACTACTGACGCCACTATGAGGGTCACTATTACCACTGAGGCCAACACAGGGGACAGTATTACTACTCAGGCCTCTGTGGGGGTCACTATTACTACTGATGTCAATACAGAGGACAGTATTACTAATGAGGCCACTGTGGAGGCTACTGTTACTGCTGGGGCCAATAAAGGTGACATTATTGCTACTGAAGCCACTGTGGAGGTCACTATTACTCCTGGGGCTGATATAGGGGACACTATTACTACTGGAACTGATATAGGGGACACTATTACTACTGAGGCCACTGTGGGGGACAGTATTACTACTGAGGCCACTGTGGGGGACAAGATTACTACTGAGGCCATTATGGGGGACAATATTACTACTGAGGCCATTGTGGGGGACACTATCACTACTGGGGCTGATATAGGGCAAGCACTATTACTATTGATGCCACTCTGCAGGATACCTTAAGCTGACTTAGGTTATGTTTATACTTGGCGGAAATGCTGTGGAATGTGGCAAATTATGCAGCATTTCTGCTTCCAGATGCGGTCGTTTAAAGCTCTTTTTTTTCTTCAGCGCTGTAGAAATATGGCGCTGCATTAGAAGTCTGTCGCAGGTCTCTTCTGCCAGAGGGAGCAGGTGCTCAGCTGTCAGATAATGGCTGAGCACTTGTTCTAACAGTGGGGACTGAAGATACCTTTTGTTACACGCTATTTAACTCTTTGCACGTTGCAGTGTAACGGCGGAATATAAGAGGCAGATAAAGGAAGGGGGCTCCCTCTGTCACCTATTGGACCCCCGTAATGTGATTACGAGGTCTCAATGGGTTGCTATGGAACCCTGAAGCTTGGATGTAGCCTCCGGGTCTGTGGCCGAGGAGGCTCAGCCTCTACTAACCTCATAGGCTTTCTAATGCACTACTATACAGAAGTGCAGGAATTACATACATTGACACCGATATGTGTCTGTCATGTTGTGCTACTGGGACCTGTCGTGCTACGGGTTTCCAGCAGCACATTTCCACAGGTGTGGGATGATTGAGCTGGCTGGTTGTGTATTGCTCCAGCTAGCCAACCTCCACCGGTCTGTTGCACATATATACCAGCCCCTCTTACTAGAGGGTTCTAGTCATTTGTCATTTATATCATTCCCTCTCAGAACTGTGGAGCTTGGCATCATGCATGTTCTGCTTTGGTGTTATTGCACACATGAGGTTCTGGGTAGGATTCCCTTGTCTCTTCGTTGGTGTGAACAGTGACATGTTCAAGGTCTGTATGTAGGTGTTTACACATTAGGTGAGAATTGTCCAGTTCAGTGTGTGTTACTGCCTGTCACCATATAGACAACGTGGTTTTGTGGGCTTACGTATTCTGGCCAAAATACAATCCCTTGTGTGTACTAACTTGTTAGATATTTCCATCTGTCTGGGTGTTGTAGTAGATTGGTGAGTATTTTGGCACTTATCGTTCAGTGTACGTGCATGCACCGACATTTATGAATTACTGCATATTTACTGTGAATAGAGGCAGATGGGCCGGAAAGATCCCCAGCCGCCTCCACCTCCATTCACTGAGCGATGATAAGGCCTCATGCAGACCGCTGGGTCGGATTCCGCTGCGAGAATTCTCACAGTGGGATGCGAGCCGTGCTCCTGCAGTGACCCCCGCGTCTTACCTCCTCCAGCGTCTACTCCGCTCTGCTGTGTGCCATCTTCCGCCCAGCCGGCACATGTGCAGAGCAGAGGCGGCGCGCCAGAGGTGACACGATTTGTTTACCGCGCGGGTTTTCACTCGGTCAAATCGCGGCAGTCTGCATAGAATTGCATTATCTAATGCAATCCTATGGCAGCGTGCACGAGCGGAAATTCTGTGGGAAATCCCGCTGAAGAATTTCTGCCTGTGTGCATTTACCCTAAAAGCGCAGAAATGATCATCACTGTGTAAAAGGACCCTAACTCCAGTCACCAAGGCCTTTTTAACAGTTCTTCCTAAAAACTTCAAAGCAGAGAAAAAGCCCTTTAAACTCCCTGGTTCTCTTGGGGCTCATTCACATGACAAGATTACAGCTTCTTGGAGAATGTTTCCATGTATACCGTTCCCGACAGACGTGCACAATAGTGTACAGGGGCTATAAACCTTTGTACTAAGGAATTTATAGCCATATTGCCAAATAGGTCCATAACCGGGCTCTGCTGTGCACATAATGGGGTTTGAATTACGGAATCTGCAGTCGCCTCCTGCACGGACAATCCACAGCATTCTGCACCAATTCAAGCCAATAGAACATTCGCATGTCCGCTCACATTGTCCGCTCCCGTGTCCTTGCTAGGCGGTGATGCGGGGAAAGCAGAGGTATAAAAAACTGTAGTGCACGTGTCTGATGTCGACACGCACGAACTATCCGCAGTACAAAATAGAAGATGAAGAGACAGGTACACGGTGTCACCGGCCGGGCACAGGGCAGGTCATGGTGCAGGATCCACATCTGCAATCAGACCCGGTCGTGTGCAGCCGGCCTAAAATAGATGGAACCAGAAATCTTGGTGACGCATAGGACTCCTGACCACCGATATAATGACCCGAACTAAAAGTCCTTGGCAGTAAAGCACAATACCTTAATAGCGATGCTCTTTTTAATCATATTGTGTTGTCTTCTTCTCACACCATAATGCTGGGTTTCCTCAGGACGGCTTCACGGTTTTGCCGCAGCAAAAAACTGCCAGATTTTTGCAGGATAAGTGCAGCTTCAAAACCTACAGGACTTAGCCTCGGGTTTTGGAGCGGCTTAGCCACATGCTTTTCCATTGCGTCCAGCTCTCCCATAGAGAGGATCAAGGCCGCAGCGAAAAAAAGAATTGATATGCTGCATCCAAGGAAACGGCGCCGTAGCGCCAGCTGATGCTGGTTTTGCCGCAACAGATTGTCCGCCCCGTGTGGATGAGATTTTTGACAAGTCTCGTCCACATGCCTGGCTAATTTTGGTATTAGCGGCCACAGCGAAATTCTGCAGGGAAATTTCGCTGTAAATCCGCCCTGTGTGAACCCAGCCTAAGTGGTGTCCCTGTGGTACATGCACTCTTGATGATCCATCAATTCTCCTTAGAACTCAAAAAGACAGATGTGATCTGAGGGCTCAGGCAGACGGGTGTTTTTTGCTGAGAATGTTTTTGGCGTTTGCGATCCGCATCTATATAGAACCAATGCTTTTCAATGGTAGCGGTCACATGTCCGATATTTACATGTGCATAAAATTGACACGTACAAAAGAACATATGGGTGTCAATGGATGTGGTCAAATGTTTTTTTTTTATGCGCGAATATACGCATGTAAAAAATGTCTGTCTGTCTGAGCCCTGAAGGTTGAAGGGGCATAACTACAGGCCCTTTTATGTGCAAAGGTAATCTTTCAAAGGACTGAAACATTGAAAGATTTAGCAATCTATTTGTATAAAGTGTTAATGGACATTAACACTTTATCAGCTTCATTTGCATGTAAAAGGACCTCTAGAAGTTGTTTGCAGAGACCAGTGTGTGTTTAAACACACTCCAAGCTGTGCAAACAGCTGCCTGCACATTCCATTATTCTCCTCCTGGCTAGTGTAAACATACCACAGGGAGAACATCCTGCAGTCTATTGAAGGATGAGTAAAATACGTTCAAACGGAGTATTTGTGCTCAGTCTTTCAGCGGCTGCATGATGAATTTTAAGTTTAGCTAAAATCCATCGATCAAATTAAAAGTACACAATGTCTGCGTTTACATGTAGCGATTATCGCTCATTTTTGTCTGAGAGAACATTAAATAAGGGCTAATGCCCATTGCCGAATTTCTGCCACGTTTTACGCGGCGGAAATCCGCGGCGTTACCCCGGAGCTATTCGGTTCTATTGAACCTAACAGCTAAATGTTCACGCTGCAGAATTCCGCAGCGTGCAACAAACGGTGGCATGCTCTATTTGCCATGGGAATATGCGTGGCCGGCTTCCATTGACATAGCCGTCATGCTATCCTTCGGAAGTATCGCGTAAAAACGCGTGCCTACCTGCATCATCTGGCACTGCCGGCGCATCATGCACTGTACTGCGTATGCGCACCGGCTCGAAGGACGGTAACAGCATGGCGGAACCGGAAGCTGAGTGTTAGGGTTTTCGGGGGCGCCGTCGTGGACTCCGTTGCAATATTCCACTAGCGGAGTCCGCCACGGCTGTGGGCATGAGGCCTAAGACATCCAATAGAAATAAAGACACCGACACAAAGGTTTATGGAGGGAGAAAGAACATTTTATTTCTAGCTGTAGGAAATGGTAGATTTTATTATGAGGTATTTTGAGGCTATTGATCGAGAGGAAGGCGAAAACCCTTTGATAGGAAGAAGCCAATTATCCTTGTATAAAGGGGAAAAATTCCTTCCTGACCCCAAATATGGCGATCAGAACAAGTCCCAGGATCAAAGCCGACATCTGACCTGACTTATTAGAATGTATTCTTGTTGTCAGAAATCTAAATAAATCTCTTACCATTTATTGTTTGTGGGGAATCTAAAGTGTATTGAACTAAACCTGTTTATAGACTGTGTTGGTCCAGAGGAAGGCGAAAACCCCCTTGAGGAAAGAGCCAATTATCCTGTTTTAAGGGGGAAAAATTCCTTCCTGACCCCAAATATGGCGACCAGAATAAATCTCAGGATCAAACGCCAGCCGCTCACCTCCCTGGTGTATGTGATGTCAGCTAAAGATTGTGTTTCTTTATGTTTATATTATGTTATTTATGTGGCTGATTCCTTATAAATAAGACCTAACCCTATTTAAGGCTGTGAGTTGATCCAGAGGAAGGCAAAAACCTCCTTGAGGTATGAGCCAATTGTCCTCAAGTTGGAAAAATTCCTTCCTGACCCCAAATATGGCGATCAGAGCAAGTCCCAAGATCAAAGCCGACATCTACACCTATCTGTGTGTATATTTGTGTCTATGTATGTGTTAGTGTCTACACTAGTGTCTAACCTTCATGTATGTGGTGCGTGCTGCTTACCTGGCCTGTGCCGAGGTCTTACTAGTAACCAGGAGTTCAGGGATAATAGTCACTCGGGCTATTGTTCCTGAACTCGCCAGTTACCAATCAAGCACAGGCCGCTCCTGGGGGCGTAGAGGGTCTTCAGGAGAGGATGATGTTCGATGCCAGCCGAAGGATGCCAAGGTCGGGGTAGCATGATGGTAATACGCAGGATGCAGTTGGTGGAGAGAGGATGTTGTTGGTAAGCCGGGGTCTTCTACAGCAGCAGAGTCGTGTGTTCAGCAGACAGTTGTCGTGGGCCGAGCCTACAAGACATAAGAAGGAATTGTCAGTGTTACCAGTTGTGGATATAAACCAGTGAACTACTGTAACATGACGACTTGTATCAGGATCTGATTGGGATCTGATATAAAAAAGTTATTTTCTGCAACTGTGTCTTTACTATGAGGTATTGGGAGTTTTGTGATTGTGGAAGCCATAATAGAGGCCATATTGCTGGTCTTAATATATTTTCCCCAAAGTCCTTTGCTATGTTAGAGGAAATGGTTTATGTATTAAGCTTTCTACGGTATGTGAAGTTTTGCTACAGTGTATGGATATGATTGTAGGTGTCCTGTGTGTATAGGTGTACAGATATGTATGTGTGAGTGTGTATAGAGGATACTTACCAGATGGTCGCGGCTTCCTTCACAATCGGATTCTTCTCGTCATCCTAAGAAGAAGTAGAGACATGGTATTTACAGGAGCAATAATAATGTTATTATATGACCTCCTGAGCTGTCTGACACCAGAGGAACAATGATAATCAACACAGAGGTCTGCCTGAAGAACATCAACCCTAGAGGAGGAAGATCTTACCGGGTCCAGCTTGGTGAAGTGTACGAAAATCCGTCCACAGGGTGAAGGGGTGTACCACCCTCCGGCCACGGCAGGTCTCGATTCCTGGGAACTCTGCTGAAGGGTTTGAATGGCGGCTCTGCTCTTTTCATCTCCAGCTCCTCCCAATTCACGGTGTTGAAGAATCGGTGACCTCTGATATTCTTGTGGACACCCAGCCTCTTCTTTGGCTTCTTCCGCAGCAGTCTCTTCAGAAGATGCTTTACGTCAGCATCTAGCCAAGATGGGAATTTTGGCTTCTTTCTGGTGATGGACTTGATGATCTTTCTCCTGGAGGAGCCGTGGTAGAAGGGGGACTGTCCTGTCGCCATCCAGGATACGACAATCCCCAGGCCCCACCAGTCGACTGCTGCGTCGTAGTCCTTCTCACGAAGCACCTCTGGGGCCATGAATCTATAAGTGCCTGTCACTCCGCTGATCTTCTTAGACGGGACAACGCCGTCTTGGGCCAGCCCCAGGTCAATCAGGCGGATGTGTCCATCTCCGTCCAGCATGATGTTTGCCGGCTTTATGTCACTACAATGAAGAAAAGTAAAAAGGTTAATCTGTTGAGTGATGCAGTAATAATGTAGTAGAGAAATAATGTACCACAGCTTAACCAGTCCTAATTCAGGACTCTGGGAAAGCTGGGTACATTATCTTCACCAGGGAAACAGGGAGATGTGGGAAAGTTGTGCTTACCGATGGATGATGTAGCGTCGGTGCAGGAACTGGAGGCCGCATGCAATCTCCGCTGTGTAGAATCTGAGAAAAGAGTGTAGTATCAATGACATGAAATAAGTCCCCGACGTCATGTCACCATCATAGTGTCACCTGTACGCCCTCCACTCTTCTATATCTGTCATGTCGCCCTCAGTTTCCCCCGTCTCCTGATTAGTCATTTACTCACCTGACATGGTTGATGTCCAAGCTGCCGCACATCCTGATCATCGCCGCCAGGCTTCCTCCGGACAGATACTCCGTGATGAAGTAGGCCCGGTCTGCAGACTGCTGTGCGGCATACAGATGGTAGATGAAGGGGCAGTCTTGGGCCTTCAGGAGTATCCGCCGCTCTCTCCTTATGACGTCTGCCTTGCTCTTTCCTCTGTCAACAACCTTGATGGCCATGAAGGTGTTCCTTCCAGGAAAAGATGCCAGGACCACCTTAAGAAAGCAGATAAGAAATTATCACTGACAGCGGCCAGAAGGGAAAATCATATATATTTATCACATGGTGGATTTATCACTAGGCGCTTTCACATGGCCAAGAAGATTGTGCAAATTAGAACCCCGTTCTTTTGAATGGAGTCATATACATGAGCGTTTTTCTCTTTTTGTCCCGCACCGCATCTTGGTGCAAGGAAAAAAAATTGCAGCATGTTTTCTTTGCATGTTCCTCAAAATCCATTGTCTATTGTTTTCAATGGGACAGGAAAACAGATTGTATGGCGTGTGATGCGAGGTTTCCCATTGACTGTTTCTGATAGCCGGCCTCCTGCTGTGACAGCCGGGGTGCAGAAGGACAGTGACCCCTGCTGTTAACTCCTTACATACCACGATCTATGTAGATCACGGCAAATTAAAGGATTCACAGAGGAAGGGCGCTTTCCTTGTGATGTCATTGGACCCTTGCGATGTAATCGCAGAGGGCCGATGGGTTGCGATGGGTGGCAGGATGCTAGATAGAGGCGTCTTGCTTTACTGTTGCCTATGATTGTTTTTACAATCGATAAGGTTGTAATAGTAATCATAGCTGCTATGGATCAGGTCCCCTTCAGGGACATAAACAGTGTCAAAAAGCAAAATTAAATAAGTACATTTTAAAAAGCCTTTTTTTGCTCATTTTCCCCTATTTGTATGAAAAAAAAATTAAGAAACCCCCCACATGTGGTATCATTGTGTCTGTAATGAGCTGTGCTATAATTTGAGCAAACTATTAATTTTGCGCAGCAAAAACCGTAAAAAGAAGGGAGCAAAATACTGATATGTGGAGGAGCCGTCACTGCGCCATTCCCAGAAAATAACAGTCATATAACTTACCTCGCTGAAGCTTCCTCTGCCCAAGATCTGAAGGGCGGTGAAGCGCTTGATGTCAAATCCGCGGTCTGATGGTAGAAGGTCCTGGCTGGTGCCTGGTCTTGGCTCCTCATCCTCTCCACTCCTCCTCCTCTTTATAGCTGTGAGTCCGCTCACGCTCTCATCTTCTCTTTTGCGCTTTTCGACGTCTCCTTTTTGTCCATTGGACTCCATTTTTCTCAGTCCTGTAATCTTCGATCCAACCGCTGCCGTCGTCAGTTGAAAGGAAATGGCAGTTGGCCGATTGGAGGTCAAAGGTCAGTGAAGCCGCCAGTACCAGGCTTGCCAGTACTTTGCCTGCCAGTACCCTGCTCTGCCATATACACTGTGATGTGGCCACCATGAGTGATGGTCTAGTGCCCAGGGAAATGGAGAAAATCATAGCTGGTTCTTCCAGTGCCACATTATTAGTAGATGGGCAGGGATGGCACTTGAAGTCTGGGTTGGCAGTGGTGCCCATAGTTCATCAGAAACTTTTGTAGTTTTATAAAACTTACGGTTGATTGGAAATTTAAATGAACCCGGCGGAGGAAAAAACATAAATTGTGCTAATGAGAGGAATAATAAAGTCTTGTGAGAGGTCATTTAATAAGTGTCCATCATCCAGATACATGATGTGTATCTCCATATGTTACAGCGGGCAGCGCCCTCGCCAGTGCAGATCTGGGTGGTAGCGGGCGGAGATGCTTCTATGGAGGTCATAGACGGATTTATCCACAATGGGGATTAATGCTGAGGTGTCAAATGATAGAAAGGGGTCATACAGAAATGTTAGGAGGATGTTATAAATCTACGGTTGCTGTGTGAGTTATTGTTGGGGGTTGCAAATTGGCGCAGTAATACGGTATTATAGGACTTTTTATTTACACTGAGACAATAAAGACTATTTTATTAGACAAGCTTGTGAGTGCAATCTAAAGTCTGGGAGAATAAGAGGTTGTGTGCAAGATATAGTCAGGTTTAGGGCAACGACAGACGAGCGTGTAACGTAACACGCTCACTCCTGCACATTTTTTGCGCAGTGAACGAGTGTATTTAACATTCATGCCTGTGCAAATATGGAGTGTATGTCCGCAGGCTCCATTCGTTCACACAAGCAGTGGAATCACCGCACCCTGATTTAAAAGGCTAATTTGCCTAACGTGGATGATTGCAGATCTGCACTGCACTTAGTGCATACCCGCGTAGGCAGATGTGCGCGCTTGCCCACCTCACGTGGGACTCTATGGTGCACAAACACGCACAAGATAGGGCAAATACAGCCGCAATGAGCCCGTTTGCAATCAATGGGTTCTATTCTCTACATATCGCACTCATCTGTTTAAGCCCTTATATAAGGTGACCAGACGTCCCAATTTAGGCAGGACAGTCCCACTTTGGGACCCTGTGTCCTGCCTTTCCTAGGGTCCAAGCTCCCTGGCTTGTAATCAGTCAGTGGCGCTGTGGACGGCAGTGTGTGCATCCAGGATCCTTCTCCCCTGACCGATCCTCATTTGTTCCACAGGAGGAGAGGAGAAGGGAGGAGGTGTTGCTTTGGGTGCACACACTTCTGCCTGCAGCAGCGCCGAGAAGAGAGAGCTCTGTAGACCAGGAGAAGGGTAAGTATATGGGGGGACACTATTACTACCAAGGCCTCTGTGGGGGTGGGGTCCCCATTACTAGTGAAGCCACTCTGGGGGATACTATTACTACTGACGCCACTCTGTATGTGGCAGCATACCTCAAGCTGACTTACTGTATGCTTACAGGTGGCAGAAGTGCTGCAGACTGTCCACGGTAGAAATTTCTGCTGCTAATTATGCAGCATTTTTGCAACCAAAAACAGTCAAAATCCGCACCCCTGGTGTCATTCTTCAGCCTAGCATACTGTATTACTAGGGGTTTGAACACATGCGCATGATTTTGTTCCTTTAAGCGGCCGTGATAATCACGAGACAATTGATTTCAGCTCTTTTCTCGGGAGTGAATACTACGTCGCACCTATCTTCCCCCAATTATTTTCAGCCTTCTGCACAATGGCATGGAGTTTGAACGGGCCGAGAAGGGGGAAAAACCCTCCATTAATGCACCACTATGCTCCATACTGGTGATCGTAGTTGTGCATAAGCCCGTGTGATGTTGCCCTTGTATATTTATATAAAATGTGTGTGTTTAGAATATATATAATATATGTGTATTCATATAGAGTCTCATACTTACCCATCCAGCGTGGGGCCGCACAGAATTAGGACATGCTGCGATTTATCATAAGCCAGCATTAGGGCGCCTACCCACTGGCGATTTTTTTTTTTTTAATCTTTTTTTTTTTCCTGCGATGCTAAATTGCGTTTTGCGTTTTTTCTGAAGAGCAATTAGCATAGAATGTGTTCTTGTCCATTTGTTGTTTTTTTTTCGTTGCGTTGCAATTTTTCACATAGGAACTGTCAGTTGCATATGTCTCCTTATTTTTCTCTTAAAGGGGTTGTCTCGTGAAATCAAGTGGGGTTCAGCACTTCTGTATGGCCATATTAATGCACTTTGTAATATACATCGTGCATTAATTATGAGCCATACAGAAGTTATTCACTTACCTGCTCCGTTTCTAGCGTCCCCGTTGTCATGGATCCGTCTAAATTCGCTGTCTTCTGGCGTTTTTAGACACGCTTGCGCAGTCCGGTCTTCTCACTGGTGAATGGGGCCGCTCGTGCCGGAGAGCTGGTCCTCGTAGCTCCGCCCCGTCACGTGTGCCGATTCCAGCCAATTAGAAAGCTGGAATCAGCAATGGACCGCACAGAGCCCACGGTGCACCATGGGAGAAGACCCGCGGTGCATCGTGGGTGAAGATCCCGGCGGCCATCTTGGTAAAGGAAGAAAGAAGTCGCCGCGAGCGCGGGGATTCGGGTAAGTAATAAACTTTTTTTTTTTTTTAACCCATCCCTTGGGTTTGTCTCGCGCCGAACGGGGGGCCTATTGAATAAAAAAAAAACCCGTTTCGGCGTGAGACAACCCCTTTAATGCACCCATGATTGTCAATGGAAATTAACCAAAAACGCCGCAAAAAAGGCGCGAAAAACGCTGCGTTTTTCACGCACGAAAATCAGCAACGCCAATGGGTAGGCGCCCTTAGAGTGCATAAACTAACGCAATCCTATGATAGCGTGCCAATCCCGCTGCAGAATTTCCGTCCGTGGGCATTGTGCCTAAGCCGTAGCATTGGCCCCATAATGCCACAATGCCCAATATCCTATCGTAATTCTAATCTTTCTTTTTCAGATGAGCAAGAAGCCGTTCAAGAGAACATTTACCAAGTGGATGAATTCCCATTTGGCCAAGGTAGATGGTCATGTAGTTACATTGTGTAAGAGGACATTCCACATGCTTTAGGGCTCAGTCACACCAGCAAAGTTTTCCTGCATGTATAGGCGCGTTTCCGAAACGAATCTATTAGAACCAATGCTTTCTAATGAAAGCGGTCACATGTCCGTTTTTTAGAATTCTTTAAAATGCGCACCTACCAAACATAGGACGTGTGAGTGAAAATGCACCCGGTCACGTGATTATTTTCTACATGCCATGTGCTTTTATTTTTTTTACATGCGTGAAAAATTTGCTTGTCTGACTGCGCCCTTATAGTTGTTACAGTAATTAGAACTTCTCTCGTTAGTCTGGCCTCCTTCTACACTACTTTATCAGGATGTTGTAGGGGAAATGTATTAACTGATGTTTGCCGGGTTTCTGGTGTAAAAAGGTGACACATTTTGGCGCATGCCACATATTCAACCTTTTTCTGTTTTGTGGCTCGATCGCCATTTTGCAAAGGTGGTCAGATATTGAGTGTAAATTCTGCCATCTTTTGGTGCATCTTGTTTCTGCGGCGTACACAGTGCAGCAAAAATGACGTGAGAACTATATTCTATGGGTCAGTACGATTACTAACATAAAAAAATTATTTTAATTTTTTTATTTTTTCCTTTACCACTTTTTTTTCCAAAGATATTTTATTTTTTTAAAATTATTTTCTTCCGCAATCTTCTGACAGCCATACCTTTTTTTTATTTTTCCGTCGACATAGTTCTGTGGGGCCTCATTTATTTTTTAGCAATACCAAATAGATTTTTGTCTTTTTATGTAGATTTTTTTATTATACATCTGGCAAAAGGTTTTTTTTAAAAACTTTTATTACCTTTTTATTATTTTAATATTTAATAAAATTTAAGTGATTTACACTTGTTTTTTTACATGTGTAATACACGGTACTAAAAGCCCATTTACACTGCGCCATTCAGGCACACATGATAAAAGACGCAGCATGTCCTCTATTAATGCATGAGATACGCAGCGTGGACATCTTCGGATGGACGTGTTTTTTCAGGTTTTGTTTTTACTAGCGGGATTTTCGTGCGTTAATACTACCTATAGTCCGCCTGCTTTTTTTGACAGGAGCCGTGTGATCATCATCAGTCACTGTAATAGGAGGAACAAAAAAAGGTTTGGTACGGTGTTAGCCAGCAGAGCAAAATGTGATTGTTCCCAGCAAGAAAACCATGTAATCTTGGAGATATGATACCTTTTAATGGCTAACAAAAAGACATGATGTTCTAGCGAGCTTTCAAACCTACTCAGGGTTCTTCTTCAGGCTTAATGAAATAGATGTGAAGAGGAATACATATATACACTCATACATATGAGAAGGTACAGATCTGGTGTGATTAATGTGCACTTTAAACAATATATACTGGGGGTGGGGTGGCGGGGGGCTAGTTACATAATGAATGAGAAATGAATTCACTGGAGTGGGCCTTTAATACTCTCTTTTTTTTTCAAGTAATCCTTTTTTTATTTAATTTTTTCAAATAGCTTTTTACAGAATTGGAAATAAATGAATACATAAAAGCATATAGAACATTCCAACACATCATGAGCATGTTGTCCACATATTAACATGAGCATCACGTGCATATCTAATATTTACCAGTCTTGATTAATGGATTTAATCTACTCATGAGTTTTCTGATCTTGTAAAAAGCAGAGTATCACTTTGGTAGTTAACCTTTACTATTCATGCCGTATTGGAAACACTTGACTAAAACTTATAACTATGTAACAACATAACTTGGCATCAAAGAGTTAATGACATTTAATAACACTTATTCCCTGGGTCTCCACATCTCCCACTGAGCATCAAATTGTTTAGATGAGTTGCTGCGAAGCGCAAGCCATTTTTCATTTACATATTGATCTGCCATACGGTTCCTGAATTCCTCTATCCCCGGGGGGTCCGGCTTCCTCCAATGTTTTGCTATAATGGCCTTCGCTGTCATTATTGAATGTGCCAGAAGAGGTCTAATTGGTTTTGGCAACTCTTCCGTTCCCACCAGTAGTAGTATCAGCGGTACCTCTCTGGGTAATTGGATGTTTATTATGCCTTCAATGTGTCTAAGTATCTTGTCCCAATATGTTATCAGCTTAGGGCAAGACCAAAAGATATGGGAAAGCGTTCCCCTACCTCCACACTCCCTCCAGCACAGACCGTCACCTGTTTTTGACCTACTGTATATCAAGGATGGGGTATAATACCATCTCATATATAACTTAGTTTGGGATTCCAGAATACCCAGCCCTTTAGTTGATTTGGCGGTTAATGTGAATGCTTTTGACCATGATAGTTCCGATATTTCTTTTTTTAGTTCTTTCTCCCAACTCAACATATATGCTTTTTTCCTTAATATAGTGTTATTGGTCATTAAGTCATAAAAGGATCTTGTGTCAGATTTTGTCTTTTTATCTGGTTGGTTTGTTTTGCTTATTAGCAGCGCTGGGAGCATTACTTTATGGATAGACGTTTCTTTCAGAAAGGAATGAATTCTATGATAGTTGAAGTTTTCTTTTAGTGGAAGACCATACTCGAGTTGTATATCTTGGAATTCCTTAATTTTTTTTTTTGACGTTATGAGGTCGTCTATCCATTTTACTCCACTGACTGTCCAAGATCTCAAATCTATATCTGGTATATATAGACATAGGAGTTCTAAAGACAGAGGAGTTCTTCGCATATTATCTGTAATATTTGTTTTTACCGAGAGTTCCCTCCATGTCTCTATCAGGGTCCGCAAGGTTGCAGGTACATCGGGTATTTGTAACTTTGCTTTCTTGGGGTGCAGATGTTTTTCTACCAAAATTGCGTGTATTACTGCCTGGCCTGAGATATTTCTCAGGAAGCTTCTTTCCATAGTGGGCCATCCCAAGGAGCTATCATTAGGGAATAATTGTTTAGATTGATTTAGTATACTAGCTTTATGATAAGCAGATAAGTTAGGAACATCTGCTCCCCCATTTTCCCTGTGTAACGCGAGAATGGCTAGAGTCATCCGAGGCTTCTTTCCGCCCCATATAAATAAGCTTAATTGTTTCTGCAATCTGTTTAGGGTAATGTTGGATATATGGATCGGCAAAACCCTAAAGTAGTATAGAATTAGTGGCAAGACTTTCATCTTGTAAGCCATGATTTTCCCAAACCATGTTAAATTTAGTGTGTTTAGGTGGTCTACTTCTTTTTGTACAGTGTTCAATAATTTAGTATAATTTGCGTTTTCCAGGTCTTTAACTAGTGGTGTCAAGGCTATTCCCAAATAGGGGACACTCCCCTCCCTCCATGTAAACGGGAATTCCATTTGTATTTCTTCTCTTAATTTTTTTGTTATGTTTATTCCAAGAATAAGTGACTTATCAACATTCAATTTATACATAGATATTTTGCTGAAGTGATCCAGTATTGCACATGCAGACCTTAGGGACTCCAAGGGATGAGTTAGTGTAAGGATTACATCGTCTGCAAAGAGTCCCAGTTTGTACTGCCTGTGGTTCACCGGAACACCCCTTACATTAGGATCCGTACGGATCAGCTCTGCCAGTGGCTCTATAGCCATCACATATAATAATGGGGACAACGGACACCCCTGTCTTGTACCGTTGGATATAGACAGTGAGTCCGACAACACACCATCCACCAAAACCCTAGCGGTAGGACAAGAGTACAGGGCTCGCACAGCACGTATGGATTTTTCCCCAAATGCAAATTTTTCTAACGTTTTAAAGACATACTCCCAATGGATTCTATCGAAAGCCTTTTCGGCATCTAATGTTAACATAATAGTAGAAGTTTGCGTTTTCTCAATTGTATGTAAAAGGTTTAATATTTTTCTAGTGCTGTCCGAGGCCTGCCTCCCCTGCACAAACCCCATCTGATCCGAATGTATTAAGTTTGGAAGAATTTTAAGGATTCGCTGGGCAAGCGTCTTGGCGTAAATTTTTGTGTCCGTATTCAGTAATGATATAGGCCTAAAGTTCGCTGGGGAGTTTGGTTCCTTTCCCGGCTTGGGCAGGACTACAATTGTTGCTTGTAGCATTTCTTGGGGAAAATTACCGTCTTTCATCACAGCGTTAAATACATTTGTCATGTGCGGTAATAATGTTTCGGCATTTTGCTTATAATACTCCGCAGAGTAGCCATCCGGACCTGGGGCTTTATTATTTTTAAGTGACTCTAAAGTTTTAGATATTTCAGAGGAAGAAAATGGTTCATCCAGTAGAGCCGCCTGTGAAGGGCTTAGGGAAGGTAAGTCCACCAACCTGAGAAAGTTATGAATAGACTCACTGTTCGGTTGTTCTGTGTGCGTATCATTTTTTAAATTATATAATTTGCTATAGTAAGCTGAGAAAGTGTTAGCTATTTGCTTTGGGTGAGTTAATTTAATTTTGTTGTTCTGGTGGCTCCATATATAGGGAATGTTGGCTTTTATGGTCTTCTTCTTTAATAGATTAGCCATCCATTTAGATGGTCTATTTATTGATGTATATATATTAGCTCTTTTGGCATTAACTTCCTTTTCGAAGTCACCCAGCAAGTTCTTGCGGAGGTCTAATCTTATTTTATGTATGTCACTGTGTGTCCTTGTAGAAGGGTTTTTTTGGAGTTCGACTTCCATACTATGCAATTTTGTGAGTAATTCGTCTATTTTCTTTGTTTTTTCTTTTTTATATCTTGACCCAAGTTTTATTAAAATGCCTCTTATAAATGCCTTGTGGGCATTCCAAATAGTCGTTGGGTTTAATTGTGGAGTGTCATTTAATTTAAAGTATTCAACAAGGGCTTCTTGAATTTCTTGTTTATATTTTGGAATCCTCATTAAATATGTGTTATTTCTCCATGTTTTATTAATTTTATAAGAGTTGTTCGTGTTTAAGTGTACCGTCAGAGGGGCATAGTCCGACCAAGAGGCGGTGCCAATTTCCACTTTTGTGATAGATTCAAGAAGTGACTTGTCTGTCAGACACAGATCAATTCTTGAAAAAACTTTATGTCTCGACGAGTAGTGTGTATACTCTTTTGCGGAAGCGTTAATGCACCTGAATGAGTCATAGAGCGCATTTCTATGGAGCCATTCGTTTAATGTGGCACTCCTTTTTGCTATAGGGCTAGTAGTATCCATTCTTCCGTCCGGAATTAGATTAAAATCTCCCAGCATTAATGTTGGTCCCTGCGCATTTTTATTTATTTATTTTTTTAGTTTGTTAAGGAAATTTATTTGCTTAGTGTTGGGCACATAAGCGTTAACTAAAGTTATTCTTTGGTCTTTTAAAGACCCAACTAGAATTATAAACCGCCCTCTCGGGTCGCAAATTTGCTTTTCCATGGCGAACGCCGTGCCTTCTCTAAAAGCGATCATGACACCAGCGTGTTTTTTCTTCGCACATGCAAAAACAGTCTGCGGATATAACCTGTGTGACATTTTATTACAATCACTTTCTACCAGATGCGTTTCCTGCATACATACTATTTCTGCGCTTTGCGACAATGCTTCCTTCCATGCACATCTTCTTTTGAAGGGTGAATTCAGGCCGTTGACGTTTAACGACAGGAGCTTCACAGCCATATTGTTGAGGTAAGAAGATGATCCTTGAGACATGATAGATCCCAGAGCCTAATGATGCCTGTAAACATAGAACAGAAAAAACAAACAGAACAAACACAGTCCTCTTTGCTTGAGGCTCTGTTGAGCCGCCACATAATGTGACTATGAGTCAATACGTAGAGGAGAAAAACGTGGGGCAGTTTAACCAAACTGCGGCAAGATTGAACTTGCATTTTTCCTTGGGGGTGAAAGTCCAGCTACGGTGGATATGCACTATTTTAAATGGTAAAGTAAGGTCACCAGAGAGAGGAAAAAAAGAACAAAACAAGAAAACGACTTGTAATCTTTTCAGCGTGCAAAAGTATCATTTGCTGTTTTGTTGTCGATTGCCTGTTTCTCTTCTAGCTTGTAGGTGAGGTGTTGCTTGGAGGTTTATTCCCCAGGTCGTTAGCATTTCGGCAGCAGATTTGGGGTTTAAAAGGATATGATGTCTGCCATCTTTATTAGCTATAATCTTGGTAGGAAAGCCCCATTTATAGGGTATGTTTGCAATTCGCAATGCATGTGTTATTTCTGCGAAAGATTTCCTTGCTTCTAACGTTGCTTGCGATAAATCAACAAATAATCGCAGTTCTGTGTAAGGTTGCGGGAATGGTTGAATTTTTCTCGCTGCATACATAAGCATTTCTTTTGTTTTAAAGTAATGGATGCGGGCTATTACATCTCTTGGGATCTCCTCACCAAGAAATTTCGGACGTGGCAATCTATGCGCTCTATCGATTCTCAGATCTTGGTCTGGTATGTTAGGAAGAAGAGCCTGCATAAAATGCGTAATGTAATTGGAGATCTCTGCATTAGTTATTTTTTCTGGGATGCCTCTTATCTTGACGTTATTACGCCTGTTTCGATCCTCTAAGTCTGTTAACTTGAGTTGTAGTTTCGTTACTCTTTCTTCCAACTCATAATGCGCATCAATTAACGAATTGTGCGAGACAACCATCTCCTCCATTTTTTTTCCATTTTTTTCAATTTTATTATTAATGTCCAGCACTGAGGAGTTAACTTTTGATGTTAATACAAGAATATCAGCTTGTATGGTGTCCCTGAGGGCCATCACCGCTTCCTTAATGTAGATCTCGGTAACAGGTCTGTCTGTAGCAGAGAGATTAATTAACCCTCCTTCACCCATGTTTTCATTTGTACAAGACATGTCTCCCTCTAACTCATCCCCTGTTTGCATCCTTTGCTTTTGCTTAGCAGGGCTGCTAGTGGGTGAACTATCATTATACTGCCTCGTGGCCGGCGCCATTTTAGCTGGAGGGGGTACAGAGACATTTTTACTTTTATTAACTGACCTCGTACTTCCTGGCGCTCTGCCATCCTTTTGAGGAGTAACGCTGGCTGTTACAGCGTTCTGCAGGGCTCTTTCCTCCGTCTCTCCTTCTGTAGCGGCCCTGCTGCCTTCAGTATGCTCCTGCCTTGTAGGAGCGGGAGAAGGTGTTCCTCCGGCGGCCATAGCTGAAGCAGAGCCGCGCGCTGTGAAAAAGGACTCCAATTTCGTCGGAACTTGCTCAGAAGCTCTCCTTCTCGGCATCTCCGGAGTCCTGAAGCTTTCACACAGCTTTCAATATGCTGCACTTCCTCCGGTGAATGGTTTGAAGTCGCTTTTAGTGCTTCTCCCGAACGGAGCCTAGAGAATTGCTGCCGTTCCGGTGCCTCGTTAAGCCACGCCCCCCCCTTTAATACTCTCTTTACGTTAAACATTCTTGCACACACTAGCAGCGGGGCCCCTACCGTGAGGCAGCAGTTTGTAGGACCCCAGAAGGAGGAGGTTGCTGCCCTCTGGTGAAAAAAAAAACAATTGCCACCTGTTGGGTGGGCAGCAACCTGAGAAGCATTTTACTAACTTAGGCTAACTTCACAAAAAGGGCGAGCGCAATATGGGGCCATGAATCCCACCCCTATATCACACTCTCCGCTATGTCAAATCCCTGAGGATGTGAGGCGTTGTCACGTGAGAACAGCCTCGTATCACTTCAGGGATGCCGGAAACCTCCGCCGTGACGGACAGGAGTTTCTGACATTGATTTTAATGGGAGACCTCGCATCGCGTGCCCCTAGCATGTGGTGCAATGCTGCCGCCGGGACCATAAAATGACATAGGGTTTAGAATCAATTTCTGCGTATACAAATACGAATCTGCCCTCAGGGTCCCTTCTGACATTTATGGGGTTCCATCTTAATGATTTGTGAATAAGGAGTGAGACTCATCTGGAGAAAGAAGTATGAAAGGAGTGACATGTCCACTGTACCCACGTTTTTTTAAGGGTATCTGCTTTATCTATAGTGAGGTGAGTCTCTTGCAAACCCACAATCTGGGGATTAAATTGCTTAGTATAAGAGAAAACTGCTTTACGCTTATTAGCGGTGCCCAGGCCTCACATGTTCCAACTAAGACATGACAGCGACATTGGGAGACATAATGACATATAGCACAGTCGGGTTTTCCAAGTAGGGGAGCATATTACCCATATTAGAAAGAAGGATATAAGCACAGACCTACTTGTAACTTAAAAAAAACTGTAACAGCTTAAACAACTAAGAATTGACATCCCGCTTAACAATAATGTGTCGCAGGTGTCTAAAAAAAAAGAGTAAGCTACAATCTATTTTGAAAGTAGCAGTTGTTGTGAGTGGGGGACATTCCAATGGCCTATCGGGGATTGGTTTATGTGATAAAAATTTTTTTCCCCTTTAAGCATGGCTTCAGGCTATTGCCGCAGCGGTGGCTACCCGGGGACGAGCCCACAATCCGGGACAGCGTAAAGGCTAGGTGACATATCTCTTCATCCCAGCCATATACAGTATCAACCATAGGCCAATGGATCATGGGCCCAAATGTTCTTTGCAGAATTTACATTGCATAGATCAGAACTCGGGACTATGCAACGTCGGATGACGCAAGGTGCATACGGAGCCACTCCATGGCTTCAGTAGGGGAATGTAGAAAGATCACTTTATCATTTGCTGCAATCCGTAAACGGGACGGGTATGCCATAGAGTATGGAATGCCTCTATCCTTGAATCTCTTTTTTATTTCCACGAAGGTGGCTCTTTGTTTCTGCAGATCCGCCGAAAAATCAGGGAAAATAGATCTCACTGAGTTGTTATATTTAACCCCTTAGTGACGAAGCCTGTTTGCGCCTTAGTGGTGGAGCCAAATTTTGGAAATCTGACATGCGTCGTTCAACGTGGCATAACTCCGTAAAGGCTTTACATATCCCAGTGATTCTGACATTGTTTTTTCGCCACATGTTGTACTTCATTTAGATTGTAAAAATAGACCGATATAATTTGTGTATATTTATTAAAAGTACCAATATTGGAAAAATTTTGAAAAAATTGTCTTTTTCACATTTTCAACCGTAATATCTCAAATATGTCCAAACATACTGTACAAATTTTTGATAAGATATGTATTTCCATCTGTTTACTTTATTCTGAATGCACACTTGAAAAACTTTTGTGTTTTTTTTAACCATTTAGAGGACGTACACATTTAACATTACTTTTCAGCATTTTGAGGAGCACTTTGTTTTCCTGCACCAAGGCAAGTTTGCAAAGGCTCATAAGTGTCAGAATAATAGATACACCCACAAATGACCCCATTTTAAAAACTACACTCCTTAGTGTATTCACTGAGGGGGGTCATGAGTATTTTGACCCCACCAGTTTTTTTCAGGAATTAGTTCAATTTAGGGGAGAAAAAATAAAATTTCATATTTTTGCAAATATGTCATTTTAAAGACATATTTTTTTCCTATAGAGCCCATGAAAATGAGGATTTACACACCAAAATAGATACCCCCGTTTCTCCCGTGTTCAGAGACATACCCATTGTGGCCCTAATCTCATGTCTGGATGCATAACAGGAGCCAAAATGAAAGGAGTAGTCGGTGTCTTTCAGAACATAAATTTTGCTTGAAGGCGTTTTAGGCCCCATAGCACCTTTGTAGAGCTCTTGAGTGGCCAAAACCAAAGAGAACCCCCACAAGTGACCCCATTTTGAAAACTAGACCCCTTAACGAATTTATCTAGGGGTGTACTGACCATTTTGTTCCCACAGTTTTTGAATGAATTGAAGCAAAGCAAAAGGAAAAAATTGTGATTTTCGTTTTTTTGTCAATTCTGTCATTTTAAAAACAGCTTTTTTTCTACAGCACACGCATGAATGAAGCCTTTCACCCCAAAATGGATACCCCTGTTTCTCCCGTGTTCAGAGACATACCCATTGTGGCCCTAATCTTTTGTCTGGATGCACAACGGGGCCCAAAATGAAAGGAGTAGTCGGTGGCTTTCAGAACAGAAATTTAGCATGAAGGTGATTTAGGCCCCATTGCCCACTTGTAGAGCCCTTGAGCGGCCAAAACACAGAGAACCCCCACAAATTATCCCATTTTGAAAACTAGACCCTCTAACGAATTTATCTAGGGGTGTACTGTGTATTTTTACCCTACAATTTTTGAATAAATCTAAGCAAAGCAGTAGGAAAAAAATTACAATTTTCATTTTTTTGGCAGTTGTATCAATTTAAAAACTGTTTTTTTAGTGGGGGACACACCAATATAGGGTGAGTCACTGGTCGTGCCGTGGCCGTGCGGGGTCTCCATACCTTTCGAAGATCTCCAGCACGAAGTCCAAAAGACTAAGTGTATAAATACCAATTGGGTCAAAAGTTTGGTTTAATGCAAAAGTTCTCTCCCCTCCCCCCCCCCCCCCCCCGTCCCTTCTTGCCGGACCGACCCCCTCCCTCCTCTCCCCCCCCCCCCTTTTTGTTTTTTGGTTTTTTTGTTTTTTGTTTTGTTTTTGTGAGTGTCTTTCCCTCCCTTCCTTACGTTTCGACTCCCTGACCCCTCATACCCCTCCCCAACTCTCCCAGTTATATAAAAATGTTATGTAAAAGTGAATTAGGATGACATTTTTATTTGTGAAGTCAAAACAGCAAATGCATCTGAAATGTCAAAGTTTGCCCTGATTCAATAAAAACAAGTTTCAAAAAAAAAAAAAAACTGTTTTTTTGTACAGCACACATAGGAATGAAGACTTTCACCCCAAAATTGATACCCCTGTTTGTCCCGTGTTCAGAACCATACCCCTTGTGGCCCTAATCTACTTAAAGGACGCATGGCTAGGCCTATAATGGAAGGAGCACCCGTTGGATTTTAGGGTACAACGGAATAAATTCCAGGCCCCATTGCCCACTTATAGAGCCATTGAGCGTCCAAAACGATAAAGAACCCCCACAAATGACCCCATTTTAAAAACTAGACCCCTTAACTAATTCATCTAGGAGTGTATTGCGTATTTTGACCCCACAGTATTTGAATAAATTTCAGCAAAGCAGAAGGAAAAAATAACGATTTTCATTTTTTTGGCAATTTTGTCAATTTAAAAACAGGTTTTTTTTGTACAGTGTACATAGGAATGAAGACCTTCACACCAAAATGGATACCCCCGTTTGTCCCGTGTTCAAAAACATACCCATTGTGGCCCTAATCTACTTACAGGAAACATGGCAAGGCCTGTAATGGAGGGAACACCCGTTGGATTGCAGGGCACAACTGAATACATTCCAGGCCCCATTGCTCATTTGTACGGAATAAAAATTGACTCCCTAAAAATCCCCCCCCCCCCACCTCCATGCCCTTTTCGGCGTTCCCCAAATCTTAGATAAAAGTAATAATGTGAACTGTGTGGTATTTCCAAAGACGGGTAATTATGGAGGCTGGTTGGGATGGGCACATAGGGCAATAAAATCTGGTATCCCCCCTCCTCTCATGCTTTTTGGGGGTCATTTTTTGACCTCAGTGGCGGGGATGGGGTGTAAAAAGTGGCGTTCCGTGAGTCTCCGTAAGCTTGACGAGGTGCGGCGGTCTCACACAGAAGGTGCTCAACAAGGTGCTCCTGGAACTGCAGGAAGACGAGTGTTCCCGGGGCTTCTTGTAAATTGCGTATTACAGGTAGCGGTCTGAATAACGCCGGGCTTACGCAGCCGTAGGTGGATCCCGGCTGTGAGCCCGGCTGTGACCCTGCGTACGGCCGCGTAATGTACTGCGCATAACTGCGTACTTACACGGGCGGTCATGCGCAGTACTTTTTTTTTGTTATTGTTGTTTGTATTTCCCGCACCGTCGCTTAGCGATGACGCGGGTACCCGCAGCCCGTATACAACGTAGTTGCGTATGGGCTGCGGGTATATCCGCGACCATGGAGCACAATGGGCTCTATGTTGCTGATATCCGCGGTAAAATAGAACCTGCTGCGTTCTCTTTTCTGCGAGTGGATTACACAATTCCAACCCGCTAATGTGAGCGGAATTGTGTAATCCAATGCGATTGATCTGCGTATTACCGCTAATCAAACGCATGCGGAATCCGTAATTCCTATCCGGTCATGTGAGACCGGCCAAAGGTAGATCGCTACCTTTTTATCACGTGACCGGGGACCGCTCAACGAGGCCACCCGTCACTGCTCCAGGCTCTCGGCGACCGTTGGTCGCCGAGAGCAAGGAGATATTAAGTTTCCTGGGCTCCCCGACTCCTGTGCGGTGTTTTGCCGGTGGTCGCATGCGCAGAATACGGGAAAGTTCACGGAAGAAGATTGCGTCGGGGTGCAAATATGGAGGCCTCCGGTAAAAAGTTTTATCTCCTCTCACCGATCGCATCGGTGAGGGGAGATGAACCTTCCCCTTTTTTTAACTTTTACGTGATCGCCATTATTCTTTGGATAACGGCGAACACGTGATCAGGAACCGCTCACCGCGGCTCTCCGTGAAATCTCCAGGCTCTCGGCTAAGTTTTGTAGCCAGGAGCAGGGAGATTTTAAAAAAGCACGGCTTTTGCGCATGCGCCTGCCACATTGGCGAAGGGCGCGTGCGCAGAAGCTGGGGTGAGGTCCGCGGATAAATCTGCAGGCCTTAGGTACGTCATTTCATCCTCCCTCACGGATATGATCCGTGGGGGGAGATGAAACGCAAGGTTTTTTTTAAGTTTTTTAAACTTTTTTAAACTTTTTGCACTTTTTTTTTTTTTTTACCTTTTACCCTTTTTTTTTATTTTTTTAACTTTTTGCACTTTTTTTTACTTTACATGATCACTGTCATCCATTGGATGACAGTGATCATGTCCCTGGTGACATCCCTCTGCTCTTGGCTACACATGGCAGCCAGGAGCAGAGCAATTTTGAATTTCCCGGGGCTCGAGCCCCTCTGTGCACGCGCCCGATGTCAATCATCGGGCGCGCATGCGCAGACGGGGATTTCGGGTCCCGGGACATCGGGACATCGCAGAGGACTGGGGGTGAGTATCTTTACATCCCCTCATGGATCCGATCCATGAGGGGAGGTGAAACTTTACTTTTGTTTTACTTTTTCAACTTTTTCGCGATCACCGCTATCGCAATGGATAGCGGTGATCGCGGGCTCGGGGACCGCTCACAGTGGTCCCCGGTAACACCTCCTGGTTCCCGGCTACCTTCAGGAGCCGGGAGCCAGGAGATTTTAAATTTGCCGGGGACACCCGGGCTTCTGCGCGTGCGCGTGACGTCATCGTCTGGCGCGCATGCGCAGAAGGCCGCCGGCGGGTCCGGGAGGACCAGATCTCCGGGGAACACCGCCGACAAGCCGTGTGAGTATTTTCAGCTGCCGTGATGGATCCGATCCATCATAGCAGCTGAATTACTACTTTTTTACACTGTTTTATTTACTTTTTTGCGATCGGCGTTATTCATTTTATAGCGCCGATCGCAATACCGGGGGGGACTGCCCGCATCCTGGGATGACAGCTCCATGCTGTCGGCTACCTGCGGGCACCAACAGCATGGAGCTGTCACGTCCTCAGGCCAGTGGGCATCAATCCAAAGAGGATGCATAAAACTACGTCCTCTAGGATTAAGGCCCACTTTCTGAGGACGTAGTTTCCCGATGGGGCGGACGTTAAGGGGTTAAGAGGGCCTTCCAGTTTGGCCTGGTGCAAAGCGGCATCTCGATCTCTGCAGTTCAGAATTCTTGCCAAAAATGGATGCGGTGGGGCACCCGGCGCCGGACGGGACCTGCAGGGCTCTCTTCACCGTGAAGGAGGCAGAGAAGATGCATTCACCCAGTGTAGATTTAAGCCAGTTTTCTACAAACGATTCTGGTTGGGAGCCCTCTGCTCTCTCCGGGAGACCAATTATGTGTAAGTTATTGCGACGAAGACGGTTCTCCGGGTCATCTGTCTTGGATTGACAAAATTCTGCTTGCCTTATGGCTTTCTGCACCGCCGCCGGGAGTGGATGCAGGGAGTTTTCTATGTTAGAGACGCGGTCTTCCATCTCAAGTATCCTACCCCGTATGTTCTGCATATCTTGTCTTAATAAAGTAACATCCGATTTAACTTCATCTATTTTCCCGGTGAGGGAGGATTTACAGGTATTTATTGCTTCTAATAGTCGACGCATAGTTGGTTCCGAACTCTGCCCGGAGTCAGCTTCATTATCTCTTGCCTGGACAGTCCACGATGAGTGCGGCGTATGATCGGACATCTCCACACTAGAGAATTCCTTTATTTTCTCCGCAGCGGTACAACCTTTAGCTCGAGTGCTCATGATAAGCGCTCGCAAGGTAGAGACTGATAACAGAATGTGCACTAGCGTTTCTGTGTTACCGCATAAAACTTTCTTTGGGATTTAAGGTAGGTTAAGTACCAAGAGTCCGTCTTTTTCACAAGTTATGGTTACCAGCCTAGGGTACAGGATGAGGTCTCAAATCATCATCAGAGCAGATTCTGCGTCGGTCCTGTCCAACTGCATGGGAGTAAGGGGTGACTCAACAATCCACTGTGTCCACAGATTAGGGTCCGCAGAGGGCAAAATCCACTGTGGAAGAACAATTTTGCGGGGCCCAGCAGAGACTTTCAGTACAGAGGGGATCCTCAAGTTATAGCATCCAGCTGGTTAGAATACTGCTGGGTATATTGCCACCATTTAGAGAGACAGCAGCAATTATCACAGTCACAAAATGGCACCTGGTGGCCGGAGGGGGGTTTCCCAGGTATGTATAGAGGGCCTACTGCTGCGGGGCCTACATTACAGCATTCACAGTTTCAATGCAAATGCCCCTGTAGGCTCCAAAGTGCCCTTCCACGTCCTCCGCCAGGGACTTACTCTTTGCCGCCTCTCGCCGGGACCAGGATCCGGATCAGATTCACACCGCTCGGCTGGCGTCTCCGCGGAAGCGCACTGCTGGGTTCCATTGACAGCAAGGCCTGCCCACCAGGGGATTCAGCACAGCCGGGTAGTCAGTGCGGTGAACTCCACCAGCCCCGCCCAAACGGCACCTGAGACCGGGTGAGAAGAGGATCACTCACCGGACAGTGATAGAGGTAGGGAGCGGTGTGCAGCAATGCTCCAGCGGGAGTGCTCGGGCAGGACATGTCAATCGCCAAGTGCAGGCTCAGGGCTGTATACGCCGGTTCAGGGGCAAGAAGGACTTTTGGTTCGAGCCAGCCACTGCAGCAGGGTATGTTGATTAATTTCAATCCGTCAGGGAGGTAGTCCGGATCGAAAGGCCAGGGTAAAGTGCAGGATATTAAGGTCCCCTGGGGGGAGCCGGTGTGGAGGGGGCATAAGAATCACCCCTCTGTATGCTTCTGACTCATTACTCTGACATAAGGAAAAAATGAGACTCCATGACGCTAATGTGTCCATAAGACATCTGTAAGGTCTCTTTCACGCTACAAAAGCATCGCTACAAAATGGCTTTGTTACCAAATTTGCAACATCCATCATGCGAAAAAACCAATTGGAATCCAAGGGCTTCACACACATGTGTTTTGTAGCCTGTGTGAAAGAGGCCTAAATTCAGCTCCTCACCACGTTCAAGCTCGGTATGCATCTATATAGCCGCTATAAAACAGCTGAAAATCACAACTGCGTGAAGCATTGGATTCCATTTTTGGCCGCGATGAACATATTCTAGTGTGAATGAGTCTAAAACTGGAAAAGTCCTACTGAAAATGTAACTTCTTTATTGTAGATTTTGAATTTATGTCTCATGTAAATATATTTGGCGCATAACTCGGCCGAATTACCTACATTTTTAATGACTTCACTAATTTTAGACATAAGAACCAGTAAATCGTTTCCCCTTTTCTGTTCCAGCGGTCATAATTGTTTTTACTTTTCATCAATGTGGCCGTATGACGGCTTGTATATTGTGGAACTAGTTTTTATAGGAACTAAAGGCCCTTTTAGACACGATGATTTTTACTCAAAAATTGCTCAAACCTGTCTTTTGAGCGATAATCGTTGTGTCTAACTGCACTGACATTGTGCAGTTTTCGTTAAGCCATCGCTGATCTTTCAGCGTGCTGAAAGACAATGATGAGCCTTATCAGGAATTCACAGCGGGATACAGCTGATACTATTGTTTCAGCTGTATCCTGCTCCCTGAAGACCAGTGGGGTATGAAAAACACAACTGTCCAGCTGTGTTCTGCATCCTTTGCTCGGAGCGCTCGGCTATAAAACAGCTGGGCGCTCCATGCGGGGAACAGCTGGATTCAGAAGACAAGTGGCCCCGCTTGTCTTCTGCATCTTCCGCTCGGAGCGCAAAGTGATCGCTCAATGTTTAAACAATCACCTTACGCTGTAAAAAAAAGCACACGATTATCGCTCAAAAATCACTGAGAAGATTTTTTGAGCGATAATCGTGTCTAAACCCGGCTTAATACCGGATAAATATAATGTTTGGAATAACTTTTTTAGTAATTTTTAATGGGGAAGAAAAAGCAAGTTCCCCAATGTTTTTCCATCATTCACCTTGTGGTACAAATAGTCGGATCACTTTATTCTACGGGTCGCTACGATTATAACACAAATCTCTACAGGTTTTATTGTGTTTTAGTACCTTTTACAGTAGAGAACAACTTTTTTGACAAAAACCTCTACAAATAGCATTTTTATGTTTCCATTGACAGAGCTGCATGAGGCCTTGTATTTTGTGGGACAACGGTTATTGGTTATTGGTACCATTTTCAGGTAGAATATATCTGACTTTTTGATCTTTCTGTAAAACCACTTGGGGTCCGTTTACACTTAAAGATTATCGTTCCAACAAGCGAACAATGTCAGCGCTCGCTCGTCTGTTTATACAGCAGATCCGTCGTTGGCTCATTCAAACCAGAAACCATTCAGTCTTCCTCATTCGCTGTGTAAGTGACAGAGGGACTGATTATTAGATTGGTATGTCTTCACATCTATCTCTCAAGTACCTAGTCAGTCTGAACCGAGGCACGGCTTCAGAGGACAAGAAACTGCAAATCAGCTGAATATGGAAGCAACGCGATGAATCTAATGCCCACCCCATCACGCTGGAATGTATCCAGCGCTGTATACTACCCACTAGTCAGACCGCCTCCTGCTAAATGCAAGGCCGGGTAAAGGAGGATCAACACCGCTATCACATAAGCAGTGGCACTGTCCATGGTCCTGATCTGGAATAACCAGCTCAACTGTAGTATTGTCCACATCACTTAGGCCCCCCTCACACAGGGCGTTTGCAGAAACGCTGCGTTACTGCAGATTCTGCCCCGTTTCAGCAGCGCTGGCATACTTTATGCCAGCGTTTTGGCTGCGTTTTCAGCTCGTCTCACCTAGCAATACTCACCTAGCCGCTGCAGTCTGGGTCACGGCCGCTGGTCTCTGTCGCTGATCCGGGCTTCCTCGGCACTCCCAAGTCTATTGCCGGAGGCCAGGTTTGAGAACCCTGCCTCCAGCAATAGAGTGCTGTGATTGGTTGTCGGTGCTTGCTTGATGCCCAATCACAGCCCTTCATTGACTGTCTCAGCCAATCAGAGCTTGCCGGCGCTTTTTTATTCATCAGCTTGTGATTGAAGGATATTGACCCTGGCAGGCGTATGACTCTGATGGTCGGGGCGCACATTATGTGAATATTCGCACTGTGGAATATGCCAGCTCTTTACATAACGAGGCTTCAGCAGTGGCTGCAGTTACACGGGGATCAAAAGTTTTTGTAAATGTCATATAGCAATCATAAATGCAAATGCATCACGTCTTTGGCTTAGGGTGCCTGCACACTGGCGATCGCAATATTGCTGCGTTTTTTTTTAACGCAAATGTAAATAGGATTTTAATGTTAAAAACGCATCACAGAAAAATCGCAAGTTTGTGCTTTGCGATTTTTGTGCGATGCATTTTTAACATTAGAATGTTCTATTGACATTCACGTTAGAGAAAAACACAGCGATATCGCGATCGCAAGTGTAAAGGCACCCTTCAAGTTGGCCAACAATATGCAACATGAGCATTGCCTTGTTCTTTAACAGAGATGTTAGCCGCAGAGAGCCCTTCACAGGGTGATACTTGAGAAGATGATCACGGCAAACTGGGAGTGTCCTTCCCAAGGGGGGGGGTGTCTTATATAAAGGAACGGGGCTAAATATATTTGGACCCACTCTATTAATATCAAACCCCAGATCAGACCACTGATTTCATTTCAGACTCCAGATCCCCTAAATATATTCAGACTCCCTACATATATATTTATATTAATATCAGACTCCAGAAAAGACCCCTTAAATATATTCCAACCTCTCCTATATTTATAACACATCGCAGACACCTAACTTAACTTAGACCCCGGACCAGACCCCTTAAATACTTTCAGAAAAGTTTATTTACACCCTTGGGTGGGGAGGGGTTAAAGACAACCTTCCTCGTCAGTAGGGCTGACTGCATACCTTTGCAATTGTGGCCCTGCTGACTCTGATGACGTCTCACTATTCGCTCTTCTCTCTCCTGTTCCCCCATACGGACTTCTTAGTTTCAGCGTGAATTTGTCAAGTGGGCGGTCCCTGCTGTTCAACGTCAATCAACTCCGACATAACCCACTGACAGCAGGCAGTGCAGACCGCCCACTTGACACATTCACAACTCTGGGAAATGAAGCTAAGAAGAGCCTTTATAGGGAAAATGAGGGACAATAGACAACAATGGAGTCAGCAGGGCTGTGGCTGCGAACTCCCCATTTTATAGGGCTTACCACTAATCTCCAGAATAGGTATTTTCCTTTTTTGCTGTGAAGATGTGAATGCATATGTGCGGTCAGCTCTCCAGAGAAATCAGCGGGATTTATGAAATCCTATCACTTGTTTCCTTATAGCCCATAGATTTCCATGGAGGAAAAGCATACATGTCTGACCAGCTCTACATGGGAAATGGGAAGCTGGGCTAGTTCATAGACAAGAGTCATGAAATGTGCTATTCTCACACTCAGACCTTCACCTTCTAAGGGACTCGCATCGCCGCCGAAGACGATTTTTTCGCGTGAAAGTGAATAGGAGTTCCTAATGTTAAAAACGCATTGCATCGTACGAGAGTTGAAAGTTTGTGCAAAAAGGAGACTCCGTAAGAAAACATGGGAAATAAAAAATTTGCAAAATGCAGACAGATCGGACATGCTGCGTTTTTTTCCACTCCACATGGGAATGAAACTATTGAAAATCATAGGTTTCATAATTCTGCGTTTTCACTCACTCTCACGCCCTAAGAAGCTGCTTACTCAAATACTTCCTGCTCTTTCACATGATTTGCAATGACCTTTATGTTTTGTAGGTGATAAAAGTCTGATTGGTGGAAGTCTCACGGCTAAGACCCCCAGCCATCCCCCCAAATGCTGCAGCCACTAGCAGTCACATCAGATTGAATAAAGCAGATGCCGAGCATGGGTGGCCACCGCTCTGTTCATCTCATTGGGTCTGAAGTAGCAAAGTACAAGTGCTTGTACTCTGCCGTGTCTGGCAGTCACATTGCATATGAATGAAGTACCACTGCGCATGCACAAACACCACTCACTTCCTGACTGCGGGGTGCAGCTGGGGGACATGGGACCCCGACCGGGATTAGTGATGGTCTTAGCAGTGAGACCTCCTCCGATCAGATTTATTTCTGTGTATAGGTCATATAAGTTAATCTTGGTACAACCCCTTATAGAGAATCATTATTTATTCACCCTTTTATGTACTCTAATACAGGGGTCCCCAACCACTGGTCCGTGGACTAGGACCGGGCTGTTGGGTTTTTTTTGCTGGTCCGAGGCGGCGCCACAGATCAGCACTAAACACTGACCATGTGCTCTGCCCTGCGGTGGCTCAGAGCACACTGTGTGGGCTGGCATCAGTAGACGCGGATCCTAGCAGAGAACATTATGCGGGGAGGCGGGGAGACCTCTGTGACACGGCTCCCGACACAGCACATTATGTGGGGCACGGTGGGGAGGCAATCTGGCCACAGTGTCGTGGCTCCAGGCATAGCTCTTGGCGGGGACCTGGGCTACAGTGCTGTACACCGAGGTCCTGCCAGCACCTCCGGTCTACAGCGCTGTTTGGTGTATAGCGCTGCTAAGTAGCACTGCATGACCCCACCCCCATATAACCAAAGCCCCGCCCCTGCCCACCCTGCCATGAGGGGTTATGGAAAAATGGTCTTGCTTTAAACTGGTCCCTGGTGCAAAAAAGGTTGAGGACCACTGCTCTAATAGACCCAGTACTGTAGATAAATATTATGTATGTCTATCTTGGCTTTTATGTTTGTCACTGATTTTTTCTTTGGCTATAAATTAATGACATGAAGGGCTTTACAGCTCACAAGCCTTGAAAAGTGCAACTGAAGATTGAGATTTTGGTCTAAGCTTGGAAATTTATAGGAGGAGGTATTGACAAATCGTCCCAAGCATAGAGATTGATGTTGGTGGGAAAAAGTGTGCCTCAGATGTAAATCTAGCTGCAGACTGATGGTTTTCTTGGGCCACAATATAGTGCAAGACTAACATTTCCGCCCAGCCCTAATGTTTAATGAAAGACTTGCTCAAATGGACTGAAATGACATTATATAGCATTATGCATGGGCGATCCACAAGTCTTGTACTTCATGTGCAGTACAAACAGACTGTTATCAGGTAAAAGATTACTGAATGTATTAGAAAAGAGGAGTTGAGTCTATCGCAGTATATTCGGATGAGCTGACCCTGTCAGTGTAGCAAAGATGAATTATAACACAATGTTATATCCATGCCTAGATTGTAGATTATTATTATTTTCTAAAAGCACTAAATCTAGTAATGAAGGAGGAAAGACAAACATGGCTTGCTTCACACACACTTTTCTGGTAGCAATTTTTGGCTACTGCGAATACTTTGCGTCGTGCGGTTGCCTGTGCAACATTGGAGGCGATATTGAATATTGAGTGGGGTGATTGTGCACTGAATGCTTTGACTTATCTGATTGGATTGCTGAGAAATGCCATGATGCAGCAGGCAGGTTGGCGAAATCTGCTCGTTCACCTTCTCCTGAAACCCCCGGTAGAAATCCTCATTAAACATCTACAGTTGTATATAATTCCTCTCATTGAGACTTTTCATACATTATCTCTATAGCTGGTTCAGGTACTGGGTTGGAGCCTTAGGTGTTGTAGCCGCAGATGTGGAGAGAGTAGTTGGGGACGAGCCAGGAGTCAGCAACAGGAGATCTTATAGGGCAGAACAAATGGAGGAGGTGGGTCGTGTTGTCAAGAGGGAAGCCAGGGGTCAGTATCAGAAGGTCTCAGTGTCACAGTACAAATGGAGGAGGCGGATCGCTTTCTCAGAAGGGAAGCTAGTGTCGGTATCAGAAGGTCTCAGTTGAATAGCAGAGAAGCAGGCAGAAGTGGAGCTTGATCAATGGCTAGTGAGGCAGAATATACACGCAAGGGAGGAGGAAACATGGCCTGGTTTATATAAGAGGCTTACTCAGAAACAGAAGCATGGCTAGGTTTCAGCAAAGGAGCTGTCCATGTCTTGGAGAGAGCTGCTATCTGGAGCGCAGCGATATTCTTGAGGTGCAGGTGACCTGTTCAGAAATTGGATGTAGGGGTAAAGGAGGGATTGGAGTCGAAGATAACCCCAAGGCAGTGGGCGTGCTGTCTGGAAGTTATGGTGGTGCCACACACTGGAATGGAGATGTCAGGATGAGGTCGGTTAGTAGGGGGCGGAAACAGGAGGTCAGTATTTGAGAGTTTCAGTTTAAGGTAGAGAGTGGACATAGGGTTAGAGACAGCGCACATTCGGTTGCATACTGAAGAAACGGTGCTGTAATGTCATGAGAGGAGGTGTATAACTGGGTGTCGTTAGTGTAGAGATGGTACTGACAGCCAAATCTCCTGATGGTCTGTCCTGATGGTAGTGGCTGTGTTAATGGAAAAAAAGAGGGGGCCGAGGACTGAGCCCTGGGGGACCCCAACAGCAAGGGAGGAGGATCAGTAGGGAATAGTTGCCCCTCGATTTTAGCCGTTAGGAGGTTGTTTGACACTTTAGTCAGAGCGGTTTCTGTCGAGTGTAGAGGATGGCAGCCAGACTGCAGGGGGTCAAGCAGAGATTTTTCTGATAGATAGCTTTTAAGGCGGGAGTAAATTAGGCGTTCTAATAATTTGGAGATGAAGGGGAGATTTGAGATGATTCGGTAGTTGGCAGCATCGGTCGAGTCAAGAGTCGATTTCTTTAGCAGTTGGGATATGATAGCCTATTTGAATTAGGAGGGGGAGATGCCAGAGTTTTGGGTGTGAACGGTCTGAAGGTCCTATACGTATGGTAGGTTGGTGGGTCTGGCGAGATTCTAGGCAGCTTGACAGAGAAAGAGAGGAGGTTATGGTCCGAGAGCGGGAGAGGGGAGTTAGGGAAGTGGCAAGCAGAGCAGAGATGGAGGAAGACTAGATCAAGAGTATTGCCATCTCTGTGAGTGGGAGAGGCTGTGAGTTGTGAGAGACCAAGGAAGGAGGTCTACATTTGCTGTAATTGAGCCTCTAGAACATGCAAACTCGTAGGCTGTCGAATTTGGCATCCCAGATGGTCCAGTACATGTTCTATTGGCGATAAATCAGGCAACTGGGCAGCCATGGAAGTGTGACAGTGTTGTGGAGACATTCCTAGAAACCCTAGTTGTGTGCGGCCAACTATTATCCTGTTGGAGGCCGCCATGAGAGACAACACATGTGCCTGCAGGATGTCCTGAACATATCGCTGAGCTGTCATTGTCCCTCGTACCACTACTAGCGGTAGCCGACTGTTATGCAGTGGCCCCCAGATCATGACACCCGCAGTGGGGGCGGTGTACCGCTCCACAGCAAAGGCAGGATTGCGGTGCTCACCCCCAGGTTTCCAAACACGAACACAGCCGCCATCAATGCCCAAACTAAACCGGGATTAATCGCTGAAGACAACTGGAATCCACTTTGTAGCATCCAATTTAATCGTGCATAACACCACTGCAAATGGTGATGGTGGGTGTCAAAGGCAGTACACATCATGGGCGCCATGAGACCAAAGGTCCTTCAGCCAATCACCTGGAAATGGATACAACAGATGCAGGGGTCTAACGATGGTGTCACCTGTTTCTGGATGGCGGACAACGAAACACTTTGAACTGCTCATACTCATCGAACGCTCATATGATGCCGTCTACTGGTGGTCTGACGGGGGGGGGGGGTCCTGAGCCCGGCCACCTTGTGTGCCCTCACACATCCACTGGTCCCAACACCTCCTAACAGTCTGGTCAGAACGGTCCAGGTGTCAGCAATTTCTTAATATGACCATTCAGCTTCTTACATCCAAAGAAAAACCTTCTGTGTGTCTTAGAGGCGTCTAGTGGTCAACAAGCTCTGAAGGCAAACAGAAGCCTTTCTGTTATTTTTCAAACCCCATTGAAATCACTTGGGTAATAAATCATTTTTTCTCGTGTTATTACACTTTCTCCCCTCTAAAAACGGAAACCGTGAACTGACCGTCACGCAGGTGTGAGCGCGGCCTTAGGGCGCCCACCCACTGGCGTTTGCGATTTTCGTGCGTGAAGAACGCCGCGTTTTCCCCGCATTTTCCGCGCATTTTCGCGGCGTTTTCGTGGCTTTTCCATTAATTTCCATTGACTTTCATGGGTGCATTAGGAGAAAAATAAGGACACATATGCAACTGACAGTTCCTATGTTAAAAAACGCAACGCAACGCAAAACAAAACGCCAGTGGGTGGGAGTACATTCAATTCTAATTGCTCTTGAGAAAAAACGCAAAACACAAAGAAAAAAAAATCGCCAGTGGGTGGGCGCCCTAATTCTGTAATCCCTGTGCCTCGTGTTTTGTATGTGGGATATATGTGTTTGTCAGAACTTCCAAGTCATTTCATGTTTCAGAATCTCAAACATTTTGATCTTAATGTAACAAATACATCAACAGTAGTTTCAGGCTTCCCTCACACAGGCGTTGCGGTAAGCGCTACGATTTATATTGCGGGGCTTTGCAGCATTTTATTTTTGTTTTGATGAGGAGTGCGAAACGCTCAACAATAGAACAAACCCTGCTGGAAAATCACAGCGCTAAAAATCACTGTAATCGAGCGGCTGTCTGAGCGGTCCAGTTGAAAACAATGGGAGCGCTATACCGCGATGCTGAAAGTGCCGCTCTAGTCGTGGTAAAACACGTCTGTATGAGGGAGACCGTAGGCAGGTGTGAAAAATGCTGCAAAGTGAGAATGCTTTTAGAAATAGAAGAAGTGTTCTCAGTTTCATCAAAAACCAAAATGCAAAGTGAGTGAAGAGAGGAATCTAAATCAGTATTTGGTGTGACCGCCCTTTACCTTCACAACAGCATCAGCTCTTCTAGGAACGCTTGCATACAGTTTTTGAAAGAGCTCCGCAGGGAGGTTGTTCCAGACATCTTGGAGAGCTAAGTACAGATCTTCTGTGGATGTCGGCTTGTGAAACCATTGGTCACGTTTTGCGGGCGTGATTTTAATCCCTTAGTAAAGTTGGACTTGATGGATATTTGTCTGTTTTCAACCTACATAAACCAAGTAGCTGAAGAGTTTGTGCCTGCGGCTGCTGACGTCTCCTGATGCCCCCCACCGATGACGGTTGTCCCACCAGACCCCTTGTTCCCCGTCTTCCAGTAGTCAGGCCATATTCAGCATCAGAAACATCCAACACGGACTTCAATAGAAATCCATGGCATAAATCTGCATGTTAACGGTAGATCTCTGACATGGATCTGGATTAGAGCTGCCGTACGTACGCACACCAACTACTTGCATTCAGTCTGTATGTGGATACACCGCTGCGGAATCCAAATCAACAAGGGACATGTCACTTCTCTTCTTTCCATGAAGCCTTTGGGCCATGTGCTGTCTGCGTTAAATCCCGGGCAGCACATGACCCCATTATAGCCTATGGGTCTATGCAGATTTACGAGGACCGCTAACTCATCGCATGCTCTATTCCTGTCCGTATCACGCTGATGCATGGCTATGTGCTATATCCAAGTGAGTCCGACAGCACATGGACAAGTGTCTGCGTGTTGTCCGATGCAAGGTAAACCCCAATCACTCGGGCGCAACTTGTACACACGGTAGGTGTGCACACGGAGTAATCTTGTATATACTCTATGCAGCACTAGTTACAGGAGGTCCAACCATGTGAACACAGCCTAATGGGTACAAGTAGTAATCTTGTATATACTCTATGCAGCACTAGTTACAGGAGGTCCAACCATGTGAACACAGCCTAATGGGTACAAGTAGTAATCTTGTATATACTCTATGCAGCACTAGTTACAGGAGGTCCAACCATGTGAACACGGCCTAATGGGTACAAGTAGTAATGCTGTATATACTCCATGCAGCACTAGTTACAGGAGGTCCAACCATGTGAACACAGCCTAATGGGTACAAGTAGTAATCTTGTATATACTCTATGCAGCACTAGTTACAGGAGGTCCAACCATGTGAACACGGCCTAATGGGTACAAGTAGTAATCTTGTATATACTCTATGCAGCACTAGTTACAGGAGGTCCAACCATGTGAACACAGCCTAATGGGTACAAGTAGTAATCTTGTATATACTCTATGCAGCACTAGTTACAGGAGGTCCAACCATGTGAACACGGCCTAATGGGTACAAGTAGTAATCTTGTATATACTCTATGCAGCACTAGTTACAGGAGGTCCAACCATGTGAACACGGCCTAATGGGTACAAGTAGTAATCTTGTATGTACTCTATGCAGCACTAGTTACAGGAGGTCCAACCATGTGAACACAGCCTAATGGGTACAAGTAGTAATCTTGTATGTACTCTATGCAGCACTAGTTACAGGAGGTCCAACCATGTGAACACAGCCTAATGGGTACAAGTAGTAATCTTGTATATACTCTATGCAGCACTAGTTACAGGAGGTCCAACCATGTGAACACAGCCGAATGGGTACAAGTAGTAATCTTGTATATACTCTATGCAGCACTAGTTACAGAAGGTCCAACCATGTGAACACAGCCTAATGGGTACAAGTAGTAATCTTGTATATACTCTATGCAGTACTAGTTACAGGAGGTCCAACCATGTGAACACAGCCTAATGGGTACAAGTAGTAATCTTGTATATACTCTATGCAGCACTAGTTACAGGAGGTCCAACCATGTGAACACGGACTAATGGGTACAAGTAGTAATCTTGTATATACTCTATGCAGTACTACTTACAGAAGGTCCAATACGTCTTTTGTTCCAATATAAGGTTCCCAGATCTCTGTGGCCGGGCTCAAACCAACGGATTTGAATTGCGGATTCTGCGATTGCCATCTACTCCGAGGATCCGCGATAATACGCAGACATTGAAAGGCATTTTTTTTCTTCACACTCGCAGGTACGAATTGTGGATTCCCTGAGTGGAAGAAAAATCGCAGCATGCTCTATTTTTAGCATATTACACACAGACGACCTCCTTTGTAGTCAATGGATGAGAGTGTTCCGCAGCCCAAACATGAGAGATTTTTCGCCTGGGCGATATTCTAATATCATTCCCTGCTTACAAGTTTTCTTCCGTGGGGAGGATACACTCTATATACGCATACATCCGCGTGGAAAATAGCATGCATCCGCGATCAAACGCAATTACTTTCCGCGACGGATCACAGGTTTTCGGATATGAATATCCGCATGCAGAGTCCCACCTGTTTGCATAAGCCAGTCTGGCTCATGAGAAGTCTTTGGCTGGCATCAGAGCTATGTTTCATGCGGCACATTGACTTGCTCTTTTAAGGGAGGAAAACTTTAGGGATTGACTTCATTTCTCCTCGTTACCAACAGAGATCCCGATTGGCCTAGTTTCACAACGGCGAGGGCAATATCAAGCCGTGTTTCACAGCCCAATATCGCACTTTCCACCATGTGAAAGACCTGTGGATGTGAGGCATTTTCATGTGGCAGCAGCACCTGAGCTGGAATATGGTTTTCTCCAGCAGGCTTTAGGGTATTCTGTAGCTTCCCAATTGTGTAAAAAACCAGTATGCGCACACTGACCAAATTAGACGTAGGTTATCAGTCTCATGTCCAAAATGGCTCTCTGGGCAGGAACGTCCAGACAGCCTCTTTTATTGAAAGACATAACACCTGCCCTTTATGGGCGTTTAACAGATTACATCAGTAACATATATATATTCTTTTTCGCTGGGTTATATAGAATTCCCCGCCTCCCCCTCTCCACACCTCTCTCAAGTCCGGTCTACATAGGAGCCTTTGTCTTAACAACGTGGTCAAAACTGAAAGTATCTCTTTGTTGGAGAAGTTTCTGTGCGGGGGATGGGAAAGGACTGGGAAAACACTCAGTATTGAATACAGGTATACATGTAGTACTAGGACTTTTAACTCTTAGAGGCTGCTTGTGCAACTTTATGTATTCAGCTAACATTATACCACACATCTTTCACCATGCCATTGTCCAGCAACTACCATGATGAGATTGTGTGGCCATTAATCTCCACAGAGTTAAAAGTCATTACAGTAGCGTAATACATTTGGGTTATACAAATCAATAGACATTTTATACTAACTAATTATCATGTCTACTACACGCCAGCCCCATTGAAAGCAGTGGGAGAACTCTGGGAGATTCTCTGTGACAGCAGCGGCATGGGATTCCTTCATCCCCGCAGGGAATCCCTTCACCCCAGACAGGGCTGAAGGGATTTCCCCACCACATCTTAAGGGATTCCCCGAGAGGATGAAGGAATCTCCTGCGGCGGCTATAATGGAGGATGACCGAGTTCTCCAATTGCTTTCAATAAGCAATGGGTGATATCGCAGCCAGATAGAACATGCTGCGATCTGTTTCTCACATAGCACCGTGCTGCTATGTGGGATAATATCGCTCATATGTATGAACCTATTAAAATGAATACGATTCATATTTGCGTGTCTCACAACGCAGAAATCTCGCCTGATCTTATCAGCCGTGTGAAACTGGCCTTATTCTTTAGTTGCGGGTTTGTAACTATTTGCAACCTCCGTCCCCCGGAGACTGAACCTAGCTATCAGGTATAAAGTTGTCTTCGGGTCCTTTTAGACGAGCCGATTATATTATTGTTCGACCGAGCGAATGGCTTCACCGCGGCCTCGTGCTCTCGGGCTCTCTGTTTAGACAGGCAGATCCATTGTTGAATCATTCAGTCTGTGTAAACGGAACGATAAGTAAAGGAGCCGATGGTGGCGTATATGCCTGCAGAAAATGAATGAAAAGCAAATGAATATCGTTTGTCGTCCAGTCGTTGGCTCGCGTTTAGACTGAACGATTTTTATTCACTTTCACTTGTTTGAACGATAATCGTTCTGCCTGTAGGCACCTTTAACCCTCTCCAATCCACTGTCTGACATCTAAAGACATTATGATTTAAGGCTGTACAGCTCCGATGTTGAAAGACGCCCGTTGGGGTTCTCTTACTGTATACTGCCAGCCTCTCTGCTGTCGGAGCCTATCCAACGTGTCACCTCATGTAGTACTGGCTTTAGCCAGCATATAGAGCCGTTGTATAGATATAGAGCTCTAAGGCCGGGCTCATACGGCCAAAAGTGTAAAACGCAGCGTGGAGCCGGCTGTGACCCTGCGTATGGCGGCAAAATTCTACTGCACATGACTGTGTACTCACGCACCCCGCCATGCGCAGCACACCTATGTCTTTTTATACTCCCCTTAGTGATGATGCGTATACCCCTCGCCCGTATGCATGTAATTGTATATACATACGCGTATATATGCTTGGCAATAGAGAATAATGGGCTCTAACTCACGTATTAATTGTGCTTGTGTATTACGCAGTTCCTTCTGATAAGTGTAGAGCAATGTAAGTGATGTCGAGTTACCACATATCGCACGGCGTACAGATCCCATGTAATCCGCTGTAAACATACGGATGTGTGACTAGCCCTGAGACAGGCTGTGAGGTAACAGCCATCGCAGGACCCTCAGCCACCAGCCATGGCTTCTTCATCTGCCCCAATAGGGCCACCAGCTGCTTCCCTACAGAATGGGGGCCGCTGCCGCAGTGTGTGAACGGCCGTAGGAAGGGGACTGCAGCCGTCTGTCGGGACATGTATTCTGTAGACGGCCCCTGTCGTGACATCCTCCAGGCTGGTGACAGAGCAGAGCCCTCCTCCTCGGCTGCCTCACTCTCCGCCTCAGTGCTACAGTCTCGGACAGAGGACATTACTCCGGTGATGGGAGCCGGCCTGCTGACAGGAGGATGCGGCAGTCATCACTGGCGGGAAACACGGTGAGCCGGGGGAGACGGGAGGATGAGCTGTGATATATCGTGTATATCCCGACAGACAGACAGACTGCTGTGTGTATATACCGTATGTATGCATGGGGGTCGGGAGGACATGTCAGCCGTACGGCACGGGAGTAACAAGTTGGTCTAGTCAGCATGCAGCCCGGACTAGTTGTTGTACTTGGTTACCAAGGAGCAGGACTGTCAGCCACAACATAAGGCTGCCTGAGGAGAGGAGGCTGCGGAGGAAAGCCCTGCACGAGGGGGTGTAAGGGCTGGCAGAGAGGTCAGGGGGTATGAGGGCTGGCATTGAGGTGAGGGGAGTATGAGGGCTGGAATGGAGGTGAGAGGGGTATGAGGGCTGGCATGGAGGTGAGAGGGGTATGAGGGCTGGCATGGAGGTGAGGGGGGTATGAGGGCTTGCATGGAGGTGAGGGGGGTATGAGGGCTGCTGTGGAGGTAAGGGGGATATGAGGGCTGGCATGGAGGTGAGGGGGTGTGAGGGATGGCATGGAGGTGAGGGGGTATGAGGGCTGGCATGGAGTTCAGGTGTGTGTGAGGACTGGCATGGAGATGAGAGGGGTATGAGGGCTGGCATGGAGGTGAGGGGGCTATGAGGGCTGGCATGGACGTGAGGGGGATATGAGGGCTGGCATGGAGGTGAGGAGGGTGTGAGGGCTCGCATGGAGCTGAGCGGGTATGATGACTAGCATAGAATTAGATCAACAGTTTAGGGACATGAAGTAATCCTGCTGTATTCCGCCCCTCAGGGTCCTGTAATGTAAGGCTGGGTTCTCACATCTCGCGGTTTGGCTGCAGCGAAAAAACGTGAGATTTCCTCCGGGAATAGCGCTGCTTCAAAACCCGCGGCACTTTACCGCAGGTTTTGAAGCGGCCTGGCTGGCGAATCTGCGCCGCAGCAGCGGCTTAGCCGGCTTTGCCGCGACGGATTCGCTGTCCCGTGTGGACAAGGACAAGGACATGGACAACGCTGTCCGTGTTTTAATGTCATACGACCCCTTTATGTATGCTGAGTATATGGCCGGGCTCACACAGTGACATTCATACTCGCTGCGCCTGCCAATCCACACGCACACGTAATACACGTCCAGATAGAACATGCTGTGGATTTATTCTCTGCACCAGTAATACACGTGTGAAAACCCGCAGATGTTAGCGATCCAATACAAGTCAATGGGCTAACGACATCGCGAGCTGCATATAGGAGAAGTGCGCATGCACAATAATAATACACCCGTGTGACACCTGTATGACTTGAAACGCGATAGCGAAGCCCAAGCACTTTTACAACACTGTGGCTATGAATGTTTTGGGGTGAAAGTGAAGAATTCCTATCCTATCCTCTGCCAGGAAGTTAAGTTGACTAAAATATTTCTTTGGTAATTTTTAGAGACATGTTTTCACAATTAATGCTAATCTGTTAACCCCTTAGTGACCACTCCATAGTGTTTTTACGTCCTGCCTAAGTGATGTAATTCCCGGGGACGTAAAAACATGCTTCCTCTGGGGATTAAAGCCCTGCAGGCTCTGGACGTCGCAGTTCCTGGCTGCCAGCTCCCGGAGGTAACCGACAACCTGGAGCTGTCATGGGGGGCCGCAGGAAGCCCCCTTCCCACAGTCACACGATCGCCAGTATCGCCCGGATAACCCATGATCACATTAAGGTCAATGAAAAGTTTTAAAAAGTTAGTTTCAGCTCCCCTTACGGATCGAATCCGTAAGGAATGCTGAGAATACTCACCCCCTGTTCTCCACATTTTCCTGCATCGTTCTCGTCTTCTAGGACCCAACGATGGTGTCTGCGCATGCGGGCCGCATGGCATTAGAAACTCCCTGCTCCCGGATAGTATGAGTAGCCGAGAGCACAGAGCTGTCACCGGAAGCTGCTGTATGTGGTGCCCGGTCACTTCATTGCTGTTATCCAATGGATAACAGCGACCATGTAAAAGTTTTAAAAAGGTGTAAAAGAAAAGCTCTCCCCTCATGGATTATGTCCGTAAGGGGAGATGAGATTACGTTCGGCCCTCGGATTTATATGTGGATCTTACCCTGGCTGTTGCGGACGCGCCCGTCGCCAAAATAGCGGACGCATGCACAAAAGCCGGGATAATATAAAATCCCCCCGCTCTTGGCTACCAAACGTTGCCGAGAGTCTGGAGATGCCACAGGGGGCCGTGGTCCTTGGTCACATGATCGCTGCTATCCAATGGATAACGGCGATCAAGATTTTTAAAAAGTTTCACCTCCCATCATGGATCTATACTTGTGACTCGGCTTTTTAAGAGATAAAAAGTTATGGCGGTCAGAAGACGGCAACAGAAAATACTATATTATTAAAGAAGACATTTTATTATTAAAATTAGTAAAGAAAAAAAAACGTATATATATCTGCGGGCTGTACCGAAAGTGCAGAAGTGGTCATAAATTCTTTATTAATTGATGTAGATTGTTCAACTTGCACATGTAGTTGGAGGGACTCTTCCTCTATACGGGGGCTTCAGAATCTTGTTCTTCCTTGCAGGTCAGTAATGGATTCCAAACAGAAACAACGTGCTGTCATAGAGTTCTTGATGAAGGAAGGATGAAGGCTGTCCGACATCCACAAAAGGCTGCAGAATGACACCATTGACAAGAGGAATGTTCACAGGTGGATGAAGAGGTTTACAGAAGGTGAAACCAGCACTGAAGACAAACCACACAGTGGGAGACCATCAGCTGCGACCACTGACACAAATCGTCAGCGAGTGGATGAGTTGATTCACGGCTGGACTAATGGGTTGAGGCCAAACAGTGACCTCCAGGACTGCCAAGTCTGGTAATATTCCCAACTAGTAATAACACGATTATGTGTTACAAGTACAAGTAAATCAATAATTCATCTGTGCACCAAAATGGATCTATTAGCCCAGGGGTGGGCAATTAATTTTCCCATGGGGCCACATGAGAAATTGGAATGGTTTTAGAGGGCCAGACCAACATACGAAGGCTCCATGCACATTGCCTTAATGGGGCCGTATTCCAGCCGCCCGATTTGCGGCCAGAATACGGCCGCCATTGAAAATGAATGAATTAAAAAGTGAATATTATTAGTATTATTATTCTAATTACAATGCAAAGGGAAAAGTCCTAACACTTACCAATGACGAGCGTGGAACGATTGTCCTGGCACTCCCCAAGGTCCGCAACGAGCATCCTGGCACTCAGAAGTTACAGTGGCATCACTAAGGCCTCCTTCCCACGAGCGTGACGGGCTCCGCAGCGTAATATTCCGCTGTGAAGCCCGTCACGGCGCCCCCCAGAGCCCCTATACTTACCTGCGGGAGATAGCGTGAAATCGCTTCCCCGCCCACCACCGCCGCGTCACCGCTCGTCACCGCCCACCGCTCTCGCGTCACCAGCCGTGTCACGTGACGCGGCCGGACCGCGTCATTTGGCGTCATATGACGCTCGGCGGTGGGCGGGAAAGCGTTTGTTCACGCTATCTCCCGCTGGTTACAGCGGGAGATAGCGTGAATGGACGGCTTCCATTGACTGCAATGGAAGCCGTCAGTGCGTACAGCCCGTCCTCACCCGCAGAAAATAGAGCATGCTGCGGGTGAGGACGGGAGAAATCGCGGTGCGTAATTCCGCGGTGGAATTACGCATCGTGAGCATGGAGCTATTAGGTTCAATAGAACCTAATAGCTGCGGGCAACGCAGCGGATTTTCGCCGCGAATTACGCGGCGGAAATCCGTTCGTGGGAAGGAGGCCTTACTCAGCATCGGGAAGCAGTGAAACTACAAACTCCGAAGCCTTGTCCATTTTGTTAACTTATGTGCTGTTTAATAAAGTTATTCAAGCCTACGTCATTGGTAGAGGTGCTTGAATAAGTAAGGCCTGAATAACTATTAGCACAGCACAGAAGTGAACAAAATGGACAAGGCTTCGGAGTGCATAGTTTCGCTGCTTCCCGTTGCTGACACCGGACTCATTGGTGAGTCACCAGGACACTCTTTGCGGGCCGGTCCGAGCTATTCAGCGGGCCGGATGTGGCCCGCGGGCCGTGCTTTGCCCAGGTCTGTATTAGCCCCTTCTCCTATAAACAGTATATAAACAGATTAAAATGGAATGTGTAGGCCCTGTAAGAATGGTAGAGGGTGATGGGGAGAAAGCAAATCTGTTAAAAGGTTTATTCCCCAGTGCATTCACACAAGAAAATAAAATGTTAGATGAAATGCAGAGTGATTTTTTCTTGGACATAGAGTGACCAAAAAGGCGCAATTGTGGCATTGTGTAATTTCTTTTTTCTGACCGCGTCCACCCTGCAGGATAGATAATGCATTATTTTTTAGATCAGACTTTTACATCAGCGGCGGTACCAAATATATTTGGGGGGGTTTTTTGCTTGTATTTTTTAATTGTAAATACAAGAAAAGTTTTTGTTTTTTTTTAACTTTTAGTATGTTTTTTACAATAAAATTTTTTTAAGGTTGAGGTTGTTTAATCGATTTTAACATTTGATGGAAAACTTATTGCTGTATATGGTATTTTTTTCAGCATTCTATTATGACGGGCCACAGGGAGCCCTGAGGGCTTCAAAAGGCCTTGGGCTGCCATGACAAGCGAACAGCACCTCGCAATCTCATCACGAGGGCGCCGTTCGGGACTCTCAATCTCCGATTGGATATTTATAGGGTTAACCATCGGTGTTAGCGCTCACGCTGATCATGGCAGTTGTGGTGAATTATCAGCTGTCAAAAAAAGTCGGTATTCACCATCTCTGGAGTAAAATTGGCTCCCAGTCCCGCTCCACACAAACCTTCCCCAGGAGGGCGTATATATACGCCCTTTATGGTGAAGGTGTTCAATTTTAAAACATCTGTCTTCGGTAGACCATCCCTTTTTTTTTAATAGAAATCAATAGTGATCAGCCCTGATCCGGCTGCTCTGATGCCCGGTAATGTCATGTATTTATGGGTTGTGCTGCCAATGCAGAAATTGGTCTTATAGAGCTACACACATACAGAAGGATCCGGAGCCGGGAGCCACCTTCTATGGCATCCACAGGGATTATAGTCAGGGGTTTATGTTTGGTCAATTTCACTTTTGCAGTCTCTTAAAGGGATTGTCCAAGAGTTTAAGAAATAAAGCTAACAGTAAAATGTTATAAAAATAGCAATCATTACACTTCCGTTAAATCACCCAGCACTCTGGTGCCGATGCTCCTGGGGTCCCAGCCATTCTTTATTCTCCTGGTGCAGTGATGCACTATACTTCTGGTTAACAACCTCAGCCAATCCGAGGCCTCAGTAGACATGTGCCATACATGCTAGCATGACTGCCGAGGCCAGTGATTGGTTGTAGTGGTCACATGGCTGTGGTAGTCACATCGACAAGCCAATCGCTCTAGTATCTTTGGCTGTCATGAATGGAGAGGTAGTGCACACGCATGACCACCGGTCCAAACATTCATGGACATGTGAAAGTTCCTGATTTCTTTATCGTTGGGATCCACGCAGTCAGACCCTTGCCAATCAGATGCTTATTCTTTATCCCTAGGACATTCCCTTTAATCATATCTTAGAAGTTACCCATATCTTCCTGCAGAGAGGTCTTTAATATCTTTTACACCCCTTACATGCCCTAACACAGCAGAAGACCGGGATATTGGCGTGTAGAATGACTTTTCCCGGCGCGGATCATACAGCAGCTATATGGACAGTCCCTCTACGGGGATCACTGCTCTCACACCCTCGGTGTATATATATTTGCAGTATTTAATCATCTTAGAGGGCATTAGGCTTGAAATGATTAAACCCATTATACAGCATTTACCTGTTTAGAACGTTTATAGTGTTCTTGCTGATGGTTTTGTTGCCTTTCGTACAAGTCCGGGGTTAGAGTATATTAGAAGCATCTTGGATAGTACTAGGTAGCAGTTACGTCTTCGATATATAAAGTACTGGCGCATCGCTCACACGGATGACTATATTTACGGATATTTCACGCTATACACCGCGGCTGCAGGAAATGCGCTTTCAACAGTAACTGTCTGCTTGGCACAAATAATACTGCATATCCTGGCCTGCCAATCTTTGTCAGAATTGCTAATGAGATTTACAGGTTTTAGCATTGCAAGAAAGCATGCAAGTCTCTTCTAAATCCTACCTCTCTGTCTTTTCAGGCAGCTTAAGGACTGGACCCATGAGAAGAGATTGAAAGCGGCAGTGCAGTCGTGAGTGGTCTGCTGTTGTTTTGGTGCCAGTGACTCAAGCATCAGCCGCCTAGTGGGAATAGGAGGTAGAGCATGCTTCAGGAGAGCCGTGCAAGATATTGTGTGACATCTTAAGAGCTAAACTTGGAGTCAACATTCCTATAGCTAAGGATACCCTGAAGAGTCAACATGGCCACCTCACGGCTCGCGAACAGAAGCACCAGGGACATCGCAAATGTGATGCAAAGGTTGCAAGGTAAGTGACCGTCAAATAAACTGACCTTTAGCGCATTATCACTTTAGAATACGCCTCTGCTCTGACAATCTTAGCTGGAGCTGTCCAGGTGTCATGGAAGCCAGAGGCCTTTTTTTCATGCACCCACAGAAAATAGTGGGCATTCTTAAACAAAATCACTCAAAATAGAACCTGCTGCAATATTTTTAATCTTCACCATTGGTACGAGCAAAAAAAATTCACAGGAGCGTATATCAGTTGCCGTTTTCACGGCCGGCGATATACACTACCATCTGAGCTTTCTTCCCCTTTTCCTCCCTCTCACCGGCTCTCTACATCTCTACTCCCTTCTGACTGTTTGCAATGGGAGGGGTGAGACGGAGGTGGAGCTAAGCTGCTGCCCCCTCCCCACCTGTTCTCCACAGCCATTGCAAACAGCCGGAGGAGAAGAGAGGGCGTGAGTCGGGAAGGGGGAGGGAAAGTGGAAGACAGCTCAGATGGTAGCATATATCCGCCGGTCGTGAACACGACGCATGGCTATCATAGATAGTAAACAAAAATTATTTTAAAAATTGGTAAAAGAACAAAACAATACAATAAAATTATACACGTAAAAAAGAAAATGACCCAAAGCCGACACCAACCCAAACCGTCATCGTATGCATCCTGTAATCCGAAGCTATACAAAAAATATATATCTAAACATCCAAAACAAAATGAGGAACCCATTCCTGTACTTTATTTAAGCGTAAATATACTAAGAAAAAAACAGGTATAAATTTCAAAAAATCATTTTTTTAGATTTTTACCGCCAATAAAACAAAAAAAAAATAGAAAAAAAAAGTCATTGAAAAAAGATATAAAAATAGCCCTATATGTCAGGGGAAAAATTATGTTGGTAGCTGAAGGAAAAACAATAGGGCAGTAAAACCAGCACATGGGTAAATTCCTTAGAAAGTGTCTGGTCCCTAAGGTGCATAACAGCCTGTTCCTTAATGGGTTTTACTAATTAAAACCCAATAATAGCACATTTTATTTTTGTAATCTGTTTTTATTTTCCGATTTGTAGATTTTTCTTCAATTCTATTATCAGTGCATGACTATGGGAGTGCCCATTGTGCATTCAACAGCATTTAGAGATACTCTTTACAGCAGCCTCATGGATCATTTACACAACGGACAGAAGGGGACTCATTGCTTCTATGGGAGACTGTTCTAGACATGTGCTTTGATATGTTCAAAGGTAATTTCGCAGGGAGGGGGAAGAGGTGAGCTGTGACCATTACCTATTTTAAATGGTACACCCTGTTTTATCTACATGTATTGTAGGTGTTACCTTTCATTGCAATCCTGCCTGTGATAATAGTGACTGCTGAAAAGTTTTCCGTACAGAACAGGAAAAATTGGGCTGATGATCAGTATGAAAATATAGGATTTTAGGGATTTTTAAAAAAAATACAATTAGTGACCAATTCTTTTCTTTTTTAAAGGTCACCAAAAAATCTTATGATTCTTAAAATTCTAAACGTTCTCATTAGTCATTGTGTCCCCTGTATCAGCCCCAGCAGTAATAGTATTACTATTGAGGCCTCTGTGCGGGTCACTGTTATTACTGAGGCCATTGTGGGGAGTCACTATTATTACTGAGACCAATACAGGGGACAGTATTACTACTGAGGCCACTGAGGGTCACTATTATTACTGAGGCCAATAGAGGGGACAGTATTACTTCTGAGGCCACTGAGGGTCACTGTTATTACTAAGCGCGACAGTAGAGGGGACAGTATTACTACTCAGGCCTCTGTGGAGGTCACTATTACTACTGATGTCAATATAGAGGACAGTATTACTACTGAGGCCACTGTGCGGGTTACCGTTACTGCTGAGGCCAATATATATATATATACCGTGTTTCCCCGATAGTAAGACACCCCCGATTGTAAGACGTATCGGGGGTGTCAGGGGGGTCGGCCAATGTAAGCCGTACCCCGAAAGTAAGACATACCGTAGAAAAAAAAAATCATTACTCACCTCCCCCGGCGTTCCGTCGTGCTCCGGCAGGATGTCGCTCGCTCCTCGTCCCTGGCGCAGCATTGCTTTCTGAATGCGGGGGCTTGAAATCCCCGCCTCCAGAAAGCTAATACACACGCCGTCAGCCAGTTACAGAATGGCTGTGATTGGCTGAAGGCGCACGTGGCTTCAGCCAATCACACTATTCAATGACATCATTGAATGGCTGTGATTGGCTGAAGGCGCACGTGGCTTCAGCCAATCACACCCATTCAATGATGTCATTGAATAGTGTGATTGGCTGAAGCCACGTGCGCCTTCAGCCAATCACAGCCATTCAATGCTGTCATTGAATGGCTGTAACTGGCTGACGGCTTGTGTATTAGCTTTCTGGAGGCGGGGATTTCAAGCCCCGCATTCAGAAAGCAATGCTGCGCCGGGGACGAGGAGCGAGCGACATCCTGCCGGAGCGCGACAGAACGCCGGGGGAGGTGAGTAATGCTTTTTTTTTATTATAAGACATACCCCGAAAGTAAGACATAGTCTGGCTTTTGGGAATAAAAACAAAGTAAGACACTGTCTTACTTTCGGGGGAAACACGGTATATATATATATATATATATATATATATATATAACATTATTACTACTGAAGCCACTGCGGGGGTCACTATTATTACTGGGGCTGATATAAGGGACACTATTACTACTGAGGCTGATGTAGCGGACACTTTTACTACTGACGCCACTATGAGGGTCACTATTACCACTGAGGCCAACACAGGGGACAGTATTACTACTCAGGCCTCTGTGGGGGTCACTATTACTACTGATGTCGATACAGAGGACAGTATTACTAATGAGGCCACTGTGGAGGCTACTGTTACTGCTGGGGCCAATAAAGGTGACATTATTGCTACTGAAGCCACTGTGGAGGTCACTATTACTCCTGGGGCTGATATAGGGGACAATATTACTACTGAGGCCATTGTGGGGGACAATATTACTACTGAGGCCATTGTGGGGGACAATATTACTACTGGGGCTGATATAGGGCAAGCACTATTACTATTGATGCCACTTTGCAGAATACCTTAAGCTGACTTAGGTTATGATTATACTTGGCGGAAATGCTGTGGAATGTGGCAAATTATGCAGCATTCCCGCTTCCAGATACAGCCATTTAAAGCTGTTTTATTTCTCTTCAGCGCCGTAGAAATATGGCGCTGCATTAGAAGTCCGTCGCAGGTCTCTTCTGCCAGAGGGAGCAGGTGCTCAGCTGTCAGATAATGGCTGAGCATTTGTTCTAACAGTGGGGACTGAAGATACCTTTTGTTACACGCTATTTAACTCTTTGCACGTTGCAGTGTAACCGCGGAATATAAGAAGCAGAAAAAGGAAGGGGGCTCCCTCTGTCACCCATTGGACCCCCGTAATGTGATTACGAGGTCTCAGTGGGTTGCTATGGAACCCAGAAGCTTGGATGTAGCCTCCAGGTCTGTGGCCGAGGAGGCTCAGCCTCTACTAACCTCATAGGCTTTCTAATGCACTACTATACTGGAGTGCAGGAATTACCTATATTGACACCGGCATGCGTCTGTCATGTTGTGCTACTGGGACCTGTAGTGCTACGGGTTTCCAGCAGCACGTTTCCAGAAGTGTGGGATGATTGAGCTGGCTGGTTGTGTATTGCTCTAGCTAGCCAACCTCCATCGGTCTGTTGCACATATATACCAGCCCCTGTTACTAGAGGGTTCTAGTCATTTGTCATTTATATCATTCCCTCTCAGAACTGTGGAGCTTGGCATCATGCATGTTCTGCTTTGGTGTTATTGCACACATGAGGTTCTGGGTAGGATTCCCTTGTCTCTTTGTTTGTGTGAACAGTGACATGTTCAAAGTCTGTATGTAGGTGTTTACACATTAGGTGTGAATTTTCCAGTTCAGTGTGTGTTCCTGCCTGTCACCATATAGACAACGTGGTTTTGTGGGCTTTTGTGGGCTCACCCTTGTGTGTACTAACTTGTTAGATATTTCCATCTGTCTGGGTGTTGTAGTACATTGGTGAGTATTTTGGCGCTTATCGTTCAGTGTACGTGCATGCACCGACATTTATGAATTACTGCATATTTACTGTGAATGGAGGCGCGTGGGCCGGAAAGATCCCCAGCTGCCTACACCTCCATTCACTGAGCGATGATCAGGCCTCATGCAGAGTGCTGGGTCGGATTCTGCTGCGGGAATTCTCACAGTGGGATGCGAGCCGTGCTCCTGCAGTGACCCTCACGTCTTACTTCCTCCAGTGTCTACTCCGCTCTGCTGTGTGCCGTCTGCCGACAGCATGGGTGGGTGCCAGGAAGCCAACGGCGGTACATAAATATATCCCATTGCATTGCCCATCACAGCTGAGGTAATGTCATGTTTAAAGGGGTTGTCCCACGCTGAAACGGTTTCCCCCCCCCCCCCCCCCCCCCCCGTTCGGCGCGAGACAACCCCGATGCAGGGGTTAAAAAAGAACACCGGACAGCGCTTACCTGAATCCCCGCGCTCCGGTGACTTCTTACTTACCTGCTGAAGATGGCCGCCGGGATCTTCTCCCTCGGTGGACCGCAGGGCTTCTGTGCGGTCCATTGCCGATTCCAGCCTCCTGATTGGCTGGAATCGGCACGTGACGGGGCGGAGCTACATGGAGCCCCATTGATAAAAGAAGAAGACCCGGACTGCGCAAGCGCGTCTAATTTGGCCATTAGACACCGAAAATTAGGCGGCTCCATGGAAACGAGGACGCTAGCAACGGAGCAGGTAAGTGAAAAATTTCTTATAACTTCTGTATGGCTCATAATTAATGCACAATGTACATTACAAAGTGCATTAATATGGCCATACAGAAGTGTATAGACCCACTTGCTTTCGCGGGACAACCCCTTTAATGCAGGTGGGTTTCGGCCCACACTGCATGCCCCAGTCAGACTAGGGTTCTTTAGAAGTGGACACATGCAGTTACAACTCCGTGTGCAATATCCCATTGCAGTGCCCAGCAGAGCTGATGTAACGGCAGCTTTAATGCAGGTGGGCAAAAAATTAATTGGATTATACTGTAGGCGAGGGACCCAAAAAATTGGTGTACCAACAGTACTAATGTACGTCAGAAAAATTGCCCATGCCCAACCAAGAGGGAAGGTGAAACCCATTAATAGCTTTGGTTAATGTGGCTTAATTTGTAACTAGGCCTGGAGGCAGCCCAGTTAAAATAAAAATTGGTTCAGGTGCAAGTTTCAACGCTTTAATGAGCATTGAAACGTATAAAAATTGCTTACAAAAATTATATGACTGAGCCTTGTGGGCCTAAGAAAAATTGCCCGTTCGGCGTGATTACGTCAGGTTTCAGGAGGAGGAGGATGAATATTATACACAGATTGATGAAGCAGAAATGTCCCCGTTTTGGATGGTGAGAGAGAACGATGCTTCCATCCGCGGGTGCAGCCAACGTATTGCTTAGGTATCGCTGCTGTCCGCTGGTGGAGAAGAGAAGTCTGGGGAAATCCAGGCTTTGTTCATCTTGATGAGTGTAAGCCTGTCGGCACTGTCGGTTGACAGGTGGGTACGCTTATCCGTGATGATTCCCCCAGCCACACTAAACACACTCTCTGACAAGACGCTAGCCGCAGGACAAGCAAGCACCTCCAGGGCATACAGCGCGAGTTCAGGCCACGTGTCCAGCTTCGACACCCAGTAGTTGTAGGGGGCAGAGGCGTCACCGAGGACGGTGCTGCAATCGGCTACGTACTCCCTCACCATCCTTTTACAGTGCTCCCGCCAACTCAGCCTTGACTGGGGACCGGTGACACAGTCTTGCTGGGGAGCCATAAAGCTGGCAAAGGCCTTGGAGAATGTTCCCCTGCCTGCGCTGTACATGCTGCCTGATCTCTGCGCCTCCCCTGCTACCTGGCCCTCGGAACTGCGCCTTCTGCCACTAGCGCTGTCGGATGGGAAGTTTACCATCAGTTTGTCCACCAGCGCCCTGTGGTATAGCATCATTCTCGAACCCCTTTCCTCTTCGGGAATGAGAGTGCAAAGGCTCTCCTTATACCGTGGATCGAGCAGTGTGTACACCCAGTAATCCGTAGTGGCCAGAATGCGTGTAACGCGAGGGTCATGAGAAAGGCATCCTAACATGAAGTCAGCCATGTGTGCCAGGGTACCTGTACGCAACACATGGCTGTCTTCACTAGGAAGATCACTTTCAGGATCCTCCTCCTCCTCAGGCCATACACGCTGAAAGGATGACAGGCAAGCAGCATGGGTACCGTCAGCAGTGGGCTAAGCTGTCTCTTCCCCCTCCTCCTCATCCTCCTCATGCTCCTCCTCCTCCTCCTGAACGCGCTGAGATATAGACAGGAGGGTGCTCTGACTATCCAGCGACATACTGTCTTCCCCCGACTCTGTTTCCGAGCGCAAAGCGTCTGCCTTTATGCTTTGCAGGGAACTTCTCAAGATGCATAGCAGAGGAATGGTGACGCTAATGATTGCAGCATCGCCGCTCACCATCTGGGTAGACTCCTCAAACTTTCCAAGGACCTGGCAGATGGCTGCCAACCAGGCCCACTCTTCTGTAAATAATTGAGGAGGCTGACTCCCACTGCGCCGCGCAAGTTGGAGTTGGTATTCCACTATAGCTCTACGCTGCTCATAGAGTCTGGCCAACATGTGGAGCGTAGAGTTCCACTGTGTGGGCACGTCGCACAGCAGTCGGTGCACTGGCAGATTAAACCGATGTTGCAGGGTCCGCAGGGTGGCAGCGTGCATGTGTGATTTGCGGAAATGTGCGCAGAGCTGGCGCACCTTTCTGAGCAGGTATGACAAGTGGGGGTAGCTTTTCAGAAAGCGCTGAACCACCAAATTAAACACATGGGCCAGGCATGGCACGTGTGTGAGGCTGCCGAGCTGCAGAGCTGCCACCAGCTTACGGCCGTTGTCACACACGACCATGCCCGGTTGGAGGCTCAGCGGCGCAAGCCAGCGGTCGGTCTGCTCTGTCAGACCCTGCAGCAGTTCGTGGGCCGTGTGCCTCTTCTCTCCTAAGCTGAGTAGTTTCAGCACGGCCTGCTGACGCTTGCCCACCGCTGTGCTGCCACGCCGCGTGACACCGACTGCTGGCGACGTGCTGCTGCTGACACATCTTGATTGCGAGACAGAGGTTGCGTAGGAGGAGGAGGGTGGTTTAGTGGAGGAAGCATACACCCCCGCAGATACCACCACCGAGCTGGGGCACGCAATTCGGGGGGTGGGTAGGACGTGAGCGGTCCCAGGCTCTGACTCTGTCCCAGCCTCCACTAAATTCACCCAATGTGCCGTCAGGGAGATATAGTGGCCCTGCCCGCCTGTGCTTGTCCACGTGTCTGTTGATAAGTGGACCTTGGCAGTAACCGCGTTGGTGAGGGCGCGTACAATGTTGCGGGAGACGTGGTCGTGCAGGCCTGGGACGGCACATCGGGAAAAGTAGTGGCGACTGGGAACCGAGTAGCGCGGGGCCGCCGCCGCCATCATGCTTTTGAAAGCCTCTGTTTCCACAAGCCTATACGGCAGCATCTCTAGGCTGATCAATTTTGCAATGTGCACGTTTAACGCTTGAGCGTGCGTGTGCGTGGCGTCGTACTTGCGCTTGCGCTCAAACTGTGGCGCTAGCGACGTCTGGACGCTACGCTGAGAGACATTGCTGGATGGGGCCAAGGACAGCGGAGGTGAGGGTGTGGGTGCAGGCCAGGAGACGGTAGTGCCTGTGTCCTGAGAGGGGGGTTGGATCTCAGTGGCAGGTTGGGGCACAGGCGGAGAGGTTGGATCCTGGAGCCGTGCGGACATCAGTCATGACTGCAAATTCTGTCAAGGCAAAAGAAGGCATTACTGGTACCATGTACAACACATACTGAGGGGGTAATGCCAACCTGGCACCAGTGCAGGGCAGTCACCATTTTCTGAACTGAACAATTACTTATGAGAATGCAGTCAGATTTTCTTTTGATGATCACAAGATTCATTGCGAGTTGCCGTAATCTTACCATGACTGGAGAAAACACAGCTACACCCTACTGGCTCTGCTACATCCTTAGGTCTCTAGGAGTTTATAAACTTTTGGGCATAACACTTACCAGAGGATTGCACATGTGAAGGGATCTCTGCCTAAGGGCTTATTTAGACAACCGTATATATAATGTATACGGTGTCCTTGTCTGCAGGGGGGGTGAGGATGGAAGAGCCAGGAGCAGGAACTGAGCTCCTGCCCCCTCTCCGCCCCTTGCCACTATTTGCAATAGGAGAGGGCGAGACAGGGGCGCAGCTAAGTCCCGGTGCTTAGCTCCGCCCCCGCCCCTCCCATTGCAAATAGTGGTGAGGGGCGGGGAAGCGGTGGGAGCTCAGTTTCTGCTCCTGGCTCTTCCATCCTCGCCACCCTGCAGACAAGGACACCGTATTTCGGCTCGGCGTGAAAACCGAGCCGATATAAGGTCGTCTGAAATAGTCCTAAGGGACTCAGTCCCAGGAAATTACAGGCATCTGCGTACTTTTTCACTGTGGGAAATGTGCTCTTTTGTAAATGTGCTCTGATGTGTTTTTCATCTGCTGCACTATGTTTTTTGTATAGTCGAGTCGCTCGGTCTTGTTTCTACTTGGAAGGTTTGGCTTTTTGGCCACAATTCATCCATGAAGATCACTTCTGACCAGACTTCTCTGAACAGTAGATGGGTGTACCTGGGTCCCACTGGTCTCTACTAGTTCTGAGCCGATGGCACTATTGGGTATTTTCCGATTTGGAAGGGAAGTAAGCATGTGTCTTTCATCTACTGCATCAACCTCCCTTAGCCGACCACTGCATCTACAGTCCTCAATGTTGGCCCTTTTTTTTGCCTTTTCAAAAAAAACCTTGAACATGTTAAAACTCCATTTTATTTTGAAATCTTTATTTTGAAAACTGGGAAAATAAGGATTCCGAATCTGGCACTCAATGTCCTCCGCTTGTTCCAGCTGCAATCTGACAGGGAAGATGAATCTGTATGGCATCTGGACAGCTCTCTTCCCTCGTAGAACTTCAGGCTGGGGTTGGGGTCCTTCCTCTTCCTCATGACTCTTCCAGGCTGCAAGAAAATGAAACCCAAATGATTTGAATGACCTCATTAAGATTCTCAAGTGCATAACTGCCAGCACCCAGTCTTTGGTGGCCCTGGCGACCCCGCAATATCCAGAGGCCCTGGCGACCCGGTGACATTTAAAGGCCCTGGTGATATAGTTCCCATTCCTTTGTGGTATATTGATAGCTAGAGCTCCCAGTCTTCTGTAGCACATCGGTAACTGGAGCTCCCTGGTGGTTCAGCCATGCGCACAGCACCAGCTCCTACCATAGTTTATTACATACCAATAAGTGGATAATTTCACATACCTGCTTGTTTCTCCATCTGCACCAAAGTATCTTCTGTGGGGGCTCGTCCAGTAGCTTCTCTGCCAGATGACAACCACGAGCCTTCAGTAATCTGCCAAAAACTTTTTCAGGTTATATCACAATACCCAATAAGATGATGCAACCAGAAAATCAGCATTAACATCCTACGTTCTCGATCCATCAGCCCCATACCTTACATGTGGTTGGGAGATCAATTCATTTCCACAATTATTAGTCCACCATAGTAGATACAATACATAGGTGGATACAGTAGTTCCTTTCCTATTCCTATGTATTGTGGACTTGACAGCTGATGACCCCGGTGAAGAGAGCTAAAAGGTGGATCCTATATTTGTCAATGAAATGATTAGCCAATAGCCATGCATTGGCTGTTGGTTGTCCCTCTGTGTCACAGGGAATATATGAACCAGGTGAACACTACAAATTTGCTGGGGAAAAAAAGGTGTCTACCTGAAAAGGAAATCCCCCTTAAAATTTGAAAAAAATTGCGCCCCCTAGTCAGAATTAGCCGCCTCCCGGCTTGTCCCAGTTTTTCCTGGCAAGAGACCATCTCTTAGGTATTCCAATCCCCTTGCTGACGTGATTCATTAGTGACCCGGTTATACATTTCATTTAACCCCTTAGTGACGAAGCCTGTTTGCGCCTTAGTGACGGAGCCAAATTTTGGAAATCTGACATGCGTCGTTCAACGTGGCATAACTCCGTAAAGGCTTTACATATCCCAGTGATTCTGACATTGTTTTTTCGCCACATGTTGTACTTCATTTAGATTGTAAAAAGAGACCGATATAATTTGTGTATATTTATTAAAAGTACCAATATTGGAAACATTTTGAAAAAATTGTCATTTTTTCACATTTTCAACCGTAATATCTCAAATATGTCCAAACATACTGTACAAAATTTTGATAAGATATGTATTTCCATCTGTTTACTTTATTCTGAATGCACACTTGAAAAACTTTTGTGTTTTTTTTAACCATTTAGAGGACGTACAAATTTAACATTACTTTTCAGCATTTTGAGGAGCACTTTGTTTTCCTGCACCAAGCCAAGTTTGCAGAGGCTCATAAGTGTCAGAATAATAGATACACCCACAAATGACCCCATTTTAAAAACTACACCCCTTAGTGTATTCACTGAGGGGTGTCATGAGTATTTTGACCCCACCAGTTCTTTTCAGGAATTAGTTCAATTTTAGGGGACAAAAAATAAAATTTCATATTTTTGCAAATATGTCATTTTAAAGACATATTTTTTTCCTATAGAGCCCATGAAAATGAGGATTTACACACCAAAATGGATACCCCCGTTTCTCCCGTGTTCAGAAACATACCCATTGTGGCCCTAATCTTATGTCTGGATGCACAACGGGAGCTAAAATGAAAGGAGTAGTCGGTGTCTTTCAGAACATAAATTTTGCTTGAAGGCGTTTTAGGCCCCATAGCACTTTTGTAGAGCTCTTGAGTGGCCAAAACCAAAGAGAACCCCCACAAGTGACCCCATTTTAAAAACTAGACCCCTTAACGAATTTATATAGGGGTGTACTGACCATTTTGACCCCACAGTTTTTGAATGAATTCAAGCCAAGCAAAAGGAAAAAATTGTGATTTTCATTTTTTTTGTCAATTCTGTCATTTTAAAAACAGCTTTTTTTGTACAGCACACGCATGAATGAAGCCTTTCATCCCAAAATGGATACCCCTGTTTCTCCCGTGTTCAGAGACATACCCATTGTGGCCCTAATCTTATGTCTGGATGCACAATGGGGCCCAAAACGAAAGGAGTAGTCGGTGGCTTTAAGAACATAGATTTTCCTTGAAGGAGTTTTAGGCCCATAGCACTTTTGTAGAGCTCTTGAGCGGCCAAAATCAAAGAGAACCCCCACAAATGACCCCATTTTGAAAACTAGACCCCTTAATGAATTTATCTAGGGGTGTACTGCCCATTTTGAGCCCACAGTTTTTGAATGAATTGAAGCAAAGCAAAAGGAAAAAATTGTGATTTTCGTTTTTTTGGCAATTCTGTCGTTTTAAAAACTGCTTTTTTGGTACAGCACACACATGAATGAAGACTTGCACCCCAAAGTGGATACCCCTGTTTGTCCCGTGTTCAGAGACATACCCATTGTGGCCCTAATCTTTTGTCTGGATGCACAACGGGGCCCAAAATGAAAGGAGTAGTCGGTGGCTTTCAGAACAGAAATTTAGCATGAAGGTGATTTAGGCCCCATTGCCCACTTGTAGAGCCCTTGAGCGGCCAAAACGACAGAGAACCCCCACAAATGATCCCATTTTGAAAACTAGACCCCCTAACGAATTTATCTAGGGGTGTACTGTGTATTTTTACCCTACAATTTTTGAATAAATCTAAGCAAAGCAGTAGGAAAAAAATTACAATTTTCATTTTGTTGGCAGTTGTATCAATTTAAAAACTGTTTTTTTTGTACAGCACACATAGGGATGAAGACTTTCACCCCAAAATGGATACCCCTGTTTGTCCCGTGTTCAGAACCATACCCCTTGTGGCCCTAATCTACTTAAAGGACGCATGGCTAGGCCTATAATGGAAGGAGCACCCGTTGGATTTTAGGGTACAACGGAATAAATTCCAGGCCCCATTGCCCACTTATAGAGCCATTGGGCGTCCAAAACTATAAAGACCCCCACAAATATCCCCATTTTAAAAACTAGACCCCTTAATGAATTAATCTAGGGGTGTACTGCGTATTTTGACCACACAGTATTTGAATACATTTCAGCAAAGCAGAAGAAAAAAATTACAATTTTCATTTTTTTGGCAATTTTGTCAATTTAAAAACTTTTTTTTTTGTACAGTTTACATAGGAATGAAGACGTTCACCCCAAAATGGATACCCCCGTTTGTCCCGTGTTCAAAAACATACCAATTGTGGCCCTAATCTACTTACAGGAAACATGGCAAGGCCTGTAATGGAGGGAACACCAGTTGGATTGCAGGGCATAACTGAATACATTCCAGGCCCCATTGCTCATTTGTGCGGAATAAAAATTGACTCCCTAAAATCCCCCCTCCCCCTCCATGCCCTTTTTGGCGTTCCCCAAATCTTAGATAAAAGTAATAATGTGAACTGTGTAGTATTTCCAAAGACGGGTAATTATGGAGGCTGGTTGGGATGGGCACATGGGGCAATAGAACCGGTATCCCCCCTCCTCTCATGCTTTTTGGGAGTCATTTTTTGACCTCAGTGGCGGGTATGGGGTGTAAAAAGTGGCGCTCTGTGAGTCTCCGTAAGCTTGATGAGGTGCGGCGGTCTCACACAGAAGGCGCTCAACAAGCTGCTCCTGGAACTGCAGGTAGGCGAGCGTTCCCGGGGCTTCTTGTAAATTGCGTATTACAGGTAGCGGTCTGAATAACGACGGGCTTACGCAGCCGTAGGTGGATCCCGGCTGTGACCCTGCGTACGGCCGCGTAATGTACTGCGCATAACTGCCTACTTACACGGGCGGTCATGCGCAGTACACTTTTTTTGTTGTTGTTTGTATTTCCCGCACCGTCGCTTAGCGATGACGCGGGTACCCGCAGCCCGTATACAACGTAGTTGCGTATGGGCTGCGGGTATATCCATGACCATGGAGCACAATGGGCTCTATGTTGCGGATATCCGCGGTAAAATAGAACCTGCTGCGTTCTCTTTTCTGCGAGTGAATTACGCAATTCCAACCCGCTAATGTGAGCGGAATTGTGTAATCCAATGCGATTGATCTGCGTATTACCGCTAATCAAACGCATGCGGAATCCGTAATTCCTATCCGGTCATGTGAGACTGGCCTAAGGTGGATCGCTACCATTTTTTCACGTGACTGGGGACCGCTCAACGAGGCCACCCGTCACTGCTCCAGGCTCTCGGTGACCGTTGGTCGCCGAGAGCAAGGAGATATTAAGTTTCCTGGGCTCCCCGACTCCTGCGCATGTGTCAGGTGTTTTGCCAGCGGTCGCATGCGCAGAATACGGGAAAGTTCACGGAAGAAGATTGCGTCGGGGTGCAAATATGGAGGCCTCCGGTAAAAATTTTTATCTCCTCTCACCGATCGCATCAGTGAGGGGAGATGAAGCTTCACCTTTTTTTAACTTTTACGTGATCGCCATTATTCTTTGGATAACGGTGAACACGTGATCAGGAACCGCTCACCGCGGCCCTCCGTGAAATCTCCAGGCTCTCGGCTAAGTTTTGTAGCCAGGAGCAGGGAGATTTTAAAAAACCACGGCTTTTGCGCATGCGCCTGCCACATTGATGACGGGCGCGTGCGCAAAAGCTGGGTTGAGGTCCGCGGATAAATCCGCAGGCCTTAGGTATGTCATTTCATCCTCCCTCACGGATATGATCCGTGGGGGGAGATGAAACGCAAGATTTTTTTAACTTTTTAAGACTTTTTTTTAACTTTTTGCACTTTTTTTTTTTTTACCTTTTACCCCTTTTTTTATTTTTATTTTTTTACTTTTTGCACTTTTTTTTACTTTACATGATCACTGTCATCCATTGGATGACAGTGATCATGTCCCTGGTGACATCCCTCTGCTCTTGGCTACACATGGCAGCCAGGAGCAGAGCAATTTTGAATTTCCCGGGGCTCGAGCCCCTCTGTGCACGCGCCCGATGTCAATCATCGGGCGCGCATGCGCAGACGGGGATTTCGGGTCCCGGGACATCGGGACATCGCAGAGGACCGGGGGTGAGTATCTTCACCTCCCCTCATGGATCCGATCCATGAGGGGAGGTGAAACTTTACTTTTGTTTTACTTTTTAAACTTTTTCGCGATCACCGCTATCGCAGTGGTCCCCGGTAACACCTCCTGGTTCCCGGCTACCTTCAGGAGCCGGGAGCCAGGAGATTTTAAATTTGCCGGGGACACCCGGGCTTCTGCGCATGCGCGTGACGTCATCGTCAGGCGCGCATGTGCAGAAGGCCGCCGGCGGGTCCGGGAGGACCAGATCTCCGGGGAACACCGCCGACAAGCCGTGTGAGTATTTTCAGCTGCCGTGATGGATCCGATCCATCGTAGCAGCTGAATTACTACTTTTTTACACTTTTTTATTTACTTTTTTGCGATCGGCGCTATTCATTTTATAGCGCCGATAGCAATGCCGGGGGGGACTGCCCGCATCCTGGGATGACAGCTCCATGCTGTCGGCTACCTGCGGGCACCGACAGCATGGAGCTGTCACGTCCTCAGGCCAGTGGGCATCAATCCAAAGAGGATGCATAAAACTACGTCCTCTAGGATTAAGGCCCACTTTCTGAGGACGTAGTTTCCCGATGGGGCCGTCGTTAAGGGGTTAAAGGCTTTTTCTGAGTCAGGCAAGTGTTTATTTTTTGCGCGGGCAAAAAAAGCGCTTCTAAAATAACCAATGGGTTCCTATAGAAGGGCTCACATCAAAGAATGTAGTTGCGTAAAACGGTTCGCACACCTAACAAAGATAGGACATGCTGCAGGTCACATGCAGCTCTCACATGCAGCTCTGCGGTGTGCACCAAACATAGGACCTGTCCTATTTTTGGTGTGCTCTGTGCAGGAGTTTCCATTGACCCCTATGGGAGCAGGAGCTTATGCAGGACATTTAAAACCTGCTGTCCAGACGCACATTTTAAATGACTGCTGTAAACTCCTATTAGTCCTCGCGGAGATGAGGAGACTCCCTGAGGGTTCCCTTAATCCCTGCGGGGACTAACAGGAATTTACAACAGGACATTTACAATGTGCTTCTCGGCAGCATGTTTTAAAATGTCCTGCTGTAACCAGCGGGGTATTCCTCCAGCTCTGCTGGTGGGCAATTCCCCAGCAGTTCAGAGCAGTAGGGGACTCTCTCCCCCAGGGATTTCCATATAGCAGGAATACAGAGGGGGTGGAGTTACGGGGCTTTCCGGAGGGCTTTCCAGAAAGCGTGGGTGGAGGGGGTGGGGCTAGAGGATCCACGCTCTAGCCTCACCCTCTATATATTTGCTATGGGAAATCTGAGAGAAGCCCTATAGCTCCACCCACTCTCTAGCCCCACCAACTCTCTCTGCGCTATGGGGATATTTAAAGCCCTTCCCTGAAAATCACTGCAGGGGTTGCTGGCAGCCCATTGCTTGCAATGGGGCCATCGGCAGCAGTTGCAGCCCCATTGAAGGCAATGGGCACAGACCTGCAATCATGCGTGTTTGTGCACATACATGGGTACGCACTTTTGTGCGCACCTATGCACGGCACACGCACACGTTCGTGTGAAGCCACCCTTAGAGTGTGTTCACACAGGACAGAAATCACATCTGCAGCATCTTACAGGACGAGCGTTATGGATAGGATTTCAAAAAATTCCATCCACAGGCTGCAAAAAAAGTGCAGCATAAATTGACCCGTGCCACGGATTTTACATCTACAGCAGGTCAATTCATACTGGGCATGTTCACACTTTCATATGAAGGGCTGAAATCCGTGGCAAATCTACATCAAAACCTGCGCCATTTAGCACGGATTTGGTGCGAATCTTGTAGCTGCAGAAAATCCAGTGAATTTGCAATGTGTGAAGAAACCAGAAAGCTGGAAAAGTCTCAAAACACATCCAAGAAACATTCGCTGTTTTTCAACTTTAGGCCACTCCCACACAAACGTTTATAAACACGCTGCGTTTTTCAGCGTTGAGAGCAGCGTCTTTACAGCATATTTTCTGTAGTAACACCGATGACATCACTTTTTTCTCTCTCCCAGCGGCATTACAAGAGTAAAAAACACACTCCAGAAACACGCTGCAACGCATGAAAGTAGAACATGCAGCGTTACTTTTAGCGACCGTTATAAAAGCCAAATGATCTTTTTGCCACACACAGTGAATCGCAGTGCGGGCATCTTTTTTTGTTTTTCGACACACATGGCCAATTGCACCACAAGCACATTTCTTTTTTTTGCCACACACAGCCAATCGCACTGCGGGCATCTTTTTTTTTTGTCACACAGCTAATCGCAGTGCGGGCATCTTTTTTTTCCTTCTTGCCACACACAGCCAATCGCACTGCGGGCATCTTTTTTTTTTCTTTGTGCCACACACAGCCAATCGCACTGTGGGCATGTTTTTTTTTCTTCTTGCCACACACAGCCAATCGCACAGCGGGCATCTTTTTTTTTGCTTTTTGCCACACACAGTCAATCGCATCACAGACACCCTTTCTTTTCCACACAAAGCCAATCGCACTGCGGGCATCTTTTTTTTTTCTTTTTGCCACACACAGCCAATCGCACTGCGGGCATGTTTTTATTTTTTTTGCCACACACGGCCAATCGCACCACAGACACCCTTTTTTTTCCACACACAGCCAATCGCACTGCAGGCATTTTTTTTTTCTTTTTGCCACACACAGCCAATCGCACTGCGGGCATCTTTTTTTTTTCTTTGGGCCACACACAGCCAATCGCACTGTGGGCATCTTTTTTTTTTTCTTTTTGCCGCACACAGCCAATCGCACTGCAGGCATCTTTTTTTTTCTTTTTGCCACACACAGCCAATCGCACTGCGGGCATCTTTTTTTTTGCTCTTTGCCACACACAGTCAATCGCATCACAGACACCCTTTCTTTTCCACACACTGCCAATCGCACTGCGGGCATCTTTTTTTTTTCTTTTTGCCACACACAGCCAATCGCACTGCGGGCATGTTTTTTTTTTTTTGCCACACACAGCCAATCGCACTGCGGGCGTCTTTCTTTTTTCTTTTTGCCACACACAGCCAATCGCACTGTGGGCATGTATTTTTTTTCTTTTTGCCAGACACAGCCAATTGCACTGCGGGCATCCTTTTTTTCTTTGCTTTTTGCCACACACAGCCAATCGCACTGCGGGCATGTTTTTTTCTTTTTGCCACACACAGCCAATCGCACCACAGACATCCTTTTTTTTCCACACACAGCCAATCGCACTGCGGGCATCTTTTTTTTTATTTTTGCCACACACAGCCAATCGCACTGCGGGCATGTTTTTTTTTTATTTTTGCCACACACAGCCAATCGCACTGCGGGCATATTTATTTTTTGCCGCACACAGCCAATCGCACTGCGGGCATCTTTTTTTTTTTTTGCTTTTTGCCACACACAGTCAATCGCATCACAGACACCATTTCTTTTCCACACACTGCCAATCGCACTGCGGGCATCTTTTTTTTTCCTTTTTGCCACACACAGCCAATCGCACTGCGGGCAGGTTTTTTGTTCTTTTTGCCACACACAGCCAATCGCACCACAGTCATCCTTTTTTTTCCCACAAACAGCCAATCGCACTGCGGGCATCTTTTTTTTCTTTTTGCCACACACAGCGAATCGCCCCATAGATACTTATTTTTTCACACACAGCCAATCGCACTGCGGGCATTTTTTTTTCTTTTTGCCACATACAGCCAATCGCACTGCGGGTATCTTTTTTTTTTTTTTGCCACACACAGTCAAACGCATCACAGACACCGTTTCTTTTCCACACACTGCCAATCGCACTGCGGGCATCTTTTTTTCTTTTTTTTCTCCTTTTTGCCACACACGGCCAATCGCACTGCGGGCATCTTTTTTTTATTTCTTTTCTTTTTGCCACACACAGCCAATTGCATAACAGACACCCTTTCTTTTCCACACACTGCCAATCGCACTGCGGGCATCTTTTTTTTTTTCTTTTTTGCCACACACAGCCAATCGCACTGCGGGCAGGTTTTTTTCTTTTTGCCACACACAGCCAAAAGCACTGCAAGCATCTTTTTTTTATTTTCGCCACACACAGCCAATCGCACCACAAACATCCTTTCTTTCCACACACAGCCAATCGCACTGCAGGCATATATTTCCTTTTGACCACACACAGCCAATCGCACTGCGGGCATCTTTTTTTTTTTTTTGCCACACACAGCCAATCGCACTGCGGGCATCTTTTTTTTCTCTTTGCCACACACAGCCAATCGCACCACAGACATTCTTTGTTTCCACACACAGCTAATCGCACTGCGGGCATCATTTTTTTTCCCCCACTCACAGCCAATCGAACTGCGGGTATCTTTTTTTTCTTTTTGCCACACACAGCCAATCGCACCATAGACACACCTTTTTTTCCACACACAGCCAATTGCAGTGCGGGTATCTTTTTTTTTTTTTTTTTGCCACACACAGCCAATCGCACTGCGGGCATCTTTTTTTTTTCTTTGTGCCACACACAGCCAATCGCACTGTGGGCTTGTTTTTTTTTCTTCTTGCCACACACAGCCAATCGCACTGCAGGCATCTTTTTTTTTCTTTTTGCCACAAACAGTCAATCGCATCACAGACACCCTTTCTTTTCCACACACTGCCAATCGCACTGCGGGCATCTTTTTTTTTTCTTTTTGCCACACACAGCCAATCGCACTGCGGGCATGTTTTTTTTTTTTGCCACACACAGCCAATTGCACTGCGGGCGTCTTTCTTTTTTCTTTTTGCCACACACAGCCAATCGCACTGCGGGCATCTTTTTTTTTTCTTTTTGCCACACACAGCCATTCGCACTGCGGGCATGTTTTTTTTTTTTGCCACACACAGCCAATTGCACTGCGGGCGTCTTTCTTTTTTCTTTTTGCCACACACAGCCAATCGCACTGCGGACATGTATTTTTTTTCTTTTTGCCAGACACAGCCAATTGCACTGCGGGCATCCTTTTTTTCTTTGCTTTTTGCCACACACAGCCAATCGCACTGCGGGCATCTTTTTTGTTTTTTCTTTTTGCCACACACAGCCAATCGCACTGCGGGCATGTTTTTTTTCTTTTTGCCACACACAGCCAATCGCACCACAGACATCCTTTTTTTTCCACACACAGCCAATCGCACTCTGGGCATCTTTTTTTTTCTTTTTGCCACACACAGCCAATCGCACTGCGGGCATGTTTTTTTTTTCTTTTTGCCACACACAGCCAATCGCACTGCGGGCATATTTATTTTTGGCCACACACAGCCAATCGCACTGCGGGCATCTTTTTTTTTTTTTGCTTTTTGCGACACACAGTCAATCGCATCACAGGCACCATTTCTTTTGCACACACTGCCAATCGCACTGCGGGCATCTTTTTTTCTTTTTTTCCTTTTTGCCACACACAGCCAATTGCACTGCGGGCATATTCTTTTTTTTCTTTTTGCCACACACAGCAAATCGCACTGCGGGCATCTTTTTTTTCTTTTTGCCACACACAGCCAATCGCACTGCGTGCATGTTTTTTTTTTTCCTTTTTGCCACACACAGCCAATCGCACTGTGGGCATCTTTTTTTTTTCTTTTTGCCGCACACAGCCAATCGGACTGCAGGCATATTTTTTTTGCTTTTTGCCACACACAGTCAATCGCATCACAGACACCCTTTCTTTTCCACACACTGCCAATCGCACTGCGGGCATCTTTTTTTTTTCTTTTTGCCACACACAGCCAATCGCACTGCGGGCATGTTTTTTTTTTTTCCCACACACAGCCAATTGCACTGCGGGCGTCTTTCTTTTTTCTTTTTGCCACACACAGCCAATCGCACTGCGGGCCTCTTTTTTTTTTCTTTTTGCCACACACAGCCAATCGCACTGCGGGCATGTTTTTTTTTTGCCACACACAGCCAATTGCACTGCGGGCGTTTTTCTTTTTTCTTTTTGCCACACACAGCCAATCGCACTGCGGACATGTATTTTTTTTCTTTTTGCCAGACACAGCCAATTGCACTGCGGGCATCCTTTTTTTCTTTGCTTTTTGCCACACACAGCCAATCGCACTGCGGGCATCTTTTTTGTTTTTTCTTTTTGCCACACACAGCCAATCGCACTGCGGGCATGTTTTTTTTCTTTTTGCCACACACAGCCAATCGCACCACAAACATCCTTTTTTTTCCACACACAGCCAATCGCACTGCGGGCATCTTTTTTTTAATTTTTGCCACACACAGCCAATCGCACTGCGGGCATGTTTTTTTTTTCTTTTTGCCACACACAGCCAATCGCACTGCGGGCATATTTATTTTTGGCCACACACAGCCAATCGCACTGCGGGCATCTTTTTTTTTTTTTGCTTTTTGCCACACACAGTCAATCGCATCACAGACACCATTTCTTTTCCACACACTGCCAATCGCAATGCGGGCATCTTTTTTTTTTCCTTTTTGCCACACACAGCCATTCGCACTGCGGGCATCTTTTTTTTCTTTTTGCCACACACAGCCAATCACACCACAGAAATCCTTTTTTTTTCACACACAGCCAATCGCACTGCGGGCATATTTATTTTTTGCTTTTTGCCACACACAGTCAATCGCATCACAAACACCCTTTCTTTTCCACACACTGCCAATCGCACTGCGGGCATCTTTTTTTTATTTTTTTTGCCACACACAGCCAATCGCACTGCGGGCATCTTTTTTTTCTCTTTGCCACACACAGCCAATCGCACCACAGACATTCTTTGTTTCCACACACAGCTAATCGCACTGTGGGCATCATTTTTTCCCCCCACTCACAGCCAATCGCACTGCGGGTATCTTTTTTTTCTTTTTTCCACACACAGCCAATCGCATCACAGACACCCTTTCTTTTCCACACACTGCCAATCGCACTGCGGGCATCTTTTTTTTTTTTTTTTTCCTTTTTGCCACACACAGCCAATCGCACTGCGGGCAGGTTTTTTGTTCTTTTTGCCACACACAGCCAATCGCACCACAGTCATCCTTTTTTTCCACAAACAACCAATCCCACTGCGGGCATCTTTTTTTTCTTTTTGCAACACACAGCGAATTGCACCATAGACACTTTTTTTTTCACACACAGCCAATCGCACTGCGGGCATTTTTTTTTTCTTTTTCCCACACACAGCCAATCGCACTGCGGGTATCTTTTTTTTTTTGCTTTTTGCCACACACAGTCAAACGCATCACAGACACCCTTTCTTTTCCACACACTGCCAATCGCACTGCGGGCATCTTTTTTTTCTCTTTGCCACACACAGCCAATCGCACCACAGACATTCTTTGTTTCCACACACAGCTGATCGCACTGCGGGCATCATTTTTTCCCCCCACACACAGCCAATCGCACTGCCGGTATCTTTTTTTTCTTTTTGCCACACACAGCCAATCGCACCATAGACACCCTTTTTTTTCCACACACAGCCAATTGCAGTGCGGGCATGTTTTTTTTTTTTTTTGCCACACACAGCCAATCGCACTGCGGGCATCTTTTAATTTTTTTCTTTTTGCCACACACAGCCAATCGCACTGCGGGCATCTTTTTTTTTTCTTTTTGCCACCCACAGCCAATCGCACTGCGGGCATGTTTTTTTTTTTTTCTTTTTGCCACACACAGCCAATCGCACTGCGGGCATGTTTTTTTTTTCTTTTTGCCACACACAGCCAATCGCACTGCGGGCATCTTTTTTTTTTCCTTTTTGCCACACACAGCCAATCGCACTGCGGGCAGGTTTTTTGTTCTTTTTGCCACACACAGCCAATCGCACCACAGTCATCCTTTTTTTCCCCACAAACAGCCAATCGCACTGCGGGCATATTTATTTTTTGCTTTTTGCCACACACAGCCAATCGCATCACAGACACCCTTTCTTTTCCACACACTGCCAATCGCACTGCGGGCATCTTTTTTTTTATTTTTTTTGCCACACACAGCCAATCGCACTGCGGGCATCTTTTTTTTCTCTTTGCCACACACAGCCAATCGCACCACAGACATTCTTTGTTTCCACACACAGCTAATCGCACTGTGGGCATCATTTTTTTCTCCCACTCACAGCCAATCGCACTGCGGGTATCTTTTTTTTCTTTTTTCCACACACAGCCAATCGCATCACAGACACCCTTTCTTTTCCACACACTGCCAATCGCACTGCGGGCATCTTTTATTTTTATTTTTTCCTTTTTGCCACACACAGCCAATCGCACTGCGGGCAAGTTTTTTTATTCTTTTTGCCACACACAGCGAATCGCACCATAGACCCTTTTTTTTTCACACACAGCCAATCGCACTGCGGGCATTTTTTTTTTCTTTTTGCCACACACAGCCAATCGCACTGCGGGTATCTTTTTTTTTTTTGCTTTTTGCCACACACAGTCAAACGCATCACAGACACCCTTTCTTTTCCACACACTGCCAATCGCACTGCGGGCATCTTTTTTTTCTCTTTGCCACACACAGCCAATCGCACCACAGACAATCTTTGTTTCCACACACTGCTAATCGCACTGCGGGCATCATTTTTTCCCCCCACACACAGCCAATCGCACTGCCGGTATCTTTTTTTTCTTTTTGCCACACACAGCCAATCGCACCATAGACACACTTTTTTTTCCACACACAGCCAATTGCAGTGCGGGCATCTTTTTTTTCTTCGTTTTGCCACACACAGCCAATCGCACTGCGGGCATCTTTTTTTTCTTCGTTTTGCCACACACAGCCAATCGCACTGTGGGCATCTTTATTTTCTTTTCGCCACACACAGCCAATCTCACCATAGACAAACTTTTTTTGCCACACACAGCCAATCGCACTGCGGGCATGTTTTTTTTTTCTTTTTGCCACACACAGCCAATCGCACTGCGGGCATGTTTTTTTTTTTCTTTTTGCCACACACAGCCAATCGCACTGCGGGCATCTTTTTTTTTCTTTTTGCCACCCACAGCCAATCGCACTGCGGGCATGTTTTTTTTTTTTCCTTTTTGCCACACACAGCCAATCGCACTGTGGGCATCTTATTTTTTTTTGCTTTTTGCCACACACAGCCAATCGCATCACAGACACCCTTTCTTTTCCACACACTGCCAATCGCACTGCGGGCATCTTTTTTTTTTTCCTTTTTGCCACACACAGCCAATCGCACTGCGGGCATCTTTTTTTTTTTTCTTTTTGCCACACACAGCCAATCGCACCATAGACACCCTTTCTTTTGCCACACACAACCAATCGCACTGCGGGCGTCTTTCTTTTTTCTTTTTGCCACACACAGCCAATCGCACTGTGGGCATGTATTTTTTTTCTTTTTGCCAGACACAGCCAATTGCACTGCGGGCATCCTTTTTTTCTTTGCTTTTTGCCACACACAGCCAATCGCACTGCGGGCATCTTTTTTGTTTTTTCTTTTTGCCACACACAGCCAATCGCACTGCGGGCATGTTTTTTTTCTTTTTGCCACACACAGCCAATCGCACCACAGACATCCTTTTTTTTCCACACACAGCCAATCGCACTGCGGGCATCTTTTTTTTTATTTTTGCCACACACAGCCAATCGCACTGCGGGCATGTTTTTTTTTTCTTTTTGCCACACACAGCCAATCGCACTGCGGGCATATTTATTTTTTGCCACACACAGCCAATCGCACTGCGGGCATCTTTTTTTTTTTTGCTTTTTGCCACACACAGTCAATCGCATCACAGACACAATTTCTTTTCCACACACTGGCAATCGCAATGCGGGCATCTTTTTTTTTTCCTTTTTGCCACACACAGCCAATCGCACTGCGGGCATCTTTTTTGTTTTTTCTTTTTGCCACACACAGCCAATCGCACTGCGGGCATGTTTTTTTTCTTTTTGCCACACACAGTCAATCACACCACAGACATCCTTTTTTTTCCACACACAGCCAATCGCACTGCGGGCATCTTTTTTTTTCTTTTTGCCACACACAGCCAATCGCACTGCGGGCATATTTATTTTTTGCCACACACAGCCAATCGCACTGCGGGCTTTTTTTTTTTTTGCTTTTCGCCACACACAGTCAATCGCATCACAGACACCACTTCTTTTCCACACACTGCCAATCGCACTGCGGGCATCTTTTTTTCTTTTTTTCCTTTTTGCCACACACAGCCAATCGCACTGCGTGCATGTTTTTTTTTTCCTTTTTGCCACACACAGCCAATCGCACTGCGGGCATCTTTTTTTTTTTTGCTTTTTGCCACACACATAGTCAATCGCATCACAGACAGCATTTCTTTTCCACACAACGCCAATCGCACTGCGGGCATCTTTTTTTCTTTTTTTCCTTTTTGCCACACACAGCCAATCACACTGCGGGCATGTTTTTTTTTTCTTTTTGCCACACACAGCCAATCGCACTGCGGGCATCTTTTTTTTGTTTGCTTTTTGCCACACACAGTCAATCGCATCACAGACACCATTTCTTTTCCACACACTGCCAATCGCACTGCGGGCATCTGTTTTTCTTTTTTTCCTTTTTGCCACACACAGCCAATCGCACTGCTGGCATCTTTTTTTTCTTTTTGCCACACAGCCAATCGCACTGTGGGCATCTTTTTTTTTTTCCTTTTTGCCACACACAGCCAATCACATCACAGACACCCTTTCTTTTCCACACACTGCCAATCGCACTGCGGGCATCTTTTTTTTTTCCTTTTTGCCACACACAGCCAATCGCACTGCGGGCAGGTTTTTTGTTCTTTTTGCCACACACAGCCAATCGCACCACAGTCATCCTTTTTTTCCTCACAAACAGCCAATCGCACTGCGGGCATCTTTTTTTTCTTTTTGCCACACACAGCCAATCGCACCATAGACACTTTTTTTTTCACACACAGCCACTCACACTGCGGGCATTTTTTTTTTCTTTTTGCCACACACAGCCAATCGCACTGCTGGCATCTTTTTTTTCTTTTTGCCACACAGCCAATCGCACTGTGGGCATCTTTTTTTTTTTCCTTTTTGCCACACACAGCCAATCGCATCACAGACACCCTTTCTTTTCCACACACTGCCAATCGCACTGCGGGCATCTTTTTTTTTTCCTTTTTGCCACACACAGCCAATCGCACTGCGGGCAGGTTTTTTGTTCTTTTTGCCACACACAGCCAATCGCACCACAGTCATCCTTTTTTTCCTCACAAACAGCCAATCGCACTGCGGGCATCTTTTTTTTCTTTTTGCCACACACAGCGAATCGCACCATAGACCCTTTTTTTTTCACACACAGCCAATCGCACTGCGGGCCTTGATTTTATTTTATTTTCGCCACACACAGCCAATTGCACTGCGGGCATCTTTTAAGATCTATTTCATGGAAAAACGTCTTCCAAATTATATATATTTTTAGGGTTCCGGCAGAGGAGCGTTTTTTTCCTGCATCCATAGATGCAAAAAAAAAAACGGGTCTATTAGAACAAATGCTTTCCAATGAATGTGGTCACATGTCTGTTTTTTACTAGTGAACAATTCGCCCCTGCAAAAAAAATAGGACAGCGTTTTTTTGATTCGCACAAAAATGACGTTTTCGTGCAAATGGATGCAACTTTGACAATATGAAATCTTAGTCAAAGCCCTTAAATGAACCCTAGATGCAGAAAAAAAATTAAAAATATATATATTATAGCTGTGATTGGTCAAAGCGCTCAACCAATCAGGAAGAGCTGTGGCAGAGGAATTCTTCAGCCTATATATGTATATATTATTTTTTTTTCCTTAAAGAGAAACCATGGCTGATTTTAAGGGGAGGGCTTATATTTAAAACCCTTCTCTGAAAATCACTGCAGGGGTTGCCGGCATCCTATCGTGTTCCATTGAAAGCAATGCTGCACGGACCTGCATTCACGCGTGTTTGTGCATGTACGTGGGTGCGTGGTTTTGTGAGCACCTGTGTATGGCACACGCACACACTCGTCTGAATGCGCCCTTATAAAGCAAAAAATACGGTATATACAGTTAGTTATATAGTCTTTTAAATGTACATTTTCTTTTGCCCTATAGCTGCCATACAGGGACTAACATTATGCCAAGACTCATTTTATTTGATAGTCTCTATTGCCATTATCGCTACTATTGGTTTTATTACTATGAGGGCTCTTTCACACGGCCGTTGGTGTTTTGACGTGTGCCCACCGGCGCCATAAAGACGTGTGAACGGGCACAGAAATCTAACGTTTGTGCGCCCGTTCAGACGGCCTGAGCCCAGTGCATATACGCCGAAGCTGCAATGCCGTTGGGCAGGGGAAGACAGTTTAGCTCTGCTAAGCTGTTCTCCCCCTTCCCCTCACCGACTCTCTGCAAAGGGAGGAGGCGGGACGGGGCAGGAGCTAGTGTGCCAAGCTCCCGCCCCCTCTCCGTCCCTTGTTGGCCGCCAGCAATAGGAGGGGTGGTGCTTAGCTCCGTCCCCGCCCCGCTCCCTCCCATTGCAAACAACTGGCGAGGGGCAAAGAGGAGGAGAGAAGGGGGAGAGAGTTCAGCAGTCACGCTGCTAAACTCCCTCCCACCTCCCCTCTCCGGCAGCTGTCATTGGCTCCCATAGGAATCTATGGCAGTGGCTATATTCTGGCCGGGAAAGATAGTTCCAGGACTATCTTTCCTGCGTGGCGTAAAAGCGCCTGGTATATCACACTACCAACTACTGTCCACGTCACCTTTTACTCCACTGTGACTCTACACCATATATGAATGTGTTGTATCGTGTAACCCCAGCAAGTACTGAGGAAGACGTTCCCAAACCCCCAGACGCGGATACAAGCTGGTTTTAAATGAAAAAAAACTGAGTTTTTTTGACAAAACACCCGAGATCAAGCAGTCCCACTTCCATTTTTATCCCATTTCCTCTTCCCCGGGGGCGCTCCATCCATTTTTCTTTCCCTCCTCCACACTATTGTCACTATAGGGGGATGTCTCCCCTTTAAGGGCTCATGTCCACGGGTATATATATAAAATACTCCGGGTCTCCCGCAGTGTTGTACACATATATAGCCAATACACTCCTCCGGCAGAGACCGTTTATGGGCTGTGCATGGCACTGCGCATGCCTGGGAATCTGTCGTCACGCACATGCGCAGTCTGATTTTCTCTTTTTAATTCCCCGCTCTGAACAGCGCAGGGATGCGTATGGAAACACTGCCTGTATCAATGTATTGTGTATGGACAGCGTATTGATACACAGCCCAAACAAGGGCTGCATATGACACACAGAGAGATAGTGCATGCTGCAATTTATTTCTCTTGCGTATCGATAGGCAGTGCCCACACACAGGTGGGTATGGAGCAATGGAAGCCCATATACTTTCATTGCCTCCATTCTCTGCATATCACTCATGCGTGCAATGCATGCGGAATTCGTGGTGGGAAAACGCCCGTGGACATGAGCCCGAACTGGGGCTCATATGGACGCTTCAGCTATAGTGGGAAAGTGTGAAATAGAAAAGAGGCAATATAAATGACCCCCCAGGAGGTGTTTGATGTAAAAATAAATAAATACAGAATTAAATATATATTAAATAAAACCACTCAACACCGACGCCAGCCAAAATCAGCGCTATTTGCGCCCTGTAATCTAAAACTATACAAATTATATATCTATACAGCGAAACCGAAATGAGGAACCCATTCCCTACTTTATTTTAGTGTAAATATTCTAATTTTACAAATAAACAACTATTATTAAAAAAAAAACATTTTTTAGCTTATTACTAGATATTTAAAATAAATAAATAAAAAATAAATAAAAAATGGCCCTATATGTCATAGAAAGAAAAATGCTGCAAAAATCATTTTGGGAACAAAAGAAAACAAACAAAAAATAGGGGAGTAAAATCACCATACGGGTAAAATCCCCAAAAAGTGGTCCTTTAGGGGTTTTAAAAAAATGATTTTTGCTGCAGTTTACCAGCAAAGCGCATCAAAAAGACACACAAAAAAATGTGACTGCAGTATAAAGGAAGGACTTGTCTATTAGATGTTCTCTAGCGAGCGGCTGAGAATACAATCCCCTCATATAAAAGGGTTCCCCATGATATCTAACAATCACCAGCTCAGTATATAAACATGGAAACCCAGAGAGATGTGACACTTATCTGTGAGCGGCCAGAAGCTCCTCCGGACAGGGATGATGAAGGCTGCTAACAGCGAGCAGCAGCGGTTAAATCCACGTAACGTCCACCTGCAGCGTCCAGAAGCTCTTCCCAGACAGGGATGATGTAGGCTGCTAACAGCAAGCAGCAGCGGTTATATCCATGTAACGTCCACCTAGAGCGTCCAGAAGCTCCTCTCGGACAGAGATGATGTAGGCTGCTAACAGCAAGCAGCAGCGGTTATATCCACGTGACGTCTATCTAGAGCGTCCAGAAACTCCTCTCAGTCAGAGATGATGTAGGCTGATAACAGCGAACAGCAGCGGTTATATCCACGTAACGTCCACCTAAAGCGTCCAGAAGCTCCTCTCAGACAGGGATGATGAAGGCTGCCAACAGTGAACAGCAGCGGTTACATCCACGTAACGTCCATCTGGAGCGCCCAGAAGCTCCTCCCGGACAGGGATGATGTAGGCTGATAACAGCGAACAGCAGCGGTTATATCCACGTAACGTCCACCTGGAGCGCCCAGAAGCTCCTCCCGTACAGAGATGATGTAGGCTGCTAACAGCGAGCAGCAGCGGGTATATCCACGTAACGTCCACCTGCAGCGTCCAGAAGCTCCTCTCGGACAGAGATGATGTAGGCTGCTAACAGCAAGCAGCAGCGGTTACATCCACGTAACGTCCACCTGGAGCGCCCAGAAGCTCCTCTCGGACAGTGATGATGTAGGCTGCTAACAGCAAGCAGCAGCGGTTACATCCACGTAACGTCCACCTGGAGCGCCCAGAAGCTCCTCTCGGACAGGGATGATGTACGCAGCCAACGGTTGAGGAGAAGTTATGGGGTGTAGCAGAGGCAGCAGAGCTCCGGTGACTGTTGTAGTGCCGCTGCTGCAGGAACTGCCTGTGCGGACGGGTTCTATCTGCTTCTAGAACTGCAGACCGCTCTGACCTCACAAGATTCCATTGAAACCCCTGTGACCTCACTCGACCGCACATACACACACCCTCACAGGTGGGCAGGACCGGCCACAGGCCTCTCTAACCAGGGATCTTCTAGACACATTTTAGGCTCATTTCTCACATATTGCGTAAATCCACACTGGAATTCAGCAGAATAATCCACAACAAATTCTGAGGATTTTGGCGCAGATTTCACTCATATTAAAATGAATAAAATCCGCCTTGAAATATCCACAACCTGCAGAGCATGCTGGGAAGGTGAAAATCTGCAGCGAGACTCCAATCCACGGCAGATTGTTTTCTGCTGTGAGTGAAATCCCCATTCACCGGTATTTGACTCTAATTGGAATTTCGGTGCTAAATCAGCAAGCAAACCGGACTATGACTCTTTCACCAATATTTGGCTATATGTTCTGATGAAGCGCCCCATATTTAGACCAGCGTTACGCAGCTTATGCCGCCATACTGCAATGTGTGAGCCGTGTTTGTTGCTACTTGGGGAGGGCTCTGTAATACGATTTCTGTCAAAAACCTAAAAAATACGACAATGCGGGATTTTCACCATCACAAGATCAGATCTGCATGACATTGCAGGTACAGATTCAGTGTAATGCGTTCCTGTAGGCGAATGATGCACGGAATATCGCAGTGCAATCTAGCATAAACCTGTGATAATCACTCACATTAACACCCTGCAGAGACCTGAACTTAATAAAAACGGCTAGTGCAATAGAATTGCGAGGGTTAAACATCATATATCTTGTAAGATAAGAGGAGAAGCCGTCACATTACTGTTCCCCTGCCCCCAGATACCGGCGCTACCAGGGTCCTCCACTGCTCTCCTGCCCCTAGATACCGGCACTACCAGGGTCCTCCACCTCTCTCCTGCCCCCAGATACCGGCACTACCAGGGTCCTCCACCGCTCTCCTGCTCCCTGATGCCAGCACTACCAGGGTCCTCCACCGCTCTCCTGCCCCCAGATACCGTCACTACCAGGGTCCTTCACCGCTCTCCTGCCCCCAGATACCGGCACTACCAGGGTCCTCCACCGCTCTCCTGACCCCAGATACTGGCGCTACCAAGGTCCTCCACCGCTCTCCTGCCCCTTGATGCCAGCACTACCAGGGTCCTCCACCGCTCTCCTGCCCCCTGATGCCAGCACTACCAGGGTCCTCCACCGCTCTCCTGCCCCCTGATGCCAGCACTACCAGGGTCCTCCACCGCTATCCTGCCCCCAGATACAGGCACTACCAGGGTCCTCCACTGCTCTCCTGCCCCCTGATGCCGGCACTACCAAGACCCTTCACCACTCTCCTGCCCCCTGATGCTGGCTATACCACCCTTCTCTCGCCTTCATTTATCAAAGCTGTCTGAAAAAAAAATTTGGCCTTGTTGCCCGTAGCAACCAATCACAGCACAGCTCTGATTTCTGAAACGGCTCTAGTTACATGACAGCTGCGCTCTGATTGGTTGCTATGGGCAACAAGGCAGGTTTGTCTTCTAGATAGATTAGATTAATGAGCCCGTCTGTTCTTTCTGTCCCAGCGCTGACATGTCCGCACCACATACAATGCGGTGACCTGCAGTAACGCCAAACCTGCAGGATGCTGCGATTACAAAAATAGCCACCGACCCAAGAAACGCACGACTAAAGGAGAAAACCCCCACAAAGGATCCCTGTAGTGTTTATGGAGCTCCACACTTCACTGTTGATCTGCTAAAATCCGGCCGCAGGGTTTATGGAAAAAAATAATCCAGAAAAACGTCCCTAAAAATACGTCACTATAAATGCGCGGGAGTAAAAGCATCCGTAAAGTGTATTCACGTGTCGCAGTCAAGGTGCGGCTGAGAACCACATCAAAGACCGCGTGTACTTTTACCTGTAAAAACCATGTGACCAAAAAACACATCTCACATCTGCGGCAAAACTGGCGGGGTTCTCAGATTTGGTGTGAATATACCCTTACGCACCACGCTCTGCACCGCGTGCTTTACACTGTATTTACACAGGCCAGTGCGATATAGGTGAGAGAAAATCGTATATATATATATTATATATATATTATATATATATATATATATATATATATATATCACAGTTGTAAACCTGCGTTTTTCAGGTTTCTGCGAAACGTTCCCATGTTCAAAATGCGCTATTCGCATCACTGTAGGTGCGTTTTTAAACGTGAAAAATAATAAAAAAGAAAGAATGAGCAGTTCTTGCAGTGGAATTGCCTCAAAACAGGACATGCTGCGTTATTTTGCACTTGCACTTGTGTGCGCCGTGAGGTCACAACCGCTGCATGAACAACGAGTAACGTGAATATTCCCACAAAGAGACAGTTCATCTGTGCATGCGCCAGCTGAAGACCTCGCGGCGCACATGTGAGACTTGGCAGCGCTACATGGATGACGCCTACTGCGTCATCCACGGCTAAGGAGTTGGGAGGGGTGGACTTTGGAGCCGAATAAGCTGCTAGTAGATGGTCCAGCCCGCTCAGCTGATCGCTCTGCCTATTTTGGCCATAAAGGCGTGAAGATTTTTGGGGTATTTTCATCTCCAATTTTCAAAAGACATAACTTTTTTATTTTTCTGTTGACTTGGCGTTATTTTGGTAGGCAAAATGAACAAAATGAGCATTTTGCCTCTGCATCTTTTAGGGTTTATATTTACGGTTTTTGCAAGATGAATAGTGCGTACAGGCTGGATCTTCTTTCTTCAGCACTGCGGATGTGTCTGGGCTTTTTTTTTCTCCTTCAAATCTCCTGCTTTCCTGTGGATTTGTAGCACCTCCACAGTGACAGCTGCAGGTGTGCTGTGGTGAGGGTGGATTCCATTGATTTCAATAGAACCCGTCGCTGTTGGACCCGCTGGAAATTGAAGCATGCTGCGATTCCTTCCTATGCGTGCATCTCGCACACTGGAAAAAAAATCATATCCGCATGCTTTTACTTGCCATGCGGATGGTAATACATCCCTATGGGTGGCAAGACGCGCAGATCTCCTGTGCAGGAGACACGCACGGATTTTATAATTAAAATCCGCACCTGGACATCGGGTCTTCACAAAGGAGCTGGCTGGTTAAAACATAGTTATGTTTCATATAAAATAACTACTTTTATAGTAATGGGATTTGTCTGGTTTTTTTAACCATAAACTCTGTGGAACTGTACAGGGAAAGCTCTGTGCCCTATAGCAAGTACAAAATCATAGTAAGGTAAGTTCTGCCACCTAGAGGCAAAACATAGAAATGGCAGGGACAATGATAAATATAAGGTTCTGCACATGGGCAGGGAAATACATGTCACCATTACACACTAAATGGGAAACCACTGGGTAACACTGACATGGAAAAGGACTTGGAGGTTTTAGTTAACTGTAAACTTAACTGAAGTAACCAGTGTCAGGCAGCTGCTGCCAAGGCAAATAGGATCATCAGATGCATTAAAAGAGGTCTAGGGGCACTCAGGAAGGACGTATCAGAGCCTGAGCGGGTACAAAGGCGGGCAACTGAAGTAATAAACGTAATGGGCGGACTACAATACCCAGGGAGGTTATCAAAATTGGGATTATTTAGTTTAGAAAAAAGACAGCTGAGGGGCGACCGAATAACTATGTATAAATATATCAGGGGACAATACAGAGATCTCTCCCATCGTCTGTTTATACCCAGGACTGTGACTGTAACAAGGGGGCACCCTCTACATCTAGAGTAAAGAAGGTTTCTACACCGATATAGAAGGGGGTTCTTTACTGTAAGAGCAGTGAGACTATGGAACTCTCAGCCTGAGGACGTGGTGATGGCAAAGTTGGTAAAAGAATATAAGAGGGGCCTGGACGCCTTTCTTGAGCGATACAATCTTACATGTTATATCACTGATTACTACAGAAGGTTTGGTGATCCGGGGATTATTCTAATCGCCAGATTGGAGTCATGGAGGATTTTTTTTCCCCTGTGATATCGCTGCGCTTTTTTCAATGGGAACGCAGCGATATTGCAGCATGAAAAAAACGCTAGTGGGTAAAAGCCCTAAGGCCTCCTGTCCACGGGCAATTCTGCATTGCGTTATCCGCGGCGATAATCCACATGCAGGTAACACAATGAACGCTTGCCATAGGACAACTATGGAAAGCGCAGCCCGATGTACACAAATGGAAATCCGCCACAATTTTCCGCTCAAGTATAAAATTTGCGGCATGTCACGATATTTTCCTCGATGAACCTATCATAATGATAGGATAATTGCGGTGACTTTAGTGTCCTTCCACGACAGAAATCTGCTTGCCCGCGGGCGTAAAACCGCAACACCCATGAACAGGCAGCCTTAGTGCTCCCCCCTCTGCCATAGGGGAGGAGGGGGAAGCAATAAAAGGTCTTCGCGATCAGCCTATATTAATGATAGGCTCACCACGAAGAGTCGCTGCATGCAGCAATTTTAATCACACGAGCGGAAAATCGCTTTCATTTTCTGCTTGTGTGCAGTAGGCTACGCTTTCCATAGTAATCCTGGCATGCGAGTTCCGTGTGCGATTTATTGCCACGAATCTCGCAATGACACCTCGCCCATGGACATCCAGCCTCATTGAGGAAAATTGGCTTCTACCTCACTGTTTGTTTGTTTATTTGCCTTCCTTTGGATCAACATTTGGGAGTAATAGGCTCACCTGGATGGATGTGTCTTTTTTCAGCATGAGAGTGCATTCACATGAGCTTGTACATACATAGGTGCACACAAAACCGCGCACCCATGTACATGCACAAACATGCATGAATGCAGGTCTGTGTCCATTGCCCTCAATGGGGCCACGGCTGCTGTTGGCGGCCCCATTGCAATCACAGAAAATGGCCGTTAATTACTGACTGAGGAGTGCATATAGATGCATCCTCTCACCATGCAGGTAGCTGACTACCAAATGGAGGAGCCAATAACACCTGTGCAGGACCCCCCTCACTATCAAGAGGCAGTGTGAGTGGTTGTTTTATCGGTCTCCTGCACAGGTGTTATTGGCTCCTCCATTTGGTGGTCAGCTACCTGCATGGTGAGAGGATGCATCTATATGCACTCCTTACTCAGTAAGTAACGGCCATTTTCTGTGATTGTTTTTAATTCTTGATTTCCCCTTCTGTGATGCATTTATATTAGTGTAGGGACCCACTACAACGCAAGGAACCGTGAAGTGGCTAGTGGGCTCATGTATCTTGGCCAACATCCAACCAATGCCTTGCATTTATTATCTATCATTCACATACAGTGTGGCATTAAGACTCCAGGTTGGCGGAATCTGCTCATTCACCTACTCCTGGAACCCCCGTAAAAAATCCTCATGACACTTCTACAGTTGTATATAATTCCTCTCATAAGGAACATTCATACATTATCTCTATAGCTGTTTTAGGTACTGGGTTGGAGCATTAGGTGTAGCAGCCGCAGATGTGGAAAGAGTAGTTGGGGACGAGCCAGGAGTCCGCAATAGGAGGTCTTATGGGCAGAACAAATGGAGTAGATGGGTCGTGTTGTCAAGAGGGAAGCCAGGGGTCGGTATCAGAAGGTCTCAGTGTTGAGTTAGAAATGGAGAAAGTGGGTCACGTTGTCGGAAGGGAAGCCAGGGGTCTTATCAGAAGGTCTTCGTTGAATAGCAGAGAAGCAGGCAGTAGTAGAGCTTGATCAATGGCTGCTGAGGCACAATATTCACGCAAAGGAGGCGGGAACATGGCCTGGTTTATATAAGAGGCTTAATCAGAAACAGAAGCATGGCCATTTTTATATAGGAGGCCTAATCAGGAACATGGTGGGGACAAGACAGGGAAACAGAGAAGCATGGCTAGGTTTCAGCAGAGGAGCTGTCCAAGACCTGGACAGAGCTGCCGACTGGAGCGCAGCAATATTCTTGAGGTGCAAGCGAACTGTTCAGGCCAGAGATTGGATGTAGGGGTAAAGGAGGGATTGGAGTCGAATGGGCCTGTGGTGCCTCACACTGAGATGGAGATGTCAGGATGAGGTCGGTTAGTAGGGGGCGGAAACAGGAGAAGGTCAGTTTTTGGGAGGTTCAGTTTAAGGTAGAGAGTGGACATAGGGTTAGAGACCACGTACATCCGGTTGCATACTGAAGAAACGGTGCTGTAATGTCATGAGAGGAGGTGTATAGCTGGGTGTCGTCGGTGTAGAGATGGTACTGACAGCCAAATCTCCTGATGGTCTGTCCTGATGGTAGTGGCTGTGTTAATGGAAAAAAGGAGGGGGCAGAGGACTGAGCCCTGGGGGACCCCAAAGCAAGGGAGGAGGATCAGTAGGGAATAGTTGCCCCTCGATTTAGCCGTTAGGAGGTTGTTTGACACTTTAGTCAGAGCAGTTTCTGTCGAGTGTAGAGGATAGAAGCTGGACTGTAGGAGGTCAAGAGGAGAGTTTTCTGATAGATAGCTTTTAAGGCGGGAGTAAATTAGGCTTTCTAATAATTTGGAGATGAAGGGGAGATTTGAGAAGAGTCGGTAGTTGGCAGCATCGGTCGAGTCAAGAGTCGATTTCTTTAGCAGTTGGGATATGATAGCCTATTTGAATTAGGAGGGGGAGATGCCAGAGTTTTGGGTGTGAACGGTCTGAAGGTCCTGTACATATGGTAGGCTGGTGGGTCTGATGAGATTCTAGGCAGCTTGACAGGCAAAGAGAGGAGGTTATGGTCCGAGAGCGGGATAGGGGAGTTAGTGAAGTGGCAAGCAGAGCAGAGACGGACAAAGACTAGATCAAGAGTATTGCCATCTCTGTGAGTGGGAGAGGCTGTGAGTTGTGAGAGACCAAGGAAGGAGGTCTACATTTGCTGTAATTGAGCCTCTAGAACATGCAAACTCGTAGACTGTCGAAGTTGGCATCCCAGATGGTCCAATACATGTTCTATTGGCGATAAATCTGGCAACTGGGCAGCCATGGAAGTGTGACAGTGTTGTAGAGACATTCCTAGAAACCCTTGTTGTGGGCGGCCAACTATTATCCTGTTGGAGGCCGCCATGAGAGACAACACATGTGCCTGCAGGATGTGCTGAACATATCACTGAGCTGCCATTGTCCCTCGTACCACCACTAGCGGTAGCCGACTGTCATGCAATGGCCCCCAGATCATCACACCAGCAGTGTGAGCAGTGTACCGCTCCACAGCAAAGGCAGGATTGCAGTGTTCCCCCTCAGGTCTCCAAACACGAACACAGCCGCCATCAATGCCCAAACTAAACCTGGATTAATCGCTGAAGACAACTGGAATCCACTTTGTAGCATCCAGTTTAATCGTGCATAACACCACTACAAATGGTGATGGTGGGTGTCAAAGGCAGTACACATCATGTGTGCCATGAGACCAAAGGTCCTTTAGCCAAACACCTGGAAATGGATACAACAGATGCAGGGGTCTAACGATGGTGTCACCTGTTTCTGGATGGCGGACAACGAAACACTTTGAACTGCTCATACTTGTCGAACGATCATATGATGTTGTCTACTGGTGGTCTGTCGAGGGGGTCCTGAGCCCAGTCCCCTTGTGTGCCCTTACACATCCACTGGTCCCAACACCTCCTAACAGTCTGGTCAGAACGGTCCAGGTGTCGGCAATTCCTTAATATGACCATCCAGCTTCTTACATCCCAAGAAAAACCTTCTGTGTGTCTTAGAGGCGTCTAGTGGTCAACAAGCTCTACACAAGCAGAAGAAGAGGTCACTGCACACAAGTAATCACTGCTAAAAGGGATGAAGCTGATTTTTAATCTGCATGAATTATTTTAGCTCCTGTTGTTCTAGCGTATGAAGCGGGGTTTTAAAAAAAAACAAGAAAAACCCCAACATAGTCTGACTCTTCGAACTTCGCGCCAGTGTGTGTGAGCGTGAAAAGACGGGTCCTGCCGTAACTCTTCTTGCACACAACATGCGAGCGTCCCGGTAGTGGAAACTAAACCAGTGATCAGTGGTTTCGTATCGTCCCATCATGCGGCCACATAACGGCCCGTGTGTTGAGGCCCTTACCAAGGATATTCATCGGGGATCTTACAAGATGCTATATAATACAAACCTGCAGCAAGACAGTGTTACATGAGACTGGATTTATCACCAAATCACAGCAAAATCATGGAGATTCTGATCCTGCCCTTATACTTTGTATTAATAGTCAGCATTATTATAGTATTACTACTGCTGATTCCGGAAGGTCTCAGATGCTCCTCGAATCGCTTCTCTAAGATGTGACAAATGTCTTCTCTAGCAGTATAAGGCTGCTGTCACGCCTGCGTTGGGGTCGCTTCAGGGTTTCCGTCTCTCTGCTCCATTTTTGGAGAAGAGAAACTGAAATAAAACAGAAAACAACGAATCCATTTTTTCCCCATTGATTCCAATGGGGTTTCAATAAAGCAGAAAGGCTTCCGTATGCTTCCATTTCATTAGATTTTCGTTTCTTTGGATGATAAAATAGCGCAGTCTGCAGCGTGATTTTTCTGTTTAAAAAACGTAGGCCTGACAGAATGAAGGCAAACAGAAGCCTTTCTGTTATTTTTCAAACCCCATTGAAATCACTTGGGTAATAAATCATTTTTTCTCTCCCCTAAAAATGGAAACCGTGAACTGACCGTCACGCAGGTGTGAGCGCGGCCTTATTCTGTAATCCCTGTGCCTCGTGTTTTGTATGTGGGATATATGTGTTTGTCAGAACTTCCAAGTCATTTCATGTTTTAGAATCTCAAACATTTTGATCTTAATTAGAGATGAGTGAACCTACTCGTTTTGAGTAATTACTCGATCGAGCACCGCGATTTTCAAGTACTTCCGTACTTGGGTGAAAAGATTCGGGGGGCGCCGGGGGGCGGGGGGAGGCGTGGCGGAGCGGGGGATAGCAGCAGGGAACAGGGGGAGCCCTCTCTCTCTCCCTCTCCCCCCCACTCCCCGCTGCAACCCCCCACTCACACACGGCGCCTGCCGAATCTTTTCGCCCGAGTACGGAAGTACTCGAAAATCGCGGCGCTCGGGCGAAAAAAGGACGTGGCCGAGTACGCTCGCTCATCTCTAATCTTAATGTAACACATACAACAACAGTAGTTTCAGGCTTCCCTCACACAGGCGTTGTGGTAAGCGCTACGATTTAAATTGCGGGGCTTTGCAGCATTTTACTTTAGTTTTGATGAGGAACGCGAAACGCTCAAAAATAGAACAAACCCCGCTGGAAAATCACAGTGCTAAAAGTCAGTGCAATCGAGCGGCTGTCTGAGCGGTCTAATCGAAAACAATGGGAGCGCTATACTGCGATGCTGAAAACGCCGCTCTAGTCGTGGTAAAAAATGTCTCTATGAGGGAGACCGTAGGCAGGTGTGAAAAATGCTGCAAAGTGAGAATGCTTTCAGAAAGAGAAGAAGTGTTCTCAGTTTCATCAAAAACCAAAATGCAAAGTGAGTGAAGAGAGGAATCTAAATCAGTATTTGGTGTGACCGCCCTTTACCTTCACAACAGCATCAGCTCTTCTAGGAATGCTTGCACACAGTTTTTGAAAGAGCTCGGCAGGGAGGTTGTTCCAGACATCTTGGAGAGCTAAGTACAGATCTTCTGTGGATGTCGGCTTGTGAAACCATTGGTCACGTTTTGCGGGCGTGATTTTAATCGCTTAGTAAGGTTGGACTTGATGGATATTTGTCTGTTTTCAACCTGCATAAACCAAGTAGCTGAAGAGTTTGTGCCTGCTGCTGACGTCTCCTGATGCCCCCCACCGATGACGGTTGTCCCACCAGACCCCTTGTTCCCCGTCTTCCAGTAGTCAGGCCATATTCAGCGTCAGAAACATCCAACACGGACTTCAATGGAAATCCATGGCATAAATCTGCATGTTAACGGTAGATCTCTGACATGGATCTGGATTAGAGCTGCCGTAGGTAAGCACACCAACTACTTGCATTCAGTCTGTATGTGGATACACCGCTGCGGAATCCACAACAACAAGGGACATGTCACTTCTCTTCTTTCCATGAAGCCTTTGGGCCATGTGCTGTCTGTGGTAAATCCCGGGCAGCACATGACCCCATTATAGCCTATGGGTCTATGCAGATTAACGAGGACCGCTAACTCATCGCATGCTCTATTCCTGTCCGTATCACGCTGATGCATGGCTATGTGCTATATCCAAGTGAGTCCGACAGCACATGGACAAGTCTCCGCGTGTTGTCCGATGCAAGTTAAACCCCAATCACTCGGGCGCAACTTGTACACACGGTAGGTGTGCACACAGACTAATGCAGATTCCACCATGTGAACACGGCCTAATGGATACAAGTAGTAATCTTGTATATACTGTATGCAGCACTAGTTACAGGAGGTCCAACCATGTGAACACGGCCTAATGGGTACAAGTAGTAATGCTGTATATACTCCATGCAGCACTAGTTACAGGAGGTCCAACCATGTGAACACGGCCTAATGGGTACAAGTAGTAATCTTGTATATACTCTATGCAGCACTAGTTACAGGAGGTCCAACCATGTGAACACAGCCTAATGGGTACAAGTAGTAATCTTGTATATACTCTATGCAGCACTAGTTACAGGAGGTCCAACCATGTGAACACAGCCTAATGGGTACAAGTAGTAATCTTGTATATACTGTATGCAGCACTAGTTACAGGAGGTCCAACCATGTGAACACAGCCTAATGGGTACAAGTAGTAATGCTGTATATACTCCATGCAGCACTAGTTACAGGAGGTCCAACCATGTGAACACAGCCTAATGGGTACAAGTAGTAATCTTATATATACTCTATGCAGCACTAGTTACAGGAGGTCCAACCATGTGAACACGGCCTAATGGGTACAAGTAGTAATCTTGTATATACTGTATGCAGCACTAGTTACAGGAGGTCCAACCATGTGAACACAGCCTAATGGGTACAAGTAGTAATGCTGTATATACTCCATGCAGCACTAGTTACAGGAGGTCCAACCATGTGAACACGGCCTAATGGGTACAAGTAGTAATGCTGTATATACTCCATGCAGCACTAGTTACAGGAGGTCCAACCATGTGAACACGGCCTAATGGGTACAAGTAGTAATGCTGTATATACTGTATGCAGCACTAGTTACAGGAGGTCCAACCATGTGAACACGGCCTAATGGGTACAAGTAGTAATCTATATATATAAAGCTGAAAGCCCTCACTGACTCACTGACTGACTGACTCACTGACTGATTGACTGACTCGCCAAAAGTTCTCCAACTTCCCGATATCGTAGAAACATGAATTTTGGCACGAGCATAGATTATCTCCAAAATAGGAAAAGTAATTGCGTCCCAACTCGATTATTCAATTCTAGCGCAAAAGAATTAGCGTCGAAATTTTACGTACATAATCTAAATCTGTCACTTCCCAATGTCATAGAAACTTAAAATTTGACACGGGCATTGATTATGACATAAATAGGAAAAGCTAATGGGTCCCAACTCGATTATTCAATTCTAGCGCAAAAGAATTGGCTTCAAAATTTTTCGTGCGGAATGTAATTTTTTCACTTTCCGGTGTCATAGACATGGGAAATTTGGCACGAGCATTGATTATGTCATAAACAGGAAAAGCTAATGGGTCCCAACACCATTATTCAATTCTATGCGCAAAAGAATTAGCGTCCAAATTTTACGTAGATAATGAAAATCTCTCACTTCCCAATGTCATAAAAACATGAAATTTGACACAAGCATTGATTGTGTCATAAATATGAGAAGTTAATGGGTCCCAACTCGATTAGTCAATTCTAAGCGCAAAAGAATTAGTGTCCAAATTTTATGTACGTAATCTAATTCTCTCACTTCCTGATGACATTTTATATAAAGGAAACGTCGCATGGTTTCCTCCACGTGGTGTTTCCTGGGTAACGCAGAGAACTATGCAAAATGGTGAACATATGTTTTTCTTCAGTATCTCTAAAGTAACCACGACTTCGTAAGATTTTCCGTGTGAACACCAGATAAACACCAGTACCAAATTAACTCGGGCAAAGCCGGGTATATCAGCTAGTCTTGTATATACTCTATGCAGCACTAGTTACAGGAGGTCCAACCATGTGAACACGGCCTAATGGGTACAAGTAGTAATCTTGTATATACTCTATGCAGCACTAGTTACAGGAGGTCCAACCATGTGAACACGGCCTAATGGGTACAAGTAGTAATCTTGTATATACTCTATGCAGCACTAGTTACAGGAGGTCCAACCATGTGAACACGGCCTAATGGGTACAAGTAGTAATCTTGTATATACTCTATGCAGCACTAGTTACAGGAGGTCCAACCATGTGAACACGGCCTAATGGGTACAAGTAGTAATCTTGTATATACTCTATGCAGCACTAGTTACAGGAGGTCCAACCATGTGAACACGGCCTAATGGGTACAAGTAGTAATCTTGTATATACTCTAAGCAGCACTAGTTACAGAAGGTCATGTGAAAGACCTGTGGATGTGAGGCATTTTCATGTGGCAGCAGCGCCAGCCCCATTGAAAGCAGTGGGAGAACTCTGGGAGATTCTCTGTGACAGCAGCAGCAGGGGATTCCTTCATCCCCGCAGGGAATCGCTTCACCCCAGTCAGGGCTGAAGGGATTTCCCCACCACATCTTAAGGGATTCCCCGAGAGGATGAAGGAATCTCCTGCCGCTGCTGTAATGGAGGATGACCGAGTTCTCCCATTGCTTTCAATAAGCAATGGGCGATATCGCAGCCAGATAGAACATGCTGCGATCTGTTTCTCACATAGCACCGTGCTGCCATGTGGGATAATATCTCTCATGTGTATGAACCTATTAAAATGAATGGGATTCATGTTTGTGCGTCTCGCAACGCAGAAATCTCACCCGATCTTATCAGCCGTGTGAAACTGGCCTTATTCTTTAGTTGCGGGTTTGTAACTAATTGCAACCTCCGTCCCCCGGAGACTGAGCCTAGCTATCGGGTTGTTCAATATAAAGTTGTCTTCAGGTCCTTTTAGACGAGCCGATTATATTATTGTTCGACCGGGCGAATGGCGTCACCGCGGCCTCGTTCACTTGTGCTCTCTGTTTAGACAGGCAGATCCATTGTTGAATCATTCAGTCTGTATAAACGGAACAATAAGTGAAGGAGCCGATGGTGGCGTATATGCCTGCAGAAAATGAATGAAACGCGAATGAATATCGTTTGTCGTCCAGTCGTTGGCTCGCGTTTAGACTGAACGATTTTTATTCACTTTCGCTTGTTTGAACGATAATCGCTCCGCCTGTAGGCACCTTTGGGCCTCATGTCCACGGGGAAAATCAGGCCCGCTACGGATTCTCCATGGAGAATCTGCAGCGGGTCCCTCCTGCCCCGCGGACATGAGCGCTGAAAATCAGAATAAATCAGAATTAACTCACCTCCCACACGCTCCGGATACTTCCTTCGCCGCGGCGTCATCTTCTCTTCCTCACGGCCGGATCTTCTTTTTCGGCCGGCGGATGAACTCGGCACGTCGCCGGCGTGTCGCGCGCATGCGCCGGGCACATCCGCCGAGCCGAAGCAAGAAAGATCCGGCCGTGAGGAATAGAAGACCTTCCCGGTCCGCTCCGGATGGGTAAATTCTTTTAAATTCCTATTTTAGGTCTCCCGCGGATCCGGACGGCTTCCATAGGCTTCAATAGAAGCCCGCGGGAGCCGTCCCCGCGGGAGACCCGCACGAAAATGGAGCATGGTCCAGATTTTTTCATGCTTCATTTTTTTTAAAATCCCTTTTATTGACGATCCCCGGGTATTTATCTACCCGCGGGTGGTCAATGCATCCCTATGGGACGCGGATCCGCGGGCAGGAGAAGAGTTAAAATCCGCTGCGGATTTTAATTCTTCTTTTGCCCGTGGACATGAGCCCTTAGGGAACTGGGCTGTCATTATTCCGACTACCTGGAGAGGGATGCCCTGCCTGGGGGGCTCATACATTTGGCCCCAGCATGGCCGATAGGCTGCAGCCGCCTGAGGGAAGAGAGGGAGACCTTCAGCTGACGCCAGGCCCGGGAGCGATGGCCAACATAATGACCATATTTGCGCATGCTTTTGCGTACCTAAAGCAAAGGTGTAATAGAACGTCAATGTATTTACTCCGATGAGTGCGTTTTGCACGAGGATTTTGCGTACTTGGACAAAAGTAGGAACTGTTGTATTTTCCTGTGGTTTGTGCAGCAAAGTCCCCCAGAGAAGTCTATGGGAGGAGCGCAAATACGCAAGAGGGAGCGTGAAACACTGCGCAAAACACGGGGAATACAACACATCTGGAGCTTATAAAGCTAAATGGTTTTTTAATCCACGGAGGGGTGTGTCGTGTGACCTGGCCCTGCGTTCGCACAAAGTACAGAACTACACGCAAACACGAGCGCAAATATACTTAATTCACTATAATGCGCTGCGGCGAGTGTTTTTCTGCATATGGTCGTGTGAAGAAGCTCTAAGGCCGGGCTCACACGGCCAAAAGTGTAAAGCGCAGCGTGGAGACGGCTGTGACCGTGCATATGGCAGCAAAATCCTACTGCACATGACTGTGTACTCACGCACCCCGCCATGCGCAGCACACCTGTGTCTTTTTATACTCCCCTTAGTGATGATGCGTATACCCCCCGCCCGTATGCATGTAATTGTATATACATACGCGTATATATGCTTGGCAATAGAGAATAATGGGCTCTAACTCACGTATTAATGGTGCTTGTGTATTACGCAGTTCCTTCTGATAAGCGTACAGCAATGTAAGTGATGTTGAGTTACCGCGTATCGCACGGCGTACAGATCCCATGTAATACGCTGTAAACATACGGATGTGTGACTAGCCCTGAGACAGGCTGTGAGGTAACAGCCATCGCAGAACCCTCAGCCACCAGCCATGGCTTCTTCATCTGCCCCAATAGGGCCACCAGCTGCTTCCCTACAGAATGGGGGCCGCTGCCGCAGTGTGTGAACGGCCGTGGGAAGGGGACTGCAGCCGTCTGTCGGGACATGTATTCTGTAGACGGCCCCTGTCGTGACATCCTCCAGGCTGGTGACAGAGCAGAGCCCTCCTCCTCGGCTGCCTCACTCTCCGCCTCAGTGCTACAGTCTCGGACGGAGGACATTACTCCGGTCATGGGAGCCGGGCTGCTGACAGGAGGATGCGGGAAACACGGTAAGCCGGGGGAGACGGGAGGATGAGCTGTGATATATCGTGTATATCCCGACAGACAGACTGCTGTGTGTATATACTGTATGTGTGCATGGGGGTCGGGAGGACATGTCAGCCGTACGGCACGGGGGTAACAAGTTTGTCTAGTCAGCATGCAGCCCGGACTAGTTGTTGTACTTGGTTACCAAGGAGCAGGACTGTCAGCCACAACACAAGGCTGCCTGAGGAGAGGAGGCTGCGGAGGAAAGCCCTGCACGAGGGGGTGTGAGGGCTGGCAGAGAGGGGAGGGGAATATGAGGGCTGGCATTGAGGTGAGGGGAGTATGAGGGCTGGAATGGAGGTGAGAGGGGTATGAGGGCTGGCATGGAGGTGAGGGGGGTATGAGGGCTGCCGTGGAGGTGAGGGGGATATGAGGGCTGGCATGGAGGTGAGGGGGGTGTGAGGGATGGCATGGAGGTGAGGGGGTAGGAGGGCTGGCATGGAAGTGAGGGGGGTATGAGGGCTGGCATGGAGGTGAGGGTGTATGAGGGCTGGCATGGAGGTGAGGGGGGTATGAGGGCTCGCATGGAGGTGAGAGGAGTATGAGGGCTGGCATGGAGGTGAGGGGGTAGGAGGGCTGGCATGGAGTTCAGGTGTGTGTGAGGACTGGCATGGAGATGAGAGGGGTATGAAGGTTGGCATGGAGGTGAGGGGGCTATGAGGGCTGGCATGGAGGTGAGGGGGGTATGAGGGCTGCCGTGGAGGTGAGGGGGATATGAGGGCTGGCATGGAGGTGAGGGGGGTGTGAGGGATGGCATGGAGGTGAGGGGGTAGGAGGGCTGGCATGGAAGTGAGGGGGGTATGAGGGCTGGCATGGGGGTGAGGGTGTATGAGGGCTGGCATGGAGGTGAGGGGGGTATGAGGGCTCGCATGGAGGTGAGAGGAGTATGAGGGCTGGCATGGAGGTGAGGGGGTAGGAGGGCTGGCATGGAGTTCAGGTGTGTGTGAGGACTGGCATGGAGATGAGAGGGGGTATGAAGGCTGGCATGGAGGTGAGGGGGCTATGAGGGCTGGCATGGACGTGAGGGCGATATGAGGGCTGGCATGGAGGTGAGGGGGGTGTGAGGGCTGGCATGGAGCTGAGCGGGTATGATGACTAGCATGGAATTAGATCAACAGTTTAGGGACATGAAGTAATCCTGCCGTATTCCGCCCCTCAGGGTTCTGTAATGTAAGGCTGGGTTCTCACATGCCGGATTCCCAGCGAAAAACTCGCGGTTTGGCTGCAGCGAAAAAACGTGAGATTTCCTCCGGGAAAAGCGCTGCTTCAAAACCCGCGGCACTGTGCCGCAGGTTTTGAAGCGGCCTGGCCGGCGAATCCGCGCCGCAGCACCGGCTTTTGCCGGCTTTGCCGCGACGGATTCACTGTCCCGTGTGGACAAGATTTCTGAGAAATCCGCCCTGTGCGAACCCAGCCTAAGAAAGCCGTTGCGCTGTCCGTGTTTTAATGTCATACGGCCCCTTTATGTATGCTGAGTATATGGCCGGGCTCACACAGTGACATTCATACTCGCTGCGCCCGCCAATCCCCACGCACACGTAATACACGTCCAGATAGAACATGCTGTGGATTTATTCTCTGCACCAGTAATACACGTGTGAAAACCCGCAGATGTGAGCGATCCAATACAAGTCAATGGGCTAACGACATCACGAGCTGCATATAGGAGAAGTGCGCATGCACAATAATAATACACCCGTGTGACACCTGTATGACTTGAAACGCGATAGCGAAGCCCAAGCACTTTTACAACACTGTGGCTATGAATGTTTTGGGGTGAAAGTGAAGAATTCCTATCCTATCCTCTGCCAGGAAGTTAAGTTGACTAAAATACTTCTTTGGTAATTTTTAGAGACATGTTTTCACAATTAATGCTAATCTTACCACTCCATAGTGTTTTTACGTCCTGCCTAAGTGAGCTGTAATTCCCGGGGACGTAAAAACATGCTTCCTCTGGGGATTAAAGCCCTGCAGGCTCTGGACATCGCAGTTCCTGGCTGCCAGCTCCCGGAGGTAACCGACAACCTGGAGCTGTCATGGGGGGGCCGCAGGAAGCCCCCTTCCCACAGTTACACGATCGCCAGTATCGCCCGAATAACCCATGATCATAGTATGAGTAGTCAAAAGCACAGAGCTGTCACCGGAAGCTGCTGTATGTGGTTCCCGGTCACTTCATTGCTGTTATCCAATGGATAACAGCGACCATGTAAAAGTTTAAAAAAGGTGTAAAAGAAAACCTCTCCCATCATGGATTATGTCCGTGAGGGGAGATGAGATTACGATCGGCCCTCGGATTTATATGTGGACCTTACCCTGGCTGTTGCGGACGTGCCTGTCGCCAAAATAGCGGGCGCATGCACAAAAGCCGGGATAATATAAAATCCCCCCGCTCTTGGCTACGAAACGTTGCCGAGAGTCTGGAGATGCCACAGGGGGCCGTGGTCCTTGGTCACATGGTCGCTGCTATCCAATGGATAACGGCGATCACGTAAAAGATTTTTAAAAAGTTTCACCTCCCGTCACGGATCTATACTTGTGACTCGGCTTTTTAAGAGATAAAAAGGTTATGGCGGTGAGAAGACGGCAACAGAAAATACTATATTATTAAAGAAGACATTTTATTATTAAAATTAGTAAAGAAAAAAAAACGTATATATATCTGCTGGCTGTACCGAAAGTGCAGAAGTGGTCATAAATTCTTTATTAATTGATGTAGATTGTTCAACTTGCACATGTAGTTGGAGGGACTCTTCCTCTATACGGGGGCTTCAGAATCTTGATCTTCCTTGCAGGTCAGTAATGGATTCCAAACAGAAACAACGTGCTGTCATAGAGTTCTTGATGAAGGAGGGATGAAGGCTGTCCGACATCCACAAAAGGCTGCAGAATGACACCATTGACAAGAGGAATGTTCACAGGTGGATGAAGAGGTTTACAGAAGGTGAAACCAGCACTGAAGACAAACCACACAGTGGAAGACCATCAGCTGCGACCACTGACACAAATCGTCAGCGAGTGGATGAGTTGATTCACGGCTGGACTAATGGGTTGAGGCCAAACAGTGACCTCCAAGACTGCCAAGTCTGGTAATATTCCCAACTAGTAATAACACGATTATGTGTTACAAGTACAAGTAAATCAATAATTTATCTGTGCACCAAAATGGATCTATTAGCCCCTTCTCCTATAAACAGTATATAAACAGATTAAAATGGAATGTGTAGGCCCTGTAAGAATGGTAGAGGGTGATGGGGAGAAAGCAAATCTGTTAAAAGGTTTATTCCCCAGTGCATTCACACAAGAAAATAAAATGTTAGATGAAATGCAGAGTGATTTTTCTTGGACATAGAGCGACCAAAAAGGCGCAATTGTGGCATTGTGTAATTTCTTTTTTCTGACCGCGTCCACCCTGCAGGATAGATAATGCATAATTTTTTAGGTCAGACTTTTACATTAGTGGCGGTACCAAATATATTTGGGGGGGGGTTTTGCTTGTATTTTTTAATTATAAATACAAGAAAAGTTTGTTTTTTTTTAACTTTTAGTATGTTTTTTACAATAAATTTTTTTTTGTCCCCTTAGGGTACTTGAACTTGAGGTTGTTTAATCGACTTTAACATTTGATGGAATACTTATTGCTGTATATGGTATTTTTATCAGCATTCTATTATGACGGGCCACAGGGAGCCCTGAGGGCTTCAAAAGGCCTTGGGCTGCCATGACAAGCGAACAGCACCTCGCAATCTCATCACGAGGGCGCCGTTCGGGACTCTCAATCTCCGATTGGATATTTATAGGGTTAACCGTCGGTGTTAGCGCTCACGCTGATCATGGCAGTTGTGGTGAATTATCAGCTGTCAAAAAAAGTCGGTATTCACCATCTCTGGAGTAAAATTGGCTCCCAGTCCCGCTCCACACAAACCTTCCCCAGGAGGGCGTATATATACGCCCTTTATGGTGAAGGTGTTCAATTTTAAAACATCTGTCTTCGGTAGACCATCCCTTTTTTTTTTATAGAAATCAATAGTGATCAGCCCTGATCCGGCTGCTCTGATGCCCGGTAATGTCATGTATTTATGGGTTGTGCTGCCAATGCAGAAATTGGTCTTATAGAGCGACACACATACAGAAGGATCCGGAGCCGGGAGCCACCTTCTATGGCATCCACAGGGATTATAGTCAGGGGTTTATGTTTGGTCAATTTCACTTTTGCAGTCTCTTAAAGGGATTGTCCAAGAGTTTAAGAAATAAAGCTAACAGTAAAATGTTATAAAAATAGCAATCATTACACTTCCGTTAAATCACCCAGCGCTCTGGTGCCGATGCTCCTGGGGTCCCAGCCATTCTTTATTCTCCTGGTGCAGTGATGCACTATACTTCTGGTTAACAACCTCAGCCAATCCGAGGCCTCAGTAGACATGTGCCATACATGCTAGCATGACTGCCGAGGCCAGTGATTGGTTGTAGTGGTCACATGGCTGTGGTCGTCACATCGACAAGCCAATTGCTCTACTATCTTTGGCTGTCATGAATGGAGAGGTAGTGCACACGCATGACCACCAGTCCGAACATTCATGGACATGTGTTACCCATATCTTCCTGCACAGAGGTCTTTAATGTCTTTTACACCCCTTACATGCCCTAACACAGCAGAAGACCGGGATATTGGCGTGTAGAATGACTTTTCCCGGCGCGGATCATACAGCAGCTATATGGACAGTCCCTCTACGGGGATCACTGCTCTCACACCCTCGGTGTATATATATTTGCAGTATTTAATCATCTTAGAGGGCATTAGGCTTGAAATGATTAAACCCATTATACAGCATTTACCTGTTTAGAACGTTTATAGTGTTCTTGCTGATGGTTTTGTTGCCTTTCGTACAAGTCCGGGGTTAGAGTATATTAGAAGCATCTTGGATAGTACTAGGTAGCAGTTACGTCTTCGATATATAAAGTACTGGCGCATCGCTCACACGGATGACTATATTTACGGATATTTCACTCTATACAGCGCGGTTGCAGGAAATGCGCTTTCAACAGTAACTGTCTGCTTGGCACAAATAATACTGCATATCCTGGCCTGCCAATCTTTGTCAGAATTGCTAATGAGATTACAGGTTTTAGCATTGCAAGAAAGCATGCAAGTCTCTTCTAAATCCTACCTCTGTGTCTTTTCAGGCAGCTTAAGGACAGGACCCATGAGAAGAGATTGAAAGCGGCAGCGCAGTCGTGAGTGGTCTGCTGTTGTTTTGGTGCCAGTGACTCAAGCATCAGCCGCCTAGTGGGAATAGGAGGTAGAGCATGCTTCAGGAGAGCCGTGCAAGATATTGTGTGACATCTTAAGAGCTAAACTTGGAGTCAACATTCCTATAGCTAAGGATACCCTGAAGAGTCAACATGGCCACCTCACGGCTCGCGAACAGAAGCACCAGGGACATCGCAAATGTGATGCAAAGGTTGCAAGGTAAGTGACCGTCAAATAAACTGACCTTTAGCGCATTATCACTTTAGAATACGCCTCTACTCTGACAATCGTAGCTGGAGCCGTCCAGGTGTCATGGAAGCCAGAGGCCTTTTTTTCATGCACCCACAGAAAATAGTGGGCATTCTTGAACAAAATCACTCAAAATAGAACCTGCTGCAATATTTTTAATCTTTACCATTGGTACGAGCAAAAAAAATTCACAGGAGCGTATATCGGCCGCCGTTTTCACGGCCGGCGATATACACTACCATTTGAGCTTTCTTCTTCTTTTCCTCCCTCTCAACAGCTCTCTACATCTCTACTCCCTTCTGACTGTTTGCAATGGGAGGGGTGAGACGGAGGTGGAGCTAAGCTGCTGCCCCCTCCCCACCTGTTCTCCACAGCCATTGCAAACAGCCGGAGGAGAGGAGAGGCAGTGAGTCGGGGAGGGGGAGGGAAAGTGGAAGACAGCTCAGATGGTAGCATATATCCGCCGGTCGTGAAAACGACGTCATGGCTATCATAGATAGTAAACAAAAATTATTTTAAAAATTGGTAAAAAAAGACAAAACAATACAATAAAATTATACACGTAAAAAAGAAAATGACCCAAAGCCGACACCAACCCAAACCGTCATCGTATGCATCCTGTAATCCGAAGCTATACAAAAAATATATATCTAAACATCCAAAGCAAAATGAGGAACCCATTCCTGTACTTTATTTTAGCGTAAATAAACTAAGAAAAAAACAGGTATAAATTTCAAAAAATCTTTTGAAAAAAAATAGAAAAAAAAAGTCATTGAAAAAAGATATAAAAATAGCCCCATATGTCAGGGGAAAAATTATGTTGGTAGCTGAAGGAAAAACAATAGGGCAGTAAAACCAGCACATGGGTAAATTCTTTAAAAAGTGTCCAGTCCCTAAGGTGCATAACAGCCTGTTCCTTAAAGGGTTTTACTAATTAAAACCCAATAATAGCACATTTTATTTTTGTAATCTGTTTTTATTTTCCGATTTGTAGATTTTTCTTCAATTCTATTATCAGTACATGACTATGGGGCCGCCCATTCTGCATTCAACAGCATTTAGAGATACGCTTTACAGCAGCCTCATGGATCATTTACACAACGGACAGGAAGGGACTCATTGCTTCTATGGGAGACTGTTCTAGACATGTGCTTTGACATGTTCAATGGTAATTTCGCAGGGAGGGGGAAGAGGTGAGCTGTGACCATTACCTATTTTAAATGGTACACCCTGTTTTATCTACATGTATTGTAGGTGTTACCTTTCATTGCAATCCTGCCTGTGATAATAGTGACTGCTGAAAAGTTTTCCGTACAGAACAGGAAAAGTTGGGTTGATGATCAGTATGAAAATATAGGATTTTAGGGATTTTTTTTTTTTAAATACAATTAGTGACCAATTCTTTTCTTTTTTAAAGGTCACCAAAAAATCTTATGATTCTTACAATTCTAAACATTCTCATTAATCATTGTGTCCCCTGTATCAGCCTCAGCAGTAATAGTATTACTATTGAGGCCTTTGTGCGGGTCACTGTTATTACTGAGTCCACTGTGGGGAGTCACTATTATCACTGAGACCAATACAGGGGACAGTATTACTACTGAGGGTCACTGTTATTACTAAGCGCGACAGTAGAGGGGACAGTATTACTACTCAGGCCTCTGTGGGGGTCACTATTACTACTGATGTCAATATAGAGGACAGTATTACTGCTGCGGCCAATATATATATATATATATATATATATATATATATATATATATATAACATTATTGCTACTGAAGCCACTGTGGGTGTCACTATTATTACTGGGGCTGATATAAGGGACACTATTACTACTGAGGCTGATGTAGTGGACACTTTTACTACTGACGCCACTATGAGGGTCACTATTACCACTGAGGCCAACACAGGGGACAGTATTACTACTCAGGCCTCTGTGGGGGTCACTATTACTACTGATGTCAATACAGAGGACAGTATTACTAATGAGGCCACTGTGGAGGCTACTGTTACTGCTGGGGCCAATAAAGGTGACATTATTGCTACTGAAGCCACTGTGGAGGTCACTATTACTCCTGGGGCTGATATAGGGGACACTATTACTACTGGAACTGATATAGGGGACACTATTACTACTGAGGCCACTGTGGGGGACACTATTACTACTGAGGCCACTGTGGGGGACAAGATTACTACTGAGGCCATTATGGGGGACAATATTACTACTGAGGCCATTGTGGGGGACACTATCACTACTGGGGCTGATATAGGGCAAGCACTATTACTATTGATGCCACTCTGCAGGATACCTTAAGCTGACTTAGGTTATGTTTATACTTGGCGGAAATGCTGTGGAATGTGGCAAATTATGCAGCATTTCTGCTTCCAGGTGCGGTCGTTTAAAGCTCTTTTTTTTCTTCAGCGCCGTAGAAATATGGCGCTGCATTAGAAGTCTGTCGCAGGTCTCTTCTGCCAGAGGGAGCAGGTGCTCAGCTGTCAGATAATGGCTGAGCACTTGTTCTAACAGTGGGGACTGAAGATACCTTTTGTTACACGCTATTTAAAGGGGTTGTCCCGAGGCAGCAAGTGGGTCTATACACTTCTGCATGGCCATAATAATGCACTTTGTAATGTACATTGTGCATTAATTATGAGCCATACAGAAGTTATAAAAAGTTTTATACTTACCTGCTCCGTTGCTGGCGTCCTCGTCTCCATGGTGCCGACTAATTTTCGCCCTCCGATGGCCAAATTAGCCGCGCTTGCGCAGTCCGGGTCTTCTCCTCTTCTCTATGGGGCTCCGTGTAGCTCCGTGTAGCTCCGCCCCGTCACGTGCCGATTCCAGCCAATCAGGAGGCTGGAATCGGCAATGGACCGCACAGAAGCCCTGCGGTCCATGAAGACAGAGGATCCCGGCGGCCATCTTCAGCAGGTGAGTATGAAGACGCCGGACCGCCGGGATTCAGGTAAGCGCTGTGCGGGTGGGTTTTTTAACCCCTGCATCGGGGTTGTCTCGCGCCGAACGGGGGGGGGGTTTAAAAAAAAAAAAAAACCCGTTTCGGCGCGGGACATCTCCTTTAAGGTTGTTCAGTGATGCGTTGCCTTTAGTGATTTCGCTGAATATTTCTTTCAACGTAGGCTCCCTGGCGCACCTTTCGTCCTCCTGCCTTTGATCTTTTTTGGCGGCATCTTCTGCACTTTGGGAGGTGTCTCGTATAGTGCTTTCTGAGGTGTCTGCGTGATTTGCGCTGTGCGTGCATATGCCTGGGCTGCTTGCATTATTCATGCTGTCTTCTGTGTAGTGTTCGTCTGGATTGACACTGTTTGCACCTTTATTTTTGTAGTTGGGGTTGTCTGCCTGACTTGTGACTTCCTGCTTATTTCCAGCATGATCTTGTACAGCATGTAGACTATTTTGTTTTTCCTTGTCCTTGCTGTGTTTAGCAGGGTCCGTTGTTGTGTTTGCTTTGTCTGCTCTTTCCTTTTGACTTTCACTTTCTGCATGTACTGTGTCTGCAGTTTCTTCCTCCCCTCCTGCTCCCTCCGTTTGTGTGCTTCTCTGTGGGCTCTCCCGCTCTCCCCTCTGTTGTTTTAGGCTTATGGAGTCCGGTTTTCTGCCCCCCTCCTCCCTGGCATACCTCGCCAGTTTACGTGCTGTGTCTGCACTGTTTGTGCTGGGCCGCGGTATGAGCGTTCTCGGCTCCCTCCCTCCGGCGCCATGTTGTTTCTGCCGGCCTCCGGCTTCATCTGCCTTCCCCCGCTCCTTGCCTCGCACCATTAACTCTGCTGCTGTCTGTTCTGTCTCCGGAGCTTGCTACTGTGCCTCCGCTGCTTTTTGATTGCCTTTCGGCGTCTCTGGGTCCCGTTAACAGGATGGGAATGTCGGATCTTGCAGGAGCTACTCTGAGATGCGACTATCTACATCTCCGGCCAGGCTCCGCCCCCCCGTAGCAGACACTTTTACTACTGACGCCACTATGAGGGTCACTATTACCACTGAGGCCAACACAGGGGACAGTATTACTACTCAGGCCTCTGTGGGGGTCACTATTACTACTGATGTCGATACAGAGGACAGTATTACTAATGAGGCCACTGTGGAGGCTACTGTTACTGCTGGGGCCAATAAAGGTGACATTATTGCTACTGAAGCCACTGTGGAGGTCACTATTACTCCTGGGGCTGATATAGGGGACAATATTACTACTGAGGCCATTGTGGGGGACAATATTACTACTGAGGCCATTGTGGGGGACAATATTACTACTGGGGCTGATATAGGGCAAGCACTATTACTATTGATGCCACTTTGCAGAATACCTTAAGCTGACTTAGGTTATGTTTATACTTGGCGGAAATGCTGTGGAATGTGGCAAATTATGCAGCATTCCCGCTTCCAGATACAGCCATTTAAAGCTGTTTTATTTCTCTTCAGCGCCGTAGAAATATGGCGCTGCATTAGAAGTCCGTCGCAGGTCTCTTCTGCCAGAGGGAGCGGGTGCTCAGCTGTCAGATAATGGCTGAGCATTTGTTCTAACAGTGGGGACTGAAGATACCTTTTGTTACACGCTATTTAACTCTTTGCACGTTGCAGTGTAACCGCGGAATATAAGAAGCAGAAAAAGGAAGGGGGCTCCCTCTGTCACCCATTGGACCCCCGTAATGTGATTACGAGGTCTCAGTGGGTTGCTATGGAACCCAGAAGCTTGGATGTAGCCTCCAGGTCTGTGGCCGAAGAGGCTCAGCCTCTACTAACCTCATAGGCTTTCTAATGCACTACTATACTGGAGTGCAGGAATTACCTATATTGACACCGGCATGCGTCTGTCATGTTGTGCTACTGGGACCTGTAGTGCTACGGGTTTCCAGCAGCACGTTTCCAGAAGTGTGGGATGATTGAGCTGGCTGGGTGTATATTGCTCCAGCTAGCCAACCTCCATCGGTCTGTTGCACATATATACCAGCCCCTCTTACTAGAGGGTTCTAGTAATTTGTCATTTATATCATTCCCTCTCAGAACTGTGGAGCTTGGCATCATGCACGTTCTGCTTTGGTGTTATTGCACACATGAGGTTCTGGGTAGGATTCCCTTGTCTCTTTGTTTGTGTGAACAGTGACATGTTCAAAGTCTGTATGTAGGTGTTTACACATTAGGTGTGAATTGTCCAGTTCAGTGTGTGTTCCTGCCTGTCACCATATAGACAACGTGGTTTTGTGGGCTTACGTATTCTGGCCAAAATACAATCCCTTGTGTGTACTAACTTGTTAGATATTTCCATCTGTCTGGGTGTTGTAGTACATTGGTGAGTATTTTGGCGCTTATCGTTCAGTGTACGTGCATGCACCGACATTTATGAATTACTGCATATTTACTGTGAATGGAGGCGCGTGGGCCGGAAAGATCCCCAGCTGCCTACACCTCCATTCACTGAGTGATGATCAGGCCTCATGCAGAGTGCTGGGTCGGATTCCGCTGCGAGAATTCTCACAGTGGGATGCGAGCCGTGCTCCTGCAGTGACCCTCACGTCTTACTTCCTCCAGTGTCTACTCCGCTCTGCTGTGTGCCATCTGCCGACAGCATGGGTGGGTGCCAGGAAGCCAACGGCGGTACATAAATATATCCCATTGCATTGCCCATCACAGCTGAGGTAATGTCATGTTTAAAGGGGTTGTCCCACGCCGAAACGGGTTTTTTTTTTTACAACCCCCCCCCCCCCCCCGTTCGGCGCGAGACAACCCCGATGCAGGGGTTAAAAAAGAACACCGGACAGCGCTTACCTGAATCCCCGCGCTCCGGTGACTTCTTACTTACCTGCTGAATATGGCCGCCGGGATCTTCTCCCTCGGTGGACCGCAGGGCTTCTGTGCGGTCCATTGCCGATTCCAGCCTCCTGATTGGCTGGAATCGGCACGTGACGGGGCGGAGCTACATGGAGCCCCATTGATAAAAGAAGAAGACCCGGACTGCGCAAGCGCGTCTAATTTGGCCATTAGACGCCGAAAATTAGGCGGCTCCATGGAAACGAGGACGCTAGCAACGGAGCAGGTAAGTGAAAAATTTCTTATAACTTCTGTATAATTAATGCACAATGTACATTACAAAGTGCATTAATATGGCCATACAGAAGTGTATAGACCCACTTGCTTTCGCGGGACAACCCCTTTAATGCAGGTGGGTTTCGGCCCACACTGCATGCCCCAGTCAGACTAGGGTTCTTTAGAAGTGGACACATGCAGTTACAACTCCGTGTGCAATATCCCATTGCAGTGCCCAGCAGAGCTGATGTAACGGCAGCTTTAATGCAGGTGGGCAAAAAATTAATTGGATTATACTGTAGGCGAGGGACCCAAAAAATTGGTGTACCAACAGTACTAATGTACGTCAGAAAAATTGCCCATGCCCAACCAAGAGGGAAGGTGAAACCCATTAATAGCTTTGGTTAATGTGGCTTAATTTGTAACTAGGCCTGGAGGCAGCCCAGTTAAAATAAAAATTGGTTCAGGTGCAAGTTTCAACGCTTTAATGAGCATTGAAACGTATAAAAATTGCTTACAAAAATTATATGACTGAGCCTTGTGGGCCTAAGAAAAATTGCCCGTTCGGCGTGATTACGTCAGGTTTCAGGAGGAGGAGGATGAATATTATACACAGATTGATGAAGCAGAAATGTCCCCGTTTTGGATGATGAGAGAGAACGATGCTTCCATCCGCGGGTGCAGCCAACTTATTGCTTAGGAATCGCTGCTGCCCGCTGGTGGAGAAGAGAAGTCTGGGGAAATCCAGGCTTTGTTCATCTTGATGAGTGTAAGCCTGTCGGCACTGTCGGTTGACAGGTGGGTACGCTTATCCGTGATGATTCCCCCAGCCACACTAAACACACTCTCTGACAAGACGCTAGCCGCAGGACACGCAAGCACCTCCAGGGCATACAGCGCGAGTTCAGGCCACGTGTCCAGCTTCGACACCCAGTAGTTGTAGGGGGCAGAGGCGTCACCGAGGACGGTGCTGCAATCGGCTACGTACTCCCTCACCATCCTTTTACAGTGCTCCCGCCAACTCAGCCTTGACTGGGGACCGGTGACACAGTCTTGCTGGGGAGCCATAAAGCTGGCAAAGGCCTTGGAGAATGTTCCCCTGCCTGCGCTGTACATGCTGCCTGATCTCTGCGCCTCCCCTGCTACCTGGCCCTCGGAACTGCGCCTTCTGCCACTAGCGCTGTCGGATGGGAAGTTTACCATCAGTTTGTCCACCAGCGCCCTGTGGTATAGCATCATTCTCGAACCCCTTTCCTCTTCGGGAATGAGAGTGCAAAGGCTCTCCTTATACCGTGGATCGAGCAGTGTGTACACCCAGTAATCCGTAGTGCCCAGAATGCGTGTAACGCGAGGGTCATGAGAAAGGCATCCTAACATGAAGTCAGCCATGTGTGCCAGGGTACCTGTACGCAACACATGGCTGTCTTCACTAGGAAGATCACTTTCAGGATCCTCCTCCTCCTCCTCCTCCTCCTCCTCAGGCCATACACGCTGAAAGGATGACAGGCAAGCAGCATGGGTACCGTCAGCAGTGGGCCAAGCTGTCTCTTCCCCCAAATTAAACACATGGGCCAGGCATGGCACGTGCGTGAGGCTGCCGAGCTGCAGAGCCGCCACCAGCTTACGGCCGTTGTCACACACGACCATGCCCGGTTGGAGGCTCAGCGGCGCAAGCCAGCGGTCGGTCTGCTCTGTCAGACCCTGCAGCAGTTCGTGGGCCATGTGCCTCTTCTCTCCTAAGCTGAGTAGTTTCAGCACGGCCTGCTGACGCTTGCCCACCGCTGTGCTGCCACGCCGCGTGACACCGACTGCTGGCGACGTGCTGCTGCTGACACATCTTGATTGCGAGACAGAGGTTGCGTAGGAGGAGGAGGAGGGTGGTTTAGTGGAGGAAGCATACACCCCCGCAGATACCACCACCGAGCTGGGGCACGCAAATTCGGGGGGTGGGTAGGACGTGAGCGGTCCCAGGCTCTGACTCTGTCCCAGCCTCCACTAAATTCACCCAATGTGCCGTCAGGGAGATATAGTGGCCCTGCCCGCCTGTGCTTGTCCACGTGTCTGTTGATAAGTGGACCTTGGCAGTAACCGCGTTGGTGAGGGCGCGTACAATGTTGCGGGAGACGTGGTCGTGCAGGCCTGGGACGGCACATCAGGAAAAGTAGTGGCGACTGGGAACCGAGTAGCGCGGGGCTGCCGCCGCCATCATGCTTTTGAAAGCCTCCGTTTCCACAAGCCTATACGGCAGCATCTCTAGGCTGATCAATTTTGCAATGTGCACGTTTAACGCTTGAGCGTGTGTGTGCGTGGCGTCGTACTTGCGCTTGCTCTCAAACTGTGGCGCTAGCGATGTCTGGACGCTACGCTGAGAGACATTGCTGGATGGGGCCGAGGACAGCGGAGGTGAGGGTGTGGGTGCAGGCCAGGAGACGGTAGTGCCTGTGTCCTGAGAGGGGGGTTGGATCTCAGTGGCAGGTTGGGGCACAGGGGGAGAGGTTGGATCCTGGAGCCGTGCGGACATCAGTCATGACTGCAAATTCTGTCAAGGCAAAAGAAGGCATTACTGGTACCATGTACAACACATACTGAGGGGGTAATGCCAACCTGGCACCAGTGCAGGGCAGTCACCATTTTCTGAACTGAACAATTACTTATGAGAATGCAGTCAGATTTTCTTTTGATGATCACAAGATTCATTGCGAGTTGCCGTAATCTTACCATGACTGGAGAAAACACAGCTACACCCTACTGGCTCTGCTACATCCTTAGGTCTCTAGGAGTTTATAAACTTTTGGGCATAACACTTACCAGAGGATTGCACATGTGAAGGGATCTCTGCCTAAGGGCTTATTTAGACAACCGTATATATAATGTATACGGTGTCCTTGTCTGCAGGGGGGGTGAGGATGGAAGAGCCAGGAGCAGGAACTGAGCTCCTGCCCCCTCTCCGCCCCTTGCCACTATTTGCAATAGGAGAGGGCGAGACAGGGGCGCAGCTAAGTCCCGGTGCTTAGCTCCGCCCCCGCCCCTCGCATTGCAAATAGTGGTGAGGGGCGGGGAAGCGGTGGGAGCTCAGTTTCTGCTCCTGGCTCTTCCATCCTCGCCACCCTGCAGACAAGGACACCGTATATCGGCTCGGCGTGAAAACCGAGCCGATATAAGGTCGTCTGAAATAGTCCTAAGGGTCTCAGTCCCAGGAAATTACAGGCATCTGCGTACTTTTTCACTGTGGGAAATGTGCTCTTTTGTAAATGTGCTCTGATGTGTTTTTCATCTGCTGCACTATGTTTTTTGTATAGTCGAGTCGCTCGGTCTTGTTTCTACTTGGAAGGTTTGGCTTTTTGGCCACAATTCATCCATGAAGATCACTTCTGACCAGACTTCTCTGAACAGTAGATGGGTGTACCTGGGTCCCACTGGTCTCTACTAGTTCTGAGCCGATGGCACTATTGGGTATTTTCCGATTTGGAAGGGAAGTAAGCATGTGTCTTTCATCTACTGCATCAACCTCCCTTAGCCGACCACTGCATCTACACTCCTCAATGTTGGCCCTTTTTTTTGCCCTTTCAAAAAAAACCTTGAACAGCACATGTTAAAACTCCATTTTATTTTGAAATCTTTATTTTGAAAACTGGGAAAATAAGGATTCCGAATCTGGCACTCAATGTCCTCCGCTTGTTCCAGCTGCAATCTGACAGGGAAGATGAATCTGTATGGCATCTGGACAGCTCTCTTCCCTCGTAGAACTTCAGGCTGGGGTTGGGGTCCTTCCTCTTCCTCATGACTCTTCCAGGCTGCAAGAAAATGAAACCCAAATGATTTGAATGACCTCATTAAGATTCTCAAGTGCATAACTGCCAGCACCCAGTCTTTGGTGGCCCTGGCGACCCCGCAATATCCAGAGGCCCTGGCGACCCGGTGACATTTAAAGGCCCTGGTGATATAGTTCCCATTCCTTTGTGGTATATTGATAGCTAGAGCTCCCAGTCTTCTGTAGCACATCGGTAACTGGAGCTCCCTGGTGGTTCAGCCATGCGCACAGCACCAGCTCCTACCATAGTTTATTACATACCAATAAGTGGATAATTTCACATACCTGCTTGTTTCTCCATCTGCACCAAAGTATCTTCTGTGGGGGCTCGTCCAGTAGCTTCTCTGCCAGATGACAACCACGAGCCTTCAGTAATCTGCCAAAAACTTTTTCAGGTTATATCACAATACCAAATAAGACGATGCAACCAGAAAATCAGCATTAACATCCTACGTTCTCGATCCATCAGCCCCATACCTTACATGTGGTTGGGAGATCAATTCATTTCCACAATTATTAGTCCACCATAGTAGATACAATACATAGGTGGATACAGTAGTTCCTTTCCTATTCCTATGTATTGTGGACTTGACAGCTGATGACCCCAGTGAAGAGAGCTAAAAGGTGGATCCTATATTTGTCAATGAAATGATTAGCCAATAGCCATGCATTGGCTGTTGGTTGTCCCTCTGTGTCACAGGGAATATATGAACCAGGTGAACACTACAAATTTGCTGGGGAAAAAAAGGTGTCTACCTGAAAAGGAAATCCCCCTTAAAATTTGAAAAAAATTGCGCCCCCTAGTCAGAATTAGCCGCCTCCCGGCTTGTCCCAGTTTTTCCTGGCAAGAGACCATCTCTTAGGTATTCCAATCCCCTTGCTGACGTGATTCATTAGTGACCCGGTTATACATTTCATTTAAAGGCTTTTTCTGAGTCAGGCAAGTGTTTATTTTTTGCGCGGGCAAAAAAAGCGCTTCTAAAATAACCAATGGGTTCCTATAGAAGGGCTCACATCAAAGAATGTAGTTGCGTAAAACGGTTCGCACACCTAACAAAGATAGGACATGCTGCAGGTCACATGCAGCTCTGCGGTGTGCACCAAACATAGGACCTGTCCTATTTTTGGTGTGCTCTGTGCAGGAGTTTCCATTGACCCCTATGGGAGCAGGAGCTTATGCAGGACATTTAAAACCTGCTGTCCAGACGCACATTTTAAATGACTGCTGTAAACTCCTATTAGTCCTCGCGGAGATGAGGAGACTCCCTGAGGGTTCCCTTAATCCCTGCGGGGACTAACAGGAATTTACAACAGGACATTTACAATGTGCTTCTCGGCAGCATGTTTTAAAATGTCCTGCTGTAACCAGCGGGGTATTCCTCCAGCTCTGCTGGTGGGCAATTCCCCAGCAGTTCGGAGCAGTAGGGGACTCTCTCCCCCAGGGATTTCCATATAGCAGGAATACAGAGGGGGTGGAGTTACGGGGCTTTCCGGAGGGCTTTCCAGAAAGCGTGGGTGGAGGGGGTGGGGCTAGAGGATCCACGCTCTAGCCCCACCCTCTATATATTTGCTATGGGAAATCTGAGAGAAGCCCTATAGCTCCACCCACTCTCTAGCCCCACCAACTCTCTCTGCGCTATGGGGATATTTAAAGCCCTTCCCTGAAAATCACTGCAGGGGTTGCTGGCAGCCCATTGCTTGCAATGGGGCCATCGGCAGCAGTTGCAGCCCCATTGAAGGCAATGGGCACAGACCTGCATTCATGCATGTTTGTGCACATACATGGGTACACACTTTTGTGCGCACCTATGCACGGCACACGCACACGCTCGTGTGAAGCCACCCTTAGAGTGTGATCACACAGGACAGAAATGCTGCAGAACATCTGCAGCATCTTACAGGACGAGCGTTATGGATAGGATTTCAAAAAATTCCATCCACAGGCTGCAAAAAAAGTGCAGCATAAATTGACCCGTGCCACGGATTTTACATCTACAGCAGGTCAATTCATACTGGGCATGTTCACACTTTCATATGAAGGGCTGAAATCCGTGGCAAATCTACATCAAAACATGCGCCATTTAGCACGGATTTGGTGCGAATCTTGTAGCTGCAGAAAATCCAGTGAATTTGCAATGTGTGAAGAAACCAGAAAGCTGGAAAAGTCTCAAAACACATCCAAGAAACATTCGCTGTTTTTCAACTTTAGGCCACTCCCACACAAACGTTTATAAACACGCTGCGTTTTTCAGCGTTGAGAGCAGCGTCTTTACAGCATATTTTCTGTAGTAACACCGATGACATCACTTTTTTCTCTCTCCCAGCGGCATTACAAGAGTAAAAAACACACTCCAGAAACACGCTGCAACGCATGAAAGTAGAACATGCAGCGTTACTTTTAGCGACCGTTATAAAAGCCAAATGATCTTTTTGCCACACACAGTGAATCGCAGTGCGGGCATCTTTTTTTGTTTTTCGACACACATGGCCAATTGCACCACAAGCACATTTCTTTTTATTGCCACACACAGCCAATCGCACTGCGAGCATCTTTTTTTTTTGTCACACAGCTAATCGCAGTGCGGGCATGTTTTTTTTCCTTCTTGCCACACACAGGCAATCGCACTGCGGGCATCTTTTTTTTTTCTTTGTGCCACACACAGCCAATCGCACTGTGGGCATGTTTTTTTTTCTTCTTGCCACACACAGCCAATCGCACTGCAGGCATCTTTTTTTTTCTTTTTGCCACACACAGCCAATCGCACTGCGGGCATCTTTTTTTTTGCTTTTTGCCACACACAGTCAATCTCATCACAGACACCCTTTCTTTTCCAGACACTGCCAATCGCACTGCGGGCATCTTTTTTTTTTCTTTTTGCCACACACAGCCAATCGCACTGCGGGCATGTTTTTATTTTTTTATTTTTGCCACACACAGCCAATCGCACTGCGGGCATCTTTTTTTTTTTCTTTTTGCCACACACAGCCAATCGCACTGCGGGCATCTTTATTTTCTTTTTGCCACACACAGCCAATCTCACCATAGACAGACTTTTTTTGCCACACACAGCCAATCGCACTGCGGGCATGTTTTTTTTTTCTTTTTGCCACACACAGCCAATCGCACTGCGGGATTCTTTTTATTTTTTTCTTTTTGCCACACACAGCCAATCGCACCATAGACACACCTTTTTTTCCACACACAGCCAATTGCAGTGCAGGCATCATTTTTTTTTCTTTTTGCCACACACAGCCAATCGCACAGCGGGCATATTTATTTTTTGCTTTTTGCCACACACAGCCAATCGCATCACAGACACCCTTTCTTTTCCACACACTGCCAATCGCACTGCGGGCATCTTTTTTTTATTTTTTTTGCCACACACAGCCAATCGCACTGCGGGCATCTTTTTTTTCTCTTTGCCACACACAGCCAATCGCACCACAGACATTCTTTGTTTCCACACACAGCTAATCGCACTGTGGGCATCATTTTTTTCCCCCACTCACAGCCAATCGCACTGCGGGTATCTTTTTTTTCTTTTTTCCACACACAGCCAATCGCATCACAGACACCCTTTCTTTTCCACACACTGCCAATCGCACTGCGGGCATCTTTTTTTTTTTTTTTCCTTTTTGCCACACACAGCAAATCGCACTGCGGGCAGGTTTTTTGTTCTTTTTGCCACACACAGCCAATCGCACCACAGTCATCCTTTTTTTTTCCACAAATAGCCAATCGCACTGCGGGCATCTTTTTTTTCTTTTTGCCACACACAGCCAATCGCACTGCGGGTATCTTTTTTTTTTTGCTTTTTGCCACACACAGTCAAACGCATCACAGACACCCTTTCTTTTCCACACACTGCCAATCGCACTGCGGGCATCTTTTTTTTCTCTTTGCCACACACAGCCAATCGCACCACAGACACTCTTTGTTTCCACACACACAGCTAATCGCACTGCGGGCATCATTTATTTCCCCCACACACAGCCAATCGCACTGCCGGTATCTTTTTTTTCTTTTTGCCACACACAGCCAATCGCACCATAGACACCCTTTTTTTTCCACACACAGCCAATTGCAGTGCGGGCATGTTTTGTTTTTTTTTGCCACACATAGCCAATCGCACTGCGGGCATCTTTTTTTTTTTCTTTTTGCCACACACAGCCAATCGCACTGCGGGCATCTTTTTATTTTTTTCTTTTTGCCACACACAGCCAATCGCACTGCGGGCAACTTTTTTTTTTTTTTTTTGCCACACACAGCCAATCGCACTGCGGGCATCTTTATTTTCTTTTTGCCACACACAGGCAATCTCACCATAGACAGACTTTTTTCGCCACACACAGCCAATCGCACTGCGGGCATGTTTTTTTTTTCTTTTTGCCACACACAGCCAATCGCACTGCGGGCATCTTTTTATTTTTTTATTTTTGCCACACACAGCCAATCGCACTGCGGGCATCTTTTTTTTCTCTTTGCCACACACAGCCAATCGTACCACAGACATTCTTTGTTTCCACACACAGCTAATCGCACTGTGGGCATCATGTTTTTCCCCCACTCACAGCCAATCGCACTGTGGGTATCTTTTTTTTCTTTTTTCCACACACAGCCAATCGCATCACAGACACCCTTTCTTTTCCACACACTGCCAATCGCACTGCGGGCATCTTTTTTTTTTTTTTTTCCTTTTTGCCACACACAGCCAATCGCACTGCGGGCAGGTTTTTTGTTCTTTTTGCCACACACAGCCAATCGCACCACAGTCATCCTTTTTTTCCCCACAAACAGCCAATCGCACTGCGGGCATCTTTTTTTTCTTTTTGCCACACACAGCGAATCGCACCATAGACCCTTTTTTTTTCACACACAGCCAATCGCACTGCGGGCATTTTTTTTTTCTTTTTGCCACACACAGCCAATCGCACTGCGGGTATCTTTTTTTTTTTCCTTTTTGCCACACACAGTCAAACGCATCACAGACACCCTTTCTTTTCCACACACTGTCAATCGCACTGCGGGCATCTTTTTTTTCTCTTTGCCACACACAGCCAATCGCACCACAGACATTCTTTGTTTCCACACACAGCTAATCGCACTGCGGGCATCATTTTTTTCCCCCACACACAGCCAATCGCACTGCCGGTATCTTTTTTTTCTTTTGCCACACACAGCCAATCGCACCATAGACACACTTTTTTTTCCACACACAGCCAATTGCAGTGCGGGCATGTTTTTGTTTTTTTTTGCCACACACAGCCAATCGCACTGCGGGCATCTTTTTATTTTTTTCTTTTTGCCACACACAGCCAATCGCACTGCGGGCAACTTTTTTTTTTCTTTTTGCCACACACAGCCAATCGCACTGCGGGCATCTTTATTTTCTTTTTGCCACACACAGCCAATCTCACCATAGACAGACTTTTTTCGCCACACACAGCCAATCGCACTGCGAGCATGTTTTTTTTTTCTTTTTGCCACACACAGCCAATCGCACTGCGGGCATCTTTTTATTTTTTTCTTTTTGCCACACTCAGCCAATCGCACTGCGGGCATCTTTTTTTTTTCCTTTTTGCCACACACAGCCAATCGCACTGCGGGCATCTTTATTTTCTTTTTGCCACACACAGCCAATCTCACCATAGACAGACTTTTTTTTGCCACACACAGCCAATCGCACTGCGGGCATGTTTTTTTTTTTCTTTTTGCCACTCACAGCCAATCGCACTGCGGGCATGTTTTCTTTTTTTTCTTTTTGCCACACACAGCCAATCGCACTGTGGGCATCTTTTTTTTTTTTTCTTTTTGCCACACACAGCCAATCGCATCACAGACACCCTTTCTTTTCCACACACTGCCAATCGCACTGCGGGCATCTTTTTTTTTTTCCTTTTTGCCACACACAGCCAATCGCACTGCGGGCATCTTTTTTTTTTTTCTTTTTGCTACACACAGCCAATCGCACCATAGACACCCTTTCTTTTGCCACACACAACCAATCGCACTGCGGGCGTCTTTCTTTTTGCCACACACAGCCAATCGCACTGTGGGCATGTATTTTTTTTCTTTTTGCCAGACACAGCCAATTACACTGCGGGCATCCTTTTTTTCTTTGCTTTTTGCCACACACAGCCAATCGCACTGCGGGCATCTTTTTTGTTTTTTCTTTTTGCCACACACAGCCAATCGCACTGCGGGCATGTTTTTTTTCTTTTTGCCACACACAGCCAATCGCACCACAGACATCCTTTTTTTTCCACACACAGCCAATCGCACTGCGGGCATATTTATTTTTTGCCACACACAGGCAATCGCACTGCAGGCATCTTTTTTTTTTTTGCTTTTTGCCACACACAGTCATTCGCATCACAGACACCATTTCTTTTCCACACACTGCCAATCGCAATGCGGGCATCTTTTTTTTTTCCTTTTTGCCACACACAGCCAATCGCACTGCGGGCATCTTTTTTGTTTTTTCTTTTTGCCACACACAGCCAATCGCACTGCGGGCATGTTTTTTTTCTTTTTGCCACAGACAGCCAATCACACCACAGACATCCTTTTTTTTCCACACACAGCCAATCGCACTGCGGGCATCTTTTTTTTAATTTTTGCCACACACAGCCAATCGCACTGCGGGCATGTTTTTTTTTTCTTTTTGCCACACACAGCCAATCGCACTGCGGGCATATTTATTTTTTGCCACACACAGCCAATCGCACTGCAGGCATCTTTTTTTTTTTTTGCTTTTTGCCACACACAGTCAATCGCATCACAGACACCATTTCTTTTCCACACACTGCCAATCGCAATGCGGGCATCTTTTTTTTTTCCTTTTTGCCACACACAGCCAATCGCACTGCGGGCATCTTTTTTGTTTTTTCTGTTTGCCACACACAGCCAATCGCACTGCGGGCATGTTTTTTTTCTTTTTGCCACACACAGCCAATCACACCACAGACATCCTTTTTTTTCCACACACAGCCAATCGCACTGCGGGCATCTTTTTTTTTATGTTTGCCACACACAGCCAATCGCACTGCGGGCATGTTTTTTTTTTCTTTTTGCCACACACAGCCAATCGCACTGCGGACATATTTATTTTTTGCCACACACAGCCAATCGCACTGCGGGCATCTTTTTTTTTTTTTGCTTTTTGCCACACACAGTCAATCGCATCACAGACACCATTTCTTTTCCACACACTGCCAATCGCACTGCGGGCATCTTTTTTTCTTTTTTTCCTTTTTGCCACACACAGCCAATCGCACTGCGGGCATATTCTTTTTTTTCTTTTTGCCACACACACACAATCGCACTGCGGGCATCTTTTTTTTCATTTTGCCACACACACACAATCGCACTGCGTGCATGTTTTTTTTTTCCTTTTTGCCACACACAGCCAATCACACTGCGGGCATGTTTTTTTTTTCTTTTTGCCACACACAGCCAATCGCACTGCGGGCATCTTTTTTTTTTTTGCTTTTTGCCACACACAGTCAATCCCATCACAGACACCATTTCTTTTCCACACACTGCCAATCGCACTGCGGGCATCTGTTTTTCTTTTTTTCCTTTTTGCCACACACAGCCAATCGCACTGCTGGCATCTTTTTTTTCTTTTTGCCACACAGCCAATCGCACTGGGGGCATCTTTTTTTCTTTTTTTCCTTTTTGCCACACACAGCCAATCACACTGCGGGCATGTTTTTTTTTTCTTTTTGCCACACACAGCCAATCGCACTGCGGGCATCTTTTTTTTTTTTGCTTTTTGCCACACACAGTCAATCCCATCACAGACACCATTTCTTTTCCACACACTGCCAATCGCACTGCGGGCATCTTTTTTTCTTTTTTTCCTTTTTGCCACACACAGCCAATCGCACTGCGGGCATATTCTTTTTTTTCTTTTTGCCACACACAGCAAATCGCACTGCGGGCATCTTTTTTTTCTTTTTGCCACACACACACAATCGCACTGTGTGCATGTTTTTTTTTTCCTTTTTGCCACACACAGCCAATCGCACTGCGGGCATCTTTTTTTTTTTTGCTTTTTGCCACACACACACACACACAGTCAATCGCATCACAGACAGCATTTCTTTTCCACACAACGCAAATCGCACTGCGGGCATCTTTTTTTCCTTTTTGCCACACACAGCCAATCACACTGCGGGCATGTTTTTTTTTTCTTTTTGCCACACACAGCCAATCGCACTGCGGGCATCTTTTTTTTTTTTGCTTTTTGCCACACACAGTCAATCCCATCACAGACACCATTTCTTTTCCACACACTGCCAATCGCACTGCGGGCATCTGTTTTTCTTTTTTTCCTTTTTGCCACACACAGCCAATCCCACTGCTGGCATCTTTTTTTTCTTTTTGCCACACAGCCAATCGCACTGTGGGCATCTTTTTTTCTTTTTTTCCTTTTTGCCACACACAGCCAATCACACTGCGGGCATGTTTTTTTTTTCTTTTTGCCACACACAGCCAATCGCACTGCGGGCATCTTTTTTTTTTTTGCTTTTTGCCACACACAGTCAATCCCATCACAGACACCATTTCTTTTCCACACACTGCCAATCGCACTGCGGGCATCTGTTTTTCTTTTTTTCCTTTTTGCCACACACAGCCAATCGCACTGCTGGCATCTTTTTTTTCTTTTTGCCACACAGCCAATCGCACTGTGGGCATCTTTTTTTTTTTTCCTTTTTGCCACACACAGCCAATCGCATCACAGACACCCTTTCTTTTCCACACACTGCCAATCGCACTGCGGGCATATTTTTTTTTTCCTTTTTGCCACACACAGCCAATCGCACTGCGGGCAGGTTTTTTGTTCTTTTTGCCACACACAGCCAATCGCACCACAGTCATCCTTTTTTTCCCCATCAAACAGCCAATCGCACTGCGGGCATCTTTTTTTTCTTTTTGCCACACACAGCGAATCGCACCATAGACACTTTTTTTTTCACACACAGCCAATCGCACTGCGGGCATTTTTTTTTTCTTTTTGCCACACACAGCCAATCGCACTGCGGGTATCTTTTTTTTTTGCTTTTTGCCACACACAGTGAAACGCATCACAGACACCGTTTCTTTTCCACACACTGCCAATCGCACTGCGGGCATCTTTTTTTTTTTTTTTTTCTCCTTTGTGCCACACACGGCCATTCGCACTGCGGGCATCTTTTTTTTTTCTTTTCTTTTTGCCACACACAGCCAATTGCATAACATACACCCTTTCTTTTCCACACACTGCCAATCGCACTGCGGGCATCTTTTGAATTTTTTTTTTCTTTTGCTTTTTGCCACACACAGCCAATTGCACCATAGACACCCTTTTTTTTGGCCACACACAAGCAATCGCACTGCGGGCATGTTTTTTTTCTTGCCACACACAGCCAATCGCACCATAGACACACTTTTTTTCCACGCATAGCCAATCGCACTGCGGGCATCTTTATTTTTTCTTTTTGCCATACACAGCTATTTGCACCATAGGCACCCTTTTTTTGCCACACACAGCCAATCGCACTGCGGGTATGTTTTTCTTTTCTTTTTGCCACAAACAGCTAATCGCACTGCGGGCATCTTTTTTTTGCCACACACAGCCAATTGTTCTGCGGGCATGTTATTTTTTTTTTCTTTTTGCTACACAGCCAATCGCACCACAGACACGCTTTTTTGCCACACACAGCCAATCGCACTGCGGGAATCTTTTTTTTTTTCTTTTTGCTACACACAGCCAATCGCACCACAGGCACCCTTTTTTTTTTCACACACAGCCAATCGCAGTGCGGGCATCTTTTTTTTTTATTCCTTTTTGCCACACACAGCCAATCGCACTGCGGGCATCTTTTTTTTTTCTTTTTCCCCACACACAGCCAATCGCACTGCGGGCATCTTTTTTTTTTCTTTTTGCCACACACAGCCAATTGCAGTGCGGGCATGTTTTTTTTTATTTTGCCACACACAGCCAATCGCACTGCGGGCACCTTTTAATTTTTTTATTTTTGCCACACACAGCCAATCGCACTGCGGGCATCTTTTATTTTTTCTTTTTGCCACACACAGCCAATCGCACTGCGGGCATCTTTATTTTCTTTTTGCCACACACAGCCAATCTCACCATAGACAGAGTTTTTTCGCCACGCACAGCCAATCGCACTGCGGGCATGTTTTTTTTTTTTTCTTTTTGCCACACACAGCCAATCGCACTGCGGGCATCTTTTTTTTTTTCCTTTTTGCCACACACAGCCAATCGCACTGCGGGCATCTTTATTTTCTTTTTGCCACACACAGCCAATCTCACCATAGACAGACTTTTTTTGCCGCACACAGCCAATCGCACTGCGGGCATCTTTTTTTTGCCACACACAGCCAATTGTTCTGCGGGCATGTTATTTTTTTTTTCTTTTTGCTACACAGCCAATCGCACCACAGACACGCTTTTTTGCCACACACAGCCAATCGCACTGCGGGAATCTTTTTTTTTTTCTTTTTGCTACACACAGCCAATCGCACCACAGGCACCCTTTTTTTTTTTCACACACAGCCAATCGCAGTGCGGGCATCTTTTTTGTTTTTTTCCTTTTTGCCACACACAGCCAATCGCACTGCGGGCATCTTTTTTTTTTCTTTTTCCCCACACACAGCCAATCGCACTGCGGGCATCTTTTTTTTTTCTTTTTCCCCACACACAGCCAATCGCACTGCGGGCATCTTTTTATTTTTCTTTTTGCCACACACAGCCAATTGTTCTGCGGGCATGTTATTTTTTTTTTCTTTTTGCTACACAGCCAATCGCACCACAGACACGCTTTTTTGCCACACACAGCCAATCGCACTGCGGGAATCTTTTTTTTTTTCTTTTTGCTACACACAGCCAATCGCACCACAGGCACCCTTTTTTTTTTTCACACACAGCCAATCGCAGTGCGGGCATCTTTTTTGTTTTTTTCCTTTTTGCCACACACAGCCAATCGCACTGCGGGCATCTTTTTTTTTTCTTTTTCCCCACACACAGCCAATCGCACTGCGGGCATCTTTTTTTTTTCTTTTTCCCCACACACAGCCAATCGCACTGCGGGCATCTTTTTTTTTTTCTTTTTGCCACACACAGCCAATCGCACTGCGGGCCTTGATTTTATTTTATTTTCGCCACACACAGCAAATTGCACTGCGGGCATCTTTTAAGATCTATTTCATGGAAAAACGTCTTCCAAATTATATATATTTTTAGGGTTCCGGCAGAGGAGCGTTTTTTTCCCGCATCCATAGATGCAAAAAAAAAAACGGGTCTATTAGAACAAATGCTTTCCAATGAATGTGGTCACATGTCTGTTTTTTACTAGTGAACAATTCGCCCCTGCAAAAAAAATAGGACAGCGTTTTTTTGATTCGCACAAAAATGACGTTTTCATGCAAATGGATGCAACTTTGACAATATGAAATCTTAGTCAAAGCCCTTAAATGAACCTTAGATGCAGAAAAAAAATTAAAAATATATATATTATAGCTGTGATTGGTCAAAGCGCTCAACCAATCAGGAAGAGCTGTGGCAGAGGAATTCTTCAGCCTATATATGTATATATTATTTTTTTTTCCTTAAAGAGAAACCATGGCTGATTTTAAGGGGAGGGCTTATATTTAAAACCCTTCTCTGAAAATCACTGCAGGGGTTGCCGGCATCCTATCGTGTGCCATTGAAAGCAATGCTGCACGGACCTGCATTCACGCGTGTTTGTGCATGTACGTGGGTGCGTGGTTTTGTGAGCACCTATGTATGGCACACGCACACACTCGTCTGAATGCGCCCTTATAAAGCAAAAAATACGGTATATACAGTTAGTTATATAGTCTTTTAAATGTACATTTTCTTTTGCCCTATAGCTGCCATACAGGGACTAACATTATGCCAAGACTCATTTTATTTATAGTCTCTATTGCCATTATCGCTACTATTGGTTTTATTACTATGAGGGTTCTTTCACACGGCCGTTGGTGTTTTGACGTGTGCCCACCGGCGCCATAAAAACGTGTGAACGGGCACAGAAATCTAACGTTTGTGCGCCCGTTCAGACGGCCTGAGCCCAGTGCATATACGCCGAAGCCGCAATGCCGTTGGGCAGGGGAAGACAGTTTAGCTCTGCTAAGCTGTTCTCCCCCTTCCCCTCACCGACTCTCTGCAAAGGGAGGAGGCGGGACGGGGCAGGAGCTAGTGTGCCAAGCTCCCGCCCCCTCTCCGTCCCTTGTTGGCCGCCAGCAATAGGAGGGGTGGTGCTTAGCTCCGTCCCCGCCCCGCTCCCTCCCATTGCAAACAACTGGCGAGGGGCAAAGAGGAGGAGAGAAGGGGGAGAGAGTTCAGCAGTCACGCTGCTAAATTCCCTCCCACCTCCCCTCTCCGGCAGCTGTCATTGGCTCCCATAGGAATCTATGGCAGTGGCTATATTCTGGCCGGGAAAGATAGTTCCAGGACTATCTTTCCTGCGTGGCGTAAAAGCGCCTGGTATATCACACTACCAACTACTGTCCACGTCACCTTTTACTCCACTGTGACTCTACACCATATATGAATGTGTTGTATCGTGTAACCCCAGCAAGTACTGAGGAAGACGTTCCCAAACCCCCAGACGCGGATACAAGCTGGTTTTAAATGAACCTTAATGACAAAACACCCGAGATCAAGCAGTCCCACTTCCATTTTTATCCCATTTCCTCTTCCCCGGGGGCGCTCCATCCATTTTTCTTCCCCTCCTCCACACTATTGTCACTATAGGGGGATGTCTCCCCTTTAAGGGCTCATGTCCACGGGTATATATATAAAATACTCCGGGTCTCCCGCAGTGTTGTACACATATATAGCCAATACACTCCTCCGGCAGAGACCGTTTATGGGCTGTGCATGGCCCTGCGCATGCCTGGGAATCTGTCGTCACGCACATGCGCAGTCTGATTTTCTCTTTTTAATTCCCCGCTCTGAACAGCGCAGGGATGCGTATGGAAACACTGCCTGTATCAATGTATTGTGTATGGACAGCGTATTGATACACAGCCCAAACAAGGGCTGCATATGACACACAGAGAGATAGTGCATGCTGCAATTTATTTCTCTTGCGTATCGATAGGCAGTGCCCACACACAGGTGGGTATGGAGCAATGGAAGCCCATATACTTTCATTGCCTCCATTCTCTGCATATCACTCATGCGTGCAATGCATGCGGAATTCGTGGTGGGAAAACGCCCGTGGACATGAGCCCGAACTGGGGCTCATATGGACGCTTCAGCTATAGTGGGAAAGTGTAAAATAGAAAAGAGGCAATATAAATGACCCCCTAGGAGGTGTTTGATGTAAAAATAAATAAATACAGAATTAAATATATATTAAATAAAACGACTCAACACCGACGCCAGCCAAAATCAGCGCTATTTGCGCCCTGTAATCTAAAACTATACAAATTATATATCTATACAGCGAAACCGAAATGAGGAACCCATTCCCTACTTTATTTTAGTGTAAATATTCTAATTTTACAAATAAACAACTATTATTAAAAAAAAAACATTTTTTAGCTTATTACTAGATATTTAAAATAAATAAATAAATAAAAAATGGCCCTATATGTCATAGAAAGAAAAATGCTGCAAAAATCATTTTGGGAGCAAAAGAAAACAAAAAAAAATAGGGGAGTAAAATCACCATACGGGTAAAATCCCCAAAAAGTGGTCCTTTAGGGGTTTTAAAAAAATGATTTTTGCTGCAGTTTACCAGCAAAGCGCATCAAAAAGACACACAAAAAAATGTGACTGCAGTATAAAGGAAGGACTTGTCTATTAGATGTTCTCTAGCGAGCGGCTGAGAATACAATCCCCTCATATAAAAGGGTTCCCCATGATATCTAACAATCACCAGCTCAGTATATAAACATGGAAACCCAGAGAGATGTGACACTTATCTGTGAGCGGCCAGAAGCTCCTCCGGACAGGGATGATGAAGGCTGCTAACAGCGAGCAGCAGCGGTTAAATCCACGTAACGTCCACCTGCAGCGTCCAGAAGCTCTTCCCAGACAGGGATGATGTAGGCTGCTAACAGCAAGCAGCAGCGGTTATATCCATGTAACGTCCACCTAGAGCGTCCAGAAGCTCCTCTCGGACAGAGATGATGTAGGCTGCTAACAGCAAGCAGCAGCAGTTATATCCACGTGACGTCTATCTAGAGCATCCAGAAACTCCTCTCAGCCAGAAATGATGTAGGCTGATAACAGCGAACAGCAGCGGTTATATCCACGTAACGTCCACCTAAAGCGTCCAGAAGCTCCTCTCAGACAGGGATGATGAAGGCTGCCAACAGTGAACAGCAGCGGTTACATCCACGTAACGTCCATCTGGAGCGCCCAGAAGCTCCTCCCGGACAGGGATGATGTAGGCTGATAACAGCGAACAGCAGCGGTTATATCCACGTAACGTCCACCTGGAGCGCCCAGAAGCTCCTCCCGTACAGAGATGATGTAGGCTGCTAACAGCGAGCAGCAGTGGGTATATCCACGTAACGTCCACCTGCAGCGTCCAGAAGCTCCTCTCGGACAGTGATGATGTAGGCTGCTAACAGCAAGCAGCAGCGGTTACATCCACGTAACGTCCACCTGGAGCGCCCAGAAGCTCCTCCCGTACAGAGATGATGTAGGCTGCTAACAGCAAGCAGCAGCGGTTACATCCACGTAACGTCCACCTGGAGCGCCCAGAAGCTCCTCTCGGACAGGGATGATGTACGCAGCCAACGGTTGAGGAGAAGTTATGGGGTGTAGCAGAGGCAGCAGAGCTCCGGTGACTGTTGTAGTGCCGCTGCTGCAGGAACTGCCTGTGCGGACGGGTTCTATCTGCTTCTAGAACTGCAGACCGCTCTGACCTCACAAGATTCCATTGAAACCCCTGTGACCTCACTCGACCGCACATACACACACCCTCACAGGTGGGCAGGACCGGCCACAGGCCTCTCTAACCAGGGATCTTCTAGACACATTTTAGGCTCATTTCTCACATATTGCGTAAATCCACACTGGAATTCAGCAGAATAATCCACAACAAATTCTGAGGATTTTGGCGCAGATTTCACTCATATTAAAATGAATAAAATCCGCCTTGAAATATCCACAACCTGCAGAGCATGCTGGGAAGGTGAAAATCCGCAGCGAGACTCCAATCCACGGCAGATTGTTTTCTGCTGTGAGTGAAATCCCCATTCACCGGTATTTGACTCTAATTGGAATTTCGGTGCTAAATCAGCAAGCAAACCGGACTATGACTCTTTCACCAATATTTGGCTATATGTTCTGATGAAGCGCCCCATATTTAGACCAGCGTTACGCAGCTTATGCCGCCATACTGCAATGTGTGAGCCGCGTTTGTTGCTACTTGGGGAGGGCTCTGTAATACGATTTCTGTCAAAAACCTAAAAAATACGACAATGCAGGATTTTCACCATCACAAGATCAGATCTGCATGACATTGCAGGTACAGATTCAGTGTAATGCGTTCCTGTAGGCGAATGATGCACGGAATATCGCAGTGCAATCTAGCATAAACCTGTGATAATCACTCACATTAACACCCTGCAGAGACCTGAACTTAATAAAAACGGCTAGTGCAATAGAATTGCGAGGGTTAAACATCATATATCTTGTAAGATAAGAGGAGAAGCCGTCACATTACTGTTCCCCTGCCCCCAGATACCGGCGCTACCAGGGTCCTCCACTGCTCTCCTGCCCCTAGATACCGGCACTACCAGGGTCCTCCACCGCTCTCCTGCCCCCAGATACCGGCACTACCAGGGTCCTCCACCGCTCTCCTGCTCGCTGATGCCAGCACTACCAGGGTCCTCCACCGCTCTCCTGCCCCCAGATACCGTCACTACCAGGGTCCTTCACCGCTCTCCTGCCCCCAGATACCGGCACTACCAGGGTCCTCCACCGCTCTCCTGACCCCAGATACTGGCGCTACCAAGGTCCTCCACCGCTCTCCTGCCCCTTGATGCCAGCACTACCAGGGTCCTCCACCGCTCTCCTGCCCCCTGATGCCAGCACTACCAGGGTCCTCCACCGCTCTCCTGCCCCCTGATGCCAGCACTACCAGGGTCCTCCACCGCTCTCCTGCCCCCTGATACCGGCACTACCAGGGTCCTCCACTGCTCTCCTGCCCCCTGATGCCGGCACTACCAAGACCCTTCACCACTCTCCTGCCCCCTGATGCTGGCGATACCACCCTTCTCTCGCCTTAATTTATCAAAGCTGTCTGAAAAAAAAATTTGGCCTTGTTGCCCGTAGCAACCAATCACAGCACAGCTCTGATTTCTGAAACGGCTCTAGTTACATGACAGCTGCGCTCTGATTGGTTGCTATGGGCAACAAGGCAGGTTTGTCTTCTAGATAGATTAGATTAATGAGCCCGTCTGTTCTTCCTGTCCCAGCGCTGACATGTCCGCACCACATACAATGCGGTGACCTGCAGTAACGCCAAACCTGCAGGATGCTGCGATTACAAAAATAGCCACCGACCCAAGAAACGCACGACTAAAGGAGAAAACCCCCACAAAGGATCCCTGTAGTGTTTATGGAGCTCCACACTTCACTATTGATCTGCTAAAATCCGGCCGCAGGGTTTATGGAAAAAAATAATCCAGAAAAACGTCCCTAAAAATACGTCACTATAAATGCGCGGGAGTAAAAGCATCCGTAAAGTGTATTCACGTGTCGCAGTCAAGGTGCGGCTGAGAACCACATCAAAGACCGCGTGTACTTTTACCTGTAAAAACCATGTGACCAAAAAACACATCTCACATCTGCGGCAAAACTGGCGGGGTTCTCAGATTTGGTGTGAATATACCCTTACGCACCACGCTCTGCACCGCGTGCTTTACACTGTATTTACACAGGCCAGTGCGATATAGGTGAGAGAAAATCGTATATATATATATATATATATATATATATATATATATATATCAGTTGTAAACCTGCGTTTTTCAGGTTTCTGCGAAACGTTCCCATGTTCAAAATGCGCTATTCGCATCACTGTAGGTGCGTTTTTAAACGTGAAAAATAATAAAAAAGAAAGAATGAGCAGTTCTTGCAGTGGAATTGCCTCAAAACAGGACATGCTGCGTTATTTTGCACTTGCACTTGTGTGCGCCGTGAGGTCACAACCGCTGCATGAACAACGAGTAACGTGAATATTCCCACAAAGAGACAGTTCATCTGTGCATGCGCCAGCTGAAGACCTCGCGGCGCACATGTGAGACTTGGCAGCGCTACATGGATGACGCCTACTGCGTCATCCACGGCTAAGGAGTTGGGAGGGGTGGACTTTGGAGCCGAATAAGCTGCTAGTAGATGGTCCAGCTTGCTCAGCTGATCGCTCTGCCTATTTTGGCCATAAAGGCGTGAAGATTTTTGGGGTATTTTCATCTCCAATTTTCAAAAGACATAACTTTTTTATTTTTCTGTTGACTTGGCGTTATTTTGGTAGGCAAAATGAACAAAATGAGCATTTTGCCTCTGCATCTTTTAGGGTTTATATTTACATTTTTTGCAAGATGAATAGTGCGTTCGATTCACTGTAGAGATCGTTACGGATACCAGAAATGTGGGTTTATATATATATATATATATATATATATATATATATATATATATATATATATATATTTTATTTTTTTTTTAATAGAAAGGGGAAAGTGCGTAAAAGAGTTTTTTTGGTAATTAAATTTTACCTCTTTTTTTACCATTTTTTTTTCTTTCATTTTTTATGTCACTGTGGGGGACTTGAACCATAAAAGCACTGTTTGCTATGACGTTGCACTGCAGTACTTTTGTAGTGCAGTGCATTATTGCTTACCATAGGCCAGTCTCTATGTACAGGTCATGTGCCGCACAGTGTAATGGGAGACACGATACTGGCCAAAGTCACAACTAAGTTGGCCTAACTTCACACAGGTATGCGTGATACGAGGCCGTGAATCCCGCCACCATATCGCGCCCTCACCATGTGAATTCAATCCTCTGCCGCGGCTGTTCTCTCCCCCATTGCTGCCACCGGCCCCATTAAAAACAATGGACGCTGCAATGCGAGATCACGCAGCCAGATAGAACATGCCGCGGTTTGTTTCCCGCATCGCATCGTTCATGTGTATGACTCCATTCACAAGGTGGTGGTTCAGATTTGTGCATCTCAAAATGCACAAATCTCACGTGATTGTATCACCCATGTGAAGCCGGTCTTATGGTGCCCATAGTTCAGGTCGGAGGAGTCCGGGGATGTGAGTGGGACTTTTCAGTCAGCGCAGGCGCATACCCTTAGAGAACAGGATGTGCGCACACTGACTGGCGAATCATACACACCGCGTACCGACTTCCAGGGGCTACGGTGCAGGAACCGTGAGCTGGGGAGGTAAGCAGAACACACCCCGGACTCCTCCGGACCCGTCCTATGTGCTCCAAAACTTCATAGTGCTTATAGGGGATGACTGGTTGCTTTTAAAGGGGTTGTCCAACTACCAGACAGAATCTTTTTAAAGCTGTGTTCACACATGGCGTTTTTCAACGGCAATTAAAAACTGAATAAAAAAAAAACTCTACAAAAAACGCCATGTGTGAACGCGGCCTAATAGGGCTGTCTGTACTAAATTAATAAATCGCTACACTTACCACTCTGATAGGATCCAGCGCTGCAGTACTGGTGTTTGTTGTGACAGCGGCCACCACAAGTAGTCAGTTGATTGCAGCCAATCAGAGGCTGCTGTGTCACGTTCATTTCCTGTAACTACAAGAGACTGGATATGGCACTGACAGGTCAGCAATAATTATCTTTCTATATATCAGCACAGGTTATGTAGAGCCATGACCCGAGATGAGTACTCCCCTCTGCCGTCCGTTGGTAGGCACTACAACAGTATACTAGAGCCTCCATGCCCACCCGTATCACATCTTATATACAAGCTAGAAGGGATACAACAGGATACTAGAGCCTCCATGCCCACCCGTATCACATCTTATATACAAGCTAGAAGGGGTACAACAGGATACTAGAGCCTCCATGCCCACCCGTATCACATCTTATATACAAGCTAGAAGGGGTACAACAGGATACTAGAGCCTCCATGCCCACCCGTATTATATCTTATATACAAGCTTGAGGTGGTCCAACAGGGTACTACAGCCTCCTCACATCTTGTATCTAAGCTAGAGGCGGTACAACAGGATACTAGAGCCTCCATGCCCGCCTGTATCACATCTTTTATCCAAGCTTGAGGTGGCCCATAAGGGTACTAGAGCCTCCATGCTCACCTGTATCACATCTTGTGTCTAAGCTAGAGGCGGTACAACAGGATACTAGAGCTTTCATGCCTGCCCGTATCACATCATGTATTTAAGCTAAAGGCGTTACAACAGGGTACTAGAGCCTCCATGTCTACCCGTATGACATCTTGTATCCAAGCTTGAGGTGGTACAACAGGGTACTAGAGCCTCCATGCCTGTCCCTATCACATATTGTATGCAAACTAGAGGCGGTACAACAAGGTACTAGAGCCTCCATGCCCACCCGTATCATATCTTATATACAAGTTAGAAGCAGTACAACAGGATACTAGAGCATCTTTGCCCACCTGTATCATATCTTATATACAAGCTAGAGGCGGTACAACAGGATACTAGAGCCTCTATGTCCACCTGTATCACATCTTATATACAAGCGTAATGTGGCCCGTATCACATCTTGTATCTAAGCTAGAGGTGGTACAACACGATACTAAATTATCCATGCCCGCCCGTATCACATCTTATATACAAGCTTGAGGTGGTCCATCGGGGTACTAGAGCCCTTATGCCAACCCATATCACACCTTGTATCCAAGATAGGGGTGGTCCAACAGGGTACTACAGCCTCCATGCCTGTCTGTATCACATCTTGTATCTAAGCTAGAGGCGGTACAACAGGATACTAGAGCCTCCATGCCCGCCTGTATCACATCTTTTATCCAAGCTTGAGGTGGCCCATAAGGGTACCAGAGCCTCCATGCTCACCTGTATCACATCTTGTGTCTAAGCTAGAAGCGGTACAACAGGATACTAGAGCTTTCATGCCTGCCCGTATCACATCATGTATCTAAGCTAAAGGCGTTACAACAGGGTACTAGAGCCTCCATGTCTACCTGTATGACATCTTGTATCCAAGCTTGAGGTGGTACAACAGGGTACTAGAGCCTCCATGCCTGTCCCTATCACATATTGTATGCAAACTAGAGGCGGTACAACAGGGTACTAGAGCCTCCATGCCCACCCGTATCATATCTTATATACAAGTTAGAAGCAGTACAACAGGATACTAGAGCATCTTTGCCCACCTGTATCATATCTTATATACAAGCTAGAGGCGGTACAACAGGATACTAGAGCCTCTATGTCTACCTGTATCACATCTTATATACAAGCGTAATGTGGCCCGTATCACATCTTGTATCTAAGCTAGAGGCGGTACAACAGGGTACTAGAGCCAGTATCACATCATGTATTCAAGCTAAAGGGGGTACAACAAGATACTGGAGCCTCCATGCCTGCCCTTATCACATACTGTATCAAGCTAGAGGTGGTACAACAGGGTACTGGAGCCTGCATGCCCACCCATATCACTCCTTGTATCCAAGCTAGAGGCGGTACAAAAGGCTCCAAGAGTCTCTATGCTCTCCTGCATCACATCTTGTATCCAAGGTAGACGTGGTACAACAAGATACTAGAGCATCCATGCCCACCCATATCGCACCTTGTATTCAAGCTGGAGGTGGTACAACACGTTACTTGAGCTTCCATGCCCACCTGTATCACATCTTGTATCCAAGCTAGAGGTGGTACAACAAGATACTAGAGCCTCCATGCCTGCCCCTATTACATATTGAATCCAAGCTAGAGGCGGTACAACAGGGTACTAGAGCCTCCATGCCTGACCATATCACATCTTCTATCCATGCTAGAGGCAGTACAACAGGATACTAGAGCCTCCATGCTCCATCTCAGCTTGTATCTAAGCTAGAGGCGGTACAACAGGGTACTAGAGCCTCCATGCCTGACCATATCACATCTTCTATCCATGTGAAAAACAGAAAATTAACCAGCGCTCCGGTGCTTTGGAAAATGGCAGATGATGCAAGGTAGTGCAAACGAGGTGTATATGATGTGGATGTTACTTACTTCGCAGGGGTGCTAGTGGTTAAGAGGCAGTACAACAGGATACTAGAGCCTCCATGCTCCATCTCATCTTGTATCTAAGCTAGAGGCGGTACAACAGGGTACTAGAGCCTCCATGCCCCCCTATTACATCTTGTATCCAAGCTAGCGGTGGTACAACTGGGTACTAGGGCTTCCATACCAACCCATATCACACCTTGTATCCAAGCTAGAGGTGGGAGAACAGGGTACTAGAGCCTCCATCTGTAGCACAGATTACATCTAAGCTAGAGGCTTAGCAACCAATCACAGCACAGCTGTGTTTGGTTGCTATGGGTAACAGAGACAGTTTTTATAACAGTGTGGTGCCATAATCTGCTCTGTATTTACACACACAGCTCTTCTATATGCACAGCACAATATAGGCTGTCAGATAGGGTCACCGCGGAGATCTGTCTGCTGGCTCTTGCTCCCGCGGTGAATCTCAGCAACGCCTGTGGACAGGCAGCCTAACCCTTCACTCCCTGTGTGAGATCAGCCGCCCCGGCTGGGGGGCGACTGATAGCACTGATTTTAAATCCCCGCCTGCTGAAAGCTCCTCAGAGCAGTGCAGGAGAAGAGGCGGCTGGACACGGCTGAGCCCTGGCAGCTGCAGAGAGGTGAGTATACATTGGTTTTTTTTTATTTTTACACATTTTTAGGATGGTTTTCAGGGAAGGGCTTATATTTTAAGACTTTCCCTGAAAATCACTGCAGCGCTTGCCAGCAGCCCATTGCTTTCAATGCAGTCGGCTGTATTGCCGACTCTATTGAATTCAATGGGAGAACATCTTTCTCCTCTTCCACAGCTGTGACAGCTATGGCAGAGGATCACTATCTTCATATATGTTCTCAGTGGGGTCGGCACTGCTGCCACCGGCCACATGAAGCACAAGGTGAAACCCCCGGATGCGACAGCATACACAGAACACTGGTTTGTTCTATAATTTTCACCGCAGGCGTTTTTCTGCATGTAAAATTTGCCCATGTGATCACTCACATTGAAAAGCATTGGTTCTAACTGGTGCGAATTTTTGGACGTGCGGAAAAACGCCGGTTACAAACGCCCGTGTGACTGCGCCCTAAAGGGTGCCTGCACACGAACTGAATTTCCAGCGCGTTATTTTAGGCACATTATCTGCCCCAGACCGCAGCCAATATACTCCTATGAGGATCCGCAGTTGTCCCCAGACGGACAGATTTGTATCGCGTTTTTTCACGCGCGTGAAAAAATCTGCAACCTCTTCTAATTTGGGTCGGATTCTGCGCGTGAAGCCTCCAATACAAGTGAATGGGTGCGTTTTTTCACGCAGTACATCCGCAGTGCAGCTGCGGATGGAGTCACTGGTTACTATGACTACAGGAAGTAGGCATGGTAGGAGGCGTCCCAACACACAGCACAGAGCTTCACAGGCAAATTTCAGCAGCAGCACTGCCCTTCCAGTCACCTCATCCACCAGACAGCAGCCAGCAGCCACCAGCCTGCAGCCACAAGCCACCAGCCTGCCACAAGCCACCAGTCATCAGCCACCAGGCGTAACGAATAATGATCGACATGGGCAAGCTTGTCGCAATGATGCAGGACTTCCCTAGCATATGGGACAGTAACTCCCCAGAGTACCTAGACAAGAATAGAAAGGAACAATCCTGGCTTCAACTCTCCGCTCAGGTTTATGGGGATGCCTGGACGAACGCAATAGAAGCGGAAAAGAACTTGCGTGAGTATTATTCGCTATTGCGTCAAATGTACTTTTTTTCTTCATTTTAACCCCTTAGTGGCCAAGCAGTTTTACTTTTGTTTTTATTGTGCTTTTTTCCATCCCCACTTTTAACCCCTTAGTGACGGAGCTTTTTTGCTTTTTTTCCTTTTTTTTTCCCCTACTCCCTAAAAAATCGTAGTTCCTTTATTTATCCATCGACGTCGCTGTATAAGGGCTTGATTTTTTGCGGGACGAGTTGTATTTTGCAATGGCACTATTTATTGTACCATATAATTTACTGAAAAACCTTTAAAAAATTGTAATCAGAGAGAAAAAAAAAGACTTTCCACCATCTTTCGGACGTCCTGTTTCTGCAGCGCGCAAAGTGCAACAAAAACGACCTGATATTTTTATTCTATGGGTCAGTACGATTACTACGATACCAAACTTATATAGTATTTTTTTTGCTGTAGTACTTGTATATTTTTTTTTAAGATATTTAATTTTTTTAAATTATTTTCTGTGTCCATTTTCTGCGTGCAATAACTTTTTTATTTCTTTGGCAACATAGTTGTGTGAGGGCTCATTTTGTGCGGTATGTCCTGACGTTTTTGTTGGTACCATTTTCGCATACAGTTGACTTTTTGATCGCCTTTTATTACATTTTTTCTTGGAAATAGGGTGACCGAAAAAGTGCATTTCGGGCGTATATTCTTTATTTTTTTTTACCACGTTCACCATGCAGGGTAAATCATACATTACTTTGATAGATCAGGCATGCAGCGATACCAAAACGATCACACTGCAGGACAGACGACTCTCCGCAACGCTGGCAGAAAAGAGCACATGACCGGCTCCATTGCCGGACTTGTGTTCTTTCCTCCAGCTCTGTGGAAAGACGTCCATCCTGCATTGCGGCCGTCTTGTGCAGGAAGACGGGTGCATCAGCCGCCAGGATGCGCCCAGGTTACTAAGCCCTCCCTGTTTGTTTTTTGCGGGAACAGTTGTATTTTCCACTGGTGCCACTGAAGCAGCATTTATTGGGTTAATAGCCTTGTTCAGCAGACACCCGCAATGTGTAGAGGGAGATAGGTAGTATTTCTTGCCAATGCAGGATGTAAGAACGCAAAATCTGTAGTAATGAATTCCTCTTGTGAATTTTTTTGCAGTGACTGAAATAAAGTCACGCTGGAGAAGCGCCTGAAAAAAGTTACATGGATCAACCATGCCCACAAAGACATCTGCTCACCGGGTGAAAGCATGTTGCCAGAATAATTTAACGGTGCTCGCACAAGCAAGAGGGACAAAACGGAGTCTGGGTGTTGGTTTTTAAGCTGTTTTCCAAGGAATGGGCAGTTCTCTAGGGGTTGGGTTTACAATAAGGGGTGTCTGCTGTTTTTTCTGTGCGTTTTTTTCCGCAACACATCCGCGTATATCCGTGCGTGATTTTTCACGCATCCGCACCTATCCGCAAGCACATTTAGGTACCATACGCGCGTGAAAATCCGCTAGCGGAATCCGGAACGCTCGTGTGCAGGCGGCCTAAGCTGGAACTTTGCAAAACTTCATACAGGTGGTGTATGAACAATGAACATTTTGTAAAAATTTCAGAAAAATTGAAAATATTCGAGCAGGGACCCTCTCCCAAATTAGATCATTTGACGTGGAATGACGCACTCCCTACATTACCACAGAGATGATGTCCCCCTGCGCAACAGATGAACGCTGTGACCAATAACATTAAAGGGCTTTTCTGTGCTCAGGATAGGTCATCAATAGTTGATCAGTGAGGGTCCACTATTTGGGATCCCTACCAATCAGCTGACTGAAGAGACAGCAACACTCAGATAAGAACCTCTGTCACTTCAGTCCATGCCAGGCACAGCACCATACACTGTATAGTGCCTGTGGCTGGTACTGCAGTTCAAGTGAAATGGACTGAGCTGCTCTCTAGCCATGACCGATGAGCGTGATGTCACATGCCTGAGAAGAGGACGTGGCACTCATCAAAGCACAGCATTTCAATTGGAGGGGATCCCAAGCCCTGGATCCTCCATGATCAACTATTGTTGACCTACTTTTAAGGATAGGTCATCAGTAGTGTTGTTCTGGAAAACCTTCTAAGTAGTAACATACCTCTTGGCTCCTTGAAGGTTGTGACACAGCAACTTCATCGTCCTGATTAGTTTGTTCAGCATCTTGAAGCTCTGGATGCTTGGGTTGTTTTTTTGCTGCGACCTAGGGCCATAAATAAAAAAGTAGAGATTTGTGAAACGTTGTATGGATAAGATACAATATAGCCGGCTTCACACGGGCGGGCCAGATTCCGCATGCGGAAGGGCCTGCAGCCGATTCGGGCTATGAAGCCGGTGACCCCACTTACCTGAATTTTCTGTCCGTCGGTCATGTGCAGTAGTTTTTTTTTCCTTTTTTAATGCTTGTATTTCCGGTGCAGTCGCTTAGCAATGGCGTGGATACCCGCGGGCCATACACAATGTTAGCTGCGTATGGGCTGCAGGTTAGACTGACTCCACTGACTTCAATGGAGGCCGTCTGTGTGGAGTCCGCAGCAAAATATGGCATGCGGCAATTTTTCCCCTGGTCACGGAATAGATAATTCATATCTGCGAGTGTGAGCAAAAATGTGATTTAACATGGTTTACAATGTGGAGAGCGGGACTCGGGAGCCACACTTCATCTGCCGCAAACCTGGAAGGACCGCTGCAGGCCCCCACAGAGAGAGTAGCAGCAGGCCACACACGGCACTCCTCATACCGCTGGTAGTGGGAGCTCCGGCAGCTAGACGCAGCTCAGAGAACCACGTGTGAGGGACCAGCGGCTCCCCATCAGGGACAGAGCGGGAGACGCTCACAGCACTCCTCTGCAGCTTGAGGTACTCCCGGGTGCCAGAGAAGACCCCCTGACCCCGGGAGAAAGAAGCTGCACAGCCAGGGTTGCCACCTTTGTCACGAAAAAATACCGGCCATGGTTAAATGGGGGCGTGGCTTGGGTGTGGCTTATCACGGCATTCTGCTGGTGATAGTGCCCCCTCAGTAGCTCCAGTGGTAATAGTTCCCCCCTTGGTGCCCTTCCCCACAATTGAAAATTCGGACCGCACATCACTATATACAGGAGATGCCCAGAGCTCTGCTACATCTCTGTGTGACTGCTCTGCCCCCTGCCCCTCCTGCAACAGTTGTGATCCAACCTGGAAAGTTGGTGTCACTCACTGACTACTGTAGAAACCCCCCCAGACCACCAGGAGTGACAGCAGCCTGTGCCTGACCTCTGGATGCCATATAAGTATGCCATATACTGCCATCCAGGAGCACTATATGGAGCTACAGGAGCACTGTATGGAGCCACAGTAGCACTGTATGGATCTACAGGAGTACTGTATGGAGCTACAGGAACACTGTATGGAGCTACAGGAGCACTGTATGGAGCTGCAGGAGCACTATATGGAGCTGCAGGAGCACTATATGGAGCTGCAGGAGCACTATATGGACCTATAGGAGCATTGTATGGAGCTACAGGAGCACTATATGGAGCTGCAGGAGCACTATATGGAGCTGCAGGAGCAGTATATGGAGCTGCAGGAGCACTATATGGAGCTACAGGAGCACTATATGGAGCTACAGGGGCACTATATGGAGCTACAGGAGCACTATATGGAGCTGCAGGAGCACTATATGGAGCTACAGGAACACTATATGGAGCTACAGGAGCACTATATGGAGCTACAGGGGCACTATATGGAGCTACAGGAGCACTATATGGAGCTACAGGGGCACTATATGGAGCTATAGGAGCACTATATGGAGCTATAGGAGCACTGTATGGAGCCACAGTAGCACTGTATGGAGATATAGGAGTCCATACAGTGCTCCTATAGCTCCATCCAGTGCTCCTGTAGCTCCATACAATAACAGTGCTCCTATAGTAGCCCCATCCAGTGCTCCTACAGCCCCACCCACCCAGTGCTCCTATATTGACTGTCTGCAGTCAGGCACCGTTCAGGCTCTTTTGTGTGTCCCACACTCCCTGGGACCCAGACTCCAGAGTCCCCACTCCCCAGGCAGCGAGCAGCCTCCTCCCTCGTCACCATATCGACTAGTCTTCTGTGCTGCTCTGCAGCCTTTTTACCTCTCTCAGTCACGGTCTCACCACTAGACTCACCCCTGCCTCTATAGCCACCGACGTTCAAGGTCCGAGCAAGTCCCGAGTCAGTACTCCCACTCCTGAGTCCCGACTCCCGCCACACACGCGGGCTGTGTCTCTGCTGCCCGCGCACGCTAGTAGTCCAGGAGGCTAAAGCGCATGTGCGAGACTTCCTGTGCTCTGGCGGACACTCAACAGGGGCGCGTCATCACCATAGTCTGCTGGCTGCTGACTGACGCTGCCCTGCATCATGGGTTGCCTCCTGCAGAGTATACAGGCCAGTATTTTTGTCGCAGCCTGCTGCAGTCCCCGGGGCCCGACAAAAATACCGGCCTTTAATAGGGCCGGTAAAAAAAATACCGGCACCACCCTGGGCGGTAAAAATACTGGCCAGGCTGGTGGTTTACAGGTCGGGTGGCAACCCTATTCACAGCGGAGGCATGGCAGCTGGACCTGCAGAGTGCTGGTGAAATGACTGCAGCATCTACCAGGGTGAGTCCCCTGTTGCTCTGCTACACCCCGCACAGCAGAGCCAGCAGCGCATACACCAAGAGGCCACTCAGAACCACAGGGGCACCACATAGGACTGACGGCATCCTGCATATTGTCCCTACTGCCACAATACCTGCAAGCCCTGTAAGGACACCAACTGCACTAAGGCAGGACTCTCCCACCATTCCTAGTTGGCTCCACCCCACAACCAGTACCAGCTCTGTAAAAGGGCATTCTCCACCTTGTATGGACCCATGCAGGGTTCTATATCCCTCCCAGCACTGTGAACAACACCCCACCTACATTGGTCAGTGCTGGTAGTTCAGGACCCACTGCAAAGCTCTAAGTTTTCTCCAACTGCAGTACACCTTGCCAGATATACACAGTAGGAGGAATCTGTTGCCACCTAGTGGTCGGTATTGCTATAACAAGCAAAAAGCAATCGTGCTTTAGTTACAGCGCAGACGAAAGCTTGTGGTAGCCCCTGCAGTACAACATACATATAACGCACGCATCGCCACACCAGTGCATCTTACTGAAAGTGTATCAAGAAAGAGACTCTGGTGTCTAAATAGAATGTTGTCATACTAATGCAACGTTAACCACATACGGCTACGAATAGTGATCACAACTCCGGAGAGACCCTAAGACCCACCCTACCCAGGAACTAGAACAAAGCATCTTTTAGCCTACTTACTTCTAACACAGCAACCATGCACCCCATTCAATGCAGAGCAGGGAAAAATAGCCTAAGATCGCAGCAGGATGCTAAAAAATCATCAACGCTGCAGGAGGCCCCCTATTTCCTCTGATGGAGGACTTACAGCTTCCCTCAAATGCCAACACTGGGAGCCCTAACCATAATGCTTCAGAAAGTCCAACTCTCCAAAATAGTGACTAAACTTTCCAACGAATTTCGAGAGCTTAGCTAGAGGACAATTACTCTTGAAGACAGGATGTGCAATGCTACCATAGTCCTAGACTCCCATGAAAAAGAAACAGAGCAGCTCCCTGAAGAGATACTTTCTTTATCATAAGTTGGAAGTTGTTGAAAATAGGGTGCGTCGGGAGAAAATACAAATCATGGAGTCCCCATCAAATCCTTCAAAGATCTTCAATCAACAGTGACGGCGTTGTTCCAGGAGCTCTACCCAAGCATCACAATTGACCAATTAGAACTTGACAGAATTCATAGAGCTTTGCGAGCACCAAACCCAAACGCCTCCCCCCCCCCCAGGGACATTGTGTTAAAACTCCACTTCAATCGCACTAAAGAGCAATTGTTGCGCGCCACTCGCTCTTCCCGCAAGCTAACATTCCAGGGCTTTAACTATCAGTTGTTTCCCAACTTGGCACCATCAACACTATCCAAGAGGAGGGCCCTCAAGCCGTACTTATTGATCCTGCATCAGGAAAGGATACAATACAGATGGGGCTTTCCATTTAAGCTGATAAGGAATTAAACCTTCAAAAACCTCCTCCTCAGCTGGGCTCTGCAGCTTCATCTCCTACATCCCCTCACCTCCTATACCTACACCGGAGTCAGAGAGAAAAATGCCACAACTCCCAGAAATGATCCATAATCCCATGTTCCCCGAAAATAAGACAGTGTCTTACATAAATTTTTGCTCCAATATGTTTCTTTTTTACATGTATAACTGCCTGGACACTATTTAAACATCTTGCTAGGGTTTATTTTGGGGGTAGGGCTTATTTTCAGGGAAACAGGATCTCTTGGTATCACGGTTATATAAGATTTTCGAGGCAAAGTGACCTGGAACTCTTCTGCTGGCTCTTTCTCCCTCACCTGTTGTGAGCATTTCTTTGCATCCAAATGAGTGGGAAATCACCTCCCAACAATACTCATGAGTTCCCACCCAACAAACAAGGAGAAAAGAGTACAACAGGCATGCTCCTGGTGACAAATCTTTAGGAGAATGGAACAACGCACCTTCTAAACAGATTAATACCTACAAACAAGCTTCCCTCTCTCTCCTTGCTGTCTGCTTCCCCCCCTTCCCCTCCCTACCTCCCATAGGGTCTTTTCCTACCTTTTATCTTTAGCCATCAGCACTATAAACCACCCCATTTCGGAGCTGACTTAGCTCCTAGAGCTAATTGTATTTGTTGGCCACACCCTGTTTCCCCCTGCCTCTTCCCTCTCCCTACTCCCCCCCAACCTACCCTCCCATGGGGTGAAGGATCTAAGACAGTTTCCATTCTTAATAGTCCTTACTTCCACCCATGGACCTAAAAATAATTTCTGAGAATGTACAAGGCTTTAATTTACCTCCAAAGTGTTCAAAGGCGTTCCGATATTACAAGAGCAGACATGCAGATATAGTGTGCCTGCAAGAAACCCACTTCTCCACCAACTCTGCCCCACGTTAGCTTTCTTCTCAATACCCCACATTTTATTCAGCGAAAGCACAAACCAAAACCAAGGGAGTCACCATCTTCTTTAGTAAATCAGTTCCTTTCACACACGCCTCCACTATTGTGGACCTAGAGGGTCGCTACTAGAGATGAGCGAACGTACTCGTTTCGAGTAATTACTCGATCGAACATCGCTATTTTCGAGTACCTGGCTACTCGGGTGAAAAGATTCAGGGGGCGCCGGGGAGCGGGGGATGGCGTGGTGGCAGCGGGGGGTAGCAGTGGGGAACAGGGGGGGAGCTCTCTCTCTCTCTCCCTTTCCCCCCCACTCCCCGCTGCAACCCCCCACTCACCCACGGCCCCCCCGAATCGTTTCACCCGAGTACGGAAGTACTCGAAAATCGCGGTGCTCGGGTGAAAAAGGGGCATGGCCGAGTAGGTTCGCTCATCTCTAGTCGCTACCTATTATTAACAGGCTCCATGCAAGATGTCCATCGTCTCCCACTATACTCTAAATTCAAGGCAAATTCAATATTTCACAAAACTTTTCAAACTGGTTAAGGCCAATAAAAGGGGCACAGTAATTTTCTGCGGTGACTCAAACTGCATTCTTAACCCGAATCTGGATAGAAATTCTATCACTCTCCGTGCCCATCCTCTGTTGCACAACGTTAAGTCCCTCCCTCAGCAATACCACTTAGTAGACTTGGCGGGAACAAAACCCAACCCCTAAAGACTATACACATTTTTCAGCTTCACACTCCCTATACAGGAGAATAGACCACATTCTAGTTCCCGACATTTTCGTACCTCAAATACTGCAGTCTAAAATCCTGTCGGTGCCATGGTCTGACCATAGCCCGCTGTCCATCACCTGTAATTCCTTGATGTCTAAATCCAGAAACACATCTTGGATCCTTAACGACTCTCTTTTATCAATCCCTGAGGTTGTATCCCTATTAACGCCACAACTGGAAGAATATTTTCAAATTAACAACCTGTCCGCCTCCTCCCCCATTTCTCTTTGGGAAGCACACAATATAGTGATTTGAGGTCACTTAATACAAATAACCGCCCGCCGTTAACAGGAACGTATGTCACAACAACTGGAATTAGAACGAGTCTCTAAGTTTGAAGAGGTGTCCAAAAAACATCCATCTAAAAATAATCTCCAAGCATTATCTCGAGCTAGAACTGAACTGGATCTTTGTCTTACTGACTCCATAGAACAGAAAGTACGCTGGTCCCGTCAGCGATACTATGAACTTAGTAATAAACCCTCCTTGCCTCTCCACCGCAGACTCCGCTCACACTCCAACATAAACCCCTTTTACAAACTACGTACAAACAGTACGTTTCTTGCAGGCCAGTCCACTTGAATATAACGGGATTTCTAGAAATGAGCGAGCACGCTCCACTTGTGTTCAGTGCATTTAATTGATTCGAGGGGGCTGTCATGTTTGTATAGGTCTCCTTCATGTGAACTGCATGACCAACAGGAATAGAAGGAAGACGGTTGGCATTGTGAAGTAATACAGCTTCAATCTAAGCTTGGAGGAGTCTATGAATAGCCTTCATTCAGTTGGATCATGGTTCAAATTCAAACATTTCATCAAGCCATTAACGTCACAGCAAACAACCAGATTGTTTTTCTTCTCAAAAAAAGGAAGTAGACCCCTCTGACGTTCTCTGTACTGTAAGACCCTGACATCACGTTGGAGAAGATTCCATTGCTGTAGTCTTGACTCTAGAAGTTCAGCCTTCTCCTTTGACAAGTCATGGTCTTGAATGAGATCACTCAATTCCCCTCAACTCAGTCTGTGCGTTGTATCATCTTTTACCTCAAACTCAGGGTCATGGGATGTGGAAGGCTTGTTGGGTTCTTCTTTTTCCACACTTTCTTCATTTTCTACTTCAAGCTCATAATGTTGTGGTGGAGAATAGAGATGAGCGAGCACCAAAATGCTCGGGTGCTCGTTACTCGAGATGAACTTTTCGCGATGCTCGAGGGTTCGTTTCGAATAACGAACCCCATTGAAGTCAATGGGCGACCCAAACATTTTTGTATATCGCCGATGCTCGCTAAGGTTTTCATTTGTGAAAATCGGGGCAATTCAAGAAAGTGATGGGAACGACACAGCAACGGATAGGGCAGGCGAGGGGCTACATGTTGGGCTGCATCTCAAGTTCACAGGTCCCACTATTAAGCCACAATAGCGGCAAGAGTGGTCCCCCCCCCCCCAACAACTTTTACTTCTGAAAAGCCCTCATTAGCAATGCATACCTTAGCTAAGCACCACACTACCTCCAACAAAGCACAATCACTGCCTGCATGACAGTCCGCTGCCACTTCTCCTGGGTTACATGCTGCAAACCCCCCCCCCCCCCCCCGCACGACGCAGTGTCCACAGCGCACACCAAACTGTCCCTGCCCAGCCTTCAGCTGCCCTCATGCCACGCCACCCTCATGTCTATTTATAAGTGCGTCTGCCACAGGAAAAGCAGGCACACACTGCAGAGGGTTGGCACGGCTAGGCAGCGACCCTCTTTAAAAGTGGCGGGGCGATAGCCCACAATGCTGTACAGAAGCAATCAGAAATCCAATCCTGTGCCACCACCATCTGGAGCTGCACACGTGGGCATAGCAATGGGGAACCTATGTGCCACACACTATTCATTCTGTCAAGGTGTCTGCATGCCCCAGTCAGACCGCGTTTTTTTATATATAGTCACAGGCAGGTACAACTCCGCAATGGGAATTCCATGTGCACCCACAGCATGGGTGGCTCCCTGGAACCCACCGGCGGTACATAAAAATATCCCATTGCATTGCCCATCACAGCTGAGGTAGTATTGTCATGTTTAATGCAGGTGGGCTTCGGCCCACACTGCATGCCCCAGTCAGACTGGGGTTCTTTAGAAGTGGAAACAGATGCATTTACAACCATGCTGTGGACCCACAGCATGGGTGGGTGCCAGGAACCCATCGGCGGTACATACAAATATCCCATTGCATTGCCCAACACAGCTGAGGTAGTAATGTTGTGCTTAATGCAGGTGGGCTTCGGCCCACACTGCATGCCCCAGTCAGACTGGGGTTCTTTAGAAGTGGAAACAGATGCATTTACAACTCCCTGTGGACCCACAGCATGGGTGGGTGCCAGGAAGCCACCGGCGGTACATACAAAAATATCCCATTGCATTGCCCAACACAGCTAAGGTAGTAATGTCGTGCTTAATGCAGGTGGGCTTCGGCCCACACTGCATGCCCCAGTCAGACTGGGGTTCTTTAGAAGTGGACACATGCAGTTACAACTCCGTGTGGACCGACAGCATGGGTGGTTCCCTGGAACCCACTGGCGGTACATAAATATATCCCATTGCAGTGCCCAGCACAGCTGAGGTAATGTCAGCTTTAATGCAGGTGGGCTAAAAATTAATTTGATTACACTGTAGGCGAGGGCCCACAAAAATTGCTGTATCAACAGTACTAATGTACCTCTGAAAAATTGCCCATGCCCAACCAAGAGGGCAGGTGAAACCCATTAATCGCTTTGGTTAATGTGGCTTAATTTGTAACTAGGCCTGGAGGCAGCCCAGTTAAAATAAAAATTGGTTCAGGTGAAAGTTTCAACGCTTTAATGAGCATTGAAACGTATAAAAATTGTTTAGAAAAATTACATGACTGAGCCTTGTGGGCCTAAGAAAAATTTCCCGTTCGGCGTGATTATGTGAGGTTTCAGGAGGAGGAGCAGGAGGAGGAGGATGAATAGAATACACAGATAGATGAAGCGAAAAGGTCCCCGTTTTGGATGGTGATAGAGAACAATGCTTCCATCCGCGGGTGCAGCCTACGTATTGCTTAGGTATCGCTGCTGTCCGCTGGTGGAGAAGAGAAGTCTGGGGAAATCCAGGCTTTGTTCATCTTGATGAGTGTAAGCCTGTCAGCACTGTCGGTTGACAGGTGGGTACGCTTATCCGTGATGATTCCCCCAGCCACACTAAACACACTCTCTGACAAGACGCTAGCCGCAGGACAAGCAAGCACCTCCAGGGCATACAGCGCGAGTTCAGGCCACGTGTCCAGCTTCAACACCCAGTAGTTGTAGGGGGCAGAGGCGTCACCGAGGACGGTCGTGCAATCGGCTACGTACTCCCTCACCATCCTTTTACAGTGCTCCTGCCGACTCAGCCTTGACTGGGGACCGGTGACACAGTCTTGCTGGGGAGCCATAAAGCTGTCAAAGGCCTTAGAGAGTGTTCCCCTGCCTGCGCTGTACATGCTGCCTGATCTCTGCGCCTCCCCTGATACCTGGGCCGCGAAAATGCGCCTTCGGCCACTAGCGCTGTCGGATGGGAAGTTTACCATCAGTTTGTCCACCAGTGCCCTGTGGTATAGCATCATTCTCGAACCCCTTTCCTCTTCGGGAATGAGAGTGCAAAGGCTCTCCTTATACCGTGGATCGAGCAGTGTGTACACCCAGTAATCCGTAGTGGCCAGAATGCGTGTAATGCGAGGGTCACGAGAAAGGCATCCTAATATGAAGTCAGCCATTTGTGCCAGGGTACCTGTACGCAACACATGGCTGTCCTCACTCAGAAGATCACTTTCAGGATCCTCCTCCTCCTCAGGCCATACACGCTGAAAGGATGACAGGCAAGCTGCATCTGTCCCCTAGATAGCTACAAAGCAGGTAGCGTAGGAGCGAGGGACTGGGGGGCGGGAGATTAGGACAGGAAAGGGTTAAGCGACCAGAGGAGGTGGGAGGAGTTAATGCAGGAAGAAGAGAGAAGGAGAAGGAGTAGTGTGCCATTCCACGTGGAGTAAGAGAAGAAGGAAGACGTGTGAAGGAAGGCAGAAGATTAAAAGAGAGAAAACATGGACCAGCTTGTTCTGCAGATCAAGGAAGCTGTTGCCAGCCAGGGACCTGAGTGGCTGATGAGGATGGCCGCGGAGTTCGGAGCCACGCCGTCGGGAGAAGCCGGGGCAGGAGAAGAACAGCCGGCGCAGATGGCTTCCAGTGCGCCCCGCGGAAGACCCCAGAGAAGGAGGATTCCCCCTACCAGGCTGAGCCCGAGCCCAGCCGTGAAGAAGGGGGGCCAGAACGCAAGCCCGAGACCTGCGCGTTCAAGTATCGGTGGCGGAGCGCGGCCGCAGCGAGCCGCGGCGGGAAACAACATGGGCGCGACCGGAAGAAGCGCCGGAAGAATAGAAGAAACCCCCGAGGGACTTACCGGGACTTCAGCAGCGGCATCAGGAGCGGGTAAGTCCAGAGTGGGAAGGGGTTGCCCCGCGTCAGGCGGAGAGAGAAGGGGGACGGCCTGCGCGCCGTGCCGGCGGCGGGCGGATGGATCCGCGGGCCGGAAGAAGTACCGGCGCCGGGACTCCCGAGCGGAGGGAGATGAGCGCCAGCGGCGGCAGCGAGGCTGGAAACAGCGCAAGCGGCCACAGCAGCGCGAGCGCAGTACAAGGGGGAGGGGGGGGATGAGAAGGAAGAGGCGCAGGGCGGGAAAACAGAGGGGGGGAAGGGGGGGGAGTACTATTAGGCAGTATGGCCCCCTTGTCGCCCCAGGGCTCATGCACTAATATGAGGGGCAGCGGGATATATTATAAAGACGCCTCAGGCCGGCAAGGGGCTTACGGGGTACGAAGGAAGGAGGGAGAGGGAGGAGGGGCTGCGAGCAGCGGTCACATGTCGCCCCGGGGTTCTTTCCCTTTTGCGAAGGACAGTCGAGCACAAGCAGTCGAAGGCACTTCAGGCCGGCAAGGGGCTTACGGGGTGGAGCAAAGCGGACAGGTGAGACAGAGGAAGGGTAAAGGGGGGGGGGAAGCTACCTGCCCGGTAGTCAAGGGGTCAGTAGCGGGACGGAGGGGGGGTTAGGCGGCAGGCAGGGGGTTGGCAGCATGGCGCGAGGAAGCTGGCGCAGCGAAGCAAGGATAGATAGCTCGTCATCGGAGTCTGGTGAGCCTTGTACACGTCGGGAGGCGCCCCATTTCGCCAGACGGTACAGGCGTTCGGAAGCGGTGGACAGGAGCGGTAGGCGCAGCGGCTATGGGACTTCGGTTTGGGCTTCGCAGCAGGCGTTACCATGTTCACCGGCTTCCTCCACAGATGAGAGGCGGGCCTCACGTACCGAAAGGCAGGGCGAACGGGCCGCAGCCTCCAGGGCGTCCTATGGCTATAGCATGCTACCCCGTGGTGTCTCCCGTAATAGGGACAGGGTACGACACGCGGTGGCGAGTCCGGAAAGGAGCCAACCGGGACCGAGTCACCCGTCTTTCCCCTCGGCAGGGCCGGAGGACGAATTGGAGGGTGAGTCCCAATGTGATAGAGTGTGGGGTGATTCGTCGCCCAATAACGTGAATAATTTTATGGTAGCGCTGAGAGCGCTGGTGAATGAGTTTGATAAAGGTAAAGGAACGGTGTCGTGTGTTAACCCGGGGAGACGAGACTCACCCGTGGTTGGTGATGTGGCTCACGCTACCGGGTGTTCGCCAGCGGTGGCGACCGGGAAAAGCGAAGAGTCGGTAAAAGATGGTCTACGTTTTTCAGATTCTCTATTTTGTGGCGTGGCCCCGCTGGGGGTGGGCCTCGCGGAGGACACAATTGAGAAAATCAAAAGTGGAATATACGTGGACATTTGGTCGCTCCTATCGGTGGAGCATGTGTCGGTTGATAAGGAGCGCTTCGCTGAACGGGACAAGAAGCCCAAAATAGCTAAAACATTTAGCAATTGGCTACAAGCCATGTTGACCCTGGCTCACGTTATATGCCAGTACCAGCCGGGAAAAGGCCCGGAGCTACTGGTATATATTAACACTATTCATAGCGCTTACAAGCTGCACGGCGGTGCAGCATGGTGGCGCTATGACGAAGATTTTCGTTGACGGATTTCGGGAATGAGTAACGTGAGTTGGGCGACAAAAGCGACGGATGCTTGGATCCAGTTGATCCCGGCGCAAAAGCCGGCGAAGCCCCTTTTTCAGAGCAATAACGCGGTAACTGGTGGACAGCAGGCACCCGTGGCACATAAGCCCTCGGGTTCCTGCTGGGCATTCAATGAGGGTAACTGTCGGTTTCTTGCAGCATGTAAGTTCCGGCACGAGTGCTCCTTTTGCGGCGGTGCGCATGCAGCGGTACGTTGTTTTCGGAGACAAAAGCAAAACTTGCCCGCGGCCACAGCGTCGCCCGGGGGCAACGCCAGTGAACGCGCTGTTCCTGGAGGAGTGGTTAGGCAAGTACCACAGGATAAGGGAAGCAAACCTTCTTAAAGAAGGTTTTAACACGGGTTTCGTCATTCCGCATCAACCGGGTTCGGCGTTAACGCTTAGTCGCAATTTAAAATCGGCGTAAGACAATAAAGAGATGGTGATGGAGAAGCTGCTAAAGGAGGTAGAACTGGGTCGGATGGCGGGGCCTTTTCAAGAACCGCCATTCGAGAACTTACGCGTTTCACCTTTGGGCTTGGTACCAAAAAAGGAAACGGGTAAGTTCCGGCTTATCCATCACTTATCCTACCCGACGGGCGAGTCAGTCAACGACGGGATTTCCAAGGAGCAAACAGCCGTATCATATACTTCCTTCGATAGGGCTGTCTGCCTAGTACGACTGGCCGGAAAGGGGGCTCTGTTGGCAAAAGCTGATATCGAGTCCGCTTTTCGACTATTACCGGTGCATCCAGATTGCTTTCACTTGTTGGGCTGCCGCCTGGACGGCTTATATTTTGTGGATATGTGCTTACCGATGGGGTGTTCCATCTCTTGTTATTACTTTGAAGTGTTCAGTTTATTTCTGGACTGGATGCTTCGATACGAGACGGGCATCCGATCGGTGTTACATTATCTGGATGATTTCCTTTTCGTCGGGCCATCAGATTCAGAGGTATGCGGGTTGTTATTGGCATAATTTCAGGATCTGATGGGAATAAGCGGGAGTACCGCTGTCACGCGAGAAAACGGTCGGTCCGGTGACATGTCTTACATTTTTAGGCATTGAAATCGATACCATGGCAATGGTATTTCGTTTACCGGACGAGAAAGTAGCGCGGTTGCGGCAAGAAGTTAAGTTGGCTGGCAGTTCTAAAAAAGTTACACTGCACCAGCTCCAAGTAATTAAAGGCTTGTTAAATTTTGCGTGTCGGGTCATTCCGATGGGCCGCCCGTTTGCAAGGCGGCTGTCATTGGCGACAGTCGGGATAAAAGAGAAACACCACTTCGTCAGAGTGACAAAGGGTATGAAGGAGGACTTGCACACATGGCAAGTCTTTCTTCAAACGTTCAATGGTCAGGTGATTTGTCAAACTGCGGAAGTTGCAAACGAGGAGCTGGGACTGATGTCGGATGCATCGGGCTCCTGTGGTTTTGGTGTAATTTTGGAGGGCAGTTGGTGCAGTGCACCATGGCCCAGAGAATGGTTCGAAAGACGGTGGGTGAAGAACATAACACTGCTGGAGATTTTTCCGCTAATGGTGGCGGTGGAGATCTGGGGGCCGGTTTTGGAAAACAGGAATATCTGCTTCTGGTCGGATAACCAGGCTGTAGTGACAGCGGTGAACAAGCAGACATCCAGATCTCCCTTGGTTTTGGCAGTTTTACGCCATTTGGTCTTGAGATGCCTGCAAAATAATATGAAGCTGAAGGCGAGACACGTACCCGGAGTAAACAATAACACGGCTGACGCTCTTTCTCGTTTCCAGATGGAGAGATTCAGGGAACTCCACCCGACAGCGGATGTCAAAGGGATATGTTGCCCGGCGATCTTATGAGAGATAGTAGAAGAGAGCTCACGACTCTGATTCGCAACTCCGTTGCGGAATCGACGTGGAAGCGATATATATATATGCAATATGGAAAACATGGTTGATGGCAGCAGGGGGACAATTCCCTGATGGAGCGCGGGCGAGAGCGGTGACGTTAGACATTATGGCGGAGCTGCGGCGTCGGGGCGCATCGGCGAGCTCGGCGCGCAAGCACTTATCGGCCATTGCGTTTTTGTTGCGCCTGCACGGACGGCGCGATGTGACAAAGGATTTTGTCTTCGGACAGATACTTAAAGGTTGGAAAAAAGAAAGGTCGTCAAGAGACGACAGGCGGCCGATAACATTTGAATTGCTAAATGCAATGCTGAACGTTTTGGGAGCAGTGTGCAAAGACGAAAGCGAGGTGCTGCTCTTTCGGGTTGCGTTTTCGTTAGCGTTCTTCGCAGCATTGAGACTGAGCGAAATAGTGGCTCCCAGCTGTAGGAAGCTGGGGGGGTTGCGTTTCGAGGATGTGCTGTGCAGTACAGATGATATAAAGTTATGCATCAAAAAGTCCAAGACTAATGTGTATGGCGCAGGCGAGTGGCTGCGCTTGACGGCGTTGGGGACAGCTGCGTGTCCTGTGGCGTTGCTGAAACAGTTTTTGTCGCAACACAGCGGAAAAGGACAACTGTTGGCGCATGCTTCAGGCGCCCCACTAACCAAGTTCCAATTTGGGGCGGTCATGCGCTCATGCTTGAAGAGATTAGGTTTCGAACCCAGCGAGTTTGGCACGCATTCATTCAGGATTGGCGCAGCAACGTCGGCGTTCGCTTGCGGATTAAGAGGAGACGAGGTGAAGCGGGTTGGACGCTGGAGGTCGGAGGCGTACAGGGCGTACGTCCGACCAAATTTGAGAGTTTTATAGTTAAAGTTACATTGTGGTGTGCCGTTATGTGTTTGTTTTGCAGGTTCGGAGTGGACAGTTTGGGTGGTGGGCCACTCTTTCATTCATTGGGCAGAGAAAAGAGCGGGGACCCGGTCCATTGGCAGGAACCTGGGCCTGAAAGAGGTCCAGGTGAAATGGCACGGGATAAGAGGTTTACAATGGGCCAGGCTGCTGCACGAGGTATTGTGTATCAGCAGATGGTCTTAAGGAAAAGTAATCCTAGTAATTCATGTAGGCGGTAATGATCTGGGGAGGGTGAAGGTAGCGGAGTTTGTCGCCCTCATGAAGGAGGATATGCTGAGGTTTAAAAAATGTTTTGAGGAGACTGTTATAGTATGGTCCGACATAATCGCTAGGAGAGTGTGGAAGGAAGCAAGGGATGTGGAGGCGATTGACAGGGTCAGAAAAAATGTCAATTTTAAAATTTCAAAGTTTGTTAAGGCTATAGGAGGGGTAGCCATTAGGTATTGGGAGTTGGAGAAGAAGGTGCCAGGGATGTGGAGGAAGGATGGTGTCCATTTAAGCGACATAGGCATGGACACATTCTTATCGGGGTTGCAGGACGGGGTTGAGGCGGCGCTGACGCTGGCATGTGGGGGGCGGATGGCAGCGTAGGCAGGCTGCATCCTTCGTGGCGGTTTAGCGGTATTTCCATGCCAGCTGGAAGATTGAGGGTGCGTACAGGCTGTAACGGGCATTCTCACGCCTCGAAAGGTTTAGAGCATTAGAAGTTAAGAATAGGCGATAGGCATGGAAAGAAGGAAATAAGTTGATGTTATATATTAATAATAAATAAGCTGTGGCCTTCCCACATAATTTATGCCAGCATAGAGTGATATATAGATGTCTAATAAAGAAGTTTTGTTAATAAAGAAGTTTTGTTACTAAGAAGTGGTCACGTGTTTTATTGGAAGGGAGCGGGAAGAGTGGGGAGTCCCCCCAGTCCCTCAGCAGTGGGCCAAGCTGTCTCTTCCCCCTCCTCCTCATGCTCCTCCCCCTCCTCCTCAACGCGCTGAGATATAGACATGAGGTTGCTCTGACTATCCAGCGACATACTGTCTTCCCCCGCCTCCGTTTCTGATTCCAAAGCGTCTGCCTTTATGCTTTGCAGGGAACTTCTCAAGAGGCATAGCAGAGAAATGGTGACGATAATGATTGCAGCATCCCCGCTCACCATCTGGGTAGACTCCTCAAATTTTACAAGGACCTGGCAGATGGCTGCCAACCAGGCCCACTCTTCTGTAAATAATTGAGGAGGCTGACTCCCACTGCGCCGCGCAAGTTGGAGTTGGTATTCCACTATAGCTCTACGCTGCTCATAGAGTCTGGCCAACATGTGGAGCGTAGAGTTCCACTGTGTGGGCACGTCGCACAGCAGTCGGTGCACTGGCAGATTAAACCGATGTTGCAGGGTCCGCAGGGTGGCAGTGTGCATGTGTGATTTGCGGAAATGTGCGCAGAGCTGGCGCACCTTTCCGAGCAGGTATGACAAGTGGGGGTAGCTTTTCAGAAAGCGCTGAACCACCAAATTAAACACATGGGCCAGGCATGGCACGTGCGTGAGGCTGCCGAGCTGCAGAGCCACCACCAGCTTACGGCCGTTGTCACACACGACCATGCCCGGTTGGAGGCTCAGCGGCGCAAGCCAGCGGTCGGTCTGCTCTGTCAGACCCTGCAGCAGTTCGTGGGCCGTGTGCCTCTTCTCTCCTAAGCTGAGTAGTTTCAGCACGGCCTGCTGACGCTTGCCCACCGCTGTGCTGCCACGCCGCGTGACACCGACTGCTGGCGACGTGCTGCTGCTGACACATCTTGATTGCGAGACAGAGGTTGCGTAGGAGGAGGAGGGTGGTTTAGTGGAGGAAGCATACACCCCCGCAGATACCACCACCGAGCTGGGGCACGCAATTCGGGGGGTGGGTAGGACGTGAGCGGTCCCAGGCTCTGACTCTGTCCCAGCCTCCACTAAATTCACCCAATGTGCCGTCAGGGAGATATAGTGGCCCTGCCCGCCTGTGCTTGTCCACGTGTCTGTTGATAAGTGGACCTTGGCAGTAACCGCGTTGGTGAGGGCGCGTACAATGTTGCGGGAGACGTGGTCGTGCAGGCCTGGGACGGCACATCGGGAAAAGTAGTGGCGACTGGGAACCGAGTAGCGCGGGGCCGCCGCCGCCATCATGCTTTTGAAAGCCTCTGTTTCCACAAGCCTATACGGCAGCATCTCTAGGCTGATCAATTTTGCAATGTGCACGTTTAACGCTTGAGCGTGCGTGTGCGTGGCGTCGTACTTGCGCTTGCGCTCAAACTGTGGCGCTAGCGACGTCTGGACGCTACGCTGAGAGACATTGCTGGATGGGGCCAAGGACAGCGGAGGTGAGGGTGTGGGTGCAGGCCAGGAGACGGTAGTGCCTGTGTCCTGAGAGGGGGGTTGGATCTCAGTGGCAGGTTGGGGCACAGGGGGAGAGGTTGGATCCTGGAGCCGTGCGGACATCAGTCATGACTGCAAATTCTGTCAAGGCAAAAGAAGGCATTACTGGTACCATGTACAACACATACTGAGGGGGTAATGCCAACCTGGCACCAGTGCAGGGCAGTTACCATTTTCTGAACTGAACAATTACTTATGAGAATGCAGTCAGATTTTCTTTTGATGATCACAAGATTCATTGCGAGTTGCCGTAATCTTACCATGACTGGAGAAAACACAGCTACACCCTACTGGCTCTGCTACATCCTTAGGTCTCTAGGAGTTTATAAACTTTTGGGCATAACACTTACCAGAGGATTGCACATGTGAAGGGATCTCTGCCTAAGGGCTTATTTAGACAACCGTATATATAATGTATACGGTGTCCTTGTCTGCAGGGGGGGTGAGGATGGAAGAGCCAGGAGCAGGAACTGAGCACCTGCCCCCTCTCCGCCCCTTGCCACTATTTGCAATAGGAGAGGGCGAGACAGGGGCGCAGCTAAGTCCCGGTGCTTAGCTCCGCCCCCGCCCCTCCCATTGCAAATAGTGGTGAGGGGCAGGGAAGCGGTGGGAGCTCCTGGCTCTTCCATCCTCGCCACCCTGCAGACAAGGACACCGTATATCGGCTCGGCGTGAAAACCGAGCCGATATAAGGTCGTCTGAAATAGTCCTAAGGGACTCAGTCCCAGGAAATTACAGGCATCTGCGTACTTTTTCACTGTGGGAAATGTGCTCTTTTGTAAATGTGCTCTGATGTGTTTTTCATCTTCTGCACTATGTTTTTTGTATAGTCGAGTCGCTCGGTCTTGTTTCTACTTGGAAGGTTTGGCTTTTTGGCCACAATTCATCCATGAAGATCACTTCTGACCAGACTTCTCTGAACAGTAGATGGGTGTACCTGGGTCTCACTGGTCTCTACTAGTTCTGAGCCGATGGCACTATTGGGTATTTTCCGATTTGGAAGGGAAGTAAGCATGTGTCTTTCATCTACTGCATCAACCTCCCTTAGCCGACCACTGCATCTACAGTCCTCAATGTTGGCCCTTTTTTTTGCCTTTTCAAAAAAAAACTTGAACAGCACATGTTAAAACTCCATTTTATTTTGAAATCTTTATTTTGAAAACTGGGAAAATAAGGATTCCGAATCTGGCACTCAATGTCCTCCGCTTGTTCCAGCTGCAATCTGACAGGGAAGATGAATCTGTATGGCATCTGGACAGCTCTCTTCCCTCGTAGAACTTCAGGCTGGGGTTGGGGTCCTTCCTCTTCCTCATGACTCTTCCAGGCTGCAAGAAAATGAAACCCAAATGATTTGAATGACCTCATTAAGATTCTCAAGTGCATAACTGCCAGCACCCAGTCTTTGGTGGCCCTGGCGACCCCGCAATATCCAGAGGCCCTGGCGACCCGGTGACATTTAAAGGCCCTGGTGATATAGTTCCCATTCCTTTGTGGTATATTGATAGCTAGAGCTCCCAGTCTTCTGTAGCACATCGGTAACTGGAGCTCCCTGGTGGTTCAGCCATGCGCACAGCATCAGCTCCTACCATAGTTTATTACATACCAATAAGTGGATAATTTCACATACCTGCTTGTTTCTCCATCTGCACCAAAGTATCTTCTGTGGGGGCTCGTCCAGTAGCTTCTCTGCCAGATGACAACCACGAGCCTTCAGTAATCTGCTGATAGGGGTCAATCAATATTAATCAATAACCTAACATAAGAAAGATAAGGAAACAGTGTAATGAATGTGACATTAGTTATTTGGTTATATAATGTTATGTATTATATGTAAAACATTCCGGAAGTTGCTAGTAGAATTTGGATATAGAATCATATGTAAAAAGGTATATTCAAGCGTTTATTTAAATATTGATTTTAAAATACCAAATGTATGACTAATTAGATTTTATTCAGTTATCTTACTGAATACCAACTTACCAACTTTGTGCTGACTTCCGAGTAGGTGGCTGAACCAGTTTTGTCTATGTGAAAATTAGAAACAATGTCCCCTCTTTTGATGTGCAAATTGCTGATGAACTTTGAAGATTACAGTTCTTCCCAAACAAGAAATGTAATTAACAAAACCTGTATTATCACACTGTAACTGTTTCCATGTCTACTTCAAACAGTTTTGTTGATACCTTTTGTTTAGAAAAGCTTGTTGATTTACAGTTGCCAAATGTACTTTGTAACCAGGCATCAGGTAACATTTGGCTTGTTGATTTACAGTTGCCAAATGTACTTTGTAACCAGGCATCAGGTAACATTTGGAAACGCCTTCTTTACAACTTGCATATAAACTAGCAATGTACAACAATAAACAGAATTCATACTGATATCACTAGACGGTCTGTGTAGTGGCTTATTATGGTTCTCTATGAGTACTCTATATAATATTTCCTCTTAATTTGGATACAGGCAACATTCGCATTACGGTCTGCGTTCCAGACCCCCCACAGTTTATTTGGCGCCCAACGTGGGGCAGAAGCTAACTCCTTACCTGCAGCCGATACCTGACTACACTACCTGCCGACCAGCCGGACGAGAGGCCACGGGACCCCAGATCTACAAAACACCGGTATACGGTAAGCTCTTGACTTACCACTCAAGCTCTGGGCTCTCCTGACTTCATTCAGTCCTCGTGTCGACAGGGGGTGAGTTGCTGTATGTTATATAGGACGCTTCTGCCTGTTATTTACGGTGTTCTTAGTAACCGTGCTAGACGGAAGAACCCTTGTGTGTATATTGCCATGTTGCCTGTAGTAATTGTTGAAATCTGTACGTTGATAGTCTGTGTCATGTTAGCCATAATTTGCTTTTACTGAGTCTGTTATAATATCACCAGAAATCCCCTAAACCCCCCCTTAAGGAGTCCGTAAAACTATTCCAGGACCAGGGACCAGGGGTCCTTAGTTTACTAGGTGATATCAGGTCCTGTTTACTTAGTGATGAATAGTGGGAAATAAAATAAATAGTTATCCTGCCAGTTTCGGACTTGGCAGAAGGGACCGCCAGATTTATCTGAGGAAAGCCGTATGCATCCTCAATGCTGTGTTACAGTGGTAAATCAAGAGGTAAGTCCATAAGAGAAAGGGAAGGGGGAGACGTACGATAAAATATAGAAAGATAGGACTTAGAAAAGCGGGAACCTTTAACTATGAGTTCTGGCAATAGTACGGGAAAAAGCATATGAAAGATATCAGAGACGCCGGTTTAGATAAAGGAACAGACAATATGGGAAACGTACAGGGCAAGTAGTATGCCTATATGGAAATCAGCTAGAGAAATAGTAAAAGACTGCACAGAAAATAGTGAAACACAATTGTTTTATGTGTGTGAAAGAATACAAAATAATAAGCCTCTTGGTGTACATAAACCGCCAGCCATTGTCCATACTGCTGGTAAAGAGGATAAGGTGTGAAGGATGGCTGGGGAGGTTGGCGGATGAGTGTTGGTCCCCATCCCACGTGTTGGGGTCCCAATCAACTACAGTATGAACCTTTTATAGTGTCTAACTCTCTTTAAAGCGTAATTTGAACTAAGTCTTGCTCCTTACAGCAATACATAAATGGTGCTGTGAACAGGATTACGCAGAGAGTAATACACTAGTTTGTTTTAAAGGAAAATTTTGATAAACTGATAGTTGAAGAATTTCTTGTGATAATCGGGCTTAGTGTGAAAATGTCGCCTTTTAAGAAAATCCGCAATAGTACGAAAATGTCGGTAGCTAAGAACAAAGAAGTGTCCGATGAATTGTTAATTATGCCAGGGTGGAATAAAGCCCCCTATAATATATTGGCCGCTGAATGGTCGCAGTGTGGTGAATATCAGTATGTGGGTAGAAATGGGCATAAGTTGTATTGTGTTTGTCATTGGGTAGCCTATTCTGAGCGAATCGTGTAAAAACCGCGGTACTAAGAGTTTTTCTTATCTATACATAATTCGCTCATTATTGGAAGTCTGGTGTACAGTAAATACAATCCCAATTTCTACTTCACATACTATCAGTCCGTATAGGAATGAATAAAACCCCCCTTAGTGAGTGGAAGCATGAGGACAAGAAAGAGATGCAGGGAGCGGAGGGTGATATAGAAGCAGATGTAAAACAGGGAAGGCAGTGGGAACTATAATCTAAAATTATGTGAAAGACTATTGTGGCACAGATTGGGATAAAAATAAACATAAGAGAATTAGTAGAGACAGGGAAATAAGCAGGGTTGGGAAGTACCGACACTTTTAGACAAGTGAGGAAGTACTGACACTTAAAAAGTAGTAACTGACATGCAAATGTTTTTGTCTTTATGTGTGTGTATTAATGAAGGGCCCGTATGAGAGTTAGATTGTGTTATATGGTGTATACTGTCCGGTGGCTAGAAACTAAATGAGGCAAGAAAGACCAAACACTGAGCCAGACCACAGGGGGTGGAGCTAGGTAATGTAAGGAGATGGGAGGGAAGAACAATAGGAAGAGGTGTTCTTCCACCCTCAACACAGACCAGCCTAGGAGAGAAGTATACGTCTAGTAATTACTAATAATTAATGCTGTTGGAAGTCTGAATGTTTTAGTTGCTTATTAATATCTTAGCTATTGTTTCATAGAGATAAAATTCAGTGTCATAGAAAGGAAGAAAGACGCTGATGAAACAAGAAACTTGTAATGAATTATGTGAATTATACGGTCTTACAAATAGAGAACATAGGGATTTTAAGATATATATATATATATTTTTGCTTTTTGTGTAAATGTCAGTTCTGTGATTGGTTGGACGTCTATATCACTGCTAAATGCTGTTAGTACTGCACTGTCTCTGAAAGAATGATCTGTAGGAGAGACATGCAGACGACCAGCATCGAAGGAGTGGAGCTAGATAATGTAAAAGTAGGTAATGTTTCATCCTTCTTTTGTCTACAAAGGAGGGGGTGAGGAGCTTGGGCAGTTAGGAAGTTTTTTTTTTCCCTTCTCAAATTTGATGAGACATTGCAGGCAGGATCAGATTAATAATGAATTTGCTTAAAGAATATCATATTCCAATATGAATACATGTTTGTGGATTATTCTGCCTTGTTGTAATTCATGTCTGTTATTTGTACAAATATCTTACAAGCCTTATCTGCATCCATCAAATTTTCACCGGATGGATCGGTACGGGTTGAGACCTCAAGTGACAGTTCAGAGGAGGTTTGTAAACTAACTGCTCTCTTGGTAGATCTGGCTCATGTATTTGTCTTGATAGCTACTGCAGAAACTCAGCTTTCCGCAGGTCCTGACAAATAGTAAGCCACCTCCAAGACAAACTCCAATTCCTGAGTCATTGCTTAGCACAAGGAACTGGATATCTGACATAGGTGATCCAGGTATTGCAGGTCAGCAATTTCAAAATTTTTAAATTTAATTTTTATATTTTTTTGCTACAAGGTTCTGATCTATTTTAAATAGAATACCAGCCTGATTGTCTAGCAGTAATTGGTGCAAGGGGTTTCAGGAATGCCAATTCAGCTGGCAGAAACTGAACCACTAGAGGTAATGTTTAAAGGGTCACGATGCCTCATGCGCTTCCTTGTGCTGGAAAGTCCTGAAAGCATATTGGGAACCGAAATGATGGGATCCTTGGGATCTTGTATCGAACTTCACTCGTCCGGTGAGGCTCGTATACACCCCAGGTCTGAAAGTCACCCGACCTTCGGTCGGATGGCAGCAGACCTAGCGACACCTCTACCTGTCTTCACTTTTACGCACGCAGAGAAACAAGTTCTTAGTGTCGTTCCTTTGAGCCTTTGGGTTACCAGTCAGACGGACCTCACAGACTGTCTGTATTTGTTTGTATTTAATTTCAGAGGAAAGCAGTACTGTTGGATAGTGCTGCCACAAGGGGCACAGTATAGCCCAATACCAGTTCACCAGATTCATGAAACTGGTATTAGACGCCTGGCCAATTCCCGAGGGCACCGCCCTCTTGTAATATGTTGATGATTTGTTTTTTTAATTTACTTTTATGTACTGCTGACACAAATAGTTACCTCAATGCATCACTAAGCCTTTTGTGTTTCCTCCATCAGAGTAGAATGGCTGCAAAGCCAGCAAAGAGAAACTTCTTAGATCACACCATGGTGATCTACACCCCACATGACATACATGGTATCCTGACACAGGTAAGCCGTAGACATCTGTCTCTTGCTAGACGGATCAAAATGGAACTTGCATTTACACTCTTCATCCAATGTCTCATTTCAACGTTGCACCACTTTGAATCCGGCCACCTTATTGCCATTAGGTGACACTGATTCAAATGGGGGAGTAAGTACAGAGGACCAGCTTTTTGCAAATTCTCTGACTGATGATGAAGAGGAGGCCTTTGACGCAGAACACCAGCATGATTGTGACAGCTGGGTTCGCACATGTCACTGACAAACCCCTCCTAAACCCCCACCTTGAAATGTTTGTGGATGGATCTAGATACCTGAATGACAAAGGAAGGCTTGTAACAGGTTTTGAAGTAGTCACACTGAATGAGATACTTGTACAAAAGCCACTGCCGCCATACATGTCAGCGCAGGAACTGAGGCCTGTACGATTGCGAAAAGTACCACTGCCAGCATCTACACTGATTCCAGGGACGCCTTTGGTACTGCACACGATTATGGACCCATCTGGCGGTCCAGGAGCTTTCTCACGGCACAAGGCAAGCCCATTAAGCTATCATGTTGCCAGGACAAGTGGCCATAATAAAGGTTAAAGCACACACGCAGGGGCAGTCACCAGAGAACAAGGGGATAGGGCAGCCAAGGCTGCAGCCCTCCTGGACAGTACGCAAGACCCCTTGTGCTGTAAGTTGGATCTTGGTCCCACCGCTCTTGTTGATTTGGAATTTGGCGTCCTACGGGACGTAGATGATGTACCAGCGGCTGCCTACACCCACCTCGCCGTCCTAGCTCACGGGAAAGTGCATGCCTCTCGGAATGCCATGGTTTTTGTTATGGACAAGGTATGGTATGCTCCAGGGTTCGACAGGTTGGCGAAGGCATATGTGAAGGCATGTGAAGTGACCACTGTATCCTATTCAGAGATTACAAATCGATTACATCCAGCTTCCCAAATCAGGCAGGTATGAGTATGTCCTTGTGTGCGTGGACCTGTTCAAAGCCACCGCACAATGTACAGTGGCTAAACTTGTGTCAGAACTTGTATGTAGATTTGGGGTACTAGAGACAATTGAGAGTGACAGAGGTACACAATTTACAGGTTAAGTGATGCGAGAGGTGATGTCAGCCTGGGAGTGGAACAAGCGTTTTACACTCCATACCACCCGCAGAGTTTAACAAAGTTGAAAGAACTAAAATTATATGCTTAAGTTAAAAGAAGTGTTGTTTGGCTCTATGCCAAGATTAGGCCTGTACCATCCACAGGCCCTACAGCGGGGGTGTGATAAGGTTATTGAATATGTACAAGAACTATGTTGTAAACTGAAAATAACACCCGATCTAGTGTTTTCCCCAATTTCAGACCCTCACAACCTAGAGGGGACTCATTTCTTGCAGCCTGGAGACTGGGTGGTCGCAAAAAAAAGACACGTAATAAAGGCCTTGGACCCAAGGTTTGACGACCATACCAAGTTCTGTTGTCAACACCTACTTCTGTAAAAGTGGATACATGCCTCCCACTGCAAGAAAGTTCCCGAGCCAGAGGAAAAGTGATGGGTGGGATCCCGGCGTTGTTTGGGTGGGGGAGGTAATGGACATTTTGATTTTGACTTCTGCATTTGTCTTATTGGACTGTCTTCTTATTGGGAAACACCACTACGAACGATCCACATGGACAAGCGATGGACTGGGTGGGCAAATATTTCCCACACGTGTATGCCCAACCTCAGGAGTGGAGAGGACATTTTGCGGACTTTTCTATTATCTGTCCCCACTCCTGTAGAGACTCTTCGAGACATACGCTCAATAGTTCACAATGATAGTGATGTAGTAGATGACAATGTTGTTCAGGAAAACACCTTCCTTAATTTATTTGAATATTGTCCCCATTGCGATACCATTGAATATACACATTGGACGAATATAACTCGGTTTTAGGTGAGAAATGTTGCGTTGGCTGAAGAATGTTGTAATTTTACTTGTGACTCTAATGAAATCAGGAAATGCCAACGAATTAAGGCAACAGAAGTAACAGCTACTCTGCAATCGTCCGACTAGTATAATCTTATGTGTATATATATATATATATATATATATATATATTGCAATTAAGGTAATAATTTTATGAATAGCTAAATGTACTGAATGCCGATTTTCTACACCCCTTTAAGTGTCTAATATGACGATGACGATATTGATGTTGATAAATCTAAGATTACTGTATTGTAAACTTGATTGACTTGCAATATTTGATATTATGTCTTCATATCTTGATGGACATAGAGTGCACCATTCCTACCTGGGAACCCGGCACCTATGGGTGACAGAACCAGGAGATAATGGTGGCTCTGATGTCCAAATGGGGGAATGATAGGGGTCAATCAATATTAATCAATAACCTAACATAAGAAAGATAAGGAAACAGTGTAATGAATGTGACATTAGTTATTTGGTTATATAATGTTATGTATTATATGTAAAACATTCCGGAAGTTGCTAGTAGAATTTGGATATAGAATCATATGTAAAAAGGTATATTCAAGCGTTTATTTAAATATTGATTTTAAAATACCAAATGTATGACTAATTAGATTTTATTCAGTTATCTTACTGAATACCAACTTACCAACTTTGTGCTGACTTCCGAGTAGGTGGCTGAACCAGTTTTGTCTATGTGAAAATTAGAAACAATGTCCCCTCTTTTGATGTGCAAATTGCTGATGAACTTTGAAGATTACAGTTCTTCCCAAACAAGAAATGTAATTAACAAAACCTGTATTATCACACTGTAACTGTTTCCATGTCTACTTCAAACAGTTTTGTTGATACCTTTTGTTTAGAAAAGCTTGTTGATTTACAGTTGCCAAATGTACTTTGTAACCAGGCATCAGGTAACATTTGGCTTGTTGATTTACAGTTGCCAAATGTACTTTGTAACCAGGCATCAGGTAACATTTGGAAACGCCTTCTTTACAACTTGCATATAAACTAGCAATGTACAACAATAAACAGAATTCATACTGATATCACTAGACGGTCTGTGTAGTGGCTTATTATGGTTCTCTATGAGTACTCTATATAATATTTCCTCTTAATTTGGATACAGGCAACATTCGCATTACGGTCTGCGTTCCAGACCCCCCACACTGCCAAAAACTTTTTCAGGTTATATCACAATACCAAATAAGACGATGCAACCAGAAAATCAGCATTAACATCCTACGTTCTCGATCCATCAGCCCCATACCTTACATGTGGTTGGGAGATCAATTCATTTCCACAATTATTAGTCCACCATAGTAGATACAATACATAGGTGGATACAGTAGTTCCTTTCCTATTCCTATGTATTGTGGACTTGACAGCTGATGACCCCGGTAAAGAGAGCTAAAAGGTGGATCCTATATTTGTCAATGAAATGATTAGCCAATAGCCATGCATTGGCTGTTGGTTGTCCCTGTGTCACAGGGAATATATGAACCAGGTGAACACTACAAATTTGCTGGGGAAAAAAAGGTGTCTACCTGAAAAGGAAATCCCCCTTAAAATGTGAAAAAAATTGCGCCCCCTAGTCAGAATTAGCCGCCTCCCGGCTTGTCCCAGTTTTTCCTGGCAAGAGACCATCTCTTAGGTATTCCAATCCCCTTGCTGACGTGATTCATTAGTGACCCGGTTATACATTTCATTTAAAGGCTTTTTCTGAGTCAGGCAAGTGTTTATTTTTTGCGCGGGCAAAAAAAGCGCTTCTAAAATAACCAATGGGTTCCTATAGAAGGGCTCACATCAAAGAATGTAGTTGCGTAAAACGGTTCGCACACCTAACAAAGATAGGACATGCTGCAGGTCACATGCAGCTCTGCGGTGTGCACCAAACATAGGACCTGTCCTATTTTTGGTGTGCTCTGTGCAGGAGTTTCCATTGACCCCTATGGGAGCAGGAGCTTATGCAGGACATTTAAAACCTGCTGTCCAGACGCACATTTTAAATGACTGCTGTAAACTCCTATTAGTCCTCGCAGAGATGAGGAGACTCCCTGAGGGTTCCCTTAATCCCTGCGGGGACTAACAGGAATTTACAACAGGACATTTACAATGTGCTTCTCGGCAGCATGTTTTAAAATGTCCTTCTGTAACCAGCGGGGTATTCCTCCAGCTCTGCTGGTGGGCAATTCCCCAGCAGTTCAGAGCAGTAGGGGACTCTCTCCCCCAGGGATTTCCATATAGCAGGAATACAGAGGGGGTGGAGTTACGGGGCTTTCCGGAGGGCTTTCCAGAAAGCGTGGGTGGAGGGGGTGGGGCTAGAGGATCCACGCTCTAGCCCCACCCTCTATATATTTGCTATGGGAAATCTGAGAGAAGCCCTATAGCTCCACCCACTCTCTAGCCCCACCAACTCTCTCTGCGCTATGGGGATATTTAAAGCCCTTCCCTGAAAATCACTGCAGGGGTTGCTGGCAGCCCATTGCTTGCAATGGGGCCATCGGCAGCAGTTGCAGCCCCATTGAAGGCAATGGGCACAGACCTGCATTCATGCGTGTTTGTGCACATACATGGGTACACACTTTTGTGCGCACCTATGCACGGCACACGCACACGCTCGTGTGAAGCCACCCTTAGAGTGTGTTCACACAGGACAGAAATGCTGCAGAACATCTGCAGCATCTTACAGTACGAGCGTTATGGATAGGATTTCAAAAAATTCCATCCACAGGCTGCAAAAAAAGTGCAGCATAAATTGACCCGTGCCACGGATTTTACATCTACAGCAGGTCAATTCATACTGGGCATGTTCACACTTTCATATGAAGGGCTGAAATCCGTGGCAAATCTACATCAAAACCTGCGCCATTTAGCACGGATTTGGTGCGAATCTTGTAGCTGCAGAAAATCCAGTGAATTTGCAATGTGTGAAGAAACCAGAAAGCTGGAAAAGTCTCAAAACACATCCAAGAAACATTCGCTGTTTTTCAACTTTAGGCCACTCCCACACAAACGTTTATAAACACGCTGCGTTTTTCAGCGTTGAGAGCAGCGTCTTTACAGCATATTTTCTGTAGTAACACCGATGACATCACTTTTTTCTCTCTCCCAGCGGCATTACAAGAGTAAAAAACACACTCCAGAAACACGCTGCAACGCATGAAAGTAGAACATGCAGCGTTACTTTTAGCGACCGTTATAAAAGCCAAATGATCTTTTTGCCACACACAGTGAATCGCAGTGCGGGCATCTTTTTTTGTTTTTCGACACACATGGCCAATTGCACCACAAGCACATTTCTTTTTATTGCCACACACAGCCAATCGCACTGCGAGCATCTTTTTTTTTTGTCACACAGCTAATCGCAGTGCGGGCATGTTTTTTTTCCTTCTTGCCACACACAGGCAATCGCACTGCGGGCATCTTTTTTTTTTCTTTGTGCCACACACAGCCAATCGCACTGTGGGCATGTTTTTTTTTCTTCTTGCCACACACAGCCAATCGCACTGCAGGCATCTTTTTTTTTCTTTTTGCCACACACAGCCAATCGCACTGCGGGCATCTTTTTTTTTGCTTTTTGCCACACACAGTCAATCTCATCACAGACACCCTTTCTTTTCCAGACACTGCCAATCGCACTGCGGGCATCTTTTTTTTTTCTTTTTGCCACACACAGCCAATCGCACTGCGGGCATGTTTTTATTTTTTTATTTTTGCCACACACAGCCAATCGCACTGCGGGCATCTTTTTTTTTTTCTTTTTGCCACACACAGCCAATCGCACTGCGGGCATCTTTATTTTCTTTTTGCCACACACAGCCAATCTCACCATAGACAGACTTTTTTTGCCACACACAGCCAATCGCACTGCGGGCATGTTTTTTTTTTCTTTTTGCCACACACAGCCAATCGCACTGCGGGATTCTTTTTATTTTTTTCTTTTTGCCACACACAGCCAATCGCACCATAGACACACCTTTTTTTCCACACACAGCCAATTGCAGTGCAGGCATAATTTTTTTTTCTTTTTGCCACACACAGCCAATCGCACAGCGGGCATATTTATTTTTTGCTTTTTGCCACACACAGCCAATCGCATCACAGACACCCTTTCTTTTCCACACACTGCCAATCGCACTGCGGGCATCTTTTTTTTATTTTTTTTGCCACACACAGCCAATCGCACTGCGGGCATCTTTTTTTTCTCTTTGCCACACACAGCCAATCGCACCACAGACATTCTTTGTTTCCACACACAGCTAATCGCACTGTGGGCATCATTTTTTTCCCCCACTCACAGCCAATCGCACTGCGGGTATCTTTTTTTTCTTTTTTCCACACACAGCCAATCGCATCACAGACACCCTTTCTTTTCCACACACTGCCAATCGCACTGCGGGCATCTTTTTTTTTTTTTTTCCTTTTTGCCACACACAGCAAATCGCACTGCGGGCAGGTTTTTTGTTCTTTTTGCCACACACAGCCAATCGCACCACAGTCATCCTTTTTTTTTCCACAAATAGCCAATCGCACTGCGGGCATCTTTTTTTTCTTTTTGCCACACACAGCCAATCGCACTGCGGGTATCTTTTTTTTTTTGCTTTTTGCCACACACAGTCAAACGCATCACAGACACCCTTTCTTTTCCACACACTGCCAATCGCACTGCGGGCATCTTTTTTTTCTCTTTGCCACACACAGCCAATCGCACCACAGACACTCTTTGTTTCCACACACACAGCTAATCGCACTGCGGGCATCATTTATTTCCCCCACACACAGCCAATCGCACTGCCGGTATCTTTTTTTTCTTTTTGCCACACACAGCCAATCGCACCATAGACACCCTTTTTTTTCCACACACAGCCAATTGCAGTGCGGGCATGTTTTGTTTTTTTTTGCCACACATAGCCAATCGCACTGCGGGCATCTTTTTTTTTTTCTTTTTGCCACACACAGCCAATCGCACTGCGGGCATCTTTTTATTTTTTTCTTTTTGCCACACACAGCCAATCGCACTGCGGGCAACTTTTTTTTTTTTTTTTGCCACACACAGCCAATCGCACTGCGGGCATCTTTATTTTCTTTTTGCCACACACAGGCAATCTCACCATAGACAGACTTTTTTCGCCACACACAGCCAATCGCACTGCGGGCATGTTTTTTTTTTCTTTTTGCCACACACAGCCAATCGCACTGCGGGCATCTTTTTATTTTTTTATTTTTGCCACACACAGCCAATCGCACTGCGGGCATCTTTTTTTTCTCTTTGCCACACACAGCCAATCGTACCACAGACATTCTTTGTTTCCACACACAGCTAATCGCACTGTGGGCATCATGTTTTTCCCCCACTCACAGCCAATCGCACTGTGGGTATCTTTTTTTTCTTTTTTCCACACACAGCCAATCGCATCACAGACACCCTTTCTTTTCCACACACTGCCAATCGCACTGCGGGCATCTTTTTTTTTTTTTTTTCCTTTTTGCCACACACTGCCAATCGCACTGCGGGCAGGTTTTTTGTTCTTTTTGCCACACACAGCCAATCGCACCACAGTCATCCTTTTTTTCCCCACAAACAGCCAATCGCACTGCGGGCATCTTTTTTTTCTTTTTGCCACACACAGCGAATCGCACCATAGACCCTTTTTTTTTCACACACAGCCAATCGCACTGCGGGCATTTTTTTTTTCTTTTTGCCACACACAGCCAATCGCACTGCGGGTATCTTTTTTTTTTTCCTTTTTGCCACACACAGTCAAACGCATCACAGACACCCTTTCTTTTCCACACACTGTCAATCGCACTGCGGGCATCTTTTTTTTCTCTTTGCCACACACAGCCAATCGCACCACAGACATTCTTTGTTTCCACACACAGCTAATCGCACTGCGGGCATCATTTTTTTCCCCCACACACAGCCAATCGCACTGCCGGTATCTTTTTTTTCTTTTTGCCACACACAGCCAATCGCACCATAGACACCCTTTTTTTTCCACACACAGCCAATTGCAGTGCGGGCATGTTTTTGTTTTTTTTTGCCACACACAGCCAATCGCACTGCGGGCATCTTTTTATTTTTTTCTTTTTGCCACACACAGCCAATCGCACTGCGGGCAACTTTTTTTTTTCTTTTTGCCACACACAGCCAATCGCACTGCGGGCATCTTTATTTTCTTTTTGCCACACACAGCCAATCTCACCATAGACAGACTTTTTTCGCCACACACAGCCAATCGCACTGCGAGCATGTTTTTTTTTTCTTTTTGCCACACACAGCCAATCGCACTGCGGGCATCTTTTTATTTTTTTCTTTTTGCCACACTCAGCCAATCGCACTGCGGGCATCTTTTTTTTTTCCTTTTTGCCACACACAGCCAATCGCACTGCGGGCATCTTTATTTTCTTTTTGCCACACACAGCCAATCTCACCATAGACAGACTTTTTTTTGCCACACACAGCCAATCGCACTGCGGGCATGTTTTTTTTTTTCTTTTTGCCACTCACAGCCAATCGCACTGCGGGCATGTTTTCTTTTTTTTCTTTTTGCCACACACAGCCAATCGCACTGTGGGCATCTTTTTTTTTTTTCTTTTTGCCACACACAGCCAATCGCATCACAGACACCCTTTCTTTTCCACACACTGCCAATCGCACTGCGGGCATCTTTTTTTTTTTCCTTTTTGCCACACACAGCCAATCGCACTGCGGGCATCTTTTTTTTTTTTCTTTTTGCTACACACAGCCAATCGCACCATAGACACCCTTTCTTTTGCCACACACAACCAATCGCACTGCGGGCGTCTTTCTTTTTGCCACACACAGCCAATCGCACTGTGGGCATGTATTTTTTTTCTTTTTGCCAGACACAGCCAATTACACTGCGGGCATCCTTTTTTTCTTTGCTTTTTGCCACACACAGCCAATCGCACTGCGGGCATCTTTTTTGTTTTTTCTTTTTGCCACACACAGCCAATCGCACTGCGGGCATGTTTTTTTTCTTTTTGCCACACACAGCCAATCGCACCACAGACATCCTTTTTTTTCCACACACAGCCAATCGCACTGCGGGCATATTTATTTTTTGCCACACACAGGCAATCGCACTGCAGGCATCTTTTTTTTTTTTGCTTTTTGCCACACACAGTCAATCGCATCACAGACACCATTTCTTTTCCACACACTGCCAATCGCAATGCGGGCATCTTTTTTTTTTCCTTTTTGCCACACACAGCCAATCGCACTGCGGGCATCTTTTTTGTTTTTTCTTTTTGCCACACACAGCCAATCGCACTGCGGGCATGTTTTTTTTCTTTTTGCCACAGACAGCCAATCACACCACAGACATCCTTTTTTTTCCACACACAGCCAATCGCACTGCGGGCATCTTTTTTTTAATTTTTGCCACACACAGCCAATCGCACTGCGGGCATGTTTTTTTTTTCTTTTTGCCACACACAGCCAATCGCACTGCGGGCATATTTATTTTTTGCCACACACAGCCAATCGCACTGCAGGCATCTTTTTTTTTTTTTGCTTTTTGCCACACACAGTCAATCGCATCACAGACACCATTTCTTTTCCACACACTGCCAATCGCAATGCGGGCATCTTTTTTTTTTCCTTTTTGCCACACACAGCCAATCGCACTGCGGGCATCTTTTTTGTTTTTTCTGTTTGCCACACACAGCCAATCGCACTGCGGGCATGTTTTTTTTCTTTTTGCCACACACAGCCAATCACACCACAGACATCCTTTTTTTTCCACACACAGCCAATCGCACTGCGGGCATCTTTTTTTTTATGTTTGCCACACACAGCCAATCGCACTGCGGGCATGTTTTTTTTTTCTTTTTGCCACACACAGCCAATCGCACTGCGGACATATTTATTTTTTGCCACACACAGCCAATCGCACTGCGGGCATCTTTTTTTTTTTTTGCTTTTTGCCACACACAGTCAATCGCATCACAGACACCATTTCTTTTCCACACACTGCCAATCGCACTGCGGGCATCTTTTTTTCTTTTTTTCCTTTTTGCCACACACAGCCAATCGCACTGCGGGCATATTCTTTTTTTTCTTTTTGCCACACACACACAATCGCACTGCGGGCATCTTTTTTTTCATTTTGCCACACACACACAATCGCACTGCGTGCATGTTTTTTTTTTCCTTTTTGCCACACACAGCCAATCACACTGCGGGCATGTTTTTTTTTTCTTTTTGCCACACACAGCCAATCGCACTGCGGGCATCTTTTTTTTTTTTGCTTTTTGCCACACACAGTCAATCCCATCACAGACACCATTTCTTTTCCACACACTGCCAATCGCACTGCGGGCATCTGTTTTTCTTTTTTTCCTTTTTGCCACACACAGCCAATCGCACTGCTGGCATCTTTTTTTTCTTTTTGCCACACAGCCAATCGCACTGGGGGCATCTTTTTTTCTTTTTTTCCTTTTTGCCACACACAGCCAATCACACTGCGGGCATGTTTTTTTTTTCTTTTTGCCACACACAGCCAATCGCACTGCGGGCATCTTTTTTTTTTTTGCTTTTTGCCACACACAGTCAATCCCATCACAGACACCATTTCTTTTCCACACACTGCCAATCGCACTGCGGGCATCTTTTTTTCTTTTTTTCCTTTTTGCCACACACAGCCAATCGCACTGCGGGCATATTCTTTTTTTTCTTTTTGCCACACACAGCAAATCGCACTGCGGGCATCTTTTTTTTCTTTTTGCCACACACACACAATCGCACTGTGTGCATGTTTTTTTTTTCCTTTTTGCCACACACAGCCAATCGCACTGCGGGCATCTTTTTTTTTTTTGCTTTTTGCCACACACACACACACACAGTCAATCGCATCACAGACAGCATTTCTTTTCCACACAACGCAAATCGCACTGCGGGCATCTTTTTTTCCTTTTTGCCACACACAGCCAATCACACTGCGGGCATGTTTTTTTTTTCTTTTTGCCACACACAGCCAATCGCACTGCGGGCATCTTTTTTTTTTTTGCTTTTTGCCACACACAGTCAATCCCATCACAGACACCATTTCTTTTCCACACACTGCCAATCGCACTGCGGGCATCTGTTTTTCTTTTTTTCCTTTTTGCCACACACAGCCAATCCCACTGCTGGCATCTTTTTTTTCTTTTTGCCACACAGCCAATCGCACTGTGGGCATCTTTTTTTCTTTTTTTCCTTTTTGCCACACACAGCCAATCACACTGCGGGCATGTTTTTTTTTTCTTTTTGCCACACACAGCCAATCGCACTGCGGGCATCTTTTTTTTTTTTGCTTTTTGCCACACACAGTCAATCCCATCACAGACACCATTTCTTTTCCACACACTGCCAATCGCACTGCGGGCATCTGTTTTTCTTTTTTTCCTTTTTGCCACACACAGCCAATCGCACTGCTGGCATCTTTTTTTTCTTTTTGCCACACAGCCAATCGCACTGTGGGCATCTTTTTTTTTTTTCCTTTTTGCCACACACAGCCAATCGCATCACAGACACCCTTTCTTTTCCACACACTGCCAATCGCACTGCGGGCATATTTTTTTTTTCCTTTTTGCCACACACAGCCAATCGCACTGCGGGCAGGTTTTTTGTTCTTTTTGCCACACACAGCCAATCGCACCACAGTCATCCTTTTTTTCCCCATCAAACAGCCAATCGCACTGCGGGCATCTTTTTTTTCTTTTTGCCACACACAGCGAATCGCACCATAGACACTTTTTTTTTCACACACAGCCAATCGCACTGCGGGCATTTTTTTTTTCTTTTTGCCACACACAGCCAATCGCACTGCGGGTATCTTTTTTTTTTGCTTTTTGCCACACACAGTGAAACGCATCACAGACACCGTTTCTTTTCCACACACTGCCAATCGCACTGCGGGCATCTTTTTTTTTTTTTTTTTCTCCTTTGTGCCACACACGGCCATTCGCACTGCGGGCATCTTTTTTTTTTCTTTTCTTTTTGCCACACACAGCCAATTGCATAACATACACCCTTTCTTTTCCACACACTGCCAATCGCACTGCGGGCATCTTTTGAATTTTTTTTTTCTTTTGCTTTTTGCCACACACAGCCAATTGCACCATAGACACCCTTTTTTTTGGCCACACACAAGCAATCGCACTGCGGGCATGTTTTTTTTCTTGCCACACACAGCCAATCGCACCATAGACACACTTTTTTTCCACGCATAGCCAATCGCACTGCGGGCATCTTTATTTTTTCTTTTTGCCATACACAGCTATTTGCACCATAGGCACCCTTTTTTTGCCACACACAGCCAATCGCACTGCGGGTATGTTTTTCTTTTCTTTTTGCCACAAACAGCTAATCGCACTGCGGGCATCTTTTTTTTGCCACACACAGCCAATTGTTCTGCGGGCATGTTATTTTTTTTTTCTTTTTGCTACACAGCCAATCGCACCACAGACACGGTTTTTTGCCACACACAGCCAATCGCACTGCGGGAATCTTTTTTTTTTTCTTTTTGCTACACACAGCCAATCGCACCACAGGCACCCTTTTTTTTTTCACACACAGCCAATCGCAGTGCGGGCATCTTTTTTTTTTATTCCTTTTTGCCACACACAGCCAATCGCACTGCGGGCATCTTTTTTTTTTCTTTTTCCCCACACACAGCCAATCGCACTGCGGGCATCTTTTTTTTTTCTTTTTGCCACACACAGCCAATTGCAGTGCGGGCATGTTTTTTTTTATTTTGCCACACACAGCCAATCGCACTGCGGGCATCTTTTAATTTTTTTATTTTTGCCACACACAGCCAATCGCACTGCGGGCATCTTTTATTTTTTCTTTTTGCCACACACAGCCAATCGCACTGCGGGCATCTTTATTTTCTTTTTGCCACACACAGCCAATCTCACCATAGACAGAGTTTTTTCGCCACGCACAGCCAATCGCACTGCGGGCATGTTTTTTTTTTCTTTTTGCCACACACAGCCAATCGCACTGCGGGCATGTTTTTTTTTTTTTCTTTTTGCCACACACAGCCAATCGCACTGCGGGCATCTTTTTTTTTTTCCTTTTTGCCACACACAGCCAATCGCACTGCGGGCATCTTTATTTTCTTTTTGCCACACACAGCCAATCTCACCATAGACAGACTTTTTTTGCCGCACACAGCCAATCGCACTGCGGGCATCTTTTTTTTGCCACACACAGCCAATTGTTCTGCGGGCATGTTATTTTTTTTTTCTTTTTGCTACACAGCCAATCGCACCACAGACACGCTTTTTTGCCACACACAGCCAATCGCACTGCGGGAATCTTTTTTTTTTTCTTTTTGCTACACACAGCCAATCGCACCACAGGCACCCTTTTTTTTTTTCACACACAGCCAATCGCAGTGCGGGCATCTTTTTTGTTTTTTTCCTTTTTGCCACACACAGCCAATCGCACTGCGGGCATCTTTTTTTTTTCTTTTTCCCCACACACAGCCAATCGCACTGCGGGCATCTTTTTTTTTTCTTTTTCCCCACACACAGCCAATCGCACTGCGGGCATCTTTTTATTTTTCTTTTTGCCACACACAGCCAATTGTTCTGCGGGCATGTTATTTTTTTTTTCTTTTTGCTACACAGCCAATCGCACCACAGACACGCTTTTTTGCCACACACAGCCAATCGCACTGCGGGAATCTTTTTTTTTTTCTTTTTGCTACACACAGCCAATCGCACCACAGGCACCCTTTTTTTTTTCACACACAGCCAATCGCAGTGCGGGCATCTTTTTTGTTTTTTTCCTTTTTGCCACACACAGCCAATCGCACTGCGGGCATCTTTTTTTTTTCTTTTTCCCCACACACAGCCAATCGCACTGCGGGCATCTTTTTTTTTTCTTTTTCCCCACACACAGCCAATCGCACTGCGGGCATCTTTTTTTTTTTCTTTTTGCCACACACAGCCAATCGCACTGCGGGCCTTGATTTTATTTTATTTTCGCCACACACAGCCAATTGCACTGCGGGCATCTTTTAAGATCTATTTCATGGAAAAACGTCTTCCAAATTATATATATTTTTAGGGTTCCGGCAGAGGAGCGTTTTTTTCCCGCATCCATAGATGCAAAAAAAAAAACGGGTCTATTAGAACAAATGCTTTCCAATGAATGTGGTCACATGTCTGTTTTTTAGTAGTGAACAATTCGCCCCTGCAAAAAAAATAGGACAGCGTTTTTTTGATTCGCACAAAAATGACGTTTTCATGCAAATGGATGCAACTTTGACAATATGAAATCTTAGTCAAAGCCCTTAAATGAACCTTAGATGCAGAAAAAAAATTAAAAATATATATATTATAGCTGTGATTGGTCAAAGCGCTCAACCAATCAGGAAGAGCTGTGGCAGAGGAATTCTTCAGCCTATATATGTATATATTATTTTTTTTTCCTTAAAGAGAAACCATGGCTGATTTTAAGGGGAGGGCTTATATTTAAAACCCTTCTCTGAAAATCACTGCAGGGGTTGCCGGCATCCTATCGTGTGCCATTGAAAGCAATGCTGCACGGACCTGCATTCACGCGTGTTTGTGCATGTACGTGGGTGCGTGGTTTTGTGAGCACCTATGTATGGCACACGCACACACTCGTCTGAATGCGCCCTTATAAAGCAAAAAATACGGTATATACAGTTAGTTATATAGTCTTTTAAATGTACATTTTCTTTTGCCCTATAGCTGCCATACAGGGACTAACATTATGCCAAGACTCATTTTATTTATAGTCTCTATTGCCATTATCGCTACTATTGGTTTTATTACTATGAGGGTTCTTTCACACGGCCGTTGGTGTTTTGACGTGTGCCCACCGGCGCCATAAAAACGTGTGAACGGGCACAGAAATCTAACGTTTGTGCGCCCGTTCAGACGGCCTGAGCCCAGTGCATATACGCCGAAGCCGCAATGCCGTTGGGCAGGGGAAGACAGTTTAGCTCTGCTAAGCTGTTCTCCCCCTTCCCCTCACCGACTCTCTGCAAAGGGAGGAGGCGGGACGGGGCAGGAGCTAGTGTGCCAAGCTCCCGCCCCCTCTCCGTCCCTTGTTGGCCGCCAGCAATAGGAGGGGTGGTGCTTAGCTCCGTCCCCGCCCCGCTCCCTCCCATTGCAAACAACTGGCGAGGGGCAAAGAGGAGGAGAGAAGGGGGAGAGAGTTCAGCAGTCACGCTGCTAAATTCCCTCCCACCTCCCCTCTCCGGCAGCTGTCATTGGCTCCCATAGGAATCTATGGCAGTGGCTATATTCTGGCCGGGAAAGATAGTTCCAGGACTATCTTTCCTGCGTGGCGTAAAAGCGCCTGGTATATCACACTACCAACTACTGTCCACGTCACCTTTTACTCCACTGTGACTCTACACCATATATGAATGTGTTGTATCGTGTAACCCCAGCAAGTACTGAGGAAGACGTTCCCAAACCCCCAGACGCGGATACAAGCTGGTTTTAAATGAACCTTAATGACAAAACACCCGAGATCAAGCAGTCCCACTTCCATTTTTATCCCATTTCCTCTTCCCCGGGGGCGCTCCATCCATTTTTCTTCCCCTCCTCCACACTATTGTCACTATAGGGGGATGTCTCCCCTTTAAGGGCTCATGTCCACGGGTATATATATAAAATACTCCGGGTCTCCCGCAGTGTTGTACACATATATAGCCAATACACTCCTCCGGCAGAGACCGTTTATGGGCTGTGCATGGCCCTGCGCATGCCTGGGAATCTGTCGTCACGCACATGCGCAGTCTGATTTTCTCTTTTTAATTCCCCGCTCTGAACAGCGCAGGGATGCGTATGGAAACACTGCCTGTATCAATGTATTGTGTATGGACAGCGTATTGATACACAGCCCAAACAAGGGCTGCATATGACACACAGAGAGATAGTGCATGCTGCAATTTATTTCTCTTGCGTATCGATAGGCAGTGCCCACACACAGGTGGGTATGGAGCAATGGAAGCCCATATACTTTCATTGCCTCCATTCTCTGCATATCACTCATGCGTGCAATGCATGCGGAATTCGTGGTGGGAAAACGCCCGTGGACATGAGCCCGAACTGGGGCTCATATGGACGCTTCAGCTATAGTGGGAAAGTGTAAAATAGAAAAGAGGCAATATAAATGACCCCCTAGGAGGTGTTTGATGTAAAAATAAATAAATACAGAATTAAATATATATTAAATAAAACGACTCAACACCGACGCCAGCCAAAATCAGCGCTATTTGCGCCCTGTAATCTAAAACTATACAAATTATATATCTATACAGCGAAACCGAAATGAGGAACCCATTCCCTACTTTATTTTAGTGTAAATATTCTAATTTTACAAATAAACAACTATTATTAAAAAAAAAACATTTTTTAGCTTATTACTAGATATTTAAAATAAATAAATAAATAAAAAATGGCCCTATATGTCATAGAAAGAAAAATGCTGCAAAAATCATTTTGGGAGCAAAAGAAAACAAAAAAAAATAGGGGAGTAAAATCACCATACGGGTAAAATCCCCAAAAAGTGGTCCTTTAGGGGTTTTAAAAAAATGATTTTTGCTGCAGTTTACCAGCAAAGCGCATCAAAAAGACACACAAAAAAATGTGACTGCAGTATAAAGGAAGGACTTGTCTATTAGATGTTCTCTAGCGAGCGGCTGAGAATACAATCCCCTCATATAAAAGGGTTCCCCATGATATCTAACAATCACCAGCTCAGTATATAAACATGGAAACCCAGAGAGATGTGACACTTATCTGTGAGCGGCCAGAAGCTCCTCCGGACAGGGATGATGAAGGCTGCTAACAGCGAGCAGCAGCGGTTAAATCCACGTAACGTCCACCTGCAGCGTCCAGAAGCTCTTCCCAGACAGGGATGATGTAGGCTGCTAACAGCAAGCAGCAGCGGTTATATCCATGTAACGTCCACCTAGAGCGTCCAGAAGCTCCTCTCGGACAGAGATGATGTAGGCTGCTAACAGCAAGCAGCAGCAGTTATATCCACGTGACGTCTATCTAGAGCATCCAGAAACTCCTCTCAGCCAGAAATGATGTAGGCTGATAACAGCGAACAGCAGCGGTTATATCCACGTAACGTCCACCTAAAGCGTCCAGAAGCTCCTCTCAGACAGGGATGATGAAGGCTGCCAACAGTGAACAGCAGCGGTTACATCCACGTAACGTCCATCTGGAGCGCCCAGAAGCTCCTCCCGGACAGGGATGATGTAGGCTGATAACAGCGAACAGCAGCGGTTATATCCACGTAACGTCCACCTGGAGCGCCCAGAAGCTCCTCCCGTACAGAGATGATGTAGGCTGCTAACAGCGAGCAGCAGTGGGTATATCCACGTAACGTCCACCTGCAGCGTCCAGAAGCTCCTCTCGGACAGTGATGATGTAGGCTGCTAACAGCAAGCAGCAGCGGTTACATCCACGTAACGTCCACCTGGAGCGCCCAGAAGCTCCTCCCGTACAGAGATGATGTAGGCTGCTAACAGCAAGCAGCAGCGGTTACATCCACGTAACGTCCACCTGGAGCGCCCAGAAGCTCCTCTCGGACAGGGATGATGTACGCAGCCAACGGTTGAGGAGAAGTTATGGGGTGTAGCAGAGGCAGCAGAGCTCCGGTGACTGTTGTAGTGCCGCTGCTGCAGGAACTGCCTGTGCGGACGGGTTCTATCTGCTTCTAGAACTGCAGACCGCTCTGACCTCACAAGATTCCATTGAAACCCCTGTGACCTCACTCGACCGCACATACACACACCCTCACAGGTGGGCAGGACCGGCCACAGGCCTCTCTAACCAGGGATCTTCTAGACACATTTTAGGCTCATTTCTCACATATTGCGTAAATCCACACTGGAATTCAGCAGAATAATCCACAACAAATTCTGAGGATTTTGGCGCAGATTTCACTCATATTAAAATGAATAAAATCCGCCTTGAAATATCCACAACCTGCAGAGCATGCTGGGAAGGTGAAAATCCGCAGCGAGACTCCAATCCACGGCAGATTGTTTTCTGCTGTGAGTGAAATCCCCATTCACCGGTATTTGACTCTAATTGGAATTTCGGTGCTAAATCAGCAAGCAAACCGGACTATGACTCTTTCACCAATATTTGGCTATATGTTCTGATGAAGCGCCCCATATTTAGACCAGCGTTACGCAGCTTATGCCGCCATACTGCAATGTGTGAGCCGCGTTTGTTGCTACTTGGGGAGGGCTCTGTAATACGATTTCTGTCAAAAACCTAAAAAATACGACAATGCGGGATTTTCACCATCACAAGATCAGATCTGCATGACATTGCAGGTACAGATTCAGTGTAATGCGTTCCTGTAGGCGAATGATGCACGGAATATCGCAGTGCAATCTAGCATAAACCTGTGATAATCACTCACATTAACACCCTGCAGAGACCTGAACTTAATAAAAACGGCTAGTGCAATAGAATTGCGAGGGTTAAACATCATATATCTTGTAAGATAAGAGGAGAAGCCGTCACATTACTGTTCCCCTGCCCCCAGATACCGGCGCTACCAGGGTCCTCCACTGCTCTCCTGCCCCTAGATACCGGCACTACCAGGGTCCTCCACCGCTCTCCTGCCCCCAGATACCGGCACTACCAGGGTCCTCCACCGCTCTCCTGCTCGCTGATGCCAGCACTACCAGGGTCCTCCACCGCTCTCCTGCCCCCAGATACCGTCACTACCAGGGTCCTTCACCGCTCTCCTGCCCCCAGATACCGGCACTACCAGGGTCCTCCACCGCTCTCCTGACCCCAGATACTGGCGCTACCAAGGTCCTCCACCGCTCTCCTGCCCCTTGATGCCAGCACTACCAGGGTCCTCCACCGCTCTCCTGCCCCCTGATGCCAGCACTACCAGGGTCCTCCACCGCTCTCCTGCCCCCTGATGCCAGCACTACCAGGGTCCTCCACCGCTCTCCTGCCCCCTGATACCGGCACTACCAGGGTCCTCCACTGCTCTCCTGCCCCCTGATGCCGGCACTACCAAGACCCTTCACCACTCTCCTGCCCCCTGATGCTGGCGATACCACCCTTCTCTCGCCTTAATTTATCAAAGCTGTCTGAAAAAAAAATTTGGCCTTGTTGCCCGTAGCAACCAATCACAGCACAGCTCTGATTTCTGAAACGGCTCTAGTTACATGACAGCTGCGCTCTGATTGGTTGCTATGGGCAACAAGGCAGGTTTGTCTTCTAGATAGATTAGATTAATGAGCCCGTCTGTTCTTCCTGTCCCAGCGCTGACATGTCCGCACCACATACAATGCGGTGACCTGCAGTAACGCCAAACCTGCAGGATGCTGCGATTACAAAAATAGCCACCGACCCAAGAAACGCACGACTAAAGGAGAAAACCCCCACAAAGGATCCCTGTAGTGTTTATGGAGCTCCACACTTCACTATTGATCTGCTAAAATCCGGCCGCAGGGTTTATGGAAAAAAATAATCCAGAAAAACGTCCCTAAAAATACGTCACTATAAATGCGCGGGAGTAAAAGCATCCGTAAAGTGTATTCACGTGTCGCAGTCAAGGTGCGGCTGAGAACCACATCAAAGACCGCGTGTACTTTTACCTGTAAAAACCATGTGACCAAAAAACACATCTCACATCTGCGGCAAAACTGGCGGGGTTCTCAGATTTGGTGTGAATATACCCTTACGCACCACGCTCTGCACCGCGTGCTTTACACTGTATTTACACAGGCCAGTGCGATATAGGTGAGAGAAAATCGTATATATATATATATATATATATATATATATCAGTTGTAAACCTGCGTTTTTCAGGTTTCTGCGAAACGTTCCCATGTTCAAAATGCGCTATTCGCATCACTGTAGGTGCGTTTTTAAACGTGAAAAATAATAAAAAAGAAAGAATGAGCAGTTCTTGCAGTGGAATTGCCTCAAAACAGGACATGCTGCGTTATTTTGCACTTGCACTTGTGTGCGCCGTGAGGTCACAACCGCTGCATGAACAACGAGTAACGTGAATATTCCCACAAAGAGACAGTTCATCTGTGCATGCGCCAGCTGAAGACCTCGCGGCGCACATGTGAGACTTGGCAGCGCTACATGGATGACGCCTACTGCGTCATCCACGGCTAAGGAGTTGGGAGGGGTGGACTTTGGAGCCGAATAAGCTGCTAGTAGATGGTCCAGCTTGCTCAGCTGATCGCTCTGCCTATTTTGGCCATAAAGGCGTGAAGATTTTTGGGGTATTTTCATCTCCAATTTTCAAAAGACATAACTTTTTTATTTTTCTGTTGACTTGGCGTTATTTTGGTAGGCAAAATGAACAAAATGAGCATTTTGCCTCTGCATCTTTTAGGGTTTATATTTACATTTTTTGCAAGATGAATAGTGCGTTCGATTCACTGTAGAGATCGTTACGGATACCAGAAATGTGGGTTTATATATATATATATATATATATATATATATATATATATATATTTTTTATTTTTTTTTTAATAGAAAGGGGAAAGTGCGTAAAAGAGTTTTTTTGGTAATTAAATTTTACCTCTTTTTTTACCATTTTTTTTTCTTTCATTTTTTATGTCACTGTGGGGGACTTGAACCATAAAAGCACTGTTTGCTATGACGTTGCACTGCAGTACTTTTGTAGTGCAGTGCATTATTGCTTACCATAGGCCAGTCTCTATGTACAGGTCATGTGCCGCACAGTGTAATGGGAGACACGATACTGGCCAAAGTCACAACTAAGTTGGCCTAACTTCACACAGGTATGCGTGATACGAGGCCGTGAATCCCGCCACCATATCGCGCCCTCACCATGTGAATTCAATCCTCTGCCGCGGCTGTTCTCTCCCCCATTGCTGCCACCGGCCCCATTAAAAACAATGGACGCTGCAATGCGAGATCACGCAGCCAGATAGAACATGCCGCGGTTTGTTTCCCGCATCGCATCGTTCATGTGTATGACTCCATTCACAAGGTGGTGGTTCAGATTTGTGCATCTCAAAATGCACAAATCTCACGTGATTGTATCACCCATGTGAAGCCGGTCTTATGGTGCCCATAGTTCAGGTCGGAGGAGTCCGGGGATGTGAGTGGGACTTTTCAGTCAGCGCAGGCGCATACCCTTAGAGAACAGGATGTGCGCACACTGACTGGCGAATCATACACACCGCGTACCGACTTCCAGGGGCTACGGTGCAGGAACCGTGAGCTGGGGAGGTAAGCAGAACACACCCCGGACTCCTCCGGACCCGTCCTATGTGCTCCAAAACTTCATAGTGCTTATAGGGGATGACTGGTTGCTTTTAAAGGGGTTGTCCAACTACCAGACAGAATCTTTTTAAAGCTGTGTTCACACATGGCGTTTTTCAACGGCAATTAAAAACTGAATAAAAAAAAAACTCTACAAAAAACGCCATGTGTGAACGCGGCCTAATAGGGCTGTCTGTACTAAATTAATAAATCGCTACACTTACCACTCTGATAGGATCCAGCGCTGCAGTACTGGTGTTTGTTGTGACAGCGGCCACCACAAGTAGTCAGTTGATTGCAGCCAATCAGAGGCTGCTGTGTCACGTTCATTTCCTGTAACTACAAGAGACTGGATATGGCACTGACAGGTCAGCAATAATTATCTTTCTATATATCAGCACAGGTTATGTAGAGCCATGACCCGAGATGAGTACTCCCCTCTGCCGTCCGTTGGTAGGCACTACAACAGTATACTAGAGCCTCCATGCCCACCCGTATCACATCTTATATACAAGCTAGAAGGGATACAACAGGATACTAGAGCCTCCATGCCCACCCGTATCACATCTTATATACAAGCTAGAAGGGGTACAACAGGATACTAGAGCCTCCATGCCCACCCGTATCACATCTTATATACAAGCTAGAAGGGGTACAACAGGATACTAGAGCCTCCATGCCCACCCGTATTATATCTTATATACAAGCTTGAGGTGGTCCAACAGGGTACTACAGCCTCCTCACATCTTGTATCTAAGCTAGAGGCGGTACAACAGGATACTAGAGCCTCCATGCCCGCCTGTATCACATCTTTTATCCAAGCTTGAGGTGGCCCATAAGGGTACTAGAGCCTCCATGCTCACCTGTATCACATCTTGTGTCTAAGCTAGAGGCGGTACAACAGGATACTAGAGCTTTCATGCCTGCCCGTATCACATCATGTATTTAAGCTAAAGGCGTTACAACAGGGTACTAGAGCCTCCATGTCTACCCGTATGACATCTTGTATCCAAGCTTGAGGTGGTACAACAGGGTACTAGAGCCTCCATGCCTGTCCCTATCACATATTGTATGCAAACTAGAGGCGGTACAACAAGGTACTAGAGCCTCCATGCCCACCCGTATCATATCTTATATACAAGTTAGAAGCAGTACAACAGGATACTAGAGCATCTTTGCCCACCTGTATCATATCTTATATACAAGCTAGAGGCGGTACAACAGGATACTAGAGCCTCTATGTCCACCTGTATCACATCTTATATACAAGCGTAATGTGGCCCGTATCACATCTTGTATCTAAGCTAGAGGTGGTACAACACGATACTAAATTATCCATGCCCGCCCGTATCACATCTTATATACAAGCTTGAGGTGGTCCATCGGGGTACTAGAGCCCTTATGCCAACCCATATCACACCTTGTATCCAAGATAGGGGTGGTCCAACAGGGTACTACAGCCTCCATGCCTGTCTGTATCACATCTTGTATCTAAGCTAGAGGCGGTACAACAGGATACTAGAGCCTCCATGCCCGCCTGTATCACATCTTTTATCCAAGCTTGAGGTGGCCCATAAGGGTACTAGAGCCTCCATGCTCACCTGTATCACATCTTGTGTCTAAGCTAGAAGCGGTACAACAGGATACTAGAGCTTTCATGCCTGCCCGTATCACATCATGTATCTAAGCTAAAGGCGTTACAACAGGGTACTAGAGCCTCCATGTCTACCTGTATGACATCTTGTATCCAAGCTTGAGGTGGTACAACAGGGTACTAGAGCCTCCATGCCTGTCCCTATCACATATTGTATGCAAACTAGAGGCGGTACAACAGGGTACTAGAGCCTCCATGCCCACCCGTATCATATCTTATATACAAGTTAGAAGCAGTACAACAGGATACTAGAGCATCTTTGCCCACCTGTATCATATCTTATATACAAGCTAGAGGCGGTACAACAGGATACTAGAGCCTCTATGTCTACCTGTATCACATCTTATATACAAGCGTAATGTGGCCCGTATCACATCTTGTATCTAAGCTAGAGGCGGTACAACAGGGTACTAGAGCCAGTATCACATCATGTATTCAAGCTAAAGGGGGTACAACAAGATACTGGAGCCTCCATGCCTGCCCTTATCACATACTGTATCAAGCTAGAGGTGGTACAACAGGGTACTGGAGCCTGCATGCCCACCCATATCACTCCTTGTATCCAAGCTAGAGGCGGTACAAAAGGCTCCAAGAGTCTCTATGCTCTCCTGCATCACATCTTGTATCCAAGGTAGACGTGGTACAACAAGATACTAGAGCATCCATGCCCACCCATATCGCACCTTGTATTCAAGCTGGAGGTGGTACAACACGTTACTTGAGCTTCCATGCCCACCTGTATCACATCTTGTATCCAAGCTAGAGGTGGTACAACAAGATACTAGAGCCTCCATGCCTGCCCCTATTACATATTGAATCCAAGCTAGAGGCGGTACAACAGGGTACTAGAGCCTCCATGCCTGACCATATCACATCTTCTATCCATGCTAGAGGCAGTACAACAGGATACTAGAGCCTCCATGCTCCATCTCAGCTTGTATCTAAGCTAGAGGCGGTACAACAGGGTACTAGAGCCTCCATGCCTGACCATATCACATCTTCTATCCATGTGAAAAACAGAAAATTAACCAGCGCTCCGGTGCTTTGGAAAATGGCAGATGATGCAAGGTAGTGCAAACGAGGTGTATATGATGTGGATGTTACTTACTTCGCAGGGGTGCTAGTGGTTAAGAGGCAGTACAACAGGATACTAGAGCCTCCATGCTCCATCTCATCTTGTATCTAAGCTAGAGGCGGTACAACAGGGTACTAGAGCCTCCATGCCCCCCTATTACATCTTGTATCCAAGCTAGCGGTGGTACAACTGGGTACTAGGGCTTCCATACCAACCCATATCACACCTTGTATCCAAGCTAGAGGTGGGAGAACAGGGTACTAGAGCCTCCATCTGTAGCACAGATTACATCTAAGCTAGAGGCTTAGCAACCAATCACAGCACAGCTGTGTTTGGTTGCTATGGGTAACAGAGACAGTTTTTATAACAGTGTGGTGCCATAATCTGCTCTGTATTTACACACACAGCTCTTCTATATGCACAGCACAATATAGGCTGTCAGATAGGGTCACCGCGGAGATCTGTCTGCTGGCTCTTGCTCCCGCGGTGAATCTCAGCAACGCCTGTGGACAGGCAGCCTAACCCTTCACTCCCTGTGTGAGATCAGCCGCCCCGGCTGGGGGGCGACTGATAGCACTGATTTTAAATCCCCGCCTGCTGAAAGCTCCTCAGAGCAGTGCAGGAGAAGAGGCGGCTGGACACGGCTGAGCCCTGGCAGCTGCAGAGAGGTGAGTATACATTGGTTTTTTTTTATTTTTACACATTTTTAGGATGGTTTTCAGGGAAGGGCTTATATTTTAAGACTTTCCCTGAAAATCACTGCAGCGCTTGCCAGCAGCCCATTGCTTTCAATGCAGTCGGCTGTATTGCCGACTCTATTGAATTCAATGGGAGAACATCTTTCTCCTCTTCCACAGCTGTGACAGCTATGGCAGAGGATCACTATCTTCATATATGTTCTCAGTGGGGTCGGCACTGCTGCCACCGGCCACATGAAGCACAAGGTGAAACCCCCGGATGCGACAGCATACACAGAACACTGGTTTGTTCTATAATTTTCACCGCAGGCGTTTTTCTGCATGTAAAATTTGCCCATGTGATCACTCACATTGAAAAGCATTGGTTCTAACTGGTGCGAATTTTTGGACGTGCGGAAAAACGCCGGTTACAAACGCCCGTGTGACTGCGCCCTAAAGGGTGCCTGCACACGAACTGAATTTCCAGCGCGTTATTTTAGGCACATTATCTGCCCCAGACCGCAGCCAATATACTCCTATGAGGATCCGCAGTTGTCCCCAGACGGACAGATTTGTATCGCGTTTTTTCACGCGCGTGAAAAAATCTGCAACCTCTTCTAATTTGGGTCGGATTCTGCGCGTGAAGCCTCCAATACAAGTGAATGGGTGCGTTTTTTCACGCAGTACATCCGCAGTGCAGCTGCGGATGGAGTCACTGGTTACTATGACTACAGGAAGTAGGCATGGTAGGAGGCGTCCCAACACACAGCACAGAGCTTCACAGGCAAATTTCAGCAGCAGCACTGCCCTTCCAGTCACCTCATCCACCAGACAGCAGCCAGCAGCCACCAGCCTGCAGCCACAAGCCACCAGCCTGCCACAAGCCACCAGTCATCAGCCACCAGGCGTAACGAATAATGATCGACATGGGCAAGCTTGTCGCAATGATGCAGGACTTCCCTAGCATATGGGACAGTAACTCCCCAGAGTACCTAGACAAGAATAGAAAGGAACAATCCTGGCTTCAACTCTCCGCTCAGGTTTATGGGGATGCCTGGACGAACGCAATAGAAGCGGAAAAGAACTTGCGTGAGTATTATTCGCTATTGCGTCAAATGTACTTTTTTTCTTCATTTTAACCCCTTAGTGGCCAAGCAGTTTTACTTTTGTTTTTATTGTGCTTTTTTCCATCCCCACTTTTAACCCCTTAGTGACGGAGCTTTTTTGCTTTTTTTCCTTTTTTTTTCCCCTACTCCCTAAAAAATCGTAGTTCCTTTATTTATCCATCGACGTCGCTGTATAAGGGCTTGATTTTTTGCGGGACGAGTTGTATTTTGCAATGGCACTATTTATTGTACCATATAATTTACTGAAAAACCTTTAAAAAATTGTAATCAGAGAGAAAAAAAAAGACTTTCCACCATCTTTCGGACGTCCTGTTTCTGCAGCGCGCAAAGTGCAACAAAAACGACCTGATATTTTTATTCTATGGGTCAGTACGATTACTACGATACCAAACTTATATAGTATTTTTTTTGCTGTAGTACTTGTATATTTTTTTTTAAGATATTTAATTTTTTAAAATTATTTTCTGTGTCCATTTTCTGCGTGCAATAACTTTTTTATTTCTTTGGCAACATAGTTGTGTGAGGGCTCATTTTGTGCGGTATGTCCTGACGTTTTTGTTGGTACCATTTTCGCATACAGTTGACTTTTTGATCGCCTTTTATTACATTTTTTCTTGGAAATAGGGTGACCGAAAAAGTGCATTTCGGGCGTATATTCTTTATTTTTTTTTACCACGTTCACCATGCAGGGTAAATCATACATTACTTTGATAGATCAGGCATGCAGCGATACCAAAACGATCACACTGCAGGACAGACGACTCTCCGCAACGCTGGCAGAAAAGAGCACATGACCGGCTCCATTGCCGGACTTGTGTTCTTTCCTCCAGCTCTGTGGAAAGACGTCCATCCTGCATTGCGGCCGTCTTGTGCAGGAAGACGGGTGCATCAGCCGCCAGGATGCGCCCAGGTTACTAAGCCCTCCCTGTTTGTTTTTTGCGGGAACAGTTGTATTTTCCACTGGTGCCACTGAAGCAGCATTTATTGGGTTAATAGCCTTGTTCAGCAGACACCCGCAATGTGTAGAGGGAGATAGGTAGTATTTCTTGCCAATGCAGGATGTAAGAACGCAAAATCTGTAGTAATGAATTCCTCTTGTGAATTTTTTTGCAGTGACTGAAATAAAGTCACGCTGGAGAAGCGCCTGAAAAAAGTTACATGGATCAACCATGCCCACAAAGACATCTGCTCACCGGGTGAAAGCATGTTGCCAGAATAATTTAACGGTGCTCGCACAAGCAAGAGGGACAAAACGGAGTCTGGGTGTTGGTTTTTAAGCTGTTTTCCAAGGAATGGGCAGTTCTCTAGGGGTTGGGTTTACAATAAGGGGTGTCTGCTGTTTTTTCTGTGCGTTTTTTTCCGCAACACATCCGCGTATATCCGTGCGTGATTTTTCACGCATCCGCACCTATCCGCAAGCACATTTAGGTACCATACGCGCGTGAAAATCCGCTAGCGGAATCCGGAACGCTCGTGTGCAGGCGGCCTAAGCTGGAACTTTGCAAAACTTCATACAGGTGGTGTATGAACAATGAACATTTTGTAAAAATTTCAGAAAAATTGAAAATATTCGAGCAGGGACCCTCTCCCAAATTAGATCATTTGACGTGGAATGACGCACTCCCTACATTACCACAGAGATGATGTCCCCCTGCGCAACAGATGAACGCTGTGACCAATAACATTAAAGGGCTTTTCTGTGCTCAGGATAGGTCATCAATAGTTGATCAGTGAGGGTCCACTATTTGGGATCCCTACCAATCAGCTGACTGAAGAGACAGCAACACTCAGATAAGAACCTCTGTCACTTCAGTCCATGCCAGGCACAGCACCATACACTGTATAGTGCCTGTGGCTGGTACTGCAGTTCAAGTGAAATGGACTGAGCTGCTCTCTAGCCATGACCGATGAGCGTGATGTCACATGCCTGAGAAGAGGACGTGGCACTCATCAAAGCACAGCATTTCAATTGGAGGGGATCCCAAGCCCTGGATCCTCCATGATCAACTATTGTTGACCTACTTTTAAGGATAGGTCATCAGTAGTGTTGTTCTGGAAAACCTTCTAAGTAGTAACATACCTCTTGGCTCCTTGAAGGTTGTGACACAGCAACTTCATCGTCCTGATTAGTTTGTTCAGCATCTTGAAGCTCTGGATGCTTGGGTTGTTTTTTTGCTGCGACCTAGGGCCATAAATAAAAAAGTAGAGATTTGTGAAACGTTGTATGGATAAGATACAATATAGCCGGCTTCACACGGGCGGGCCAGATTCCGCATGCGGAAGGGCCTGCAGCCGATTCGGGCTATGAAGCCGGTGACCCCACTTACCTGAATTTTCTGTCCGTCGGTCATGTGCAGTAGTTTTTTTTCCTTTTTTAATGCTTGTATTTCCGGTGCAGTCGCTTAGCAATGGCGTGGATACCCGCGGGCCATACACAATGTTAGCTGCGTATGGGCTGCAGGTTAGACTGACTCCACTGACTTCAATGGAGGCCGTCTGTGTGGAGTCCGCAGCAAAATATGGCATGCGGCAATTTTTCCCCTGGTCACGGAATAGATAATTCATATCTGCGAGTGTGAGCAAAAATGTGATTTAACATGGTTTACAATGTGGAGAGCGGGACTCGGGAGCCACACTTCATCTGCCGCAAACCTGGAAGGACCGCTGCAGGCCCCCACAGAGAGAGTAGCAGCAGGCCACACACGGCACTCCTCATACCGCTGGTAGTGGGAGCTCCGGCAGCTAGACGCAGCTCAGAGAACCACGTGTGAGGGACCAGCGGCTCCCCATCAGGGACAGAGCGGGAGACGCTCACAGCACTCCTCTGCAGCTTGAGGTACTCCCGGGTGCCAGAGAAGACCCCCTGACCCCGGGAGAAAGAAGCTGCACAGCCAGGGTTGCCACCTTTGTCACGAAAAAATACCGGCCATGGTTAAATGGGGGCGTGGCTTGGGTGTGGCTTATCACGGCATTCTGCTGGTGATAGTGCCCCCTCAGTAGCTCCAGTGGTAATAGTTCCCCCCTTGGTGCCCTTCCCCACAATTGAAAATTCGGACCGCACATCACTATATACAGGAGATGCCCAGAGCTCTGCTACATCTCTGTGTGACTGCTCTGCCCCCTGCCCCTCCTGCAACAGTTGTGATCCAACCTGGAAAGTTGGTGTCACTCACTGACTACTGTAGAAACCCCCCCAGACCACCAGGAGTGACAGCAGCCTGTGCCTGACCTCTGGATGCCATATAAGTATGCCATATACTGCCATCCAGGAGCACTATATGGAGCTACAGGAGCACTGTATGGAGCCACAGTAGCACTGTATGGATCTACAGGAGTACTGTATGGAGCTACAGGAACACTGTATGGAGCTACAGGAGCACTGTATGGAGCTGCAGGAGCACTATATGGAGCTGCAGGAGCACTATATGGAGCTGCAGGAGCACTATATGGACCTATAGGAGCATTGTATGGAGCTACAGGAGCACTATATGGAGCTGCAGGAGCACTATATGGAGCTGCAGGAGCAGTATATGGAGCTGCAGGAGCACTATATGGAGCTACAGGAGCACTATATGGAGCTACAGGGGCACTATATGGAGCTACAGGAGCACTATATGGAGCTGCAGGAGCACTATATGGAGCTACAGGAACACTATATGGAGCTACAGGAGCACTATATGGAGCTACAGGGGCACTATATGGAGCTACAGGAGCACTATATGGAGCTACAGGGGCACTATATGGAGCTATAGGAGCACTATATGGAGCTATAGGAGCACTGTATGGAGCCACAGTAGCACTGTATGGAGATATAGGAGTCCATACAGTGCTCCTATAGCTCCATCCAGTGCTCCTGTAGCTCCATACAATAACAGTGCTCCTATAGTAGCCCCATCCAGTGCTCCTACAGCCCCACCCACCCAGTGCTCCTATATTGACTGTCTGCAGTCAGGCACCGTTCAGGCTCTTTTGTGTGTCCCACACTCCCTGGGACCCAGACTCCAGAGTCCCCACTCCCCAGGCAGCGAGCAGCCTCCTCCCTCGTCACCATATCGACTAGTCTTCTGTGCTGCTCTGCAGCCTTTTTACCTCTCTCAGTCACGGTCTCACCACTAGACTCACCCCTGCCTCTATAGCCACCGACGTTCAAGGTCCGAGCAAGTCCCGAGTCAGTACTCCCACTCCTGAGTCCCGACTCCCGCCACACACGCGGGCTGTGTCTCTGCTGCCCGCGCACGCTAGTAGTCCAGGAGGCTAAAGCGCATGTGCGAGACTTCCTGTGCTCTGGCGGACACTCAACAGGGGCGCGTCATCACCATAGTCTGCTGGCTGCTGACTGACGCTGCCCTGCATCATGGGTTGCCTCCTGCAGAGTATACAGGCCAGTATTTTTGTCGCAGCCTGCTGCAGTCCCCGGGGCCCGACAAAAATACCGGCCTTTAATAGGGCCGGTAAAAAAAATACCGGCACCACCCTGGGCGGTAAAAATACTGGCCAGGCTGGTGGTTTACAGGTCGGGTGGCAACCCTATTCACAGCGGAGGCATGGCAGCTGGACCTGCAGAGTGCTGGTGAAATGACTGCAGCATCTACCAGGGTGAGTCCCCTGTTGCTCTGCTACACCCCGCACAGCAGAGCCAGCAGCGCATACACCAAGAGGCCACTCAGAACCACAGGGGCACCACATAGGACTGACGGCATCCTGCATATTGTCCCTACTGCCACAATACCTGCAAGCCCTGTAAGGACACCAACTGCACTAAGGCAGGACTCTCCCACCATTCCTAGTTGGCTCCACCCCACAACCAGTACCAGCTCTGTAAAAGGGCATTCTCCACCTTGTATGGACCCATGCAGGGTTCTATATCCCTCCCAGCACTGTGAACAACACCCCACCTACATTGGTCAGTGCTGGTAGTTCAGGACCCACTGCAAAGCTCTAAGTTTTCTCCAACTGCAGTACACCTTGCCAGATATACACAGTAGGAGGAATCTGTTGCCACCTAGTGGTCGGTATTGCTATAACAAGCAAAAAGCAATCGTGCTTTAGTTACAGCGCAGACGAAAGCTTGTGGTAGCCCCTGCAGTACAACATACATATAACGCACGCATCGCCACACCAGTGCATCTTACTGAAAGTGTATCAAGAAAGAGACTCTGGTGTCTAAATAGAATGTTGTCATACTAATGCAACGTTAACCACATACGGCTACGAATAGTGATCACAACTCCGGAGAGACCCTAAGACCCACCCTACCCAGGAACTAGAACAAAGCATCTTTTAGCCTACTTACTTCTAACACAGCAACCATGCACCCCATTCAATGCAGAGCAGGGAAAAATAGCCTAAGATCGCAGCAGGATGCTAAAAAATCATCAACGCTGCAGGAGGCCCCCTATTTCCTCTGATGGAGGACTTACAGCTTCCCTCAAATGCCAACACTGGGAGCCCTAACCATAATGCTTCAGAAAGTCCAACTCTCCAAAATAGTGACTAAACTTTCCAACGAATTTCGAGAGCTTAGCTAGAGGACAATTACTCTTGAAGACAGGATGTGCAATGCTACCATAGTCCTAGACTCCCATGAAAAAGAAACAGAGCAGCTCCCTGAAGAGATACTTTCTTTATCATAAGTTGGAAGTTGTTGAAAATAGGGTGCGTCGGGAGAAAATACAAATCATGGAGTCCCCATCAAATCCTTCAAAGATCTTCAATCAACAGTGACGGCGTTGTTCCAGGAGCTCTACCCGAGCATCACAATTGACCAATTAGAACTTGACAGAATTCATAGAGCTTTGCGAGCACCAAACCCAAACGCCTCCCCCCCCCCCAGGGACATTGTGTTAAAACTCCACTTCAATCGCACTAAAGAGCAATTGTTGCGCGCCACTCGCTCTTCCCGCAAGCTAACATTCCAGGGCTTTAACTATCAGTTGTTTCCCAACTTGGCACCATCAACACTATCCAAGAGGAGGGCCCTCAAGCCGTACTTATTGATCCTGCATCAGGAAAGGATACAATACAGATGGGGCTTTCCATTTAAGCTGATAAGGAATTAAACCTTCAAAAACCTCCTCCTCAGCTGGGCTCTGCAGCTTCATCTCCTACATCCCCTCACCTCCTATACCTACACCGGAGTCAGAGAGAAAAATGCCACAACTCCCAGAAATGATCCATAATCCCATGTTCCCCGAAAATAAGACAGTGTCTTACATAAATTTTTGCTCCAATATGTTTCTTTTTTACATGTATAACTGCCTGGACACTATTTAAACATCTTGCTAGGGTTTATTTTGGGGGTAGGGCTTATTTTCAGGGAAACAGGATCTCTTGGTATCACGGTTATATAAGATTTTCGAGGCAAAGTGACCTGGAACTCTTCTGCTGGCTCTTTCTCCCTCACCTGTTGTGAGCATTTCTTTGCATCCAAATGAGTGGGAAATCACCTCCCAACAATACTCATGAGTTCCCACCCAACAAACAAGGAGAAAAGAGTACAACAGGCATGCTCCTGGTGACAAATCTTTAGGAGAATGGAACAACGCACCTTCTAAACAGATTAATACCTACAAACAAGCTTCCCTCTCTCTCCTTGCTGTCTGCTTCCCCCCCTTCCCCTCCCTACCTCCCATAGGGTCTTTTCCTACCTTTTATCTTTAGCCATCAGCACTATAAACCACCCCATTTCGGAGCTGACTTAGCTCCTAGAGCTAATTGTATTTGTTGGCCACACCCTGTTTCCCCCTGCCTCTTCCCTCTCCCTACTCCCCCCCAACCTACCCTCCCATGGGGTGAAGGATCTAAGACAGTTTCCATTCTTAATAGTCCTTACTTCCACCCATGGACCTAAAAATAATTTCTGAGAATGTACAAGGCTTTAATTTACCTCCAAAGTGTTCAAAGGCGTTCCGATATTACAAGAGCAGACATGCAGATATAGTGTGCCTGCAAGAAACCCACTTCTCCACCAACTCTGCCCCACGTTAGCTTTCTTCTCAATACCCCACATTTTATTCAGCGAAAGCACAAACCAAAACCAAGGGAGTCACCATCTTCTTTAGTAAATCAGTTCCTTTCACACACGCCTCCACTATTGTGGACCTAGAGGGTCGCTACTAGAGATGAGCGAACGTACTCGTTTCGAGTAATTACTCGATCGAACATCGCTATTTTCGAGTACCTGGCTACTCGGGTGAAAAGATTCAGGGGGCGCCGGGGAGCGGGGGATGGCGTGGTGGCAGCGGGGGGTAGCAGTGGGGAACAGGGGGGGAGCTCTCTCTCTCTCTCCCTTTCCCCCCCACTCCCCGCTGCAACCCCCCACTCACCCACGGCCCCCCCGAATCGTTTCACCCGAGTACGGAAGTACTCGAAAATCGCGGTGCTCGGGTGAAAAAGGGGCATGGCCGAGTAGGTTCGCTCATCTCTAGTCGCTACCTATTATTAACAGGCTCCATGCAAGATGTCCATCGTCTCCCACTATACTCTAAATTCAAGGCAAATTCAATATTTCACAAAACTTTTCAAACTGGTTAAGGCCAATAAAAGGGGCACAGTAATTTTCTGCGGTGACTCAAACTGCATTCTTAACCCGAATCTGGATAGAAATTCTATCACTCTCCGTGCCCATCCTCTGTTGCACAACGTTAAGTCCCTCCCTCAGCAATACCACTTAGTAGACTTGGCGGGAACAAAACCCAACCCCTAAAGACTATACACATTTTTCAGCTTCACACTCCCTATACAGGAGAATAGACCACATTCTAGTTCCCGACATTTTCGTACCTCAAATACTGCAGTCTAAAATCCTGTCGGTGCCATGGTCTGACCATAGCCCGCTGTCCATCACCTGTAATTCCTTGATGTCTAAATCCAGAAACACATCTTGGATCCTTAACGACTCTCTTTTATCAATCCCTGAGGTTGTATCCCTATTAACGCCACAACTGGAAGAATATTTTCAAATTAACAACCTGTCCGCCTCCTCCCCCATTTCTCTTTGGGAAGCACACAATATAGTGATTTGAGGTCACTTAATACAAATAACCGCCCGCCGTTAACAGGAACGTATGTCACAACAACTGGAATTAGAACGAGTCTCTAAGTTTGAAGAGGTGTCCAAAAAACATCCATCTAAAAATAATCTCCAAGCATTATCTCGAGCTAGAACTGAACTGGATCTTTGTCTTACTGACTCCATAGAACAGAAAGTACGCTGGTCCCGTCAGCGATACTATGAACTTAGTAATAAACCCTCCTTGCCTCTCCACCGCAGACTCCGCTCACACTCCAACATAAACCCCTTTTACAAACTACGTACAAACAGTACGTTTCTTGCAGGCCAGTCCACTTGAATATAACGGGATTTCTAGAAATGAGCGAGCACGCTCCACTTGTGTTCAGTGCATTTAATTGATTCGAGGGGGCTGTCATGTTTGTATAGGTCTCCTTCATGTGAACTGCATGACCAACAGGAATAGAAGGAAGACGGTTGGCATTGTGAAGTAATACAGCTTCAATCTAAGCTTGGAGGAGTCTATGAATAGCCTTCATTCAGTTGGATCATGGTTCAAATTCAAACATTTCATCAAGCCATTAACGTCACAGCAAACAACCAGATTGTTTTTCTTCTCAAAAAAAGGAAGTAGACCCCTCTGACGTTCTCTGTACTGTAAGACCCTGACATCACGTTGGAGAAGATTCCATTGCTGTAGTCTTGACTCTAGAAGTTCAGCCTTCTCCTTTGACAAGTCATGGTCTTGAATGAGATCACTCAATTCCCCTCAACTCAGTCTGTGCGTTGTATCATCTTTTACCTCAAACTCAGGGTCATGGGATGTGGAAGGCTTGTTGGGTTCTTCTTTTTCCACACTTTCTTCATTTTCTACTTCAAGCTCATAATGTTGTGGTGGAGAATAGAGATGAGCGAGCACCAAAATGCTCGGGTGCTCGTTACTCGAGATGAACTTTTCGCGATGCTCGAGGGTTCGTTTCGAATAACGAACCCCATTGAAGTCAATGGGCGACCCAAACATTTTTGTATATCGCCGATGCTCGCTAAGGTTTTCATTTGTGAAAATCGGGGCAATTCAAGAAAGTGATGGGAACGACACAGCAACGGATAGGGCAGGCGAGGGGCTACATGTTGGGCTGCATCTCAAGTTCACAGGTCCCACTATTAAGCCACAATAGCGGCAAGAGTGGTCCCCCCCCCCCCCAACAACTTTTACTTCTGAAAAGCCCTCATTAGCAATGCATACCTTAGCTAAGCACCACACTACCTCCAACAAAGCACAATCACTGCCTGCATGACAGTCCGCTGCCACTTCTCCTGGGTTACATGCTGCAAACCCCCCCCCCCCCCCCCCGCACGACGCAGTGTCCACAGCGCACACCAAACTGTCCCTGCCCAGCCTTCAGCTGCCCTCATGCCACGCCACCCTCATGTCTATTTATAAGTGCGTCTGCCACAGGAAAAGCAGGCACACACTGCAGAGGGTTGGCACGGCTAGGCAGCGACCCTCTTTAAAAGTGGCGGGGCGATAGCCCACAATGCTGTACAGAAGCAATCAGAAATCCAATCCTGTGCCACCACCATCTGGAGCTGCACACGTGGGCATAGCAATGGGGAACCTATGTGCCACACACTATTCATTCTGTCAAGGTGTCTGCATGCCCCAGTCAGACCGCGTTTTTTTATATATAGTCACAGGCAGGTACAACTCCGCAATGGGAATTCCGTGTGCACCCACAGCATGGGTGGCTCCCTGGAACCCACCGGCGGTACATAAAAATATCCCATTGCATTGCCCATCACAGCTGAGGTAGTATTGTCATGTTTAATGCAGGTGGGCTTCGGCCCACACTGCATGCCCCAGTCAGACTGGGGTTCTTTAGAAGTGGAAACAGATGCATTTACAACCATGCTGTGGACCCACAGCATGGGTGGGTGCCAGGAACCCATCGGCGGTACATACAAATATCCCATTGCATTGCCCAACACAGCTGAGGTAGTAATGTTGTGCTTAATGCAGGTGGGCTTCGGCCCACACTGCATGCCCCAGTCAGACTGGGGTTCTTTAGAAGTGGAAACAGATGCATTTACAACTCCCTGTGGACCCACAGCATGGGTGGGTGCCAGGAAGCCACCGGCGGTACATACAAAAATATCCCATTGCATTGCCCAACACAGCTAAGGTAGTAATGTCGTGCTTAATGCAGGTGGGCTTCGGCCCACACTGCATGCCCCAGTCAGACTGGGGTTCTTTAGAAGTGGACACATGCAGTTACAACTCCGTGTGGACCGACAGCATGGGTGGTTCCCTGGAACCCACTGGCGGTACATAAATATATCCCATTGCAGTGCCCAGCACAGCTGAGGTAATGTCAGCTTTAATGCAGGTGGGCTAAAAATTAATTTGATTACACTGTAGGCGAGGGCCCACAAAAATTGCTGTATCAACAGTACTAATGTACCTCTGAAAAATTGCCCATGCCCAACCAAGAGGGCAGGTGAAACCCATTAATCGCTTTGGTTAATGTGGCTTAATTTGTAACTAGGCCTGGAGGCAGCCCAGTTAAAATAAAAATTGGTTCAGGTGAAAGTTTCAACGCTTTAATGAGCATTGAAACGTATAAAAATTGTTTAGAAAAATTACATGACTGAGCCTTGTGGGCCTAAGAAAAATTTCCCGTTCGGCGTGATTATGTGAGGTTTCAGGAGGAGGAGCAGGAGGAGGAGGATGAATAGAATACACAGATAGATGAAGCGAAAAGGTCCCCGTTTTGGATGGTGATAGAGAACAATGCTTCCATCCGCGGGTGCAGCCTACGTATTGCTTAGGTATCGCTGCTGTCCGCTGGTGGAGAAGAGAAGTCTGGGGAAATCCAGGCTTTGTTCATCTTGATGAGTGTAAGCCTGTCAGCACTGTCGGTTGACAGGTGGGTACGCTTATCCGTGATGATTCCCCCAGCCACACTAAACACACTCTCTGACAAGACGCTAGCCGCAGGACAAGCAAGCACCTCCAGGGCATACAGCGCGAGTTCAGGCCACGTGTCCAGCTTCAACACCCAGTAGTTGTAGGGGGCAGAGGCGTCACCGAGGACGGTCGTGCAATCGGCTACGTACTCCCTCACCATCCTTTTACAGTGCTCCCGCCGACTCAGCCTTGACTGGGGACCGGTGACACAGTCTTGCTGGGGAGCCATAAAGCTGTCAAAGGCCTTAGAGAGTGTTCCCCTGCCTGCGCTGTACATGCTGCCTGATCTCTGCGCCTCCCCTGATACCTGGGCCGCGAAAATGCGCCTTCGGCCACTAGCGCTGTCGGATGGGAAGTTTACCATCAGTTTGTCCACCAGTGCCCTGTGGTATAGCATCATTCTCGAACCCCTTTCCTCTTCGGGAATGAGAGTGCAAAGGCTCTCCTTATACCGTGGATCGAGCAGTGTGTACACCCAGTAATCCGTAGTGGCCAGAATGCGTGTAATGCGAGGGTCACGAGAAAGGCATCCTAATATGAAGTCAGCCATTTGTGCCAGGGTACCTGTACGCAACACATGGCTGTCCTCACTCAGAAGATCACTTTCAGGATCCTCCTCCTCCTCAGGCCATACACGCTGAAAGGATGACAGGCAAGCTGCATCTGTCCCCTAGATAGCTACAAAGCAGGTAGCGTAGGAGCGAGGGACTGGGGGGCGGGAGATTAGGACAGGAAAGGGTTAAGCGACCAGAGGAGGTGGGAGGAGTTAATGCAGGAAGAAGAGAGAAGGAGAAGGAGTAGTGTGCCATTCCACGTGGAGTAAGAGAAGAAGGAAGACGTGTGAAGGAAGGCAGAAGATTAAAAGAGAGAAAACATGGACCAGCTTGTTCTGCAGATCAAGGAAGCTGTTGCCAGCCAGGGACCTGAGTGGCTGATGAGGATGGCCGCGGAGTTCGGAGCCACGCCGTCGGGAGAAGCCGGGGCAGGAGAAGAACAGCCGGCGCAGATGGCTTCCAGTGCGCCCCGCGGAAGACCCCAGAGAAGGAGGATTCCCCCTACCAGGCTGAGCCCGAGCCCAGCCGTGAAGAAGGGGGGCCAGAACGCAAGCCCGAGACCTGCGCGTTCAAGTATCGGTGGCGGAGCGCGGCCGCAGCGAGCCGCGGCGGGAAACAACATGGGCGCGACCGGAAGAAGCGCCGGAAGAATAGAAGAAACCCCCGAGGGACTTACCGGGACTTCAGCAGCGGCATCAGGAGCGGGTAAGTCCAGAGTGGGAAGGGGTTGCCCCGCGTCAGGCGGAGAGAGAAGGGGGACGGCCTGCGCGCCGTGCCGGCGGCGGGCGGATGGATCCGCGGGCCGGAAGAAGTACCGGCGCCGGGACTCCCGAGCGGAGGGAGATGAGCGCCAGCGGCGGCAGCGAGGCTGGAAACAGCGCAAGCGGCCACAGCAGCGCGAGCGCAGTACAAGGGGGAGGGGGGGGATGAGAAGGAAGAGGCGCAGGGCGGGAAAACAGAGGGGGGGAAGGGGGGGGAGTACTATTAGGCAGTATGGCCCCCTTGTCGCCCCAGGGCTCATGCACTAATATGAGGGGCAGCGGGATATATTATAAAGACGCCTCAGGCCGGCAAGGGGCTTACGGGGTACGAAGGAAGGAGGGAGAGGGAGGAGGGGCTGCGAGCAGCGGTCACATGTCGCCCCGGGGTTCTTTCCCTTTTGCGAAGGACAGTCGAGCACAAGCAGTCGAAGGCACTTCAGGCCGGCAAGGGGCTTACGGGGTGGAGCAAAGCGGACAGGTGAGACAGAGGAAGGGTAAAGGGGGGGGGGAAGCTACCTGCCCGGTAGTCAAGGGGTCAGTAGCGGGACGGAGGGGGGGTTAGGCGGCAGGCAGGGGGTTGGCAGCATGGCGCGAGGAAGCTGGCGCAGCGAAGCAAGGATAGATAGCTCGTCATCGGAGTCTGGTGAGCCTTGTACACGTCGGGAGGCGCCCCATTTCGCCAGACGGTACAGGCGTTCGGAAGCGGTGGACAGGAGCGGTAGGCGCAGCGGCTATGGGACTTCGGTTTGGGCTTCGCAGCAGGCGTTACCATGTTCACCGGCTTCCTCCACAGATGAGAGGCGGGCCTCACGTACCGAAAGGCAGGGCGAACGGGCCGCAGCCTCCAGGGCGTCCTATGGCTATAGCATGCTACCCCGTGGTGTCTCCTGTAATAGGGACAGGGTACGACACGCGGTGGCGAGTCCGGAAAGGAGCCAACCGGGACCGAGTCACCCGTCTTTCCCCTCGGCAGGGCCGGAGGACGAATTGGAGGGTGAGTCCCAATGTGATAGAGTGTGGGGTGATTCGTCGCCCAATAACGTGAATAATTTTATGGTAGCGCTGAGAGCGCTGGTGAATGAGTTTGATAAAGGTAAAGGAACGGTGTCGTGTGTTAACCCGGGGAGACGAGACTCACCCGTGGTTGGTGATGTGGCTCACGCTACCGGGTGTTCGCCAGCGGTGGCGACCGGGAAAAGCGAAGAGTCGGTAAAAGATGGTCTACGTTTTTCAGATTCTCTATTTTGTGGCGTGGCCCCGCTGGGGGTGGGCCTCGCGGAGGACACAATTGAGAAAATCAAAAGTGGAATATACGTGGACATTTGGTCGCTCCTATCGGTGGAGCATGTGTCGGTTGATAAGGAGCGCTTCGCTGAACGGGACAAGAAGCCCAAAATAGCTAAAACATTTAGCAATTGGCTACAAGCCATGTTGACCCTGGCTCACGTTATATGCCAGTACCAGCCGGGAAAAGGCCCGGAGCTACTGGTATATATTAACACTATTCATAGCGCTTACAAGCTGCACGGCGGTGCAGCATGGTGGCGCTATGACGAAGATTTTCGTTGACGGATTTCGGGAATGAGTAACGTGAGTTGGGCGACAAAAGCGACGGATGCTTGGATCCAGTTGATCCCGGCGCAAAAGCCGGCGAAGCCCCTTTTTCAGAGCAATAACGCGGTAACTGGTGGACAGCAGGCACCCGTGGCACATAAGCCCTCGGGTTCCTGCTGGGCATTCAATGAGGGTAACTGTCGGTTTCTTGCAGCATGTAAGTTCCGGCACGAGTGCTCCTTTTGCGGCGGTGCGCATGCAGCGGTACGTTGTTTTCGGAGACAAAAGCAAAACTTGCCCGCGGCCACAGCGTCGCCCGGGGGCAACGCCAGTGAACGCGCTGTTCCTGGAGGAGTGGTTAGGCAAGTACCACAGGATAAGGGAAGCAAACCTTCTTAAAGAAGGTTTTAACACGGGTTTCGTCATTCCGCATCAACCGGGTTCGGCGTTAACGCTTAGTCGCAATTTAAAATCGGCGTAAGACAATAAAGAGATGGTGATGGAGAAGCTGCTAAAGGAGGTAGAACTGGGTCGGATGGCGGGGCCTTTTCAAGAACCGCCATTCGAGAACTTACGCGTTTCACCTTTGGGCTTGGTACCAAAAAAGGAAACGGGTAAGTTCCGGCTTATCCATCACTTATCCTACCCGACGGGCGAGTCAGTCAACGACGGGATTTCCAGGAGCAAACAGCCGTATCATATACTTCCTTCGATAGGGCTGTCTGCCTAGTACGACTGGCCGGAAAGGGGGCTCTGTTGGCAAAAGCTGATATCGAGTCCGCTTTTCGACTATTACCGGTGCATCCAGATTGCTTTCACTTGTTGGGCTGCCGCCTGGACGGCTTATATTTTGTGGATATGTGCTTACCGATGGGGTGTTCCATCTCTTGTTATTACTTTGAAGTGTTCAGTTTATTTCTGGACTGGATGCTTCGATACGAGACGGGCATCCGATCGGTGTTACATTATCTGGATGATTTCCTTTTCGTCGGGCCATCAGATTCAGAGGTATGCGGGTTGTTATTGGCATAATTTCAGGATCTGATGGGAATAAGCGGGAGTACCGCTGTCACGCGAGAAAACGGTCGGTCCGGTGACATGTCTTACATTTTTAGGCATTGAAATCGATACCATGGCAATGGTATTTCGTTTACCGGACGAGAAAGTAGCGCGGTTGCGGCAAGAAGTTAAGTTGGCTGGCAGTTCTAAAAAAGTTACACTGCACCAGCTCCAAGTAATTAAAGGCTTGTTAAATTTTGCGTGTCGGGTCATTCCGATGGGCCGCCCGTTTGCAAGGCGGCTGTCATTGGCGACAGTCGGGATAAAAGAGAAACACCACTTCGTCAGAGTGACAAAGGGTATGAAGGAGGACTTGCACACATGGCAAGTCTTTCTTCAAACGTTCAATGGTCAGGTGATTTGTCAAACTGCGGAAGTTGCAAACGAGGAGCTGGGACTGATGTCGGATGCATCGGGCTCCTGTGGTTTTGGTGTAATTTTGGAGGGCAGTTGGTGCAGTGCACCATGGCCCAGAGAATGGTTCGAAAGACGGTGGGTGAAGAACATAACACTGCTGGAGATTTTTCCGCTAATGGTGGCGGTGGAGATCTGGGGGCCGGTTTTGGAAAACAGGAATATCTGCTTCTGGTCGGATAACCAGGCTGTAGTGACAGCGGTGAACAAGCAGACATCCAGATCTCCCTTGGTTTTGGCAGTTTTACGCCATTTGGTCTTGAGATGCCTGCAAAATAATATGAAGCTGAAGGCGAGACACGTACCCGGAGTAAACAATAACACGGCTGACGCTCTTTCTCGTTTCCAGATGGAGAGATTCAGGGAACTCCACCCGACAGCGGATGTCAAAGGGATATGTTGCCCGGCGATCTTATGAGAGATAGTAGAAGAGAGCTCACGACTCTGATTCGCAACTCCGTTGCGGAATCGACGTGGAAGCGATATATATATATGCAATATGGAAAACATGGTTGATGGCAGCAGGGGGACAATTCCCTGATGGAGCGCGGGCGAGAGCGGTGACGTTAGACATTATGGCGGAGCTGCGGCGTCGGGGCGCATCGGCGAGCTCGGCGCGCAAGCACTTATCGGCCATTGCGTTTTTGTTGCGCCTGCACGGACGGCGCGATGTGACAAAGGATTTTGTCTTCGGACAGATACTTAAAGGTTGGAAAAAAGAAAGGTCGTCAAGAGACGACAGGCGGCCGATAACATTTGAATTGCTAAATGCAATGCTGAACGTTTTGGGAGCAGTGTGCAAAGACGAAAGCGAGGTGCTGCTCTTTCGGGTTGCGTTTTCGTTAGCGTTCTTCGCAGCATTGAGACTGAGCGAAATAGTGGCTCCCAGCTGTAGGAAGCTGGGGGGGTTGCGTTTCGAGGATGTGCTGTGCAGTACAGATGATATAAAGTTATGCATCAAAAAGTCCAAGACTAATGTGTATGGCGCAGGCGAGTGGCTGCGCTTGACGGCGTTGGGGACAGCTGCGTGTCCTGTGGCGTTGCTGAAACAGTTTTTGTCGCAACACAGCGGAAAAGGACAACTGTTGGCGCATGCTTCAGGCGCCCCACTAACCAAGTTCCAATTTGGGGCGGTCATGCGCTCATGCTTGAAGAGATTAGGTTTCGAACCCAGCGAGTTTGGCACGCATTCATTCAGGATTGGCGCAGCAACGTCGGCGTTCGCTTGCGGATTAAGAGGAGACGAGGTGAAGCGGGTTGGACGCTGGAGGTCGGAGGCGTACAGGGCGTACGTCCGACCAAATTTGAGAGTTTTATAGTTAAAGTTACATTGTGGTGTGCCGTTATGTGTTTGTTTTGCAGGTTCGGAGTGGACAGTTTGGGTGGTGGGCCACTCTTTCATTCATTGGGCAGAGAAAAGAGCGGGGACCCGGTCCATTGGCAGGAACCTGGGCCTGAAAGAGGTCCAGGTGAAATGGCACGGGATAAGAGGTTTACAATGGGCCAGGCTGCTGCACGAGGTATTGTGTATCAGCAGATGGTCTTAAGGAAAAGTAATCCTAGTAATTCATGTAGGCGGTAATGATCTGGGGAGGGTGAAGGTAGCGGAGTTTGTCGCCCTCATGAAGGAGGATATGCTGAGGTTTAAAAAATGTTTTGAGGAGACTGTTATAGTATGGTCCGACATAATCGCTAGGAGAGTGTGGAAGGAAGCAAGGGATGTGGAGGCGATTGACAGGGTCAGAAAAAATGTCAATTTTAAAATTTCAAAGTTTGTTAAGGCTATAGGAGGGGTAGCCATTAGGTATTGGGAGTTGGAGAAGAAGGTGCCAGGGATGTGGAGGAAGGATGGTGTCCATTTAAGCGACATAGGCATGGACACATTCTTATCGGGGTTGCAGGACGGGGTTGAGGCGGCGCTGACGCTGGCATGTGGGGGGCGGATGGCAGCGTAGGCAGGCTGCATCCTTCGTGGCGGTTTAGCGGTATTTCCATGCCAGCTGGAAGATTGAGGGTGCGTACAGGCTGTAACGGGCATTCTCACGCCTCGAAAGGTTTAGAGCATTAGAAGTTAAGAATAGGCGATAGGCATGGAAAGAAGGAAATAAGTTGATGTTATATATTAATAATAAATAAGCTGTGGCCTTCCCACATAATTTATGCCAGCATAGAGTGATATATAGATGTCTAATAAAGAAGTTTTGTTAATAAAGAAGTTTTGTTACTAAGAAGTGGTCACGTGTTTTATTGGAAGGGAGCGGGAAGAGTGGGGAGTCCCCCCAGTCCCTCAGCAGTGGGCCAAGCTGTCTCTTCCCCCTCCTCCTCATGCTCCTCCCCCTCCTCCTCAACGCGCTGAGATATAGACATGAGGTTGCTCTGACTATCCAGCGACATACTGTCTTCCCCCGCCTCCGTTTCTGATTCCAAAGCGTCTGCCTTTATGCTTTGCAGGGAACTTCTCAAGAGGCATAGCAGAGAAATGGTGACGATAATGATTGCAGCATCCCCGCTCACCATCTGGGTAGACTCCTCAAATTTTACAAGGACCTGGCAGATGGCTGCCAACCAGGCCCACTCTTCTGTAAATAATTGAGGAGGCTGACTCCCACTGCGCCGCGCAAGTTGGAGTTGGTATTCCACTATAGCTCTACGCTGCTCATAGAGTCTGGCCAACATGTGGAGCGTAGAGTTCCACTGTGTGGGCACGTCGCACAGCAGTCGGTGCACTGGCAGATTAAACCGATGTTGCAGGGTCCGCAGGGTGGCAGTGTGCATGTGTGATTTGCGGAAATGTGCGCAGAGCTGGCGCACCTTTCCGAGCAGGTATGACAAGTGGGGGTAGCTTTTCAGAAAGCGCTGAACCACCAAATTAAACACATGGGCCAGGCATGGCACGTGCGTGAGGCTGCCGAGCTGCAGAGCCACCACCAGCTTACGGCCGTTGTCACACACGACCATGCCCGGTTGGAGGCTCAGCGGCGCAAGCCAGCGGTCGGTCTGCTCTGTCAGACCCTGCAGCAGTTCGTGGGCCGTGTGCCTCTTCTCTCCTAAGCTGAGTAGTTTCAGCACGGCCTGCTGACGCTTGCCCACCGCTGTGCTGCCACGCCGCGTGACACCGACTGCTGGCGACGTGCTGCTGCTGACACATCTTGATTGCGAGACAGAGGTTGCGTAGGAGGAGGAGGGTGGTTTAGTGGAGGAAGCATACACCCCCGCAGATACCACCACCGAGCTGGGGCACGCAATTCGGGGGGTGGGTAGGACGTGAGCGGTCCCAGGCTCTGACTCTGTCCCAGCCTCCACTAAATTCACCCAATGTGCCGTCAGGGAGATATAGTGGCCCTGCCCGCCTGTGCTTGTCCACGTGTCTGTTGATAAGTGGACCTTGGCAGTAACCGCGTTGGTGAGGGCGCGTACAATGTTGCGGGAGACGTGGTCGTGCAGGCCTGGGACGGCACATCGGGAAAAGTAGTGGCGACTGGGAACCGAGTAGCGCGGGGCCGCCGCCGCCATCATGCTTTTGAAAGCCTCTGTTTCCACAAGCCTATACGGCAGCATCTCTAGGCTGATCAATTTTGCAATGTGCACGTTTAACGCTTGAGCGTGCGTGTGCGTGGCGTCGTACTTGCGCTTGCGCTCAAACTGTGGCGCTAGCGACGTCTGGACGCTACGCTGAGAGACATTGCTGGATGGGGCCAAGGACAGCGGAGGTGAGGGTGTGGGTGCAGGCCAGGAGACGGTAGTGCCTGTGTCCTGAGAGGGGGGTTGGATCTCAGTGGCAGGTTGGGGCACAGGGGGAGAGGTTGGATCCTGGAGCCGTGCGGACATCAGTCATGACTGCAAATTCTGTCAAGGCAAAAGAAGGCATTACTGGTACCATGTACAACACATACTGAGGGGGTAATGCCAACCTGGCACCAGTGCAGGGCAGTTACCATTTTCTGAACTGAACAATTACTTATGAGAATGCAGTCAGATTTTCTTTTGATGATCACAAGATTCATTGCGAGTTGCCGTAATCTTACCATGACTGGAGAAAACACAGCTACACCCTACTGGCTCTGCTACATCCTTAGGTCTCTAGGAGTTTATAAACTTTTGGGCATAACACTTACCAGAGGATTGCACATGTGAAGGGATCTCTGCCTAAGGGCTTATTTAGACAACCGTATATATAATGTATACGGTGTCCTTGTCTGCAGGGGGGGTGAGGATGGAAGAGCCAGGAGCAGGAACTGAGCACCTGCCCCCTCTCCGCCCCTTGCCACTATTTGCAATAGGAGAGGGCGAGACAGGGGCGCAGCTAAGTCCCGGTGCTTAGCTCCGCCCCCGCCCCTCCCATTGCAAATAGTGGTGAGGGGCAGGGAAGCGGTGGGAGCTCCTGGCTCTTCCATCCTCGCCACCCTGCAGACAAGGACACCGTATATCGGCTCGGCGTGAAAACCGAGCCGATATAAGGTCGTCTGAAATAGTCCTAAGGGACTCAGTCCCAGGAAATTACAGGCATCTGCGTACTTTTTCACTGTGGGAAATGTGCTCTTTTGTAAATGTGCTCTGATGTGTTTTTCATCTTCTGCACTATGTTTTTTGTATAGTCGAGTCGCTCGGTCTTGTTTCTACTTGGAAGGTTTGGCTTTTTGGCCACAATTCATCCATGAAGATCACTTCTGACCAGACTTCTCTGAACAGTAGATGGGTGTACCTGGGTCTCACTGGTCTCTACTAGTTCTGAGCCGATGGCACTATTGGGTATTTTCCGATTTGGAAGGGAAGTAAGCATGTGTCTTTCATCTACTGCATCAACCTCCCTTAGCCGACCACTGCATCTACAGTCCTCAATGTTGGCCCTTTTTTTTGCCTTTTCAAAAAAAACCTTGAACAGCACATGTTAAAACTCCATTTTATTTTGAAATCTTTATTTTGAAAACTGGGAAAATAAGGATTCCGAATCTGGCACTCAATGTCCTCCGCTTGTTCCAGCTGCAATCTGACAGGGAAGATGAATCTGTATGGCATCTGGACAGCTCTCTTCCCTCGTAGAACTTCAGGCTGGGGTTGGGGTCCTTCCTCTTCCTCATGACTCTTCCAGGCTGCAAGAAAATGAAACCCAAATGATTTGAATGACCTCATTAAGATTCTCAAGTGCATAACTGCCAGCACCCAGTCTTTGGTGGCCCTGGCGACCCCGCAATATCCAGAGGCCCTGGCGACCCGGTGACATTTAAAGGCCCTGGTGATATAGTTCCCATTCCTTTGTGGTATATTGATAGCTAGAGCTCCCAGTCTTCTGTAGCACATCGGTAACTGGAGCTCCCTGGTGGTTCAGCCATGCGCACAGCATCAGCTCCTACCATAGTTTATTACATACCAATAAGTGGATAATTTCACATACCTGCTTGTTTCTCCATCTGCACCAAAGTATCTTCTGTGGGGGCTCGTCCAGTAGCTTCTCTGCCAGATGACAACCACGAGCCTTCAGTAATCTGCCAAAAACTTTTTCAGGTTATATCACAATACCAAATAAGACGATGCAACCAGAAAATCAGCATTAACATCCTACGTTCTCGATCCATCAGCCCCATACCTTACATGTGGTTGGGAGATCAATTCATTTCCACAATTATTAGTCCACCATAGTAGATACAATACATAGGTGGATACAGTAGTTCCTTTCCTATTCCTATGTATTGTGGACTTGACAGCTGATGACCCCGGTAAAGAGAGCTAAAAGGTGGATCCTATATTTGTCAATGAAATGATTAGCCAATAGCCATGCATTGGCTGTTGGTTGTCCCTGTGTCACAGGGAATATATGAACCAGGTGAACACTACAAATTTGCTGGGGAAAAAAAGGTGTCTACCTGAAAAGGAAATCCCCCTTAAAATGTGAAAAAAATTGCGCCCCCTAGTCAGAATTAGCCGCCTCCCGGCTTGTCCCAGTTTTTCCTGGCAAGAGACCATCTCTTAGGTATTCCAATCCCCTTGCTGACGTGATTCATTAGTGACCCGGTTATACATTTCATTTAAAGGCTTTTTCTGAGTCAGGCAAGTGTTTATTTTTTGCGCGGGCAAAAAAAGCGCTTCTAAAATAACCAATGGGTTCCTATAGAAGGGCTCACATCAAAGAATGTAGTTGCGTAAAACGGTTCGCACACCTAACAAAGATAGGACATGCTGCAGGTCACATGCAGCTCTGCGGTGTGCACCAAACATAGGACCTGTCCTATTTTTGGTGTGCTCTGTGCAGGAGTTTCCATTGACCCCTATGGGAGCAGGAGCTTATGCAGGACATTTAAAACCTGCTGTCCAGACGCACATTTTAAATGACTGCTGTAAACTCCTATTAGTCCTCGCAGAGATGAGGAGACTCCCTGAGGGTTCCCTTAATCCCTGCGGGGACTAACAGGAATTTACAACAGGACATTTACAATGTGCTTCTCGGCAGCATGTTTTAAAATGTCCTTCTGTAACCAGCGGGGTATTCCTCCAGCTCTGCTGGTGGGCAATTCCCCAGCAGTTCAGAGCAGTAGGGGACTCTCTCCCCCAGGGATTTCCATATAGCAGGAATACAGAGGGGGTGGAGTTACGGGGCTTTCCGGAGGGCTTTCCAGAAAGCGTGGGTGGAGGGGGTGGGGCTAGAGGATCCACGCTCTAGCCCCACCCTCTATATATTTGCTATGGGAAATCTGAGAGAAGCCCTATAGCTCCACCCACTCTCTAGCCCCACCAACTCTCTCTGCGCTATGGGGATATTTAAAGCCCTTCCCTGAAAATCACTGCAGGGGTTGCTGGCAGCCCATTGCTTGCAATGGGGCCATCGGCAGCAGTTGCAGCCCCATTGAAGGCAATGGGCACAGACCTGCATTCATGCGTGTTTGTGCACATACATGGGTACACACTTTTGTGCGCACCTATGCACGGCACACGCACACGCTCGTGTGAAGCCACCCTTAGAGTGTGTTCACACAGGACAGAAATGCTGCAGAACATCTGCAGCATCTTACAGTACGAGCGTTATGGATAGGATTTCAAAAAATTCCATCCACAGGCTGCAAAAAAAGTGCAGCATAAATTGACCCGTGCCACGGATTTTACATCTACAGCAGGTCAATTCATACTGGGCATGTTCACACTTTCATATGAAGGGCTGAAATCCGTGGCAAATCTACATCAAAACCTGCGCCATTTAGCACGGATTTGGTGCGAATCTTGTAGCTGCAGAAAATCCAGTGAATTTGCAATGTGTGAAGAAACCAGAAAGCTGGAAAAGTCTCAAAACACATCCAAGAAACATTCGCTGTTTTTCAACTTTAGGCCACTCCCACACAAACGTTTATAAACACGCTGCGTTTTTCAGCGTTGAGAGCAGCGTCTTTACAGCATATTTTCTGTAGTAACACCGATGACATCACTTTTTTCTCTCTCCCAGCGGCATTACAAGAGTAAAAAACACACTCCAGAAACACGCTGCAACGCATGAAAGTAGAACATGCAGCGTTACTTTTAGCGACCGTTATAAAAGCCAAATGATCTTTTTGCCACACACAGTGAATCGCAGTGCGGGCATCTTTTTTTGTTTTTCGACACACATGGCCAATTGCACCACAAGCACATTTCTTTTTATTGCCACACACAGCCAATCGCACTGCGAGCATCTTTTTTTTTTGTCACACAGCTAATCGCAGTGCGGGCATGTTTTTTTTCCTTCTTGCCACACACAGGCAATCGCACTGCGGGCATCTTTTTTTTTTCTTTGTGCCACACACAGCCAATCGCACTGTGGGCATGTTTTTTTTTCTTCTTGCCACACACAGCCAATCGCACTGCAGGCATCTTTTTTTTTCTTTTTGCCACACACAGCCAATCGCACTGCGGGCATCTTTTTTTTTGCTTTTTGCCACACACAGTCAATCTCATCACAGACACCCTTTCTTTTCCAGACACTGCCAATCGCACTGCGGGCATCTTTTTTTTTTCTTTTTGCCACACACAGCCAATCGCACTGCGGGCATGTTTTTATTTTTTTATTTTTGCCACACACAGCCAATCGCACTGCGGGCATCTTTTTTTTTTTCTTTTTGCCACACACAGCCAATCGCACTGCGGGCATCTTTATTTTCTTTTTGCCACACACAGCCAATCTCACCATAGACAGACTTTTTTTGCCACACACAGCCAATCGCACTGCGGGCATGTTTTTTTTTTCTTTTTGCCACACACAGCCAATCGCACTGCGGGATTCTTTTTATTTTTTTCTTTTTGCCACACACAGCCAATCGCACCATAGACACACCTTTTTTTCCACACACAGCCAATTGCAGTGCAGGCATCATTTTTTTTTCTTTTTGCCACACACAGCCAATCGCACAGCGGGCATATTTATTTTTTGCTTTTTGCCACACACAGCCAATCGCATCACAGACACCCTTTCTTTTCCACACACTGCCAATCGCACTGCGGGCATCTTTTTTTTATTTTTTTTGCCACACACAGCCAATCGCACTGCGGGCATCTTTTTTTTCTCTTTGCCACACACAGCCAATCGCACCACAGACATTCTTTGTTTCCACACACAGCTAATCGCACTGTGGGCATCATTTTTTTCCCCCACTCACAGCCAATCGCACTGCGGGTATCTTTTTTTTCTTTTTTCCACACACAGCCAATCGCATCACAGACACCCTTTCTTTTCCACACACTGCCAATCGCACTGCGGGCATCTTTTTTTTTTTTTTTCCTTTTTGCCACACACAGCAAATCGCACTGCGGGCAGGTTTTTTGTTCTTTTTGCCACACACAGCCAATCGCACCACAGTCATCCTTTTTTTTTCCACAAATAGCCAATCGCACTGCGGGCATCTTTTTTTTCTTTTTGCCACACACAGCCAATCGCACTGCGGGTATCTTTTTTTTTTTGCTTTTTGCCACACACAGTCAAACGCATCACAGACACCCTTTCTTTTCCACACACTGCCAATCGCACTGCGGGCATCTTTTTTTTCTCTTTGCCACACACAGCCAATCGCACCACAGACACTCTTTGTTTCCACACACACAGCTAATCGCACTGCGGGCATCATTTATTTCCCCCACACACAGCCAATCGCACTGCCGGTATCTTTTTTTTCTTTTTGCCACACACAGCCAATCGCACCATAGACACCCTTTTTTTTCCACACACAGCCAATTGCAGTGCGGGCATGTTTTGTTTTTTTTTGCCACACATAGCCAATCGCACTGCGGGCATCTTTTTTTTTTTCTTTTTGCCACACACAGCCAATCGCACTGCGGGCATCTTTTAATTTTTTTCTTTTTGCCACACACAGCCAATCGCACTGCGGGCAACTTTTTTTTTTTTTTTTGCCACACACAGCCAATCGCACTGCGGGCATCTTTATTTTCTTTTTGCCACACACAGGCAATCTCACCATAGACAGACTTTTTTCGCCACACACAGCCAATCGCACTGCGGGCATGTTTTTTTTTTCTTTTTGCCACACACAGCCAATCGCACTGCGGGCATCTTTTTATTTTTTTATTTTTGCCACACACAGCCAATCGCACTGCGGGCATCTTTTTTTTCTCTTTGCCACACACAGCCAATCGTACCACAGACATTCTTTGTTTCCACACACAGCTAATCGCACTGTGGGCATCATGTTTTTCCCCCACTCACAGCCAATCGCACTGTGGGTATCTTTTTTTTCTTTTTTCCACACACAGCCAATCGCATCACAGACACCCTTTCTTTTCCACACACTGCCAATCGCACTGCGGGCATCTTTTTTTTTTTTTTTTCCTTTTTGCCACACACAGCCAATCGCACTGCGGGCAGGTTTTTTGTTCTTTTTGCCACACACAGCCAATCGCACCACAGTCATCCTTTTTTTCCCCACAAACAGCCAATCGCACTGCGGGCATCTTTTTTTTCTTTTTGCCACACACAGCGAATCGCACCATAGACCCTTTTTTTTTCACACACAGCCAATCGCACTGCGGGCATTTTTTTTTTCTTTTTGCCACACACAGCCAATCGCACTGCGGGTATCTTTTTTTTTTTCCTTTTTGCCACACACAGTCAAACGCATCACAGACACCCTTTCTTTTCCACACACTGTCAATCGCACTGCGGGCATCTTTTTTTTCTCTTTGCCACACACAGCCAATCGCACCACAGACATTCTTTGTTTCCACACACAGCTAATCGCACTGCGGGCATCATTTTTTTCCCCCACACACAGCCAATCGCACTGCCGGTATCTTTTTTTTCTTTTTGCCACACACAGCCAATCGCACCATAGACACACTTTTTTTTCCACACACAGCCAATTGCAGTGCGGGCATGTTTTTTTTTTTTTTTGCCACACACAGCCAATCGCACTGCGGGCATCTTTTTATTTTTTTCTTTTTGCCACACACAGCCAATCGCACTGCGGGCAACTTTTTTTTTTCTTTTTGCCACACACAGCCAATCGCACTGCGGGCATCTTTATTTTCTTTTTGCCACACACAGCCAATCTCACCATAGACAGACTTTTTTCGCCACACACAGCCAATCGCACTGCGAGCATGTTTTTTTTTTCTTTTTGCCACACACAGCCAATCGCAGTGCGGGCATCTTTTTATTTTTTTCTTTTTGCCACACTCAGCCAATCGCACTGCGGGCATCTTTTTTTTTTCCTTTTTGCCACACACAGCCAATCGCACTGCGGGCATCTTTATTTTCTTTTTGCCACACACAGCCAATCTCACCATAGACAGACTTTTTTTTGCCACACACAGCCAATCGCACTGCGGGCATGTTTTTTTTTTTCTTTTTGCCACTCACAGCCAATCGCACTGCGGGCATGTTTTCTTTTTTTTCTTTTTGCCACACACAGCCAATCGCACTGTGGGCATCTTTTTTTTTTTTTCTTTTTGCCACACACAGCCAATCGCATCACAGACACCCTTTCTTTTCCACACACTGCCAATCGCACTGCGGGCATCTTTTTTTTTTTCCTTTTTGCCACACACAGCCAATCGCACTGCGGGCATCTTTTTTTTTTTTCTTTTTGCTACACACAGCCAATCGCACCATAGACACCCTTTCTTTTGCCACACACAACCAATCGCACTGCGGGCGTCTTTCTTTTTGCCACACACAGCCAATCGCACTGTGGGCATGTATTTTTTTTCTTTTTGCCAGACACAGCCAATTACACTGCGGGCATCCTTTTTTTCTTTGCTTTTTGCCACACACAGCCAATCGCACTGCGGGCATCTTTTTTGTTTTTTCTTTTTGCCACACACAGCCAATCGCACTGCAGGCATCTTTTTTTTTTTTTGCTTTTTGCCACACACAGTCAATCGCATCACAGACACCATTTCTTTTCCACACACTGCCAATCGCAATGCGGGCATCTTTTTTTTTTCCTTTTTGCCACACACAGCCAATCGCACTGCGGGCATCTTTTTTGTTTTTTCTGTTTGCCACACACAGCCAATCGCACTGCGGGCATGTTTTTTTTCTTTTTGCCACACACAGCCAATCACACCACAGACATCCTTTTTTTTCCACACACAGCCAATCGCACTGCGGGCATCTTTTTTTTTATGTTTGCCACACACAGCCAATCGCACTGCGGGCATGTTTTTTTTTTCTTTTTGCCACACACAGCCAATCGCACTGCGGACATATTTATTTTTTGCCACACACAGCCAATCGCACTGCGGGCATCTTTTTTTTTTTTTGCTTTTTGCCACACACAGTCAATCGCATCACAGACACCATTTCTTTTCCACACACTGCCAATCGCACTGCGGGCATCTTTTTTTCTTTTTTTCCTTTTTGCCACACACAGCCAATCGCACTGCGGGCATATTCTTTTTTTTCTTTTTGCCACACACACACAATCGCACTGCGGGCATCTTTTTTTTCATTTTGCCACACACACACAATCGCACTGCGTGCATGTTTTTTTTTTCCTTTTTGCCACACACAGCCAATCACACTGCGGGCATGTTTTTTTTTTCTTTTTGCCACACACAGCCAATCGCACTGCGGGCATCTTTTTTTTTTTTGCTTTTTGCCACACACAGTCAATCCCATCACAGACACCATTTCTTTTCCACACACTGCCAATCGCACTGCGGGCATCTGTTTTTCTTTTTTTCCTTTTTGCCACACACAGCCAATCGCACTGCTGGCATCTTTTTTTTCTTTTTGCCACACAGCCAATCGCACTGGGGGCATCTTTTTTTCTTTTTTTCCTTTTTGCCACACACAGCCAATCACACTGCGGGCATGTTTTTTTTTTCTTTTTGCCACACACAGCCAATCGCACTGCGGGCATCTTTTTTTTTTTTGCTTTTTGCCACACACAGTCAATCCCATCACAGACACCATTTCTTTTCCACACACTGCCAATCGCACTGCGGGCATCTTTTTTTCTTTTTTTCCTTTTTGCCACACACAGCCAATCGCACTGCGGGCATATTCTTTTTTTTCTTTTTGCCACACACAGCAAATCGCACTGCGGGCATCTTTTTTTTCTTTTTGCCACACACACACAATCGCACTGTGTGCATGTTTTTTTTTTCCTTTTTGCCACACACAGCCAATCGCACTGCGGGCATCTTTTTTTTTTTTGCTTTTTGCCACACACACACACACACAGTCAATCGCATCACAGACAGCATTTCTTTTCCACACAACGCAAATCGCACTGCGGGCATCTTTTTTTCCTTTTTGCCACACACAGCCAATCACACTGCGGGCATGTTTTTTTTTTCTTTTTGCCACACACAGCCAATCGCACTGCGGGCATCTTTTTTTTTTTTGCTTTTTGCCACACACAGTCAATCCCATCACAGACACCATTTCTTTTCCACACACTGCCAATCGCACTGCGGGCATCTGTTTTTCTTTTTTTCCTTTTTGCCACACACAGCCAATCCCACTGCTGGCATCTTTTTTTTCTTTTTGCCACACAGCCAATCGCACTGTGGGCATCTTTTTTTCTTTTTTTCCTTTTTGCCACACACAGCCAATCACACTGCGGGCATGTTTTTTTTTTCTTTTCGCCACACACAGCCAATCGCACTGCGGGCATCTTTTTTTTTTTTGCTTTTTGCCACACACAGTCAATCCCATCACAGACACCATTTCTTTTCCACACACTGCCAATCGCACTGCGGGCATCTGTTTTTCTTTTTTTCCTTTTTGCCACACACAGCCAATCGCACTGCTGGCATCTTTTTTTTCTTTTTGCCACACAGCCAATCGCACTGTGGGCATCTTTTTTTTTTTTCCTTTTTGCCACACACAGCCAATCGCATCACAGACACCCTTTCTTTTCCACACACTGCCAATCGCACTGCGGGCATATTTTTTTTTTCCTTTTTGCCACACACAGCCAATCGCACTGCGGGCAGGTTTTTTGTTCTTTTTGCCACACACAGCCAATCGCACCACAGTCATCCTTTTTTTCCCCATCAAACAGCCAATCGCACTGCGGGCATCTTTTTTTTCTTTTTGCCACACACAGCGAATCGCACCATAGACACTTTTTTTTTCACACACAGCCAATCGCACTGCGGGCATTTTTTTTTTCTTTTTGCCACACACAGCCAATCGCACTGCGGGTATCTTTTTTTTTTGCTTTTTGCCACACACAGTGAAACGCATCACAGACACCGTTTCTTTTCCACACACTGCCAATCGCACTGCGGGCATCTTTTTTTTTTTTTTTTTCTCCTTTGTGCCACACATGGCCATTCGCACTGCGGGCATCTTTTTTTTTTCTTTTCTTTTTGCCACACACAGCCAATTGCATAACATACACCCTTTCTTTTCCACACACTGCCAATCGCACTGCGGGCATCTTTTGAATTTTTTTTTTCTTTTGCTTTTTGCCACACACAGCCAATTGCACCATAGACACCCTTTTTTTTGGCCACACACAAGCAATCGCACTGCGGGCATGTTTTTTTTCTTGCCACACACAGCCAATCGCACCATAGACACACTTTTTTTCCACGCATAGCCAATCGCACTGCGGGCATCTTTATTTTTTCTTTTTGCCATACACAGCTATTTGCACCATAGGCACCCTTTTTTTGCCACACACAGCCAATCGCACTGCGGGTATGTTTTTCTTTTCTTTTTGCCACAAACAGCTAATCGCACTGCGGGCATCTTTTTTTTGCCACACACAGCCAATTGTTCTGCGGGCATGTTATTTTTTTTTTCTTTTTGCTACACAGCCAATCGCACCACAGACACGCTTTTTTGCCACACACAGCCAATCGCACTGCGGGAATCTTTTTTTTTTTCTTTTTGCTACACACAGCCAATCGCACCACAGGCACCCTTTTTTTTTTCACACACAGCCAATCGCAGTGCGGGCATCTTTTTTTTTTATTCCTTTTTGCCACACACAGCCAATCGCACTGCGGGCATCTTTTTTTTTTCTTTTTCCCCACACACAGCCAATCGCACTGCGGGCATCTTTTTTTTTTCTTTTTGCCACACACAGCCAATTGCAGTGCGGGCATGTTTTTTTTTATTTTGCCACACACAGCCAATCGCACTGCGGGCATCTTTTAATTTTTTTATTTTTGCCACACACAGCCAATCGCACTGCGGGCATCTTTTATTTTTTCTTTTTGCCACACACAGCCAATCGCACTGCGGGCATCTTTATTTTCTTTTTGCCACACACAGCCAATCTCACCATAGACAGAGTTTTTTCGCCACGCACAGCCAATCGCACTGCGGGCATGTTTTTTTTTTCTTTTTGCCACACACAGCCAATCGCACTGCGGGCATGTTTTTTTTTTTTTCTTTTTGCCACACACAGCCAATCGCACTGCGGGCATCTTTTTTTTTTTCCTTTTTGCCACACACAGCCAATCGCACTGCGGGCATCTTTATTTTCTTTTTGCCACACACAGCCAATCTCACCATAGACAGACTTTTTTTGCCGCACACAGCCAATCGCACTGCGGGCATCTTTTTTTTGCCACACACAGCCAATTGTTCTGCGGGCATGTTATTTTTTTTTTCTTTTTGCTACACAGCCAATCGCACCACAGACACGCTTTTTTGCCACACACAGCCAATCGCACTGCGGGAATCTTTTTTTTTTTCTTTTTGCTACACACAGCCAATCGCACCACAGGCACCCTTTTTTTTTTTCACACACAGCCAATCGCAGTGCGGGCATCTTTTTTGTTTTTTTCCTTTTTGCCACACACAGCCAATCGCACTGCGGGCATCTTTTTTTTTTCTTTTTCCCCACACACAGCCAATCGCACTGCGGGCATCTTTTTTTTTTCTTTTTCCCCACACACAGCCAATCGCACTGCGGGCATCTTTTTATTTTTCTTTTTGCCACACACAGCCAATTGTTCTGCGGGCATGTTATTTTTTTTTTCTTTTTGCTACACAGCCAATCGCACCACAGACACGCTTTTTTGCCACACACAGCCAATCGCACTGCGGGAATCTTTTTTTTTTTCTTTTTGCTACACACAGCCAATCGCACCACAGGCACCCTTTTTTTTTTTCACACACAGCCAATCGCAGTGCGGGCATCTTTTTTGTTTTTTTCCTTTTTGCCACACACAGCCAATCGCACTGCGGGCATCTTTTTTTTTTCTTTTTCCCCACACACAGCCAATCGCACTGCGGGCATCTTTTTTTTTTCTTTTTCCCCACACACAGCCAATCGCACTGCGGGCATCTTTTTTTTTTTCTTTTTGCCACACACAGCCAATCGCACTGCGGGCCTTGATTTTATTTTATTTTCGCCACACACAGCAAATTGCACTGCGGGCATCTTTTAAGATCTATTTCATGGAAAAACGTCTTCCAAATTATATATATTTTTAGGGTTCCGGCAGAGGAGCGTTTTTTTCCCGCATCCATAGATGCAAAAAAAAAAACGGGTCTATTAGAACAAATGCTTTCCAATGAATGTGGTCACATGTCTGTTTTTTACTAGTGAACAATTCGCCCCTGCAAAAAAAATAGGACAGCGTTTTTTTGATTCGCACAAAAATGACGTTTTCATGCAAATGGATGCAACTTTGACAATATGAAATCTTAGTCAAAGCCCTTAAATGAACCTTAGATGCAGAAAAAAAATTAAAAATATATATATTATAGCTGTGATTGGTCAAAGCGCTCAACCAATCAGGAAGAGCTGTGGCAGAGGAATTCTTCAGCCTATATATGTATATATTATTTTTTTTTCCTTAAAGAGAAACCATGGCTGATTTTAAGGGGAGGGCTTATATTTAAAACCCTTCTCTGAAAATCACTGCAGGGGTTGCCGGCATCCTATCGTGTGCCATTGAAAGCAATGCTGCACGGACCTGCATTCACGCGTGTTTGTGCATGTACGTGGGTGCGTGGTTTTGTGAGCACCTATGTATGGCACACGCACACACTCGTCTGAATGCGCCCTTATAAAGCAAAAAATACGGTATATACAGTTAGTTATATAGTCTTTTAAATGTACATTTTCTTTTGCCCTATAGCTGCCATACAGGGACTAACATTATGCCAAGACTCATTTTATTTATAGTCTCAATTGCCATTATCGCTACTATTGGTTTTATTACTATGAGGGTTCTTTCACACGGCCGTTGGTGTTTTGACGTGTGCCCACCGGCGCCATAAAAACGTGTGAACGGGCACAGAAATCTAACGTTTGTGCGCCCGTTCAGACGGCCTGAGCCCAGTGCATATACGCCGAAGCCGCAATGCCGTTGGGCAGGGGAAGACAGTTTAGCTCTGCTAAGCTGTTCTCCCCCTTCCCCTCACCGACTCTCTGCAAAGGGAGGAGGCGGGACGGGGCAGGAGCTAGTGTGCCAAGCTCCCGCCCCCTCTCCGTCCCTTGTTGGCCGCCAGCAATAGGAGGGGTGGTGCTTAGCTCCGTCCCCGCCCCGCTCCCTCCCATTGCAAACAACTGGCGAGGGGCAAAGAGGAGGAGAGAAGGGGGAGAGAGTTCAGCAGTCACGCTGCTAAATTCCCTCCCACCTCCCCTCTCCGGCAGCTGTCATTGGCTCCCATAGGAATCTATGGCAGTGGCTATATTCTGGCCGGGAAAGATAGTTCCAGGACTATCTTTCCTGCGTGGCGTAAAAGCGCCTGGTATATCACACTACCAACTACTGTCCACGTCACCTTTTACTCCACTGTGACTCTACACCATATATGAATGTGTTGTATCGTGTAACCCCAGCAAGTACTGAGGAAGACGTTCCCAAACCCCCAGACGCGGATACAAGCTGGTTTTAAATGAACCTTAATGACAAAACACCCGAGATCAAGCAGTCCCACTTCCATTTTTATCCCATTTCCTCTTCCCCGGGGGCGCTCCATCCATTTTTCTTCCCCTCCTCCACACTATTGTCACTATAGGGGGATGTCTCCCCTTTAAGGGCTCATGTCCACGGGTATATATATAAAATACTCCGGGTCTCCCGCAGTGTTGTACACATATATAGCCAATACACTCCTCCGGCAGAGACCGTTTATGGGCTGTGCATGGCCCTGCGCATGCCTGGGAATCTGTCGTCACGCACATGCGCAGTCTGATTTTCTCTTTTTAATTCCCCGCTCTGAACAGCGCAGGGATGCGTATGGAAACACTGCCTGTATCAATGTATTGTGTATGGACAGCGTATTGATACACAGCCCAAACAAGGGCTGCATATGACACACAGAGAGATAGTGCATGCTGCAATTTATTTCTCTTGCGTATCGATAGGCAGTGCCCACACACAGGTGGGTATGGAGCAATGGAAGCCCATATACTTTCATTGCCTCCATTCTCTGCATATCACTCATGCGTGCAATGCATGCGGAATTCGTGGTGGGAAAACGCCCGTGGACATGAGCCCGAACTGGGGCTCATATGGACGCTTCAGCTATAGTGGGAAAGTGTAAAATAGAAAAGAGGCAATATAAATGACCCCCTAGGAGGTGTTTGATGTAAAAATAAATAAATACAGAATTAAATATATATTAAATAAAACGACTCAACACCGACGCCAGCCAAAATCAGCGCTATTTGCGCCCTGTAATCTAAAACTATACAAATTATATATCTATACAGCGAAACCGAAATGAGGAACCCATTCCCTACTTTATTTTAGTGTAAATATTCTAATTTTACAAATAAACAACTATTATTAAAAAAAAAACATTTTTTAGCTTATTACTAGATATTTAAAATAAATAAATAAATAAAAAATGGCCCTATATGTCATAGAAAGAAAAATGCTGCAAAAATCATTTTGGGAGCAAAAGAAAACAAAAAAAAATAGGGGAGTAAAATCACCATACGGGTAAAATCCCCAAAAAGTGGTCCTTTAGGGGTTTTAAAAAAATGATTTTTGCTGCAGTTTACCAGCAAAGCGCATCAAAAAGACACACAAAAAAATGTGACTGCAGTATAAAGGAAGGACTTGTCTATTAGATGTTCTCTAGCGAGCGGCTGAGAATACAATCCCCTCATATAAAAGGGTTCCCCATGATATCTAACAATCACCAGCTCAGTATATAAACATGGAAACCCAGAGAGATGTGACACTTATCTGTGAGCGGCCAGAAGCTCCTCCGGACAGGGATGATGAAGGCTGCTAACAGCGAGCAGCAGCGGTTAAATCCACGTAACGTCCACCTGCAGCGTCCAGAAGCTCTTCCCAGACAGGGATGATGTAGGCTGCTAACAGCAAGCAGCAGCGGTTATATCCATGTAACGTCCACCTAGAGCGTCCAGAAGCTCCTCTCGGACAGAGATGATGTAGGCTGCTAACAGCAAGCAGCAGCAGTTATATCCACGTGACGTCTATCTAGAGCATCCAGAAACTCCTCTCAGCCAGAAATGATGTAGGCTGATAACAGCGAACAGCAGCGGTTATATCCACGTAACGTCCACCTAAAGCGTCCAGAAGCTCCTCTCAGACAGGGATGATGAAGGCTGCCAACAGTGAACAGCAGCGGTTACATCCACGTAACGTCCATCTGGAGCGCCCAGAAGCTCCTCCCGGACAGGGATGATGTAGGCTGATAACAGCGAACAGCAGCGGTTATATCCACGTAACGTCCACCTGGAGCGCCCAGAAGCTCCTCCCGTACAGAGATGATGTAGGCTGCTAACAGCGAGCAGCAGTGGGTATATCCACGTAACGTCCACCTGCAGCGTCCAGAAGCTCCTCTCGGACAGTGATGATGTAGGCTGCTAACAGCAAGCAGCAGCGGTTACATCCACGTAACGTCCACCTGGAGCGCCCAGAAGCTCCTCCCGTACAGAGATGATGTAGGCTGCTAACAGCAAGCAGCAGCGGTTACATCCACGTAACGTCCACCTGGAGCGCCCAGAAGCTCCTCTCGGACAGGGATGATGTACGCAGCCAACGGTTGAGGAGAAGTTATGGGGTGTAGCAGAGGCAGCAGAGCTCCGGTGACTGTTGTAGTGCCGCTGCTGCAGGAACTGCCTGTGCGGACGGGTTCTATCTGCTTCTAGAACTGCAGACCGCTCTGACCTCACAAGATTCCATTGAAACCCCTGTGACCTCACTCGACCGCACATACACACACCCTCACAGGTGGGCAGGACCGGCCACAGGCCTCTCTAACCAGGGATCTTCTAGACACATTTTAGGCTCATTTCTCACATATTGCGTAAATCCACACTGGAATTCAGCAGAATAATCCACAACAAATTCTGAGGATTTTGGCGCAGATTTCACTCATATTAAAATGAATAAAATCCGCCTTGAAATATCCACAACCTGCAGAGCATGCTGGTAAGGTGAAAATCCGCAGCGAGACTCCAATCCACGGCAGATTGTTTTCTGCTGTGAGTGAAATCCCCATTCACCGGTATTTGACTCTAATTGGAATTTCGGTGCTAAATCAGCAAGCAAACCGGACTATGACTCTTTCACCAATATTTGGCTATATGTTCTGATGAAGCGCCCCATATTTAGACCAGCGTTACGCAGCTTATGCCGCCATACTGCAATGTGTGAGCCGCGTTTGTTGCTACTTGGGGAGGGCTCTGTAATACGATTTCTGTCAAAAACCTAAAAAATACGACAATGCAGGATTTTCACCATCACAAGATCAGATCTGCATGACATTGCAGGTACAGATTCAGTGTAATGCGTTCCTGTAGGCGAATGATGCACGGAATATCGCAGTGCAATCTAGCATAAACCTGTGATAATCACTCACATTAACACCCTGCAGAGACCTGAACTTAATAAAAACGGCTAGTGCAATAGAATTGCGAGGGTTAAACATCATATATCTTGTAAGATAAGAGGAGAAGCCGTCACATTACTGTTCCCCTGCCCCCAGATACCGGCGCTACCAGGGTCCTCCACTGCTCTCCTGCCCCTAGATACCGGCACTACCAGGGTCCTCCACCGCTCTCCTGCCCCCAGATACCGGCACTACCAGGGTCCTCCACCGCTCTCCTGCTCGCTGATGCCAGCACTACCAGGGTCCTCCACCGCTCTCCTGCCCCCAGATACCGTCACTACCAGGGTCCTTCACCGCTCTCCTGCCCCCAGATACCGGCACTACCAGGGTCCTCCACCGCTCTCCTGACCCCAGATACTGGCGCTACCAAGGTCCTCCACCGCTCTCCTGCCCCTTGATGCCAGCACTACCAGGGTCCTCCACCGCTCTCCTGCCCCCTGATGCCAGCACTACCAGGGTCCTCCACCGCTCTCCTGCCCCCTGATGCCAGCACTACCAGGGTCCTCCACCGCTCTCCTGCCCCCTGATACCGGCACTACCAGGGTCCTCCACTGCTCTCCTGCCCCCTGATGCCGGCACTACCAAGACCCTTCACCACTCTCCTGCCCCCTGATGCTGGCGATACCACCCTTCTCTCGCCTTAATTTATCAAAGCTGTCTGAAAAAAAAATTTGGCCTTGTTGCCCGTAGCAACCAATCACAGCACAGCTCTGATTTCTGAAACGGCTCTAGTTACATGACAGCTGCGCTCTGATTGGTTGCTATGGGCAACAAGGCAGGTTTGTCTTCTAGATAGATTAGATTAATGAGCCCGTCTGTTCTTCCTGTCCCAGCGCTGACATGTCCGCACCACATACAATGCGGTGACCTGCAGTAACGCCAAACCTGCAGGATGCTGCGATTACAAAAATAGCCACCGACCCAAGAAACGCACGACTAAAGGAGAAAACCCCCACAAAGGATCCCTGTAGTGTTTATGGAGCTCCACACTTCACTATTGATCTGCTAAAATCCGGCCGCAGGGTTTATGGAAAAAAATAATCCAGAAAAACGTCCCTAAAAATACGTCACTATAAATGCGCGGGAGTAAAAGCATCCGTAAAGTGTATTCACGTGTCGCAGTCAAGGTGCGGCTGAGAACCACATCAAAGACCGCGTGTACTTTTACCTGTAAAAACCATGTGACCAAAAAACACATCTCACATCTGCGGCAAAACTGGCGGGGTTCTCAGATTTGGTGTGAATATACCCTTACGCACCACGCTCTGCACCGCGTGCTTTACACTGTATTTACACAGGCCAGTGCGATATAGGTGAGAGAAAATCGTATATATATATATATATATATATATATATATATATATCAGTTGTAAACCTGCGTTTTTCAGGTTTCTGCGAAACGTTCCCATGTTCAAAATGCGCTATTCGCATCACTGTAGGTGCGTTTTTAAACGTGAAAAATAATAAAAAAGAAAGAATGAGCAGTTCTTGCAGTGGAATTGCCTCAAAACAGGACATGCTGCGTTATTTTGCACTTGCACTTGTGTGCGCCGTGAGGTCACAACCGCTGCATGAACAACGAGTAACGTGAATATTCCCACAAAGAGACAGTTCATCTGTGCATGCGCCAGCTGAAGACCTCGCGGCGCACATGTGAGACTTGGCAGCGCTACATGGATGACGCCTACTGCGTCATCCACGGCTAAGGAGTTGGGAGGGGTGGACTTTGGAGCCGAATAAGCTGCTAGTAGATGGTCCAGCTTGCTCAGCTGATCGCTCTGCCTATTTTGGCCATAAAGGCGTGAAGATTTTTGGGGTATTTTCATCTCCAATTTTCAAAAGACATAACTTTTTTATTTTTCTGTTGACTTGGCGTTATTTTGGTAGGCAAAATGAACAAAATGAGCATTTTGCCTCTGCATCTTTTAGGGTTTATATTTACATTTTTTGCAAGATGAATAGTGCGTTCGATTCACTGTAGAGATCGTTACGGATACCAGAAATGTGGGTTTATATATATATATATATATATATATATATATATATATATATTTTATTTTTTTTTTAATAGAAAGGGGAAAGTGCGTAAAAGAGTTTTTTTGGTAATTAAATTTTACCTCTTTTTTTACCATTTTTTTTTCTTTCATTTTTTATGTCACTGTGGGGGACTTGAACCATAAAAGCACTGTTTGCTATGACGTTGCACTGCAGTACTTTTGTAGTGCAGTGCATTATTGCTTACCATAGGCCAGTCTCTATGTACAGGTCATGTGCCGCACAGTGTAATGGGAGACACGATACTGGCCAAAGTCACAACTAAGTTGGCCTAACTTCACACAGGTATGCGTGATACGAGGCCGTGAATCCCGCCACCATATCGCGCCCTCACCATGTGAATTCAATCCTCTGCCGCGGCTGTTCTCTCCCCCATTGCTGCCACCGGCCCCATTAAAAACAATGGACGCTGCAATGCGAGATCACGCAGCCAGATAGAACATGCCGCGGTTTGTTTCCCGCATCGCATCGTTCATGTGTATGACTCCATTCACAAGGTGGTGGTTCAGATTTGTGCATCTCAAAATGCACAAATCTCACGTGATTGTATCACCCATGTGAAGCCGGTCTTATGGTGCCCATAGTTCAGGTCGGAGGAGTCCGGGGATGTGAGTGGGACTTTTCAGTCAGCGCAGGCGCATACCCTTAGAGAACAGGATGTGCGCACACTGACTGGCGAATCATACACACCGCGTACCGACTTCCAGGGGCTACGGTGCAGGAACCGTGAGCTGGGGAGGTAAGCAGAACACACCCCGGACTCCTCCGGACCCGTCCTATGTGCTCCAAAACTTCATAGTGCTTATAGGGGATGACTGGTTGCTTTTAAAGGGGTTGTCCAACTACCAGACAGAATCTTTTTAAAGCTGTGTTCACACATGGCGTTTTTCAACGGCAATTAAAAACTGAATAAAAAAAAAACTCTACAAAAAACGCCATGTGTGAACGCGGCCTAATAGGGCTGTCTGTACTAAATTAATAAATCGCTACACTTACCACTCTGATAGGATCCAGCGCTGCAGTACTGGTGTTTGTTGTGACAGCGGCCACCACAAGTAGTCAGTTGATTGCAGCCAATCAGAGGCTGCTGTGTCACGTTCATTTCCTGTAACTACAAGAGACTGGATATGGCACTGACAGGTCAGCAATAATTATCTTTCTATATATCAGCACAGGTTATGTAGAGCCATGACCCGAGATGAGTACTCCCCTCTGCCGTCCGTTGGTAGGCACTACAACAGTATACTAGAGCCTCCATGCCCACCCGTATCACATCTTATATACAAGCTAGAAGGGATACAACAGGATACTAGAGCCTCCATGCCCACCCGTATCACATCTTATATACAAGCTAGAAGGGGTACAACAGGATACTAGAGCCTCCATGCCCACCCGTATCACATCTTATATACAAGCTAGAAGGGGTACAACAGGATACTAGAGCCTCCATGCCCACCCGTATTATATCTTATATACAAGCTTGAGGTGGTCCAACAGGGTACTACAGCCTCCTCACATCTTGTATCTAAGCTAGAGGCGGTACAACAGGATACTAGAGCCTCCATGCCCGCCTGTATCACATCTTTTATCCAAGCTTGAGGTGGCCCATAAGGGTACTAGAGCCTCCATGCTCACCTGTATCACATCTTGTGTCTAAGCTAGAGGCGGTACAACAGGATACTAGAGCTTTCATGCCTGCCCGTATCACATCATGTATTTAAGCTAAAGGCGTTACAACAGGGTACTAGAGCCTCCATGTCTACCCGTATGACATCTTGTATCCAAGCATGAGGTGGTACAACAGGGTACTAGAGCCTCCATGCCTGTCCCTATCACATATTGTATGCAAACTAGAGGCGGTACAACAAGGTACTAGAGCCTCCATGCCCACCCGTATCATATCTTATATACAAGTTAGAAGCAGTACAACAGGATACTAGAGCATCTTTGCCCACCTGTATCATATCTTATATACAAGCTAGAGGCGGTACAACAGGATACTAGAGCCTCTATGTCCACCTGTATCACATCTTATATACAAGCGTAATGTGGCCCGTATCACATCTTGTATCTAAGCTAGAGGTGGTACAACACGATACTAAATTATCCATGCCCGCCCGTATCACATCTTATATACAAGCTTGAGGTGGTCCATCGGGGTACTAGAGCCCTTATGCCAACCCATATCACACCTTGTATCCAAGATAGGGGTGGTCCAACAGGGTACTACAGCCTCCATGCCTGTCTGTATCACATCTTGTATCTAAGCTAGAGGCGGTACAACAGGATACTAGAGCCTCCATGCCCGCCTGTATCACATCTTTTATCCAAGCTTGAGGTGGCCCATAAGGGTACTAGAGCCTCCATGCTCACCTGTATCACATCTTGTGTCTAAGCTAGAAGCGGTACAACAGGATACTAGAGCTTTCATGCCTGCCCGTATCACATCATGTATCTAAGCTAAAGGCGTTACAACAGGGTACTAGAGCCTCCATGTCTACCTGTATGACATCTTGTATCCAAGCTTGAGGTGGTACAACAGGGTACTAGAGCCTCCATGCCTGTCCCTATCACATATTGTATGCAAACTAGAGGCGGTACAACAGGGTACTAGAGCCTCCATGCCCACCCGTATCATATCTTATATACAAGTTAGAAGCAGTACAACAGGATACTAGAGCATCTTTGCCCACCTGTATCATATCTTATATACAAGCTAGAGGCGGTACAACAGGATACTAGAGCCTCTATGTCTACCTGTATCACATCTTATATACAAGCGTAATGTGGCCCGTATCACATCTTGTATCTAAGCTAGAGGCGGTACAACAGGGTACTAGAGCCAGTATCACATCATGTATTCAAGCTAAAGGGGGTACAACAAGATACTGGAGCCTCCATGCCTGCCCTTATCACATACTGTATCAAGCTAGAGGTGGTACAACAGGGTACTGGAGCCTGCATGCCCACCCATATCACTCCTTGTATCCAAGCTAGAGGCGGTACAAAAGGCTCCAAGAGTCTCTATGCTCTCCTGCATCACATCTTGTATCCAAGGTAGACGTGGTACAACAAGATACTAGAGCATCCATGCCCACCCATATCGCACCTTGTATTCAAGCTGGAGGTGGTACAACACGTTACTTGAGCTTCCATGCCCACCTGTATCACATCTTGTATCCAAGCTAGAGGTGGTACAACAAGATACTAGAGCCTCCATGCCTGCCCCTATTACATATTGAATCCAAGCTAGAGGCGGTACAACAGGGTACTAGAGCCTCCATGCCTGACCATATCACATCTTCTATCCATGCTAGAGGCAGTACAACAGGATACTAGAGCCTCCATGCTCCATCTCAGCTTGTATCTAAGCTAGAGGCGGTACAACAGGGTACTAGAGCCTCCATGCCTGACCATATCACATCTTCTATCCATGTGAAAAACAGAAAATTAACCAGCGCTCCGGTGCTTTGGAAAATGGCAGATGATGCAAGGTAGTGCAAACGAGGTGTATATGATGTGGATGTTACTTACTTCGCAGGGGTGCTAGTGGTTAAGAGGCAGTACAACAGGATACTAGAGCCTCCATGCTCCATCTCATCTTGTATCTAAGCTAGAGGCGGTACAACAGGGTACTAGAGCCTCCATGCCCCCCTATTACATCTTGTATCCAAGCTAGCGGTGGTACAACTGGGTACTAGGGCTTCCATACCAACCCATATCACACCTTGTATCCAAGCTAGAGGTGGGAGAACAGGGTACTAGAGCCTCCATCTGTAGCACAGATTACATCTAAGCTAGAGGCTTAGCAACCAATCACAGCACAGCTGTGTTTGGTTGCTATGGGTAACAGAGACAGTTTTTATAACAGTGTGGTGCCATAATCTGCTCTGTATTTACACACACAGCTCTTCTATATGCACAGCACAATATAGGCTGTCAGATAGGGTCACCGCGGAGATCTGTCTGCTGGCTCTTGCTCCCGCGGTGAATCTCAGCAACGCCTGTGGACAGGCAGCCTAACCCTTCACTCCCTGTGTGAGATCAGCCGCCCCGGCTGGGGGGCGACTGATAGCACTGATTTTAAATCCCCGCCTGCTGAAAGCTCCTCAGAGCAGTGCAGGAGAAGAGGCGGCTGGACACGGCTGAGCCCTGGCAGCTGCAGAGAGGTGAGTATACATTGGTTTTTTTTTATTTTTACACATTTTTAGGATGGTTTTCAGGGAAGGGCTTATATTTTAAGACTTTCCCTGAAAATCACTGCAGCGCTTGCCAGCAGCCCATTGCTTTCAATGCAGTCGGCTGTATTGCCGACTCTATTGAATTCAATGGGAGAACATCTTTCTCCTCTTCCACAGCTGTGACAGCTATGGCAGAGGATCACTATCTTCATATATGTTCTCAGTGGGGTCGGCACTGCTGCCACCGGCCACATGAAGCACAAGGTGAAACCCCCGGATGCGACAGCATACACAGAACACTGGTTTGTTCTATAATTTTCACCGCAGGCGTTTTTCTGCATGTAAAATTTGCCCATGTGATCACTCACATTGAAAAGCATTGGTTCTAACTGGTGCGAATTTTTGGACGTGCGGAAAAACGCCGGTTACAAACGCCCGTGTGACTGCGCCCTAAAGGGTGCCTGCACACGAACTGAATTTCCAGCGCGTTATTTTAGGCACATTATCTGCCCCAGACCGCAGCCAATATACTCCTATGAGGATCCGCAGTTGTCCCCAGACGGACAGATTTGTATCGCGTTTTTTCACGCGCGTGAAAAAATCTGCAACCTCTTCTAATTTGGGTCGGATTCTGCGCGTGAAGCCTCCAATACAAGTGAATGGGTGCGTTTTTTCACGCAGTACATCCGCAGTGCAGCTGCGGATGGAGTCACTGGTTACTATGACTACAGGAAGTAGGCATGGTAGGAGGCGTCCCAACACACAGCACAGAGCTTCACAGGCAAATTTCAGCAGCAGCACTGCCCTTCCAGTCACCTCATCCACCAGACAGCAGCCAGCAGCCACCAGCCTGCAGCCACAAGCCACCAGCCTGCCACAAGCCACCAGTCATCAGCCACCAGGCGTAACGAATAATGATCGACATGGGCAAGCTTGTCGCAATGATGCAGGACTTCCCTAGCATATGGGACAGTAACTCCCCAGAGTACCTAGACAAGAATAGAAAGGAACAATCCTGGCTTCAACTCTCCGCTCAGGTTTATGGGGATGCCTGGACGAACGCAATAGAAGCGGAAAAGAACTTGCGTGAGTATTATTCGCTATTGCGTCAAATGTACTTTTTTTCTTCATTTTAACCCCTTAGTGGCCAAGCAGTTTTACTTTTGTTTTTATTGTGCTTTTTTCCATCCCCACTTTTAACCCCTTAGTGACGGAGCTTTTTTGCTTTTTTTCCTTTTTTTTTCCCCTACTCCCTAAAAAATCGTAGTTCCTTTATTTATCCATCAACGTCGCTGTATAAGGGCTTGATTTTTTGCGGGACGAGTTGTATTTTGCAATGGCACTATTTATTGTACCATATAATTTACTGAAAAACCTTTAAAAAATTGTAATCAGAGAGAAAAAAAAAGACTTTCCACCATCTTTCGGACGTCCTGTTTCTGCAGCGCGCAAAGTGCAACAAAAACGACCTGATATTTTTATTCTATGGGTCAGTACGATTACTACGATACCAAACTTATATAGTATTTTTTTTGCTGTAGTACTTGTATATTTTTTTTTAAGATATTTAATTTTTTTAAATTATTTTCTGTGTCCATTTTCTGCGTGCAATAACTTTTTTATTTCTTTGGCAACATAGTTGTGTGAGGGCTCATTTTGTGCGGTATGTCCTGACGTTTTTGTTGGTACCATTTTCGCATACAGTTGACTTTTTGATCGCCTTTTATTACATTTTTTCTTGGAAATAGGGTGACCGAAAAAGTGCATTTCGGGCGTATATTCTTTATTTTTTTTTACCACGTTCACCATGCAGGGTAAATCATACATTACTTTGATAGATCAGGCATGCAGCGATACCAAAACGATCACACTGCAGGACAGACGACTCTCCGCAACGCTGGCAGAAAAGAGCACATGACCGGCTCCATTGCCGGACTTGTGTTCTTTCCTCCAGCTCTGTGGAAAGACGTCCATCCTGCATTGCGGCCGTCTTGTGCAGGAAGACGGGTGCATCAGCCGCCAGGATGCGCCCAGGTTACTAAGCCCTCCCTGTTTGTTTTTTGCGGGAACAGTTGTATTTTCCACTGGTGCCACTGAAGCAGCATTTATTGGGTTAATAGCCTTGTTCAGCAGACACCCGCAATGTGTAGAGGGAGATAGGTAGTATTTCTTGCCAATGCAGGATGTAAGAACGCAAAATCTGTAGTAATGAATTCCTCTTGTGAATTTTTTTGCAGTGACTGAAATAAAGTCACGCTGGAGAAGCGCCTGAAAAAAGTTACATGGATCAACCATGCCCACAAAGACATCTGCTCACCGGGTGAAAGCATGTTGCCAGAATAATTTAACGGTGCTCGCACAAGCAAGAGGGACAAAACGGAGTCTGGGTGTTGGTTTTTAAGCTGTTTTCCAAGGAATGGGCAGTTCTCTAGGGGTTGGGTTTACAATAAGGGGTGTCTGCTGTTTTTTCTGTGCGTTTTTTTCCGCAACACATCCGCGTATATCCGTGCGTGATTTTTCACGCATCCGCACCTATCCGCAAGCACATTTAGGTACCATACGCGCGTGAAAATCCGCTAGCGGAATCCGGAACGCTCGTGTGCAGGCGGCCTAAGCTGGAACTTTGCAAAACTTCATACAGGTGGTGTATGAACAATGAACATTTTGTAAAAATTTCAGAAAAATTGAAAATATTCGAGCAGGGACCCTCTCCCAAATTAGATCATTTGACGTGGAATGACGCACTCCCTACATTACCACAGAGATGATGTCCCCCTGCGCAACAGATGAACGCTGTGACCAATAACATTAAAGGGCTTTTCTGTGCTCAGGATAGGTCATCAATAGTTGATCAGTGAGGGTCCACTATTTGGGATCCCTACCAATCAGCTGACTGAAGAGACAGCAACACTCAGATAAGAACCTCTGTCACTTCAGTCCATGCCAGGCACAGCACCATACACTGTATAGTGCCTGTGGCTGGTACTGCAGTTCAAGTGAAATGGACTGAGCTGCTCTCTAGCCATGACCGATGAGCGTGATGTCACATGCCTGAGAAGAGGACGTGGCACTCATCAAAGCACAGCATTTCAATTGGAGGGGATCCCAAGCCCTGGATCCTCCATGATCAACTATTGTTGACCTACTTTTAAGGATAGGTCATCAGTAGTGTTGTTCTGGAAAACCTTCTAAGTAGTAACATACCTCTTGGCTCCTTGAAGGTTGTGACACAGCAACTTCATCGTCCTGATTAGTTTGTTCAGCATCTTGAAGCTCTGGATGCTTGGGTTGTTTTTTTGCTGCGACCTAGGGCCATAAATAAAAAAGTAGAGATTTGTGAAACGTTGTATGGATAAGATACAATATAGCCGGCTTCACACGGGCGGGCCAGATTCCGCATGCGGAAGGGCCTGCAGCCGATTCGGGCTATGAAGCCGGTGACCCCACTTACCTGAATTTTCTGTCCGTCGGTCATGTGCAGTAGTTTTTTTTTCCTTTTTTAATGCTTGTATTTCCGGTGCAGTCGCTTAGCAATGGCGTGGATACCCGCGGGCCATACACAATGTTAGCTGCGTATGGGCTGCAGGTTAGACTGACTCCACTGACTTCAATGGAGGCCGTCTGTGTGGAGTCCGCAGCAAAATATGGCATGCGGCAATTTTTCCCCTGGTCACGGAATAGATAATTCATATCTGCGAGTGTGAGCAAAAATGTGATTTAACATGGTTTACAATGTGGAGAGCGGGACTCGGGAGCCACACTTCATCTGCCGCAAACCTGGAAGGACCGCTGCAGGCCCCCACAGAGAGAGTAGCAGCAGGCCACACACGGCACTCCTCATACCGCTGGTAGTGGGAGCTCCGGCAGCTAGACGCAGCTCAGAGAACCACGTGTGAGGGACCAGCGGCTCCCCATCAGGGACAGAGCGGGAGACGCTCACAGCACTCCTCTGCAGCTTGAGGTACTCCCGGGTGCCAGAGAAGACCCCCTGACCCCGGGAGAAAGAAGCTGCACAGCCAGGGTTGCCACCTTTGTCACGAAAAAATACCGCCCATGGTTAAATGGGGGCGTGGCTTGGGTGTGGCTTATCACGGCATTCTGCTGGTGATAGTGCCCCCTCAGTAGCTCCAGTGGTAATAGTTCCCCCCTTGGTGCCCTTCCCCACAATTGAAAATTCGGACCGCACATCACTATATACAGGAGATGCCCAGAGCTCTGCTACATCTCTGTGTGACTGCTCTGCCCCCTGCCCCTCCTGCAACAGTTGTGATCCAACCTGGAAAGTTGGTGTCACTCACTGACTACTGTAGAAACCCCCCCAGACCACCAGGAGTGACAGCAGCCTGTGCCTGACCTCTGGATGCCATATAAGTATGCCATATACTGCCATCCAGGAGCACTATATGGAGCTACAGGAGCACTGTATGGAGCCACAGTAGCACTGTATGGATCTACAGGAGTACTGTATGGAGCTACAGGAACACTGTATGGAGCTACAGGAGCACTGTATGGAGCTGCAGGAGCACTATATGGAGCTGCAGGAGCACTATATGGAGCTGCAGGAGCACTATATGGACCTATAGGAGCATTGTATGGAGCTACAGGAGCACTATATGGAGCTGCAGGAGCACTATATGGAGCTGCAGGAGCAGTATATGGAGCTGCAGGAGCACTATATGGAGCTACAGGAGCACTATATGGAGCTACAGGGGCACTATATGGAGCTACAGGAGCACTATATGGAGCTGCAGGAGCACTATATGGAGCTACAGGAACACTATATGGAGCTACAGGAGCACTATATGGAGCTACAGGGGCACTATATGGAGCTACAGGAGCACTATATGGAGCTACAGGGGCACTATATGGAGCTATAGGAGCACTATATGGAGCTATAGGAGCACTGTATGGAGCCACAGTAGCACTGTATGGAGATATAGGAGTCCATACAGTGCTCCTATAGCTCCATCCAGTGCTCCTGTAGCTCCATACAATAACAGTGCTCCTATAGTAGCCCCATCCAGTGCTCCTACAGCCCCACCCACCCAGTGCTCCTATATTGACTGTCTGCAGTCAGGCACCGTTCAGGCTCTTTTGTGTGTCCCACACTCCCTGGGACCCAGACTCCAGAGTCCCCACTCCCCAGGCAGCGAGCAGCCTCCTCCCTCGTCACCATATCGACTAGTCTTCTGTGCTGCTCTGCAGCCTTTTTACCTCTCTCAGTCACGGTCTCACCACTAGACTCACCCCTGCCTCTATAGCCACCGACGTTCAAGGTCCGAGCAAGTCCCGAGTCAGTACTCCCACTCCTGAGTCCCGACTCCCGCCACACACGCGGGCTGTGTCTCTGCTGCCCGCGCACGCTAGTAGTCCAGGAGGCTAAAGCGCATGTGCGAGACTTCCTGTGCTCTGGCGGACACTCAACAGGGGCGCGTCATCACCATAGTCTGCTGGCTGCTGACTGACGCTGCCCTGCATCATGGGTTGCCTCCTGCAGAGTATACAGGCCAGTATTTTTGTCGCAGCCTGCTGCAGTCCCCGGGGCCCGACAAAAATACCGGCCTTTAATAGGGCCGGTAAAAAAAATACCGGCACCACCCTGGGCGGTAAAAATACTGGCCAGGCTGGTGGTTTACAGGTCGGGTGGCAACCCTATTCACAGCGGAGGCATGGCAGCTGGACCTGCAGAGTGCTGGTGAAATGACTGCAGCATCTACCAGGGTGAGTCCCCTGTTGCTCTGCTACACCCCGCACAGCAGAGCCAGCAGCGCATACACCAAGAGGCCACTCAGAACCACAGGGGCACCACATAGGACTGACGGCATCCTGCATATTGTCCCTACTGCCACAATACCTGCAAGCCCTGTAAGGACACCAACTGCACTAAGGCAGGACTCTCCCACCATTCCTAGTTGGCTCCACCCCACAACCAGTACCAGCTCTGTAAAAGGGCATTCTCCACCTTGTATGGACCCATGCAGGGTTCTATATCCCTCCCAGCACTGTGAACAACACCCCACCTACATTGGTCAGTGCTGGTAGTTCAGGACCCACTGCAAAGCTCTAAGTTTTCTCCAACTGCAGTACACCTTGCCAGATATACACAGTAGGAGGAATCTGTTGCCACCTAGTGGTCGGTATTGCTATAACAAGCAAAAAGCAATCGTGCTTTAGTTACAGCGCAGACGAAAGCTTGTGGTAGCCCCTGCAGTACAACATACATATAACGCACGCATCGCCACACCAGTGCATCTTACTGAAAGTGTATCAAGAAAGAGACTCTGGTGTCTAAATAGAATGTTGTCATACTAATGCAACGTTAACCACATACGGCTACGAATAGTGATCACAACTCCGGAGAGACCCTAAGACCCACCCTACCCAGGAACTAGAACAAAGCATCTTTTAGCCTACTTACTTCTAACACAGCAACCATGCACCCCATTCAATGCAGAGCAGGGAAAAATAGCCTAAGATCGCAGCAGGATGCTAAAAAATCATCAACGCTGCAGGAGGCCCCCTATTTCCTCTGATGGAGGACTTACAGCTTCCCTCAAATGCCAACACTGGGAGCCCTAACCATAATGCTTCAGAAAGTCCAACTCTCCAAAATAGTGACTAAACTTTCCAACGAATTTCGAGAGCTTAGCTAGAGGACAATTACTCTTGAAGACAGGATGTGCAATGCTACCATAGTCCTAGACTCCCATGAAAAAGAAACAGAGCAGCTCCCTGAAGAGATACTTTCTTTATCATAAGTTGGAAGTTGTTGAAAATAGGGTGCGTCGGGAGAAAATACAAATCATGGAGTCCCCATCAAATCCTTCAAAGATCTTCAATCAACAGTGACGGCGTTGTTCCAGGAGCTCTACCCAAGCATCACAATTGACCAATTAGAACTTGACAGAATTCATAGAGCTTTGCGAGCACCAAACCCAAACGCCTCCCCCCCCCCCAGGGACATTGTGTTAAAACTCCACTTCAATCGCACTAAAGAGCAATTGTTGCGCGCCACTCGCTCTTCCCGCAAGCTAACATTCCAGGGCTTTAACTATCAGTTGTTTCCCAACTTGGCACCATCAACACTATCCAAGAGGAGGGCCCTCAAGCCGTACTTATTGATCCTGCATCAGGAAAGGATACAATACAGATGGGGCTTTCCATTTAAGCTGATAAGGAATTAAACCTTCAAAAACCTCCTCCTCAGCTGGGCTCTGCAGCTTCATCTCCTACATCCCCTCACCTCCTATACCTACACCGGAGTCAGAGAGAAAAATGCCACAACTCCCAGAAATGATCCATAATCCCATGTTCCCCGAAAATAAGACAGTGTCTTACATAAATTTTTGCTCCAATATGTTTCTTTTTTACATGTATAACTGCCTGGACACTATTTAAACATCTTGCTAGGGTTTATTTTGGGGGTAGGGCTTATTTTCAGGGAAACAGGATCTCTTGGTATCACGGTTATATAAGATTTTCGAGGCAAAGTGACCTGGAACTCTTCTGCTGGCTCTTTCTCCCTCACCTGTTGTGAGCATTTCTTTGCATCCAAATGAGTGGGAAATCACCTCCCAACAATACTCATGAGTTCCCACCCAACAAACAAGGAGAAAAGAGTACAACAGGCATGCTCCTGGTGACAAATCTTTAGGAGAATGGAACAACGCACCTTCTAAACAGATTAATACCTACAAACAAGCTTCCCTCTCTCTCCTTGCTGTCTGCTTCCCCCCCTTCCCCTCCCTACCTCCCATAGGGTCTTTTCCTACCTTTTATCTTTAGCCATCAGCACTATAAACCACCCCATTTCGGAGCTGACTTAGCTCCTAGAGCTAATTGTATTTGTTGGCCACACCCTGTTTCCCCCTGCCTCTTCCCTCTCCCTACTCCCCCCCAACCTACCCTCCCATGGGGTGAAGGATCTAAGACAGTTTCCATTCTTAATAGTCCTTACTTCCACCCATGGACCTAAAAATAATTTCTGAGAATGTACAAGGCTTTAATTTACCTCCAAAGTGTTCAAAGGCGTTCCGATATTACAAGAGCAGACATGCAGATATAGTGTGCCTGCAAGAAACCCACTTCTCCACCAACTCTGCCCCACGTTAGCTTTCTTCTCAATACCCCACATTTTATTCAGCGAAAGCACAAACCAAAACCAAGGGAGTCACCATCTTCTTTAGTAAATCAGTTCCTTTCACACACGCCTCCACTATTGTGGACCTAGAGGGTCGCTACTAGAGATGAGCGAACGTACTCGTTTCGAGTAATTACTCGATCGAACATCGCTATTTTCGAGTACCTGGCTACTCGGGTGAAAAGATTCAGGGGGCGCCGGGGAGCGGGGGATGGCGTGGTGGCAGCGGGGGGTAGCAGTGGGGAACAGGGGGGGAGCTCTCTCTCTCTCTCCCTTTCCCCCCCACTCCCCGCTGCAACCCCCCACTCACCCACGGCCCCCCCGAATCGTTTCACCCGAGTACGGAAGTACTCGAAAATCGCGGTGCTCGGGTGAAAAAGGGGCATGGCCGAGTAGGTTCGCTCATCTCTAGTCGCTACCTATTATTAACAGGCTCCATGCAAGATGTCCATCGTCTCCCACTATACTCTAAATTCAAGGCAAATTCAATATTTCACAAAACTTTTCAAACTGGTTAAGGCCAATAAAAGGGGCACAGTAATTTTCTGCGGTGACTCAAACTGCATTCTTAACCCGAATCTGGATAGAAATTCTATCACTCTCCGTGCCCATCCTCTGTTGCACAACGTTAAGTCCCTCCCTCAGCAATACCACTTAGTAGACTTGGCGGGAACAAAACCCAACCCCTAAAGACTATACACATTTTTCAGCTTCACACTCCCTATACAGGAGAATAGACCACATTCTAGTTCCCGACATTTTCGTACCTCAAATACTGCAGTCTAAAATCCTGTCGGTGCCATGGTCTGACCATAGCCCGCTGTCCATCACCTGTAATTCCTTGATGTCTAAATCCAGAAACACATCTTGGATCCTTAACGACTCTCTTTTATCAATCCCTGAGGTTGTATCCCTATTAACGCCACAACTGGAAGAATATTTTCAAATTAACAACCTGTCCGCCTCCTCCCCCATTTCTCTTTGGGAAGCACACAATATAGTGATTTGAGGTCACTTAATACAAATAACCGCCCGCCGTTAACAGGAACGTATGTCACAACAACTGGAATTAGAACGAGTCTCTAAGTTTGAAGAGGTGTCCAAAAAACATCCATCTAAAAATAATCTCCAAGCATTATCTCGAGCTAGAACTGAACTGGATCTTTGTCTTACTGACTCCATAGAACAGAAAGTACGCTGGTCCCGTCAGCGATACTATGAACTTAGTAATAAACCCTCCTTGCCTCTCCACCGCAGACTCCGCTCACACTCCAACATAAACCCCTTTTACAAACTACGTACAAACAGTACGTTTCTTGCAGGCCAGTCCACTTGAATATAACGGGATTTCTAGAAATGAGCGAGCACGCTCCACTTGTGTTCAGTGCATTTAATTGATTCGAGGGGGCTGTCATGTTTGTATAGGTCTCCTTCATGTGAACTGCATGACCAACAGGAATAGAAGGAAGACGGTTGGCATTGTGAAGTAATACAGCTTCAATCTAAGCTTGGAGGAGTCTATGAATAGCCTTCATTCAGTTGGATCATGGTTCAAATTCAAACATTTCATCAAGCCATTAACGTCACAGCAAACAACCAGATTGTTTTTCTTCTCAAAAAAAGGAAGTAGACCCCTCTGACGTTCTCTGTACTGTAAGACCCTGACATCACGTTGGAGAAGATTCCATTGCTGTAGTCTTGACTCTAGAAGTTCAGCCTTCTCCTTTGACAAGTCATGGTCTTGAATGAGATCACTCAATTCCCCTCAACTCAGTCTGTGCGTTGTATCATCTTTTACCTCAAACTCAGGGTCATGGGATGTGGAAGGCTTGTTGGGTTCTTCTTTTTCCACACTTTCTTCATTTTCTACTTCAAGCTCATAATGTTGTGGTGGAGAATAGAGATGAGCGAGCACCAAAATGCTCGGGTGCTCGTTACTCGAGATGAACTTTTCGCGATGCTCGAGGGTTCGTTTCGAATAACGAACCCCATTGAAGTCAATGGGCGACCCAAACATTTTTGTATATCGCCGATGCTCGCTAAGGTTTTCATTTGTGAAAATCGGGGCAATTCAAGAAAGTGATGGGAACGACACAGCAACGGATAGGGCAGGCGAGGGGCTACATGTTGGGCTGCATCTCAAGTTCACAGGTCCCACTATTAAGCCACAATAGCGGCAAGAGTGGTCCCCCCCCCCCCCAACAACTTTTACTTCTGAAAAGCCCTCATTAGCAATGCATACCTTAGCTAAGCACCACACTACCTCCAACAAAGCACAATCACTGCCTGCATGACAGTCCGCTGCCACTTCTCCTGGGTTACATGCTGCAAACCCCCCCCCCCCCCCCGCACGACGCAGTGTCCACAGCGCACACCAAACTGTCCCTGCCCAGCCTTCAGCTGCCCTCATGCCACGCCACCCTCATGTCTATTTATAAGTGCGTCTGCCACAGGAAAAGCAGGCACACACTGCAGAGGGTTGGCACGGCTAGGCAGCGACCCTCTTTAAAAGTGGCGGGGCGATAGCCCACAATGCTGTACAGAAGCAATCAGAAATCCAATCCTGTGCCACCACCATCTGGAGCTGCACACGTGGGCATAGCAATGGGGAACCTATGTGCCACACACTATTCATTCTGTCAAGGTGTCTGCATGCCCCAGTCAGACCGCGTTTTTTTATATATAGTCACAGGCAGGTACAACTCCGCAATGGGAATTCCGTGTGCACCCACAGCATGGGTGGCTCCCTGGAACCCACCGGCGGTACATAAAAATATCCCATTGCATTGCCCATCACAGCTGAGGTAGTATTGTCATGTTTAATGCAGGTGGGCTTCGGCCCACACTGCATGCCCCAGTCAGACTGGGGTTCTTTAGAAGTGGAAACAGATGCATTTACAACCATGCTGTGGACCCACAGCATGGGTGGGTGCCAGGAACCCATCGGCGGTACATACAAATATCCCATTGCATTGCCCAACACAGCTGAGGTAGTAATGTTGTGCTTAATGCAGGTGGGCTTCGGCCCACACTGCATGCCCCAGTCAGACTGGGGTTCTTTAGAAGTGGAAACAGATGCATTTACAACTCCCTGTGGACCCACAGCATGGGTGGGTGCCAGGAAGCCACCGGCGGTACATACAAAAATATCCCATTGCATTGCCCAACACAGCTAAGGTAGTAATGTCGTGCTTAATGCAGGTGGGCTTCGGCCCACACTGCATGCCCCAGTCAGACTGGGGTTCTTTAGAAGTGGACACATGCAGTTACAACTCCGTGTGGACCGACAGCATGGGTGGTTCCCTGGAACCCACTGGCGGTACATAAATATATCCCATTGCAGTGCCCAGCACAGCTGAGGTAATGTCAGCTTTAATGCAGGTGGGCTAAAAATTAATTTGATTACACTGTAGGCGAGGGCCCACAAAAATTGCTGTATCAACAGTACTAATGTACCTCTGAAAAATTGCCCATGCCCAACCAAGAGGGCAGGTGAAACCCATTAATCGCTTTGGTTAATGTGGCTTAATTTGTAACTAGGCCTGGAGGCAGCCCAGTTAAAATAAAAATTGGTTCAGGTGAAAGTTTCAACGCTTTAATGAGCATTGAAACGTATAAAAATTGTTTAGAAAAATTACATGACTGAGCCTTGTGGGCCTAAGAAAAATTTCCCGTTCGGCGTGATTATGTGAGGTTTCAGGAGGAGGAGCAGGAGGAGGAGGATGAATAGAATACACAGATAGATGAAGCGAAAAGGTCCCCGTTTTGGATGGTGATAGAGAACAATGCTTCCATCCGCGGGTGCAGCCTACGTATTGCTTAGGTATCGCTGCTGTCCGCTGGTGGAGAAGAGAAGTCTGGGGAAATCCAGGCTTTGTTCATCTTGATGAGTGTAAGCCTGTCAGCACTGTCGGTTGACAGGTGGGTACGCTTATCCGTGATGATTCCCCCAGCCACACTAAACACACTCTCTGACAAGACGCTAGCCGCAGGACAAGCAAGCACCTCCAGGGCATACAGCGCGAGTTCAGGCCACGTGTCCAGCTTCAACACCCAGTAGTTGTAGGGGGCAGAGGCGTCACCGAGGACGGTCGTGCAATCGGCTACGTACTCCCTCACCATCCTTTTACAGTGCTCCCGCCGACTCAGCCTTGACTGGGGACCGGTGACACAGTCTTGCTGGGGAGCCATAAAGCTGTCAAAGGCCTTAGAGAGTGTTCCCCTGCCTGCGCTGTACATGCTGCCTGATCTCTGCGCCTCCCCTGATACCTGGGCCGCGAAAATGCGCCTTCGGCCACTAGCGCTGTCGGATGGGAAGTTTACCATCAGTTTGTCCACCAGTGCCCTGTGGTATAGCATCATTCTCGAACCCCTTTCCTCTTCGGGAATGAGAGTGCAAAGGCTCTCCTTATACCGTGGATCGAGCAGTGTGTACACCCAGTAATCCGTAGTGGCCAGAATGCGTGTAATGCGAGGGTCACGAGAAAGGCATCCTAATATGAAGTCAGCCATTTGTGCCAGGGTACCTGTACGCAACACATGGCTGTCCTCACTCAGAAGATCACTTTCAGGATCCTCCTCCTCCTCAGGCCATACACGCTGAAAGGATGACAGGCAAGCTGCATCTGTCCCCTAGATAGCTACAAAGCAGGTAGCGTAGGAGCGAGGGACTGGGGGGCGGGAGATTAGGACAGGAAAGGGTTAAGCGACCAGAGGAGGTGGGAGGAGTTAATGCAGGAAGAAGAGAGAAGGAGAAGGAGTAGTGTGCCATTCCACGTGGAGTAAGAGAAGAAGGAAGACGTGTGAAGGAAGGCAGAAGATTAAAAGAGAGAAAACATGGACCAGCTTGTTCTGCAGATCAAGGAAGCTGTTGCCAGCCAGGGACCTGAGTGGCTGATGAGGATGGCCGCGGAGTTCGGAGCCACGCCGTCGGGAGAAGCCGGGGCAGGAGAAGAACAGCCGGCGCAGATGGCTTCCAGTGCGCCCCGCGGAAGACCCCAGAGAAGGAGGATTCCCCCTACCAGGCTGAGCCCGAGCCCAGCCGTGAAGAAGGGGGGCCAGAACGCAAGCCCGAGACCTGCGCGTTCAAGTATCGGTGGCGGAGCGCGGCCGCAGCGAGCCGCGGCGGGAAACAACATGGGCGCGACCGGAAGAAGCGCCGGAAGAATAGAAGAAACCCCCGAGGGACTTACCGGGACTTCAGCAGCGGCATCAGGAGCGGGTAAGTCCAGAGTGGGAAGGGGTTGCCCCGCGTCAGGCGGAGAGAGAAGGGGGACGGCCTGCGCGCCGTGCCGGCGGCGGGCGGATGGATCCGCGGGCCGGAAGAAGTACCGGCGCCGGGACTCCCGAGCGGAGGGAGATGAGCGCCAGCGGCGGCAGCGAGGCTGGAAACAGCGCAAGCGGCCACAGCAGCGCGAGCGCAGTACAAGGGGGAGGGGGGGGATGAGAAGGAAGAGGCGCAGGGCGGGAAAACAGAGGGGGGGAAGGGGGGGGAGTACTATTAGGCAGTATGGCCCCCTTGTCGCCCCAGGGCTCATGCACTAATATGAGGGGCAGCGGGATATATTATAAAGACGCCTCAGGCCGGCAAGGGGCTTACGGGGTACGAAGGAAGGAGGGAGAGGGAGGAGGGGCTGCGAGCAGCGGTCACATGTCGCCCCGGGGTTCTTTCCCTTTTGCGAAGGACAGTCGAGCACAAGCAGTCGAAGGCACTTCAGGCCGGCAAGGGGCTTACGGGGTGGAGCAAAGCGGACAGGTGAGACAGAGGAAGGGTAAAGGGGGGGGGGAAGCTACCTGCCCGGTAGTCAAGGGGTCAGTAGCGGGACGGAGGGGGGGTTAGGCGGCAGGCAGGGGGTTGGCAGCATGGCGCGAGGAAGCTGGCGCAGCGAAGCAAGGATAGATAGCTCGTCATCGGAGTCTGGTGAGCCTTGTACACGTCGGGAGGCGCCCCATTTCGCCAGACGGTACAGGCGTTCGGAAGCGGTGGACAGGAGCGGTAGGCGCAGCGGCTATGGGACTTCGGTTTGGGCTTCGCAGCAGGCGTTACCATGTTCACCGGCTTCCTCCACAGATGAGAGGCGGGCCTCACGTACCGAAAGGCAGGGCGAACGGGCCGCAGCCTCCAGGGCGTCCTATGGCTATAGCATGCTACCCCGTGGTGTCTCCCGTAATAGGGACAGGGTACGACACGCGGTGGCGAGTCCGGAAAGGAGCCAACCGGGACCGAGTCACCCGTCTTTCCCCTCGGCAGGGCCGGAGGACGAATTGGAGGGTGAGTCCCAATGTGATAGAGTGTGGGGTGATTCGTCGCCCAATAACGTGAATAATTTTATGGTAGCGCTGAGAGCGCTGGTGAATGAGTTTGATAAAGGTAAAGGAACGGTGTCGTGTGTTAACCCGGGGAGACGAGACTCACCCGTGGTTGGTGATGTGGCTCACGCTACCGGGTGTTCGCCAGCGGTGGCGACCGGGAAAAGCGAAGAGTCGGTAAAAGATGGTCTACGTTTTTCAGATTCTCTATTTTGTGGCGTGGCCCCGCTGGGGGTGGGCCTCGCGGAGGACACAATTGAGAAAATCAAAAGTGGAATATACGTGGACATTTGGTCGCTCCTATCGGTGGAGCATGTGTCGGTTGATAAGGAGCGCTTCGCTGAACGGGACAAGAAGCCCAAAATAGCTAAAACATTTAGCAATTGGCTACAAGCCATGTTGACCCTGGCTCACGTTATATGCCAGTACCAGCCGGGAAAAGGCCCGGAGCTACTGGTATATATTAACACTATTCATAGCGCTTACAAGCTGCACGGCGGTGCAGCATGGTGGCGCTATGACGAAGATTTTCGTTGACGGATTTCGGGAATGAGTAACGTGAGTTGGGCGACAAAAGCGACGGATGCTTGGATCCAGTTGATCCCGGCGCAAAAGCCGGCGAAGCCCCTTTTTCAGAGCAATAACGCGGTAACTGGTGGACAGCAGGCACCCGTGGCACATAAGCCCTCGGGTTCCTGCTGGGCATTCAATGAGGGTAACTGTCGGTTTCTTGCAGCATGTAAGTTCCGGCACGAGTGCTCCTTTTGCGGCGGTGCGCATGCAGCGGTACGTTGTTTTCGGAGACAAAAGCAAAACTTGCCCGCGGCCACAGCGTCGCCCGGGGGCAACGCCAGTGAACGCGCTGTTCCTGGAGGAGTGGTTAGGCAAGTACCACAGGATAAGGGAAGCAAACCTTCTTAAAGAAGGTTTTAACACGGGTTTCGTCATTCCGCATCAACCGGGTTCGGCGTTAACGCTTAGTCGCAATTTAAAATCGGCGTAAGACAATAAAGAGATGGTGATGGAGAAGCTGCTAAAGGAGGTAGAACTGGGTCGGATGGCGGGGCCTTTTCAAGAACCGCCATTCGAGAACTTACGCGTTTCACCTTTGGGCTTGGTACCAAAAAAGGAAACGGGTAAGTTCCGGCTTATCCATCACTTATCCTACCCGACGGGCGAGTCAGTCAACGACGGGATTTCCAAGGAGCAAACAGCCGTATCATATACTTCCTTCGATAGGGCTGTCTGCCTAGTACGACTGGCCGGAAAGGGGGCTCTGTTGGCAAAAGCTGATATCGAGTCCGCTTTTCGACTATTACCGGTGCATCCAGATTGCTTTCACTTGTTGGGCTGCCGCCTGGACGGCTTATATTTTGTGGATATGTGCTTACCGATGGGGTGTTCCATCTCTTGTTATTACTTTGAAGTGTTCAGTTTATTTCTGGACTGGATGCTTCGATACGAGACGGGCATCCGATCGGTGTTACATTATCTGGATGATTTCCTTTTCGTCGGGCCATCAGATTCAGAGGTATGCGGGTTGTTATTGGCATAATTTCAGGATCTGATGGGAATAAGCGGGAGTACCGCTGTCACGCGAGAAAACGGTCGGTCCGGTGACATGTCTTACATTTTTAGGCATTGAAATCGATACCATGGCAATGGTATTTCGTTTACCGGACGAGAAAGTAGCGCGGTTGCGGCAAGAAGTTAAGTTGGCTGGCAGTTCTAAAAAAGTTACACTGCACCAGCTCCAAGTAATTAAAGGCTTGTTAAATTTTGCGTGTCGGGTCATTCCGATGGGCCGCCCGTTTGCAAGGCGGCTGTCATTGGCGACAGTCGGGATAAAAGAGAAACACCACTTCGTCAGAGTGACAAAGGGTATGAAGGAGGACTTGCACACATGGCAAGTCTTTCTTCAAACGTTCAATGGTCAGGTGATTTGTCAAACTGCGGAAGTTGCAAACGAGGAGCTGGGACTGATGTCGGATGCATCGGGCTCCTGTGGTTTTGGTGTAATTTTGGAGGGCAGTTGGTGCAGTGCACCATGGCCCAGAGAATGGTTCGAAAGACGGTGGGTGAAGAACATAACACTGCTGGAGATTTTTCCGCTAATGGTGGCGGTGGAGATCTGGGGGCCGGTTTTGGAAAACAGGAATATCTGCTTCTGGTCGGATAACCAGGCTGTAGTGACAGCGGTGAACAAGCAGACATCCAGATCTCCCTTGGTTTTGGCAGTTTTACGCCATTTGGTCTTGAGATGCCTGCAAAATAATATGAAGCTGAAGGCGAGACACGTACCCGGAGTAAACAATAACACGGCTGACGCTCTTTCTCGTTTCCAGATGGAGAGATTCAGGGAACTCCACCCGACAGCGGATGTCAAAGGGATATGTTGCCCGGCGATCTTATGAGAGATAGTAGAAGAGAGCTCACGACTCTGATTCGCAACTCCGTTGCGGAATCGACGTGGAAGCGATATATATATATGCAATATGGAAAACATGGTTGATGGCAGCAGGGGGACAATTCCCTGATGGAGCGCGGGCGACAGCGGTGACGTTAGACATTATGGCGGAGCTGCGGCGTCGGGGCGCATCGGCGAGCTCGGCGCGCAAGCACTTATCGGCCATTGCGTTTTTGTTGCGCCTGCACGGACGGCGCGATGTGACAAAGGATTTTGTCTTCGGACAGATACTTAAAGGTTGGAAAAAAGAAAGGTCGTCAAGAGACGACAGGCGGCCGATAACATTTGAATTGCTAAATGCAATGCTGAACGTTTTGGGAGCAGTGTGCAAAGACGAAAGCGAGGTGCTGCTCTTTCGGGTTGCGTTTTCGTTAGCGTTCTTCGCAGCATTGAGACTGAGCGAAATAGTGGCTCCCAGCTGTAGGAAGCTGGGGGGGTTGCGTTTCGAGGATGTGCTGTGCAGTACAGATGATATAAAGTTATGCATCAAAAAGTCCAAGACTAATGTGTATGGCGCAGGCGAGTGGCTGCGCTTGACGGCGTTGGGGACAGCTGCGTGTCCTGTGGCGTTGCTGAAACAGTTTTTGTCGCAACACAGCGGAAAAGGACAACTGTTGGCGCATGCTTCAGGCGCCCCACTAACCAAGTTCCAATTTGGGGCGGTCATGCGCTCATGCTTGAAGAGATTAGGTTTCGAACCCAGCGAGTTTGGCACGCATTCATTCAGGATTGGCGCAGCAACGTCGGCGTTCGCTTGCGGATTAAGAGGAGACGAGGTGAAGCGGGTTGGACGCTGGAGGTCGGAGGCGTACAGGGCGTACGTCCGACCAAATTTGAGAGTTTTATAGTTAAAGTTACATTGTGGTGTGCCGTTATGTGTTTGTTTTGCAGGTTCGGAGTGGACAGTTTGGGTGGTGGGCCACTCTTTCATTCATTGGGCAGAGAAAAGAGCGGGGACCCGGTCCATTGGCAGGAACCTGGGCCTGAAAGAGGTCCAGGTGAAATGGCACGGGATAAGAGGTTTACAATGGGCCAGGCTGCTGCACGAGGTATTGTGTATCAGCAGATGGTCTTAAGGAAAAGTAATCCTAGTAATTCATGTAGGCGGTAATGATCTGGGGAGGGTGAAGGTAGCGGAGTTTGTCGCCCTCATGAAGGAGGATATGCTGAGGTTTAAAAAATGTTTTGAGGAGACTGTTATAGTATGGTCCGACATAATCGCTAGGAGAGTGTGGAAGGAAGCAAGGGATGTGGAGGCGATTGACAGGGTCAGAAAAAATGTCAATTTTAAAATTTCAAAGTTTGTTAAGGCTATAGGAGGGGTAGCCATTAGGTATTGGGAGTTGGAGAAGAAGGTGCCAGGGATGTGGAGGAAGGATGGTGTCCATTTAAGCGACATAGGCATGGACACATTCTTATCGGGGTTGCAGGACGGGGTTGAGGCGGCGCTGACGCTGGCATGTGGGGGGCGGATGGCAGCGTAGGCAGGCTGCATCCTTCGTGGCGGTTTAGCGGTATTTCCATGCCAGCTGGAAGATTGAGGGTGCGTACAGGCTGTAACGGGCATTCTCACGCCTCGAAAGGTTTAGAGCATTAGAAGTTAAGAATAGGCGATAGGCATGGAAAGAAGGAAATAAGTTGATGTTATATATTAATAATAAATAAGCTGTGGCCTTCCCACATAATTTATGCCAGCATAGAGTGATATATAGATGTCTAATAAAGAAGTTTTGTTAATAAAGAAGTTTTGTTACTAAGAAGTGGTCACGTGTTTTATTGGAAGGGAGCGGGAAGAGTGGGGAGTCCCCCCAGTCCCTCAGCAGTGGGCCAAGCTGTCTCTTCCCCCTCCTCCTCATGCTCCTCCCCCTCCTCCTCAACGCGCTGAGATATAGACATGAGGTTGCTCTGACTATCCAGCGACATACTGTCTTCCCCCGCCTCCGTTTCTGATTCCAAAGCGTCTGCCTTTATGCTTTGCAGGGAACTTCTCAAGAGGCATAGCAGAGAAATGGTGACGATAATGATTGCAGCATCCCCGCTCACCATCTGGGTAGACTCCTCAAATTTTACAAGGACCTGGCAGATGGCTGCCAACCAGGCCCACTCTTCTGTAAATAATTGAGGAGGCTGACTCCCACTGCGCCGCGCAAGTTGGAGTTGGTATTCCACTATAGCTCTACGCTGCTCATAGAGTCTGGCCAACATGTGGAGCGTAGAGTTCCACTGTGTGGGCACGTCGCACAGCAGTCGGTGCACTGGCAGATTAAACCGATGTTGCAGGGTCCGCAGGGTGGCAGTGTGCATGTGTGATTTGCGGAAATGTGCGCAGAGCTGGCGCACCTTTCCGAGCAGGTATGACAAGTGGGGGTAGCTTTTCAGAAAGCGCTGAACCACCAAATTAAACACATGGGCCAGGCATGGCACGTGCGTGAGGCTGCCGAGCTGCAGAGCCACCACCAGCTTACGGCCGTTGTCACACACGACCATGCCCGGTTGGAGGCTCAGCGGCGCAAGCCAGCGGTCGGTCTGCTCTGTCAGACCCTGCAGCAGTTCGTGGGCCGTGTGCCTCTTCTCTCCTAAGCTGAGTAGTTTCAGCACGGCCTGCTGACGCTTGCCCACCGCTGTGCTGCCACGCCGCGTGACACCGACTGCTGGCGACGTGCTGCTGCTGACACATCTTGATTGCGAGACAGAGGTTGCGTAGGAGGAGGAGGGTGGTTTAGTGGAGGAAGCATACACCCCCGCAGATACCACCACCGAGCTGGGGCACGCAATTCGGGGGGTGGGTAGGACGTGAGCGGTCCCAGGCTCTGACTCTGTCCCAGCCTCCACTAAATTCACCCAATGTGCCGTCAGGGAGATATAGTGGCCCTGCCCGCCTGTGCTTGTCCACGTGTCTGTTGATAAGTGGACCTTGGCAGTAACCGCGTTGGTGAGGGCGCGTACAATGTTGCGGGAGACGTGGTCGTGCAGGCCTGGGACGGCACATCGGGAAAAGTAGTGGCGACTGGGAACCGAGTAGCGCGGGGCCGCCGCCGCCATCATGCTTTTGAAAGCCTCTGTTTCCACAAGCCTATACGGCAGCATCTCTAGGCTGATCAATTTTGCAATGTGCACGTTTAACGCTTGAGCGTGCGTGTGCGTGGCGTCGTACTTGCGCTTGCGCTCAAACTGTGGCGCTAGCGACGTCTGGACGCTACGCTGAGAGACATTGCTGGATGGGGCCAAGGACAGCGGAGGTGAGGGTGTGGGTGCAGGCCAGGAGACGGTAGTGCCTGTGTCCTGAGAGGGGGGTTGGATCTCAGTGGCAGGTTGGGGCACAGGGGGAGAGGTTGGATCCTGGAGCCGTGCGGACATCAGTCATGACTGCAAATTCTGTCAAGGCAAAAGAAGGCATTACTGGTACCATGTACAACACATACTGAGGGGGTAATGCCAACCTGGCACCAGTGCAGGGCAGTTACCATTTTCTGAACTGAACAATTACTTATGAGAATGCAGTCAGATTTTCTTTTGATGATCACAAGATTCATTGCGAGTTGCCGTAATCTTACCATGACTGGAGAAAACACAGCTACACCCTACTGGCTCTGCTACATCCTTAGGTCTCTAGGAGTTTATAAACTTTTGGGCATAACACTTACCAGAGGATTGCACATGTGAAGGGATCTCTGCCTAAGGGCTTATTTAGACAACCGTATATATAATGTATACGGTGTCCTTGTCTGCAGGGGGGGTGAGGATGGAAGAGCCAGGAGCAGGAACTGAGCACCTGCCCCCTCTCCGCCCCTTGCCACTATTTGCAATAGGAGAGGGCGAGACAGGGGCGCAGCTAAGTCCCGGTGCTTAGCTCCGCCCCCGCCCCTCCCATTGCAAATAGTGGTGAGGGGCAGGGAAGCGGTGGGAGCTCCTGGCTCTTCCATCCTCGCCACCCTGCAGACAAGGACACCGTATATCGGCTCGGCGTGAAAACCGAGCCGATATAAGGTCGTCTGAAATAGTCCTAAGGGACTCAGTCCCAGGAAATTACAGGCATCTGCGTACTTTTTCACTGTGGGAAATGTGCTCTTTTGTAAATGTGCTCTGATGTGTTTTTCATCTTCTGCACTATGTTTTTTGTATAGTCGAGTCGCTCGGTCTTGTTTCTACTTGGAAGGTTTGGCTTTTTGGCCACAATTCATCCATGAAGATCACTTCTGACCAGACTTCTCTGAACAGTAGATGGGTGTACCTGGGTCTCACTGGTCTCTACTAGTTCTGAGCCGATGGCACTATTGGGTATTTTCCGATTTGGAAGGGAAGTAAGCATGTGTCTTTCATCTACTGCATCAACCTCCCTTAGCCGACCACTGCATCTACAGTCCTCAATGTTGGCCCTTTTTTTTGCCTTTTCAAAAAAAACCTTGAACAGCACATGTTAAAACTCCATTTTATTTTGAAATCTTTATTTTGAAAACTGGGAAAATAAGGATTCCGAATCTGGCACTCAATGTCCTCCGCTTGTTCCAGCTGCAATCTGACAGGGAAGATGAATCTGTATGGCATCTGGACAGCTCTCTTCCCTCGTAGAACTTCAGGCTGGGGTTGGGGTCCTTCCTCTTCCTCATGACTCTTCCAGGCTGCAAGAAAATGAAACCCAAATGATTTGAATGACCTCATTAAGATTCTCAAGTGCATAACTGCCAGCACCCAGTCTTTGGTGGCCCTGGCGACCCCGCAATATCCAGAGGCCCTGGCGACCCGGTGACATTTAAAGGCCCTGGTGATATAGTTCCCATTCCTTTGTGGTATATTGATAGCTAGAGCTCCCAGTCTTCTGTAGCACATCGGTAACTGGAGCTCCCTGGTGGTTCAGCCATGCGCACAGCATCAGCTCCTACCATAGTTTATTACATACCAATAAGTGGATAATTTCACATACCTGCTTGTTTCTCCATCTGCACCAAAGTATCTTCTGTGGGGGCTCGTCCAGTAGCTTCTCTGCCAGATGACAACCACGAGCCTTCAGTAATCTGCCAAAAACTTTTTCAGGTTATATCACAATACCAAATAAGACGATGCAACCAGAAAATCAGCATTAACATCCTACGTTCTCGATCCATCAGCCCCATACCTTACATGTGGTTGGGAGATCAATTCATTTCCACAATTATTAGTCCACCATAGTAGATACAATACATAGGTGGATACAGTAGTTCCTTTCCTATTCCTATGTATTGTGGACTTGACAGCTGATGACCCCGGTAAAGAGAGCTAAAAGGTGGATCCTATATTTGTCAATGAAATGATTAGCCAATAGCCATGCATTGGCTGTTGGTTGTCCCTGTGTCACAGGGAATATATGAACCAGGTGAACACTACAAATTTGCTGGGGAAAAAAAGGTGTCTACCTGAAAAGGAAATCCCCCTTAAAATGTGAAAAAAATTGCGCCCCCTAGTCAGAATTAGCCGCCTCCCGGCTTGTCCCAGTTTTTCCTGGCAAGAGACCATCTCTTAGGTATTCCAATCCCCTTGCTGACGTGATTCATTAGTGACCCGGTTATACATTTCATTTAAAGGCTTTTTCTGAGTCAGGCAAGTGTTTATTTTTTGCGCGGGCAAAAAAAGCGCTTCTAAAATAACCAATGGGTTCCTATAGAAGGGCTCACATCAAAGAATGTAGTTGCGTAAAACGGTTCGCACACCTAACAAAGATAGGACATGCTGCAGGTCACATGCAGCTCTGCGGTGTGCACCAAACATAGGACCTGTCCTATTTTTGGTGTGCTCTGTGCAGGAGTTTCCATTGACCCCTATGGGAGCAGGAGCTTATGCAGGACATTTAAAACCTGCTGTCCAGACGCACATTTTAAATGACTGCTGTAAACTCCTATTAGTCCTCGCAGAGATGAGGAGACTCCCTGAGGGTTCCCTTAATCCCTGCGGGGACTAACAGGAATTTACAACAGGACATTTACAATGTGCTTCTCGGCAGCATGTTTTAAAATGTCCTTCTGTAACCAGCGGGGTATTCCTCCAGCTCTGCTGGTGGGCAATTCCCCAGCAGTTCAGAGCAGTAGGGGACTCTCTCCCCCAGGGATTTCCATATAGCAGGAATACAGAGGGGGTGGAGTTACGGGGCTTTCCGGAGGGCTTTCCAGAAAGCGTGGGTGGAGGGGGTGGGGCTAGAGGATCCACGCTCTAGCCCCACCCTCTATATATTTGCTATGGGAAATCTGAGAGAAGCCCTATAGCTCCACCCACTCTCTAGCCCCACCAACTCTCTCTGCGCTATGGGGATATTTAAAGCCCTTCCCTGAAAATCACTGCAGGGGTTGCTGGCAGCCCATTGCTTGCAATGGGGCCATCGGCAGCAGTTGCAGCCCCATTGAAGGCAATGGGCACAGACCTGCATTCATGCGTGTTTGTGCACATACATGGGTACACACTTTTGTGCGCACCTATGCACGGCACACGCACACGCTCGTGTGAAGCCACCCTTAGAGTGTGTTCACACAGGACAGAAATGCTGCAGAACATCTGCAGCATCTTACAGTACGAGCGTTATGGATAGGATTTCAAAAAATTCCATCCACAGGCTGCAAAAAAAGTGCAGCATAAATTGACCCGTGCCACGGATTTTACATCTACAGCAGGTCAATTCATACTGGGCATGTTCACACTTTCATATGAAGGGCTGAAATCCGTGGCAAATCTACATCAAAACCTGCGCCATTTAGCACGGATTTGGTGCGAATCTTGTAGCTGCAGAAAATCCAGTGAATTTGCAATGTGTGAAGAAACCAGAAAGCTGGAAAAGTCTCAAAACACATCCAAGAAACATTCGCTGTTTTTCAACTTTAGGCCACTCCCACACAAACGTTTATAAACACGCTGCGTTTTTCAGCGTTGAGAGCAGCGTCTTTACAGCATATTTTCTGTAGTAACACCGATGACATCACTTTTTTCTCTCTCCCAGCGGCATTACAAGAGTAAAAAACACACTCCAGAAACACGCTGCAACGCATGAAAGTAGAACATGCAGCGTTACTTTTAGCGACCGTTATAAAAGCCAAATGATCTTTTTGCCACACACAGTGAATCGCAGTGCGGGCATCTTTTTTTGTTTTTCGACACACATGGCTAATTGCAGCACAAGCACATTTCTTTTTTTTGCCACACACAGCCAATCGCACTGCGGGCATCTTTTTTTTTTGTCACACAGCCAATCGCAGTGCGGGCATGTTTTTTTTCCTTCTTGCCACACACAGGCAATCGCACTGCGGGCATCTTTTTTTTTTCTTTGTGCCACACACAGCCAATCGCACTGTGGGCATGTTTTTTTTTCTTTTTCCAAACACAGCCAATCGCACTGCGGGCATCTTTTTTTTTGCTTTTTGCCACACACAGTCAATCGCATCACAGACACCCTTTCTTTTCCACACACTGCCAATCGCACTGCGGGCATCTTTTTTTTTTCTTTTTGCCACACACAGCCAATCGCACTGCAGGCATCTTTTTTTTTCTTTTTGCCACACACAGCCAATCGCACTGCGGGCATCTTTTTTTTTGCTTTTTGCCACACACAGTCAATCGCATCACAGACACCCTTTCTTTTCCACACACTGCCAATCGCACTGCGGGCATGTTTTTTTTTTCTTTTTGCCACACACAGCCAATCGCACTGCGGGCATGTTTTTTTATTTTTGCCACACACAGCCAATCGCACTGCGGGCATGTTTTTTTTTTCTTTTTGCCACACACAGCCAATCGCACTGCGGGCATATTTATTTTTTGCCACACACAGCCAATTGCACTGCGGGCCTCTTTTTTTTTTTTTCTTTTTGCCACACAGTCAATCGCATCACAGACACCATTTCTTTTCCACACACTGCCAATCGCAATGCGGGCATCTTTTTTTTTTCCTTTTTGCCACACACAGCCAATCGCACTGCGGGCATCTTTTTTGTTTTTTCTTTTTGCCACACACAGCCAATCGCACTGCGGGCATGTTTTTTTTCTTTTTGCCACACACAGCCAATCGCACCACAGACATCCTTTTTTTTCCACACACAGCCAATCGCACTGCGGGCATCTTTTTTTTTATTTTTGCCACACACAGCCAATCGCACTGCGGGCATCTTTTTTTTTTCTTTTTGCCACACACAGTCAATCGCATCACAGACACCCTTTCTTTTCCACACACTGCCAATCGCACTGCGGGCATCTTTTGTTTTTCTTTGTGCCACACACAGCCAATCGCACTGTGGGCATGTTTTTTTTTCTTTTTGCCACACACAGCCAATCGCACTGCGGGCATCTTTTTTTTTGCTTTTTGCCACACAGTCAATCGCATCACAGACACCCTTTCTTTTCCACACACTGCCAATCGCACTGCGGGCATCTTTTTTTTTTCTTTTTGCCACACACAGCCAATCGCACTGCAGGCATCTTTTTTTTTCTTTTTGCCACACACAGCCAATCACACTGCGGGCATCTTTTTTTTTGCTTTTTGCCACACACAGTCAATCGCATCACAGACACCCTTTCTTTTCCACACACTGCCAATCGCACTGCGGGCATCTTTTTTTTTTCTTTTTGCCACACACAGCCAATCGCACTGCGGGCATGTTTTTTTATTTTTGCCACACACAGCCAATCGCACTGCGCGCATGTTTTTTTTTTCTTTTTGCCACACACAGCCAATCGCACTGTGGGCATATTTATTTTTTGCCACACACAGCCAATTGCACTGCGGGCATCTTTTTTTTTTTTGCTTTTTGCCACACAGTGAATCGCATCACAGACACCATTTCTTTTCCACACACTGCCAATCGCAATGCGGGCATCTTTTTTTTTTCCTTTTTGCCACACACAGCCAATCGCACTGCGGGCATCTTTTTTGTTTTTTCATTTTGCCACACACAGCCAATCGCACTGCGGGCATGTTTTTTTTCTTTTTGCCACACACAGCCAATCGCACCACAGACATCCTTTTTTTTCCACACACAGCCAATCGCACTGCGGGCATCTTTTTTTTTATTTTTGCCACACACAGCCAATCGCACTGCGGGCATCTTTTTTTTTTTTGCTTTTTGCCACACACAGTCAATCGCATCACAGACACCATTTCTTTTCCACACACTGCCAATCGCACTGCGGGCATCTTTTTTTTTCCTTTTTGCCACACACAGCCAATCGCACTGCGGGCAGGTTTTTTGTTCTTTTTGCCACACACAGCCAATCGCACCACAGTCATCCTTTTTTTTCCCACAAACAGCCAATCGCACTGCGGGCATCTTTTTTTTCTTTTTGCCACACACAGCGAATCGCCCCATAGACACTTTTTTTTTCACACACAGCCAATCGCACTGCGGGCATTTTTTTTTCTTTTTGCCACATACAGCCAATCGCACTGCGGGTATCTTATTTTTTTTGCTTTTTGCCACACACAGTCAAACGCATCACAGACACCTTTTCTTTTCCACACACTGCCAATCGCACTGCGGGCATCTTTTTTTCTTTTTTTTTCTCCTTTTTGCCACACACGGCCAATCGCACTGCGGGCATCTGTTTTTCTTTTTTTCCTTTTTGCCACATACAGCCAATCACACTGCGGGCATGTTTTTTTTTTCTTTTTGCCACACACAGCCAATCGCACTGCGGGCATCTTTTTTTTTTTTTGCTTTTTGCCACACACAGTCAATCCCATCACAGACACCATTTCTTTTCCACACACTGCCAATCGCACTGCGGGCATCTGTTTTTCTTTTTTTCCTTTTTGCCACACACAGCCAATCGCACTGCTGGCATCTTTTTTTTCTTTTTGCCACACAGCCAATCGCACTGTGGGCATCTTTTTTTTTTTTCCTTTTTGCCACACACAGCCAATCGCATCACAGACACCCTTTCTTTTCCACACACTGCCAATCGCACTGCGGGCATCTTTTTTTTTTCCTTTTTGCCACACACAGCCAATCGCACTGCTGGCATCTTTATTTTCTTTTTGCCACACACAGCCAATTTCACCATAGACAGACTTTTTTTGCCACACACAGCCAATCGCACTGCGGGCATGTTTATTTTTTCTTTTTGCCACACACAGCCAATCGCACTGCGGGCATGTTTATTTTTTTTTTTTGCCACACACAGCCAATCGCACTGCGGGCATCTTTTTTTTTTCTTTTTGCCACCCACAGCCAATCGCACTGTTGGCATGTTTTTTTTTTTCTTTTTGCCACACACAGCCAATCGCACTGTGGGCATCTTTTTTTTTTTTGCTTTTTGCCACACACAGCCAATCGCATCACAGACACCCTTTCTTTTCCACACACTGCCAATCGCACTGCGGGCATCTTTTTTTTTTTCCTTTTTGCCACACACAGCCAATCGCACTGCGGGCATCTTTTTTTTTTTTCTTTTTGCCACACACAGCCAATCGCACCATAGACACCCTTTCTTTTGCCACACACAACCAATCGCACTGCGGGCGTCTTTCTTTTTTCTTTTTGCCACACACAGCCAATCGCAATGCGGGCATCTTTTTTTTTTCCTTTTTGCCACACACAGCCAATCGCACTGCGGGCATCTTTTTTGTTTTTTCTTTTTGCCACACACAGCCAATCGCACCATAGACACCCTTTCTTTTGCCACACGCAACCAATCGTACTGCGGGCGTCTTTCTTTTTTCTTTTTGCCACACACAGCCAATCGCAATGCGGGCATCTTTTTTTTTTCCTTTTTGCCACACACAGCCAATCGCACTGCGGGCATCTTTTTTGTTTTTTCTTTTTGCCACACATAGCCAATCGCACTGCGGGCATGTTTTTTTTCTTTTTGCCACACACAGCCAATCACACCACAGACATCCTTTTTTTTCCACACACAGCCAATCGCACTGCGGGCATCTTTTTTTTTATTTTTGCCACACACAGCCAATCGCACTGCGGGCATGTTTTTTTTTTCTTTTTGCCACACACAGCCAATCGCACTGCGGGCATGTTTATTTTTTGCTTTTTGCCACACACAGCCAATCGCATCACAGACACCCTTTCTTTTCCACACACTGCCAATCGCACTGCGGGCATCTTTTTTTTATTTTTTTTGCCACACACAGCCAATCGCACTGCGGGCATCTTTTTTTTCTCTTTGCCACACACAGCCAATCGCACCACAGACATTCTTTGCTTCCACACACAGCTAATCGCACTGTGGGCATCATTTTTTTCCCCCACTCACAGCCAATCGCACTGCGGGTATCTTTTTTTTCTTTTTTCCACACAAAGCCAATCGCATCACAGACACCCTTTCTTTTCCACACACTGCGAATCGCACTGCGGGCATCTTTTTATTAATTTTTTTCCTTTTTGCCACACACAGCCAATCGCACTGCGGGCAGGTTTTTTGTTCTTTTTGCCACACACAGCCAATCGCACCACAGTCATCCTTTTTTTTTCAACATACAGCCAATCGCACTGCGGGCATCTTTTTTTTCTTTTTGGTACACACAGCGAATCGCACCATAGACACTTTTTTTTTCATACACAGCCAATCGCACTGCGGGCATTTTTTTTTTCTTTTTGCCACACACAGTCAAACGCATCACAGACACCCTTTCTTTTCCACACACTGCCAATCGCACTGCGGGCATCTTTTTTTTCTCTTTGCCACACACAGCCAATCGCACCACAGACATTCTTTGTTTCCACACACAGCTAATCGCACTGCGGTCATCATTTTTTCCCCCCACACACAGCCAATCGCACTGCCGGTATCTTTATTTTCTTTTTGCCACACACAGCCAATCTCACCATAGACAGACTTTTTTCGCCACACACAGCCAATCGCACTGCAGGCATGTTTTTTTTTCCTTTTTGCCACACACAGCCAATCGCACTGCGGGCATCTTTTTATTTTTTTCTTTTTGCCACACACAGCCAATCGCACTGCGGGCATCTTTTTTTTTTTCCTTTTTGCCACACACAGCCAATCGCACTGCGGGCATCTTTATTTACTTTTTGCCACACACAGCCAATCTCACCATAGACAGACTTTTTTTGCCACACACAGCCAATCGCACTGCGGGCATGTTTTTTTTTTCTTTTTGCCACACACAGCCAATCGCACTGCGGGCATGTTTTGTTTTTTCTTTTTGCCACACACAGCCAATCGCACTGCGGGCATCTTTTTTTTTTCTTTTTGCCACCCACAGCCAATCGCACTGCGGGCATGTTTTTTTTTTTTTCTTTTTGCCACACACAGCCAGTCGCACTGTGGGCATCTTTTTTTTTTTTTGCTTTTTGCCACACACAGCCAATCGCATCACAGACACCATTTCTTTTCCACACACTGCCAATCGCACTGCGGGCATCTTTTTTTTTTTCCTTTTTGCCACACACAGCCAATCGCACTGCGGGCATGTTTTTTTTTTCTTTTTGCCACACACAGCCAATCGCACTGCGGGCATGTTTTTTTTTTTCTTTTTGCCACACACAGCCAATCGCACTGCGGGCATCTTTTTTTTTTCTTTTTGCCACCCACAGCCAATCGCACTGCGGGCATGTTTTTTTTTGTTTCTTTTTGCCACACACAGCCAATCGCACTGTGGGCATCTTTTTTTTTTTTGCTTGTTGCCACACACAGCCAATCGCATCACAGACACCCTTTCTTTTCCACACACTGCCAATCGCACTGCGGGCATCTTTTTTTTTTCCTTTTTGCCACACACAGCCAATCGCACTGCGGGCATCTTTTTTTTTTTTCTTTTTGCCACACACAGCCAATCGCACCATAGACACCCTTTCTTTTGCCACACACAACCAATCGCACTGCGGGCGTCTTTCTTTTTTCTTTTTGCCACACACAGCCAATCGCACTGTGGGCATGTATTTTTTTTCTTTTTGCCAGACACAGCCAATTGCACTGCGGGCATCCTTTTTTTCCTTGCTTTTTGCCACACACAGCCAATCGCACTGCGGGCATCTTTTTTGTTTTTTCTTTTTGCCACACACAGCCAATCGCACTGCGGGCATGTTTTTTTTCTTTTTGCCACACACAGCCAATCGCACCACAGACATCCTTTTTTTTCCACACACAGCCAATCGCACTGCGGGCATGTTTTTTTTTTCTTTTTGCCACACACAGCCAATCGCACCACAGACATCCTTTTTTTTCCACACACAGCCAATCGCACTGCGGGCATGTTTTTTTTTTCTTTTTGCCACACACAGCCAATCGCACTGCGGGCATGTTTTTTTTTTTCTTTTTGCCACACACAGCCAATCGCACTGCGGGCATCTTTTTTTTTTCTTTTTGCCACCCACAGCCAATCGCACTGCGGGCATGTTTTTTTTTTTCTTTTTGCCACACACAGCCAATCGCACTGCGGGCATCTTTTTTTTTTCTTATTGCCATCCACAGCCAATCGCACTGCGGGCATGTTTTTTTTTTCCTTTTTGCCACACACAGCCAATCGCACTGCGGGCAGGTTTTTTGTTCTTTTTGCCACACACAGCCAATCGCACCACAGTCATCCTTTTTTTTTCCACAAGCAGCCAATCGCACTGCGGGCATCTTTTTTTTCTTTTTGCTACACACAGCGAATCGCACCATAGACACTTTTTTTTTCACACACAGCCAATCGCACTGCGGGCATTTTTTTTTTCTTTTTGCCACACACAGCCAATCGCACTGCGGGTATCTTTTTTTTTTTGCTTTTTGCCACACACAGTCAAACGCATCACAGACACCCTTTCTTTTCCACACATTGCCAATCGCACTGCGGGCATCTTTTTTTTCTCTTTGCCACACACAGCCAATCGCACCACAGACATTCTTTGTTTCCACACACAGCTAATCGCACTGCGGGCATCATTTTTTTCCCCCACACACAGCCAATCGCACTGCCGGTATCTTTTTTTTCTTTTTGCCACACACAGCCAATCGCACCATAGACACCCTTTTTTTTCCACACACAGCCAATTGCAGTGCGGGCATGTTTTTTTTTTTTTTTTTGCCACACACAGCCAATCGCACTGCGGGCATCTTTTTTTTTTTCTTTTTGCCACACACAGCCAATCGCACTGCGGGCATCTTTATTTTCTTTTTGCCACACACAGCCAATCTCACCATAGACAGACTTTTTTCGCCACACACAGCCAATCGCACTGCGGGCATGTTTTTTTTTTCTTTTTGCCACACACAGCCAATCGCACTGCGGGCATCTTTTATTTTTCTTTTCTTTTTGCCACACACAGCCAATTGCATAACATACACCCTTTCTTTTCCACACACTGCCAATCACACTGCGGGCATCTTTTGAAGTTTTTTTTTCTTTTGCTTTTTGCCACACACAGCCAATTGCACCATAGACACACTTTTTTTTGGCCACACACAAGCAATCGCACTGCGGGCATGTTTTTTTTCTTGCCACACACAGCCAATCGCACCATAGACACACTTTTTTTCCATGCATAGCCAATCGCACTGCGGGCATCTTTATTTTTTCTTTTTGCCATACACAGCTATTTGCACCATAGGCACACTTTTTTTGCCACACACAGCCAATCGCACTGCGGGTATGTTTTTCTTTTCTTTTTGCCACAAACAGCCAATCGCAGTGCGGGCATCTTTTTTTTGCCACACACAGCCAATTGTTCTGTGGGCATGTTATTTTTTTTTTCTTTTTGCTACACAGCCAATCGCACCACAGACACGCTTTTTTGCCACACACAGCCAATCGCACTGCGGGAATCTTTTTTTTTTTCTTTTTGCTACACACAGCCAATCGCACCACAGGCACCCTTTTTTTTTCACACACAGCCAATCGCAGTGCGGGCATCTTTTTTTTTTTTCCTTTTTGCCACACACAGCCAATCGCACTGCGGGCATGTTTTTTTTCTCTTTTTGCCACACACAGCCAATTGCACTGCGGGCATATTTATTTTTTGCCACACACAGCCAATTGCACTGCGTGCATCTTTTTTTTTTTTGCTTTTTGCCACACACAGTCAATCGCATCACAGACACCATTTCTTTTCCACACACTGCCAATCGCAATGCGGGCATCTTTTTTTTTTCCTTTTTGCCACACACAGCCAATCGCACTGCGGGCATCTTTTTTGTTTTTTCTTTTTGCCACACACAGCCAATCGCACTGCGGGCATGTTTTTTTTCTTTTTGCCACACACAGCCAATCACACCACAGACATCCTTTTTTTTCCACACACAGCCAATCGCACTGCGGGCATCTTTTTTTAAATTTTTGCCACACACAGCCAATCGCACTGCGGGCATGTTTTTTTTTTTCTTTTTGCCACACACAGCCAATCGCACTGCGGGCATATTTATTTTTTGCCACACACAGCCAATCGCACTGCGGGCATCTTTTTTTTTTTTTTCTTTTTGCCACACATAGCCAATTGCACTGCGGGCATCTTTTAAGATCTATTTCATGGAAAAACGTCTTCCAAATTATATATATTTTTAGGGTTCCGGCAGGGGAGCGTTTTTTTCCCGCATCCATAGATGCAAAAAAAAAACGGGTCTATTAGAACAAATGCTTTCCAATGAATGTGGTCACATGTCTGTCTTTTACTAGTGAACAATTCGCTCCTGCAAAAAAAATAGGACAGCGTTTTTTTGATTCGCACAAAAATGACGTTTTCGTGCAAATGGATGCAACTTTGACAATATGAAATCTTAGTCAAAGCCCTTAAATGAACCCTAGATGCAGAAAAAAAATTAAAAATATATATATTATAGCTGTGATTGGTCAAAGCGCTCAACCAATCAGGAAGAGCTGTGGCAGAGGAATTCTTCAGCCTATATATGCATATATTATTTTTTTTTCCTTAAAGAGAAACCATGGCTGATTTTAAGGGGAGGGCTTATATTTAAAACCCTTCTCTGAAAATCACTGCAGGGGTTGCCGGCATCCTATCGTGTGCCATTGAAAGCAATGCTGCACGGACCTGCATTCACGCGTGTTTGTGCATGTACGTGGGTGCGTGGTTTTGTGAGCACCTATGTATGGCACACGCACACACTCGTCTGAATGCGCCCTTATAAAGCAAAAAATACGGTATATACAGTTAGTTATATAGTCTTTTAAATGTACATTTTCTTTTGCCCTATAGCTGCCATACAGGGACTAACATTATGCCAAGACTCATTTTATTTGATAGTCTCTATTGCCATTATCGCTACTATTGGTTTTATTACTATGAGGGCTCTTTCACACGGCCGTTGGTGTTTTGACGTGTGCCCACCGGCGCCATAAAAACGTGTGAACGGGCACAGAAATCTAACGTTTGTGCGCCCGTTCAGACGGCCTGAGCCCAGTGCATATACGCCGAAGCCGCAATGCCGTTGGGCAGGGGAAGACAGTTTAGCTCTGCTAAGCTGTTCTCCCCCTTCCCCTCACCGACTCTCTGCAAAGGGAGGAGGCGGGACGGGGCAGGAGCTAGTGTGCCAAGCTCCCGCCCCCTCTCCGTCCCTTGTTGGCCGCCAGCAATAGGAGGGGTGGTGCTTAGCTCCGTCCCCGCCCCGCTCCCTCCCATTGCAAACAACTGGCGAGGGGCAAAGAGGAGGAGAGAAGGGGGAGAGAGTTCAGCAGTCACGCTGCTAAACTCCCTCCCACCTCCCCTCTCCGGCAGCTGTCATTGGCTCCCATAGGAATCTATGGCAGTGGCTATATTCTGGCCGGGAAAGATAGTTCCAGGACTATCTTTCCTGCGTGGCATAAAAGCGCCTGGTATATCACACTACCAACTACTGTCCACGTCACCTTTTACTCCACTGTGACTCTACACCATATATGAATGTGTTGTATCGTGTAACCCCAGCAAGTACTGAGGAAGACGTTCCCAAACCCCCAGACGCGGATACAAGCTGGTTTTAAATGAAAAAAAAACGGAGTTTTTTTGACAAAACACCCGAGATCAAGCAGTCCCACTTCCATTTTTATCCCATTTCCTCTTCCCCGGGGGCGCTCCATCCATTTTTCTTCCCCTCCTCCACACTATTGTCACTATAGGGGGATGTCTCCCCTTTAAGGGCTCATGTCCACGGGTATATATATAAAATACTCCGGGTCTCCCGCAGTGTTGTACACATATATAGCCAATACACTCCTCCGGCAGAGACCGTTTATGGGCTGTGCATGGCACTGCGCATGCCTGGGAATCTGTCGTCACGCACATGCGCAGTCTGATTTTCTCTTTTTAATTCCCCGCTCTGAACAGCGCAGGGATGCGTATGGAAACACTGCCTGTATCAATGTATTGTGTATGGACAGCGTATTGATACACAGCCCAAACAAGGGCTGCATATGACACACAGAGAGATAGTGCATGCTGCAATTTATTTCTCTTGCGTATCGATAGGCAGTGCCCACACACAGGTGGGTATGGAGCAATGGAAGCCCATATACTTTCATTGCCTCCATTCTCTACATATCACTCATGCGTGCAATGCATGCGGAATTCGTGGTGGGAAAACGCCCGTGGACATGAGCCCGAACTGGGGCTCATATGGACGCTTCAGCTATAGTGGGAAAGTGTGAAATAGAAAAGAGGCAATATAAATGACCCCCTAGGAGGTGTTTGATGTAAAAATAAATAAATACAGAATTAAATATATATTAAATAAAACGACAACACCGACGCCAGCCAAAATCAGCGCTATTTGCGCCCTGTAATCTAAAACTATACAAATTATATATCTATACAGCGAAACCGAAATGAGGAACCCATTCCCTACTTTATTTTAGTGTAAATATTCTAATTTTACAAATAAACAACTATTATTAAAAAAAAAACATTTTTTAGCTTATTACTAGATATTTAAAATAAATAAATAAATAAAAAATAAATAAAAAATGGCCCTATATGTCATAGAAAGAAAAATGCTGCAAAAATCATTTTGGGAGCAAAAGAAAACAAACAAAAAATAGGGGAGTAAAATCACCATACGGGTAAAATCCCCAAAAAGTGGTCCTTTAGGGGTTTTAAAAAAATGATTTTTGCTGCAGTTTACCAGCAAAGCGCATCAAAAAGACACACAAAAAAATGTGACTGCAGTATAAAGGAAGGACTTGTCTATTAGATGTTCTCTAGCGAGCGGCTGAGAATACAATCCCCTCATATAAAAGGGTTCCCCATGATATCTAACAATCACCAGCTCAGTATATAAACATGGAAACCCAGAGAGATGTGACACTTATCTGTGAGCGGCCAGAAGCTCCTCCGGACAGGGATGATGAAGGCTGCTAACAGCGAGCAGCAGCGGTTAAATCCACGTAACGTCCACCTGCAGCGTCCAGAAGCTCTTCCCAGACAGGGATGATGTAGGCTGCTAACAGCAAGCAGCAGCGGTTATATCCATGTAACGTCCACCTAGAGCGTCCAGAAGCTCCTCTCGGACAGAGATGATGTAGGCTGCTAACAGCAAGCAGCAGCAGTTATATCCACGTGACGTCTATCTAGAGCATCCAGAAACTCCTCTCAGTCAGAGATGATGTAGGCTGATAACAGCGAACAGCAGGGTTATATCCACGTAACGTCCACCTGCAGCGTCCAGAAGCTCTTCCCAGACAGGGATGATGTAGGCTGCTAACAGCAAGCAGCAGCGGTTATATCCATGTAACGTCCACCTAGAGCGTCCAGAAGCTCCTCTCGGACAGAGATGATGTAGGCTGCTAACAGCAAGCAGCAGCGGTTACATCCACGTAACGTCCATCTGGAGCGCCCAGAAGCTCCTCCCGGACAGGGATGATGTAGGCTGATAACCGCGAACAGCAGCGGTTATATCCACGTAACGTCCACCTGGAGCGCCCAGAAGCTCCTCCCGTACAGAGATGATGTAGGCTGCTAACAGCAAGCAGCAGCGGTTACATCCACGTAACATCCACCTGGAGCGCCCAGAAGCTCCTCTCGGACAGGGATGATGTACGCAGCCAACGGTTGAGGAGAAGTTATGGGGTGTAGCAGAGGCAGCAGAGCTCCGGTGACTGTTGTAGTGCCGCTGCTGCAGGAACTGCCTGTGCGGACGGGTTCTATCTGCTTCTAGAACTGCAGACCGCTCTGACCTCACAAGATTCCATTGAAACCCCTGTGACCTCACTCGACCGCACATACACACACCCTCACAGGTGGGCAGGACCGGCCACAGGCCTCTCTAACCAGGGATCTTCTAGACACATTTTAGGCTCATTTCTCACATATTGCGTAAATCCACACTGGAATTCAGCAGAATAATCCACAACAAATTCTGAGGATTTTGGCGCAGATTTCACTCATATTAAAATGAATAAAATCCGCCTTGAAATATCCACAACCTGCAGAGCATGCTGGGAAGGTGAAAATCCGCAGCGAGACTCCAATCCACGGCAGATTGTTTTCTGCTGTGAGTGAAATCCCCATTCACCGGTATTTGACTCTAATTGGAATTTCGGTGCTAAATCAGCAAGCAAACCGGACTATGACTCTTTCACCAATATTTGGCTATATGTTCTGATGAAGCGCCCCATATTTAGACCAGCGTTACGCAGCTTATGCCGCCATACTGCAATGTGTGAGCCGCGTTTGTTGCTACTTGGGGAGGGCTCTGTAATACGATTTCTGTCAAAAACCTAAAAAATACGACAATGCGGGATTTTCACCATCACAAGATCAGATCTGCATGACATTGCAGGTACAGATTCAGTGTAATGCGTTCCTGTAGGCGAATGGTGCACGGAATATCGCAGTGCAATCTAGCATAAACCTGTGATAATCACTCACATTAACACCCTGCAGAGACCTGAACTTAATAAAAACGACTAGTGCAATAGAATCGCGAGGGTTAAACATCATATATCTTGTAAGATAAGAGGAGAAGCCGTCACATTACTGTTCCCCTGCCCCCAGATACCGGCGCTACCAGGGTCCTCCACTGCTCTCCTGCCCCTAGATACCGGCACTACCAGGGTCCTCCACCGCTCTCCTGCCCCCAGATACCGGCACTACCAGGGTCCTCCACCGCTCTCCTGCTCCCTGATGCCAGCACTACCAGGGTCCTCCACCGCTCTCCTGCCCCCAGATACCGTCACTACCAGGGTCCTTCACCGCTCTCCTGCCCCCAGATACCGGCACTACCAGGGTCCTCCACCGCTCTCCTGACCCCAGATACTGGCGCTACCAAGGTCCTCCACCGCTCTCCTGCCCCTTGATGCCAGCACTACCAGGGTCCTCCACCGCTCTCCTGCCCCCTGATGCCAGCACTACCAGGGTCCTCCACCGCTCTCCTGCCCCCTGATGCCAGCACTACCAGGGTCCTCCACCGCTCTCCTGCCCCCAGATACCGGCACTACCAGGGTCCTCCACTGCTCTCCTGCCCCCTGATGCCGGCACTACCAAGACCCTTCACCACTCTCCTGCCCCCTGATGCTGGCTATACCACCCTTCTCTCGCCTTCATTTATCAAAGCTGTCTGAAAAAAAAATTTGGCCTTGTTGCCCGTAGCAACCAATCACAGCACAGCTCTGATTTCTGAAACGGCTCTAGTTACATGACAGCTGCGCTCTGATTGGTTGCTATGGGCAACAAGGCAGGTTTGTCTTCTAGATAGATTAGATTAATGAGCCCGTCTGTTCTTCCTGTCCCAGCGCTGACATGTCCGCACCACATACAATGCGGTGACCTGCAGTAACGCCAAACCTGCAGGATGCTGCGATTACAAAAATAGCCACCGACCCAAGAAACGCACGACTAAAGGAGAAAACCCCCACAAAGGATCCCTGTAGTGTTTATGGAGCTCCACACTTCACTGTTGATCTGCTAAAATCCGGCCGCAGGGTTTATGGAAAAAAATAATCCAGAAAAACGTCCCTAAAAATACGTCACTATAAATGCGCGGGAGTAAAAGCATCCGTAAAGTGTATTCACGTGTCGCAGTCAAGGTGCGGCTGAGAACCACATCAAAGACCGCGTGTACTTTTACCTGTAAAAACCATGTGACCAAAAAACACATCTCACATCTGCGGCAAAACTGGCGGGGTTCTCAGATTTGGTGTGAATATACCCTTACGCACCACGCTCTGCACCGCGTGCTTTACACTGTATTTACACAGGCCAGTGCGATATAGGTGAGAGAAAATCGTATATATATATATATATATATATATATATATATCAGTTGTAAACCTGCGTTTTTCAGGTTTCTGCGAAACGTTCCCATGTTCAAAATGCGCTATTCGCATCACTGTAGGTGCGTTTTTAAACGTGAAAAATAATAAAAAAGAAAGAATGAGCAGTTCTTGCAGTGGAATTGCCTCAAAACAGGACATGCTGCGTTATTTTGCACTTGCACTTGTGTGCGCCGTGAGGTCACAACCGCTGCATGAACAACGAGTAACGTGAATATTCCCACAAAGAGACAGTTCATCTGTGCATGCGCCAGCTGAAGACCTCGCGGCGCACATGTGAGACTTGGCAGCGCTACATGGATGACGCCTACTGCGTCATCCACGGCTAAGGAGTTGGGAGGGGTGGACTTTGGAGCCGAATAAGCTGCTAGTAGATGGTCCAGCTTGCTCAGCTGATCGCTCTGCCTATTTTGGCCATAAAGGCGTGAAGATTTTTGGGGTATTTTCATCTCCAATTTTCAAAAGACATAACTTTTTTATTTTTCTGTTGACTTGGCGTTATTTTGGTAGGCAAAATGAACAAAATGAGCATTTTGCCTCTGCATCTTTTAGGGTTTATATTTACATTTTTTGCAAGATGAATAGTGCGTTCGATTCACTGTAGAGATCGTTACGGATACCAGAAATGTGGGTTTATATATATATATATATATATATATATATATATATATATATATATATATATATTTTATTTTTTTTTTAATAGAAAGGGGAAAGTGCGTAAAAGAGTTTTTTTGGTAATTAAATTTTACCTCTTTTTTTACCATTTTTTTTTCTTTCATTTTTTATGTCACTGTGGGGGACTTGAACCATAAAAGCACTGTTTGCTATGACGTTGCACTGCAGTACTTTTGTAGTGCAGTGCATTATTGCTTACCATAGGCCAGTCTCTATGTACAGGTCATGTGCCGCACAGTGTAATGGGAGACAGGATACTGGCCAAAGTCACAACTAAGTTGGCCTAACTTCACACAGGTATGCGTGATACGAGGCCGTGAATCCCGCCACCATATCGCGCCCTCACCATGTGAATTCAATCCTCTGCCGCGGCTGTTCTCTCCCCCATTGCTGCCACCGGCCCCATTAAAAACAATGGACGCTGCAATGCGAGATCACGCAGCCAGATAGAACATGCCGCGGTTTGTTTCCCGCATCGCATCGTTCATGTGTATGACTCCATTCACAAGGTGGTGGTTCAGATTTGTGCGTCTCAAAATGCACAAATCTCACGTGATTGTATCACCCATGTGAAGCCGGTCTTATGGTGCCCATAGTTCAGGTCGGAGGAGTCCGGGGATGTGAGTGGGACTTTTCAGTCAGCGCAGGCGCATACCCTTAGAGAACAGGATGTGCGCACACTGACTGGCGAATCATACACACCGCGTACCGACTTCCAGGGGCTACGGTGCAGGAACCGTGAGCTGGGGAGGTAAGCAGAACACACCCCGGACTGCTCCGGACCCGTCCTATGTGCTCCAAAACTTCATAGTGCTTATAGGGGACGACTGGTTGCTTTTAAAGGGGTTGTCCAACTACCAGACAGAATCTTTTTAAAGCTGTGTTCACACATGGCGTTTTTCAACGGCAATTAAAAACTGAATAAAAAAAAAACTCTACAAAAAACGCCATGTGTGAACGCGGCCTAATAGGGCTGTCTGTACTAAATTAATAAATCGCTACACTTACCACTCTGATAGGATCCAGCGCTGCAGTACTGGTGTTTGTTGTGACAGCGGCCACCACAAGTAGTCAGTTGATTGCAGCCAATCAGAGGCTGCTGTGTCACGTTCATTTCCTGTAACTACAAGAGACTGGATACGGCACTGACAGGTCAGCAATAATTATCTTTCTATATATCAGCACAGGTTATGTAGAGCCATGACCCGAGATGAGTACTCCCCTCTGCCGTCCGTTGGTAGGCACTACAACAGTATACTAGAGCCTCCATGCCCACCCGTATCACATCTTATATACAAGCTAGAAGGGGTACAACAGGATACTAGAGCCTCCATGCCCACCCGTATCACATCTTATATACAAGCTAGAAGGGGTACAACAGGATACTAGAGCCTCCATGCCTCCATGCCCACCCGTATCACATCTTATATACAAGCTAGAAGGGGGACAACAGGATACTAGAGCCTCCATGCCCACCCGTATTATATCTTATATACAAGCTTGAGGTGGTCCAACAGGGTACTATAGCCTCCTCACATCTTGTATCTAAGCTAGAGGCGGTACAACAGGATACTAGAGCCTCCATGCCCGCCTGTATCACATCTTTTATCCAAGCTTGAGGTGGCCCATAAGGGTACTAGAGCCTCCATGCTCACCTGTATCACATCTTGTGTCTAAGCTAGAGGCGGTACAACAGGATACTAGAGCTTTCATGCCTGCCCGTATCACATCATGTATCTAAGCTAAAGGCGTTACAACAGGGTACTAGAGCCTCCATGTCTACCCGTATGACATCTTGTATCCAAGCTTAAGGTGGTACAACAGGGTACTAGAGCCTCCATGCCTGTCCCTATCACATATTGTATGCAAACTAGAGGCAGTACAACAGGGTACTAGAGCCTCCATGCCCACCCGTATCATATCTTATATACAAGTTAGAAGCAGTACAACAGGATACTAGAGCATCTTTGCCCACCTGTATCATATCTTATATACAAGCTAGAGGCGGTACAACAGGATACTAGAGCCTCTATGTCCACCTGTATCACATCTTATATACAAGCGTAATGTGGCCCGTATCACATCTTCTATCTAAGCTAGAGGTGGTACAACACGATACTAAATTATCCATGCCCGCCCGTATCACATCTTATATACAAGCTTGAGGTGGCCCATCGGGGTACTAGAGCCCTTATGCCAACCCATATCACACCTTGTATCCAAGATAGGGGTGGTCCAACAGGGTACTACAGCCTCCATACCTGTCTGTATCACATCTTGTATCTAAGCTAGAGGCGGTACAACAGGATACTAGAGCCTCCATGCCTGCCTGTATCACATCTTTTATCCAAGCTTGAGGTGGCCCATAAGGGTACTAGAGCCTCCATGCTCACCTGTATCACATCTTGTGTCTAAGCTAGAGGCGGTACAACAGGATACTAGAGCTTTCATGCCTGCCCGTATCACATCATGTATCTAAGCTAAAGGCGTTACAACAGGGTACTAGAGCCTCCATGTCTACCCGTATGACATCTTGTATCCAAGCTTGAGGTGGTACAACAGGGTACTAGAGCCTCCATGCCTGTCCCTATCACATATTGTATGCAAACTAGAGGCAGTACAACAGGGTACTAGAGCCTCCATGCCCACCCGTATCATATCTTATATACAAGTTAGAAGCAGTACAACAGGATACTAGAGCATCTTTGCCCACCTGTATCATATCTTATATACAAGCTAGAGGCGGTACAACAGGATACTAGAGCCTCTATGTCTACCTGTATCACATCTTATATACAAGCGTAATGTGGCCCATATCACATCTTGTATCTAAGCTAGAGGTGGTACAACACGATACTAAATTATCCATGCCCGCCCGTATCACATCTTATATACAAGCTTGAGATGGCCCATCGGGGTACTAGAGCCCTTATGCCAACCCATATCACACCTTGTATCCAAGATAGGGGTGGTACAACAGGGTACTAGAGTCTCCATGCCCGCCTATATTATATCTTGTATCTAAGCTAGAGGCAGTAAAACAGGGTACTAGAGCCTCTATGCCCACCTGTATCACATCTTGTGTCTAAGCTAGAGGCGGTACAACAGGGTACTAGAGCCAGTATCACATCATGTATTCAAGCTAAAGGGGGTACAACAAGATACTGGAGCCTCCATGCCTGCCCTTATCACATACTGTATCAAGCTAGAGGTGGTACAACAGGGTACTGGAGCCTGCATGCCCACCCATATCACTCCTTGTATCCAAGCTAGAGGCGGTACAAAAGGCTCCAAGAGTCTCCATGCCCTCCTGCATCACATCTTGTATCCAAGGTAGACGTGGTACAACAAGATACTAGAGCATCCATGCCCACCCATATCGCACCTTGTATTCAAGCTGGAGGTGGTACAACACGTTACTTGAGCTTCCATGCCCACCTGTATCACATCTTGTATCCAAGCTAGAGGTGGTACAACAAGATACTAGAGCCTCCATGCCTGCCCCTATTACATATTGAATCCAAGCTAGAGGCGGTACAACAGGGTACTAGAGCCTCCATGCCTGACCATATCACATCCTCTATCCATGCTAGAGGCAGTACAACAGGATACTAGAGCCTCCATGCTCCATCTCATCTTGTATCTAAGCTAGAGGCGGTACAACAGGGTACTAGAGCCTCCATGCCTGACCATATCACATCTTCTATCCATGTGAAAAACAGAAAATTAACCAGCGCTCCGGTGCTTTGGAAAATGGCAGATGATGCAAGGTAGTGCAAACGAGGTGTATATGATGTGGATGTTACTTACTTCGCAGGGGTGCTAGTGGTTAAGAGGCAGTACAACAGGATACTAGAGCCTCCATGCTCCATCTCATCTTGTATCTAAGCTAGAGGCGGTACAACAGGGTACTAGAGCCTCCATGCCCCCCTATTACATCTTGTATCCAAGCTAGCGGTGGTACAACTGGGTACTAGGGCTTCCATACCAACCCATATCACACCTTGTATCCAAGCTAGAGGTGGGAGAACAGGGTACTAGAGCCTCCATCTGTAGCACAGATTACATCTAAGCTAGAGGCTTAGCAACCAATCACAGCACAGCTGTGTTTGGTTGCTATGGGTAACAGAGACAGTTTTTATAACAGTGTGGTGCCATGATCTGCTCTGTATTTACACACACAGCTCTTCTATATGCACAGCACAATATAGGCTGTCAGATAGGGTCACCGCGGAGATCTGTCTGCTGGCTCTTGCTCCCGCGGTGAATCTCAGCAACGCCTGTGGACAGGCAGCCTAACCCTTCACTCCCTGTGTGAGATCAGCCGCCCCGGCTGGGGGGCGACTGATGGCACTGATTTTAAATCCCCGCCTGCTGAAAGCTCCTCAGAGCAGTGCAGGAGAAGAGGCGGCTGGACACGGCTGAGCCCTGGCAGCTGCAGAGAGGTGAGTATACATTGGTTTTTTTTTATTTTTACACATTTTTAGGATGGTTTTCAGGGAAGGGCTTATATTTTAAGACTTTCCCTGAAAATCACTGCAGCGCTTGCCAGCAGCCCATTGCTTTCAATGCAGTCGGCTGTATTGCCGACTCTATTGAATTCAATGGGAGAACATCTTTCTCCTCTTCCACAGCTGTGACAGCTATGGCAGAGGATCACTATCTTCATATATGTTCTCAGTGGGGTCGGCACTGCTGCCACCGGCCACATGAAGCACAAGGTGAAACCCCCGGATGCGACAGCATACACAGAACACTGGTTTGTTCTATAATTTTCACCGCAGGCGTTTTTCTGCATGTAAAATTTGCCCATGTGATCACTCACATTGAAAAGCATTGGTTCTAACTGGTGCGAATTTTTGGACGTGCGGAAAAACGCCGGTTACAAACGCCCGTGTGACTGCGCCCTAAAGCTGGATCTTTGCAAAACTTCATACAGGTGGTGTATGAACAATGAACATTTTGTAAAAATTTCAGAAAAATTGAAAATATTCGAGCAGGGACCCTCTCCCAAATTAGATCATTTGACGTGGAATGACGCACTCCCTACATTACCACAGAGATGATGTCCCCCTGCGCAACAGATGAACGCTATGACCAATAACATTAAAGGGCTTTTCTGTGCTCAGGATAGGTCATCAATAGTTATCAGTGAGGGTCCACTATTTGGGATCCCTACCAATCAGCTGACTGAAGAGACAGCAACACTCAGATAAGAACCTCTGTCACTTCAGTCCATGCCAGGCACAGCACCATACACTGTATAGTGCCTGTGGCTGGTACTGCAGTACAAGTGAAATGGACTGAGCTGCTCTCTAGCCATGACCGATGAGCGTGATGTCACATGCCTGAGAAGAGGACGTGGCACTCATCAAAGCACAGCATTTCAATTGGAGGGGATCCCAAGCCCTGGATCCTCCATGATCAACTATTGTTGACCTACTTTTAAGGATAGGTCATCAGTAGTGTTGTTCTGGAAAACCTTCTAAGTAGTAACATACCTCTTGGCTCCTTGAAGGTTGTGACACAGCAACTTCATCGTCCTGATTAGTTTGTTCAGCATCTTGAAGCTCTGGATGCTTGGGTTGTTTTTTTGCTGCGACCTAGGGCCATAAATAAAAAAGTAGAGATTTGTGAAACGTTGTATGGATAAGATACAATATAGCCGGCTTCACGCGGGCGGGCCAGATTCCGCATGCGGAAGGGCCTGCAGCCGATTCGGGCTATGAAGCCGGTGACCCCACTTACCTGAATTTTCTGTCCGTCGGTCATGTGCAGTAGCTTTTTTTTCCTTTTTTAATGCTTGTATTTCCGGTGCAGTCGCTTAGCAATGGCGTGGATACCCGCGGGCCATACACAATGTTAGCTGCGTATGGGCTGCAGGTTAGACTGACTCCACTGACTTCAATGGAGGCCGTCTGTGTGGAGTCCGCAGCAAAATATGGCATGCGGCAATTTTTCCCCTGGTCACGGAATAGATAATTCATATCTGCGAGTGTGAGCAAAAATGTGATTTAACATGGTTTACAATGTGGAGAGCGGGACTCGGGAGCCACACTTCATCTGCCGCAAACCTGGAAGGACCGCTGCAGGCCCCCACAGAGAGAGTAGCAGCAGGCCACACACGGCACTCCTCATACCGCTGGTAGTGGGAGCTCCGGCAGCTAGACGCAGCTCAGAGAACCACGTGTGAGGGACCAGCGGCTCCCCATCAGGGACAGAGCGGGAGACGCTCACAGCACTCCTCTGCAGCTTGAGGTACTCCCGGGTGCCAGAGAAGACCCCCTGACCCCGGGAGAAAGAAGCTGCACAGCCAGGGTTGCCACCTTTGTCACGAAAAAATACCGGCCATGGTTAAATGGGGGCGTGGCTTGGGTGTGGCTTATGACGGCATTCTGCTGGTGATAGTGCCCCCTCAGTAGCTCCAGTGGTAATAGTTCCCCCCTTGGTGCCCTTCCCCACAATTGAAAATTCGGACCGCACATCACTATATACAGGAGATGCCCAGAGCTCTGCTACATCTCTGTGTGACTGCTCTGCCCCCTGCCCCTCCTGCAACAGTTGTGATCCAACCTGGAAAGTTGGTGTCACTCACTGACTACTGTAGAAACCCCCCCAGACCACCAGGAGTGACAGCAGCCTGTGCCTGACCTCTGGATGCCATATAAGTATGCCATATACTGCCATCCAGGAGCACTATATGGAGCTACAGGAGCACTGTATGGAGCCACAGTAGCACTGTATGGATCTACAGGAGTACTGTATGGAGCTACAGGAACACTGTATGGAGCTACAGGAACACTGTATGGAGCTACAGGAACACTGTATGGAGCTACAGGAGCACTGTATGGAGCTACAGGAGCACTATATGGACCTATAGGAGCATTGTATGGAGCTACAGGAGCACTATATGGAGCTGCAGGAGCACTATATGGAGCTGCAGGAGCACTATATGGAGCTGCAGGAGCACTATATGGAGCTGCAGGAGCACTATATGGAGCTACAGGAGCACTATATGGAGCTATAGGAGCACTATATGGAGCTACAGGGGCACTATATGGAGCTACAGGGGCACTATATGGAGCTACAGGAGCACTATATGGAGCTGCAGGAGCACTATATGGAGCTACAGGGGCACTATATGGAGCTACAGGAGCACTATATGGAGCTACAGGGGCACTATATGGAGCTATAGGAGCACTATATGGAGCTATAGGAGCACTGTATGGAGCCACAGTAGCACTGTATGGAGATATAGGAGTCCATACAGTGCTCCTATAGCTCCATCCAGTGCTCCTGTAGCTCCATACAATAACAGTGCTCCTATAGTAGCCCCATCCAGTGCTCCTACAGCCCCACCCACCCAGTGCTCCTATATTGACTGTCTGCAGTCAGGCACCGTTCAGGCTCTTTTGTGTGTCCCACACTCCCTGGGACCTAGACTCCAGAGTCCCCACTCCCCAGGCAGCGAGCAGCCTCCTCCCTCGTCACCATATCGACTAGTCTTCTGTGCTGCTCTGCAGCCTTTTTACCTCTCTCAGTCACGGTCTCACCACTAGACTCACCCCTGCCTCTATAGCCACCGACGTTCAAGGTCCGAGCAAGTCCCGAGTCAGTACTCCCACTCCTGAGTCCCGACTCCCGCCACACACGCGGGCTGTGTCTCTGCTGCCCGCGCACGCTAGTAGTCCAGGAGGCTAAAGCGCATGTGCGAGACTTCCTGTGCTCTGGCGGACACTCAACAGGGGCGCGTCATCACCATAGTCTGCTGGCTGCTGACTGACGCTGCCCTGCATCATGGGTTGCCTCCTGCAGAGTATACAGGCCAGTATTTTTGTCGCAGCCTGCTGCAGTCCCCGGGGCCCGACAAAAATACCGGCCTTTAATAGGGCCGGTAAAAAAAATACCGGCACCACCCTGGGCGGTAAAAATACTGGCCAGGCTGGTGATTTACAGGTCGGGTGGCAACCCTATTCACAGCGGAGGCACGGCAGCTGGACCTGCAGAGTGCTGGTGAAATGACTGCAGCATCTACCAGGGTGAGTCCCCTGTTGCTCTGCTACACCCCGCACAGCAGAGCCAGCAGCGCATACACCAAGAGGCCACTCAGAACCACAGGGGCACCACATAGGACTGACGGCATCCTGCATATTGTCCCTACTGCCACAATACCTGCAAGCCCTGTAAGGACACCAACTGCACTAAGGCAGGACTCTCCCACCATTCCTAGTTGGCTCCACCCCACAACCAGTACCAGCTCTGTAAAAGGGCATTCTCCACCTTGTATGGACCCATGCAGGGTTCTATATCCCTCCCAGCACTGTGAACAACACCCCACCTACATTGGTCAGTGCTGGTAGTTCAGGACCCACTGCAAAGCTCTAAGTTTTCTCCAACTGCAGTACACCTTGCCAGATATACACAGTAGGAGGAATCTGTTGCCACCTAGTGGTCGGTATTGCTATAACAAGCAAAAAGCAATCGTGCTTTAGTTACAGCGCAGACGAAAGCTTGTGGTAGCCCCTGCAGTACAACATACATATAACGCACGCATCGCCACACCAGTGCATCTTACTGAAAGTGTATCAAGAAAGAGACTCTGGTGTCTAAATAGAATGTTGTCATACTAATGCAACGTTAACCACATACGGCTACGAATAGTGATCACAACTCCGGAGAGACCCTAAGACCCACCCTACCCAGGAACTAGAACAAAGCATCTTTTAGCCTACTTACTTCTAACACAGCAACCATGCACCCCATTCAATGCAGAGCAGGGAAAAATAGCCTAAGATCGCAGCAGGATGCTAAAAAATCATCAACGCTGCAGGAGGCCCCCTATTTCCTCTGATGGAGGACTTACAGCTTCCCTCAAATGCCAACACTGGGAGCCCTAACCATAATGCTTCAGAAAGTCCAACTCTCCAAAATAGCGACTAAACTTTCCAACGAATTTCGAGAGCTTAGCTAGAGGACAATTACTCTTGAAGACAGGATGTGCAATGCTACCATAGTCCTAGACTCCCATGAAAAAAAAATAGAGCAGCTCCCTGAAGAGATACTTTCTTTATCATAAGTTGGAAGTTGTTGAAAATAGGGTGCGTCGGGAGAAAATACAAATCATGGAGTCCCCATCAAATCCTTCAAAGATCTTCAATCAACAGTGACGGCGTTGTTCCAGGAGCTCTACCCGAGCATCACAATTGACCAATTAGAACTTGACAGAATTCATAGAGCTTTGCGAGCACCAAACCCAAACGCCTCCCCCCCCCCAGGGACATTGTGTTAAAACTCCACTTCAATCGCATTAAAGAGCAATTGTTGCGCGCCACTCGCTCTTCCCGCAAGCTAACATTCCAGGGCTTTAACTATCAGTTGTTTCCCAACTTGGCACCATCAACACTATCCAAGAGGAGGGCCCTCAAGCCGTACTTATTGATCCTGCATCAGGAAAGGATACAATACAGATGGGGCTTTCCATTTAAGCTGATAAGGAATTAAACCTTCAAAAACCTCCTCCTCAGCTGGGCTCTGCAGCTTCATCTCCTAAATCCCCTCACCTCCTATACCTACACCGGAGTCAGAGAGAAAAATGCCACAACTCCCAGAAATGATCCATAATCCCATGTTCCCCGAAAATAAGACAGTGTCTTACATAAATTTTTGCTCCAATATGTTTCTTTTTTACATGTATAACTGCCTGGACACTATTTAAACATCTTGCTAGGGTTTATTTTGGGGGTAGGGCTTATTTTCAGGGAAACAGGATCTCTTGGTATCACGGTTATATAAGATTTTCGAGGCAAAGTGACCTGGAACTCTTCTGCTGGCTCTTTCTCCCTCACCTGTTGTGAGCATTTCTTTGCATCCAAATGAGTGGGAAATCACCTCCCAACAATACTCATGAGTTCCCACCCAACAAACAAGGAGAAAAGAGTACAACAGGCATGCTCCTGGTGACAAATCTTTAGGAGAATGGAACAACGCACCTTCTAAACAGATTAATACCTACAAACAAGCTTCCCTCTCTCTCCTTGCTGTCTGCTTCCCCCCCTTCCCCTCCCTACCTCCCATAGGGTCTTTTCCTACCTTTTATCTTTAGCCATCAGCACTATAAACCACCCCATTTCGGAGCTGACTTAGCTTCTAGAGCTAATTGTATTTGTTGGCCACACCCTGTTTCCCCCTGCCTCTTCCCTCTCCCTACTCCCCCCCAACCTACCCTCCCATGGGGTGAAGGATCTAAGACAGTTTCCATTCTTAATAGTCCTTACTTCCACCCATGGACCTAAAAATAATTTCTGAGAATGTACAAGGCTTTAATTTACCTCCAAAGTGTTCAAAGGCGTTCCGATATTACAAGAGCAGACATGCAGATATAGTGTGCCTGCAAGAGACCCACTTCTCCACCAACTCTGCCCCACGTTAGCTTTCTTCTCAATACCCCACATTTTATTCAGCGAAAGCACAAACCAAAACCAAGGGAGTCACCATCTTCTTTAGTAAATCAGTTCCTTTCACACACGCCTCCACTATTGTGGACCTAGAGGGTCGCTACTAGAGATGAGCGAACGTACTCGTTTCGAGTAATTACTCGATCGAACATCGCTATTTTCGAGTACCTGGCTACTCGGGTGAAAAGATTCAGGGGGCGCCGGGGAGCGGGAGATGGCGTGGTGGCAGCGGGGGGTAGCAGTGGGGAACAGGGGGGGAGCTCTCTCTCTCTCTCTCCCTTTCCCCCCCACTCCCCGCTGCAACCCCCCACTCACCCACGGCCCCCCCGAATCGTTTCACCCGAGTACGGAAGTACTCGAAAATCGCGGTGCTCGGGTGAAAAAGGGGCATGGCCGAGTAGGTTCGCTCATCTCTAGTCGCTACCTATTATTAACAGGCTCCATGCAAGATGTCCATCGTCTCCCACTATACTCTAAATTCAAGGCAAATTCAATATTTCACAAAACTTTTCAAACTGGTTAAGGCCAATAAAAGGGGCACAGTAATTTTCTGCGGTGACTCAAACTGCATTCTTAACCCGAATCTGGATAGAAATTCTATCACTCTCCGTGCCCATCCTCTGTTGCACAACGTTAAGTCCCTCCCTCAGCAATACCACTTAGTAGACTTGGCGGGAACAAAACCCAACCCCTAAAGACTATACACATTTTTCAGCTTCACACTCCCTATACAGGAGAATAGACCACATTCTAGTTCCCGACATTTTCGTACCTCAAATACTGCAGTCTAAAATCCTGTCGGTGCCATGGTCTGACCATAGCCCGCTGTCCATCACCTGTAATTCCTTGATGTCTAAATCCAGAAACACATCTTGGATCCTTAACGACTCTCTTTTATCAATCCCTGAGGTTGTATCCCTATTAACGCCACAACTGGAAGAATATTTTCAAATTAACAACCTGTCCGCCTCCTCCCCCATTTCTCTTTGGGAAGCACACAATATAGTGATTTGAGGTCACCTAATACAAATAGCCGCCTGCCGTTAACAGGAACGTATGTCACAACAACTGGAATTAGAACGAGTCTCTAAGTTTGAAGAGGTGTCCAAAAAACATCCATCTAAAAATAATCTCCAAGCATTATCTCGAGCTAGAACTGAACTGGATCTTTGTCTTACTGACTCCATAGAACAGAAAGTACGCTGGTCCCGTCAGCGATACTATGAACTTAGTAATAAACCCTCCTTGCCTCTCCACCGCAGACTCCGCTCACACCCCAACATAAACCCCTTTTACAAACTACGTACAAACAGTACGTTTCTTGCAGGCCAGTCCACTTGAATATAACGGGATTTCTAGAAATGAGCGAGCACGCTCCACTTGTGTTCAGCGCATTTAATTGATTCGAGGGGGCTGTCATGTTTGTATAGGTCTCCTTCATGTGAACTGCATGACCAACAGGAATAGAAGGAAGACGGTTGGCATTGTGAAGTAATACAGCTTCAATCTAAGCTTGGAGGAGTCTATGAATAGCCTTCATTCAGTTGGATCATGGTTCAAATTCAAACATTTCATCAAGCCATTAACGTCACAGCAAACAACCAGATTGTTTTTCTTCTCAAAAAAAGGAAGCAGATCCCTCTGACGTTCTCTGTACTGTAAGACCCTGACATCACGTTGGAGAAGATTCCATTGCTGTAGTCTTGACTCTAGAAGTTCAGCCTTCTCCTTTGACAAGTCATGGTCTTGAATGAGATCACTCAATTCCCCTCAACTCAGTCTGTGCGTTGTATCATCTTTTACCTCAAACTCAGGGTCATGGGATGTGGAAGGCTTGTTGGGTTCTTCTTTTTCCACACTTTCTTCATTTTCTACTTCAAGCTCATAATGTTGTGGTGGAGAATAGAGATGAGCGAGCACCAAAATGCTCGGGTGCTCGTTACTCGAGATGAACTTTTCGCGATGCTCGAGGGTTCGTTTTCGAATAACGAACCCCATTGAAGTCAATGGGCGACCCAAGCATTTTTGTATATCGCCGATGCTCGCTAAGGTTTTCATTTGTGAAAATCGGGGCAATTCAAGAAAGTGATGGGAACGACACAGCAACGGATAGGGCAGGCGAGGGGCTACATGTTGGGCTGCATCTCAAGTTCACAGGTCCCACTATTAAGCCACAATAGCGGCAAGAGTGGTCCCCCCCCCCCCCAACAACTTTTACTTCTGAAAAGCCCTCATTAGCAATGCATACCTTAGCTAAGCACCACACTACCTCCAACAAAGCACAATCACTGCCTGCATGACAGTCCGCTGCCACTTCTCCTGGGTTACATGCTGCAAACCCCCCCCCCCCCGCACGACGCAGTATCCACAGCGCACACCAAACTGTCCCTGCCCAGCCTTCAGCTGCCCTCATGCCACGCCACCCTCATGTCTATTTATAAGTGCGTCTGCCACAGGAAAAGCAGGCACACACTGCAGAGGGTTGGCACGGCTAGGCAGCGACCCTCTTTAAAAGTGGCGGGGCGATAGCCCACAATGCTGTACAGAAGCAATCAGAAATCCAATCCTGTGCCACCACCATCTGGAGCTGCACACGTGGGCATAGCAATGGGGAACCTATGTGCCACGCACTATTCATTCTGTCAAGGTGTCTGCATGCCCCAGTCAGACCGCGTTTTTTTATATATAGTCACAGGCAGGTACAACTCCGCAATGGGAATTCCGTGTGCACCCACAGCATGGGTGGCTCCCTGGAACCCACCGGCGGTACATAAAAATATCCCATTGCATTGCCCATCACAGCTGAGGTAGTATTGTCATGTTTAATGCAGGTGGGCTTCGGCCCACACTGCATGCCCCAGTCAGACTGGGGTTCTTTAGAAGTGGAAACAGATGCATTTACAACCATGCTGTGGACCCACAGCATGGGTGGGTGCCAGGAACCCATCGGCGGTACATACAAATATCCCATTGCATTGCCCAACACAGCTGAGGTAGTAATGTCGTGCTTAATGCAGGTGGGCTTCGGCCCACACTGCATGCCCCAGTCAGACTGGGGTTCTTTAGAAGTGGACACATGCAGTTACAACTCCGTGTGGACCGACAGCATGGGTGGTTCCCTGGAACCCACTGGCGGTACATAAATATATCCCATTGCAGTGCCCAGCACAGCTGAGGTAATATCAGCTTTAATGCAGGTGGGCTAAAAATTAATTTGATTTCACTGTAGGCGAGGGCCCACAAAAATTGCTGTATCAACAGTACTAATGTACCTCTGAAAAATTGCCCATGCCCAACCAAGAGGGCAGGTGAAACCCATTAATCGCTTTGGTTAATGTGGCTTAATTTGTAACTAGGCCTGGAGGCAGCCCAGTTAAAATAAAAATTGGTTCAGGTGAAAGTTTCAACGCTTTAATGAGCATTGAAACGTATAAAAATTGTTTAGAAAAATTACATGACTGAGCCTTGTGGGCCTAAGAAAAATTTCCCGTTCGGCGTGATTATGTGAGGTTTCAGGAGGAGGAGCAGGAGGAGGAGGATGAATAGAATACACAGATAGATGAAGCGAAAAGGTCCCCGTTTTGGATGGTGATAGAGAACAATGCTTCCATCCGCGGGTGCAGCCTACGTATTGCTTAGGTATCGCTGCTGTCCGCTGGTGGAGAAGAGAAGTCTGGGAAAATCCAGGCTTTGTTCATCTTGATGAGTGTAAGCCTGTCGGCACTGTCGGTTGACAGGTGGGTACGCTTATCCGTGATGATTCCCCCAGCCACACTAAACACACTCTCTGACAAGACGCTAGCCGCAGGACAAGCAAGCACCTCCAGGGCATACAGCGCGAGTTCAGGCCACGTGTCCAGCTTCAACACCCAGTAGTTGTAGGGGGCAGAGGCGTCACCGAGGACGGTCGTGTAATCGGCTACGTACTCCCTCACCATCCTTTTACAGTGCTCCCGCCGACTCAGCCTTGACTGGGGACCGGTGACACAGTCTTGCTGGGGAGCCATAAAGCTGTCAAAGGCCTTAGAGAGTGTTCGCAAAACAATCCATTTGCAGGAGTCCAGCTTATTGTGAGAAAAACTTGCTTTTTATTTTCTTTAGTGCTTGAATGATACAGAGAACGCGTTTCGGTTATGAAACCTTGCTCACCTCTGACTAACAAAACTGTTGCACAAACCTTTAAAAAGCTTAGTGAAGATTAGTGAATTAAAAACACATGCAGTTAACCCTTATGGCAATCAGTTACTTCAGTTTCCAAAGTTCGTCCCTCCTGCAGGAACTTACCCTGATTAGTTACCATACATAATATATCAAATGGCATATAGAATAAGACATTTATACATTATATATTCCAATAAATACAATATAGCATATAATCAATTCAATCTTAGTTGCAGAAGCAAGACAGTCCTCCCGACAGCAGCAATAAATTTAGTCATAGATTATTATCATGGGATAGTACCAAAGGTAACATATGATGTTCAAAATCATTGCATTATACAATTACAGCACAATGGAATCATATTGGAATCAGTGTATATTACTTAGTGGATGTTATTTACCAAGGCTAGTAAATGTATAGAAGGTCTGTTTTATAATTCATTCCCTTTGGGAATCTTGTATTTAAATTCAAGATCCAGAACGCCTCCCTTTTAAACACTCTTTCCGGGCTAACCGTTCCTTTCTTTTTATTTATGACCTTTTCCATTCCAAAAAATGAGAAAGTGTTTAGATTTCCTTTATGTTTATCACAAAAATGTTTAACCGCACCCGAACTATTCACATTGTCTTTTCTAATGTTACGGATGTGTTCATTGATTCGAGTTTTTAACTTACGTGTGGTGCAGCCTATATAATTCAAATTACACTCTCTACATTGAATCATATATACTACATTGGTACTATTGCAGTTGATATAGTTACAAATTTTAAACTCTTTATTATTGCTGCTGTCAGAAAAGGTCTCTCTTCTATCAGCCAAGTGACAGACGGTACATCTAGAATTACCGCAGCGGAAAAAACCTTGAAATTTCATCCACTGCGGTTTTCCCAGATTAGAGGAAAAATTGCTAGGTGCTATCAGATCTCCCAAATTTTTACTTTTTTTTGCAACACATTTGATTCCCTCATTTAATATTTCGTCAACAGTATCGTCCTGTCTTAAAACAGGCAAAAATTTGAAAAACATTTTTTTAATTTCATAAAAATTTCTGCTGTATGCCGTGGAGAAAACTATTCCCTTATTAATCTTTCCTTTTTTATTCTTACATTTATCTCTGAGTAACTCCTCTCTATTGACTGCTTCTATTTTTGCACATGCCTCCTTTAATAATGACTGTTTGTGACCTCTCTGATACAACCTATTTTTGATGTCCATTTTTGCTGTATTAAATGAAAAACCATCCGAGCAGGATCTTTTTGCGCGTATAAGTTCTCCTACGGGGATAGCTTTAATAGTGTGTCTGGGATGACCGCTATTTGCGTGTAATATGGTATTGCCCGCTGTTGCTTTTCTGTATAATTTGGTTTCTATTCCTTTGGTACAATTACCTTTTAAGGTTAAATCCAGGAATGGTACCTCCTCCTCACTATATGTCACAACGAACTGTAAGTTAGCAGAATTACTATTAATATAATTTTCAAACTGACTAACTTGTTCATACACCTCATTTTGTGCTGGGCCCTTATTCCAAATAATTATTATATCGTCAATGTATCTGGCATACCACATCATGCGGCCAGCAAAAGGGTTATTATGACTAAAAATAAAGGAATCTTCCCACCAACTCATAAAGAGATTGGCTATCACCGGAGAAAATTTAGACCCCATCGGGGCTCCAGAAATTTGCAAAAAAAATTGTTGATCAAAAGAGAAAAAATTATGGGTTAGTAAAAATTCAGTAGATAGCAAAATAAATTCTTTCAGCTCATTATTGTAATTGCTAAAATTCTGCAAATGAAAACGTACTGCTTCTATGGCCGCATGATGTGGTATGCAAGAATAAAGATCCTTGACATCACACAAAATCCAACACAGATCATCACTCCACTTCATATGTTGTAATTTTTGTATTACATGTTTGCTGTCCCTCAAAAAACCAGGGGTTCTATATACTAACGGTTGCAGGGATCGTTCCACCCACAAACTTAAATGCTCACAGGGTGAGCCGATCCCCGCAACTATCGGTCGTAATGGAGGTGGAAATATACCCTTATGGATTTTGGGAAGACCATGGAAAACAGCCATGGTGGGATTTGAGGGAGACAAATATGAAATAGTTTTATCATCTAAGATGCCAAATTCTTTGCCTACATGCAATAATCTGTCAAGTTCTTTTAAACAGCCTTGTAACGGGTTAATATCAATTTTTTTATATATATCATTATTATTCAATATTTTTTTGACAAGATTTGCATAAAGGTCAGAATCTAGCAATACTATATTGCCCCCCTTATCAGATTTACGTATCACTAAATTTTTATTATCCATGAGTTCCTTCAGACCGATTCTCTCTTTTGTAGTGAGATTATCTTTTTTCTATGTAAATTGGTTTCTTTGATTTTAAACAGTTCTTTCTCCATGGCTAATTGAAAGTCATCCATGTGTTTTGTTCTAGCACTCAATGGGTAGAAGCTTGGATTTGGAACATGGAAATCGATCTTATTCACATTTTTTCTATCAACCAATTCACTCCCACCTTCTTTTTCCAACTCCATTAAATCTTTTATTACCAGAATTTCTTTAAAGGTACTTCTAGATGTACCGTCTGTCACTTGGCTGATAGAAGAGAGACCTTTTCTGACAGCAGCAATAATAAAGAGTTTAAAATTTGTAACTATATCAACTGCAATAGTACCAATGTAGTATATATGATTCAATGTAGAGAGTGTAATTTGAATTATATAGGCTGCACCACACGTAAGTTAAAAACTCGAATCAATGAACACATCCGTAACATTAGAAAAGACAATGTGAATAGTTCGGGTGCGGTTAAACATTTTTGTGATAAACATAAAGGAAATCTAAACACTTTCTCATTTTTTGGAATGGAAAAGGTCATAAATAAAAAGAAAGGAACGGTTAGCCCGGAAAGAGTGTTTAAAAGGGAGGCGTTCTGGATCTTGAATTTAAATACAAGATTCCCAAAGGGAATGAATTATAAAACAGACCTTCTATACATTTACTAGCCTTGGTAAATAACATCCACTAAGTAATATACACTGATTCCAATATGATTCCATTGTGCTGTAATTGTATAATGCAATGATTTTGAACATCATATGTTACCTTTGGTACTATCCCATGATAATAATCTATGACTAAATTTATTGCTGCTGTCGGGAGGACTGTCTTGCTTCTGCAACTAAGATTGAATTGATTATATGCTATATTGTATTTATTGGAATATATAATGTATAAATGTCTTATTCTATATGCCATTTGATATATTATGTATGGTAACTAATCAGGGTAAGTTCCTGCAGGAGGGACGAACTTTGGAAACTGAAGTAACTGATTGCCATAAGGGTTAACTGCATGTGTTTTTAATTCACTAATCTTCACTAAGCTTTTTAAAGGTTTGTGCAACAGTTTTGTTAGTCAGAGGTGAGCAAGGTTTCATAACCGAAACGCGTTCTCTGTATCATTCAAGCACTAAAGAAAATAAAAAGCAAGTTTTTCTCACAATAAGCTGGACTCCTGCAAATGGATTGTTTTGCGTCTAATCAAAGCCAGAAGTAGCTGGATGGCAATGGCTTGTGAGTATACTTGCCTGCGGGACTGAGGTTGCAGCACAAGAAGATAAGGTGGGACTCTTTGCATTTTGCTTCATACTTAGAGAGTGTTCCCCTGCCTGCGCTGTACATGCTGCCTGATCTCTGCGCCTCCCCTGCTACCTGGGCCGCGAAAATGCGCCTTCGGCCACTAGCGCTGTCGGATGGGAAGTTTACCATCAGTTTGTCCACCAGTGCCCTGTGGTATAGCATCATTCTCGAACCCCTTTCCTCTTCGGGAATGAGAGTGCAAAGGCTCTCCTTATACCGTGGATCGAGCAGTGTTTACACCCAGTAATCCGTAGTGGCCAGAATGCGTGTAACGCGAGGGTCACGAGAAAGGCATCCTAATATGAAGTCAGCCATTTGTGCCAGGGTACCTGTACGCAACACATGGCTGTCCTCACTCAGAAGATCACTTTCAGGATCCTCCTCCTCCTCCTCCTCCTCAGGCCATACACGCTGAAAGGATGACAGGCAAGCTGCATCTGTCCCCTAGATAGCTACAAAGCAGGTAGCGTAGGAGCGAGGGACTGGGGGGCGGGAGATTAGGACAGGAAAGGGTTAAGCGACCAGAGGAGGTGGGAGGTGTTAATGCAGGAAGAAGAGAGAAGGAGAAGGAGTAGTGTGCCATTCCACGTGGAGTAAGAGAAGAAGGAAGACGTGTGAAGGAAGGCAGAAGATTAAAAGAGAGAAAACATGGACCAGCTTGTTCTGCAGATCAAGGAAGCTGTTGCCAGCCAGGGACCTGAGTGGCTGATGAGGATGGCCGCGGAGTTCGGAGCCACGCCATCGGGAGAAGCCGGGGCAGGAGAAGAACAGCCGGCGCAGATGGCTTCCAGTGCGCCCCGCGGAAGACCCCAGAGAAGGAGGATTCCCCCTACCAGGCTGAGCCCGAGTCCAGCCGTGAAGAAGGGGGGCCAGAACGCAAGCCCGAGACCTGCGCGTTCAAGTATCGGTGGCGGAGCGCGGCCGCAGCGAGCCGCGGCGGGAAACAACATGGGCGCGACCGGAAGAAGCGCCGGAAGAATAGAAGAAACCCCCGAGGGACTTACCGGGACTTCAGCAGCGGCATCAGGAGCGAGTAAGTCCAGAGTGGGAAGGGGTTGCCCCGCGGCTGTCCAGCGTCAGGCGGAGAGAGAAGGGGGACGGCCTGCGCGCCGTGCCGGCGGCGGGCGGATGGATCCGCGGGCCGGAAGAAGTACCGGCGCCGGGACTCCCGAGCGGAGGGAGATGAGTGCCAGCGGCGGCAGCGAGGCTGGAAACAGCGCAAGCGGCCACAGCAGCGCGAGCGCAGTACAAGGGGGAGGGGGGGGGGATGAGAAGGAAGAGGCGCAGGGCGGGAAAACAGAGGGGGGGAAGGGGGGGGAGTACTATTAGGCAGTATGGCCCCCTTGTCGCCCCAGGGCTCATGCCCTAATATGAGGGGCAGCGGGATATATTATAAAGACGCCTCAGGCCGGCAAGGGGCTTACGGGGTACGAAGGAAGGAGGGAGGGGGAGGAGGGGCAGCGAGCAGCGATCACATGTCGCCCCGGGGTTCTTTCCCTTTTGCGAAGGACAGTCGAGCACAAGCAGTCGAAGGCACTTCAGGCCGGCAAGGGGCTTACGGGGTGGAGCAAAGCGGACAGGTGAGACAGAGGAAGGGTAAAGGGGGGGGGGGGAAGCTACCTGCCCGGTAGTCAAGGGGTTGTAGCGGGACGGAGGGGGGGTTAGGCGGCAGGCAGGGGGTTGGCAGCATGGCGCGAGGAAGCTGGCGCAGCGAAGCAAGGATAGATAGCTCGTCATCGGAGTCTGGTGAGCCTTGTACACGTCGGGAGGCGCCCCATTTCGCCAGAGGGTACAGGCGTTCGGAAGCGGTGGACAGGAGCGGTAGGCGCAGAGGCTATGGGACTTCGGTTTGGGCTTCGCAGCAGGCGTTACCATGTTCACCGGCTTCCTCCACAGATGAGAGGCGGGCCTCACGTACCGAAAGGCAGGGCAAACGGGCCGCAGCCTCCAGGGCGTCCTATGGCTATAGCATGCTACCCCGTGGTGTCTCCCGTAATAGGGACAAGGTACGACACGCGGTGGCGAGTCCGGAAAGGAGCCAACCGGGACCGAGTCACCCGTCTTTCCCCTCGGCAGGGCCGGAGGACGAATTGGAGGGTGAGTCCCAATGTGATAGAGTGTGGGGTGATTCGTCGCCCAATAACGTGAATAATTTTATGGTAGCGCTGAGAGCGCTGGTGAATGAGTTTGATAAAGGTAAAGGAACGGTGTCGTGTGTTAACCCGGGGAGACGAGACTCACCCGTGGTTGGTGATGTGGCTCACGCTACCGGGTGTTCGCCAGCGGTGGCGACCGGGAAAAGCGAAGAGTCGGTAAAAGATGGTCTACGTTTTTCAGATTCTCTATTTTGTGGCGTGGCCCCGCTGGGGGTGGGCCTCGCGGAGGACACAATTGAGAAAATCAAAAGTGGAATATACGTGGACATTTGGTCGCTCCTATCGGTGGAGCATGTGTCGGTTGATAAGGAGCGCTTCGCTGAACGGGACAAGAAGCCCAAAATAGCTAAAACATTTAGCAATTGGCTACAAGCCATGTTGACCCTGGCTCACGTTATATGCCAGTACCAGCCGGGAAAAGGCCCGGAGCTACTGGTATATATTAACACTATTCATAGCGCTTACAAGCTGCACGGCGGTGCAGCATGGTGGCGCTATGACGAAGATTTTCGTTGACGGATTTCGGGAATGAGTAACGTGAGTTGGGCGACAAAAGCGACGGATGCTTGGATCCAGTTGATCCCGGCGCAAAAGCCGGCGAAGCCCCTTTTTCAGAGCAATAACGCGGTAACTGGTGGACAGCAGGCACCCGTGGCACATAAGCCCTCGGGTTCCTGCTGGGCATTCAATGAGGGTAACTGTCGGTTTCTTGCAGCATGTAAGTTCCGGCACGAGTGCTCCTTTTGCGGCGGTGCGCATGCAGCGGTACGTTGTTTTCGGAGACAAAAGCAAAACTTGCCCGCGGCCACAGCGTCGCCCGGGGGCAACGCCAGTGAACGCGCTGTTCCTGGAGGAGTGGTTAGGCAAGTACCACAGGATAAGGGAAGCAAACCTTCTTAAAGAAGATTTTAACACGGGTTTCGTCATTCCGCATCAACCGGGTTCGGCGTTAACGCTTAGTCGCAATTTAAAATCGGCGTAAGACAATAAAGAGATGGTGATGGAGAAGCTGCTAAAGGAGGTAGAACTGGGTCGGATGGCGGGGCCTTTTCAGGAACCGCCATTCGAGAACTTACGCGTTTCACCTTTGGGCTTGGTACCAAAAAAGGAAACGGGTAAGTTCCGGCTTATCCATCACTTATCCTACCCGACGGGCGAGTCAGTCAACGACGGGATTTCCAAGGAGCAAACAGCCGTATCATATACTTCCTTCGATAGGGCTGTCTGCCTAGTACGACTGGCCGGAAAGGGGGCTCTGTTGGCAAAAGCTGATATCGAGTCCGCTTTTCGACTATTACCGATGCATCCAGATTGCTTTCACTTGTTGGGCTGCCGCCTGGACGGCTTATATTTTGTGGATATGTGCTTACCGATGGGGTGTTCCATCTCTTGTTATTACTTTGAAGCGTTCAGTTTATTTCTGGACTGGATGCTTCGATACGAGACGGGCATCCGATCGGTGTTACATTATCTGGATGATTTCCTTTTCGTCGGGCCATCAGATTCAGAGGTATGCGGGTTGTTATTGGCATAATTTCAGGATCTGATGGGAATAAGCGGGAGTACCGCTGTCACGCGAGAAAACGGTCGGTCCGGTGACATGTCTTACATTTTTAGGCATTGAAATCGATACCATGGCAATGGTATTTCGTTTACCGGACGAGAAAGTAGCGCGGTTGCGGCAAGAAGTTAAGTTGGCTGGCAGTTCTAAAAAAGTTACACTGCACCAGCTCCAAGTAATTATAGGCTTGTTAAATTTTGCGTGTCGGGTCATTCCGATGGGCCGCCCGTTTGCAAGGCGGCTGTCATTGGCGACAGTCGGGATAAAAGAGAAACACCACTTCGTCAGAGTGACAAAGGGTATGAAGGAGGACTTGCACACATGGCAAGTCTTTCTTCAAACGTTCAATGGTCAGGTGATTTGTCAAACTGCGGAAGTTGCAAACGAGGAGCTGGGACTGATGTCGGATGCATCGGGCTCCTGTGGTTTTGGTGTAATTTTGGAGGACAGTTGGTGCAGTGCACCATGGCCCAGAGAATGGTTCGAAAGACGGTGGGTGAAGAAAATAACACTGCTGGAGATTTTTCCGCTAATGGTGGCGGTGGAGATCTGGGGGCCGGTTTTGGAAAACAGGAATATCTGCTTCTGGTCGGATAACCAGGCTGTAGTGACAGCGGTGAACAAGCAGACATCCAGATCTCCCTTGGTTTTGGCAGTTTTACGCCATTTGGTCTTGAGATGCCTGCAAAATAATATGAAGCTGAAGGCGAGACACGTACCCGGAGTAAACAATAACACGGCTGACGCTCTTTCTCGTTTCCAGATGGAGAGATTCAGGGAACTCCACCCGACAGCGGATGTCAAAGGGATATGTTGCCCGGCGATCTTATGAGAGATAGTAGAAGAGAGCTCACGACTCTGATTCGCAACTCCGTTGCGGAATCGACGTGGAAGTGATATATATATATGCAATATGGAAAACATGGTTGATGGCAGCAGGGGGACAATTCCCTGATGGAGCGCGGGCGAGAGCGGTGACGTTAGACATTATGGCGGAGCTGCGGCGTCGGGGCGCATCGGCGAGCTCGGCGCGCAAGCACTTATCAGCCATTGCGTTTTTGTTGCGCCTGCACGGACGGCGCGATGTGACAAAGGATTTTGTCTTCGGACAGATACTTAAAGGTTGGAAAAAAGAAAGGTCGTCAAGAGACGACAGGCGGCCGATAACATTTGAATTGCTAAATGCAATGCTGAACGTTTTGGGAGCAGTGTGCAAAGACGAAAGCGAGGTGCTGCTCTTTCGGGTTGCGTTTTCGTTAGCGTTCTTCGCAGCATTGAGACTGAGCGAAATAGTGGCTCCCAGCTGTAGGAAGCTGGGGGGGTTGCGTTTCGAGGATGTGCTGTGCAGTACAGATGATATAAAGTTATGCATCAAAAAGTCCAAGACTAATGTGTATGGCGCAGGCGAGTGGCTGCGCTTGACGGCGTTGGGGACAGCTGCGTGTCCTGTGGCATTGCTGAAACAGTTTTTGTCGCAACACAGCGGAAAAGGACAACTGTTGGCGCATGCTTCAGGCGCCCCACTAACCAAGTTCCAATTTGGGGCGGTCATGCGCTCATGCTTGAAGAGATTAGGTTTCGAACCCAGCGAGTTTGGCACGCATTCATTCAGGATTGGCGCAGCAACGTCGGCGTTCGCTTGCGGATTAAGAGGAGACGAGGTGAAGCGGGTTGGACGCTGGAGGTCGGAGGCGTACAGGGCGTACGTCCGACCAAATTTGAGAGTTTTATAGTTAAAGTTACATTGTGGTGTGCCGTTATGTGTTTGTTTTGCAGGTTCGGAGTGGACAGTTTGGGTGGTGGGCCACTCTTTCATTCATTGGGCAGAGAAAAGAGCGGGGACCCGGCCCATTGGCAGGAACCTGGGCCTGAAAGAGGTCCAGGTGAAATGGCACGGGATAAGAGGTTTACAATGGGCCAGGCTGCTGCACGAGGTATTGTGTATCAGCAGATGGTCTTAAGGAAAAGTAATCCTAGTAATTCATGCAGGCGGTAATGATCTGGGGAGGGTGAAGGTAGCGGAGTTTGTCGCCCTCATGAAGGAGGATATGCTGAGGTTTAAAAAATGTTTTGAGGAGACTGTTATAGTATGGTCCGACATAATCGCTAGGAGAGTGTGGAAGGAAGCAAGGGATGTGGAGGCGATTGACAGGGTCAGAAAAAATGTGAATTTTAAAATTTCAAAGTTTGTTAAGGCTATAGGAGGGGTAGCCATTAGGCATTGGGAGTTGGAGAAGAAGGTGCCAGGGATGTGGAGGAAGGATAGTGTCCATTTAAGCGACATAGGCATGGACACATTCTTATCGGGGTTGCAGGACGGGGTTGAGGCGGCGCTGACGCTGGCATGTGGGGGGCGGATGGCAGCGTAGGCAGGCTGCATCCTTCGTGGCGGTTTAGCGGTATTTCCATGCCAGCTGGAAGATTGAGGGTGCGTACAGGCCGTAACGGGCTTTCTCACGCCTCGAAAGGTTTAGAGCATTAGAAGTTAAGAATAGGCGATAGGCATGGAAAGAAGGAAATAAGTTGATGTTATATATTAATAATAAATAAGCTGTGGCCTTCCCACATAATTTATGCCAGCATAGAGTGATATATAGATGTCTAATAAAGAAGTTTTGTTAATAAAGAAGTTTTGTTACTAAGAAGTGGTCACGTGTTTTATTGGAAGGGAGCGGGAAGAGTGGGGAGTCCCCCCAGTCCCTCAGCAGTGGGCCAAGCTGTCTCTTCCCCCTCCTCCTCATGCTCCTCCCCCTCCTCCTCAACGCGCTGAGATATAGACATGAGGTTGCTCTGACTATCCAGCGACATACTGTCTTCCCCCGCCTCCGTTTCTGATTCCAAAGCGTCTGCCTTTATGCTTTGCAGAGAACTTCTCAAGAGGCATAGCAGAGAAATGGTGACGCTAATGATTGCAGCATCCCCGCTCACCATCTGGGTAGACTCCTCAAATTTTACAAGGACCTGGCAGATGGCTGCCAACCAGGCCCACTCTTCTGTAAATAATTGAGGAGGCTGACTCCCACTGCGCCGCGCAAGTTGGAGTTGGTATTCCACTATAGCTCTACGCTGCTCATAGAGTCTGGCCAACATGTGGAGCGTAGAGTTCCACTGTGTGGGCACGTCGCACAGCAGTCGGTGCACTGGCAGATTAAACCGATGTTGCAGGGTCCGCAGGTGGCAGCATGCGTGTGGGATTTGCGGAAATGTGCGCAGAGCTGGCCCACCTTTCCGAGCAGGTATGACAAGTGGGGGTAGCTTTTCAGAAAGCGCTGAACCACCAAATTAAACACATGGGCCAGGCATGGCACGTGCGTGAGGCTGCCGAGCTGCAGAGCCGCCACCAGGTTACGGCCGTTGTCACACACGACCATGCCCGGTTGGAGGCTCAGCGGCGCAAGCCAGCGGTCGGTCTGCTCTGTCAGACCCTGCAGCAGTTCGTGGGCCGTGTGCCTCTTCTCTCCTAAGCTGAGTAGTTTCAGCATGGCCTGCTGACGCTTGCCCACCGCTGTGCTGGCTGGCCGCGTGACACCGACTGCTGGCGACGTGCTGCTGCTGATACATCTTGATTGCGATACAGAGGTTGCGTAGGAGGAGGAGGAGGAGGAGGGTTTAGTGGAGGAAGCATACACCCCCGCAGATACCACCACCGAGCTGGGGCACGCAATTCGGGGGGTGGGTAGGACGTGAGCTGTCCCAGGCTCTGACTTTGTCCCAGCCTCCACTAAATTCACCCAATGTGCCGTCAGGGAGATATAGTGGCCCTGCCCGCCTGTGCTTGTCCACGTGTCTGTTGTTAAGTGCACCTTGGCAGTAACCGCGTTGGTGAGGGTGCGTACAATGTTGCGGGAGACGTGGTCGTGCAGGGCTGGGACGGCACATCGGGAAAAGTAGTGGCGACTGGGAACCGAGTAGCGCGGGGCCGCCGCCGCCGCCATCATGCTTTTGAAAGCCTCCGTTTCCACAAGCCTATACGGCAGCATCTCTAGGCTGATCAATTTTGCAATGTGCACGTTTAACGCTTGAGCGTGCGTGTGCGTGGCGTCGTACTTGCGCTTGCACTCAAACTGCGGCGCTAGTGACGTCTGGACGATACGCTGAGAGACATTGCTGGATGGGGCCGAGGACAGCGGAGGTGAGGGTGTGGGTGCAGGCCAGGAGACGGTACTGCCTGTGTCCTCAGAGGGGGGTTGGATCTCAGTGGCAGGTTGGGGCACAGGGGGAGAGGCAGTAGTGCAAACCGGAGGCGGTGAACGGCCTTCGTCCCACCTTGTGGGGTGCTTGGCCATCATATGCCTGCGCATGCTGGTGGTGGTGCCTCCCCAGCTGATCTTGGCGCGACAAAGGTTGCACACCACTGTTCGTCGGTCGTCAGGCGTCTCTGTGAAAAACTGCCACACCGTAGAGCACCTTGACCTCTGCAGGGTGGCATGGCGCGAGGGGGCGCTTTGGGAACCAGTTGGTGGATTATTCGGTCTGGCCCTGCCTCTACCCCTGGCCACCGCAGTGGCTCGGCCTGTGCCCACACCCTGACTTGGGCCTCCGCGTCCTCGCCCGCGTCCACATCCTATAGGCCTACCCCTACCCCTCAGCATGGTGTATTACCAGTGATTTGATTTCCCAGGCAGGAAAGAAATTGGCGCAAGCCTGCTGTTAAACGTAGCTGGCTGCGTATGTTTTTTGTTAACGTTCTGCACCCACCACACACGTACCCAGAACGCTGAGGACTGACAGAGGCAGGGCACATAGAATTTTTCCCTTTTTCTTTTAAAGAAAAGGCCCACTGACTATATTCAATCAGATAAGAAATCTGTTCCACAGAAATGCAGTTATATGAAGTGCAGCAGAGCGGTGATTTTTCCCAGGAAGGCAGGAAATAAATTGGCGCAAGCCTGCTGTTAAACGTAGCTGGCTGCGTATGAATTTTTTACTATCTCCACCCACCACACACGTACACAGAACGCTGAGGACTGACAGAGGCAGGGCACATACAATTTTTCCCTTTTTTTTAAAAGAAAAGGCCCACTGACTATATTCAATCAGATAATATATGTCTTCTGGCCCTGCCTACACAATTCTCTCCCTGTAGTATTACTGCAGGGCGCAATGCTCTGCACAGCCGATTTTGAAAAAAAAAAAATGCAACACTGCTAACAGCAGCCTGCACAGTACTGCACACGGTTAAATGTGGCCCTAAGAAGGACCGTTGGGGTTCTTGAAGCCTACACTCACTCCTAACACTCTCCCTGCCTAACCACCACTTCTGTCCCTGGACTATTACTGCAGGGCGCAATGCTCTGCAGACAGCCGATTTTGAAAAAAAAATAATTGTGCAACACTGCTAACAGCACCCTCCACAGTACTGCACACGGATAGATGTGGCACTGAGAAGGACCGTTGGGGTTCTTGAAGCCTACACTCCGTCCTAACACTCTCCCTACAGCAGCACCAGCAGCAGCACTTTCCCTCAGCTAACTCAGTCACAAGGCATCTGAGGCGAGCCGCGGGAGGGGCCGACTTTTATACTCGGGTGACATCTGATCTCCCCAGCCACTCACTGCAGGGGGGTGGTATAGGGCTTGAACGTCACAGGGCCAGAAATTCAATTGGCCAGAAAAGCGCTCTAACGTCTCAGAGAGGAGACTGAAAGTAACCCGAACATCGCGTGGTACTCGTTAAGAGTAACAAGCATCCCGAACACCCTAATATTCGCCCGAGCATCAGACGAGTACGTTCGCTCATCTCTAATTGTAACATATTTTAAATATGATCCTTAATTTATGATTATGATGGCACTGGTTATTAACAGGCTTTTCTAATATGCATATGCATATTTTATAATGTTTGTGTACAATATATTTTTAAATGAGATATAATTGGTTAACAACATTTTATCTATACAGTATTATACTGGTAGATGGTTTTAGGGAAAGGTTTTAAGAATGAATTTATAATAATGATGAAAAGAATTCTATCTCCAGTGTATGACTGAGGGCGGAGCACTTAGATAAATCCTGTTGAGATCACAGGATGGTCAATAAAGTTGATAGAGAAATTGAGACGCACCTTGCGGTCCAAACTAAATCGGGTGATGATTCACGTTAGAAAGAGGGGAATCCCTCCCACATCCATTACGTCATGAATTGGAAGGCGGAAGATGTAACTGTGTAACAATGTATTAAACTTCACAAAGTCACAATAATAGTTCTGAAACACGTAGCGGAATAAAAGATTTTATCAATAGAAGTTTCGTAGTTCATAATGGCGTGGGTAGGTTTTAAATAGTATATAGTGATATTCCTGAACTGGCTTTGCCTGAGAGCAAAAGCCTGTGTTACCCTGGACGCCTCTTCCCCACCAAGGAGAAAGTGGACAGAAAAAGAAACTTCCTAAAGCCGACTTGGACAACAGGTGCCGGAGGGTTCTCCCAGTGAGATGAATTAACCTTTCGAGCACCAGGTGAGTTACATATTCACCTTCCACTTTTATTTATATACATATAATTGCTTGAGGCACATTCTGATGTTATATAATTTCTTTCTGGTGACGGGGCTTTAAATACCCTTCCTCCAGCAAAGCGAGCGCTGTGATTGGATCGTGCGCCAGCCAGTCATAGCCGGCGTTCGATCCTATCACAGTGCTCGCTTTGTTGGAGGCGGGGTATTCAAAGCCCCGTTTACCAGACAGAACTGATACGAGGGGGTGCTGATAAGTCTTTGGCTTTGTGTTCTTTTTTTGTTTCTATGGTAACGAATGTTACATCACATGAAAGCCTTATATGTCTAATATATGTTTTCAAAATTTTTTGTTTGTAGCTTATGGCAACAGTGATCTAGGCAGTCGGGGAAACAAAATGGTGGAGTCTAAGGCGATATTCACAGCAAATGAGAGCAGAGGAGTGATAAAATTCTTGTTTCTGCAAGGAAAGTCCGTAAATGATATTCATGGTGATATGTCACAGACATTTGGGGATCAATGCCGTTCATATTCTACAGTTAAGAACTGGGTTGCCAAATATAAAACGGGCAACTTCAGCACCAATAATGAGGAACGTCCTGGACGACCGAGAGAGGTTGTTGTCCTGGAGATCGTCGATGCTGTGCACAACCTCATACTGGAGAATCAGAGAATTTCAGCTAAAGGAATAGCAGACATCATGGGGATTTCTCGTGAACGTGTTTGTGTCATTATCCATGAACATTTGAACATGAAGAAGCTATCTGCAAAGTGGGTCCCCAAATGTTTGACAAAAGATCAGAAAAGCATGCGAGTGAAAACTTCCCAGTCCATTTGTCAGCGTTTCCAGACTGATAAGAACTTCTTGGATCGACTGGTCACTATGGATGAGACCTGGATTTATTTGTATGACCCTGAAACCAAGGAGCAGTCAATAGAGTAGAGGCACAGTGGTTCTCCTCGCCCAAAGAAGTTCAGGGTGCAAAAATCAGTCACTAAGGTGATGGCTTCTGTGTTCTGAGATAAGGAGGGCGTGCTACTAGTGGACTACCTTCAAAATGGTTCCACCATCAATTCAAGGTATTACATTGAACTTTTGGACCAATTGAAGGCAGCTCTGAAGGCCAAAAGGCGTGGCAAGCTGTCCAAAGGAATCTTGTTCCTGCAAGACAACGCCTCTGCTCACACTGCACAAGCAACCACGGCAAAACTGGTGGAGCTAGGCTTCCAGCTGGTTGACCACCCACCTTATTAACCAGATCTAACTCCCTCCAACTCTCATCTGTTTTCAAACCTGAAGAAACACCTCAAGAGTACCAAAATTCACACCAATTCTGATACCATGGCTGGTACGGATGACTGGTTTGAGGCACAACTGAAATCCTTCTTTTCGCAAGGCTTACAGAACTTGGAATACCGATGTAAGAAGAGTGTTGATATCAGTGGAGAGTATGTGGAATAAATGTAAAGTTTCATCTTCCTATCTTGTTTCTTTCTGGGTAAAGCCAAAGACTTATCAGCATGGCCTCTGTGATAAATTCTTGTAGATCAATCATATAATTGCTGTAATGTCTCAAATGATACTGTTAAGCCAACATAGCCACATCATGTGGGATACAAGTATGAATAGAAACCGCATCACGTCCTATCCAAAAAAAACTGAGAAGACCAACTTTAGGCTCAGAATTCCTGTGGACACCTGTGTAGTCATGAATGTACCCAGGAGCTTGCCGTACCAGAGGCTGCAAGAGTCCCAATCCAATTTGGCAAAAATCTGATCGATCACGGTGAACAGCAGTACTTAGATCAGCATATGAAATGCTAGTCTGAGTGATTATGCTCCATTGCTTCTCGGCAGAAAATATCCTTGATATGGCAGCTTATGGAGGCACCATAAGGCAGCACACAGTGCTTACAGCTCTACCTTGTACACAAGTCCTTCAAAATGCTAAATTCTAAAGAAAGCATAAAACTAAATTATGTACCCATCAAAAGTATTAACATTGATTATGTTTTGTGCAAACATTCTGAAAGACCGTCTGCTGGTGAACCAATTATCTTTTGTGGGTTCATTATTATTTTTTTGGCTGAAGCCTTTGTTTGTTTATCCAAGCTCCTTTTAATGTATATTGCCCCCTCCATACATTACTCATATAACATGATGATTATCTTGCTGGGTACAAGCAGGATGTACATTTTTAAGAGCCCTGCATAAAGCATTTAAAGGGGTTGTCCCGCGAAAGCAAGTGGGGGTAAGCACTTCTGTATGGCCATATTAATGCACTTTGTAATATACATTGTGCATTAAATATGAGCCATACAGAAGTTATTCACTTACTTGTCTCCGTCCTCGCGCTGTCTCTGTGTCCCCGTCGCCATGGTGCCGTCTAATTTCTTCTTCACCAGTCCGTTTTAGACGTGCTTGCGCAGTCTCTTCTCTTCCCTCTGTGAACGAGCCTCTCCAGCGTGCCCACGTGATACAGCTCATCTGCGCATGCGCAGACGAGCTGTCACTGCACGGGAGCGCGCAGGGGCGGCTATTCAGTTCCCGGCGTCCCTTTAAACACGGGTGAAGGAGCAGTCTAGCCTTTCACCCCGAATCAGCAGCAGCCAGATGGGACCATCCAGGAGCAGCCAGACGGGACCATCTAGGAGCAGCCAGCCGGGACTATCCAGGAGCAGCCAGCCGGGACTATCCAGGAGCAGCCAGCCGGGACAATCGATCAGCAGCCAGGAGCCACACGGGACCAGCAGCCGGGAGCCACACGGGACCAGCAGCCGCCAGCTGGGACGAACACAATCCAAGCCGTGCAGCTGCCTGGGTAAGTGAGGTGTCTGTGATGCTGTGGGCGCTGGGGGGGGGGGGGGGGGTGAGGTGTCTGGGGTGCTGTGGGCGCTGGGGGGGGGGGGTGAGGTGTCTGGGGTGCATGAATAAATGCATGGCTGGATATGTGTGCATAAGTGCGTGCGGATGCATGGATGGATGAGGCTGAATGAATGAATGAATGCATGCATGGATGTGTGCAGGCCGCATGAGCGTTGGGATGAGGCCGCAAGTGCGGATGTGTTTGTACGTGATGATGGGTGCATAAGTCTGTGTGGATGCATGGATGGGGCCGCATGGGCGGATGTGTGTAGGCCGCATGGGCGGATGTGTTTGTACGTGATGATGCGTGCATAAGTCTGTGTGGATGCATGGATGGGGCCGCATGGGCGGATGTGTGTAGGCCGCATGGGCGGATGTGTTTGTACGTGATGATGCGTGCATAAGTCTGTGTGGATGCATGGATGGGGCCGCATGGGCGGATGTGTGTAGGCCGCATGGGCGGATGTGTTTGTACGTGATGATGCATGCATAAGTCTGTGTGGATGCATGGATGGGGCCGCATGGGCGGACGTGTGTAGGCCGCATGGGCGGATGTGTTTGTACGTGATGATGCGTGCATAAGTCTGTGTGGATGCATGGATGGGGCCGCATGGGCGTTGGGATGAGGCCGCAAGGGCGGATGTGTTTGTACGTGATGATGCGTGCATAAGTCTGTGTGGATGCATGGATGGGGCCGCATGGGCGGATGTGTGTGTGGTTGTGTGTGTGTGTATAGGGATGGATGCATGCATGTATGTGTATGTGTATGTGCAGATGGATGGATGTGTCTGTTGGTCTGTATCTGTGGGTGGGTGGGTTGGTTGTTGTAGCTTAGCATCTCTGTTGATCTACACCTTCTTGTCTTTAAAATGCAGAGCGTACACGTCGGAGCGCATCGGTGGCCATTGGAGATTCCAGGGTTTGGACTCGTGATATTCTTCCGAAGTTACTGCAGGAGGGTGAGTATTTGCACCACATTTTCTTTCCCACACACAGCAGATCAGTCACTTTAAAACACAAAATCACAATGCCTAGCTGCGTGGTTCCAACTTGCACTACATACTGGAAGAAGGGAGGCGAAAGTGCTTGTCTTCATGTCTTTCCAACGAAATCGAAAAAACAAGACTTTGGCTACAGCAGGCTCCTCACATCTTTGTTGACGTTGAAGAGTGGCTTACTAAGATTTCCCCAAAAAAAGATTCTTACAGTTATCGTTTGTGCAGCAAACATTTCTTGGAGGATTGCTACATAACAGTCGGCGACCGTAAAAAATTGAAGCCCAATGCTGTGCCAAGTATATTCCCAACAGCGTTGGAAATTGAGACCCGGTTAGCGAAGAAAGGTGAACCTTCAAGAAAACGCAGAAGAATTGGGGAGACGCAGCAGCCAGAAAGTTCAGCCACAGAAACTTCGAGGGAAGAAACTTCGCACAAAGAATCTACCCTGGTTGCACCTAGCGCGGTTCAAGAAATGACAGTCGACGTGTATCTACAAGGTGATGAAACACAGCTAGAAATTCCTATGACAGTAATCAGTGAAGGTTGTACAGTAGATGCAAAGGTAATTGTCAATTTCAAAAGACAGTTTGAGCAAAGAGAAACCGACAACGAAGCAAGCAATGCAGGGAGGGGTAAATGCAAGGCCTGTCAAGCAGCGGCAAATAAATCGCAACACAGGACACAACTCCAGTCAAGAAGCATTGGCATCCAATGCAATGAAGTAGAAGCCAGTCCACACCGGAATCCAATTTCATTTAAAATCCCACAGGGCACTCCGTGCTCTTCTACACCATTAAAAACCAATATGGGTAATACTGCCTTCCAAGAGATACCAGAAGAGAGCCCAATATCCAAAACAGCCAATGAGGCCGATAGAATCAATATGCAACCCTCAAGTTGCAATATTGCTTCTACTTTTGAGGAAAGCCTTTCAAGTGTTTTTTCTGATGATCAAAACGACTTGACATTCAAAGCATCGCAAGCATCGGAGAGTTCCGGTAGTGAGGATTTTGCCATTCCTTCTGATTCCAATAACCCCTTGAGCTACCCCTTACCAGAATTTGTAACCTTAGCTCCAACAGAGATGAACCCATCCGCTGAAGAAAAGTACATAGTTTTCAAAAGCTCCTTGATGGGTTTATTTTCAATGATCCCTTGCCCTTACCGAAATCAATGCTTTCTTAAACTAACTCATGTCAAGATTTTCCCAAAGGGATCAATGGTAATTGTGAAATCTTTCTGTGAAAGAGGCTACACCTGCAACTTGTGGCGAAGCCAACCACTCATCCACAATTGCCCGGCGGGGAACATTTTACTTGCTTCCAGTGTCCTTCTTAGCGGATCTAATTTTGCAAAAGTTAGTAATATGCTACATATTCTGAAACTTCAAGGAATCTCAAAAACCACTTTCTACCGCCACCAACATCACTTATTATTCTCAGTGATAGATAATCATTGGATGCAGCAGAGGGCAAATCTAATAGCAGAAATGAAATCAACACCCTTGTATTTAGCTGGCGATGGGCAATCCGATAGCCTGGGTTTTTCAGCAAAGTACACCGTTTATACTTTTTTGGAGTTGAAGAGCAAAAAAATTGTGGGCTTCACGGTGGAACAACTTGTTCCACCTGCTTCGTCAGTTTCGCTCGAAACCACTGCATTCCGGAAAACACTACTTGAATTGATCGCCGATGAATTAAACATTCAAATAGTCACAACTGATCGGCATGTCTCCATACGTAAGGTAATGCGCCAGGAATTCCCAGAAATTATGCATGAATTTGATGTCTGGCATGTGGCCAAAGCTGTCGGCAAGCAGTTGCTTGTGGCGTCCAAAAGCACACACTGCGCAACCATTTCCCCGTGGATATCGAGCCTCAAAAATCATCTGTGGTGGTGTTCGCATACCAGTCAAAAAAATCCCGAATTACTGGTAGAAAAATGGAAATCGGCAACAAATCACATTATCAACGTTCACGAGTGGGAGAACAATGCCCAATATCACCGCTGCAGTCACGCCCTTCTTCAACCAACCACCGCTTGGTTAGCCCCTAACACTACAGCACATACCAAATTCAAAACCGTGGTTCTGAAAACAAGTTTACTGAAAGACATCCGCCATCTTTCCAATTTTTGTCACACTGGCGATTTGGAGATTTTTCACGCAAGTGTATTGAAATACAGGCCCAAACGAATTCATTTTTTTTATGACGGAATGGTGGCTAGAACGCAACTTGCTGTTCTAGACCACAATTACAACGTAGGTAGGATTCAAAAGCTCAGAAAAACGCAATCAGAAGACGGGATAGAGGACCGGAAGTGTTACCGAGTGGAGTACTCAAAAGCACGGAAGCAGTGGATTTTGAAAGCTCTTTATGAGCCTAAGTTCATTGCATTTGTATTTGACATAATTCGTGAGATTGTGATGTTCGCCAAAGGTGAGATGTCCATCTCCTGGCATTCAAAATCCTCAGAATTCCCTCATAATATTGCACCTGTTGTGAAACCCAGTGAAGAGGAATTGGTTCACAAATTTCAAAGTCGATTTCCAAGGTAATCAAGAAAAAATTTTGGTGGGTATAAAAAAAAAACAAAAAACCAACAAACTTTAACGAAAAATTTAGTAATATTTTTGTATCATGTGCAACCATTGTTTCATGTCTGTCTATTGTAAATAAGTGAACTACAATTTTCAACGGTTCGTCTGTCTCTTTTATCTGTGTCTCTTTATTACTTACTTTGTCTTTTGTATAGTTTACATGTGCGTTGCAATCTTATTTCCATGTGTGTATAGTGATATTTATTTAACATTTTGGTCACTTATCCTTATTTATTTCCTATGCCCTCTAGTCCCTTTTGTTAATCGCATTAACATCCCTTTTTACTCTTTGCAATCATCTGCATAAAATGTCTTTTTTGTATAGAATGTATAACTGGTACAATGTGAAATGTTGCCGGTCTTATCCCATAAATCCTATGCATTTTTCCACGGGTGTTTCTAACTAATTTTAAATTTTTTATTAATTTTTTAAATTTTGTAAAAAATTCGGTCCTTTACGGTAGAATTTTTAGTTAGGGAATTTTTAATTTTTTTAGATTGGTCTCGCAAGAGAATGAGGATCCTTGTCGTGGATTGCGGGCTTACGGTAAAATGACCAAATTAATGACACTCGTATTTAAAAGTATAGCCATAATATTTATAAAATCTTTTTGCACAAAAATTCTTAATTTGGTCATTTTATTAATCAATACCTCATTGCAAATTTTTTTTGATGTAAGTTATTGTACTAACATGACTTACAAAGTAGGTGCATGTGTTTGCGAATACATACGCACGCGCACCTTGTCCAAGTGTCCACTTGTCCAAGTGTACAAGCGTACATGTGTACATGGTTACGTCTGTCTGGGAGATATATATATTTATATATATAATCTCTCTCATACACACCCACGCAGACGTATGCATATATGTATGTATTACACACATACACACACACCTGTGGGTATGTTACATACATGCATACATAGACATACACGCGTATACTATATATATATGTGTGTACACGCATATATACCCACACATATTTTGGTGAAGAAAACTATTTGTTCCATCACACCATCGATGTTGGGAGTGCATTGCAGCTATTACAGTACTTTCTGCTGAGACTTCAGCACTCGACAGCTCCCTGCTATAACGAAGCCTTGCCTCGCTGTGCAGGGGAAAGGTTCAGCACTGGACAGCTCCCTCCTCCCTTATAGAGACCTGCAAAGGAATACACAGGCAGGCAGGCAGAAAAACAGATAGAGGCAGACAGACAGAGAGAGAGGCAGACAGACAGACAGAGAGAGGCAGACAGACAGAGAGAGGCAGACAGACAGAGAGAGGCAGACAGACAGAGAGAGGCAGACAGACAGAGAGAGGCAGACAGACAGAGAGAGGCAGACAGATAGAGAGAGGCAGACAGATAGAGAGAGGCAGACAGATATAGAGAGGCAGATAGATAGAGAGAGGCAGACAGATAGAGAGAGGCAGACAGATAGATAGAGAGAGGCAGATAGATAGAGAGAGGCAGACAGATAGATAGAGGCAGACAGATAGATAGAGAGAGGCAGATAGATAGAGAGAGGCAGATAGATAGAGAGAGGCAGACAGATAGAGAGAGGCAGACAGATAGAGAGAGGCAGACAGATAGAGAGAGGCAGATAGATAGAGAGAGGCAGACAGATAGATAGAGAGAGGCAGACAGATAGATAGAGAGAGGCAGACAGATAGATAGAGAGAGGCAGACAGATAGAGAGAGGCAGATAGATAGAGAGAGGCAGATAGATAGAGAGAGGCAGACAGATAGATAGAGAGAGGCAGACAGATACACAGGCATACAGATATATATGTGTGTCAAAATACATACACACACAACCCACAGTTTGTGTGTGTATATATTATACACACTAACATACGCATATGTAGTCATGTATATACATAATGATAAAACGATTAGTGATTATAGTCGAGACGTTCCAAATAAAAAAACCACACACTATATTTCACAAAAAAATGTATTAACATTTTAAAATCTGTAAAGCCTGAATACAAAATTGCACAAATTAAAACATCCTACAAGTTCAACTGGAAATCCAAATTGCTTTCAGTCGGGTCCATGTAGAACTGGAAACCAGTGTAATTTCCTTGCGGATCAGGGTAAGCTGTCCGTATTGATTTAATCACACACGCTGGTATGGGGATTCTATTGTTTTTCCCCAAGAATCCATGTATCCACGCTGTATAAGAGCGATATGCGCCCACACGCATAACCCTAAGAAAAAACGAAAGGAAATATATTAATATTTCTAAACTTATTAAAAAATTTTTAATAGTCTACATGAAAACAAAAAAAAAAAGACGCATTGATATCTTATGTTTTTCCATGTTGCCTTTTTCACTAACCTTTTTTCCTTTTCAAATAAACTTTTTCCTTTGTTAAAAATTATACTTGCATTGTCTTGTGTGTTGTACAATAAAATTGTAATAAATACCTATTGTTTGTGGTGTCGTACTGTCTCCGGGTGACCAGTGCAGATAGTCTTATCGCGTGTTCTATGTTTTCGCGCACAAGCGCATACTGAGCAAATAACGGATGTTGTGTAACACATACGCAAGCTTCTGGTAACATCTGTAGGACTACTTCGTGTTCTCGACAACAGACACACTCTGCCACTGTGGGCATGCAAATGCACTGCCCACAGTGACACCACTCTTTGTTGGCAAGCCTGCCATGGGGATCTTCAGTGGATCCTGAAGCACCCGCTTCTGGTGCACCCTGCGGATCGTTTTGAAAACACTGGAGACTGCTTATGTCCGCCTGAGCATATAGCGAGTCTGCCAGTTGTTGTTGAACCTAAGAAGGGATTAATATGAAGAATACTGTATTTAATGTTTTAGGAAAAAAGGAAGGGGTACATTTTTAATTGTATGGTGTTGCTGAAAGCGGCATGATCATCCTTATTAGGCAGGGCACAGATTCCTGTATGTATATGTGCATACATACACAGACGTACGTACGAGTTTGTATGTATATACACAGATGTACGTACGTGTTTGTATGTATATACTGACTTACGGGTGTGTATGCATTAACACGTACACGCGTGCGTACCAGTGTATGCCTAAACACGTACACGCGTGTGTCTGTGTGTGTATATATATATATATATATATTAAATATAATGTGTGTGTACACACGTAATTAAGTGTGACTGTATATACACATACACTCGTTCCTACGTGTGACTGTATATACACATACACTCGTTCCTACGTGTGACTGTATATACACATACACTCGTTCCTACGTGTGTATGTATATACAGATACACACGTACGTTCGTGTGTATATACATACACACGCGCATGTGTGTATATACACACACACACACATGTGTGTATGTATATACACACGTGTGTGTATGTATATACACACACACACGTGTGTGTATGTATATACACACACACACACACGTGTGTGTATGTATATACACACATGAAATAATGTATTGAAATAATAAATTGTACAGGACTGATGCATAGTTGCGGTTTCAAACAATAAACAAAAAAAATTTTATACATATTTCAACACATACTGCCGAATAATGCCGAGTTTCGGGGAAATCCTCATCATTTTCCTCGCTATCAGATTAAAAGTCCTGCTAAAAAAAAAAAAATGTATTCTGTTTATTACCATTGGTTTGCTGCAACCTTTCTATTTTCAGCAAAAACTTACCTCTCCAAAAGAATCGGATGAATAATCAAGCTCCTCAAATTCAAGATCTTCCTGGTACATGTTTGTTCTTGAATTGGACTACAAAAAAAACTTTAAAAAAAACAAAAAAACACCAAGTTAGTGGCACTTCAATAACAGTTATGGAAGCAGCAGCATTTTCTAATAACAATCTTTAAAGGTCCATGGCAGGCATAATTTAGGCAAATTTTAGATTGATTACTGGGCGATTGTGGACAGATTGTTGATAGCTAGCATTATCCGCAGTCTGTAGGCAGATAGCATGCATATTGTATGTAGAATGCAGGTTAATAGTGTCGATTGAAGGCAGTGTTTGTGTGTAGATTGCATGCAGATGCTATGTCTATTCCATGCAAATTTTCCGAAGATTGCATGATAATTGTATGAATGAATTGTGCGGAATGTATGCTGATTCAAAGCGGTTTGCAGTCACATGCACATTGCAGCACACGGCAGGCAAATGGAAGCACACGGCAGGCCCCCCAAAAAAAAGAAGCACACGGCAGGCACCAAAAAAAAAACAAAAAAAACATGGAAGCACACGGCAGGCACATGGAAGCACACGGCAGGCAGAAAAAAGAAAAAAAAAAAAAGGACATGGCAGGCACACGGAAGCACACGGCAGGCACAGAAAAAAAAGCAGCACATGGCAGGCACACAGAAGCACACGGCAGGCACATGTTAGAACCCGGCAGGCACATGGAAGCACACAGCAGGCACAAAAAAAAAAAAAAAGGGAAGCACACGGCAGGCAAAAAACAAAATAAAACAAAAAACACATGGAAGGCACACGGCAGGTATATGGAAGCACACGGCAGGCACAAAAAAACGAGAACACGCCAGGCACATAGAAGCACACGGCAGGCACCAAAAAAAATAAAAAATACCCCTGGCAGGCACACGGCAGGCACATAAAAGCACACGGCAAGCACAAAAAAATAAAATAAAATACACTGCAGGCACATGAAAGCACACGGCAGGCACAAAAATAAAGAAAAAAAAAAAAAAGCCGGCACAAAAAAAAATTTAAAAAAAAATACACGGCAGGCACATGAAAGCACACGGTAGGCACAAAAAAAAAAAAATAAGCACATGGCAGGCGAATGGAAGCAGGCGGCATGCACAATAAACACTGCAGTCGCGATAGCAGCACACAGCAGGAAAAAAAAAACGCAGCACATGGCAGGCACTGTAAAAATGTAAGACACATTACTATACAGGGCAAGTACAATACATTTTTCATGCACAGACTCACTGCATAAGGCAATGATCCTGTGCTAATAAAAGCATGAAAGAGTACCGCGGAAAGGTGCACTTACCTGCGCTTCTGTGTGGTCAAGAGATGGGAGAAACAGCTGTTTGCTGTTTTCTCCGGTAGACTCCACCTCCCGCTGTGACGCTTTCTGCCGACCAGCCAATGTGGCGGCTGGAGCGGCGTTTCATTCATTTGCAAGTGCACGCCTCCACCGATGACGTCAGTCACCTGCTCACGTGACCGGCGTCTCGGGAGCGCGCATGAAGGCCTCCAGGAAGAGCGAGCATTGCACCGTGGAACGCACCCAGGGACAACGCAGGCGCCATCTTACATGGAGAAGTTTAAAAGTTATTATTTCTGCTAAACTGTAAGTAGGATGCGGTTTATAACCGCTCAAAAGGGCTGCTTTATGACGGGGGGTGACAGGGGGAATGGGCTAATAATATAAAATTTTGCGGTTTTGCCTCGGACAACCCCTTTAAAACAAATTAAATTTCAGAAAAGCTTTGGGAGCTCAAGATGAATGTTTATGCGAAATCCAAGAAGCTGTTGTACAAACAGGTAAACTAAACATAATAATTCAAACTAATTGACTTTGAAGTTAATTTTTGTTTATTTAGCATCTATGAAAATATACCTACTTATCTTAACTCTAAGCTGCTCCATTACTTTACTGGGAATATAAAGTTTTGTGCTTAGCTTAAAGCCATATATAAAAGTTCTTCTAAATGTATATAGTATGATCATTTTCCTTAGGACTCTAAAATGTGGCAAAAAATGCCATTCTCACACCGTTATCCTACCAGCTGCAGGGTGTATTTTTTAGTGCTGTGCCACAGCTGCTGCAGAACATCAAAATATACACTATCAAAATAATTTTCAGACATGAATGTCTCTTTACTTCTAAGGCCGGAATCACACAGGCGAGAAACTTGCGCCAGTTTTCTGCGATGCAAGAGCCCGGAAAATGACACAACTATGAAATGTATTTTTTTCAATGTGTTTATTCCCATGTGCGACTTTTCTCTTTATGTGATCCTGCGAGAATTAAAAACCGCAGCATGTCCTGTCTTGTTTCAGAATGGTATGTCTTCTTGCCCATGTGTTCCTAAGGACCCTCTGTATTCTCGCATTGCCTTGTGTTGTCTTGCAATGTTTCTGTGATGCATTTTCATGCGTATTGCTATGGGAATATATGCAAATTTAAGCGGACGTGCTCATCAGCTTCTTAGCAGTGTGGAGGCCTGTTTGGAGCAGCGTGGAGGCAGGAGTTGTTGGCAACTTTCAAAAACACGACATACGTTTATATAGACGAGGAGCACTTGATCTATCTGGTGCAGGGGCACCCCATCCTGTGGTACATCAGGAGAGTGGAGTACCATATCAGGAGCCGGAGGGACTTGGTGTAGGAGGAAGTTGCAGAGCTTCTTTTAGGGAAGCAGTGGGAGTCCCCACACTCCCTCCACAATACTGATGCCAGCCATAAGCCCCGTTCCCTGCAAATGATGCAACAGAATACCCGCCTGTATCACATCTTGTATCCAAGCTAAAGGCAGCCCAATAGGTTACTAGAGCCTCCATGCCCCCCTGTATCACAATTTGCATCCAAGCTAGAGGCAGCCCAACAGAGTACTAGAGCCTCAATGCCCCCATATCCCATCTTGCATCCAGGCTAGAGGCGGTACAACAGGGTACTAGAGCCTCCATGCCTGCCCATATCACATCTTTTATCTAAGCAGGAGATGGTACAACGGGGTACTAGTGCCTCCATAGCCACCCATATCATATCTTGCATCCAAGCTAGAGGTGGTACAACAGGGTACTAGAGCCTTCATGCATGCTGTACCACATCTTGCATCCAAGCTAGAGGCCGTACAACAGGATACTAGAGCCTCTATGCCCACCGTTATCACATCTTGTATGCAAGCTAGAGGCAGTACAACAGGGTATTAGAGCCTCCATGCTGCCCTTATCACATCTTGTATGTAAGCTAGAGGTGGTACAGCAGACTACTAGAGCCTCCATGAGAAGGAAATATATATATCCTTGTAGGTAGATAAGAGAAAACAATGGAATATATACATTTATATAGATATAGTTATGTGCCTTTCTTTTTATATGTATACTAACTTTATTCTCATATGTACTAACTCTATGAAAAACTTAATACTTCGCCTTACATCAGATATGCCAAGATGCTTTGCAAGGCAAACAGAGAAAGAATGTCCAAAGAAACTGGATGAAGGTTAAAGTGAAGGAGAGAAGAGATATGGAGAATGCATGCTTAGCTGCTTTTTTAGAATTGAGTGGGTGATTCTTTGCACTGGAGTTAATTGAATATGTGATTTTCTGTACATAAGCCAGAGGCGCCATATCAAGATAACGACTGTTCAACTATGCATCTGAACTTTCACTATCTCAGGCCGGAAATCCGGACTTTCCATATATGGTTATACGGTGGAGTTGAGCCAATGAGCTCATCACCCATTTCTAGTTATGAGACCAAAGGGTATAAGATCCCATGTAATCTGTAATAAAGCGCGCGGCGCAGTCATGTCCCCGTGTGAGGAACTATACCAGACTTCCGTGTGTGGTGTTTTCTTCCTTACCGCCGGCAGCGGGGCAAGTGGGGTGGGCCTGATTGGTGCTGTACTTAGAATTTCTCTGACAAATGGTGCCGAAACCCGGGACGACAAAACCGGAGCCGTGCAGCCCTGTCCACCCGGATCCACGCCACGGGGAAGCCGTCCTGCTGCAACCGAGCCTGATCAACTCACAGAACTCCAGGTAAGACCAGCATATATTTATGTTGTGTTTTACACTGCGAGTCTTGCAGCAGGAGGGACTATCTGTGTTTTGTGACCGGACGGGTTGGGTTAAGAGTTCTACACGGTAACTCGTGTGGGCTTCGGGTTTGCCGTCATGGACCACTGACCGTGATATGCGCACCAATCGCTCACCCAGAAACTAGTCTGTAGTCTATTTGTACTTTGAAGTCCATAGTGTTTTAACAATAGTGGAGATTGTTGTATCTGCAGAATTTTTTTTCCTCTTACTTTTCATTTTGTCTCATAGTAGAAGGGACCCTCGGTTTTAGTTTAGTTAGTTAATGGTTTAGCAGAGGAGGAGATGCACTCTATGAGATAGGTCTCATAGAAGAAGGGACCCTCGATTTTAGTTTAGTTAGTTAATGGTTTAGCTGAGGAGGAGATGCACTCTATGAGATAGGTCTCATAGAAAAAGGGACTCTCGGTTGTTTTGCCTTATATATGGGGCTAACGATTTGATTTCAGAGAGATGCATTCTGTGAGGCTGGTTCCATAGGAGAAAGGACCCTCGGTTGTTTTGCCGGTATATAAGGGGCTGACAATTTGGAATTAAGAGGGATGCACTCTATGGAGCGTGTTATTATTATTGTTGTTGTTCTAATATGCGTAAGATCTTATTAAAGAAGACAGAGCCCTTTATGGGCCGCCGCCGTGCGGATCAATTGGTGGAGGAGAGACAGGAGTTCCAATGTGTAAAATGTAAGAAAACTTATGAAAATGTGTAACAAGGACCCGCACGGTAGATTACAGCATGGTGTCTGGGAGGAGGTCTTTAGGACCAAGAAGCGTGCCTTGAAAGACCAAGGTTTGCTAGAAAGTGCTGGAGTGAGGAGGAGAGAGAGACAGTCAGAGAAAGTTAAGTATGTACACATTATTTGTTTAGTAAAGTATCCGTAAGTGAAATGTTGGAAAGTACAGTAAGTGATCAAGAGGGTGTCGGGAGAGTGTCTATTGAAGGTTACATTGGCAGTTAGGTAGGGAGAGAAATATGGGGAACAAGCAAAGTCGAGAAGAAGGTTACAATGCATGTGATTTGTTGGCAAAGAGAGAGGAAAAGGTGTATAATATGTATAATCCATACTAGATGGATATATATATGTGTATATACTGTATGTGCAAATGGTTAACTGAACTTGCTTTTAGATGAGAAAGATTGTTTACATGAAGCTGCAGAGCTTGTGTTTAGTTTTCAAGGTCAAGCGATAAAGTAGAGAGAATGAAATAATGACCCTGGAAAATATCTTTGCTTGCTTAAATGGAATGAAAGCTTATAATGAATTTAATTAATTATACTGTCTTACAAGGCAGGAAATATAGCAATTTCTAAGGTATATTCTTACTTATACAGGGGTTGAAAATGCAAAACAACTCAGTCAGTGAATGCATATTCGGAGAGATAACAGTTGGTTTTACAAAGGTGGGGGCTTTCAGATTTCACTCCAAACTCAGGGTCACAGAAACTAAAATACTTTAGCGTTTAATATAGCATATAATAGCTTCAGTAAATAAGAAAGAGAGAATGTCTCAGTCACTCAGCAAACTTTTTTCACATAATTTGTCAAAGATAGCGCTCATTCACAATCTCATCTCAATAGAATCATGTACTTTATAACATTATAGCACTCACCTCAATGTTTTTCAACTGATGTATGTTTGTTTGTCAAACTTTTTTTTGTCTGTGCGTCTGTGTGTACTGGGACACCTTCAATAGGGGGTGACGGAGCAGACTTGAGCGCATGGATGGATGAAAGTTAATGCCCAGTGCTCAGGCTGTGATGAATGTGGGATGTGTGATGCAGATATTGACTAGGGATGGAGGTCCCCCCCATGCATGGGACTTTACTTGGTTGTGATGTGGATGCTTGGACGGTTAAGCTGAAATGAAGGTGTGAAAAAAAAAGACGCAAGCGACCAATATCGAAGGGGTGGAGCTAGATGATGTAAAGGACGTAATGTTTCATCCCTCTTGTCCACAAGGGAGGGGGTGAGGATCTTGAGCAGCTAGTAAAAGTTTTTTTGTTTTTTTTTCTCTCTCTCAAATTTGATAAGACATTGCAGGCAGGATCAGATTAATAATGAATTTGCTTAAAGGATATCACATTTCCAATATTAATAGATGTTTGTAGATTATTCTGCCCCGATGTAACTCATGTCTCTGTTATTGGTGCTAACATCTTACAGGCCTTATCTGCATCCATCAAATCTTTTTACAATGTGATACTACCTTGAACTCGGCTACTCTTCTTACAATTGAGTATCCTGGTTCAAAGGGGGGGGGGGGAGAAGGCATAGGTGATCTAGGTATTGCAAATCAGCCATTTTTAAATTTTTTGCAACAAGATTCTGATCTTTTTGAAATAGAATATCAGCCTGATTGTCTAGCATTGATGCAACAAGAAAATTTAAGTTTTAAAAAGTTACTGAAAGCCCTTGTTAACAATGCATATTTTGAGTTGTTTTTTATAGATGGTACCAGGGTGATTGACGACTCCACACTGGATATGTAGTGGTCACACAACAAGATGTCCTAAAAGCAGAATGCTCCGCATGTCGCAGTACAAGAAGCGGAACTAAAAAGGCCATCACTGAGGCGAGTAGAGTGGCCACAGGTAAGACGGCAACCTTTTACACTGACTACTAGAGCCTCCTTTCAAGGGGTCAGTTTTTCACAATAAATTATCCTTTTGCACTGATATTGTAATCACTTACTTGTATAAAATATCAGAGAGAAAGTTTCATTCCATTCCAACAACTTCTCTTATGGGAGAGATTGTTTTTTGACAATGAGTGTACATGGCGGATTCTAAATCTGTATGTGGGTTTTGAGAGCAGAATTCAACCTTTAAGACCTAAGGCAAACTGCACCAAAATCCATGGCAAAATTCTTACCATTTTGTTTTTTCATTAAACTAAGCTTTTTATGAAGGGGTAGAAGAAGAACATCTTTTGGGTCCACAAGAGGCTCAGCAACGACATTTTTCTCGGCAGAGTCAAGATTTATTGCAGGCCAGTCCGCTTGAATGTAATTTGATTTCCTATCCCTACTCCAAGTGCTGCAGACCTCTTTTCAAATATTTTCCTATCCCTACTGTCCCACATACATAAAAAGCAACAGTATTTAGTGTACCCCAGTTGCATTCCTAAGAGTACAACCATGACTTTTAGATTTTCCTCTTGTGTTCAGCATATTTGATTGAGTCGAGGAGGGCTGTCATGTTTGCATAAAAGTCTCCTTCACGTGAACTGCATGACCAACAGGAAAAGAAGGAAGACGGTTGCTGTTGTGAAGTAATACAGCTTTCAAACTAAGCTTGGAGGAGTCTATGAATAGCCTCCATTTAGTTGGATCATGGTTCAGATTCAAACATTTTATCCAGCCATTAACGTCGCAGCAAGCAACCAGATTGGTTTTATTCCGAAAAAAAGAAGCAGATCCCCCTGACGTTGGAGAAGACTCCATTGCTGTAGTCTTGACCCTAGAAGTTACGCCTTCTCCTTTGACAAGTCAAGCTTTCGAATGAGATCACTCAATTCCGCGTGACTCAGTCTGTGCCATGTATCATCTTTTACCTCAAAGTCAGGGTCATGGGATGTGGAAGGCTTGTTGAGTTCTTCTTTTTCCACACTTTCTTCAGTTTCTACTTTAAACTCATAATGTTGGGGTGGAATAGGAACTGGTCAACTATCTGAATGTGGAATAGCAGATGGAAGATTTGGGTATTGAACTGTTCCTGTTTTCTTCATTGACAATCCTTCCTTTATAGGCTGAGTCAAGCAGAAATAGCAGTCATCTGTATGGTTTGTAGGCTACTGCCAAACCATAGGCACGGCAAAAGCCATAGATAATTTTTTATTTTTCAGCCAATCTCGTAGTTTAACTGAGCAAGAGTTGAAACATATATGTGGAGCCCATGACTTATCCTGGTCCCCTACATTCATACCAAAATAATGCTGATAGGCAGTCTTTATAAGATTGCGTTTCTGAGACGAAAATGTTATTTCACCACAAATGTAACAAAAATTCTTCACTAAATTTACACATTTTTGTGGCATTTTGATATAGAAAATGTTACACTTCAAAGGCACTCCAAAACCAGAAATTCTGAGAAAAGGTAAAGCAAAAACAATATGAAACTCAGTCATAGCAACACTTATTATGTTTATAACCTACAAACATATGGAGAACGTTGTGTTATGTCAGATGAGAGGTGTGAGAACTACCCCCACCCCAAAAAAACCTCCAACAAAATAAGAATGTAAACTCTAAGAAATGATATGTCACTGTATCTCCAAAGTAAGAGCTAATCGGTCATTTTTATGTTGATTTTTGAATTCAGCAGATGAAAATACATAAGAATACGCTAATTTTGAGCCCGAAACAAAATCATCATTGGGCAGTGTAATCAATGTTAAATTTGTACGGCTTCTAAATGGTTAAAAAAACGAAAGCTTTTCAAATCTGCATCCAAAATAAGGTAAACGGATGGAAATATATATCCTAGCAAAAATGTGTACAGTATGTTTGTACATATTTATTATATTACAATTGAAAATGTGAAAAAATGAGAATTTAAAAAAAAATTGCCCAATTTTGGCGCTTTTAATAAATATACACAAATATTATTGGACTGATAATTTGCACTCACAATGCCTAGGCCTGTGTTCCTTCCAGATTCCGTGGGGTCTGCTCTGACTCGTACTTTCGCTGCTGCAGGGAGGAAAAAGTCTCTCTGACGGCTGGGTCCACCATCTTTGTATCACTATCTCCCTGGCTTGTGATTGGCTCAGACTGGCTGGTCTGAGACTCAGCTTTCCCTCTTGTGTCCGATCTCTCCTACCACATCTTCTCTTCTCTGTCTCTCTCCCTACATTAAACTCTGCCCCCCAATCAATCCTAACCCAGACAGAAACCGCTCACAACACACAGAGCAGGTTAGGGTGACAGGGGTGCAAGAACATACAAGTTGGTTGGGACAACAATGACACAGACATACACACATACACATTCCACATGAGATAGCCAAACAAGAGCTGTGGGGGCCCCAACCTCAGGCAACTACAGTTGTTTGTCTATAATTGTCCTGTATATAACAACCAGTCCACATTTTTTACTAATTAATGTAGAAAAAGAGTTAATTACAAAGGGTTCACTTACTTTTTCTTGTAGCTATATGATATTAAAATCCCTTTTAATTCAGAATTGATCAGGAACTGTCAATCAACACCAGTGCACTGAAACTGCAAATATTAACCCCTTCAGCATTTGTATTTGTTGATGCACCATGCAGCTACAATGTATATATACATCCTCTACTTTAGCGGCACATCTTATCGTGTAGCTTTCTGCCAGTAGGTTAGCTCTTGCTAATAAACAGTGAGGAATGTAGTGGTCAAAATGAGTCAAATTACCAGCTAGCGACAGGCGAAACCAGAAAATTGAAATGGGGATCTTTGTTCTCAGGTCTTCTATTGATGATAGGCATGGGTGGACTGGCCAGTGAACTCACCAGGAAAATTCCCAGTGGGTCGATTGGGTCCTGGGGCCGGTGCTGGGGGTGACAATTTTTATTTTTTAATTTGACTGCAGAAGTGACATAAAATAAAAAAAACACATTTACTCACCTGGGTCTGTCTTCTCGGCTCATGGGCTCTGAAGTTCACTCAGCATTGGTTTTGCACTGATTTTCACATTACACGGTCACGTGGTTGCTACAATCAGTCTCCAGCCTCACCAATGCTAGGGACTGGCACTAGACGTAGCGATTACATGACCATGAAACCCAGGTGAGTGTATGTGGCTTTTAATTTTAATGCATACAATAGGGGGCAAAGGGGATATTATTATTATGATCAGGAGGAGTATTCTTATTACCAAAAGAAGGACAAGTGAGGCATTATTTTTATTACTAGAAGGTGGCCATGAGGGGCATTATTATTACTGAACGGGGACAGTAGGGGCATTGTTACTTAAAGGAGCCTGTATAGGATTTTATTACTTAGTGAGAGTATAAAAGAAGGCACTTTTACTTTGTATGGGGCACTAAAAGTGGTACTTACTCTGTGGTGCCTACAGAGAGCACAAAAAGGGAATACTCTTATGCTTTATTACTATCTGGGCCACTCTGGATAGGAAGATTATGTAGAAGTATGCAAAACAAAGGCAGGTGGCTAGAAAATTGAGGAGTCACAGATGTCTATGTGTCAAATTCTGCAGACACAGGTTGTGACTGGGAGAAGTCATGATCGCAGTCTGGGCCATATGGATAAAAGGGAAGGGGTATTGGTATTCTTTAAAACCCTTTACTTTCCTAGCACATAGCCAGGTCGCTTTCTCAATTATAACACATTTAATCAATTGATCTTTTTTTAATCATAAGACCTTATCATTATACCATTATTACAACTATTAACCCTTTCCAATCCAATTTGTATCCTGGTTTTCCTAGGGGACTTACTCTTTTTCTGCTGTTATACAATGGCGCTATCTGTTGGCTAAAGCAAGTACTGCATGAGGTGACACGTTGGATAGGCTCCGACAGCAGAGAGGCTGGCAATATACAGTAAGAGAACCCCGATGGACGTCTTCTAACATCGGAGCTGTACAGCCTTAAATCATAATGTCTTCAGACATCAGACAGTGGATTGGAAAGGGTTAAGACATTGCAAAGGCTGGTCATGTTAGTAGCCTAGCTGTAATAAAACAGCAGAATGCTGCTACTATAATGCATCATTATCACTTATCTATGTAGGAAAAAAACTGCTGAAAATTTGCACCATTTGCAAGAATTTTGACCATGACATGAAACCGCAATTATGTTTCTTTCTGTTTCTCCTAATTCATGTGGATTGTACACTATAACCATAATGGTGGAATAAATTGTATATTCAGTTGTATCTGTGAGTGGTCAAAACTAATCCTAAAGCCTTATGTCCACTTGCATGCACGGATTACACTGCTGAATCCCTGTGTGCACGGGGACATGGAGAGGAGAAGAACATTATCTTACCTCACCGAATCCAGCGCGGCTCCCCTCCGTACAGGCTGGATCTTCTTTCTTCAGCACTGCGGATGTGTCTGGGCTTTTTTTTTTTCCTTCAAATCTCCTGCTTTCCTGTGGATTTGTAGCACCTCCACAGTGACAGCTGCAGGTGTGCTGTGGTGAGGGTGGATTCCATTGATTTCAATAGAACCCGTCGCTGTTGGACCCGCTGGAAATTGAAGCATGCTGCGATTCCTTCCTATGCGTGCATCTCGCACACTGGAAAAAAAATCATATCCGCATGCTTTTACTTGCCATGCGGATGGTAATACATCCCTATGGGTGGCAAGACGCGCAGATCTCCTGTGCAGGAGACACGCACGGATTTTATAATTAAAATCCGCACCTGGACATCGGGTCTTCACAAAGGAGCTGGCTGGTTAAAACATAGTTATGTTTCATATAAAATAACTACTTTTATAGTAATGGGATTTGTCTGGTTTTTTTAACCATAAACTCTGTGGAACTGTACAGGGAAAGCTCTGTGCCCTATAGCAAGTACAAAATCATAGTAAGGTAAGTTCTGCCACCTAGAGGCAAAACATAGAAATGGCAGGGACAATGATAAATATAAGGTTCTGCACATGGGCAGGGAAATACATGTCACCATTACACACTAAATGGGAAACCACTGGGTAACACTGACATGGAAAAGGACTTGGAGGTTTTAGTTAACTGTAAACTTAACTGAAGTAACCAGTGTCAGGCAGCTGCTGCCAAGGCAAATAGGATCATCAGATGCATTAAAAGAGGTCTAGGGGCACTCAGGAAGGACGTATCAGAGCCTGAGCGGGTACAAAGGCGGGCAACTGAAGTAATAAACGTAATGGGCGGACTACAATACCCAGGGAGGTTATCAAAATTGGGATTATTTAGTTTAGAAAAAAGACAGCTGAGGGGCGACCGAATAACTATGTATAAATATATCAGGGGACAATACAGCGATCTCTCCCATCGTCTGTTTATACCCAGGACTGTGACTGTAACAAGGGGCACCCTCTACATCTAGAGTAAAGAAGGTTTCTACACCGATATAGAAGGGGGTTCTTTACTCTAAGAGCAGTGAGACTATGGAACTCTCAGCCTGAGGACGTGGTGATGGCAAAGTTGGTAAAAGAATATAAGAGGGGCCTGGACGCCTTTCTTGAGCGATACAATCTTACATGTTATATCACTGATTACTACAGAAGGTTTGGTGATCCGGGGATTATTCTAATCGCCAGATTGGAGTCATGGAGGATTTTTTTCCCCCTGTGATATCGCTGCGCTTTTTTCAATGGGAACGCAGCGATATTGCAGCATGAAAAAAACGCTAGTGGGTAAAAGCCCTAAGGCCTCCTGTCCACGGGCAATTCTGCATTGCGTTATCCGCGGCGATAATCCACATGCGGGTAACACAATGAACGCTTGCCATAGGACAACTATGGAAAGCGCAGCCCGATGTACACAAATGGAAATCCGCCACAATTTTCCGCTCAAGTATAAAATTTGCGGCATGTCACGATATTTTCCTCGATGAACCTATCATAATGATAGGATAATTGCGGTGACTTTAGTGTCCTTCCACGATAGAAATCTGCTTGCCCGCGGGCGTAAAACCGCAACACCCATGAACAGGCAGCCTTAGTGCTCCCCCCTCTGCCATAGGGGAGGAGGGGGAAGCAATAAAAGGTCTTCGCGATCAGCCTATATTAATGATAGGCTCACCACGAAGAGTCGCTGCATGCAGCAATTTTAATCACACGAGCGGAAAATCGCTTTCATTTTCTGCTTGTGTGCAGTAGGCTACGCTTTCCATAGTAATCCTGGCATGCGAGTTCCGTGTGCGATTTATTGCCACGAATCTCGCAATGACACCTCGCCCATGGACATCCAGCCTCATTGAGGAAAATTGGCTTCTACCTCACTGTTTGTTTGTTTATTTGCCTTCCTTTGGATCAACATTTGGGAGTAATAGGCTCACCTGGATGGATGTGTCTTTTTTCAGCATGAGAGTGCATTCACATGAGCTTGTACATACATAGGTGCACACAAAACCGCGCACCCATGTACATGCACAAACATGCATGAATGCAGGTCTGTGTCCATTGCCCTCAATGGGGCCACGGCTGCTGTTGGCGGCCCCATTGCAATCACAGAAAATGGCCGTTAATTACTGACTGAGGAGTGCATATAGATGCATCCTCTCACCATGCAGGTAGCTGACTACCAAATGGAGGAGCCAATAACACCTGTGCAGGACCCCCCTCACTATCAAGAGGCAGTGTGAGTGGTTGTTTTATCGGTCTCCTGCACAGGTGTTATTGGCTCCTCCATTTGGTGGTCAGCTACCTGCATGGTGAGAGGATGCATCTATATGCACTCCTTACTCAGTAAGTAACGGCCATTTTCTGTGATTGTTTTTAATTCTTGATTTCCCCTTCTGTGATGCATTTATATTAGTGTAGGGACCCACTACAACGCAAGGAACCGTGAAGTGGCTAGTGGGCTCATGTATCTTGTCCAACATCCAACCAATGCCTTGCATTTATTATCTATCATTCACATACAGTGTGGCATTAAGACTCCAGGTTGGCGGAATCTGCTCATTCACCTACTCCTGGAACCCCCGTAAAAAATCCTCATGACACTTCTACAGTTGTATATAATTCCTCTCATAAGGAACATTCATACATTATCTCTATAGCTGTTTTAGGTACTGGGTTGGAGCATTAGGTGTAGCAGCCGCAGATGTGGAAAGAGTAGTTGGGGACGAGCCAGGAGTCCGCAATAGGAGGTCTTATGGGCAGAACAAATGGAGTAGATGGGTCGTGTTGTCAAGAGGGAAGCCAGGGGTCGGTATCAGAAGGTCTCAGTGTTGAGTTAGAAATGGAGAAAGTGGGTCACGTTGTCGGAAGGGAAGCCAGGGGTCTTATCAGAAGGTCTTCGTTGAATAGCAGAGAAGCAGGCAGTAGTAGAGCTTGATCAATGGCTGCTGAGGCACAATATTCACGCAAAGGAGGCGGGAACATGGCCTGGTTTATATAAGAGGCTTAATCAGAAACAGAAGCATGGCCATTTTTATATAGGAGGCCTAATCAGGAACATGGTGGGGAGAAGACAGGGAAACAGAGAAGCATGGCTAGGTTTCAGCAGAGGAGCTGTCCAAGACCTGGACAGAGCTGCCGACTGGAGCACAGCAATATTCTTGAGGTGCAAGCGAACTGTTCAGGCCAGAGATTGGATGTAGGGGTAAAGGAGGGATTGGAGTCGAATGGGCCTGTGGTGCCTCACACTGAGATGGAGATGTCAGGATGAGGTCGGTTAGTAGGGGGCGGAAACAGGAGAAGGTCAGTTTTTGGGAGGTTCAGTTTAAGGTAGAGAGTGGACATAGGGTTAGAGACCACGTACATCCGGTTGCATACTGAAGAAACGGTGCTGTAATGTCATGAGAGGAGGTGTATAACTGGGTGTCGTCGGTGTAGAGATGGTACTGACAGCCAAATCTCCTGATGGTCTGTCCTGATGGTAGTGGCTGTGTTAATGGAAAAAAGGAGGGGGCAGAGGACTGAGCCCTGGGGGACCCCAACAGCAAGGGAGGAGGATCAGTAGGGAATAGTTGCCCCTCGATTTAGCCGTTAGGAGGTTGTTTGACACTTTAGTCAGAGCAGTTTCTGTCGAGTGTAGAGGATAGAAGCTGGACTGTAGGAGGTCAAGAGGAGAGTTTTCTGATAGATAGCTTTTAAGGCGGGAGTAAATTAGGCTTTCTAATAATTTGGAGATGAAGGGGAGATTTGAGAAGAGTCGGTAGTTGGCAGCATCGGTCGAGTCAAGAGTCGATTTCTTTAGCAGTTGGGATATGATAGCCTATTTGAATTAGGAGGGGGAGATGCCAGAGTTTTGGGTGTGAACGGTCTGAAGGTCCTGTACATATGGTAGGCTGGTGGGTCTGATGAGATTCTAGGCAGCTTGACAGGCAAAGAGAGGAGGTTATGGTCCGAGAGCGGGATAGGGGAGTTAGTGAAGTGGCAAGCAGAGCAGAGACGGAGAAAGACTAGATCAAGAGTATTGCCATCTCTGTGAGTGGGAGAGGCTGTGAGTTGTGAGAGACCAAGGAAGGAGGTCTACATTTGCTGTAATTGAGCCTCTAGAACATGCAAACTCGTAGACTGTCGAAGTTGGCATCCCAGATGGTCCAATACATGTTCTATTGGCGATAAATCTGGCAACTGGGCAGCCATGGAAGTGTGACAGTGTTGTAGAGACATTCCTAGAAACCCTTGTTGTGGGCGGCCAACTATTATCCTGTTGGAGGCCACCATGAGAGACAACACATGTGCCTGCAGGATGTGCTGAACATATCACTGAGCTGCCATTGTCCCTCGTACCACCACTAGCGGTAGCCGACTGTCATGCAATGGCCCCCAGATCATCACACCAGCAGTGTGAGCAGTGTACCGCTCCACAGCAAAGGCAGGATTGCAGTGTTCACCCTCAGGTCTCCAAACACGAACACAGCCGCCATCAATGCCCAAACTAAACCTGGATTAATCGCTGAAGACAACTGGAATCCACTTTGTAGCATCCAGTTTAATCGTGCATAACACCACTACAAATGGTGATGGTGGGTGTCAAAGGCAGTACACATCATGTGTGCCATGAGACCAAAGGTCCTTTAGCCAAACACCAGGAAATGGATACAACAGATGCAGGGGTCTAACGATGGTGTCACCTGTTTCTGAACTGCTCATACTTGTCGAACGATCATATGATGTTGTCTACTGGTGGTCTGTCGAGGGGGTCCTGAGCCCAGTCCCCTTGTGTGCCCTTACACATCCACTGGTCCCAACACCTCCTAACAGTCTGGTCAGAACGGTCCAGGTGTCGGCAATTCCTTAATATGACCATCCAGCTTCTTACATCCCAAGAAAAACCTTCTGTGTGTCTTAGAGGCGTCTAGTGGTCAACAAGCTCTACACAAGCAGAAGAAGAGGTCACTGCACACAAGTAATCACTGCTAAAAGGGATGAAGCTGATTTTTAATCTGCATGAATTATTTTAGCTCCTGTTGTTCTAGCGTATGAAGCGGGGTTTTAAAAAAAAAACAAGAAAAACCCCAACATATTCTGACTCTTCGAACTTCGCGCCAGTGTGTGTGAGCGTGAAAAGACGGGTCCTGCCGTAACTCTTCTTGCACACAACATGCGAGCGTCCCGGTAGTGGAAACTAAACCAGTGATCAGTGGTTTCGTATCGTCCCATCATGCGGCCACATAACGGCCCGTGTGTTGAGGCCCTTACCAAGGATATTCATCGGGGATCTTACAAGATGCTATATAATACAAACCTGCAGCAAGATAGTGTTACATGAGACTGGATTTATCACCAAATCACAGCAAAATCATGGAGATTCTGATCCTGCCCTTATACTTTGTATTACTAGTCAGCATTATTATAGTATTACTACTGCTGATTCCGGAAGGTCTCAGATGCCCCTCGAATCGCTTCTCTAAGATGTGACAAATGTCTTCTCTAGCAGTATAAGGCTGCTGTCACGCCTGCGTTGGGGTCGCTTCAGGGTTTCCGTCTCTCTGCTCCATTTTTGGAGAAGAGAAACTGAAATAAAACAGAAAACAACTAATCCATTTTTTTCCCATTGATTCCAATGGGGTTTCAATAAAGCAGAAAGGCTTCCGTATGCTTCCATTTCATTAGATTTTCGTTTCTTTGGATGATAAAATAGCGCAGTCTGCAGCGTGATTTTTCTGTTTAAAAAACGTAGGCCTGACAGAATGAAGGCAAACAGAAGCCTTTCTGTTATTTTTCAAACCCCATTGAAATCACTTGGGTAATAAATCATTTTTTCTCTCCTCTAAAAATGGAAACCGTGAACTGACCGTCACGCAGGTGTGAGCGCGGCCTTATTCTGTAATCCCTGTGCCTCGTGTTTTGTATGTGGGATATATGTGTTTGTCAGAACTTCCAAGTCATTTCATGTTTTAGAATCTCAAACATTTTGATCTTAATTAGAGATGAGTGAACCTACTCGTTTTGAGTAATTACTCGATCGAGCACCGCAATTTTCAAGTACTTCCGTACTTGGGTGAAAAGATTCGGGGGGCGCCGGGGGGAGGCGTGGCGGAGCGGGGGATAGCAGCAGGGAACAGGGGGAGCCCTCTCTCTCTCCCTCTCCCCCCCACTCCCGGCTGCAACCCCCCACTCACACACGGCGCCTGCCGAATCTTTTCGCCCGAGTATGGAAGTACTCGAAAATCGCGGCGCTCGGGCGAAAAAAGGGCCTGGCCGAGTACGCTCGCTCATCTCTAATCTTAATGTAACACATACAACAACAGTAGTTTCAGGCTTCCCTCACACAGGCGTTGTGGTAAGCGCTACGATTTATATTGCGGGGCTTTGCAGCATTTTACTTTAGTTTTGATGAGGAACGCGAAACGCTCAAAAATAGAACAAACCCTGCTGGAAAATCACAGCGCTAAAAGTCACTGCAATCGAGCGGCTGTCTGAGCGGTCTAATCGAAAACAATGGGAGCGCTATACCGCGATGCTGAAAACGCCGCTCTAGTCGTGGTAAAAAATGTCTCTATGAGGGAGACCGTAGGCAGGTGTGAAAAATGCTGCAAAGTGAGAATGCTTTCAGAAAGAGAAGAAGTGTTCTCAGTTTCATCAAAAACCAAAATGCAAAGTGAGTGAAGAGAGGAATCTAAATCAGTATTTGGTGTGACCGCCCTTTACCTTCACAACAGCATCAGCTCTTCTAGGAACGCTTGCACACAGTTTGTGAAAGAGCTTGGCAGGGAGGTTGTTCCAGACATCTTGGAGAGCTAAGTACAGATCTTCTGTGGATGTCGGCTTGTGAAACCATTGGTCACGTTTTGCGGGCGTGATTTTAATCGCTTAGTAAGGTTGGACTTGATGGATATTTGTCTGTTTTCAACCTGCATAAACCAAGTAGCTGAAGAGTTTGTGCCTGCTGCTGACGTCTCCTGATGCCCCCCACCGATGACGGTTGTCCCACCAGACCCCTTGTTCCCCGTCTTCCAGTAGTCAGGCCATATTTAGCGTCAGAAACATCCAACACGGACTTCAATGGAAATCCATGGCATAAATCTGCATGTTAACGGTAGATCTCTGACATGGATCTGGATTAGAGCTGCCGTACGTACGCACACCAACTACTTGCATTCAGTCTGTATGTGGATACACCGCTGCAGAATCCACATCAACAAGGGACATGTCACTTCTCTTCTTTCCATGAAGCCTTTGGGCCATGTGCTGTCTGTGGTAAATCCCGGGCAGCACATGACCCCATTATAGCCTATGGGTCTATGCAGATTAACGAGGACCGCTAACTCATCGCATGCTCTATTCCTGTCCGTATCACGCTGATGCATGGCTATGTGCTATATCCAAGTGAGTCCGACAGCACATGTACAAGTGTCTGCGTGTTGTCCGATGCAAGTTAAACCCCAATCACTCGGGCGCAACTTGTACACACGGTAGGTGTGCACACAGACTAATGCAGATTCCACCATGTGAACACGGCCTAATGGATACAAGTAGTAATCTTGTATATACTCTATGCAGCACTAGTTACAGGAGGTCCAACCATGTGAACACGGACTAATGGGTACAAGTAGTAATCTTGTATATACTCTATGCAGCACTAGTTACAGGAGGTCCAACCATGTGAACACGGCCTAATGGGTACAAGTAGTAATCTTGTATATACTCTATGCAGCACTAGTTACAGGAGGTCCAACCATGTGAACACGGCCTAATGGGTACAAGTAGTAATCTTGTATATACTCTATGCAGCACTAGTTACAGGAGGTCCAACCATGTGAACACGGCCTAATGGGTACAAGTAGTAATCTTGTATATACTCTATGCAGCACTAGTTACAGGAGGTCCAACCATGTGAACACGGCCTAATGGGTACAAGTAGTAATGCTGTACATACTCCATGCAGCACTAGTTACAGGAGGTCCAACCATGTGAACACGGCCTAATGGGTACAAGTAGTAATCTTGTATATATAAAGCTGAAAGCCCTCACTGACTGACTGACTCACTGACTGATTGACTGACTCGCCAAAAGTTCTCCAACTTCCCGATATCGTAGAAACATGAATTTTGGCACGAGCATCGATTATCTCCAAAATAGGAAAAGCTAATGGGTCCCAACTCGATTATTCAATTCTAGCGCAAAAGAATTGGCTTCAAAATTTTTTGTGCGGAATGTAATTTTTTCACTTTCCGGTGTCATAGAAATGGGAAATTTGGCACGAGCATTGATTATGTCATAAACAGGAAAAGCTAATGGGTCCCAACACCATTATTCAATTCTATGTGCAAAAGAATTAGCGTCCAAATGTTACGTAGATAATGAAAATCTCTCACTTCCCAATGTCATAAAAACATGAAATTTGACACAAGCATTGATTGTGTCATAAATATGAAAAGTTAATGGGTCCCAACTCGATTAGTCAATTCTAAGCGCAAAAGAATTAGTGTCCAAATTTTATGTACGTAATCTAATTCTCTCACTTCCTGATGACATTTTATATAAAGGAAACGTCGCATGGTTTCCTCCACGTGGTGTTTCCTGGGTAACGCAGAGAACTATGCAAAATGGTGAACATATGTTTTTCTTCAGTATCTCTAAAGTAACCACGACTTCGTAAGATTTTCCGTGTGAACACCAGATAAACACCAGTACCAAATTAACTCGGGCAAAGCCGGGTATATCAGCTAGTCTTGTATATACTCTATGCAGCACTAGTTACAGGAGGTCCAACCATGTGAACACGGCCTAATGGGTACAAGTAGTAATCTTGTATATACTCTATGCAGCACTAGTTACAGGAGGTCCAACCATGTGAACACGGCCTAATGGGTACAAGTAGTAATCTTGTATATACTCTATGCAGCACTAGTTACAGGAGGTCCAACCATGTGAACACGGCCTAATGGGTACAAGTAGTAATCTTGTATATACTCTAAGCAGCACTAGTTACAGAAGGTCATGTGAAAGACCTGTGGATGTGAGGCATTTTCATGTGGCAGCAGCGCCAGCCCCATTGAAAGCAGTGGGAGAACTCTGGGAGATTCTCTGTGACAGCAGCAGCAGGGGATTCCTTCATCCCCGCAGGGAATCGCTTCACCCCAGTCAGGGCTGAAGGGATTTCCCCACCACATCTTAAGGGATTCCCCGAGAGGATGAAGGAATCTCCTGCCGCTGCTGTAATGGAGGATGACCGCGTTCTCCCATTGCTTTCAATAAGCAATGGGCGATATCGCAGCCAGATAGAACATGCTGCGATCTGTTTCTCACATAGCACCGTGCTGCCATGTGGGATAATATCTCTCATGTGTATGAACCTATTAAAATGAATGGGATTCATGTTTGTGCGTCTCGCAACGCAGAAATCTCACCCGATCTTATCAGCCGTGTGAAACTGGCCTTATTCTTTAGTTGCGGGTTTGTAACTAATTGCAACCTCCATCCCCCGGAGACTGAACCTAGCTATCGGGTTGTTCAATATAAAGTTGTCTTCAGGTCCTTTTAGACGAGCCGATTATATTATTGTTCGACCGGGCGAATGGCGTCACCGCGGCCTCGTTCACTTGTGCTCTCTGTTTAGACAGGCAGATCCATTGTTGAATCATTCAGTCTGTATAAACGGAACAATAAGTGAAGGAGCCGATGGTGGCGTATATGCCTGCAGAAAATGAATGAAACGCGAATGAATATCGTTTGTCGTCCAGTCGTTGGCTCGCGTTTAGACTGAACGATTTTTATTCACTTTCGCTTGTTTGAACGATAATCGCTCCGCCTGTAGGCACCTTTAGGCCTCATGTCCACGGGGAAAATCAGGCCCGCTACGAATTCTCCATGGAGAATCTGCAGCGGGTCCCTCCTGCCCCGCGGACATGAGCGCTGAAAATCAGAATAAATCAGAATTAACTCACCTCCCGCACGCTCCGGATACTTCCTTCGCCGCGGCGTCATCTTCTCTGCGTCGCGGCCGGATCTTCTTTCTTCGGCCCGGCGGATGCGCAGGATGACGTCGGTGACGTGCCCCGCGCAAGCGCCGTCCCGAAGCAAAATGATCCGGCCGCGACTGAGAGAAGATGACGCGGCGGCGAAGAGAAGAAACGGAGCGGGTGAGTAAAATCTGATTTTTGTCTCCCGCGGATCCGGACGGCTTCCATAGGCTTCAATAGAAGCCCGCGGGAGCCGTCCCCGCGGGAGACCCGCATGAAAATGGAGCATGGTCCAGATTTTTTCATGCTCCATTTTTTTTTTAAATCACTTTTATTGACCATCCGCGGGTATTTATCTACCCCGCGGGTGGTCAATGCATCCCTATGGGGTGCGGATCCGCGTGCAGGAGAAGAGTTCAAATCTGCTGCGGATTTTAATTCTTTTGCCCGTGGACATGAGCCCTTAGGCCTCATGTCCACGGGGAAAATTAGGCCCGCTACGGATTCTCCATGGAGAATCTGCAGCGGGTCCCTCCTGCCCCGCGGACATGAGCGCTGAAAATAGGAATTTAAAAGAATTTACCCATCCGGAGCGGTTCGGGAAAGTCTTCTCTTCCTCACGGCCGGATCTTCTTTTTCGGCCGGCGGATGAACTCGGCACGTCGCCGGCGTGCCGCGCGCATGCGCCGGGCACATCCGCCGAGCCGAAGCAAGAAAGATCCGGCCGTGAGGAATAGAAGACCTTCCCGGTCCGCTCCGGATGGGTAAATTCTTTTAAATTCCTATTTTAGGTCTCCCGCGGATCCGGACGGCTTCCATAGGCTTCAATAGAAGCCCGCGGGAGCGGTCCCCGCGGGAGACCCGCACGAAAATGGAGCATGGTCCAGATTTTTTCATGCTTCATTTTTTTAAAAATCCCTTTTATTGACGATCCGCGGGTATTTATCTACCCGCGGGTGGTCAATGCATCCCTATGGGACGCGGATCCGCGGGCAGGAGAAGAGTTAAAATCCGCTGCGGATTTTAATTCTTCTTTTGCCCGTGGACATGAGCCCTTAGGGAACTGGGCTGTCATTATTCCGACTACCTGGAGAGGGATGCCCTGCCTGCGGGGGGGCTCATACATTTGGCCCCAGCATGGCCGATAGGCTGCAGCCGCCTGAGGGAAGAGAGGAAGACCTTCAGCTGACGCCAGGCCCGGGAGCGATGGCCAACATAATGACCATATTTGCGCATGCTTTTGCGTACCTAAAGCAAAGGTGTAATAGAACGTCAATGTATTTACTCCGATGAGTGCGTTTTGCACGAGGATTTTGCGTACTTGGACAAAAGTAGGAACTGTCGTATTTTCCTGTGGTTTGTGCAGCAAAGTCCCCCAGAGAAGTCTATGGGAGGAGCGCAAATACGCAAGAGGGAGCGTGAAACACTGCGCAAAACACGGGGAATACAACACATCTGGAGCTTTTAAAGCTAAATGTTTTTTTAATCCACGGAGGGGTGTGTCGTGTGACCTGGCCCTGCGTTCGCACAAAGTACAGAACTACACGCAAACACGAGCGCAAATATACTTAATTCACTATAATGCGCTGCGGCGAGTGTTTTTCTGCATATGGTCGTGTGAAGAAGCTCTAAGGCCGGGCTCACACGGCCAAAAGTGTAAAGCGCAGCGTGGAGCCGGCTGTGACCCTGCATATGGCGGCAAAATCCTACTGCACATGACTGTGTACTCACGCACCCCGCCATGCGCAGCACACCTGTGTCTTTTTATACTCCCCTTAGTGATGATGCGTATACCCCCCGCCCGTATGCATGTAATTGTATATACATACGCGTATATATGCTTGGCAATAGAGAATAATGGGCTCTAACTCACGTATTAATGGTGCTTGTGTATTACGCAGTTCCTTCTGATAAGCGTACAGCAATGTAAGTGATGTTGAGTTACCGCGTATCGCACGGCGTACAGATCCCATGTAATACGCTGTAAACATACGGATGTGTGACTAGCCCTGAGACAGGCTGTGAGGTAACAGCCATCGCAGAACCCTCAGCCACCAGCCATGGCTTCTTCATCTGCCCCAATAGGGCCACCAGCTGCTTCCCTACAGAATGGGGGCCGCTGCCGCAGTGTGTGAACGGCCGTGGGAAGGGGACTGCAGCCGTCTGTCGGGACATGTATTCTGTAGACGGCCCCTGTCGTGACATCCTCCAGGCTGGTGACAGAGCAGAGCCCTCCTCCTCGGCTGCCTCACTCTCCGCCTCAGTGCTACAGTCTCGGACGGAGGACATTACTCCGGTGATGGGAGCCGGGCTGCTGACAGGAGGATGCGGCAGTCATCACTGGCGGGGAACACGGTGAGTCGGGGGAGACGGGAGGATGAGCTGTGATATATCGTGCAGGGGCGTAGCTAGAGGCTCATGGGCCCGGGTGCAAAAGTTTAGCTTGGGGCCCCCTTCCAGACCCGTCCACCCACCACTCCTTTTCACAGCTACTCCTTGTATATCACTTTTAGCTACATTACTGTTTTTTTTAATGACCCATCAATGGATCATTAGTAATCAGGGGTTTTAGATTTTTAAAACATCCAGAACACAAGCCTCAAGGCACGCTTTGCTTCCTCAGGAAAGAAAAAAATAATTCTATATACACATACATAATACAGGCACACATACATTGGAGACAGCATGAGCTAACTTTTATCACATGTTAGGGCTCATGTCCACGACCAGGTTTTCACCACGTATTATGCACACGTGGTAATCCCAGCATGCTCTCTTTCTCTGCGTACCACGTAACGTGAGCCCTGTACACTTGTATGATACACTGCCCATACACATTACATTGTTTTCATACGCATTGTCACTCTAAACAGAGTGGGGAATTAAAAAAAGAATCCCCCTGTGCATGTGCAGTGCTACACAAGGCCATATGTGGTCCCTGCCGGCAGCGTGCATGGTTGGGAAATGTGTGAGATGCCGGTGGTCTCCCACAGTGTTGTAGGCTTACAGCTGTGGCATTGAGCCCTCAGTCACCAATACAGCGGCTCGGTTCTAGCATACCTCTAATAGTGAAGTCAGGTGCCGGCTCGCAGAACCCCCCTCACTCACCCCCACTCCCCATCACACAGAACCCCCCTCACTCACCCCCACTCCCCATCACACAGAACACCCCTCACTCACCCCCACTCCCCATCACACAGAACACCCCTCACTCACCCCCACTCCCCATCACACAGAACCCCCCTCACTCACCCCCACTCCCCATCACACAGAACCCCCCTCACTCACCCCCACTCCCCATCACACAGAACCCCCCTCACTCACCCCCACTCCCCATCACACAGAACCCCCCTCACTCACCCCCACTCCCCATCACACAGAACCCCCCTCACTCACCCCCACTCCCCATCACACAGAACCCCCCTCACTCACCCCCACTCCCCATCACACAGAACCCCCCTCACTCACCCCCACTCCCCATCACACAGAACCCCCCTCACTTACCCCCACTCCCCATCACACAGAACCCCCCTCACTCACCCCCACTCCCCATCACACAGAACCCCCCTCACTTACCCCCACTCCCCATCACACAGAACCCCTCTCACTTACCCCCACTCCCCATCACACAGAACAACCCTCACTCACCCCCACTCCCCATCACACAGAACCCCCCTCACTCACCCCCACTCCCCATCACACAGAACCCCCCTCGCCCCCCCACTCCCTATCACACAGAACCCCCCTCGTTTCCCCCACTCACCATCACACACAGAACCCCCCTCACTCACCCCCACTCCCCATCACACAGAACCCCCCTCACTCACCCCCACTCCCCATCACACAGAACCCCTCTCACCCCCACTCCCCATCACACAGAACCCCCCTCACTCACCCCCACTCCCCATCACACAGAACACCCCTCACTCACCCCCACTCCCCATCACACAGAACCCCCCTCACTCACCCCCACTCCCCATCACACAGAACACCCCTCACTCACCCCCACTCCCCATCACACAGAACCCCCCTCACTCACCCCCACTCCCCATCACACAGAACACCCCTCGTTTCCCCCACTCACCATCACACACAGAACACCCCTCACTCACCCCCCTCCCCCCTCTTAATCATACCGAGGACGTTCCCTCTCACTGACTGCACTTACTTTCACTATGGTCTCTGCGCAGGCAGCCCCTCTTGCACATCGGCGTTTCCTCCCAGGAACTCCGCTCAGACTCCTCCCCTCTGATGATCTCTGTGCTGGAGAACCAGATGGGGGAGGGGTCTGAGCGGAGGTCCTGGGAGGAGCGCCGATGTGCCCGGAGAGGCTTCCTGCCTGCGCAGAGACCATAGTGAAAGTAAGTGCAGTCAGTCAGTGTCGCCTGACTGACTGCAAAGTAAGCCCCGTGGGCCCCCTGGGGCTCAGGGGCCGGGTCGCAACCGCACCCCCAGCACCCCCTATATGTACGCCAGTGATATCGTGTATATCCCGACAGACAGACAGACTGCTGTGTGTATATACTGTATGTGTGCATGGGGGTCGGGAGGACATGTCAGCTGTACGGCACGGGGGTAACAAGTTTGTCTAGTCAGCATGCAGCCCGGACTAGTTGTTGTACTTGGTTACCAAGGAGCAGGACTGTCAGCCACAACACAAGGCTGCCTGAGGAGAGGAGGCTGCGGAGGGAAGCCCTGCACGAGGGGGTGTGAGGGCTGTCAGAGAGGGGAGGGGAATATGAGGGCTGGCATTGAGGTGAGGGGAGTATGAGGGCTGGAATGGAGGTGAGAGGGGTATGAGGGCTGGCATGGAGGTGAGGGGGGTGTGAGGGATGGCATGGAGGTGAGGGGGGTGTGAGGGATGGCATGGAGGTGAGGGTGTATGAGGGCTGGCATGGAGGTGAGGGGGGTATGAGGGCTCGCATGGAGGTGAGAGGAGTATGAGGGCTGGCATGGAGGTGAGGGGGTAGGAGGGCTGGCATGGAGTTCAGGTGTGTGTGAGGACTGGCATGGAGATGAGAGGGGTATGAAGGTTGGCATGGAGGTGAGGGGGCTATGAGGGCTGGCATGGACGTGAGGGGGATATGAGGGCTGGCATGGAGGTGAGGGGGGTATGAGGGCTGCCGTGGAGGTGAGGGGGATATGAGGGCTGGCATGGAGGTGAGGGGGGTGTGAGGGATGGCATGGAGGTGAGGGGGTAGGAGGGCTGGCATGGAAATGAGGGGGGTATGAGGGCTGGCATGGGGGTGAGGGTGTATGAGGGCTGGCATGGAGGTGAGGGGGGTATGAGGGCTCGCATGGAGGTGAGAGGAGTATGAGGGCTGGCATGGAGGTGAGGGGGTAGGAGGGCTGGCATGGAGGTGAGGGGGTAGGAGGGCTGGCATGGAGTTCAGGTGTGTGTGAGGACTGGCATGGAGATGAGAGGGGGTATGAAGGCTGGCATGGAGGTGAGGGGGCTATGAGGGCTGGCATGGACGTGAGGGCGATATGAGGGCTGGCATGGAGGTGAGGGGGGTGTGAGGGCTGGCATGGAGCTGAGCGGGTATGATGACTAGCATGGAATTAGATCAACAGTTTAGGGACATGAAGTAATCCTGCCGTATTCCGCCCCTCAGGGTTCTGTAATGTAAGGCTGGGTTCTCACATGCCGGATTCCCGGCGAAAAACTCGCGGTTTGGCTGCAGCGAAAAAACGTGAGATTTCCTCCGGGAAAAGCGCTGCTTCAAAACCCGTGGCACTGTGCCGCAGGTTTTGAAGCGGCCTGGCCGGCGAATCCGCGCCGCAGCACCGGCTTTTGCCGGCTTTGCCGCGACGGATTCACTGTCCCGTGTGGACAACATTTCTGAGAAATCCGCCCTGTGCGAACCCAGCCTAAGAAAGCCGTTGCGCTGTCCGTGTTTTAATGTCATACGACCCCTTTATGTATGCTGAGTATATGGCCGGGCTCACACAGTGACATTCATACTCGCTGCGCCCGCCAATCCCCACGCACACGTAATACACGTCCAGATAGAACATGCTGTGGATTTATTCTCTGCACCAGTAATACACGTGTGAAAACCCGCAGATGTGAGCGATCCAATACAAGTCAATGGGCTAACGACATCACGAGCTGCATATAGGAGAAGTGCGCATGCACAATAATAATACACCCATGTGACACCTGTATGACTTGAAACGCGATAGCGAAGCCCAAGCACTTTTACAACACTGTGGCTATGAATGTTTTGGGGTGAAAGTGAAGAATTCCTATCCTATCCTCTGCCAGGAAGTTAAGTTGACTAAAATACTTCTTTGGTAATTTTTAGAGACATGTTTTCACAATTAATGCTAATCTGACCACTCCATAGTGTTTTTACGTCCTGCCTAAGTGAGCTGTAATTCCCGGGGACGTAAAAACATGCTTCCTCTGGGGATTAAAGCCCTGCAGGCTCTGGACATCGCAGTTCCTGGCTGCCAGCTCCCGGAGGTAACCGACAACCTGGAGCTGTCATGGGGGGCCGCAGGAAGCCCCCTTCCCACAGTTACACGATCGCCAGTATCGCCCGAATAACCCATGATCATAGTATGAGTAGTCAAAAGCACAGAGCTGTCACCGGAAGCTGCTGTATGTGGTTCCCGGTCACTTCATTGCTGTTATCCAATGGATAACAGCGACCATGTAAAAGTTTAAAAAAGGTGTAAAAGAAAACCTCTCCCGTCATGGATTATGTCCGTGAGGGGAGATGAGATTACGATCGGCCCTCGGATTTATATGTGGACCTTACCCTGGCTGTTGCGGACGTGCCTGTCGCCAAAATAGCGGGCGCATGCACAAAAGCCGGGATAATATAAAATCCCCCCGCTCTTGGCTACAAAACGTTGCCGAGAGTCTGGAGATGCCACAGGGGGCCGTGGTCCTTGGTCACATGGTCGCTGCTATCCAATGGATAACGGCGATCACGTAAAAGATTTTTAAAAAGTTTCACCTCCCGTCACGGATCTATACTTGTGACTCGGCTTTTTAAGAGATAAAAAGGTTATGGCGGTGAGAAGACGGCAACAGAAAATACTATATTATTAAAGAAGACATTTTATTATTAAAATTAGTAAAGAAAAAAAAACGTATATATATCTGCGGGCTGTACCGAAAGTGCAGAAGTGGTCATAAATTCTTTATTAATTGATGTAGATTGTTCAACTTGCACATGTAGTTGGAGGGACTCTTCCTCTATACGGGGGCTTCAGAATCTTGTTCTTCCTTGCAGGTCAGTAATGGATTCCAAACAGAAACAACGTGCTGTCATAGAGTTCTTGATGAAGGAGGGATGAAGGCTGTCCGACATCCACAAAAGGCTGCAGAATGACACCATTGACAAGAGGAATGTTCACAGGTGGATGAAGAGGTTTACAGAAGGTGAAACCAGCACTGAAGACAAACCACACAGTGGGAGACCATCAGCTGCGACCACTGACACAAATCGTCAGCGAGTGGATGAGTTGATTCACGGCTGGACTAATGAGTTGAGGCCAAACAGTGACCTCCAGGACTGCCAAGTCTGGTAATATTCCCAACTAGTAATAACACGATTATGTGTTACAAGTACAAGTAAATCAATAATTTATCTGTGCACCAAAATGGATCTATTAGCCCCTTCTCCTATAAACAGTATATAAACAGATTAAAATGGAATGTGTAGGCCCTGTAAGAATGGTAGAGGGTGATGGGGAGAAAGCAAATCTGTTAAAAGGTTTATTCCCCAGTGCATTCACACAAGAAAATAAAATGTTAGATGAAATGCAGAGTGATTTTTTCTTGGACATAGAGTGACCAAAAAGGCGCAATTGTGGCATTGTGTAATTTCTTTTTTCTGACCGCGTCCACCCTGCAGGATAGATAATGCATTATTTTTTAGATCAGACTTTTACATCAGTGGCGGTACCAAATATATTTGGGTTTTTTTTTTTGCTTGTATTTTTTAATTATAAATCCAAGAAAAGTTGTTTTTTTTTTAACTTTTAGTATGTTTTTTACAATAAATTTTTTTTTGTCCCCTTAGGGTACTTGAACTTGAGGTTGTTTAATCGACTTTAACATTTGATGGAATACTTATTGCTGTATATGGTATTTTTATCAGCATTCTATTATGACGGGCCACAGGGAGCCCTGAGGGCTTCAAAAGGCCTTGGGCTGCCATGACAAGCGAACAGCACCTCGCAATCTCATCACGAGGGCGCCGTTCGGGACTCTCAATCTCCGATTGGATATTTATAGGGTTAACCATCGGTGTTAGCGCTCACGCTGATCATGGCAGTTGTGGTGAATTATCAGCTGTCAAAAATAGTTGGTATTCACCATCTCTGGAGTAAAATTGGCTCCCAGTCCCGCTCCACACAAACCTTCCCCAGGAGGGCGTATATATACGCCCTTTATGGTGAAGGTGTTCAATTTTAAAACATCTGTCTTCGGTAGACCATCCCTTTTTTTTTAAATAGAAATCAATAGTGATCAGCCCTGATCCGGCTGCTCTGATGCCCGGTAATGTCATGTATTTATGGGTTGTGCTGCCAATGCAGAAATTGGTCTTATAGAGCGACACACATACAGAAGGATCCGGAGCCGGGAGCCACCTTCTATGGCATCCACAGGGATTATAGTCAGGGGTTTATGTTTGGTCAATTTCACTTTTGCAGTCTCTTAAAGGGATTGTCCAAGAGTTTAAGAAATAAAGCTAACAGTAAAATGTTATAAAAATAGCAATCATTACACTTCCGTTAAATCACCCAGCGCTCTGGTGCCGATGCTCCTGGGGTCCCAGCCATTCTTTATTCTCCTGGTGCAGTGATGCACTATACTTCTGGTTAACAACCTCAGCCAATCCGAGGCCTCAGTAGACATGTGCCATACATGCTAGCATGACTGCCGAGGCCAGTGATTGGTTGTAGTGGTCACATGGCTGTGGTAGTCACATCGACAAGCCAATCGCTCTAGTATCTTTGGCTGTCATGAATGGAGAGGTAGTGCACACGCATGACCACCGGTCCGAACATTCATGGACATGTGAAAGTTCCTAATTTCTTGATCGTTGGGATCCATGCAGTCAGACCCTTGCCAATCAGATGCTTATTCTTTATCCCTAGGACATTCCCTTTAATCATATCTTAGAAGTTACCCATATCTTCCTGCACAGAGGTCTTTAATGTCTTTTACACCCCTTACATGCCCTAACACAGCAGAAGACCGGGATATTGGCGTGTAGAATGACTTTTCCCGGCGCGGATCATACAGCAGCTATATGGACAGTCCCTCTACGGGGATCACTGCTCTCACACCCTCGGTGTATATATATTTGCAGTATTTAATCATCTTAGAGGGCATTAGGCTTGAAATGATTAAACTCATTATACAGCACTTACCTGTTTAGAACGTTTATAGTGTTCTTGCTGATGGTTTTGTTGCCTTTCGTACAAGTCCGGGGTTAGAGTATATTAGAAGCATCTTGGATAGTACTAGGTAGCAGTTACGTCTTCAATATATAAAGTACTGGCGCATCGCTCACACGGATGACTATATTTACGGATATTTCACTCTATACAGCGCGGTTGCAGGAAATGCGCTTTCAACAGTAACTGTCTGCTTGGCATAAATAATACTGCATATCCTGGCCTGCCAATCTTTGTCGGAATTGCTAATGAGATTACAGGTTTTAGCATTGCAAGAAAGCATGCAAGTCTCTTCTAAATCCTACCTCTGTGTCTTTTCAGGCAGCTTAAGGACAGGACCCATGAGAAGAGATTGAAAGCGGCAGTGCAGTCGTGAGTGGTCTGCTGTTGTTTTGGTGCCAGTGACTCAAGCATCAGCCGCCTAGTGGGAATAGGAGGTAGAGCATGCTTCAGGAGAGCCGTGCAAGATATTGTGTGACATCTTAAGAGCTAAACTTGGAGTCAACATTCCTATAGCTAAGGATACCCTGAAGAGTCAACATGGCCACCTCACGGCTCGCGAACAGAAGCACCAGGGACATCGCAAATGTGATGCAAAGGTTGCAAGGTAAGTGACCGTCAAATAAACTGACCTTTAGCGCATTATCACTTTAGAATACGCCTCTGCTCTGACAATCGTAGCTGGAGCCGTCCAGGTGTCATGGAAGCCAGAGGCCTTTTTTTCATGCACCCACAGAAAATAGTGGGCATTCTTGAACAAAATCACTCAAAATAGAACCTGCTGCAATATTTTTAATCTTTACCATTGGTACGAGCAAAAAAAATTAACAGGAGCGTATATCGGCCGCCGTTTTCACGGCCGGCGATATACACTACCATTTGAGCTTTCTTCTTCTTTTCCTCCCTCTCAACAGCTCTCTACATCTCTACTCCCTTCTGACTGTTTGCAATGGGAGGGGTGAGACGGAGGTGGAGCTAAGCTGCTGCCCCCTCCCCACCTGTTCTCCACAGCCATTGCAAACAGCCGGAGGAGAGGAGAGGCAGTGAGTCGGGGAGGGGGAGGGAAAGTGGAAGACAGCTCAGATGGTAGCATATATCCGCCGGTCGTGAAAACGACGTCATGGCTATCATAGATAGTAAACAAAAATTATTTTAAAAATTGGTAAAAGAACAAAACAATACAATAAAATTATACACGTAAAAAAGAAAATGACCCAAAGCCGACACCAACCCAAACCGTCATCGTATGCATCCTGTAATCCGAAGCTATACAAAAAATATATATCTAAACATCCAAAGCAAAATGAGGAACCCATTCCTGTACTTCATTTTAGCGTAAATAAACTAAGAAAAAAACAGGTATAAATTTAAAAAAATCTTTTGAAAAAAAATAGAAAAAAAAAGTCATTGAAAAAAGATATAAAAATAGCCCCATATGTCAGGGGAAAAATTATGTTGGTAGCTGAAGGAAAAACAATAGGGCAGTAAAAGCAGCACATGGGTAAATTCTTTAAAAAGTGTCCAGTCCCTAAGGTGCATAACAGCCTGTTCCTTAAAGGGTTTTACTAATTAAAACCCGATAATAGCACATTTTATTTTTGTAATCTGTTTTTATTTTCCGATTTGTAGATTTTTCTTCAATTCTATTATCAGTGCATGACTATGGGGCCGCCCATTCTGCATTCAACAGCATTTAGAGATACGCTTTACAGCAGCCTCATGGATCATTTACACAACGGACAGGAAGGGACTCATTGCTTCTATGGGAGACTGTTCTAGACATGTGCTTTGACATGTTCAATGGTAATTTCGCAGGGAGGGGGAAGAGGTGAGCTGTGACCATTACCTATTTTAAATGGTACACCCTGTTTTATCTACATGTATTGTAGGTGTTACCTTTCATTGCAATCCTGCCTGTGATAATAGTGACTGCTGAAAAGTTTTCCGTACAGAACAGGAAAAGTTGGGTTGATGATCAGTATGAAAATATAGGATTTTAGGGATTTTTTTTTTTAAATACAATTAGTGACCAATTCTTTTCTTTTTTAAAGGTCACCAAAAAATCTTATGATTCTTACAATTCTAAACATTCTCATTAATCATTGTGTCCCCTGTATCAGCCTCAGCAGTAATAGTATTACTATTGAGGCCTTTGTGCGGGTCACTGTTATTACTGAGGCCACTGTGGGGAGTCACTATTATCACTGAGACCAATACAGGGGACAGTATTACTACTGAGGGTCACTGTTATTACTAAGCGCGACAGTAGAGGGGACAGTATTACTACTCAGGCCTCTGTGGGGGTCACTATTACTACTGATGTCAATATAGAGGACAGTATTACTGCTGCGGCCAATATATATATATATATATATATATATATATATATATATATATATATATATATATATATAAAACATTATTGCTACTGAAGCCACTGTGGGTGTCACTATTATTACTGGGGCTGATATAAGGGACACTATTACTACTGAGGCTGATGTAGTGGACACTTTTACTGCTGATGCCACTATGAGGGTCACTATTACCACTGAGGCCAACACAGGGGACAGTATTACTACTCAGGCCTCTGTGGGGGTCACTATTACTACTGATGTCAATACAGAGGACAGTATTACTAATGAGGCCACTGTGGAGGCTACTGTTACTGCTGGGGCCAATAAAGGTGACATTATTGCTACTGAAGCCACTGTGGAGGTCACTATTACTCCTGGGGCTGATATAGGGGACACTATTACTACTGGAACTGATATAGGGGACACTATTACTACTGAGGCCACTGTGGGGGACACTATTACTACTGAGGCCACTGTGGGGGACAAGATTACTACTGAGGCCATTATGGGGGACAATATTACTACTGAGGCCATTGTGGGGGACACTATCACTACTGGGGCTGATATAGGGCAAGCACTATTACTATTGATGCCACTCTGCAGGATACCTTAAGCTGACTTAGGTTATGTTTATACTTGGCGGAAATGCTGTGGAATGTGGCAAATTATGCAGCATTTCTGCTTCCAGATGCGGTCGTTTAAAGCTCTTTTTTTTCTTCAGCGCCGTAGAAATATGGCGCTGCATTAGAAGTCTGTCGCAGGTCTCTTCTGCCAGAGGGAGCAGGTGCTCAGCTGTCAGATAATGGCTGAGCACTTGTTCTAACAGTGGGGACTGAAGATACCTTTTGTTACACGCTATTTAACTCTTTGCACGTTGCAGTGTAACGGCGGAATATAAGAGGCAGATAAAGGAAGGGGGCTCCCTCTGTCACCTATTGGACCCCCGTAATGTGATTACGAGGTCTCAATGGGTTGCTATGGAACCCTGAAGCTTGGATGTAGCCTCCGGGTCTGTGGCCGAGGAGGCTCAGCCTCTACTAACCTCATAGGCTTTCTAATGCACTACTATACAGAAGTGCAGGAATTACATACATTGACACCGATATGTGTCTGTCATGTTGTGCTACTGGGACCTGTAGTGCTATGGGTTTCCAGCAGCACATTTCCACAGGTGTGGGATGATTGAGCTGGCTGGTTGTGTATTGCTCCAGCTAGCCAACCTCCACCGGTCTGTTGCACATATATACCAGCCCCTCTTACTAGAGGGTTCTAGTCATTTGTCATTTATATCATTCCCTCTCAGAACTGTGGAGCTTGGCATCATGCATGTTCTGCTTTGGTGTTATTGCACACATGAGGTTCTGGGTAGGATTCCCTTGTCTCTTCGTTGGTGTGAACAGTGACATGTTCAAGGTCTGTATGTAGGTGTTTACACATTAGGTGAGAATTGTCCATTTCAGTGTGTGTTACTGCCTGTCGCCATCTAGAGGATGTGGGCTTGTGGGCTTACATATTCTGGCCAAAATACAATCCCTTGTGTGTACTAACTTGTTAGATATTTCCATCTGTCTGGGTGTTGTAGTAGATTGGTGAGTATTTTGGCACTTATCGTTCAGTGTACGTGCATGCACCGACATTTATGAATTACTGCATATTTACTGTGAATAGAAGCAGATGGGCTGGAAAGATCCCCAGCTGCCTACACCTCCATTCACTGAGCGATGATCAGGCCTCATGCAGACCGCTGGGTCGGATTCCGCTGCGAGAATTCTCACAGTGGGATGCGAGCCGTGCTCCTGCAGTGACCCCCGCGTCTTACCTCCTCCAGCGTCTACTCCGCTCTGCTGTGTGCCGTCTTCCGCCCAGCCGGCACATGTGCAGAGCAGAGGCGGCGCGCCAGAGGTGACACGATTTGTTTACCGCGCGGGTTTTCACTCGGTCAAATCGCGGCAGCCTGCATAGAATTGCATTATCTAATGCAATCCTATGGCAGCGTGCACGAGCGGAAATTCTGTGGGAAATCCCGCTGAAGAATTTCCGCCTGTGTGCATTTACCCTAAAAGCGCAGAAATGATCATCACTGTGTAAAAGGACCCTAACTCCAGTCACCAAGGCCTTTTTAACAGTTCTTCCTAAAAATTCCAAAGCAGAGAAAAAGCCCTTTAAACTCCCTGGTTCTCTTGGGGCTCATTCACATGACAAGATTACAGCTTCTTGGAGAATGTTTCCATGTATACCGTTCCCGACAGACGTGCACAATAGTGTACAGGGGCTATAAACCTTTGTACTAAGGAATTTATAGCCATATTGCCAAATAGGTCCATAACCGGGCTCTGCTGTGCACATAATGGGGTTTGAATTACGGAATCTGCAGTCGTCTCCTGCACGTACAATCCACAGCATTCTGCACCAATTCAAGCCAATAGAACATTCGCATGTCCGCTCACATTGTCCGCTCCCGTGTCCTTGCTAGGCGGTGATGCGGGGAAAGCAGAGGTATAAAAAACTGTAGTGCACGTGTCTGATGTCGACACGCACGAACTATCCGCAGTACAAAATAGAAGATGAAGAGACAGGTACACGGTGTCACCGGCCGGGCACAGGGCAGGTCATGGTGCAGGATCCACATCTGCAATCAGACCCGGTCGTGTGCAGCCGGCCTAAAATAGATGGAACCAGAAATCTTGGTGACGCATAGGACTCCTGACCACCGATATAATGACCCGAACTAAAAGTCCTTGGCAGTAAAGCACAATACCTTAATAGCGATGCTCTTTTTAATCATATTGTGTTGTCTTCTTCTCACACCATAATGCTGGGTTTCCTCAGGACGGCTTCACGGTTTTGCCGCAGCAAAAAACTGCCAGATTTTTGCGGGATAAGTGCAGCTTCAAAACCTACAGGACTTAGCCTCGGGTTTTGGAGCGGCTTAGCCACATGCTTTTCCATTGCGTCCAGCTCTCCCATAGAGAGGATCAAGGCCGCAGCGAAAAAAAGAATTGATATGCTGCATCCAAGGAAACGGCGCCGTAGCGCCAGCTAATGCTGGTTTTGCCGCAACAGATTGTCCGCCCCGTGTGGATGAGATTTTTGACAAGTCTCGTCCACATGCCTGGCTAATTTTGGTATTAGCGGCCACAGCGAAATTCTGCAGGGAAATTTCGCTGTAAATCCGCCCTGTGTGAACCCAGCCTAAGTGGTGTCCCTGTGGTACATGCACTCTTGATGATCCATCAATTCTCCTTAGAACTCAAAAAGACAGATGTGATCTGAGGGCTCAGGCAGACGGGTGTTTTTTGCTGAGAATGTTTTTGGCGTTTGCGATCCGCATCTATATAGAACCAATGCTTTTCAATGGTAGCGGTCACATGTCCGATATTTACATGTGCATAAAATTGACACGTACAAAAGAACATATGGGTGTCAATGGATGTGGTCACATGTTTTTTTTTTATGCGCGAATATACGCATGTAAAAAATGTCTGTCTGTCTGAGCCCTGAAGGTTGAAGGGGCATAACTACAGGCCCTTTTATGTGCAAAGGTAATCTTTCAAAGGACTGAAACATTGAAAGATTTAGCAATCTATTTGTATAAAGTGTTAATGGACATTAACACTTTATCAGCTTCATTTGCATGTAAAAGAACCTCTAGAAGTTGTTTGCAGAGACCAGTGTGTGTTTAAATACACTCCAAGCTGTGCAAACAGCTGCCTGCACATTCCATTATTCTCCTCCTGGCTAGTGTAAACATACCACAGGGAGAACATCCTGCAGTCTATTGAAGGATGAGTAAAATACGTTCAAACTGAGTATTTTTGCTCAGTCTTTCAGCGGCTGCATGATGAATTTTAAGTTTAGCTAAAATCCATCGATCAAATTAAAAGTACACAATGTCTGCGTTTACATGTAGCGATTATCGCTCATTTTTGTCTGAGAGAACATTAAATAAGGGCTAATGCCCATTGCCGAATTTCTGCCACGTTTTACGCGGCGGAAATCCGTGGCGTTACCCCGGAGCTATTCGGTTCTATTGAACCTAACAGCTAAATGTTCACGCTGCAGAATTCCGCAGCGTGCAACAAACGGTGGCATGCTCTATTTGCCATGGGAATATGCGTGGCCGGCTTCCATTGACATAGCCGTCATGCTATCCTTCGGAAGTATCGCGTAAAAACGCGTGCCTACCTGCATCATCTGGCACTGCCGGCGCATCATGCACTGTACTGCGTATGCGCACCGGCTCGAAGGACGGTAACAGCATGGCGGAACCGGAAGCTGAGTGTTAGGGTTTTCGGGGGCGCCGTGGTGGACTCCGTTGCAATATTCCACTAGCGGAGTCCGCCACGGCTGTGGGCATGAGGCCTAAGACATCCAATAGAAATAAAGACACCGACACAAAGGTTTATGGAGGGAGAAAGAACATTTTATTTCTAGCTGTAGGAAATGGTAGATTTTATTATGAGGTATTTTGAGGCTATTGATCGAGAGGAAGGCGAAAACCCTTTGATAGGAAGAAGCCAATTATCCTTGTATAAAGGGGAAAAATTCCTTCCTGACCCCAAATATGGCGATCAGAACAAGTCCCAGGATCAAAGCCGACATCTGACCTGACTTATTAGAATGTATTCTTGTTGTCAGAAATCTAAATAAATCTCTTACCATTTATTGTTTGTGGGGAATCTAAAGTGTATTGAACTAAACCTGTTTATAGACTGTGTTGGTCTAGAGGAAGGCGAAAACCCCCTTGAGGAAAGAGCCAATTATCCTGTTTTAAGGGGGAAAAATTCCTTCCTGACCCCAAATATGGCGACCAGAATAAATCTCAGGATCAAACGCCAGCCGCTCACCTCCCTGGTGTATGTGATGTCAGCTAAAGATTGTGTTTCTTTATGTTTATATTATGTTATTTATGTGGCTGATTCCTTATAAATAAGACCTAACCCTATTTAAGGCTGTGAGTTGATCCAGAGGAAGGCAAAAACCTCCTTGAGGTATGAGCCAATTGTCCTCAAGTTGGAAAAATTCCTTCCTGACCCCAAATATGGCGATCAGAGCAAGTCCCAAGATCAAAGCCGACATCTACACCTATCTGTGTGTATATTTGTGTCTATGTATGTGTTAGTGTCTACACTAGTGTCTAACCTTCATGTATGTGGTGCGTGCTGCTTACCTGGCCTGTGCCGAGGTCTTACTAGTAACCAGGAGTTCAGGGATAATAGTCACTCGGGCTATTGTTCCTGAACTCGCCAGTTACCAATCAAGCACAGGCCGCTCCTGGGGGCGTAGAGGGTCTTCAGGAGAGGATGATGTTCGATGCCAGCCGAAGGATGCCAAGGTCGGGGTAGCATGATGGTAATACGCAGGATGCAGTTGGTGGAGAGAGGATGTTGTTGGTAAGCCGGGGTCTTCTACAGCAGCAGAGTCGTGTGTTCAGCAGACAGTTGTCGTGGGCCGAGCCTACAAGACATAAGAAGGAATTGTCAGTGTTACCAGTTGTGGATATAAACCAGTGAACTACTGTAACATGACGACTTGTATCAGGATCTGATTGGGATCTGATATAAAAAAGTTATTTTCTGCAACTGTGTCTTTACTATGAGGTATTGGGAGTTTTGTGATTGTGGAAGCCATAATAGAGGCCATATTGCTGGTCTTAATATATTTTCCCCAAAGTCCTTTGCTATGTTAGAGGAAATGGTTTATGTATTAAGCTTTCTACGGTATGTGAAGTTTTGCTACAGTGTATGGATATGATTGTAGGTGTCCTGTGTGTATAGGTGTACAGATATGTATGTGTGAGTGTGTATAGAGGATACTTACCAGATGGTCGCGGCTTCCTTCACAATCGGATTCTTCTCGTCATCCTAAGAAGAAGTAGAGACATGGTATTTACAGGAGCAATAATAATGTTATTATATGACCTCCTGAGCTGTCTGACACCAGAGGAACAATGATAATCAACACAGAGGTCTGCCTGAAGAACATCAACCCTAGAGGAGGAAGATCTTACCGGGTCCAGCTTGGTGAAGTGTACGAAAATCCGTCCACAGGGTGAAGGGGTGTACCACCCTCCGGCCACGGCAGGTCTCGATTCCTGGGAACTCTGCTGAAGGGTTTGAATGGCGGCTCTGCTCTTTTCATCTCCAGCTCCTCCCAATTCACAGTGTTGAAGAATCGGTGACCTCTGATATTCTTGTGGACACCCAGCCTCTTCTTTGGCTTCTTCCGCAGCAGTCTCTTCAGAAGATGCTTTACGTCAGCATCTAGCCAAGATGGGAATTTTGGCTTCTTTCTGGTGATGGACTTGATGATCTTTCTCCTGGAGGAGCCGTGGTAGAAGGGGGACTGTCCTGTCGCCATCCAGGATACGACAATCCCCCGGCCCCACCAGTCGACTGCTGCGTCGTAGTCCTTCTCACGAAGCACCTCTGGGGCCATGAATCTATAAGTGCCTGTCACTCCGCTGATCTTCTTAGACGGGACGACGCCGTCTTGGGCCAGCCCCAGGTCAATCAGGCGGATGTGTCCATCTCCGTCCAGCATGATGTTCGCCGGCTTTATGTCACTACAATGAAGAAAAGTAAAAAGGTTAATCTGTTGAGTGATGCAGTAATAATGTAGTAGAGAAATAATGTACCACAGCTTAACCAGTCCTAATTCAGGACTCTGGGAAAGCTGGGTACATTATCTTCACCAGGGAAACAGGGAGATGTGGGAAAGTTGTGCTTACCGATGGATGATGTAGCGTCGGTGCAGGAACTGGAGGCCGCATGCAATCTCCGCTGTGTAGAATCTGAGAAAAGAGTGTAGTATCAATGACATGAAATAAGTCCCCGACGTCATGTCACCATCATAGTGTCACCTGTACGCCCTCCACTCTTCTATATCTGTCATGTCGCCCTCAGTTTCCCCCGTCTCCTGATTAGTCATTTACTCACCTGACATGGTTGATGTCCAAGCTGCCGCACATCCTGATCATCGCCGCCAGGCTTCCTCCGGACAGATACTCCGTGATGAAGTAGGCCCGGTCTGCAGACTGCTGTGCGGCATACAGATGGTAGATGAAGGGGCAGTCTTGGGCCTTCAGGAGTATCCGCCGCTCTCTCCTTATGACGTCTGCCTTGCTCTTTCCTCTGTCAACAACCTTGATGGCCATGAAGGTGTTCCTTCCAGGAAAAGATGCCAGGACCACCTTAAGAAAGCAGATAAGAAATTATCACTGACAGCGGCCAGAAGGGAAAATCATATATATTTATCACATGGTGGATTTATCACTAGGCGCTTTCACATGGCCAAGAAGATTGTGCAAATTAGAACCCCGTTCTTTTGAATGGAGTCATATACATGAGCGTTTTTCTCTTTTTGTCCCGCACCGCATCTTGGTGCAAGGAAAAAAAATTGCAGCATGTTTTCTTTGCATGTTCCTCAAAATCCATTGTCTATTGTTTTCAATGGGACAGGAAAACAGATTGTATGGCGTGTGATGCGAGGTTTCCCATTGACTGTTTCTGATAGCCGGCCTCCTGCTGTGACAGCCGGGGTGCAGAAGGACAGTGACCCCTGCTGTTAACTCCTTACATACCACGATCTATGTAGATCACGGCAAATTAAAGGATTCACAGAGGAAGGGCGCTTTCCTTGTGATGTCATTGGACCCTTGCGATGTAATCGCGGAGGGCCGATGGGTTGCGATGGGTGGCAGGATGCTAGATAGAGGCGTCTTGCTTTACTGTTGCCTATGATTGTTTTTACAATCGATAAGGTTGTAATAGTAATCATAGCTGCTATGGATCAGGTCCCCTTCAGGGACATAAACAGTGTCAAAAAGCAAAATTAAATAAGTACATTTTAAAAAGCCTTTTTTTGCTCATTTTCCCCTATTTGTATGAAAAAAAAATTAAGAAACCCCCCACATGTGGTATCATTGTGTCTGTAATGAGCTGTGCTATAATTTGAGCAAACTATTAATTTTGCGCAGCAAAAAACGTAAAAAGAAGGGAGCAAAATACTGATATGTGGAGGAGCCGTCACTGCGCCATTCCCAGAAAATAACAGTCATATAACTTACCTCGCTGAAGCTTCCTCTGCCCAATATCTGAAGGGCGGTGAAGCGCTTGATGTCAAATCCGCGGTCTGATGGTAGAAGGTCCTGGCTGGTGCCTGGTCTTGGCTCCTCATCCTCTCCACTCCTCCTCCTCTTTATAGCTGTGAGTCCGCTCACGCTCTCGTCTTCTCTTTTGCGCTTTTCGACGTCTCCTTTTTGTCCATTGGACTCCATTTTTCTCAGTCCTGTAATCTTCGATCCAACCGCTGCCGTCGTCAGTTGAAAGGAAATGGCAGTTGGCCGATTGGAGTTCAAAGGTCAGTGAAGCCGCCAGTACCAGGCTTGCCAGTACTTTGCCTGCCGGTACCCTGCTCTGCCATATACACTGTGAAGTGGCCACCATGAGTGATGGTCTAGTGCCCAGGGAAATGGAGAAAATCATAGCTGGTTCTTCCAGTGCCACATTATTAGTAGATGGGCAGGGATGGCACTTGATGTCTGGGTTGGCAGTGGTGCCCATAGTTCATCAGAAACTTTTGGAGTTTTATAAAACTTACGGTTGATTGGAAATTTAAATGAACCCGGCGGAGGAAAAAACATAAATTGTGCTAATGAGAGGAATAATAAAGTCTTGTGAGAGGTCATTTAATAAGTGTCCATCATCCAGATACATGATGTGTATCTCCATATGTTACAGCGGGCAGCGCCCTCGCCAGTGCAGATCTGGGTGGTAGCGGGCGGAGATGCTTCTATGGAGGTCATAGACGGATTTATCCACAATGGGGATTAATGCTGAGGTGTCAAATGATAGAAAGGGGTCATACAGAAATGTTAGGAGGATGTTATAAATCTACGGTTGCTGTGTGAGTTATTGTTGGGGGTTGCAAATTGGCGCAGTAATACGGTATTATAGGACTTTTTATTTACACTGAGACAATAAAGACTATTTTATTAGACAAGCTTGTGAGTGCAATCTAAAGTCTGGGAGAATAAGAGGTTGTGTGCAAGATATAGTCAGGTTTAGGGCAACGACAGACGAGCGTGTAACGTAACACGCTCACTCCTGCACATTTTTTGCGCAGTGAACGAGTGTATTTAACATTCACGCCTGTGCAAATATGGAGTGTATGTCCGCAGGCTCCATTCGTTCACACAAGCAGTGGAATCACCGCACCCTGATTTAAAAGGCTAATTTGCCTAACGTGGATGATTGCAGATCTGCACTGCACTTAGTGCATACCCGCGTAGGCAGATGTGCGCGCTTGCCCACCTCACGTGGGACTCTATGGTGCACAAACACGCACAAGATAGGGCAAATACAGCCGCAATGAGCCCGTTTGCAATCAATGGGTTCTATTCTCTACATATCGCACTCATCTGTTTAAGCCCTTATATAAGGTGACCAGACGTCCCAATTTAGGCAGGACAGTCCCACTTTGGGACCCTGTGTCCTGCCTTTCCTAGGGTCCAAGCTCCCTGGCTTGTAATCAGTCAGTGGCGCTGTGGACGGCAGTGTGTGCATCCAGGATCCTTCTCCCCTGACCGATCCTCATTTGTTCCACAGGAGGAGAGGAGAAGGGAGGAGATGCTTTGCTTTGGGTGCACACACTTCTGCCTGCAGCAGCGCCGAGAAGAGAGAGCTCTGTAGACCAGGAGAAGGGTAAGTATATGGGGGGACACTATTACTACCAAGGCCTCTGTGGGGGTGGGGTCCCCATTACTAGTGAAGCCACTCTGGGGGATACTATTACTACTGACGCCACTCTGTATGTGGCAGCATACCTCAAGCTGACTTACTGTATGCTTACAGGTGGCAGAAGTGCTGCAGACTGTCCACGGTAGAAATTTCTGCTGCTAATTATGCAGCATTTTTGCAACCAAAAACAGTCAAAATCCGCACCCCTGGTGTCATTCTTCAGCCTAGCATACTGTATTACTAGGGGTTTGAACACATGCGCATGATTTTGTTCCTTTAAGCGGCCGTGATAATCACGAGACAATTGATTTCAGCTCTTTTCTCGGGAGTGAATACTACGTCGCACCTATCTTCCCCCAATTATTTTCAGCCTTCTGCACAATGGCATGGAGTTTGAACGGGCCGAGAAGGGGGAAAAACCCTCCATTAATGCACCACTATGCTCCATACTGGTGATCGTAGTTGTGCATAAGCCCGTGTGATGTTGCCCTTGTATATTTATATAAAATGTGTGTGTTTAGAATATATATAATATATGTGTATTCATATAGAGTCTCATACTTACCCATCCAGCGTGGGGCCGCACAGAATTAGGACATGCTGCGATTTATCATAAGCCAGCATTAGGGCGCCTACCCACTGGCAAATTTTTTTTTTAATTTTTTTTTTTCCTGCGATGCTAAATTGCGTTTTGCGTTTTTTCTGAAGAGCAATTAGCATAGAATGTGTTCTTGTCCATTTGTTGTTTTTTTTTCGTTGCGTTGCAATTTTTCACATAGGAACTGTCAGTTGCATATGTCTCCTTATTTTTCTCTTAAAGGGGTTGTCTCGTGAAATCAAGTGGGGTTCAGCACTTCTGTATGGCCATATTAATGCACTTTGTAATATACATCGTGCATTAATTATGAGCCATACAGAAGTTATTCACTTACCTGCTCCGTTGCTAGCGTCCCCGTTGTCATGGATCCGTCTAAATTCGCTGTCTTCTGGCGTTTTTAGACGCGCTTGCGCAGTCCGGTCTTCTCACTGGTGAATGGGGCCGCTCGTGCCGGAGAGCTGGTCCTCGTAGCTCCGCCCCGTCACGTGTGCCGATTCCAGCCAATTAGAAAGCTGGAATCAGCAATGGACCGCACAGAGCCCACGGTGCACCATGGGAGAAGACCCGCGGTGCATCGTGGGTGAAGATCCCGGCGGCCATCTTGGTAAAGGAAGAAAGAAGTCGCCGCGAGCGCGGGGATTCGGGTAAGTAATAAACTTTTTTTTTTTTTTAACCCATCCCTTGGGTTTGTCTCGCGCCGAACGGGGGGCCTATTGAATAAAAAAAAAAACCCGTTTCGGCGTGAGACAACCCCTTTAATGCACCCATGATTGTCAATGGAAATTAACGAAAAACGCCGCAAAAAAGGCGCGAAAAACGCTGCGTTTTTCACGCACGAAAATCAGCAACGCCAGTGGGTAGGCGCCCTTAGAGTGCATAAACTAACGCAATCCTATGATAGCGTGCCAATCCCGCTGCAGAATTTCCGTCCGTGGGCATTGGGCCTAAGCCGTAGCATTGGCCCCATAATGCCACAATGCCCAATATCCTATCGTAATTCTAATCTTTCTTTTTCAGATGAGCAAGAAGCCGTTCAAGAGAACATTTACCAAGTGGATGAATTCCCATTTGGCCAAGGTAGATGGTCATGTAGTTACATTGTGTAAGAGGACATTCCACATGCTTTAGGGCTCAGTCACACCAGCAAAGTTTTCCTGCATGTATAGGCGCGTTTCCGAAACGAATCTATTAGAACCAATGCTTTCTAATGAAAGCGGTCACATGTCCGTTTTTTAGAATTCTTTAAAATGCGCACCTACCAAACATAGGACGTGTGAGTGAAAATGCACCCGGTCACGTGATTATTTTCTACATGCCATGTACTTTTTTTTTCTTTTACATGCGTGAAAAATTTGCTTGTCTGACTGCGCCCTTATAGTTGTTACAGTAATTAGAACTTCTCTCGTTAGTCTGGCCTCCTTCTACACTACTTTATCAGGATGTTGTAGGGGAAATGTATTAACTGATGTTTGCCGGGTTTCTGGTGTAAAAAGGTGACACATTTTGGCGCATGCCACATATTCAACCTTTTTCTGTTTTGTGGCTCGATCGCCATTTTGCAAAGGTGGTCAGATATTGAGTGTAAATTCTGCCATCTTTTGGTGCATCTTGTTTCTGCGGCGTACACAGTGCAGCAAAAATGACGTGAGAACTATATTCTATGGGTCAGTACGATTACTAACATAAAAAAATTATTTTTATTTTTTTATTTTTTGCTTTACCACTTTTTTTTCCAAAGATATTTTATTTTTTAAAATTATTTTCTTCCGCAATCTTCTGACAGCCATACCTTTTTTTAATTTTTCCGTCGACATAGTTCTGTGGGGCCTCATTTATTTTTTAGCAATACCAAATAGATTTTTGTCTTTTTATGTAGATTTTTTTATTATACATCTGGCAAAAGGTTTTTTTTTAAAACTTTTATTACCTTTTTATTATTTTAATATTTAATAAAATTTAAGTGATTTACACTTGTTTTTTACATGTGTAATACACGGTACTAAAAGCCCATTTACACTGCGCCATTCAGGCACACATGATAAAAGACGCAGCATGTCCTCTATTGATGCATGAGATACGCAGCGAGGACATCTTCGGATGGACGTGTTTTTTCAGGTTTTGTTTTTACTAGCGGGATTCTCGTGCGTTAATACTACCTATAGTCCGCCTGCTTTTTTTGACAGGAGCCGTGTGATCATCATCAGTCACTGTAATAGGAGGAACAAAAAAAGGTTTGGTACGGTGTTAGCCAGCAGAGCAAAATGTGATTGTTCCCAGCAAGAAAACCATGTAATCTTGGAGATATGATACCTTTTAATGGCTAACAAAAAGACATGATGTTCTAGCGAGCTTTCAAACCTACTCAGGGTTCTTCTTCAGGCTTAATGAAATAGATGTGAAGAGGAATACATATATACACTCATACATATGAGAAGGTACAGATCTGGTGTGATTAATGTGCACTTTAAACAATATATACTGGGGGTGGGGTGGCGGGGGGCTAGTTACATAATGAATGAGAAATGAATTCACTGGAGTGGGCCTTTAATACTCTCTTTACGTTAAACATTCTTGCACGCACTAGCAGCGGGGCCCCTACCGTGAGGCAGCAGTTTGTAGGACCCCAGAAGGAGGAGGTTGCTGCCCTCTGGTGAAAAAAAAAAACAATTGCCACCTGTTGGGTGGGCAGCAACCTGAGAAGCATTTTACTCACTTAGGCTAACTTCACAAAAAGGGCGAGCGCAATATGGGGCCATGAATCCCACCCCTATATCACACTCTCCGCTATGTCAAATCCCTGAGGATGTGAGGCGTTGTCACGTGAGAACAGCCTCGTATCACTTCAGGGATGCCGGAAACCTCCGCCGTGACGGACAGGAGTTTCTGACATTGATTTTAATGGGAGACCTCGCATCGCGTGCCCCTAGCATGTGGTGCAATGCTGCCGCCGGGACCATAAAATGACATAGGGTTTAGAATCAATTTCTGCGTATACAAATACGAATCTGCCCTCAGGGTCCCTTCTGACATTTATGGGGTTCCATCTTAATGATTTGTGAATAAGGAGTGAGACTCATCTGGAGAAAGAAGTATGAAAGAAGTGACATGTCCACTGTACCCACGTTTTTTTAAGGGTATCTGCTTTATCTATAGTGAGGTGAGTCTCTTGCAAACCCACAATCTGGGGATTAAATTGCTTAGTATAAGAGAAAACTGCTTTACGCTTATTAGCGGTGCCCAGGCCTCACATGTTCCAACTAAGACATGACAGCGACATTGGGAGACATAATGACATATAGCACAGTCGGGTTTTCCAAGTAGGGGAGCATATTACCCATATTAGAAAGAAGGATATAAGCACAGACCTACTTGTAACTTAAAAGAAACTGTAACAGCTTAAACAACTAAGAATTGACATCCCGCTTAACAATAATGTGTCGCAGGTGTCTAAAAAAAAAGAGTAAGCTACAATCTATTTTGAAAGTAGCAGTTGTTGTGAGTGGGGGACATTCCAATGGCCTATCGGGGATTGGTTTATGTGATAAAAAAATTTTTTCCCTTTAAGCATGGCTTCAGGCTATTGCCGCAGCGGTGGCTACCCGGGGACGAGCCCACAATCCGGGACAGCGTAAAGGCTAGGTGACATATCTCTTCATCCCAGCCATATACAGTATCAACCATAGGCCAATGGATCATGGGCCCAAATGTTCTTTGCAGAATTTACATTGCATAGATCAGAACTCGGGACTATGCAACGTCGGATGACGCAAGGTGCATACGGAGCCACTCCATGGCTTCAGTAGGGGAATGTAGAAAGATCACTTTATCATTTGCTGCAATCCGTAAACGGGACGGGTATGCCATAGAGTATGGAATGCCTCTATCCTTGAATCTCTTTTTTATTTCCACGAAGGTGGCTCTTTGTTTCTGCAGATCCGCCGAAAAATCAGGGAAAATAGATCTCACTGAGTTGTTATATTTAACCCCTTAGTGACGAAGCCTGTTTGCGCCTTAGTGGTGGAGCCAAATTTTGGAAATCTGACATGCGTCGTTCAACGTGGCATAACTCCGTAAAGGCTTTACATATCCCAGTGATTCTGACATTGTTTTTTCGCCACATGTTGTACTTCATTTAGATTGTAAAAATAGACCGATATAATTTGTGTATATTTATTAAAAGTACCAATATTGGAAAAATTTTGAAAAAATTGTCTTTTTCACATTTTCAACCGTAATATCTCAAATATGTCCAAACATACTGTACAAATTTTTGATAAGATATGTATTTCCATCTGTTTACTTTATTCTGAATGCACACTTGAAAAACTTTTGTGTTTTTTTTTTAACCATTTAGAGGACGTACACATTTAACATTACTTTTCAGCATTTTGAGGAGCACTTTGTTTTCCTGCACCAAGGCAAGTTTGCAAAGGCTCATAAGTGTCAGAATAATAGATACACCCACAAATGACCCCATTTTAAAAACTACACTCCTTAGTGTATTCACTGAGGGGGGTCATGAGTATTTTGACCCCACCAGTTTTTTTCAGGAATTAGTTCAATTTAGGGGAGAAAAAATAAAATTTCATATTTTTGCAAATATGTCATTTTAAAGACATATTTTTTTCCTATAGAGCCCATGAAAATGAGGATTTACACACCAAAATAGATACCCCCGTTTCTCCCGTGTTCAGAGACATACCCATTGTGGCCCTAATCTCATGTCTGGATGCATAACAGGAGCCAAAATGAAAGGAGTAGTCGGTGTCTTTCAGAACATAAATTTTGCTTGAAGGCGTTTTAGGCCCCATAGCACCTTTGTAGAGCTCTTGAGTGGCCAAAACCAAAGAGAACCCCCACAAGTGACCCCATTTTGAAAACTACACCCCTTAACGAATTTATCTAGGGGTGTACTGACCATTTTGTTCCCACAGTTTTTGAATGAATTGAAGCAAAGCAAAAGGAAAAAATTGTGATTTTTGTTTTTTTGTCAATTCTGTCATTTTAAAAACAGCTTTTTTTCTACAGCACACGCATGAATGAAGCCTTTCACCCCAAAATGGATACCCCTGTTTCTCCCGTGTTCAGAGACATACCCATTGTGGCCCTAATCTTTTGTCTGGATGCACAACAGGGCCCAAAATGAAAGGAGTAGTCGGTGGCTTTCAGAACAGAAATTTAGCATGAAGGTGATTTAGGCCCCATTGCCCACTTGTAGAGCCCTTGAGCGGCCAAAACACAGAGAACCCCCACAAATTATCCCATTTTGAAAACTAGACCCCCTAACGAATTTATCTAGGGGTGTACTGTGTATTTTTACCCTACAATTTTTGAATAAATCTAAGCAAAGCAGTAGGAAAAAAATTACAATTTTCATTTTTTTGGCAGTTGTATCAATTTAAAAACTGTTTTTTTGTACAGCACACATAGGAATGAAGACTTTCACCCCAAAATTGATACCCCTGTTTGTCCCGTGTTCAGAACCATACCCCTTGTGGCCCTAATCTACTTAAAGGACGCATGGCTAGGCCTATAATGGAAGGAGCACCCGTTGGATTTTAGGGTACAACGGAATAAATTCCAGGCCCCATTGCCCACTTATAGAGCCATTGAGCGTCCAAAACGATAAAGAACCCCCACAAATGACCCCATTTTAAAAACTAGACCCCTTAACTAATTCATCTAGGAGTGTATTGCGTATTTTGACCCCACAGTATTTGAATAAATTTCAGCAAAGCAGAAGGAAAAAATTACGATTTTCATTTTTTTGGCAATTTTGTCAATTTAAAAACAGGTTTTTTTTGTACAGTGTACATAGGAATGAAGACCTTCACACCAAAATGGATACCCCCGTTTGTCCCGTGTTCAAAAACATACCCATTGTGGCCCTAATCTACTTACAGGAAACATGGCAAGGCCTGTAATGGAGGGAACACCCGTTGGATTGCAGGGCACAACTGAATACATTCCAGGCCCCATTGCTCATTTGTACGGAATAAAAATTGACTCCCTAAAAATCCCCCCCCCCCCCCCCCACCTCCATGCCCTTTTCGGCGTTCCCCAAATCTTAGATAAAAGTAATAATGTGAACTGTGTGGTATTTCCAAAGACGGGTAATTATGGAGGCTGGTTGGGATGGGCACATAGGGCAATAAAATCTGGTATCCCCCCTCCTCTCATGCTTTTTGGGGGTCATTTTTTGACCTCAGTGGCGGGGATGGGGTGTAAAAAGTGGCGTTCCGTGAGTCTCCGTAAGCTTGACGAGGTGCGGCGGTCTCACACAGAAGGTGCTCAACAAGGTGCTCCTGGAACTGCAGGAAGGCGAGTGTTCCCGGGGCTTCTTGTAAATTGCGTATTACAGGTAGCGGTCTGAATAACGCCGGGCTTACGCAGCCGTAGGTGGATCCCGGCTGTGAGCCCGGCTGTGACCCTGCGTACGGCCGCGTAATGTACTGCGCATAACTGCGTACTTACACGGGCGGTCATGCGCAGTACTTTTTTTTTGTTGTTGTTGTTTGTATTTCCCGCACCGTCACTTAGCGATGACGCGGGTACCCGCAGCCCGTATACAACGTAGTTGCGTATGGGCTGCGGGTATATCCGCGACCATGGAGCACAATGGGCTCTATGTTGCTGATATCCGCGGTAAAATAGAACCTGCTGCGTTCTCTTTTCTGCGAGTGGATTACACAATTCCAACCCGCTAATGTGAGCGAAATTGTGTAATCCAATGCGATTGATCTGCGTATTACCGCTAATCAAACGCATGCGGAATCCGTAATTCCTATCCGGTCATGTGAGACCGGCCAAAGGTAGATCGCTACCTTTTTATCACGTGACCGGGGACCGCTCAACGAGGCCACCCGTCACTGCTCCAGGCTCTCGGCGACCGTTGGTCGCCGAGAGCAAGGAGATATTAAGTTTCCTGGGCTCCCCGACTCCTGTGCGGTGTTTTGCCGGTGGTCGCATGCGCAGAATACGGGAAAGTTCACGGAAGAAGATTGCGTCGGGGTGCAAATATGGAGGCCTCCGGTAAAAAGTTTTATCTCCTCTCACCGATCGCATCGGTGAGGGGAGATGAACCTTCCCCTTTTTTTAACTTTTACGTGATCGCCATTATTCTTTGGATAACGGCGAACACGTGATCAGGAACCGCTCACCGCGGCTCTCCGTGAAATCTCCAGGCTCTCGGCTAAGTTTTGTAGCCAGGAGCAGGGAGATTTTAAAAAAGCACGGCTTTTGCGCATGCGCCTGCCACATTGGCGAAGGGCGCGTGCGCAGAAGCTGGGGTGAGGTCCGCGGATAAATCTGCAGGCCTTAGGTACGTCATTTCATCCTCCCTCACGGATATGATCAGTGGGGGGAGATGAAACGCAAGGTTTTTTTTAAGTTTTTAAAACTTTTTTTAACTTTTTGCACTTTTTTTTTTTTTTACCTTTTACCCCTTTTTTTTATTTTTTTTACTTTTTGCACTTTTTTTTACTTTACATGATCACTGTCATCCATTGGATGACAGTGATCATGTCCCTGGTGACATCCCTCTGCTCTTGGCTACACATGGCAGCCAGGAGCAGAGCAATTTTGAATTTCCCGGGGCTCGAGCCCCTCTGTGCACGCGCCCGATGTCAATCATCGGGCGCGCATGCGCAGACGGGGATTTCGGGTCCCGGGACATCGGGACATCGCAGAGGACTGGGGGTGAGTATCTTCACATCCCCTCATGGATCCGATCCATGAGGGGAGGTGAAACTTTACTTTTGTTTTACTTTTTCAACTTTTTCGCGATCACCGCTATCGCAATGGATAGCGGTGATCGCGGGCCCGGGGACCGCTCACAGTGGTCCCCGGTAACACCTCCTGGTTCCCGGCTACCTTCAGGAGCCGGGAGCCAGGAGATTTTAAATTTGCCGGGGACACCCGGGCTTCTGCGCGTGCGCGTGACGTCATCGTCTGGCGCGCATGCGCAGAAGGCCGCCGGCGGGTCCGGGAGGACCAGATCTCCGGGGAACACCGCCGACAAGCCGTGTGAGTATTTTCAGCTGCCGTGATGGATCCGATCCATCATAGCAGCTGAATTACTACTTTTTTACACTGTTTTATTTACTTTTTTGCGATCGGCGTTATTCATTTTATAGCGCCGATCGCAATACCGGGGGGGACTGCCCGCATCCTGGGATGACAGCTCCATGCTGTCGGCTACCTGCGGGCACCAACAGCATGGAGCTGTCACGTCCTCAGGCCAGTGGGCATCAATCCAAAGAGGATGCATAAAACTACGTCCTCTAGGATTAAGGCCCACTTTCTGAGGACGTAGTTTCCCGATGGGGCGGACGTTAAGGGGTTAAGAGGGCCTTCCAGTTTGGCCTGGTGCAAAGCGGCATCTCGATCTCTGCAGTTCAGAATTCTTGCCAAAAATGGATGCGGTGGGGCACCCGGCGCCGGACGGGACCTGCAGGGCTCTCTTCACCGTGAAGGAGGCAGAGAAGATGCATTCACCCAGTGTAGATTTAAGCCAGTTTTCTACAAACGATTCTGGTTGGGAGCCCTCTGCTCTCTCCGGGAGACCAATTATGTGTAAGTTATTGCGACGAAGACGGTTCTCCGGGTCATCTGTCTTGGATTGACAAAATTCTGCTTGCCTTATGGCTTTCAGCACCGCCGCCGGGAGTGGATGCAGGGAGTTTTCTATGTTAGAGACGCGGTCTTCCATCTCAAGTATCCTACCCCGTATGTTCTGCATATCTTGTCTTAATAAAGTAACATCCGATTTAACTTCATCTATTTTCCCGGTGAGGGAGGATTTACAGGTATTTATTGCTTCTAATAGTCGACGCATAGTTGGTTCCGAACTCTGCCCGGAGTCAGCTTCATTATCTCTTGCCTGGACAGTCCACGATGAGTGCGGCGTATGATCGGACATCTCCACACTAGAGAATTCCTTTATTTTCTCCGCAGCGGTACAACCTCTAGCTCGAGTGCTCATGATAAGCGCTCGCAAGGTAGAGACTGATAACAGAATGTGCACTAGCGTTTCTGTGTTACCGCATAAAACTTTCTTTGGGATTTAAGGTAGGTTAAGTACCAAGAGTCCGTCTTTTTCACAAGTTATGGTTACCAGCCTAGGGTACAGGATGAGGTCTCAAATCATCATCAGAGCAGATTCTGCGTCGGTCCTGTCCAACTGCATGGGAGTAAGGGGTGACTCAACAATCCACTGTGTCCACAGATTAGGGTCCGCAGAGGGCAAAATCCACTGTGGAAGAACAATTTTGCGGGGCCCAGCAGAGACTTTCAGTACAGAGGGGATCCTCAAGTTATAGCATCCAGCTGGTTAGAATACTGCTGGGTATATTGCCACCATTTAGAGAGACAGCAGCAATTATCACAGTCACAAAATGGCACCTGGTGGCCGGAGGGGGGTTTGCCAGGTATGTATAGAGGGCCTACTGCTGCGGGGCCTACATTACAGCATTCACAGTTTCAATGCAAATGCCCCTGTAGGCTCCAAAGTGTCCTTCCACGTCCTCCGCCAGGGACTTACTCTTTGCCGCCTCTCGCCGGGACCAGGATCCGGATCAGATTCACACCGCTCGGCTGGCGTCTCCGCGGAAGCGCACTGCTGGGTTCCATTGACAGCAAGGCCTGCCCACCAGGGGATTCAGCACAGCCGGGTAGTCAGTGCGGTGAACTCCACCAGCCCCGCCCAGACGGCACCTGAGACCGGGTGAGAAGAGGATCACTCACCGGACAGTGATAGAGGTAGGGAGCGGTGTGCAGCAATGCTCCAGCGGGAGTGCTCGGGCAGGACATGTCAATCGCCAAGTGCAGGCTCAGGGCTGTATACGCCGGTTCAGGGGCAAGAAGGACTTTTGGTTCGAGCCAGCCACTGCAGCAGGGTATGTTGATTAATTTCAATCCGTCAGGGAGGTAGTCCGGATCGAAAGGCCAGGGTAAAGTGCAGGATATTAAGGTCCCCTGGGGGGAGCCGGTGTGGAGGGGGCATAAGAATCACCCCTCTGTATGCTTCTGACTCATTACTCTGACATAAGGAAAAAATGAGACTCCATGACGCTAATGTGTCCATAAGACATCTGTAAGGTATCTTTCACGCTACAAAAGCATCGCTACAAAATGGCTTTGTTACCAAATTTGCAACATCCCTCATGTGAAAAAACCAATTGGAATCCAAGGGCTTCACACACATGTGTTTTGTAGCCTGTGTGAAAGAGGCCTAAATTCAGCTCCTCACCACGTTCAAGCTCGGTATGCATCTATATAGCCGCTATAAAACAGCTGAAAATCACAACTGCGTGAAGCATTGGATTCCATTTTTGGCCGCGATGAACATATTCTAGTGTGAATGAGTCTAAAACTGGAAAAGTCCTACTGAAAATGTAACTTCTTTATTGTAGATTTTGAATTTATGTCTCATGTAAATATATTTGGCGCATAACTCGGCCGAATTACCTACATTTTTAATGACTTCACTAATTTTAGACATAAGAACCAGTAAATCGTTTCCCCTTTTCTGTTCCAGCGGTCATAATTGTTTTTACTCTTCATCAATGTGGCCGTATGACGGCTTGTATATTGTGGAACTAGTTTTTATAGGAACTAAAGGCCCTTTTAGACACGATGATTTTTACTCAAAAATTGCTCAAACCTGTCTTTTGAGCGATAATCGTTGTGTCTAACTCCACTGACATTGTGCAGTTTTCGTTAAGCCATCGCTGATCTTTCAGCGTGCTGAAAGACAATGATGAGCCTTATCAGGAATTCACAGCGGGATACAGCTGATACTATTGTTTCAGCTGTATCCTGCTCCCTGAAGACCGGTGGGGTATGAAAAACACAACTGTCCAGCTGTGTTCTGCATCCTTTGCTCGGAGCGCTCGGCTATAAAACAGCTGGGCGCTCCATGCGGGGAACAGCTGGATTCAGAAGACAAGTGGCCCCGCTTGTCTTCTGCATCTTCCGCTCGGAGCGCAAAGTGATCGCTCAATGTTTAAACAATCACCTTACGCTGTAAAAAAAGCACACGATTATCGCTCAAAAATCACTGAGAAGATTTTTTGAGCGATAATCGTGTCTAAACCCGGCTTAATACCGGATAAATATAATGTTTGGAATAACTTTTTTAGTAATTTTTAATGGGGAAGAAAAAGCAAGTTCCCCAATGTTTTTCCATCATTCACCTTGTGGTACAAATAGTCGGATCACTTTATTCTACGGGTCGCTACGATTATAACACAAATCTCTACAGGTTTTATTGTGTTTTAGTACCTTTTACAGTAGAGAACAACTTTTTTGACAAAAACCTCTACAAATAGCATTTTTATGTTTCCATTGACAGAGCTGCATGAGGCCTTGTATTTTGTGGGACAACGGTTATTGGTTATTGGTACCATTTTCAGGTAGAATATATCTGACTTTTTGATCTTTCTGTAAAACCACTTGGGGTCCGTTTACACTTAAAGATTATCGTTCCAACAAGCGAACAATGTCAGCGCTCGCTCGTCTGTTTATACAGCAGATCCGTCGTTGGCTCATTCAAACCAGAAACCATTCAGTCTTCCTGATTCGCTGTGTAAGTGACAGAGGGACTGATTATTAGATTGGTATGTCTTCACATCTATCTCTCAAGTACCTAGTCAGTCTGAATCGAGGCACGGCTTCAGAGGACAAGAAACTGCAAATCAGCTGAATATGGAAGCAACGCGATGAATCTAATGCCCACCCCATCACGCTGGAATGTATCCAGCGCTGTATACTACCCACTAGTCAGACCGCCTCCTGCTAAATGGAAGGCCGGGTAAAGGAGGATCAACACCGCTATCACATAAGCAGTGGCACTGTCCATGGTCCTGATCTGGAATAACCAGCTCAACTGTAGTATTGTCCACATCACTTAGGCCCCCCTCACACAGGGCGTTTGCAGAAACGCAGCGTTGAAAAACGCTGCGTTACTGCAGATTCTGCCCCGTTTCAGCAGCGCTGGCATACTTTATGCCAGCGTTTTGGCTGCGTTTTCAGCTCGTCTGAAAACGCAGCCAAGAATGCTGAAAAGAAAAAAAAAAGCAATACTCACCTAGCCGCTGCAGTCTGGGTCACGGCCGCTGGTCTCTGTCGCTGATCCGGGCTTCCTCGGCACTCCCAAGTCTATTGCCGGAGGCCAGGTTTGAGAACCCTGCCTCCGGCAATAGAGTGCTGTGATTGGTTGTCGGTGCTTGCTTGATGCCCAATCACAGCCCTCCATTGACTGTCTCAGCCAATCAGAGCTTGCCGGCGCTTTTTTATTCATCAGCTTGTGATTGAAGGATATTGACCCTGGCAGGCGTATGACTCTGATGGTCGGGGCGCACATTATGTGAATATTCGCACTGTGGAATATGCCAGCTCTTTACATAACGAGGCTTCAGCAGTGGCTGCAGTTACACGGGGATCAAAAGTTTTTGTAAATGTCATATAGCAATCATAAATGCAAATGCATCACGTCTTTGGCTTAGGGTGCCTGCACACTGGCGATCGCAATATTGCTGCGTTTTTTTTAAACGCAAATGTAAATAGGATTTTAATGTTAAAAACGCATCACAGAAAAATCGCAAGTTTGTGCTTTGCGATTTTTGTGCGATGCATTTTTAACATTAGAATGTTCTATTGACATTCACGTTAGAGAAAAACACAGCGATATCGCGATCGCAAGTGTAAAGGCACCCTTCAAGTTGGCCAACAATATGCAACATGAGCATTGCCTTGTTCTTTAACAGAGATGTTAGCCGCAGAGAGCCCTTCACAGGGTGATACTTGAGAAGATGATCACGGCAAACTGGGAGTGTCCTTCCCAAGGGGGGGGGGGGTGTCTTATATAAAGGAACGGGGCTAAATATATTTGGACCCTCTCTATTAATATCAAACCCCAGATCAGACCACTGATTTCATTTCAGACTCCAGATCCCCTAAATATATTCAGACTCCCTACATATATATTTATATTAATATCAGACTCCAGAAAAGACCCCTTAAATATATTCCAACCTCTCCTATATTTATAACACATCGCAGACACCTAACTTAACTTAGACCCCGGACCAGACCCCTTAAATACTTTCAGAAAAGTTTATTTACACCCTTGGGTGGGGAGGGGTTAAAGACAACCTTCCTCGTCAGTAGGGCTGACTGCATACCTTTGCAATTGTGGCCCTGCTGACTCTGATGACGTCTCACTATTCGCTCTTCTCTCTCCTGTTCCCCCATACGGACTTCTTAGTTTCAGCGTGAATTTGTCAAGTGGGCGGTCCCTGCTGTTCAACGTCAATCAACTCCGACATAACCCACTGACAGCAGGCAGTGCAGACCGCCCACTTGACACATTCACAACTCTGGGAAATGAAGCTAAGAAGAGCCTTTATAGGGAAAATGAGGGACAATAGACAACAATGGAGTCAGCAGGGCTGTGGCTGCGAACTCCCCATTTTATAGGGCTTACCACTAATCTCCAGAATAGGTATTTTCCTTTTTTGCTGTGAAGATGTGAATGCATATGTGCGGTCAGCTCTCCAGAGAAATCAGCGGGATTTATGAAATCCTATCACTTGTTTCCTTATAGCCCATAGATTTCCATGGAGGAAAAGCATACATGTCTGACCAGCTCTACATGGGAAATGGGAAGCTGGGCTAGTTCATAGACAAGAGTCATGAAATGTGCTATTCTCACACTCAGACCTTCACCTTCTAAGGGACTCGCATCGCCGCCGAAGACGATCTTCTCGCGTGAAAATGAATAGGAGTTCCTAATGTTAAAAACGCATTGCATCGTACGAGAGTTGAAAGTTTGTGCAAAAAGGAGACTCCGTAAGAAAACATGGGAAATAAAAAATTTGCAAAATGCAGACAGATCGGACATGCTGCGTTTTTTTCCACTCCACATGGGAATGAAACTATTGAAAATCATAGGTTTCATAATTCTGCGTTTTCACTCACTCTCACGCCCTAAGAAGCTGCTTACTCAAATACTTCCTGCTCTTTCACATGATTTGCAATGACCTTTATGTTTTGTAGGTGATAAAAGTCTGATTGGTGGAAGTCTCACGGCTAAGACCCCCAGCCATCCCCCCAAATGCTGCAGCCACTAGCAGTCACATCAGATTGAATAAAGCGGATGCCGAGCATGGGTGGCCACCGCTCTGTTCATCTCATTGGGTCTGAAGTAGCAAAGTACAAGTGCTTGTACTCTGCCGTGTCTGGCAGTCACATTGCATATGAATGAAGTACCACTGCGCATGCACAAACACCACTCACTTTAGTCTCTTCCTGACTGCGGGGTGCAGCTGGGGGACATGGGACCCCGACCGGGATTAGTGATGGTCTTAGCAGTGAGACCTCCTCCGATCAGATTTATTTCTGTGTATAGGTCATATAAGTTAATCTTGGTACAACCCCTTATAGAGAATCATTATTTATTCACCCTTTTATGTACTCTAATACAGGGGTCCCCAACCACTGGTCCGTGGACTAGGACCGGGCTGTTGGGTTTTTTTTGCTGGTCCGAGGCGGCGCCACAGATCAGCACTAAACACTGACCATGTGCTCTGCCCTGCGGTGGCTCAGAGCACACTGTGTGGGCTGGCATCAGTAGACGCGGATCCTAGCAGAGAACATTATGCGGGGAGGCGGGGAGACCTCTGTGACACGGCTCCCGACACAGCACATTATGTGGGGCACGGTGGGGAGGCAATCTGGCCACAGTGTCGTGGCTCCAGGCATAGCTCTTGGCGGGGACCTGGGCTACAGTGCTGTACACCGAGGTCCTGCCAGCACCTCCGGTCTACAGCGCTGTTTGGTGTATAGCGCTGCTAAGTAGCACTGCATGACCCCACCCCCATATAACCAAAGCCCCGCCCCTGCCCACCCTGCCATGCGGGGTTATGGAAAAATGGTCTTGCTTTAAACTGGTCCCTGGTGCAAAAAAGGTTGAGGACCACTGCTCTAATAGACCCAGTACTGTAGATAAATATTATGTATGTCTATCTTGGCTTTTATGTTTGTCACTGATTTTCTCTTTGTCTATAAATTAATGACATGAAGGGCTTTACAGCTCACAAGCCTTGAAAAGTGCAACTGAAGATTGAGATTTTGGTCTAAGCTTGGAAATTTATAGGAGGAGGTATTGACAAATCGTCCCAAGCATAGAGATTGATGTTGGTGGGAAAAAGTGTGCCTCAGATGTAAATCTAGCTGCAGACTGATGGTTTTCTTGGGCCACAATATAGTGCAAGACTAACATTTCCGCCCAGCCCTAATGTTTAATGAAAGACTTGCTGAAATGGACTGAAATGACATTATATAGCATTATGCATGGGCGATCCACAAGTCTTGTACTTCATGTGCAGTACAAACAGACTGTTATCAGGTAAAAGATTACTGAATGTATTAGAAAAGAGGAGTTGAGTCTATCGCAGTATATTCGGATGAGCTGACCCTGTCAGTGTAGCAAAGATGAATTATAACACAATGTTATATCCATGCCTAGATTGTAGATTATTATTATTTTCTAAAAGCACTAAATCTAGTAATGAAGGAGGAAAGACAAACATGGCTTGCTTCACACACACTTTTCTGGTAGCAATTTTTGGCTACTGCGAATACTTTGCGTCGTGCGGTTGCCTGTGCAACATTGGAGGCGATATTGAATATTGAGTGGGGTGATTGTGCACTGAATGCTTTGACTTATCTGATTGGATTGCTGAGAAATGCCATGATGCAGCAGGCAGGTTGGCGAAATCTGCTCGTTCACCTTCTCCTGAAACCCCCGGTAGAAATCCTCATTAAACATCTACAGTTGTATATAATTCCTCTCATTGAGACTTTTCATACATTATCTCTATAGCTGGTTCAGGTACTGGGTTGGAGCCTTAGGTGTAGTAGCCGCAGATGTGGAGAGAGTAGTTGGGGACGAGCCAGGAGTCAGCAACAGGAGATCTTATAGGGCAGAACAAATGGAGGAGGTGGGTCGTGTTGTCAAGAGGGAAGCCAGGGGTCAGTATCAGAAGGTCTCAGTGTCACAGTACAAATGGAGGAGGCGGATCGCTTTCTCAGAAGGGAAGCTAGTGTCGGTATCAGAAGGTCTCAGTTGAATAGCAGAGAAGCAGGCAGAAGTGGAGCTTGATCAATGGCTAGTGAGGCAGAATATACACGCAAGGGAGGAGGAAACATGGCCTGGTTTATATAAGAGGCTTACTCAGAAACAGAAGCATGGCTAGGTTTCAGCAAAGGAGCTGTCTATGTCTTGGAGAGAGCTGCTATCTGGAGCGCAGCGATATTCTTGAGGTGCAGGTGACCTGTTCAGAAATTGGATGTAGGGGTAAAGGAGGGATTGGAGTCGAAGATAACCCCAAGGCAGTGGGCGTGCTGTCTGGAAGTTATGGTGGTGCCACACACTGGGATGGAGATGTCAGGATGAGGTCGGTTAGTAGGGGGCGGAAACAGGAGGTCAGTATTTGAGAGTTTCAGTTTAAGGTAGAGAGTGGACATAGGGTTAGAGACAGCGCACATTCGGTTGCATACTGAAGAAACGGTGCTGTAATGTCATGAGAGGAGGTGTATAACTGGGTGTCGTTAGTGTAGAGATGGTACTGACAGCCAAATCTCCTGATGGTCTGTCCTGATGGTAGTGGCTGTGTTAATGGAAAAAAAGAGGGGGCCGAGGACTGAGCCCTGGGGGACCCCAACAGCAAGGGAGGAGGATCAGTAGGGAATAGTTGCCCCTCGATTTTAGCCGTTAGGAGGTTGTTTGACACTTTAGTCAGAGCGGTTTCTGTCGAGTGTAGAGGATGGCAGCCAGACTGCAGGGGGTCAAGCAGAGATTTTTCTGATAGATAGCTTTTAAGGCGGGAGTAAATTAGGCGTTCTAATAATTTGGAGATGAAGGGGAGATTTGAGATGATTCGGTAGTTGGCAGCATCGGTCGAGTCAAGAGTCGATTTCTTTAGCAGTTGGGATATGATAGCCTATTTGAATTAGGAGGGGGAGATGCCAGAGTTTTGGGTGTGAATGGTCTGAAGGTCCTGTACGTATGGTAGGTTGGTGGGTCTGGCGAGATTCTAGGCAGCTTGACAGAGAAAGAGAGGAGGTTATGGTCCGAGAGCGGGAGAGGGGAGTTAGGGAAGTGGCAAGCAGAGCAGAGATGGAGGAAGACTAGATCAAGAGTATTGCCATCTCTGTGAGTGGGAGAGGCTGTGAGTTGTGAGAGACCAAGGAAGGAGGTCTACATTTGCTGTAATTGAGCCTCTAGAACATGCAAACTCGTAGGCTGTCGAATTTGGCATCCCAGATGGTCCAGTACATGTTCTATTGGCGATAAATCAGGCAACTGGGCAGCCATGGAAGTGTGACAGTGTTGTGGAGACATTCCTAGAAACCCTAGTTGTGTGCGGCCAACTATTATCCTGTTGGAGGCCGCCATGAGAGACAACACATGTGCCTGCAGGATGTCCTGAACATATCGCTGAGCTGTCATTGTCCCTCGTACCACTACTAGCGGTAGCCGACTGTTATGCAGTGGCCCCCAGATCATGACACCCGCAGTGGGGGCGGTGTACCGCTCCACAGCAAAGGCAGGATTGCGGTGCTCACCCCCAGGTTTCCAAACACGAACACAGCCGCCATCAATGCCCAAACTAAACCTGGATTAATCGCTGAAGACAACTGGAATCCACTTTGTAGCATCCAATTTAATCGTGCATAACACCACTGCAAATGGTGATGGTGGGTGTCAAAGGCAGTACACATCATGGGCGCCATGAGACCAAAGGTCCTTCAGCCAATCACCTGGAAATGGATACAACAGATGCAGGGGTCTAACGATGGTGTCACCTGTTTCTGGATGGCGGACAACGAAACACTTTGAACTGCTCATACTCATCGAACGCTCATATGATGCCGTCTACTGGTGGTCTGACGGGGGGGGGGGGTCCTGAGCCCGGCCACCTTGTGTGCCCTCACACATCCACTGGTCCCAACACCTCCTAACAGTCTGGTCAGAACGGTCCAGGTGTCAGCAATTTCTTAATATGACCATTCAGCTTCTTACATCCAAAGAAAAACCTTCTGTGTGTCTTAGAGGCGTCTAGTGGTCAACAAGCTCTGAAGGCAAACAGAAGCCTTTCTGTTATTTTTCAAACCCCATTGAAATCACTTGGGTAATAAATCATTTTTTCTCGTGTTATTACACTTTCTCCCCTCTAAAAACGGAAACCGTGAACTGACCGTCACGCAGGTGTGAGCGCGGCCTTAGGGCGCCCACCCACTGGCGTTTGCGATTTTCGTGCGTGAAGAACGCCGCGTTTTCCCCGCATTTTCCGCGCATTTTCGCGGCGTTTTCGCGGCTTTTCCATTAATTTCCATTGACTTTCATGGGTGCATTAGGAGAAAAATAAGGACACATATGCAACTGACAGTTCCTATGTTAAAAAACGCAACGCAACGCAAAACAAAACGCCAGTGGGTGGGAGTACATTCAATTCTAATTGCTCTTGAGAAAAAACGCAAAACGCAAAGAAAAAAAAATCGCCAGTGGGTGGGCGCCCTAATTCTGTAATCCCTGTGCCTCGTGTTTTGTATGTGGGATATATGTGTTTGTCAGAACTTCCAAGTCATTTCATGTTTCAGAATCTCAAACATTTTGATCTTAATGTAACAAATGCATCAACAGTAGTTTCAGGCTTCCCTCACACAGGCGTTGCGGTAAGCGCTACGATTTATATTGCGGGGCTTTGCAGCATTTTATTTTTGTTTTGATGAGGAGTGCGAAACGCTCAAAAATAGAACAAACCCTGCTGGAAAATCACAGCGCTAAAAATCACTGTAATCGAGCGGCTGTCTGAGCGGTCCAGTTGAAAACAATGGGAGCGCTATACCGCGATGCTGAAAGTGCCGCTCTAGTCGTGGTAAAACACGTCTGTATGAGGGAGACCGTAGGCAGGTGTGAAAAATGCTGCAAAGTGAGAATGCTTTTAGAAATAGAAGAAGTGTTCTCAGTTTCATCAAAAACCAAAATGCAAAGTGAGTGAAGAGAGGAATCTAAATCAGTATTTGGTGTGACCGCCCTTTACCTTCACAACAGCATCAGCTCTTCTAGGAACGCTTGCACACAGTTTTTGAAAGAGCTCCGCAGGGAGGTTGTTCCAGACATCTTGGAGAGCTAAGTACAGATCTTCTGTGGATGTCGGCTTGTGAAACCATTGGTCACGTTTTGCGGGCGTGATTTTAATCCCTTAGTAAAGTTGGACTTGATGGATATTTGTCTGTTTTCAACCTACATAAACCAAGTAACTGAAGAGTTTGTGCCTGCGGCTGCTGACGTCTCCTGATGCCCCCCACCGATGACGGTTGTCCCACCAGACCCCTTGTTCCCCGTCTTCCAGTAGTCAGGCCATATTCAGCATCAGAAACATCCAACACGGACTTCAATAGAAATCCATGGCATAAATCTGCATGTTAACGGTAGATCTCTGACATGGATCTGGATTAGAGCTGCCGTACGTACGCACACCAACTACTTGCATTCAGTCTGTATGTGGATACACCGCTGCGGAATCAACATCAACAAGGGACATGTCACTTCTCTTCTTTCCATGAAGCCTTTGGGCCATGTGCTGTCTGTGGTAAATCCCGGGCAGCACATGACCCCATTATAGCCTATGGGTCTATGCAGATTAACGAGGACCGCTAACTCATCGCATGCTCTATTCCTGTCCGTATCACGCTGATGCATGGCTATGTGCTATATCCAAGTGAGTCCGACAGCACATGGACAAGTGTCTGCGTGTTGTCCGATGCAAGGTAAACCCCAATCACTCGGGCGCAACTTGTACACACGGTAGGTGTGCACACGGAGTAATCTTGTATATACTCTATGCAGCACTAGTTACAGGAGGTCCAACCATGTGAACACAGCCTAATGGGTACAAGTAGTAATCTTGTATATACTCTATGCAGCACTAGTTACAGGAGGTCCAACCATGTGAACACAGCCTAATGGGTACAAGTAGTAATCTTGTATATACTCTATGCAGCACTAGTTACAGGAGGTCCAACCATGTGAACACGGCCTAATGGGTACAAGTAGTAATGCTGTATATACTCCATGCAGCACTAGTTACAGGAGGTCCAACCATGTGAACACAGCCTAATGGGTACAAGTAGTAATCTTGTATATACTCTATGCAGCACTAGTTACAGGAGGTCCAACCATGTGAACACGGCCTAATGGGTACAAGTAGTAATCTTGTATATACTCTATGCAGCACTAGTTACAGGAGGTCCAACCATGTGAACACAGCCTAATGGGTACAAGTAGTAATCTTGTATATACTCTATGCAGCACTAGTTACAGGAGGTCCAACCATGTGAACACGGCCTAATGGGTACAAGTAGTAATCTTGTATATACTCTATGCAGCACTAGTTACAGGAGGTCCAACCATGTGAACACAGCCTAATGGGTACAAGTAGTAATCTTGTATATACTCTATGCAGCACTAGTTACAGGAGGTCCAACCATGTGAACACGGCCTAATGGGTACAAGTAGTAATCTTGTATGTACTCTATGCAGCACTAGTTACAGGAGGTCCAACCATGTGAACACGGACTAATGGGTACAAGTAGTAATCTTGTATGTACTCTATGCAGCACTAGTTACAGGAGGTCCAACCATGTGAACACGGCCTAATGGGTACAAGTAGTAATCTTGTATATACTCTATGCAGCACTAGTTACAGGAGGTCCAACCATGTGAACACAGCCGAATGGGTACAAGTAGTAATCTTGTATATACTCTATGCAGCACTAGTTACAGAAGGTCCAACCATGTGAACACAGCCTAATGGGTACAAGTAGTAATCTTGTATATACTCTATGCAGTACTAGTTACAGGAGGTCCAACCATGTGAACACAGCCTAATGGGTACAAGTAGTAATCTTGTATATACTCTATGCAGCACTAGTTACAGGAGGTCCAACCATGTGAACACGGCCTAATGGGTACAAGTAGTAATCTTGTATATACTCTATGCAGCACTAGTTACAGGAGGTCCAACCATGTGAACACGGCCTAATGGGTACAAGTAGTAATCTTGTATATACTCTATGCAGCACTAGTTACAGGAGGTCCAACCATGTGAACACGGCCTAATGGGTACAAGTAGTAATGCTGTACATACTCCATGCAGCACTAGTTACAGGAGGTCCAACCATGTGAACACGGCCTAATGGGTACAAGTAGTAATGCTGTACATACTCCATGCAGCACTAGTTACAGGAGGTCCAACCATGTGAACACGGACTAATGGGTACAAGTAGTAATCTTGTATATACTCTATGCAGCACTAGTTACAGGAGGTCCAACCATGTGAACACAGCCTAATGGGTACAAGTAGTAATCTTGTATATACTGTATGCAGCACTAGTTACAGGAGGTCCAACCATGTGAACACAGCCTAATGGGTACAAGTAGTAATGCTGTATATACTCCATGCAGCACTAGTTACAGGAGGTCCAACCATGTGAACACGGCCTAATGGGTACAAGTAGTAATCTTGTATATATAAAGCTGAAAGCCCTCACTGACTGACTGACTCACTGACTGATTGACTGACTCGCCAAAAGTTCTCCAACTTCCCGATATCGTAGAAACATGAATTTTGGCACGAGCATCGATTATCTCCAAAATAGGAAAAGCTAATGGGTCCCAACTCGATTATTCAATTCTAGCGCAAAAGAATTGGCTTCAAAATTTTTTGTGCGGAATGTAATTTTTTCACTTTCCGGTGTCATAGAAATGGGAAATTTGGCACGAGCATTGATTATGTCATAAACAGGAAAAGCTAATGGGTCCCAACACCATTATTCAATTCTATGTGCAAAAGAATTAGCGTCCAAATGTTACGTAGATAATGAAAATCTCTCACTTCCCAATGTCATAAAAACATGAAATTTGACACAAGCATTGATTGTGTCATAAATATGAAAAGTTAATGGGTCCCAACTCGATTAGTCAATTCTAAGCGCAAAAGAATTAGTGTCCAAATTTTATGTACGTAATCTAATTCTCTCACTTCCTGATGACATTTTATATAAAGGAAACGTCGCATGGTTTCCTCCACGTGGTGTTTCCTGGGTAACGCAGAGAACTATGCAAAATGGTGAACATATGTTTTTCTTCAGTATCTCTAAAGTAACCACGACTTCGTAAGATTTTCCGTGTGAACACCAGATAAACACCAGTACCAAATTAACTCGGGCAAAGCCGGGTATATCAGCTAGTCTTGTATATACTCTATGCAGCACTAGTTACAGGAGGTCCAACCATGTGAACACGGCCTAATGGGTACAAGTAGTAATCTTGTATATACTCTATGCAGCACTAGTTACAGGAGGTCCAACCATGTGAACACGGACTAATGGGTACAAGTAGTAATCTTGTATGTACTCTATGCAGCACTAGTTACAGGAGGTCCAACCATGTGAACACGGCCTAATGGGTACAAGTAGTAATCTTGTATATACTCTATGCAGCACTAGTTACAGGAGGTCCAACCATGTGAACACAGCCGAATGGGTACAAGTAGTAATCTTGTATATACTCTATGCAGCACTAGTTACAGAAGGTCCAACCATGTGAACACAGCCTAATGGGTACAAGTAGTAATCTTGTATATACTCTATGCAGTACTAGTTACAGGAGGTCCAACCATGTGAACACAGCCTAATGGGTACAAGTAGTAATCTTGTATATACTCTATGCAGCACTAGTTACAGGAGGTCCAACCATGTGAACACGGCCTAATGGGTACAAGTAGTAATCTTGTATATACTCTATGCAGCACTAGTTACAGGAGGTCCAACCATGTGAACACGGACTAATGGGTACAAGTAGTAATCTTGTATATACTCCATGCAGCACTAGTTACAGGAGGTCCAACCATGTGAACACGGCCTAATGGGTACAAGTAGTAATCTTGTATATACTCTATGCAGTACTACTTACAGAAGGTCCAATACGTCTTTTGTTCCAATATAAGGTTCCCAGATCTCTGTGGCCGGGCTCAAACCAACGGATTTGAATTGCGGATTCTGCGATTGCCATCTACTCCGAGGATCCGCGATAATACACAGACATTGAAAGGCATTTTTTTTCTTCACACTCGCAGGTACGAATTGTGGATTCCCTGAGTGGAAGACAAATCGCAGCATGCTCTATTTTTAGCATATTACACACAGACGACCTCCTTTGTAGTCAATGGATGAGAGTGTTCCGCAGCCCAAACATGAGAGATTTTTCGCCTGGGCGATATTCTAATATCATTCCCTGCTTACAAGTTTTCTTCCGTGGGGAGGATACGCTCTATATACGCATACATCCGCGTGGAAAATAGCATGCATCCGCGATCAAACGCAATTACTTTCCGCGACGGATCACAGGTTTTCGGATATGAATATCCGCATGCAGAGTCCCACCTGTTTGCATAAGCCAGTCTGGCTCATGAGAAGTCTTTGGCTGGCATCAGAGCTATGTTTCATGCGGCACATTGACTTGCTCTTTTAAGGGAGGAAAACTTTAGGGATTGACTTCATTTCTCCTCGTTACCAACAGAGATCCCGATTGGCCTAGTTTCACAACGGCGAGGGCAATATCAAGCCGTGTTTCACAGCCCAATATCGCACTTTCCACCATGTGAAAGACCTGTGGATGTGAGGCATTTTCATGTGGCAGCAGCACCTGAGCTGGAATATGGTTTTCTCCAGCAGGCTTTAGGGTATTCTGTAGCTTCCCAATTGTGTAAAAAACCAGTATGCGCACACTGACCAAATTAGACGTAGGTTATCAGTCTCATGTCCAAAATGGCTCTCTGGGCAGGAACGTCCAGACAGCCTCTTTTATTGAAAGACATAACACCTGCCCTTTATGGGCGTTTAACAGATTACATCAGTAACATATATATATTCTTTTTCGCTGGGTTATATAGAATTCCCCGCCTCCCCCTCTCCACACCTCTCTCAAGTCCGGTCTACATAGGAGCCTTTGTCTTAACAACGTGGTCAAAACTGAAAGTATCTCTTTGTTGGAGAAGTTTCTGTGCGGGGGATGGGAAAGGACTGGGAAAACACTCAGTATTGAATACAGGTATACATGTAGTACTAGGACTTTTAACTCTTAGAGGCTGCTTGTGCAACTTTATGTATTCAGCTAACATTATACCACACATCTTTCACCATGCCATTGTCCAGCAACTACCATGATGAGATTGTGTGGCCATTAACCTCCACAGAGTTAAAAGTCATTACAGTAGCGTAATACATTTGGGTTATACAAATCAATAGACATTTTATACTAACTAATTATCATGTCTACTACATGCCAGCCCCATTGAAAGCAGTGGGAGAACTCTGGGAGATTCTCTGTGACAGCAGCGGCATGGGATTCCTTCATCCCCGCAGGGAATCCCTTCACCCCAGACAGGGCTGAAGGGATTTCCCCACCACATCTTAAGGGATTCCCCGAGAGGATGAAGGAATCTCCTGCGGCGGCTATAATGGAGGATGACCGAGTTCTCCCATTGCTTTCAATAAGCAATGGGTGATATCGCAGCCAGATAGAACATGCTGCGATCTGTTTCTCACATAGCACCGTGCTGCTATGTGGGATAATATCGCTCATATGTATGAACCTATTAAAATGAATACGATTCATATTTGCGTGTCTCACAACGCAGAAATCTCGCCCGATCTTATCAGCCGTGTGAAACTGGCCTTATTCTTTAGTTGCGGGTTTGTAACTATTTGCAACCTCCGTCCCCCGGAGACTGAACCTAGCTATCAGGTATAAAGTTGTCTTCGGGTCCTTTTAGACGAGCCGATTATATTATTGTTCGACCTAGCGAATGGCTTCACCGCGGCCTCGTGCTCTCGGGCTCTCTGTTTAGACAGGCAGATCCATTGTTGAATCATTCAGTCTGTGTAAACGGAACGATAAGTAAAGGAGCCGATGGTGGCGTATATGCCTGCAGAAAATGAATGAAAAGCAAATGAATATCGTTTGTCGTCCAGTCGTTGGCTCGCGTTTAGACTGAACGATTTTTATTCACTTTCACTTGTTTGAACGATAATCGTTCTGCCTGTAGGCACCTTTAACCCTCTCCAATCCACTGTCTGACATCTAAAGACATTATGATTTAAGGCTGTACAGCTCCGATGTTGAAAGACGCCCGTTGGGGTTCTCTTACTGTATACTGCCAGCCTCTCTGCTGTCGGAGCCTATCCAACGTGTCACCTCATGTAGTACTGGCTTTAGCCAGCATATAGAGCCGTTGTATAGATATAGAGCTCTAAGGCCGGGCTCATACGGCCAAAAGTGTAAAACGCAGCGTGGAGCCGGCTGTGACCCTGCGTATGGCGGCAAAATTCTACTGCACATGACTGTGTACTCACGCACCCCGCCATGCGCAGCACACCTATGTCTTTTTATACTCCCCTTAGTGATGATGCGTATACCCCTCGCCCGTATGCATGTAATTGTATATACATACGCGTATATATGCTTGGCAATAGAGAATAATGGGCTCTAACTCACGTATTAATTGTGCTTGTGTATTACGCAGTTCCTTCTGATAAGTGTAGAGCAATGTAAGTGATGTCGAGTTACCACATATCGCACGGCGTACAGATCCCATGTAATCCGCTGTAAACATACGGATGTGTGACTAGCCCTGAGACAGGCTGTGAGGTAACAGCCATCGCAGGACCCTCAGCCACCAGCCATGGCTTCTTCATCTGCCCCAATAGGGCCACCAGCTGCTTCCCTACAGAATGGGGGCCGCTGCCGCAGTGTGTGAACGGCCGTAGGAAGGGGACTGCAGCCGTCTGTCGGGACATGTATTCTGTAGACGGCCCCTGTCGTGACATCCTCCAGGCTGGTGACAGAGCAGAGCCCTTCTTCTCGGCTGCCTCACTCTCCGCCTCAGTGCTACAGTCTCGGACAGAGGACATTACTCCGGTGATGGGAGCCGGCCTGCTGACAGGAGGATGCGGCAGTCATCACTGACGGGAAACACGGTGAGCCGGGGGAGACGGGAGGATGAGCTGTGATATATCGTGTGTATCCTGACAGACAGACAGACTGCTGTGTGTATATACCGTATGTATGCATGGGGGTCGGGAGGACATGTCAGCCGTACGGCACGGGGGTAACAAGTTGGTCTAGTCAGCATGCAGCCCGGACTAGTTGTTGTACTTGGTTACCAAGGAGCAGGACTGTCAGCCACAACACAAGGCTGCCTGAGGAGAGGAGGCTGCGGAGGAAAGCCCTGCACGAGGGGGTGTAAGGGCTGGCAGAGAGGTCAGGGGGTATGAGGGCTGGCATTGAGGTGAGGGGAGTATGAGGGCTGGAATGGAGGTGAGAGGGGTATGAGGGCTGGCATGGAGGTGAGAGGGGTATGAGGGCTGGCATGGAGGTGAGGGGGGTATGAGGGCTTGCATGGAGGTGAGGGGGGTATGAGGGCTGCCGTGGAGGTAAGGGGGATATGAGGGCTGGCATGGAGGTGAGGGGGTGTGAGGGATGGCATGGAGGTGAGGGGGTAGGAGGGCTGGCATGGAAGTGAGGGGGTATGAGGGCTGGCATGGAGTTCAGGTGTGTGTGAGGACTGGCATGGAGATGAGAGGGGTATGAGGGCTGGCATGGAGGTGAGGGGGCTATGAGGGCTGGCATGGACGTGAGGGGGATATGAGGGCTGGCATGGAGGTGAGGAGGGTGTGAGGGCTCGCATGGAGCTGAGCGGGTATGATGACTAGCATAGAATTAGATCAACAGTTTAGGGACATGAAGTAATCCTGCTGTATTCCGCCCCTCAGGGTCCTGTAATGTAAGGCTGGGTTCTCACATCTCGCGGTTTGGCTGCAGCGAAAAAACGTGAGATTTCCTCCGGGAATAGCGCTGCTTCAAAACCCGCGGCACTTTACCGCAGGTTTTGAAGCGGCCTGGCTGGCGAATCTGCGCCGCAGCACCGGCTTAGCCGGCTTTGCCGCGACGGATTCGCTGTCCCATGTGGACAAGGACAAGGACATGGACAACGCTGTCCGTGTTTTAATGTCATACGACCCCTTTATGTATGCTGAGTATATGGCCGGGCTCACACAGTGACATTCATACTCGCTGCGCCTGCCAATCCACACGCACACGTAATACACGTCCAGATAGAACATGCTGTGGATTTATTCTCTGCACCAGTAATACACGTGTGAAAACCCGCAGATGTTAGCGATCCAATACAAGTCAATGGGCTAACGACATCGCGAGCTGCATATAGGAGAAGTGCGCATGCACAATAATAATACACCCGTGTGACACCTGTATGACTTGAAACGCGATAGCGAAGCCCAAGCACTTTTACAACACTGTGGCTATGAATGTTTTGGGGTGAAAGTGAAGAATTCCTATCCTATCCTCTGCCAGGAAGTTAAGTTGACTAAAATATTTCTTTGGTAATTTTTAGAGACATGTTTTCACAATTAATGCTAATCTGTTAACCCCTTAGTGACCACTCCATAGTGTTTTTACGTCCTGCCTAAGTGATGTAATTCCCGGGGACGTAAAAACATGCTTCCTCTGGGGATTAAAGCCCTGCAGGCTCTGGACGTCGCAGTTCCTGGCTGCCAGCTCCCGGAGGTAACCGACAACCTGGAGCTGTCATGGGGGGCCGCAGGAAGCCCCCTTCCCACAGTCACACGATCGCCAGTATCGCCCGGATAACCCATGATCACATTAAGGTCAATGAAAAGTTTTAAAAAGTTAGTTTCAGCTCCCCTTACGGATCGAATCCGTAAGGAATGCTGAGAATACTCACCCCCTGTTCTCCACATTTTCCTGCATCGTTCTCGTCTTCTAGGACCCAACGATGGTGTCTGCGCATGCGGGCCGCATGGCATTAGAAACTCCCTGCTCCCGGATAGTATGAGTAGCCGAGAGCACAGAGCTGTCACCGGAAGCTGCTGTATGTGGTGCCCGGTCACTTCATTGCTGTTATCCAATGGATAACAGCGACCATGTAAAAGTTTTAAAAAGGTATAAAAGAAAAGCTCTCCCCTCATGGATTATGTCCGTAAGGGGAGATGAGATTACGTTCGGCCCTCGGATTTATATGTGGATCTTACCCTGGCTGTTGCGGACGCGCCCGTCGCCAAAATAGCGGACGCATGCACAAAAGCCGGGATAATATAAAATCCCCCCGCTCTTGGCTACCAAACGTTGCCGAGAGTCTGGAGATGCCACAGGGGGCCGTGGTCCTTGGTCACATGATCGCTGCTATCCAATGGATAACGGCGATCAAGATTTTTAAAAAGTTTCACCTCCCATCATGGATCTATACTTGTGACTCGGCTTTTTAAGAGATAAAAAGTTATGGCGGTCAGAAGACGGCAACAGAAAATACTATATTATTAAAGAAGACATTTTATTATTAAAATTAGTAAAGAAAAAAAAACGTATATATTTCTGCGGGCTGTACCGAAAGTGCAGAAGTGGTCATATATTCTTTATTAATTGATGTAGATTGTTCAACTTGCACATGTAGTTGGAGGGACTCTTCCTCTATACGGGGGCTTCAGAATCTTGTTCTTCCTTGCAGGTCAGTAATGGATTCCAAACAGAAACAACGTGCTGTCATAGAGTTCTTGATGAAGGAAGGATGAAGGCTGTCCGACATCCACAAAAGGCTGCAGAATGACACCATTGACAAGAGGAATGTTCACAGGTGGATGAAGAGGTTTACAGAAGGTGAAACCAGCACTGAAGACAAACCACACAGTGGGAGACCATCAGCTGCGACCACTGACACAAATCGTCAGCGAGTGGATGAGTTGATTCACGGCTGGACTAATGGGTTGAGGCCAAACAGTGACCTCCAGGACTGCCAAGTCTGGTAATATTCCCAACTAGTAATAACACGATTATGTGTTACAAGTACAAGTAAATCAATAATTCATCTGTGCACCAAAATGGATCTATTAGCCCAGGGGTGGGCAATTAATTTTCCCATGGGGCCACATGAGAAATTGGAATGGTTTTAGAGGGCCAGACCAACATACGAAGGCTCCATGCACATTACCTTAATGGGGCCGTATTCCAGCCGCCCGATTTGCGGCCAGAATACGGCCGCCATTGAAAATGAATGAATTAAAAAGTGAATATTATTAGTATTATTATTCTAATTACAATGCAAAGGGAAAAGTCCTAACACTTACCAATGACGAGCGTGGAACGATTGTCCTGGCACTCCCCAAGGTCCGCAACGAGCATCCTGGCACTCAGAAGTTACAGTGGCATCACTTACTCAGCATCGGGAAGCAGTGAAACTACAAACTCCGAAGCCTTGTCCATTTTGTTAACTTATGTGCTGTTTAATAAAGTTATTCAAGCCTACGTCATTGGTAGAGGTGCTTGAATAAGTAAGGCCTGAATAACTATTAGCACAGCACAGAAGTGAACAAAATGGACAAGGCTTCGGAGTGCATAGTTTCGCTGCTTCCCGTTGCTGACACCGGACTCATTGGTGAGTCACCAGGACACTCTTTGCGGGCCGGTCCGAGCTATTCAGCGGGCCGGATGTGGCCCGCGGGCCGTGCTTTGCCCAGGTCTGTATTAGCCCCTTCTCCTATAAACAGTATATAAACAGATTAAAATGGAATGTGTAGGCCCTGTAAGAATGGTAGAGGGTGATGGGGAGAAAGCAAATCTGTTAAAAGGTTTATTCCCCAGTGCATTCACACAAGAAAATAAAATGTTAGATGAAATGCAGAGTGATTTTTTCTTGGACATAGAGTGACCAAAAAGGCGCAATTCTGGCATTGTGTAATTTCTTTTTTCTGACCGCGTCCACCCTGCAGGATAGATAATGCATTATTTTTTAGATCAAACTTTTACATTAGCGGCGGTACCAAATATATTTGGGGGGGTTTTTTGCTTGTATTTTTTAATTGTAAATACAAGAAAAGTTTTTGTTTTTTTTTAACTTTTAGTATGTTTTTTACAATAAAATTTTTTTAAGGTTGAGGTTGTTTAATCGATTTTAACATTTGATGGAAAACTTATTGCTGTATATGGTATTTTTTTTCAGCATTCTATTATGACGGGCCACAGGGAGCCCTGAGGGCTTCAAAAGGCCTTGGGCTGCCATGACAAGCGAACAGCACCTCGCAATCTCATCACGAGGGCGCCGTTCGGGACTCTCAATCTCCGATTGGATATTTATAGGGTTAACCATCGGTGTTAGCGCTCACGCTGATCATGGCAGTTGTGGTGAATTATCAGCTGTCAAAAAAAGTCGGTATTCACCATCTCTGGAGTAAAATTGGCTCCCAGTCCCGCTCCACACAAACCTTCCCCAGGAGGGCGTATATATACGCCCTTTATGGTGAAGGTGTTCAATTTTAAAACATCTGTCTTCGGTAGACCATCCCTTTTTTTTTAATAGAAATCAATAGTGATCAGCCCTGATCCGGCTGCTCTGATGCCCGGTAATGTCATGTATTTATGGGTTGTGCTGCCAATGCAGAAATTGGTCTTATAGAGCTACACACATACAGAAGGATCCGGAGCCGGGAGCCACCTTCTATGGCATCCACAGGGATTATAGTCAGGGGTTTATGTTTGGTCAATTTCACTTTTGCAGTCTCTTAAAGGGATTGTCCAAGAGTTTAAGAAATAAAGCTAACAGTAAAATGTTATAAAAATAGCAATCATTACACTTCCGTTAAATCACCCAGCACTCTGGTGCCGATGCTCCTGGGGTCCCAGCCATTCTTTATTCTCCTGGTGCAGTGATGCACTATACTTCTGGTTAACAACCTCAGCCAATCCGAGGCCTCAGTAGACATGTGCCATACATGCTAGCATGACTGCCGAGGCCAGTGATTGGTTGTAGTGGTCACATGGCTGTGGTAGTCACATCGACAAGCCAATCGCTCTAGTATCTTTGGCTGTCATGAATGGAGAGGTAGTGCACACGCATGACCACCGGTCCGAACATTCATGGACATGTGAAAGTTCCTGATTTCTTTATCGTTGGGATCCACGCAGTCAGACCCTTGCCAATCAGATGCTTATTCTTTATCCCTAGGACATTCCCTTTAATCATATCTTAGAAGTTACCCATATCTTCCTGCACAGAGGTCTTTAATGTCTTTTACACCCCTTACATGCCCTAACACAGCAGAAGACCGGGATATTGGCGTGTAGAATGACTTTTCCCGGCGCGGATCATACAGCAGCTATATGGACAGTCCCTCTACGGGGATCACTGCTCTCACACCCTCGGTGTATATATATTTGCAGTATTTAATCATCTTAGAGGGCATTAGGCTTGAAATGATTAAACCCATTATACAGCACTTACCTGTTTAGAACGTTTATAGTGTTCTTGCTGATGGTTTTGTTGCCTTTCGTACAAGTCCGGGGTTAGAGTATATTAGAAGCATCTTGGATAGTACTAGGTAGCAGTTACGTCTTCGATATATAAAGTACTGGCGCATCGCTCACACGGATGACTATATTTACGGATATTTCACGCTATACACCGCGGCTGCAGGAAATGCGCTTTCAACAGTAATTGTCTGCTTGGCATAAATAATACTGCATATCCTGGCCTGCCAATCTTTGTCAGAATTGCTAATGAGATTTACAGGTTTTAGCATTGCAAGAAAGCATGCAAGTCTCTTCTAAATCCTACCTCTCTGTCTTTTCAGGCAGCTTAAGGACAGGACCCATGAGAAGAGATTGAAAGCGGCAGTGCAGTCGTGAGTGGTCTGCTGTTGTTTTGGTGCCAGTGACTCAAGCATCAGCCGCCTAGTGGGAATAGGAGGTAGAGCATGCTTCAGGAGAGCCGTGCAAGATATTGTGTGACATCTTAAGAGCTAAACTTGGAGTCAACATTCCTATAGCTAAGGATACCCTGAAGAGTCAACATGGCCACCTCACGGCTCGCGAACAGAAGCACCAGGGACATCGCAAATGTGATGCAAAGGTTGCAAGGTAAGTGACCGTCAAATAAACTGACCTTTAGCGCATTATCACTTTAGAATACGCCTCTGCTCTGACAATCTTAGCTGGAGCTGTCCAGGTGTCATGGAAGCCAGAGGCCTTTTTTTCATGCACCCACAGAAAATAGTGGGCATTCTTAAACAAAATCACTCAAAATAGAACCTGCTGCAATATTTTTAATCTTCACCATTGGTACGAGCAAAAAAAATTCACAGGAGCGTATATCGGCCGCCGTTTTCACGGCCGGCGATATACACTACCATTTGAGCTTTCTTCTTCTTTTCCTCCCTCTCAACAGCTCTCTACATCTCTACTCCCTTCTGACTGTTTGCAATGGGAGGGGTGAGACGGAGGTGGAGCTAAGCTGCTGCCCCCTCCCCACCTGTTCTCCACAGCCATTGCAAACAGCCGGAGGAGAGGAGAGGGCGTGAGTCGGGAAGGGGGAGGGAAAGTGGAAGACAGCTCAGATGGTAGCATATATCCGCCGGTCGTGAACACGACGCATGGCTATCATAGATAGTAAACAAAAATTATTTTAAAAATTGGTAAAAGAACAAAACAATACAATAAAATTATACACGTAAAAAAGAAAATGACCCAAAGCCGACACCAACCCAAACCGTCATCGTATGCATCCTGTAATCCGAAGCTATACAAAAAATATATATCTAAACATCCAAAACAAAATGAGGAACCCATTCCTGTACTTTATTTAAGCGTAAATATACTAAGAAAAAAACAGGTATAAATTTCAAGAAATCATTTTTTTAGATTTTTACCGCCAATAAAACAAAAAAAAAAATAGAAAAAAAAAGTCATTGAAAAAAGATATAAAAATAGCCCTATATGTCAGGGGAAAAATTATGTTGGTAGCTGAAGGAAAAACAATAGGGCAGTAAAACCAGCACATGGGTAAATTCCTTAGAAAGTGTCTGGTCCCTAAGGTGCATAACAGCCTGTTCCTTAAAGGGTTTTACTAATTAAAACCCAATAATAGCACATTTTATTTTTGTAATCTGTTTTTATTTTCCGATTTGTAGATTTTTCTTCAATTCTATTATCAGTGCATGACTATGGGGGTGCCCATTCTGCATTCAACAGCATTTAGAGATACTCTTTACAGCAGCCTCATGGATCATTTACACAACGGACAGAAGGGGACTCATTGCTTCTATGGGAGACTGTTCTAGACATGTGCTTTGATATGTTCAAAGGTAATTTCGCAGGGAGGGGGAAGAGGTGAGCTGTGACCATTACCTATTTTAAATGGTACACCCTGTTTTATCTACATGTATTGTAGGTGTTACCTTTCATTGCAATCCTGCCTGTGATAATAGTGACTGCTGAAAAGTTTTCCGTACAGAACAGGAAAAATTGGGCTGATGATCAGTATGAAAATATAGGATTTTAGGGATTTTAAAAAAAAATACAATTAGTGACCAATTCTTTTCTTTTTTAAAGGTCACCAAAAAATCTTATGATTCTTAAAATTCTAAACATTCTCATTAGTCATTGTGTCCCCTGTATCAGCCCCAGCAGTAATAGTATTACTATTGAGGCCTCTGTGCGGGTCACTGTTATTACTGAGGCCACTGTGGGGAGTCACTATTATTACTGAGACCAATACAGGGGACAGTATTACTACTGAGGCCACTGAGGGTCACTATTATTACTGAGGCAAATAGAGGGGACAGTATTACTTCTGAGGCCACTGAGGGTCACTGTTATTACTAAGCGCGACAGTAGAGGGGACAGTATTACTACTCAGGCCTCTGTGGAGGTCACTATTACTACTGATGTCAATATAGAGGACAGTATTACTACTGAGGCCACTGTGCGGGTTACCGTTACTGCTGAGGCCAATATATATATATATACCGTGTTTCCCCGATAGTAAGACACCCCCGATTGTAAGACGTATCGGGGGTGTCAGGGGGGTCGGCCAATGTAAGCCGTACCCCGAAAGTAAGACATACCGTAGAAAAAAAAAATCATTACTCACCTCCCCCGGCGTTCCGTCGTGCTCCGGCAGGATGTCGCTCGCTCCTCGTCCCCGGCGCAGCATTGCTTTCTGAATGCGGGGGCTTGAAATCCCCGCCTCCAGAAAGCTAATACACACGCCGTCAGCCAGTTACAGAATGGCTGTGATTGGCTGAAGGCGCACGTGGCTTCAGCCAATCACACTATTCAATGACATCATTGAATGGCTGTGATTGGCTGAAGGCGCACGTGGCTTCAGCCAATCACACCCATTCAATGATGTCATTGAATAGTGTGATTGGCTGAAGCCACGTGCGCCTTCAGCCAATCACAGCCATTCAATGCTGTCATTGAATGGCTGTAACTGGCTGACGGCTTGTGTATTAGCTTTCTGGAGGCGGGGATTTCAAGCCCCGCATTCAGAAAGCAATGCTGCGCCGGGGACGAGGAGCGAGCGACATCCTGCCGGAGCGCGACAGAACGCCGGGGGAGGTGAGTAATGATTTTTTTTTATTATAAGACATACCCCGAAAGTAAGACATAGTCTGGCTTTTGGGAATAAAAACAAAGTAAGACACTGTCTTACTTTCGGGGAAACACGGTATATATATATATATATATATATATATATATAACATTATTACTACTGAAGCCACTGCGGGGGTCACTATTATTACTGGGGCTGATATAAGGGACACTATTACTACTGAGGCTGATGTAGCGGACACTTTTACTACTGACGCCACTATGAGGGTCACTATTACCACTGAGGCCAACACAGGGGACAGTATTACTACTCAGGCCTCTGTGGGGGTCACTATTACTACTGATGTCGATACAGAGGACAGTATTACTAATGAGGCCACTGTGGAGGCTACTGTTACTGCTGGGGCCAATAAAGGTGACATTATTGCTACTGAAGCCACTGTGGAGGTCACTATTACTCCTGGGGCTGATATAGGGGACAATATTACTACTGAGGCCATTGTGGGGGACAATATTACTACTGAGGCCATTGTGGGGGACAATATTACTACTGGGGCTGATATAGGGCAAGCACTATTACTATTGATGCCACTTTGCAGAATACCTTAAGCTGACTTAGGTTATGTTTATACTTGACGGAAATGCTGTGGAATGTGGCAAATTATGCAGCATTCCCGCTTCCAGATACAGCCATTTAAAGCTGTTTTATTTCTCTTCAGCGCCGTAGAAATATGGCGCTGCATTAGAAGTCCGTCGCAGGTCTCTTCTGCCAGAGGGAGCGGGTGCTCAGCTGTCAGATAATGGCTGAGCATTTGTTCTAACAGTGGGGACTGAAGATACCTTTTGTTACACGCTATTTAACTCTTTGCACGTTGCAGTGTAACCGCGGAATATAAGAAGCAGAAAAAGGAAGGGGGCTCCCTCTGTCACCCATTGGACCCCCGTAATGTGATTACGAGGTCTCAGTGGGTTGCTATGGAACCCAGAAGCTTGGATGTAGCCTCCAGGTCTGTGGCCGAGGAGGCTCAGCCTCTACTAACCTCATAGGCTTTCTAATGCACTACTATACTGGAGTGCAGGAATTACCTATATTGACACCGGCATGCGTCTGTCATGTTGTGCTACTGGGACCTGTAGTGCTACGGGTTTCCAGCAGCACGTTTCCAGAAGTGTGGGATGATTGAGCTGGCTGGTTGTGTATTGCTCCAGCTAGCCAACCTCCATCGGTCTGTTGCACATATATACCAGCCCCTCTTACTAGAGGGTTCTAGTCATTTGTCATTTATATCATTCCCTCTCAGAACTGTGGAGCTTGGCATCATGCATGTTCTGCTTTGGTGTTATTGCACACATGAGGTTCTGGGTAGGATTCCCTTGTCTCTTTGTTTGTGTGAACAGTGACATGTTCAAAGTCTGTATGTAGGTGTTTACACATTAGGTGTGAATTTTCAAGTTCAGTGTGTGTTCCTGCCTGTCACCATATAGACAACGTGGTTTTGTGGGCTTACGTATTCTGGCCAAAATACAATCCCTTGTGTGTACTAACTTGTTAGATATTTCCATCTGTCTGGGTGTTGTAGTACATTGGTGAGTATTTTGGCGCTTATCGTTCAGTGTACGTGCATGCACCGACATTTATGAATTACTGCATATTTACTGTGAATGGAGGCGCGTGGGCCGGAAAGATCCCCAGCTGCCTACACCTCCATTCACTGAGCGATGATCAGGCCTCATGCAGAGTGCTGGGTCGGATTCTGCTGCGGGAATTCTCACAGTGGGATGCGAGCCGTGCTCCTGCAGTGACCCTCACGTCTTACTTCCTCCAGTGTCTACTCCGCTCTGCTGTGTGCCGTCTGCCGACAGCATGGGTGGGTGCCAGGAAGCCAACGGCGGTACATAAATATATCCCATTGCATTGCCCATCACAGCTGAGGTAATGTCATGTTTAAAGGGGTTGTCCCACGCTGAAACGTTTTTTTTTTTTTTTCAAACACCCCCCCCCCCCCCCCCCCCGTTCGGCGCGAGACAACCCCGATGCAGGGGTTAAAAAAGAACACCGGACAGCGCTTACCTGAATCCCCGCGCTCCGGTGACTTCTTACTTACCTGCTGAAGATGGCCGCCGGGATCTTCTCCCTCGGTGGACCGCAGGGCTTCTGTGCGGTCCATTGCCGATTCCAGCCTCCTGATTGGCTGGAATCGGCACGTGACGGGGCGGAGCTACATGGAGCCCCATTGATAAAAGAAGAAGACCCGGACTGCGCAAGCGCGTCTAATTTGGCCATTAGACGCCGAAAATTAGGCGGCTCCATGGAAACGAGGACGCTAGCAACGGAGCAGGTAAGTGAAAAATTTCTTATAACTTCTGTATGGCTCATAATTAATGCACAATGTACATTACAAAGTGCATTAATATGGCCATACAGAAGTGTATAGACCCACTTGCTTTCGCGGGACAACCCCTTTAATGCAGGTGGGTTTCGGCCCACACTGCATGCCCCAGTCAGACTAGGGTTCTTTAGAAGTGGACACATGCAGTTACAACTCCGTGTGCAATATCCCATTGCAGTGCCCAGCAGAGCTGATGTAACGGCAGCTTTAATGCAGGTGGGCAAAAAATTAATTGGATTATACTGTAGGCGAGGGACCCAAAAAATTGGTGTACCAACAGTACTAATGTACGTCTGAAAAATTGCCCATGCCCAACCAAGAGGGAAGGTGAAACCCATTAATAGCTTTGGTTAATGTGGCTTAATTTGTAACTAGGCCTGGAGGCAGCCCAGTTAAAATAAAAATTGGTTCAGGTGCAAGTTTCAACGCTTTAATGAGCATTGAAACGTATAAAAATTGCTTACAAAAATTATATGACTGAGCCTTGTGGGCCTAAGAAAAATTGCCCGTTCGGCGTGATTACGTCAGGTTTCAGGAGGAGGAGGATGAATATTATACACAGATTGATGAAGCAGAAATGTCCCCGTTTTGGATGGTGAGAGAGAACGATGCTTCCATCCGCGGGTGCAGCCAACGTATTGCTTAGGTATCGCTGCTGTCCGCTGGTGGAGAAGAGAAGTCTGGGGAAATCCAGGCTTTGTTCATCTTGATGAGTGTAAGCCTGTCGGCACTGTCGGTTGACAGGTGGGTACGCTTATCCGTGATGATTCCCCCAGCCACACTAAACACACTCTCTGACAAGACGCTAGCCGCAGGACAAGCAAGCACCTCCAGGGCATACAGCGTCAGTTCAGGCCACGTGTCCAGCTTCGACACCCAGTAGTTGTAGGGGGCAGAGGCGTCACCGAGGACGGTGCTGCAATCGGCTACGTACTCCCTCACCATCCTTTTACAGTGCTCCCGCCAACTCAGCCTTGACTGGGGACCGGTGACACAGTCTTGCTGGGGAGCCATAAAGCTGGCAAAGGCTTTGGAGAATGTTCCCCTGCCTGCGCTGTACATGCTGCCTGATCTCTGCGCCTCCCCTGCTACCTGGCCCTCGGAACTGCGCCTTCTGCCACTAGCGCTGTCGGATGGGAAGTTTACCATCAGTTTGTCCACCAGCGCCCTGTGGTATAGCATCATTCTCGAACCCCTTTCCTCTTCGGGAATGAGAGTGCAAAGGCTCTCCTTATACCGTGGATCGAGCAGTGTGTACACCCAGTAATCCGTAGTGGCCAGAATGCGTGTAACGCGAGGGTCATGAGAAAGGCATCCTAACATGAAGTCAGCCATGTGTGCCAGGGTACCTGTACGCAACACATGGCTGTCTTCACTAGGAAGATCACTTTCAGGATCCTCCTCCTCCTCAGGCCATACACGCTGAAAGGATGACAGGCAAGCAGCATGGGTACCGTCAGCAGTGGGCTAAGCTGTCTCTTCCCCCTCCTCCTCATCCTCCTCATGCTCCTCCTCCTCCTCCTGAACGCGCTGAGATATAGACAGGAGGGTGCTCTGACTATCCAGCGACATACTGTCTTCCCCCGACTCTGTTTCCGAGCGCAAAGCGTCTGCCTTTATGCTTTGCAGGGAACTTCTCAAGATGCATAGCAGAGGAATGGTGACGCTAATGATTGCAGCATCGCCGCTCACCATCTGGGTAGACTCCTCAAACTTTCCAAGGACCTGGCAGATGGCTGCCAACCAGGCCCACTCTTCTGTAAATAATTGAGGAGGCTGACTCCCACTGCGCCGCGCAAGTTGGAGTTGGTATTCCATTATAGCTCTACGCTGCTCATAGAGTCTGGCCAACATGTGGAGCGTAGAGTTCCACTGTGTGGGCACGTCGCACAGCAGTCGGTGCACTGGCAGATTAAACCGATGTTGCAGGGTCCGCAGGGTGGCAGCGTGCATGTGTGATTTGCGGAAATGTGCGCAGAGCTGGCGCACCTTTCTGAGCAGGTATGACAAGTGGGGGTAGCTTTTCAGAAAGCGCTGAACCACCAAATTAAACACATGGGCCAGGCATGGCACGTGTGTGAGGCTGCCGAGCTGCAGAGCCGCCACCAGCTTACGGCCGTTGTCACACACGACCATGCCCGGTTGGAGGCTCAGCGGCGCAAGCCAGCGGTCGGTCTGCTCTGTCAGACCCTGCAGCAGTTCGTGGGCCGTGTGCCTCTTCTCTCCTAAGCTGAGTAGTTTCAGCACGGCCTGCTGACGCTTGCCCACCGCTGTGCTGCCACGCCGCGTGACACTGACTGCTGGCGACGTGCTGCTGCTGACACATCTTGATTGCGAGACAGAGGTTGCGTAGGAGGAGGAGGAGGGTGGTTTAGTGGAGGAAGCATACACCCCCGCAGATACCACCACCGAGCTGGGGCACGCAATTCGGGGGGTGGGTAGGACGTGAGCGGTCCCAGGCTCTGACTCTGTCCCAGCCTCCACTAAATTCACCCAATGTGCCGTCAGGGAGATATAGTGGCCCTGCCCGCCTGTGCTTGTCCACGTGTCTGTTGATAAGTGGACCTTGGCAGTAACCGCGTTGGTGAGGGCGCGTACAATGTTGCGGGAGACGTGGTCGTGCAGGCCTGGGACGGCACATCGGGAAAAGTAGTGGCGACTGGGAACCGAGTAGCGCGGGGCCGCCGCCGCCATCATGCTTTTGAAAGCCTCTGTTTCCACAAGCCTATACGGCAGCATCTCTAGGCTGATCAATTTTGCAATGTGCACGTTTAACGCTTGAGCGTGCGTGTGCGTGGCGTCGTACTTGCGCTTGCGCTCAAACTGTGGCGCTAGCGACGTCTGGACGCTACGCTGAGAGACATTGCTGGATGGGGCCAAGGACAGCGGAGGTGAGGGTGTGGGTGCAGGCCAGGAGACGGTAGTGCCTGTGTCCTGAGAGGGGGGTTGGATCTCAGTGACAGGTTGGGGCACAGGCGGAGAGGTTGGATCCTGGAGCCGTGCGGACATCAGTCATGACTGCAAATTCTGTCAAGGCAAAAGAAGGCATTACTGGTACCATGTACAACACATACTGAGGGGGTAATGCCAACCTGGCACCAGTGCAGGGCAGTCACCATTTTCTGAACTGAACAATTACTTATGAGAATGCAGTCAGATTTTCTTTTGATGATCACAAGATTCATTGCGAGTTGCCGTAATCTTACCATGACTGGAGAAAACACAGCTACACCCTACTGGCTCTGCTACATCCTTAGGTCTCTAGGAGTTTATAAACTTTTGGGCATAACACTTACCAGAGGATTGCACATGTGAAGGGATCTCTGCCTAAGGGCTTATTTAGACAACCGTATATATAATGTATACGGTGTCCTTGTCTGCAGGGGGGGTGAGGATGGAAGAGCCAGGAGCAGGAACTGAGCTCCTGCCCCCTCTCCGCCCCTTGCCACTATTTGCAATAGGAGAGGGCGAGACAGGGGCGCAGCTAAGTCCCGGTGCTTAGCTCCGCCCCCGCCCCTCGCATTGCAAATAGTGGTGAGGGGCGGGGAAGCGGTGGGAGCTCAGTTTCTGCTCCTGGCTCTTCCATCCTCGCCACCCTGCAGACAAGGACACCGTATATCGGCTCGGCGTGAAAACCGAGCCGATATAAGGTCGTCTGAAATAGTCCTAAGGGACTCAGTCCCAGGAAATTACAGGCATCTGCGTACTTTTTCACTGTGGGAAATGTGCTCTTTTGTAAATGTGCTCTGATGTGTTTTTCATCTGCTGCACTATGTTTTTTGTATAGTCGAGTCGCTCGGTCTTGTTTCTACTTGGAAGGTTTGGCTTTTTGGCCACAATTCATCCATGAAGATCACTTCTGACCAGACTTCTCTGAACAGTAGATGGGTGTACCTGGGTCCCACTGGTCTCTACTAGTTCTGAGCTGATGCCACTATTGGGTATTTTCCGATTTGGAAGGGAAGTAAGCATGTGTCTTCCATCTACTGCATCAACGTCCCTTAGCCGACCACTGCATCTACAGTCCTCAATGTTGGCCCTTTTTTTTGCCCTTTCAAAAAAAACCTTGAACAGCACATGTTAAAACTCCATTTTATTTTGAAATCTTTATTTTGAAAACTGGGAAAATAAGGATTCCGAATCTGGCACTCAATGTCCTCCGCTTGTTCCAGCTGCAATCTGACAGGGAAGATGAATCTGTATGGCATCTGGACAGCTCTCTTCCCTCGTAGAACTTCAGGCTGGGGTTGGGGTCCTTCCTCTTCCTCATGACTCTTCCAGGCTGCAAGAAAATGAAACCCAAATGATTTGAATGACCTCATTAAGATTCTCAAGTGCATAACTGCCAGCACCCAGTCTTTGGTGGCCCTGGCGACCCCGCAATATCCAGAGGCCCTGGCGACCCGGTGACATTTAAAGGCCCTGGTGATATAGTTCCCATTCCTTTGTGGTATATTGATAGCTAGAGCTCCCAGTCTTCTGTAGCACATCGGTAACTGGAGCTCCCTGGTGGTTCAGCCATGCGCACAGCACCAGCTCCTACCATAGTTTATTACATACCAATAAGTGGATAATTTCACATACCTGCTTGTTTCTCCATCTGCACCAAAGTATCTTCTGTGGGGGCTCGTCCAGTAGCTTCTCTGCCAGATGACAACCACGAGCCTTCAGTAATCTGCCAAAAACTTTTTCAGGTTATATCACAATACCAAATAAGACGATGCAACCAGAAAATCAGCATTAACATCCTACGTTCTCGATCCATCAGCCCCATACCTTACATGTGGTTGGGAGATCAATTCATTTCCACAATTATTAGTCCACCATAGTAGATACAATACATAGGTGGATACAGTAGTTCCTTTCCTATTCCTATGTATTGTGGACTTGACAGCTGATGACCCCGGTGAAGAGAGCTAAAAGGTGGATCCTATATTTGTCAATGAAATGATTAGCCAATAGCCATGCATTGGCTGTTGGTTGTCCCTCTGTGTCACAGGGAATATATGAACCAGGTGAACACTACAAATTTGCTGGGGAAAAAAAGGTGTCTACCTGAAAAGGAAATCCCCCTTAAAATTTGAAAAAAATTGCGCCCCCTAGTCAGAATTAGCCGCCTCCCGGCTTGTCCCAGTTTTTCCTGGCAAGAGACCATCTCTTAGGTATTCCAATCCCCTTGCTGACGTGATTCATTAGTGACCCGGTTATACATTTCATTTAAAGGCTTTTTCTGAGTCAGGCAAGTGTTTATTTTTTGCGCGGGCAAAAAAAGCGCTTCTAAAATAACCAATGGGTTCCTATAGAAGGGCTCACATCAAAGAATGTAGTTGCGTAAAACGGTTCGCACACCTAACAAAGATAGGACATGCTGCAGGTCACATGCAGCTCTGCGGTGTGCACCAAACATAGGACCTGTCCTATTTTTGGTGTGTTCTGTGCAGGAGTTTCCATTGACCCCTATGGGAGCAGGAGCTTATGCAGGACATTTAAAACCTGCTGTCCAGACGCACATTTTAAATGACTGCTGTAAACTCCTATTAGTCCTCGCGGAGATGAGGAGACTCCCTGAGGGTTCCCTTAATCCCTGCGGGGACTAACAGGAATTTACAACAGGACATTTACAATGTGCTTCTCGGCAGCATGTTTTAAAATGTCCTGCTGTAACCAGCGGGGTATTCCTCCAGCTCTGCTGGTGGGCAATTCCCCAGCAGTTCAGAGCAGTAGGGGACTCTCTCCCCCAGGGATTTCCATATAGCAGGAATACAGAGGGGGTGGAGTTACGGGGCTTTCCGGAGGGCTTTCCAGAAAGCGTGGGTGGAGGGGGTGGGGCTAGAGGATCCACGCTCTAGCCCCACCCTCTATATATTTGCTATGGGAAATCTGAGAGAAGCCCTATAGCTCCACCCACTCTCTAGCCCCACCAACTCTCTCTGCGCTATGGGGATATTTAAAGCCCTTCCCTGAAAATCAGTGCAGGGGTTGCTGGCAGCCCATTGCTTGCAATGGGGCCATCGGCAGCAGTTGCAGCCCCATTGAAGGCAATGGGCACAGACCTGCATTCATGCGTGTTTGTGCACATACATGGGTACGCACTTTTGTGCGCACCTATGCACGGCACACGCACACGCTCGTGTGAAGCCACCCTTAGAGTGTGTTCACACAGGACAGAAATGCTGCAGAACATCTGCAGCATCTTACAGGACGAGCGTTATGGATAGGATTTCAAAAAATTCCATCCACAGGCTGCAAAAAAAGTGCAGCATAAATTGACCCGTGCCACGGATTTTACATCTACAGCAGGTCAATTCATACTGGGCATGTTCACACTTTCATATGAAGGGCTGAAATCCGTGGCAAATCTACATCAAAACCTGCGCCATTTAGCACGGATTTGGTGCGAATCTTGTAGCTGCAGAAAATCCAGTGAATTTGCAATGTGTGAAGAAACCAGAAAGCTGGAAAAGTCTCAAAACACATCCAAGAAACATTCGCTGTTTTTCAACTTTAGGCCACTCCCACACAAACGTTTATAAACACGCTGCGTTTTTCAGCGTTGAGAGCAGCGTCTTTACAGCATATTTTCTGCAGTAACACCGATGACATCACTTTTTTCTCTCTCCCAGCGGCATTACAAGAGTAAAAAACACACTCCAGAAACACGCTGCAACGCATGAAAGTAGAACATGCAGCGTTACTTTTAGCGACCGTTATAAAAGCCAAATGATCTTTTTGCCACACACAGTGAATCGCAGTGCGGGCATCTTTTTTTGTTTTTCGACACACATGGCCAATTGCACCACAAGCACATTTCTTTTTTTTGCCACACACAGCCAATCGCACTGCGGGCATCTTTTTTTTTTGTCACACAGCTAATCGCAGTGCGGGCATGTTTTTTTTCCTTCTTGCCACACACAGCCAATCGCACTGCGGGCATCTTTTTTTTTTCTTTGTGCCACACACAGCCAATCGCACTGTGGGCATGTTTTTTTTTCTTCTTGCCACACACAGCCAATCGCACAGCGGGCATCTTTTTTTTTGCTTTTTGCCACACACAGTCAATCGCATCACAGACACCCTTTCTTTTCCACACAAAGCCAATCGCACTGCGGGCATCTTTTTTTTTTCTTTTTGCCACACACAGCCAATCGCACTGCGGGCATGTTTTTTTCTTTTTGCCACACACAGCCAATCGCACCACAGACATCCTTTTTTTTCCACACACAGCCAATCGCACTGCGGGCATCTTTTTATTTATTTTTGCCACACACAGCCAATCGCACTGCGGGCATGTTTTTTTTTTTATTTTTGCCACACACAGCCAATCGCACTGCGGGCATATTTATTTTTTGCCACACACAGCCAATCGCACTGCGGGCATCTTTTTTTTTTTTGCTTTTTGCCACACACAGTCAATCGCATCACAGACACCATTTCTTTTCCACACACTGCCAATCGCACTGCGGGCATCTTTTTTTCTTTTTTTCCTTTTTGCCACACACAGCCAATTGCACTGCGGGCATATTCTTTTTTTTCTTTTCGCCACACACAGCAAATCGCACTGCGGGCATCTTTTTTTTCTTTTTGCCACACACAGCCAATCGCACTGCGTGCATGTTTTTTTTTTCCTTTTTGCCACACACAGCCAATCGCACTGTGGGCATCTTTTTTTTTTCTTTTTGCCGCACACAGCCAATCGGACTGCAGGCATATTTTTTTTGCTTTTTGCCACACACAGCCAATCGCACTGCGGGCATGTTTTTTTTTTTTGCCACACACAGCCAATTGCACTGCGGGCGTCTTTCTTTTTTCTTTTTGCCACACACAGCCAATCGCACTGCGGGCATCTTTTTTTTTTCTTTTTGCCACACACAGCCAATCGCACTGCGGGCATGTTTTTTTTTTTTGCCACACACAGCCAATTGCACTGCGGGCGTCTTTCTTTTTTCTTTTTGCCACACACAGCCAATCGCACTGCGGGCATCTTTTTTTTTTCTTTTTGCCACACACAGCCAATCGCACTGCGGGCATGTTTTTTTTTTTTTGCCACACACAGCCAATTGCACTGCGGGCGTCTTTCTTTTTTCTTTTTGCCACACACAGCCAATCGCACTGCGGACATGTATTTTTTTTCTTTTTGCCAGACACAGCCAATTGCACTGCGGGCATCCTTTTCTTCTTTGCTTTTTGCCACACACAGCCAATCGCACTGCGGGCATCTTTTTTGTTTTTTCTTTTTGCCACACACAGCCAATCGCACTGCGGGCATGTTTTTTTTCTTTTTGCCACACACAGCCAATCGCACCACAGACATCCTTTTTTTTCCACACACAGCCAATCGCACTGCGGGCATCTTTTTTTTTATTTTTGCCACACACAGCCAATCGCACTGCGGGCATGTTTTTTTTTCTTTTTGCCACACACAGCCAATCGCACTGCGGGCATATTTATTTTTGGCCACACACAGCCAATCGCACTGCGGGCATCTTTTTTTTTTTTTGCTTTTTGCCACACACAGTCAATCGCATCACAGACACCATTTCTTTTCCACACACTGCCAATCGCAATGCGGGCATCTTTTTTTTTTCCTTTTTGCCACACACAGCCATTCGCACTGCGGGCATCTTTTTTTTCTTTTTGCCACACACAGCCAATCACACCACTGAAATCCTTTTTTTTCCACACACAGCCAATCGCACTGCGGGCATCTTTTTTTTTATTTTTGCCACACACAGCCAATCGCACTGCGGGCATGTTTTTCTTTTCTTTTTGCCACACACAGCCAATCGCACTGCGGGCATATTTATTTTTTGCCACACACAGCCAATCGCACTGCGGGCATCTTTTTTTTTTTTTTGCTTTTTGCCACACACAGTCAATCGCATCACAGACACCATTTCTTTTCCACACACTGCCAATCGCACTGCGGGCATCTTTTTTTCTTTTTTTCCTTTTTGCCACACACAGCCAATTGCACTGCGGGCATATTCTTTTTTTTCTTTTTGCCACACACAGCAAATCGCACTGCGGGCATCTTTTTTTTCTTTTTGCCACACACAGCCAATCTCACTGCGTGCATGTTTTTTTTTTCCTTTTTGCCACACACAGCCAATCGCACTGCGGGCATCTTTTTTTTTTTTGCTTTTTGCCACACACACACACACAGTCAATCGCATCACAGACAGCATTTCTTTTCCACACAACGCCAATCGCACTGCGGGCAGCTTTTTTTCTTTTTTTCCTTTTTGCCACACACAGCCAATCACACTGCGGGCATGTTTTTTTTTTCTTTTTGCCACACACAGCCAATCGCACTGTGGGCATCTTTTTTTTTTTTTGCTTTTTGCCACACACAGTCAATCGCATCACAGACACCATTTCTTTTCCACACACTGCCAATCGCACTGCGGGCATCTGTTTTTCTTTTTTTCCTTTTTGCCACACACAGCCAATCGCACTGCTGGCATCTTTTTTTTCTTTTTGCCACACAGCCAATCGCACTGTGGGCATCTTTTTTTTTTTCCTTTTTGCCACACACAGCCAATCGCATCACAGACACCCTTTCTTTTCCACACACTGCCAATCGCACTGCGGGCATCTTTTTTTTTTCCTTTTTGCCACACACAGCCAATTGCACTGCGGGCGTCTTTCTTTTTTCTTTTTGCCACACACAGCCAATCGCACTGCGGACATGTATTTTTTTTCTTTTTGCCAGACACAGCCAATTGCACTGCGGGCATCCTTTTCTTCTTTGCTTTTTGCCACACACAGCCAATCGCACTGCGGGCATCTTTTTTGTTTTTTCTTTTTGCCACACACAGCCAATCGCACTGCGGGCATGTTTTTTTTCTTTTTGCCACACACAGCCAATCGCACCACAGACATCCTTTTTTTTCCACACACAGCCAATCGCACTGCGGGCATCTTTTTTTTTATTTTTGCCACACACAGCCAATCGCACTGCGGGCATGTTTTTTTTTCTTTTTGCCACACACAGCCAATCGCACTGCGGGCATATTTATTTTTGGCCACACACAGCCAATCGCACTGCGGGCATCTTTTTTTTTTTTTGCTTTTTGCCACACACAGTCAATCGCATCACAGACACCATTTCTTTTCCACACACTGCCAATCGCAATGCGGGCATCTTTTTTTTTTCCTTTTTGCCACACACAGCCATTCGCACTGCGGGCATCTTTTTTTTCTTTTTGCCACACACAGCCAATCACACCACTGAAATCCTTTTTTTTCCACACACAGCCAATCGCACTGCGGGCATCTTTTTTTTTATTTTTGCCACACACAGCCAATCGCACTGCGGGCATGTTTTTCTTTTCTTTTTGCCACACACAGCCAATCGCTCTGCGGGCATATTTATTTTTTGCCACACACAGCCAATCGCACTGCGGGCATCTTTTTTTTTTTTTTGCTTTTTGCCACACACAGTCAATCGCATCACAGACACCATTTCTTTTCCACACACTGCCAATCGCACTGCGGGCATCTTTTTTTCTTTTTTTCCTTTTTGCCACACACAGCCAATTGCACTGCGGGCATATTCTTTTTTTTCTTTTTGCCACACACAGCAAATCGCACTGCGGGCATCTTTTTTTTCTTTTTGCCACACACAGCCAATCTCACTGCGTGCATGTTTTTTTTTTCCTTTTTGCCACACACAGCCAATCGCACTGCGGGCATCTTTTTTTTTTTTGCTTTTTGCCACACACACACACACAGTCAATCGCATCACAGACAGCATTTCTTTTCCACACAACGCCAATCGCACTGCGGGCAGCTTTTTTTCTTTTTTTCCTTTTTGCCACACACAGCCAATCACACTGCGGGCATGTTTTTTTTTTCTTTTTGCCACACACAGCCAATCGCACTGTGGGCATCTTTTTTTTTTTTTGCTTTTTGCCACACACAGTCAATCGCATCACAGACACCATTTCTTTTCCACACACTGCCAATCGCACTGCGGGCATCTGTTTTTCTTTTTTTCCTTTTTGCCACACACAGCCAATCGCACTGCTGGCATCTTTTTTTTCTTTTTGCCACACAGCCAATCGCACTGTGGGCATCTTTTTTTTTTTCCTTTTTGCCACACACAGCCAATCGCATCACAGACACCCTTTCTTTTCCACACACTGCCAATCGCACTGCGGGCATCTTTTTTTTTTCCTTTTTGCCACACACAGCCAATCGCACTGCGGGCAGGTTTTTTGTTCTTTTTGCCACACACAGCCAATCGCACCACAGTCATCCTTTTTTTCCCCACAAACAGCCAATCGCACTGCGGGCATATTTATTTTTTTCTTTTTGCCACACACAGCCAATCGCATCACAAACACCCTTTCTTTTCCACACACTGCCAATCGCACTGCGGGCATCTTTTTTTTATTTTTTTTGCCACACACAGCCAATCGCACTGCGGGCATCTTTTTTTTCTCTTTGCCACACACAGCCAATCGCACCACAGACATTCTTTGTTTCCACACACAGCTAATCGCACTGTGGGCATCATTTTTTTCCCCCACTTACAGCCAATCGCACTGCGGGTATCTTTTTTTTCTTTTTTCCACACACAGCCAATCGCATCACAGACACCCTTTCTTTTCCACACACTGCCAATCGCACTGCGGGCATCTTTTTATTTTTTTTTTTCCTTTTTGCCACACACAGCCAATCGCACTGCGGGCAGGTTTTTTGTTCTTTTTGCCACACACAGCCAATCGCACCACAGTCATCCTTTTTTTCCACAAACAACCAATCGCACTGCGGGCATCTTTTTTTTCTTTTTGCCACACACAGCGAATTGCACCATAGACACTTTTTTTTTCACACACAGCCAATCGCACTGCGGGCATTTTTTTTTTCTCTTTGCCACACACAGCCAATCGCACCACAGACATTCTTTGTTTCCACACACAGCTAATCGCACTGCGGGCATCATTTTTTTCCCCCACACACAGCCAATCGCACTGCCGGTATCTTTTTTTTCTTTTTGCCACACACAGCCAATCGCACCATAGACACCCATTTTTTTTCCACACACAGCCAATTGCAGTGCGGGCATGTTTTTTTTTTTTTTTTGCCACACACAGCCAATCGCACTGCGGGCATCTTTTTATTTTTTTCTTTTTGCCACACACAGCCAATCGCACTGCGGGCATCTTTTTTTTATCTTTTTGCCACCCACAGCCAATCGCACTGCGGGCATGTTTTTTTTTTTTTCTTTTTGCCACACACAGCCAATCGCACTGCGGGCATGTTTTTTTTTTCTTTTTGCCACACACAGCCAATCGCACTGCGGGCATCTGTTTTTTTTCCTTTTTGCCACACACAGCCAATCGCACTGCGGGTAGGTTTTTTGTTCTTTTTGCCACACACAGCCAATCGCACCACAGTCATCCTTTTTTTCCCCACAAACAGCCAATCGCACTGCGGGCATATTTATTTTTTGCTTTTTGCCACACACAGCCAATCGCATCACAGACACCCTTTCTTTTCCACACACTGCCAATCGCAGTGCGGGCATCTTTTTTTAAATTTTTTTTGCCACACACAGCCAATCGCACTGCGGGCATCTTTTTTTTCTCTTTGCCACACACAGCCAATCGCACCACAGACATTCTTTGTTTCCACACACAGCTAATCGCACTGTGGGCATCATTTTTTTCCCCCACTCACAGCCAATCGCACTGCGGGTATCTTTTTTTTCTTTTTTCCACACACAGCCAATCGCATCACAGACACCCTTTCTTTTCCACACACTGCCAATCGCACTGCGGGCATCTTTTTTTTCTTTTTTTTGCCACACACAGCCAATCGCACTGCGGGCATCTTTTTTTTTTCTTTGTGCCACACACAGCCAATCGCACTGTGGGCATGTTTTTTTTTCTTCTTGCCACACACAGCCAATCGCACTGCAGGCATCTTTTTTTTTCTTTTCCCCACACACAGTCAATCGCATCACAGACACCCTTTCTTTTCCACACACTGCCAATCGCACTGCGGGCATCTTTTTTTTTTCTTTTTGCCACACACAACCAATCGCACTGCGGGCATGTTTTTTTTTTTTTCCACACACAGCCAATTGCACTGCGGGCGTCTTTCTTTTTTCTTTTTGCCACACACAGCCAATCGCACTGCGGGCATCTTTTTTTTTTCTTTTTGCCACACACAGCCAATCGCACTGCGGGCATCTTTTTTTTTTTTGCCACACACAGCCAATTGCACTGCGGGCGTCTTTCTTTTTTCTTTTTGCCACACACAGCCAATCGCACTGCGGACATGTATTTTTTTTCTTTTTGCCAGACACAGCCAATTGCACTGCGGGCATCCTTTTTTTGTTTGCTTTTTGCCACACACAGCCAATCGCACTGCGGGCATCTTTTTTGTTTTTTCTTTTTGCCACACACAGCCAATCGCACTGCGGGCATGTTTTTTTTCTTTTTGCCACACACAGCCAATCGCACCACAGACATCCTTTTTTTTCCACACACAGCCAATCGCACTGCGGGCATCTTTTTTTTTATTTTTGCCACACACAGCCAATCGCACTGCGGGCATGTTTTTTTTTTCTTTTTGCCACACACAGCCAATCGCACTGCGGGCATATTTATTTTTGGCCACACACAGCCAATCGCACTGCGGGCATCTTTTTTTTTTTTTGCTTTTTGCCACACACAGTCAATCGCATCACAGACACCATTTCTTTTCCACACACTGCCAATCGCAATGCGGGCATCTTTTTTTTTTCCTTTTTGCCACACAGCCAATCGCACTGCGGGCATCTTTTTTGTTTTTTCTCTTTGCCACACACAGCCAATCGCACTGCGGGCATGTTTTTTTTCTTTTTGCCACACACAGCCAATCACACCACAGACATACTTTTTTTTCCACACACAGCCAATCGCACTGCGGGCATCTTTTTTTAAATTTTTGCCACACACAGCCAATCGCACTGCGGGCATGTTTTTTTTTTCTTTTTGCCACACACAGCCAATCGCACTGCGGGCATATTTATTTTTTGCCACACACAGCCAATCGCACTGCGGGCATCTTTTTTTTTTTTTGCTTTTTGCCACACACAGTCAATCGCATCACAGACACCATTTCTTTTCCACACACTGCCAATCGCACTGCGGGCATCTTTTTTTCTTTTTTTCCTTTTTGCCACACACAGCCAATTGCACTGCGGGCATATTCTTTTTTTTCTTTTCGCCACACACAGCAAATCGCACTGCGGGCATCTTTTTTTTCTTTTTGCCACACACAGCCAATCGCACTGCGTGCATGTTTTTTTTTTCCTTTTTGCCACACACAGCCAATCGCACTGTGGGCATCTTTTTTTTTTCTTTTTGCCGCACACAGCCAATCGGACTGCAGGCATATTTTTTTTGCTTTTTGCCACACACAGTCAATCGCATCACAGACACCCTTTCTTTTCCACACACTGCCAATCGCACTGCGGGCATCTTTTTTTTTTCTTTTTGCCACACACAGCCAATCGCACTGCGGGCATGTTTTTTTTTTTTGCCACACACAGCCAATTGCACTGCGGGCGTCTTTCTTTTTTCTTTTTGCCACACACAGCCAATCGCACTGCGGGCATCTTTTTTTTTTCTTTTTGCCACACACAGCCAATCGCACTGCGGGCATGTTTTTTTTTTTTGCCACACACAGCCAATTGCACTGCGGGCGTCTTTCTTTTTTCTTTTTGCCACACACAGCCAATCGCACTGCGGACATGTATTTTTTTTCTTTTTGCCAGACACAGCCAATTGCACTGCGGGCATCCTTTTTTTCTTTGCTTTTTGCCACACACAGCCAATCGCACTGCGGGCATCTTTTTTGTTTTTTCTTTTTGCCACACACAGCCAATCGCACTGCGGGCATGTTTTTTTTCCCCCACTTACAGCCAATCGCACTGCGGGTATCTTTTTTTTCTTTTTTCCACACACAGCCAATCGCATCACAGACACCCTTTCTTTTCCACACACTGCCAATCGCACTGCGGGCATCTTTTTATTTTTTTTTTTCCTTTTTGCCACACACAGCCAATCGCACTGCGGGCAGGTTTTTTGTTCTTTTTGCCACACACAGCCAATCGCACCACAGTCATCCTTTTTTTCCACAAACAACCAATCGCACTGCGGGCATCTTTTTTTTCTTTTTGCCACACACAGCGAATTGCACCATAGACACTTTTTTTTTCACACACAGCCAATCGCACTGCGGGCATTTTTTTTTTCTCTTTGCCACACACAGCCAATCGCACCACAGACATTCTTTGTTTCCACACACAGCTAATCGCACTGCGGGCATCATTTTTTTCCCCCACACACAGCCAATCGCACTGCCGGTATCTTTTTTTTCTTTTTGCCACACACAGCCAATCGCACCATAGACACCCATTTTTTTTCCACACACAGCCAATTGCAGTGCGGGCATGTTTTTTTTTTTTTTTTGCCACACACAGCCAATCGCACTGCGGGCATCTTTTTATTTTTTTCTTTTTGCCACACACAGCCAATCGCACTGCGGGCATCTTTTTTTTATCTTTTTGCCACCCACAGCCAATCGCACTGCGGGCATGTTTTTTTTTTTTTCTTTTTGCCACACACAGCCAATCGCACTGCGGGCATGTTTTTTTTTTCTTTTTGCCACACACAGCCAATCGCACTGCGGGCATCTGTTTTTTTTCCTTTTTGCCACACACAGCCAATCGCACTGCGGGTAGGTTTTTTGTTCTTTTTGCCACACACAGCCAATCGCACCACAGTCATCCTTTTTTTCCCCACAAACAGCCAATCGCACTGCGGGCATATTTATTTTTTGCTTTTTGCCACACACAGCCAATCGCATCACAGACACCCTTTCTTTTCCACACACTGCCAATCGCAGTGCGGGCATCTTTTTTTAAATTTTTTTTGCCACACACAGCCAATCGCACTGCGGGCATCTTTTTTTTCTCTTTGCCACACACAGCCAATCGCACCACAGACATTCTTTGTTTCCACACACAGCTAATCGCACTGTGGGCATCATTTTTTTCCCCCACTCACAGCCAATCGCACTGCGGGTATCTTTTTTTTCTTTTTTCCACACACAGCCAATCGCATCACAGACACCCTTTCTTTTCCACACACTGCCAATCGCACTGCGGGCATCTTTTTTTTCTTTTTTTTGCCACACACAGCCAATCGCACTGCGGGCATCTTTTTTTTTTCTTTGTGCCACACACAGCCAATCGCACTGTGGGCATGTTTTTTTTTCTTCTTGCCACACACAGCCAATCGCACTGCAGGCATCTTTTTTTTTCTTTTCCCCACACACAGTCAATCGCATCACAGACACCCTTTCTTTTCCACACACTGCCAATCGCACTGCGGGCATCTTTTTTTTTTCTTTTTGCCACACACAACCAATCGCACTGCGGGCATGTTTTTTTTTTTTTCCACACACAGCCAATTGCACTGCGGGCGTCTTTCTTTTTTCTTTTTGCCACACACAGCCAATCGCACTGCGGGCATCTTTTTTTTTTCTTTTTGCCACACACAGCCAATCGCACTGCGGGCATCTTTTTTTTTTTTGCCACACACAGCCAATTGCACTGCGGGCGTCTTTCTTTTTTCTTTTTGCCACACACAGCCAATCGCACTGCGGACATGTATTTTTTTTCTTTTTGCCAGACACAGCCAATTGCACTGCGGGCATCCTTTTTTTGTTTGCTTTTTGCCACACACAGCCAATCGCACTGCGGGCATCTTTTTTGTTTTTTCTTTTTGCCACACACAGCCAATCGCACTGCGGGCATGTTTTTTTTCTTTTTGCCACACACAGCCAATCGCACCACAGACATCCTTTTTTTTCCACACACAGCCAATCGCACTGCGGGCATCTTTTTTTTTATTTTTGCCACACACAGCCAATCGCACTGCGGGCATGTTTTTTTTTTCTTTTTGCCACACACAGCCAATCGCACTGCGGGCATATTTATTTTTGGCCACACACAGCCAATCGCACTGCGGGCATCTTTTTTTTTTTTTGCTTTTTGCCACACACAGTCAATCGCATCACAGACACCATTTCTTTTCCACACACTGCCAATCGCAATGCGGGCATCTTTTTTTTTTCCTTTTTGCCACACAGCCAATCGCACTGCGGGCATCTTTTTTGTTTTTTCTCTTTGCCACACACAGCCAATCGCACTGCGGGCATGTTTTTTTTCTTTTTGCCACACACAGCCAATCACACCACAGACATACTTTTTTTTCCACACACAGCCAATCGCACTGCGGGCATCTTTTTTTAAATTTTTGCCACACACAGCCAATCGCACTGCGGGCATGTTTTTTTTTTCTTTTTGCCACACACAGCCAATCGCACTGCGGGCATATTTATTTTTTGCCACACACAGCCAATCGCACTGCGGGCATCTTTTTTTTTTTTTGCTTTTTGCCACACACAGTCAATCGCATCACAGACACCATTTCTTTTCCACACACTGCCAATCGCACTGCGGGCATCTTTTTTTCTTTTTTTCCTTTTTGCCACACACAGCCAATTGCACTGCGGGCATATTCTTTTTTTTCTTTTCGCCACACACAGCAAATCGCACTGCGGGCATCTTTTTTTTCTTTTTGCCACACACAGCCAATCGCACTGCGTGCATGTTTTTTTTTTCCTTTTTGCCACACACAGCCAATCGCACTGTGGGCATCTTTTTTTTTTCTTTTTGCCGCACACAGCCAATCGGACTGCAGGCATATTTTTTTTGCTTTTTGCCACACACAGTCAATCGCATCACAGACACCCTTTCTTTTCCACACACTGCCAATCGCACTGCGGGCATCTTTTTTTTTTCTTTTTGCCACACACAGCCAATCGCACTGCGGGCATGTTTTTTTTTTTTGCCACACACAGCCAATTGCACTGCGGGCGTCTTTCTTTTTTCTTTTTGCCACACACAGCCAATCGCACTGCGGGCATCTTTTTTTTTTCTTTTTGCCACACACAGCCAATCGCACTGCGGGCATGTTTTTTTTTTTTGCCACACACAGCCAATTGCACTGCGGGCGTCTTTCTTTTTTCTTTTTGCCACACACAGCCAATCGCACTGCGGACATGTATTTTTTTTCTTTTTGCCAGACACAGCCAATTGCACTGCGGGCATCCTTTTTTTCTTTGCTTTTTGCCACACACAGCCAATCGCACTGCGGGCATCTTTTTTGTTTTTTCTTTTTGCCACACACAGCCAATCGCACTGCGGGCATGTTTTTTTTCTTTTTGCCACACACAGCCAATCGCACCACAGACATCCTTTTTTTTCCACACACAGCCAATCGCACTGCGGGCATCTTTTTTTTTATTTTTGCCACACACAGCCAATCGCACTGCGGGCATGTTTTTTTTTCTTTTTGCCACACACAGCCAATCGCACTGCGGGCATATTTATTTTTGGCCACACACAGCCAATCGCACTGCGGGCATCTTTTTTTTTTTTTGCTTTTTGCCACACACAGTCAATCGCATCACAGACACCATTTCTTTTCCACACACTGCCAATCGCAATGCGGGCATCTTTTTTTTTTCCTTTTTGCCACACACAGCCATTCGCACTGCGGGCATCTTTTTTTTCTTTTTGCCACACACAGCCAATCACACCACTGAAATCCTTTTTTTTCCACACACAGCCAATCGCACTGCGGGCATCTTTTTTTTTATTTTTGCCACACACAGCCAATCGCACTGCGGGCATGTTTTTCTTTTCTTTTTGCCACACACAGCCAATCGCACTGCGGGCATATTTATTTTTTGCCACACACAGCCAATCGCACTGCGGGCATCTTTTTTTTTTTTTGCTTTTTGCCACACACAGTCAATCGCATCACAGACACCATTTCTTTTCCACACACTGCCAATCGCACTGCGGGCATCTTTTTTTCTTTTTTTCCTTTTTGCCACACACAGCCAATTGCACTGCGGGCATATTCTTTTTTTTCTTTTTGCCACACACAGCAAATCGCACTGCGGGCATCTTTTTTTTCTTTTTGCCACACACAGCCAATCTCACTGCGTGCATGTTTTTTTTTTCCTTTTTGCCACACACAGCCAATCGCACTGCGGGCATCTTTTTTTTTTTTGCTTTTTGCCACACACACACACACAGTCAATCGCATCACAGACAGCATTTCTTTTCCACACAACGCCAATCGCACTGCGGGCAGCTTTTTTTCTTTTTTTCCTTTTTGCCACACACAGCCAATCACACTGCGGGCATGTTTTTTTTTTCTTTTTGCCACACACAGCCAATCGCACTGTGGGCATCTTTTTTTTTTTTTGCTTTTTGCCACACACAGTCAATCGCATCACAGACACCATTTCTTTTCCACACACTGCCAATCGCACTGCGGGCATCTGTTTTTCTTTTTTTCCTTTTTGCCACACACAGCCAATCGCACTGCTGGCATCTTTTTTTTCTTTTTGCCACACAGCCAATCGCACTGTGGGCATCTTTTTTTTTTTCCTTTTTGCCACACACAGCCAATCGCATCACAGACACCCTTTCTTTTCCACACACTGCCAATCGCACTGCGGGCATCTTTTTTTTTTCCTTTTTGCCACACACAGCCAATCGCACTGCGGGCAGGTTTTTTGTTCTTTTTGCCACACACAGCCAATCGCACCACAGTCATCCTTTTTTTCCCCACAAACAGCCAATCGCACTGCGGGCATATTTATTTTTTTCTTTTTGCCACACACAGCCAATCGCATCACAAACACCCTTTCTTTTCCACACACTGCCAATCGCACTGCGGGCATCTTTTTTTTATTTTTTTTGCCACACACAGCCAATCGCACTGCGGGCATCTTTTTTTTCTCTTTGCCACACACAGCCAATCGCACCACAGACATTCTTTGTTTCCACACACAGCTAATCGCACTGTGGGCATCATTTTTTTCCCCCACTTACAGCCAATCGCACTGCGGGTATCTTTTTTTTCTTTTTTCCACACACAGCCAATCGCATCACAGACACCCTTTCTTTTCCACACACTGCCAATCGCACTGCGGGCATCTTTTTATTTATTTTTTTCCTTTTTGCCACACACAGCCAATCGCACTGCGGGCAGGTTTTTTGTTCTTTTTGCCACACACAGCCAATCGCACCACAGTCATCCTTTTTTTCCACAAACAACCAATCGCACTGCGGGCATCTTTTTTTTCTTTTTGCCACACACAGCGAATTGCACCATAGACACTTTTTTTTTCACACACAGCCAATCGCACTGCGGGCATTTTTTTTTTCTTTTTGCCACACACAGCCAATCGCACTGCGGGTATCTTTTTTTTTTTGCTTTTTGCCACACACAGTCAAACGCATCACAGACACCCTTTCTTTTCCACACACTGCCAATCGCACTGCGGGCATCTTTTTTTTCTCTTTGCCACACACAGCCAATCGCACCACAGACATTCTTTGTTTCCACACACAGCTAATCGCACTGCGGGCATCATTTATTTCCCCCACACACAGCCAATCGCACTGCCGGTATCTTTTTTTTCTTTTTGCCACACACAGCCAATCGCACCATAGACACCCTTTTTTTTCCACACACAGCCAATTGCAGTGCGGGCATGTTTTTTTTTTTTTTTGCCACACACAGCCAATCGCACTGCGGGCATCTTTTTATTTTTTTCTTTTTGCCACACACAGCCAATCGCACTGCGGGCATCTTTTTTTTATCTTTTTGCCACCCACAGCCAATCGCACTGCGGGCATGTTTTTTTTTTTTTCTTTTTGCCACACACAGCCAATCGCACTGCGGGCATGTTTTTTTTTTCTTTTTGCCACACACAGCCAATCGCACTGCGGGCATCTTTTTTTTTTCCTTTTTGCCACACACAGCCAATCGCACTGCGGGTAGGTTTTTTGTTCTTTTTGCCACACACAGCCAATCGCACCACAGTCATCCTTTTTTTCCCCACAAACAGCCAATCGCACTGCGGGCATATTTATTTTTTGCTTTTTGCCACACACAGCCAATCGCATCACAGACACCCTTTCTTTTCCACACACTGCCAATCGCAGTGCGGGCATCTTTTTTTAAATTTTTTTTGCCACACACAGCCAATCGCACGGCGGGCATCTTTTTTTTCTCTTTGCCACACACAGCCAATCGCACCACAGACATTCTTTGTTTCCACACACAGCTAATCGCACTGTGGGCATCATTTTTTCCCCCACTCACAGCCAATCGCACTGCGGGTATCTTTTTTTTCTTTTTTCCACACACAGCCAATCGCATCACAGACACCCTTTCTTTTCCACACACTGCCAATCGCACTGCGGGCATCTTTTATTTATTTTTTTTCCTTTTTGCCACACACAGCCAATCGCACTGCGGGCAGGTTTTTTGTTCTTTTTGCCACACACAGCCAATCGCACCACAGTCATCCTTTTTTTCCACAAACAACCAATCGCACTGCGGGCATCTTTTTTTTCTTTTTGCCACACACAGCGAATCGCACCATAGACACTTTTTTTTTCACACACAGCCAATCGCACTGCGGGCATTATTTTTTTCTTTTTGCCACACACAGCCAATCGCACTGCGGGTATCTTTTTTTTTTTTGCTTTTTGCCACACACAGTCAAACGCATCACAGACACCCTTTCTTTTCCACACACTGCCAATCGCACTGCGGGCATCTTTTTTTTCTCTTTGCCACACACAGCCAATCGCACCACAGACAATCTTTGTTTCCACACACAGCTAATCGCACTGCGGGCATCATTTTTTCCCCCCACACACAGCCAATCGCACTGCCGGTATCTTTTTTTTCTTTTTGCCACACACAGCCAATCGCACCATAGACACACTTTTTTTTCCACACACAGCCAATTGCAGTGCGGGCATGTTTATTTAATTTTTTTTTGCCACACACAGCCAATCGCACTGCGGGCATCTTTTTATTTTTTGCTTTTTGCCACACACAGCCAATCGCACTGCGGGCATCTTTTTTTTCTTCGTTTTGCCACACACAGCCAATCGCACTGCGGGCATCTTTATTTTCTTTTTGCCACACACAGCCAATCTCACCATAGACAGACTTTTTTTGCCACACACAGCCAATCGCACTGCGGGCATGTTTTTTTTTTCTTTTTGCCACACACAGCCAATCGCACTGCGGGCATGTTTTTTTTTTTCTTTTTGCCACACACAGCCAATCGCACTGCGGGCATCTTTTTTTATTCTTTTTGCCACCCACAGCCAATCGCACTGCGGGCATGTTTTTTTTTTTTTCTTTTTGCCACACACAGCCAATCGCACTGTGGGCATCTTTTTTTTTTTTGCTTTTTGCCACACACAGCCAATCGCATCACAGACACCCTTTCTTTTCCACACACTGCCAATCGCACTGCGGGCATCTTTTTTTTTTTCCTTTTTGCCACACACAGCCAATCGCACTGCGGGCATCTTTATTTTTTTTTCTTTTTGCCACACACAGCCAATCGCACCATAGACACCCTTTCTTTTGCCACACACAACCAATCGCACTGCGGGCGTCTTTCTTTTTTCTTTTTGCCACACACAGCCAATCGCACTGTGGGCATGTATTTTTTTTGTTTTTGCCAGACACAGCCAATTGCACTGCGGGCATCCTTTTTTTCTTTGCTTTTTGCCACACACAGCCAATCGCACTGCGGGCATCTTTTTTGTTTTTTCTTTTTGCCACACACAGCCAATCGCACTGCGGGCATTTTTTTTTTCTTTTTGCCACACACAGCCAATCGCACCACAGACATACTTTTTTTTCCACACACAGCCAATCGCACTGCGGGCATGTTTTTTTTTTCTTTTTGCCACACACAGCCAATCGCACTGCGGGCATATTTATTTTTTGCCACACACAGCCAATCGCACTGCGGGCATCTTTTTTTTTTTTGCTTTTTGCCACACACAGTCAATCGCATCACAGACACAATTTATTTTCCACACACTGCCAATCGCAATGCGGGCATCTTTTTTTTTTCCTTTTTGCCACACACAGCCAATCGCACTGCGGGCATCTTTTTTGTTTTTTCTTTTTGCCACACACAGCCAATCGCACTGCGGGCATGTTTTTTTTCTTTTTGCCACACACAGCCAATCACACCACAGACATCCTTTTTTTTCCACACACAGCCAATCGCACTGCGGGCATCTTTTTTTTTCTTTTTGCCACACACAGCCAATCGCACTGCGGGCATATTTATTTTTTGCCACACACAGCCAATCGCACTGCGGGCATCTTTTTATTTTTTTGCTTTTTGCCACACACAGTCAATCGCATCACAGACACCACTTCTTTTCCACACACTGCCAATCGCACTGCGGGCATCTTTTTTTCTTTTTTTCCTTTTTGCCACACACAGCCAATCGCACTGCGGGCATATTCTTTTTTTTCTTTTTGCCACACACAGCAAATCGCACTGCGGGCATCTTTTTTTTCTTTTTGCCACACACAGCCAATCGCACTGCGTGCATGTTTTTTTTTTCCTTTTTGCCACACACAGCCAATCGCTCTGCGGGCATCTTTTTTTTTTTTGCTTTTTGCCACACACAAGGGGGCACCCTCTACATCTAGAGTAAAGAAGGTTTCTACACCGATATAGAAGGGGGTTCTTTACTGTAAGAGCAGTGAGACTATGGAACTCTCAGCCTGAGGACGTGGTGATGGCAAAGTTGGTAAAAGAATATAAGAGGGGCCTGGACGCCTTTCTTGAGCGATACAATCTTACATGTTATATCACTGATTACTACAGAAGGTTTGGTGATCCGGGGATTATTCTAATCGCCAGATTGGAGTCATGGAGGATTTTTTTTCCCCTGTGATATCGCTGCGCTTTTTTCAATGGGAACGCAGCGATATTGCAGCATGAAAAAAACGCTAGTGGGTAAAAGCCCTAAGGCCTCCTGTCCACGGGCAATTCTGCATTGCGTTATCCGCGGCGATAATCCACATGCGGGTAACACAATGAACGCTTGCCATAGGACAACTATGGAAAGCGCAGCCCGATGTACACAAATGGGGGTTGGATCTCAGTGGCAGGTTGGGGCACAGGCGGAGAGGTTGGATCCTGGAGCCGTGCGGACATCAGTCATGACTGCAAATTCTGTCAAGGCAAAAGAGGACATTACTGGTACCATGTACAACACATACTGAGGGGGTAATGCCAACCTGGCACCAGTGCAGGGCAGTCACCATTTTCTGAACTGAACAATTACTTATGAGAATGCAGTCAGATTTTCTTTTGATGATCACAAGATTCATTGCGAGTTGCCGTAATCTTACCATGACTGGAGAAAACACAGCTACACCCTACTGGCTCTGCTACATCCTTAGGTCTCTAGGAGTTTATAAACTTTTGGGCATAACACTTACCAGAGGATTGCACATGTGAAGGGATCTCTGCCTAAGGGCTTATTTAGACAACCGTATATATAATGTATACGGTGTCCTTGTCTGCAGGGGGGGTGAGGATGGAAGAGCCAGGAGCAGGAACTGAGCTCCTGCCCCCTCTCCGCCCCTTGCCACTATTTGCAATAGGAGAGGGCGAGACAGGGGCGCAGCTAAGTCCCGGTGCTTAGCTCCGCCCCCGCCCCTCCCATTGCAAATAGTGGTGAGGGGCGGGGAAGCGGTGGGAGCTCAGTTTCTGCTCCTGGCTCTTCTATCCTCGCCACCCTGCAGACAAGGACACCGTATATCGGCTCGGCGTGAAAACCGAGCCGATATAAGGTCGTCTGAAATAGTCCTAAGGGACTCAGTCCCAGGAAATTACAGGCATCTGCGTACTTTTTCACTGTGGGAAATGTGCTCTTTTGTAAATGTGCTCTGATGTGTTTTTCATCTGCTGCACTATGTTTTTTGTATAGTCGAGTCGCTCGGTCTTGTTTCTACTTGGAAGGTTTGGCTTTTTGGCCACAATTCATCCATGAAGATCACTTCTGACCAGACTTCTCTGAACAGTAGATGGGTGTACCTGGGTCCCACTGGTCTCTACTAGTTCTGAGCCGATGGCACTATTGGGTATTTTCCGATTTGGAAGGGAAGTAAGCATGTGTCTTTCATCTACTGCATCAACCTCCCTTAGCCGACCACTGCATCTACAGTCCTCAATGTTGGCCCTTTTTTTTGCCCTTTCAAAAAAAACCTTGAACAGCACATGTTAAAACTCCATTTTATTTTGAAATCTTTATTTTGAAAACTGGGAAAATAAGGATTCCGAATCTGGCACTCAATGTCCTCCGCTTGTTCCAGCTGCAATCTGACAGGGAAGATGAATCTGTATGGCATCTGGACAGCTCTCTTCCCTCGTAGAACTTCAGGCTGGGGTTGGGGTCCTTCCTCTTCCTCATGACTCTTCCAGGCTGCAAGAAAATGAAACCCAAATGATTTGAATGACCTCATTAAGATTCTCAAGTGCATAACTGCCAGCACCCAGTCTTTGGTGGCCCTGGCGACCCCGCAATATACAGAGGCCCTGGCGACCCGGTGACATTTAAAGGCCCTGGTGATATAGTTCCCATTCCTTTGTGGTATATTGATAGCTAGAGCTCCCAGTCTTCTGTAGCACATCGGTAACTGGAGCTCCCTGGTGGTTCAGCCATGCGCACAGCACCAGCTCCTACCATAGTTTATTACATACCAATAAGTGGATAATTTCACATACCTGCTTGTTTCTCCATCTGCACCAAAGTATCTTCTGTGGGGGCTCGTCCAGTAGCTTCTCTGCCAGATGACAACCACGAGCCTTCAGTAATCTGCCAAAAACTTTTTCAGGTTATATCACAATACCAAATAAGACGATGCAACCAGAAAATCAGCATTAACATCCTACGTTCTCGATCCATCAGCCCCATACCTTACATGTGGTTGGGAGATCAATTCATTTCCACAATTATTAGTCCACCATAGTAGATACAATACATAGGTGGATACAGTAGTTCCTTTCCTATTCCTATGTATTGTGGACTTGACAGCTGATGACCCCGGTGAAGAGAGCTAAAAGGTGGATCCTATATTTGTCAATGAAATGATTAGCCAATAGCCATGCATTGGCTGTTGGTTGTCCCTCTGTGTCACAGGGAATATATGAACCAGGTGAACACTACAAATTTGCTGGGGAAAAAAAGGTGTCTACCTGAAAAGGAAATCCCCCTTAAAATTTGAAAAAAATTGCGCCCCCTAGTCAGAATTAGCCGCCTCCCGGCTTGTCCCAGTTTTTCCTGGCAAGAGACCATCTCTTAGGTATTCCAATCCCCTTGCTGACGTGATTCATTAGTGACCCGGTTCTACATTTCATTTAAAGGCTTTTTCTGAGTCAGGCAAGTGTTTATTTTTTGCGCGGGCAAAAAAAGCGCTTCTAAAATAACCAATGGGTTCCTATAGAAGGGCTCACATCAAAGAATGTAGTTGCGTAAAACGGTTCGCACACCTAACAAAGATAGGACATGCTGCAGGTCACATGCAGCTCTGCGGTGTGCACCAAACATAGGACCTGTCCTATTTTTGGTGTGCTCTGTGCAGGAGTTTCCATTGACCCCTATGGGAGCAGGAGCTTATGCAGGACATTTAAAACCTGCTGTCCAGACGCACATTTTAAATGACTGCTGTAAACTCCTATTAGTCCTCGCGGAGATGAGGAGACTCCCTGAGGGTTCCCTTAATCCCTGCGGGGACTAACAGGAATTTACAACAGGACATTTACAATGTGCTTCTCGGCAGCATGTTTTAAAATGTCCTGCTGTAACCAGCGGGGTATTCCTCCAGCTCTGCTGGTGGGCAATTCCCCAGCAGTTCAGAGCAGTAGGGGACTCTCTCCCCCAGGGATTTCCATATAGCAGGAATACAGAGGGGGTGGAGTTACGGGGCTTTCCGGAGGGCTTTCCAGAAAGCGTGGGTGGAGGGGGTGGGGCTAGAGGATCCACGCTCTAGCCCCACCCTCTATATATTTGCTATGGGAAATCTGAGAGAAGCCCTATAGCTCCACCCACTCTCTAGCCCCACCAACTCTCTCTGCGCTATGGGGATATTTAAAGCCCTTCCCTGAAAATCACTGCAGGGGTTGCTGGCAGCCCATTGCTTGCAATGGGGCCATCGGCAGCAGTTGCAGCCCCATTGAAGGCAATGGGCACAGACCTGCATTCATGCATGTTTGTGCACATACATGGGTACACACTTTTGTGCGCACCTATGCACGGCACACGCACACGCTCGTGTGAAGCCACCCTTAGAGTGTGTTCACACAGGACAGAAATGCTGCAGAACATCTGCAGCATCTTACAGGACGAGCGTTATGGATAGGATTTCAAAAAATTCCATCCACAGGCTGCAAAAAAAGTGCAGCATAAATTGACCCGTGCCACGGATTTTACATCTACAGCAGGTCAATTCATACTGGGCATGTTCACACTTTCATATGAAGGGCTGAAATCCGTGGCAAATCTACATCAAAACCTGCGCCATTTAGCACGGATTTGGTGCGAATCTTGTAGCTGCAGAAAATCCAGTGAATTTGCAATGTGTGAAGAAACCAGAAAGCTGGAAAAGTCTCAAAACACATCCAAGAAACATTCGCTGTTTTTCAACTTTAGGCCACTCCCACACAAACGTTTATAAACACGCTGCGTTTTTCAGCGTTGAGAGCAGCGTCTTTACAGCATATTTTCTGTAGTAACACCGATGACATCACTTTTTTCTCTCTCCCAGCGGCATTACAAGAGTAAAAAACACACTCCAGAAACACGCTGCAACGCATGAAAGTAGAACATGCAGCGTTACTTTTAGCGACCGTTATAAAAGCCAAATGATCTTTTTGCCACACACAGTGAATCGCAGTGCGGGCATCTTTTTTTGTTTTTCGACACACATGGCCAATTGCACCACAAGCACATTTCTTTTTATTGCCACACACAGCCAATCGCACTGCGAGCATCTTTTTTTTTTGTCACACAGCTAATCGCAGTGCGGGCATGTTTTTTTTCCTTCTTGCCACACACAGCCAATCGCAGTGCGGGCATCTTTTTTTTTTCTTTGTGCCACACACAGCCAATCGCACTGTGGGCATGTTTTTTTTTCTTCTTGCCACACACAGCCAATCGCACTGCAGGCATCTTTTTTTTTCTTTTTGCCACACACAGCCAATCGCACTGCGGGCATCTTTTTTTTTGCTTTTTGCCACACACAGTCAATCTCATCACAGACACCCTTTCTTTTCCACACACTGCCAATCGCACTGCGGGCATCTTTTTTTTTTCTTTTTGCCACACACAGCCAATCGCACTGCGGGCATGTATTTTTTTTTTGCCACACACAGCCAATCGCACTGCGGGCATCTTTTTATTTTTTTATTTTTGCCACACACAGCCAATCGCACTGCGGGCATCTTTTTTTTGTTCTTTTTGCCACACACAGCCAATCGCACTGCGGGCATCTTTATTTTCTTTTTGCCACACACAGCCAATCTCACCATAGACAGACTTTTTTGCCACACACAGCCAATCGCACTGCGGGCATGTTTTTTTTTTCTTTTTGCCACACACAGCCAATCGCACTGCGGGATTCTTTTATTTTTTTCTTTTTGCCACACACAGCCAATCGCACCATAGACACACCTTTTTTTCCTCACACAGCCAATTGCAGTGCGGGCATCTTTTTTTTTTCTTTTTGCCACACACAGCCAATCGCACAGCGGGCATATTTATTTTTTGCTTTTTGCCACACACAGCCAATCGCATCACAGACACCCTTTCTTTTCCACACACTGCCAATCGCACTGCGGGCATCTTTTTTAAAATTTTTTTGCCACACACAGCCAATCGCACTGCGGGCATCTTTTTTTTCTCTTTGCCACACACAACCAATCGCACCACAGACATTCTTTGTTTCCACACACAGCTAATCGCACTGTGGGCATCATTTTTTTCCCCCACTCACAGCCAATCGCACTGCGGGTATCTTTTTTTTCTCTTTTCCACACACAGCCAATCGCATCACAGATACCCTTTATTTTTCACACACTGCCAATCGCACTGCGGGCATCTTTTATTTTTTTTTTTCCTTTTTGCCACACACAGCCAATCGCACTGCGGGCAGGTTTTTTGTTCTTTTTGCCACACACAGCCAATCGCACCACAGTCATCCTTTTTTTTTCCACAAATAGCCAATCGCACTGCGGGCATCTTTTTTTTCTTTTTGCCACACACGGCCAATCGCACTGCGGGTATCTTTTTTTTTTTGCTTTTTGCCACACACAGTCAAACGCATCACAGACACCCTTTCTTTTCCACACACTGCCAATCGCACTGCGGGCATCTTTTTTTTCTCTTTGCCACACACAGCCAATCGCACCACAGACACTCTTTGTTTCCACACACACAGCTAATCGCACTGCGGGCATCATTTTTTTCCCCCACACACAGCCAATCGCACTGCCGGTATGTTTTTTTTCTTTTTGCCACACACAGCCAATCGCACCATAGACACCCTTTTTTTTCCACACACAGCCAATTGCAGTGCGGGCATGTTTTTTTTTTTTTTGCCACACATAGCCAATCGCACTGCGGGCATCTTTTTTTTTTCTTTTTGCCACACACAGCCAATCGCACTGCGGGCATCTTTTTTTTTTCCTTTTTGCCACACACAGCCAATCGCACTGCGGGCATCTTTATTTTCTTTTTGCCACACACAGCCAATCTCACCATAGACAGATTGTTTTTGCCACACACAGCCAATCGCACTGCGGGCATGTTTTTTTTTTCTTTTTGCCACACACAGCCAATCGCACTGTGGGCATGTTTTTTTTTTGCTTTTTGCCACACACAGCCAATCGCACTGCGGGCATCTTTTTTTTTTCTTTTTGCCACCCACAGCCAATTGCACTGTGGGCATGTTTTGTTTTTTTTTCTTTTTGCCACACACAGCCAATCGCACTGTGGGCATCTTTTTTTTTTTTGCTTTTTGCCACACACAGCCAATCGCATCACAGACACCCTTTCTTTTCCACACACTGCCAATCGCACTGCGGGCATATATTTTTTTTCCTTTTTGCCACACACAGCCAATCGCACTGTGGGCATCTTTTTTTTTTTTTGCTTTTTGCCACACACAGCCAATCGCACCATAGACACCCTTTCTTTTGCCACACACAACCAATCGCACTGCGGGCGTCTTTCTTTTTTCTTTTTGCCACACACAGCCAATCGCACTGTGGGCATGTATTTTTTTTCTTTTTGCCACACACAGCCAATTGCACTGCAGGCATCCTTTTTTTCTTTGCTTTTTGCCACACACAGCCAATCGTACTGCGGGCATCTTTTTTGTTTTTTCTTTTTGTCACACACAGCCAATCGCACTGCGGGCATGTTTTTTTTCTTTTTGCCACACACAGCCAATCGCACCACAGACATCCTTTTTTTTCCACACACAGCCAATCGCACTGCAGGCATCTTTTTTTTTATTTTTGCCACACACAGCCAATCGCACTGCGGGCATGTTTTTTTTTTCTTTTTGCCACACACAGCCAATCGCACTGCGGGCATATTTATTTTTTGCCACACACAGCCAATCGCACTGCGGGCATCTATTTTTTTTTTGCTTTTTGCCACACACAGCCAATCGCACTGCGGGCAGGTTTTTTGTTCTTTTTGCCACACACAGACAATCGCACCACAGTCATCCTTTTTTTCCCACAAACAGCCAATCGCACTGCGGGCATCTTTTTTTTCTTTTTGCCACACACAGCGAATCGCCCCATAGACACTTTTTTTTTCACACACAGCCAATCGCACTGCGGGCATTTTGTTTTCTTTTTGCCACATACAGCCAATCCCACTGCGGGTATCTTTTTTTTTTTGCTTTTTGCCACACACAGTCAAACGCATCACAGACACCCTTTCTTTTCCACACACTGCCAATCGCACTGCGGGCATCTTTTTTTTCTCTTTGCCACACACAGCCAATCGCACCACAGACATTCTTTGTTTCCACACACAGCTAATCGCACTGCGGGCATAATTTTTTTCCCCCACACACAGCCAATCGCACTGCCGGTATCTTTTTTTTCTTTTTGCCACACACAGCCAATCGCACCATAGACACCCTTTTTTTTCCACACACAGCCAATTGCAGTGCGGGCATGTTTTGTTTTTTTTTTGCCACACACAGCCAATCGCACTGCGGGCATCTTTTTATTTTTTTATTTTTGCCACACACAGCCAATCGCACTGCGGGCAACTTTTTTTTTTTCTTTTTGCCACACACAGCCAATCGCACTGCGGGCATCTTTATTTTCTTTTTGCCACACACAGCCAATCTCACCATAGACAGACTTTTTTCGCCACACACAGCCAATCGCACTGCGGGCATGTTTTTTTTTTCTTTTTGCCACACACAGCCAATCGCACTGCGGGCATCTTTTAATTTTTTTCTTTTTGCCACACACAGCCAATCGCACTGCGGGCATCTTTTTTTTTTTCCTTTTTGCCACACACAGCCAATCGCACTGCGGGCATCTTTATTTTCTTTTTGCCACACACAGCCAATCTCACCATAGACAGACTTTTTTTGCCACACACAGCCAATCGCACTGCGGGCATGTTTTTTTTTTTCTTTTTGCCACTCACAGCCAATCGCACTGCGGGCATGTTTTTTTTTTTTTCTTTTTGCCACACACAGCCAATCGCACTGTGGGCATCTTTTTTTTTTTTTTCTTTTTGCCACACACAGCCAATCGCATCACAGACACCCTTTCTTTTCCACACACTGCAGATCGCACTGCGGGCATCTTTTTTTTTTTCCTTTTTGCCACACACAGCCAATCGCACTGCGGGCATCTTTTTTTTTTGTCTTTTTGCCACACACAGCCAATCGCACCATAGACACCCTTTCTTTTGGCACACACAACCAATCGCACTGCGGGCGTCTTTCTTTTTTCTTTTTGCCACACACAGCCAATCGCACTGTGGGCATGTATTTTTTTTCTTTTTGCCAGACACAGCCAATTACACTGCGGGCATCCTTTTTTTCTTTGCTTTTTGCCACACACAGCCAATCGCACTGCGGGCATCTTTTTTGTTTTTTCTTTTTGCCACACAGCCAATCGCACTGCGGGCATGTTTTTTTTCTTTTTGCCACACACAGCCAATCGCACCACAGACATCCTTTTTTTTCCACACACAGGCAATCGCACTGCAGGCATCTTTTTTTTTTTTGCTTTTTGCCACACACAGTCAATCGCATCACAGACACCATTTCTTTTCCACACACTGCCAATCGCAATGCGGGCATCTTTTTTTTTTCCTTTTTGCCACACACAGCCAATCGCACTGCGGGCATCTTTTTTGTTTTTTCTTTTTGCCACACACAGCCAATCGCACTGCGGGCATGTTTTTTTTCTTTTTGCCACACACAGCCAATCACACCACAGACATTCTTTTTTTTCCACACACAGCCAATCGCACTGCGGGCATGTTTTTTTTTTCTTTTTGCCACACACAGCCAATCGCACTGCGGGCATATTTATTTTTTGCCACACACAGCCAATCGCACTGCGGGCATCTTTTATTTTTTTTGCTTTTTGCCACACACAGTCAATCGCATCACAGACACCATTTCTTTTCCACACACTGCCAATCGCACTGCGGGCATCTTTTTTTCTTTTTTTCCTTTTAGCCACACACAGCCAATCGCACTGCGGGCATATTCTTTTTTTTCTTTTTGCCACACACAGCAAATCGCACTGCGGGCATCTTTTTTTTCATTTTGCCACACACACACAATCGCACTGCGTGCATGTTTTTTTTTTCCTTTTTGCCACACACAGCCAATCGCACTGCGGGCATCTTTTATTTTTTTGCTTTTTGCCACACACACACACAGTGAATCGCATCACAGACAGCATTTCTTTTCCACACAACGCCAATCGCACTGCGGGCATCTTTTTTTCTTTTTTTCTTTTTTGCCACACACAGCCAATCACACTGCGGGCATGTTTTTTTTTTCTTTTTGCCACACACAGCCAATCGCACTGCGGGCATCTTTTTTTTTTTTGCTTTTTGCCACACACAGTCAATCCCATCACAGACACCATTTCTTTTCCACACACTGCCAATCGCACTGCGGGCATCTGTTTTTCTTTTTTTCCTTTTTGCCACACACAGCCAATCGCACTGCTGGCATCTTTTTTTTCTTTTTGCCACACAGCCAATCGCACTGTGGGCATCTTTTTTTCTTTTTTTCCTTTTTGCCACACACAGCCAATCACACTGCGGGCATGTTTTTTTTTTCTTTTTGCCACACACAGCCAATCGCACTGCGGGCATCTTTTTTTTTTTTGCTTTTTGCCACACACAGTCAATCCCATCACAGACACCATTTCTTTTCCACACACTGCCAATCGCACTGCGGGCATCTTTTTTTCTTTTTTTCCTTTTTGCCACACACAGCCAATCGCACTGCGGGCATATTCTTTTTTTTCTTTTTGCCACACACAGCAAATCGCACTGCGGGCATCTTTTTTTTCTTTTTGCCACACACACACAATCGCACTGCTTGCATGTTTTTTTTTTCCTTTTTGCCACACACAGCCAATCGCACTGCGGGCATCTTTTTTTTTTTGCTTTTTGCCACACACACACACACACACAGTCAATCGCATCACAGACAGCATTTCTTTTCCACACAACGCCAATCGCACTGCGGGCATCTTTTTTTCCTTTTTGCCACACACAGCCAATCACACTGCGGGCATGTTTTTTTTTTCTTTTTGCCACACACAGCCAATCGCACTGCGGGCATCTTTTTTTTTTTTGCTTTTTGCCACACACAGTCAATCCCATCACAGACACCATTTCTTTTCCACACACTGCCAATCGCACTGCGGGCATCTGTTTTTCTTTTTTTCCTTTTTGCCACACACAGCCAATCGCACTGCTGGCATCTTTTTTTTCTTTTTGCCACACAGCCAATCGCACTGTGGGCATCTTTTTTTCTTTTTTTCCTTTTTGCCACACACAGCCAATCACACTGCGGGCATGTTTTTTTTTTCTTTTTGCCACACACAGCCAATCGCACTGCGGGCATCTTTTTTTTTTTTGCTTTTTGCCACACACAGTCAATCCCATCACAGACACCATTTCTTTTCCACACACTGCCAATCGCACTGCGGGCATCTGTTTTTCTTTTTTTCCTTTTTGCCACACACAGCCAATCGCACTGCTGGCATCTTTTTTTTCTTTTTGCCACACAGCCAATCGCACTGTGGGCATCTTTTTTTTTTTTCCTTTTTGCCACACACAGCCAATCGCATCACAGACACCCTTTCTTTTCCACACACTGCCAATCGCACTGCGGGCATCTTTTTTTTTTCCTTTTTGCCACACACAGCCAATCGCACTGCGGGCAGGTTTTTTGTTCTTTTTGCCACACACAGCCAATCGCACCACAGTCATCCTTTTTTTCCCCACAAACAGCCAATCGCACTGCGGGCATCTTTTTTTTCTTTTTGCCACACACAGCGAATCGCACCATAGACACTTATTTTTTCACACACAGCCAATCGCACTGCGGGCATTTTTTTTTTCTTTTTGCCACACACAGCCAATCGCACTGCGGGTATCTTTTTTTTTTGCTTTTTGCCACACACAGTCAAACGCATCACAGACACCGTTTCTTTTCCACACACTGCCAATCGCACTGCGGGCATCTTTTTTTTTTTTTTTTTCTCCTTTGTGCCACACACGGCCAATCGCACTGCGGGCATCTTTTTTTTTTCTTTTCTTTTTGCCACACACAGCCAATTGCATAACATACACCCTTTCTTTTCCACACACTGCCAATCGCACTGCGGGCATCTTTTGAATTTTTTTTTTCTTTTGCTTTTTGCCACACACAGCCAATTGCACCATAGACACACTTTTTTTTGGCCACACACAAGCAATCGCACTGCGGGCATGTTTTTTTTCTTGCCACACACAGCCAATCGCACCATAGACACACTTTTTTTCCACGCATAGCCAATCGCACTGCGGGCATCTTTATTTTTTCTTTTTGCCATACACAGCTATTTGCACCATAGGCACCCTTTTTTTGCCACACACAGCCAATCGCACTGCGGGTATGTTTTTCTTTTCTTTTAGCCACAAACAGCCAATCGCACTGCGGGCATCTTTTTTTTGCCACACACAGCCAATTGTTCTGCGGGCATGTTATTTTTTTTTTCTTTTTGCTACACAGCCAATCGCACCACAGACACGCTTTTTTGCCACACACAGCCAATCGCACTGCGGGAATCTTTTTTTTTTTCTTTTTGCTACACACAGCCAATCGCACCAGAGGCACCCTTTTTTTTTTTCACACACAGCCAATCGCAGTGCGGGCATCTTTTTTGTTTTTTTCCTTTTTGCCACACACAGCCAATCGCACTGCGGGCATCTTTTTTTTTTCTTTTTCCCCACACACAGCCAATCGCACTGCGGGCATCTTTTTTTTTTCTTTTTCCCCACACACAGCCAATCGCACTGCGGGCATCTTTTTTTTTTTCTTTTTGCCACACACAGCCAATCGCACTGCGGGCCTTGATTTTATTTTATTTTCGCCACACACAGCAAATTGCACTGCGGGCATCTTTTAAGATCTATTTCATGGAAAAACGTCTTCCAAATTATATATATTTTTAGGGTTCCGGCAGAGGAGCGTTTTTTTCCCGCATCCATAGATGCAAAAAAAAAAACGGGTCTATTAGAACAAATGCTTTCCAATGAATGTGGTCACATGTCTGTTTTTTACTAGTGAACAATTCGCCCCTGCAAAAAAAATAGGACAGCGTTTTTTTGATTCACACAAAAATGACGTTTTCATGCAAATGGATGCAACTTTGACAATATGAAATCTTAGTCAAAGCCCTTAAATGAACCTTAGATGCAGAAAAAAAATTAAAAATATATATATTATAGCTGTGATTGGTCAAAGCGCTCAACCAATCAGGAAGAGCTGTGGCAGAGGAATTCTTCAGCCTATATATGTATATATTATTTTTTTTTCCTTAACCCATTCCCGCTGCAGGGCGTAAGTTTACGTCCTGGGAGCGGGGTACTTCCTGCAACAGGGCGTAAACTTACGTCCTGGAGATAGCGCTGGATCATATGTGATCCAGCGCTATCCCGCAGCGGGAGCCGGCTGTCAGTCACAGCCGGCGTCTCGCTGCAGCAGCGGGGGGGCATCGGAGATGCGCCCGCCACTTTCAACCCCTTCCCTGCCGCGATCTAAGTAGATCGCGGCAGGGGAAGAGTTCACAGCGGGAGCGCGGCTCCCTCTGTGCCTCCGGCCGGGACTCGCGATTTCATCGCGAGAGCCCGGCCTGTCACCATGGCAACAGGACGCCAGACACTGGCGTCCTGTATTGCCTATGCCTGAGATCGCTGTATGAGCGATAAGGCATGGGAGAGCAGTAGCTCTGCCATGCCTTATGACAGCGATCATCAGGGCAGTGGTTAAAGTCCCTCAGAGGGACACAGTCAGTGTAAAAAAAAGAAAGATTTAAAAAATGAATTAAAAAAATGTAAAAAAAAAGAGTAAAAAAAACTTTTTTTATGCTTTTTCTCAGATTAGCATAAAAAAAGGTAAAAAAAAAATAAAACCCCACATATTTGGTATTGTCGCGTCCGTAACGATGCGTACAATAAGTTGCACATGCTTTTGACTGTGCACCGAAAAAAACGCTAAAAAAAAAGCTAAAAAACTGAGGCAAAATGCTCATTTTTAGCATTTTGCCTCACTAAAAACGCAATAAAAGTGATCAAAAAAGCCGTATGTACGCCAAAATGGTACCAATAAAATCTACAGCTCGTCTCGCAAAAAATAAGCCCTCATAGAGCTCTGTACATCAAAAAATAAAAAAGTTACGTGACTTTGAATGCAGCAATTTAGAATAGAAAAAAGATTTCCAAAAAAAAGGGGTTTTATTGCAGAAAAGTGGGAAAACCTAAAAAAAATGTTAGAATTTTGGTATCGTTGTAACCGTACCGGTCTGCAGAAAAAATGGAAAGTCTCATTTATGCTGCATGATTAACGGTGTAAAAAAAAATAAAAAAATCTATGGCAGAATTGATGCGTTTTCTCTCTCTGCTATCATTAAAAAAAAAAAAAAAAATTTACAATATAGTCTATGTACCCAAAATTGGCACCGATAAAAACTACAGTTCGCCACGCAAAAAACAAGCCCTTATACGGCCGCGTCCACGGAAAAATAAAAAAGTTATGGCTTTTGAAAAATGGAGATGGAAAAATACCAAAAAATCGCTTGGTCCTCAACGCCAAAATAGGCCATGTCATGAAGGGGTTAAAGAGAAACCATGGCTGATTTTAAGGGGAGGGCTTATATTTAAAACCCTTCTCTGAAAATCACTGCAGGGGTTGCCGGCATCCTATCGTGTGCCATTGAAAGCAATGCTGCACGGACCTGCATTCACGCATGTTTGTGCATGTACGTGGGTGCGTGGTTTTGTGAGCACCTATGTATGGCACACGCACACACTCGTCTGAATGCGCCCTTATAAAGCAAAAAATACGGTATATACAGTTAGTTATATAGTCTTTTAAATGTACATTTTCTTTTGCCCTATAGCTGCCATACAGGGACTAACATTATGCCAAGACTCATTTTATTTGATAGTCTCTATTGCCATTATCGCTACTATTGGTTTTATTACTATGAGGGTTCTTTCACACGGCCGTTGGTGTTTTGACGTGTGCCCACCGGCGCCATAAAAACGTGTGAACGGGCACAGAAATCTAACGTTTGTGCGCCCGTTCAGACGGCCTGAGCCCAGTGCATATACGCCGAAGCCGCAATGCCGTTGGGCAGGGGAAGACAGTTTAGCTCTGCTAAGCTGTTCTCCCCCTTCCCCTCACCGACTCTCTGCAAAGGGAGGAGGCGGGACGGGGCAGGAGCTAGTGTGCCAAGCTCCCGCCCCCTCTCCGTCCCTTGTTGGCCGCCAGCAATAGGAGGGGTGGTGCTTAGCTCCGTCCCCGCCCCGCTCCCTCCCATTGCAAACAACTGGCGAGGGGCAAAGAGGAGGAGAGAAGGGGGAGAGAGTTCAGCAGTCACGCTGCTAAACTCCCTCCCACCTCCCCTCTCCGGCAGCTGTCATTGGCTCCCATAGGAATCTATGGCAGTGGCTATATTCTGGCCGGGAAAGATAGTTCCAGGACTATCTTTCCTGCGTGGCGTAAAAGCGCCTGGTATATCACACTACCAACTACTGTCCACGTCACCTTTTACTCCACTGTGACTCTACACCATATATGAATGTGTTGTATCGTGTAACCCCAGCAAGTACTGAGGAAGACGTTCCCAAACCCCCAGACGCGGATACAAGCTGGTTTTAAATGAACCTTAATGACAAAACACCCGAGATCAAGCAGTCCCACTTCCATTTTTATCCCATTTCCTCTTCCCCGGGGGCGCTCCATCCATTTTTCTTCCCCTCCTCCACACTATTGTCACTATAGGGGGATGTCTCCCCTTTAAGGGCTCATGTCCACGGGTATATATATAAAATACTCCGGGTCTCCCGCAGTGTTGTACACATATATAGCCAATACACTCCTCCGGCAGAGACCGTTTATGGGCTGTGCATGGCACTGCGCATGCCTGGGAATCTGTCGTCACGCACATGCGCAGTCTGATTTTCTCTTTTTAATTCCCCGCTCTGAACAGCTCAGGGATGCGTATGGAAACACTGCCTGTATCAATGTATTGTGTATGGACAGCGTATTGATACACAGCCCAAACAAGGGCTGCATATGACACACAGAGAGATAGTGCATGCTGCAATTTATTTCTCTTGCGTATCGATAGGCAGTGCCCACACACAGGTGGGTATGGAGCAATGGAAGCCCATATACTTTCATTGCCTCCATTCTCTGCATATCACTCATGCGTGCAATGCATGCGGAATTCGTGGTGGGAAAACGCCCGTGGACATGAGCCCGAACTGGGGCTCATATGGACGCTTCAGCTATAGTGGGAAAGTGTGAAATAGAAAAGAGGCAATATAAATGACCCCCTAGGAGGTGTTTGATGTAAAAATAAATAAATACAGAATTAAATATATATTAAATAAAACGACTCAACATCGACGCCAGCCAAAATCAGCGCTATTTGCGCCCTGTAATCTAAAACTATACAAATTATATATCTATACAGCGAAACCGAAATGAGGAACCCATTCCCTACTTTATTTTAGTGTAAATATTCTAATTTTACAAATAAACAACTATTATTAAAAAAAAAACATTTTTTAGCTTATTACTAGATATTTTAAATAAATAAATAAATAAAAAATGGCCCTATATGTCATAGAAAGAAAAATGCTGCAAAAATCATTTTGGGAGCAAAAGAAAACAAAAAAAAATAGGGGAGTAAAATCACCATACGGGTAAAATCCCCCAAAAGTGGTCCTTTAGGGGTTTTAAAAAAATGATTTTTGCTGCAGTTTACCAGCAAAGCGCATCAAAAAGACACACAAAAAAATGTGACTGCAGTATAAAGGAAGGACTTGTCTATTAGAGGTTCTCTAGCGAGCGGCTGAGAATACAATCCCCTCATATAAAAGGGTTCCCCATGATATCTAACAATCACCAGCTCAGTATATAAACATGGAAACCCAGAGAGATGTGACACTTATCTGTGAGCGGCCAGAAGCTCCTCCGGACAGGGATGATGAAGGCTGCTAACAGCGAGCAGCAGCGGTTAAATCCACGTAACGTCCACCTGCAGCGTCCAGAAGCTCTTCCCAGACAGGGATGATGTAGGCTGCTAACAGCAAGCAGCAGCGGTTATATCCATGTAACGTCCACCTAGAGCGTCCAGAAGCTCCTCTCGGACAGAGATGATGTAGGCTGCTAACAGCAAGCAGCAGCAGTTATATCCACGTGACGTCTATCTAGAGCATCCAGAAACTCCTCTCAGTCAGAAATGATGTAGGCTGATAACAGCGAACAGCAGCGGTTATATCCACGTAACGTCCACCTAAAGCGTCCAGAAGCTCCTCTCAGACAGGGATGATGAAGGCTGCCAACAGTGAACAGCAGCGGTTACATCCACGTAACGTCCATCTGGAGCGCCCAGAAGCTCCTCCCGGACAGGGATGATGTAGGCTGATAACAGCGAACAGCAGCGGTTATATCCACGTAACGTCCACCTGGAGCGCCCAGAAGCTCCTCCCGTACAGAGATGATGTAGGCTGCTAACAGCGAGCAGCAGCGGGTATATCCACGTAACGTCCACCTGCAGCGTCCAGAAGCTCCTCTCGGACAGTGATGATGTAGGCTGCTAACAGCAAGCAGCAGCGGTTACATCCACGTAACGTCCACCTGGAGCGCCCAGAAGCTCCTCTCGGACAGGGATGATGTACGCAGCCAACGGTTGAGGAGAAGTTATGGGGTGTAGCAGAGGCAGCAGAGCTCCGGTGACTGTTGTAGTGCCGCTGCTGCAGGAACTGCCTGTGCGGATGGGTTCTATCTGCTTCTAGAACTGCAGACCGCTCTGACCTCACAAGATTCCATTGAAACCCCTGTGACCTCACTCGACCGCACATACACACACCCTCACAGGTGGGCAGGACCGGCCACAGGCCTCTCTAACCAGGGATCTTCTAGACACATTTTAGGCTCATTTCTCACATATTGCGTAAATCCACACTGGAATTCAGCAGAATAATCCACAACAAATTCTGAGGATTTTGGCGCAGATTTCACTCATATTAAAATGAATAAAATCCGCCTTGAAATATCCACAACCTGCAGAGCATGCTGGGAAGGTGAAAATCCGCAGCGAGACTCCAATCCACGGCAGATTGTTTTCACTGTGAGTGAAATCCCCATTCACCGGTATTTGACTCTAATTGGAATTTTGGTGCTAAATCAGCAAGCAAACCGGACTATGACTCTTTCACCAATATTTGGCTATATGTTCTGATGAAGCGCCCCATATTTAGACCAGCGTTACGCAGCTTATGCCGCCATACTGCAATGTGTGAGCCGCGTTTGTTGCTACTTGGGGAGGGCTCTGTAATACGATTTCTGTCAAAAACCTAAAAAATACGACAATGCGGGATTTTCACCATCACAAGATCAGATCTGCATGACATTGCAGGTACAGATTCAGTGTAATGCGTTCCTGTAGGCGAATGGTGCACGGAATATCGCAGTGCAATCTAGCATAAACCTGTGATAATCACTCACATTAACACCCTGCAGAGACCTGAACTTAATAAAAACGGCTAGTGCAATAGAATTGCGAGGGTTAAACATCATATATCTTGTAAGATAAGAGGAGAAGCCGTCACATTACTGTTCCCCTGCCCCCAGATACCGGCGCTACCAGGGTCCTCCACTGCTCTCCTGCCCCTAGATACCGGCACTACCAGGGTCCTCCACCGCTCTCCTGCCCCCAGATACCGGCACTACCAGGGTCCTCCACCGCTCTCCTGCTCGCTGATGCCAGCACTACCAGGGTCCTCCACCGCTCTCCTGCCCCCAGATACCGTCACTACCAGGGTCCTTCACCGCTCTCCTGCCCCCAGATACCGGCACTACCAGGGTCCTCCACCGCTCTCCTGACCCCAGATACTGGCGCTACCAAGGTCCTCCACCGCTCTCCTGCCCCTTGATGCCAGCACTACCAGGGTCCTCCACCGCTCTCCTGCCCCCTGATGCCAGCACTACCAGGGTCCTCCACCGCTCTCCTGCCCCCTGATGCCAGCACTACCAGGGTCCTCCACCGCTCTCCTGCCCCCAGATACCGGCACTACCAGGGTCCTCCACTGCTCTCCTGCCCCCTGATGCCGGCACTACCAAGACCCTTCACCACTCTCCTGCCCCCTGATGCTGGCGATACCACCCTTCTCTCGCCTTCATTTATCAAAGCTGTCTGAAAAAAAAATTTGGCCTTGTTGCCCGTAGCAACCAATCACAGCACAGCTCTGATTTCTGAAACGGCTCTAGTTACATGACAGCTGCGCTCTGATTGGTTGCTATGGGCAACAAGGCAGGTTTGTCTTCTAGATAGATTAGATTAATGAGCCCGTCTGTTCTTCCTGTCCCAGCGCTGACATGTCCGCACCACATACAATGCGGTGACCTGCAGTAACGCCAAACCTGCAGGATGCTGCGATTACAAAAATAGCCACCGACCCAAGAAACGCACGACTAAAGGAGAAAACCCCCACAAAGGATCCCTGTAGTGTTTATGGAGCTCCACACTTCACTATTGATCTGCTAAAATCCGGCCGCAGGGTTTATGGAAAAAAATAATCCAGAAAAACGTCCCTAAAAATACGTCACTATAAATGCGCGGGAGTAAAAGCATCCGTAAAGTGTATTCACGTGTCGCAGTCAAGGTGCGGCTGAGAACCACATCAAAGACCGCGTGTACTTTTACCTGTAAAAACCATGTGACCAAAAAACACATCTCACATCTGCGGCAAAACTGGCGGGGTTCTCAGATTTGGTGTGAATATACCCTTACGCACCACGCTCTGCACCGCGTGCTTTACACTGTATTTACACAGGCCAGTGCGATATAGGTGAGAGAAAATCGTAATATATATATATATATATCACAGTTGTAAACCTGCGTTTTTCAGGTTTCTGCGAAACGTTCCCATGTTCAAAATGCGCTATTCGCATCACTGTAGGTGCGTTTTTAAACGTGAAAAATAATAAAAAAGAAAGAATGAGCAGTTCTTGCAGTGGAATTGCCTCAAAACAGGACATGCTGCGTTATTTTGCACTTGCACTTGTGTGCGCCGTGAGGTCACAACCGCTGCATGAACAACGAGTAACGTGAATATTCCCACAAAGAGACAGTTCATCTGTGCATGCGCCAGCTGAAGACCTCGCGGCGCACATGTGAGACTTGGCAGCGCTACATGGATGACGCCTACTGCGTCATCCACGGCTAAGGAGTTGGGAGGGGTGGACTTTGGAGCCGAATAAGCTGCTAGTAGATGGTCCAGCTTGCTCAGCTGATCGCTCTGCCTATTTTGGCCATAAAGGCGTGAAGATTTTTGGGGTATTTTCATCTCCAATTTTCAAAAGACATAACTTTTTTATTTTTCTGTTGACTTGGCGTTATTTTGGTAGGCAAAATGAACAAAATGAGCATTTTGCCTCTGCATCTTTTAGGGTTTATATTTACATTTTTTGCAAGATGAATAGTGCGTTCGATTCACTGTAGAGATCGTTACGGATACCAGAAATGTGGGTTTATATATATATATATATATATATATATTTTTTTTTTTTTATTTTTTTTATTTTTATTTGTTATTTTTTTTTAATAGAAGGGGGAAAGTACAATTTTTTTTTTCTTTCATTTTTTATGTCACTGTGGGGGACTTGAACCATAAAAGCACTGTTTGCTATGACGTTGCACTGCAGTACTTTTGTAGTGCAGTGCATTATTGCTTACCATAGGCCAGTCTCTATGTACAGGTCATGTGCCGCACAGTGTAATGGGAGACACGATACTGGCCAAAGTCACAACTAAGTTGGCCTAACTTCACACAGGTATGCGTGATACGAGGCCGTGAATCCCGCCACCATATCGCGCCCTCACCATGTGAATTCAATCCTCTGCCGCGGCTGTTCTCTCCCCCATTGCTGCCACCGGCCCCATTAAAAACAATGGACGCTGCAATGCGAGATCACGCAGCCAGATAGAACATGCCGCGGTTTGTTTCCCGCATCGCATCGTTCATGTGTATGACTCCATTCACAAGGTGGTGGTTCAGATTTGTGCATCTCAAAATGCACAAATCTCACGTGATTGTATCACCCATATGAAGCCGGTCTTATGGTGCCCATAGTTCAGGTCGGAGGAGTCCGGGGATGTGAGTGGGACTTTTCAGTCAGCGCAGGCGCATACCCTTAGAGAACAGGATGTGCGCACACTGACTGGCGAATCATACACACCGCGTTCCGACTTCCAGGGGCTACGGTGCAGGAACCGTGAGCTGGGGAGGTAAGCAGAACACACCCCGGACTCCTCCGGACCCGTCCTATGTGCTCCAAAACTTCATAGTGCTTATAGGGGATGACTGGTTGCTTTTAAAGGGGTTGTCCAACTACCAGACAGAATCTTTTTAAAGCTGTGTTCACACATGGCGTTTTTCAACGGCAATTAAAAACTGAATAAAAAAAAAACTCTACAAAAAACGCCATGTGTGAACGCGGCCTAATAGGGCTGTCTGTACTAAATTAATAAATCGCTACACTTACCACTCTGATAGGATCCAGCGCTGCAGTACTGGTGTTTGTTGTGACAGTGGCCACCACAAGTAGTCAGTTGATTGCAGCCAATCAGAGGCTGCTGTGTCACGTTCATTTCCTGTAACTACAAGAGACTGGATATGGCACTGACAGGTCAGCAATAATTATCTTTCTATATATCAGCACAGGTTATGTAGAGCCATGACCCGAGATGAGTACTCCCCTCTGCCGTCCGTTGGTAGGCACTACAACAGTATACTAGAGCCTCCATGCCCACCCGTATCACATCTTATATACAAGCTAGAAGGGGTACAACAGGATACTAGAGCCTCCATGCCCACCCGTATCACATCTTATATACAAGCTAGAAGGGGTACAACAGGATACTAGAGCCTCCATGCCCACCCGTATCACATCTTATATACAAGCTAGAAGGGGTACAACAGGATACTAGAGCCTCCATGCCCACCCGTATTATATCTTATATACAAGCTTGAGGTGGTCCAACAGGGTACTACAGCCTCCTCACATCTTGTATCTAAGCTAGAGGCGGTACAACAGGATACTAGAGCCTCCATGCCCGCCTGTATCACATCTTTTATCCAAGCTTGAGGTGGCCCATAAGGGTACTAGAGCCTCCATGCTCACCTGTATCACATCTTGTGTCTAAGCTAGAGGCGGTACAACAGGATACTAGAGCTTTCATGCCTGCCCGTATCACATCATGTATCTAAGCTAAAGGCGTTACAACAGGGTACTAGAGCCTCCATGTCTACCCGTATGACATCTTGTATCCAAGCTTGAGGTGGTACAACAGGGTACTAGAGCCTCCATGCCTGTCCCTATCACATATTGTATGCAAACTAGAGGCGGTACAACAGGGTACTAGAGCCTCCATGCCCACCCGTATCATATCTTATATACAAGTTAGAAGCAGTACAACAGGATACTAGAGCATCTTTGCCCACCTGTATCATATCTTATATACAAGCTAGAGGCGGTACAACAGGATACTAGAGCCTCTATGTCCACCTGTATCACATCTTATATACAAGCGTAATGTGGCCCGTATCACATCTTGTATCTAAGCTAGAGGTGGTACAACACGATACTAAATTATCCATGCCCGCCCGTATCACATCTTATATACAAGCTTGAGGTGGTCCATCGGGGTACTAGAGCCCTTATGCCAACCCATATCACACCTTGTATCCAAGATAGGGGTGGTCCAACAGGGTACTACAGCCTCCATGCCTGTCTGTATCACATCTTGTATCTAAGCTAGAGGCGGTACAACAGGATACTAGAGCCTCCATGCCTGCCTATATCACATCTTTTATCCAAGCTTGAGGTGGCCCATAAGGGTACTAGAGCCTCCATGCTCACCTGTATCACATCTTGTGTCTAAGCTAGAAGCGGTACAACAGGATACTAGAGCTTTCATGCCTGCCCGTATCACATCATGTATCTAAGCTAAAGGCGTTACAACAGGGTACTAGAGCCTCCATGTCTACCTGTATGACATCTTGTATCCAAGCTTGAGGTGGTACAACAGGGTACTAGAGCCTCCATGCCTGTCCCTATCACATATTGTATGCAAACTAGAGGCGGTACAACAGGGTACTAGAGCCTCCATGCCCACCCGTATCATATCTTATATACAAGTTAGAAGCAGTACAACAGGATACTAGAGCATCTTTGCCCACCTGTATCATATCTTATATACAAGCTAGAGGCGGTACAACAGGATACTAGAGCCTCTATGTCTACCTGTATCACATCTTATATACAAGCGTAATGTGGCCCGTATCACATCTTGTATCTAAGCTAGAGACGGTACAACAGGGTACTAGAGCCAGTATCACATCATGTATTCAAGCTAAAGGGGGTACAACAAGATACTGGAGCCTCCATGCCTGCCCTTATCACATACTGTATCAAGCTAGAGGTGGTACAACAGGGTACTGGAGCCTGCATGCCCATCCATATCACTCCTTGTATCCAAGCTAGAGGCGGTACAAAAGGCTCCAAGAGTCTCCATGCCCTCCTGCATCACATCTTGTATCCAAGGTAGAAGTGGTACAACAAGATACTAGAGCATCCATGCCCACCCATATCGCACCTTGTATTCAAGCTGGAGGTGGTACAACACGTTACTTGAGCTTCCATGCCCACCTGTATCACATCTTGTATCCAAGCTAGAGGTGGTACAACAAGATACTAGAGCCTCCATGCCTGCCCCTATTACATATTGAATCCAAGCTAGAGGCGGTACAACAGGGTACTAGAGCCTCCATGCCTGACCATATCACATCTTCTATCCATGCTAGAGGCAGTACAACAGGATACTAGAGCCTCCATGCTCCATCTCATCTTGTATCTAAGCTAGAGGCGGTACAACAGGGTACTAGAGCCTCCATGCCTGACCATATCACATCTTCTATCCATGTGAAAAACAGAAAATTCACCAGCGCTCCGGTGCTTTGGAAAATGGCAGATGATGCAAGGTAGTGCAAACGAGGTGTATATGATGTGGATGTTACTTACTTCGCAGGGGTGCTAGTGGTTAAGAGGCAGTACAACAGGATACTAGAGCCTCCATGCTCCATCTCATCTTGTATCTAAGCTAGAGGCAGTACAACAGGGTACTAGAGCCTCCATGCCCCCCTATTACATCTTGTATCCAAGCTAGCGGTGGTACAACTGGGTACTAGGGCTTCCATACCAACCCATATCACACCTTGTATCCAAGCTAGAGGTGGGAGAACAGGGTACTAGAGCCTCCATCTGTAGCACAGATTACATCTAAGCTAGAGGCTTAGCAACCAATCACAGCACAGCTGTGTTTGGTTGCTATGGGTAACAGAGACAGTTTTTATAACAGTGTGGTGCCATGATCTGCTCTGTATTTACACACACAGCTCTTCTATATGCACAGCACAATATAGGCTGTCAGATAGGGTCACCGCGGAGATCTGTCTGCTGGCTCTTGCTCCCGCGGTGAATCTCAGCAACGCCTGTGGACAGGCAGCCTAACCCTTCACTCCCTGTGTGAGATCAGCCGCCCCGGCTGGGGGGCGACTGATAGCACTGATTTTAAATCCCCGCCTGCTGAAAGCTCCTCAGAGCAGTGCAGGAGAAGAGGCGGCTGGACACGGCTGAGCCCTGGCAGCTGCAGAGAGGTGAGTATACATTGGTATTTTTTTATTTTTACACATTTTTAGGATGGTTTTCAGGGAAGGGCTTATATTTTAAGACTTTCCCTGAAAATCACTGCAGCGCTTGCCAGCAGCCCAGTGCTTTCAATGCAGTCGGCTGTATTGCCGACTCTATTGAATTCAATGGGAGAACATCTTTCTCCTCTTCCACAGCTGTGACAGCTATGGCAGAGGATCACTATCTTCATATATGTTCTCAGTGGGGTCGGCACTGCTGCCACCGGCCACATGAAGCACAAGGTGAAACCCCCGGATGCGACAGCATACACAGAACACTGGTTTGTTCTATAATTTTCACCGCAGGCGTTTTTCTGCATGTAAAATTTGCCCATGTGATCACTCACATTGAAAAGCATTGGTTCTAACTGGTGCGAATTTTTGGACGTGCGGAAAAACGCCGGTTACAAACGCCCGTGTGACTGCGCCCTAAAGGGTGCCTGCACACGAACTGAATTTCCAGCGCGTTATTTTAGGCACATTATCTGCCCCAGACCGCAGCCAATATACTCCTATGAGGATCCGCAGTTGTCCCCAGACGGACAGATTTGTATCGCGTTTTTTCACGCGCGTGAAAAAATCTGCAACCTGTTCTAATTTGGGTCGGATTCTGCGCGTGAAGCCTCCAATACAAGTGAATGGGTGCGTTTTTTCACGCAGTACATCCGCAGTGCAGCTGCGGATGGAGTCACTGGTTACTATGACTACAGGAAGTAGGCATGGTAGGAGGCGTCCCAACACACAGCACAGAGCTTCACAGGCAAATTTCAGCAGCAGCACTGCCCTTCCAGTCACCTCATCCACCAGACAGCAGCCACCAGCCTGCAGCCACAAGCCACCAGCCTGCCACAAGCCACCAGTCATCAGCCACCAGCCACCAGGCGTAACGAATAATGATCGACATGGGCAAACTTGTCGCAATGATGCAGGACTTCCCTAGCATATGGGACAGTAACTCCCCAGAGTACCTAGACAAGAATAGAAAGGAACAATCCTGGCTTCAACTCTCCGCTCAGGTTTATGGGGATGCCTGGACGAACGCAATAGAAGCGGAAAAGAACTTGCGTGAGTATTATTCGCTATTGCGTCAAATGTACTTTTGTTCTTCATTTTAACCCCTTAGTGGCCAAGCAGTTTTACTTTTGTTTTTATTGTGCTTTTTTCCATCCCCACTTTTAACCCCTTAGTGACGGAGCTTTTTTGCTTTTTTTCCTTTTTTTTCCCCCTACTCCCTAAAAAATCGTAGTTCCTTTATTTATCCATCGACGTCGCTGTATAAGGGCTTGATTTTTTGCGGGACGAGTTGTATTTTGCAATGGCACTATTTATTGTACCATATAATTTACTGAAAAACCTTTAAAAAATTGTAATCAGAGAGAAAAAAAAAGACTTTCCACCATCTTTCGGACGTCCTGTTTCTGCAGCGCGCAAAGTGCAACAAAAACGACCTGATATTTTTATTCTATGGGTCAGTACGATTACTACGATACCAAACTTATATAGTATTTTTTTTGCTGTAGTACTTGTATATTTTTTTTTAAGATATTTAATTTTTTTAAATTATTTTCTGTGTCCATTTTCTGCGTGCAATAACTTTTTTATTTCTTTGGCAACATAGTTGTGTGAGGGCTCATTTTGTGCGGTATGTCCTGACGTTTTTGTTGGTACCATTTTCGCATACAGTTGACTTTTTGATCGCCTTTTATTACATTTTTTCTTGGAAATAGGGTGACCGAAAAAGTGCATTTCGGGCGTATATTCTTTATTTTTTTTTACCACGTTCACCATGCAGGGTAAATCATACATTACTTTGATAGATCAGGCATGCAGCGATACCAAAACGATCACACTGCAGGACAGACGACTCTCCGCAACGCTGGCAGAAAAGAGCATATGACCGGCTCCATTGCCGGACTTGTGTTCTTTCCTCCAGCTCTGTGGAAAGACGTCCATCCTGCATTGCGGCCGTCTTGTGCAGGAAGACGGGTGCATCAGCCGCCAGGATGCGCCCAGGTTACTAAGCCCTCCCTGTTTGTTTTTTGCGGGAACAGTTGTATTTTCCACTGGTGCCACTGAAGCAGCATTTATTGGGTTAATAGCCTTGTTCAGCAGACACCCGCAATGTGTAGAGGGAGATAGGTAGTATTTCTTGCCAATGCAGGATGTAAGAACGCAAAATCTGTAGTAATGAATTCCTCTTGTGAATTTTTTTGCAGTGACTGAAATAAAGTCACGCTGGAGAAGCGCCTGAAAAAAGTTACATGGATCAACCATGCCCACAAAGACATCTGCTCACCGGGTGAAAGCATGTTGCCAGAATAATTTAACGGTGCTCGCACAAGCAAGAGGGACAAAACGGAGTCTGGGTGTTGGTTTTTAAGCTGTTTTCCAAGGAATGGGCAGTTCTCTAGGGGTTGGGTTTACAATAAGGGGTGTCTGCTGTTTTTTCTGTGCGTTTTTTTCCGCAACACATCCGCGTATATCCGTGCGTGATTTTTCACGCATCCGCACCTATCCGCAAGCACATTTAGGTACCATACGCGCGTGAAAATCCGCTAGCGGAATCCGGAACGCTCGTGTGCAGGCGGCCTAAGCTGGAACTTTGCAAAACTTCATACAGGTGGTGTATGAACAATGAACATTTTGTAAAAATTTCAGAAAAATTGAAAATATTCGAGCAGGGACCCTCTCCCAAATTAGATCATTTGACGTGGAATGACGCACTCCCTACATTACCACAGAGATGATGTCCCCCTGCGCAACAGATGAACGCTGTGACCAATAACATTAAAGGGCTTTTCTGTGCTCAGGATAGGTCATCAATAGTTGATCAGTGAGGGTCCACTATTTGGGATCCCTACCAATCAGCTGACTGAAGAGACAGCAACACTCAGATAAGAACCTCTGTCACTTCAGTCCATGCCAGGCACAGCACCATACACTGTATAGTGCCTGTGGCTGGTACTGCAGTTCAAGTGAAATGGACTGAGCTGCTCTCTAGCCATGACCGATGAGCGTGATGTCACATGCCTGAGAAGAGGACGTGGCACTCATCAAAGCACAGCATTTCAATTGGAGGGGATCCCAAGCCCTGGATCCTCCATGATCAACTATTGTTGACCTACTTTTAAGGATAGGTCATCAGTAGTGTTGTTCTGGAAAACCTTCTAAGTAGTAACATACCTCTTGGCTCCTTGAAGGTTGTGACACAGCAACTTCATCGTCCTGATTAGTTTGTTCAGCATCTTGAAGCTCTGGATGCTTGGGTTGTTTTTTTGCTGCGACCTAGGGCCATAAATAAAAAAGTAGAGATTTGTGAAACGTTGTATGGATAAGATACAATATAGCCGGCTTCACACGGGCGGGCCAGATTCCGCATGCGGAAGGGCCTGCAGCCGATTCGGGCTATGAAGCCGGTGACCCCACTTACCTGAATTTTCTGTCCGTCGGTCATGTGCAGTAGTTTTTTTTTCCTTTTTTAATGCTTGTATTTCCGGTGCAGTCGCTTAGCAATGGCGTGGATACCCGCGGGCCATACACAATGTTAGCTGCGTATGGGCTGCAGGTTAGACTGACTCCACTGACTTCAATGGAGGCCGTCTGTGTGGAGTCCGCAGCAAAATATGGCATGCGGCAATTTTTCCCCTGGTCACGGAATAGATAATTCATATCTGCGAGTGTGAGCAAAAGTGTGATTTAACATGGTTTACAATGTGGAGAGCGGGACTCGGGAGCCACACTTCATCTGCCGCAAACCTGGAAGGACCGCTGCAGGCCCCCACAGAGAGAGTAGCAGCAGGCCACACACGGCACTCCTCATACCGCTGGTAGTGGGAGCTCCGGCAGCTAGACGCAGCTCAGAGAACCACGTGTGAGGGACCAGCGGCTCCCCATCAGGGACAGAGCGGGAGACGCTCACAGCACTCCTCTGCAGCTTGAGGTACTCCCGGGTGCCAGAGAAGACCCCCTGACCCCGGGAGAAAGAAGCTGCACCCCCAGGGTTGCCACCTTTGTCACGAAAAAATACCGACCATGGTTAGATGGGGGCGTGGCTTGGGTGTGGCTTATGACGGCATTCTGCTGGTGATAGTGCCCCCTCAGTAGCTCCAGTGGTAATAGTTCCCCCCTTGGTGCCCTTCCCCACAATTGAAAATTCGGACCGCACATCACTATATACAGGAGATGCCCAGAGCTCTGCTACATCTCTGTGTGACTGCTCTGCCCCCTGCCCCTCCTGCAACAGTTGTGATCCAACCTGGAAAGTTGGTGTCACTCACTGACTACTGTAGAAACCCCCCCAGACCACCAGGAGTGACAGCAGCCTGTGCCTGACCTCTGGATGCCATATAAGTATGCCATATACTGCCATCCAGGAGCACTATATGGAGCTACAGGAGCACTGTATGGAGCCACAGTAGCACTGTATGGATCTACAGGAGTACTGTATGGAGCTACAGGAACACTGTATGGAGCTACAGGAACACTGTATGGAGCTACAGGAACACTGTATGGAGCTACAGGAGCACTGTATGGAGCTGCAGGAGCACTATATGGAGCTGCAGGAGCACTATATGGAGCTACAGGAGCACTATATGGACCTATAGGAGCATTGTATGGAGCTACAGGAGCACTATATGGAGCTGCAGGAGCACTATATGGAGCTGCAGGAGCACTATATGGAGCTACAGGAGCACTATATGGAGCTACAGGGGCACTATATGGAGCTACAGGAGCACTATATGGAGCTGCAGGGGCACTATATGGAGCTACAGGAGCACTATATGGAGCTGCAGGAGCACTATATGGAGCTACAGGAACACTATATGGAGCTACAGGAGCACTATATGGAGCTACAGGGGCACTATATGGAGCTACAGGAGCACTATATGGAGCTACAGGGGCACTATATGGAGCTATAGGAGCACTATATGGAGCTATAGGAGCACTGTATGGAGCCACAGTAGCACTGTATGGAGATATAGGAGTCCATACAGTGCTCCTATAGCTCCATCCAGTGCTCCTGTAGCTCCATACAATAACAGTGCTCCTATAGTAGCCCCATCCAGTGCTCCTACAGCCCCACCCACCCAGTGCTCCTATATTGACTGTCTGCAGTCAGGCACCGTTCAGGCTCTTTTGTGTGTCCCACACTCCCTGGGACCCAGACTCCAGAGTCCCCACTCCCCAGGCAGCGAGCAGCCTCCTCCCTCGTCACCATATCGACTAGTCTTCTGTGCTGCTCTGCAGCCTTTTTACCTCTCTCAGTCACGGTCTCACCACTAGACTCACCCCTGCCTCTATAGCCACCGACGTTCAAGGTCCGAGCAAGTCCCGAGTCAGTACTCCCACTCCTGAGTCCCGACTCCCGCCACACACGCGGGCTGTGTCTCTGCTGCCCGCGCACGCTAGTAGTCCAGGAGGCTAAAGCGCATGTGCGAGACTTCCTGTGCTCTGGCGGACACTCAACAGGGGCGCGTCATCACCATAGTCTGCTGGCTGCTGACTGACGCTGCCCTGCATCATGGGTTGCCTCCTGCAGAGTATACAGGCCAGTATTTTTGTCGCAGCCTGCTGCAGTCCCCGGGGCCCGACAAAAATACCGGCCTTTAATAGGGCCGGTAAAAAAAATACCGGCACCACCCTGGGCGGTAAAAATACTGGCCAGGCTGGTGGTTTACAGGTCGGGTGGCAACCCTATTCACAGCGGAGGCACGGCAACTGGACCTGCAGAGTGCTGGTGAAATGACTGCAGCATCTACCAGGGTGAGTCCCCTGTTGCTCTGCTACACCCCGCACAGCAGAGCCAGCAGCGCATACACCAAGAGGCCACTCAGAACCACAGGGGCACCACATAGGACTGACGGCATCCTGCATATTGTCCCTACTGCCACAATACCTGCAAGCCCTGTAAGGACACCAACTGCACTAAGGCAGGACTCTCCCACCATTCCTAGTTGGCTCCACCCCACAACCAGTACCAGCTCTGTAAAAGGGCATTCTCCACCTTGTATGGACCCATGCAGGGTTCTATATCCCTCCCAGCACTGTGAACAACACCCCACCTACATTGGTCAGTGCTGGTAGTTCAGGACCCACTGCAAAGCTCTAAGTTTTCTCCAACTGCAGTACACCTTGCCAGATATACACAGTAGGAGGAATCTGTTGCCACCTAGTGGTCGGTATTGCTATAACAAGCAAAAAGCAATCGTGCTTTAGTTACAGCGCAGACGAAAGCTTGTGGTAGCCCCTGCAGTACAACATACATATAACGCACGCAATGCCACACCAGTGCATCTTACTGAAAGTGTATCAAGAAAGAGACTCTGGTGTCTAAATAGAATGTTGTCATACTAATGCAACGTTAACCACATACGGCTACGAATAGTGATCACAACTCCGGAGAGACCCTAAGACCCACCCTACCCAGGAACTAGAACAAAGCATCTTTTAACCTACTTACTTCTAACACAGCAACCATGCACCCCATTCAATGCAGAGCAGGGAAAAATAGCCTAAGATCGCAGCAGGATGCTAAAAAATCATCAACGCTGCAGGAGGCCCCCTATTTCCTCTGATGGAGGACTTACAGCTTCCCTCAAATGCCAACACTGGGAGCCCTAACCATAATGCTTCAGAAAGTCCAACTCTCCAAAATAGCGACTAAACTTTCCAACGAATTTCGAGAGCTTAGCTAGAGGACAATTACTCTTGAAGACAGGATGTGCAATGCTACCATAGTCCTAGACTCCCATGAAAAAGAAACAGAGCAGCTCCCTGAAGAGATACTTTCTTTATCATAAGTTGGAAGTTGTTGAAAATAGGGTGCGTCGGGAGAAAATACAAATCATGGAGTCCCCATCAAATCCTTCAAAGATCTTCAATCAACAGTGACGGCGTTGTTCCAGGAGCTCTACCCAAGCATCACAATTGACCAATTAGAACTTGACAGAATTCATAGAGCTTTGCGAGCACCAAACCCAAACGCCTCCCCCCCCCCAGGGACATTGTGTTAAAACTCCACTTCAATCGCACTAAAGAGCAATTGTTGCGCGCCACTCGCTCTTCCCGCAAGCTAACATTCCAGGGCTTTAACTATCAGTTGTTTCCCAACTTGGCACCATCAACACTATCCAAGAGGAGGGCCCTCAAGCCGTACTTATTGATCCTGCATCAGGAAAGGATACAATACAGATGGGGCTTTCCATTTAAGCTGATAAGGAATTAAACCTTCAAAAACCTCCTCCTCAGCTGGGCTCTGCAGCTTCATCTCCTACATCCCCTCACCTCCTATACCTACACCGGAGTCAGAGAGAAAAATGCCACAACTCCCAGAAATGATCCATAATCCCATGTTCCCCGAAAATAAGACAGTGTCTTACATAAATTTTTGCTCCAATATGTTTCTTTTTTACATGTATAACTGCCTGGACACTATTTAAACATCTTGCTAGGGTTTATTTTGGGGGTAGGGCTTATTTTCAGGGAAACAGGATCTCTTGGTATCACGGTTATATAAGATTTTCGAGGCAAAGTGACCTGGAACTCTTCTGCTGGCTCTTTCTCCCTCACCTGTTGTGAGCATTTCTTTGCATCCAAATGAGTGGGAAATCACCTCCCAACAATACTCATGAGTTCCCACCCAACAAACAAGGAGAAAAGAGTACAACAGGCATGCTCCTGGTGACAAATCTTTAGGAGAATGGAACAACGCACCTTCTAAACAGATTAATACCTACAAACAAGCTTCCCTCTCTCTCCTTGCTGTCTGCTTCCCCCCCTTCCCCTCCCTACCTCCCATAGGGTCTTTTCCTACCTTTTATCTTTAGCCATCAGCACTATAAACCACCCCATTTCGGAGCTGACTTAGCTCCTAGAGCTAATTGTATTTGTTGGCCACACCCTGTTTCCCCCTGCCTCTTCCCTCTCCCTACTCCCCCCCAACCTACCCTCCCATGGGGTGAAGGATCTAAGACAGTTTCCATTCTTAATAGTCCTTACTTCCACCCATGGACCTAAAAATAATTTCTGAGAATGTACAAGGCTTTAATTTACCTCCAAAGTGTTCAAAGGCGTTCCGATATTACAAGAGCAGACATGCAGATATAGTGTGCCTGCAAGAGACCCACTTCTCCACCAACTCTGCCCCACGTTAGCTTTCTTCTCAATACCCCACATTTTATTCAGCGAAAGCACAAACCAAAACCAAGGGAGTCACCATCTTCTTTAGTAAATCAGTTCCTTTCACACACGCCTCCACTATTGTGGACCTAGAGGGTCGCTACTAGAGATGAGCGAACGTACTCGTTTCGAGTAATTACTCGATCGAACATCGCTATTTTCGAGTACCTGGCTACTCGGGTGAAAAGATTCAGGGGGCGCCGGGGAGCGGGAGATGGCGTGGTGGCAGCGGGGGGTAGCAGTGGGGAACAGGGGGGGAGCTCTCTCTCTCTCTCTCCCTTTCCCCCCCACTCCCCGCTGCAACCCCCCACTCACCCACGGCCCCCCCGAATCGTTTCACCCGAGTACGGAAGTACTCGAAAATCGCGGTGCTCGGGTGAAAAAGGGGCATGGCCGAGTAGGTTCGCTCATCTCTAGTCGCTACCTATTATTAACAGGCTCCATGCAAGATGTCCATCGTCTCCCAATATACTCTAAATTCAAGGCAAATTCAATATTTCACAAAACTTTTCAAACTGGTTAAGGCCAATAAAAGGGGCACAGTAATTTTCTGCGGTGACTCAAACTGCATTCTTAACCCGAATCTGGATAGAAATTCTATCACTCTCCGTGCCCATCCTCTGTTGCACAACGTTAAGTCCCTCCCTCAGCAATACCACTTAGTAGACTTGGCGGGAACAAAACCCAACCCCTAAAGACTATACACATTTTTCAGCTTCACACTCCCTATACAGGAGAATAGACCACATTCTAGTTCCCGACATTTTCGTACCTCAAATACTGCAGTCTAAAATCCTGTCGGTGCCATGGTCTGACCATAGCCCGCTGTCCATCACCTGTAATTCCTTGATGTCTAAATCCAGAAACACATCTTGGATCCTTAACGACTCTCTTTTATCAATCCCTGAGGTTGTATCCCTATTAACGCCACAACTGGAAGAATATTTTCAAATTAACAACCTGTCCGCCTCCTCCCCCATTTCTCTTTGGGAAGCACACAATATAGTGATTTGAGGTCACCTAATACAAATAGCCGCCTGCCGTTAACAGGAACGTATGTCACAACAACTGGAATTAGAACGAGTCTCTAAGTTTGAAGAGGTGTCCAAAAAACATCCATCTAAAAATAATCTCCAAGCATTATCTCGAGCTAGAACTGAACTGGATCTTTGTCTTACTGACTCCATAGAACAGAAAGTACGCTGGTCCCGTCAGCGATACTATGAACTTAGTAATAAACCCTCCTTGCCTCTCCACCGCAGACTCCGCTCACACCCCAACATAAACCCCTTTTACAAACTACGTACAAACAGTACGTTTCTTGCAGGCCAGTCCACTTGAATATAACGGGATTTCTAGAAATGAGCGAGCACGCTCCACTTGTGGTCAGCGCATTTAATTGATTCGAGGGGGCTGTCATGTTTGTATAGGTCTCCTTCATGTGAACTGCATGACCAACAGGAATAGAAGGAAGACGGTTGGCATTGTGAAGTAATACAGCTTCAATCTAAGCTTGGAGGAGTCTATGAATAGCCTTCATTCAGTTGGATCATGGTTCAAATTCAAACATTTCATCAAGCCATTAACGTCACAGCAAACAACCAGATTGTTTTTCTTCTCAAAAAAAGGAAGCAGATCCCTTTGACGTTCTCTGTACTGTAAGACCCTGACATCACGTTGGAGAAGATTCCATTGCTGTAGTCTTGACTCTAGAAGTTCAGCCTTCTCCTTTGACAAGTCATGGTCTTGAATGAGATCACTCAATTCCCCTCAACTCAGTCTGTGCGTTGTATCATCTTTTACCTCAAACTCAGGGTCATGGGATGTGGAAGGCTTGTTGGGTTCTTCTTTTTCCACACTTTCTTCATTTTCTACTTCAAGCTCATAATGTTGTGGTGGAGAATAGAGATGAGCGAGCACCAAAATGCTCGGGTGCTCGTTACTCGAGATGAACTTTTCGCGATGCTCGAGGGTTCGTTTCGAATAACGAACCCCATTGAAGTCAATGGGCGACCCAAACATTTTTGTATATCGCCGATGCTCGCTAAGGTTTTCATTTGTGAAAATCGGGGCAATTCAAGAAAGTGATGGGAACGACACAGCAACGGATAGGGCAGGCGAGGGGCTACATGTTGGGCTGCATCTCAAGTTCACAGGTCCCACTATTAAGCCACAATAGCGGCAAGAGTGGTCCCCCCCCCAACAACTTTTACTTCTGAAAAGCCCTCATTAGCAATGCATACCTTAGCTAAGCACCACACTACCTCCAACAAAGCACAATCACTGCCTGCATGACAGTCCGCTGCCACTTCTCCTGGGTTACATGCTGCAAACCCCCCCCCCCCCCCCCCCCGCACGACGCAGTGTCCACAGCGCACACCAAACTGTCCCTGCCCAGCCTTCAGCTGCCCTCATGCCACGCCACCCTCATGTCTATTTATAAGTGCGTCTGCCACAGGAAAAGCAGGCACACACTGCAGAGGGTTGGCACGGCTAGGCAGCGACCCTCTTTAAAAGTGGCGGGGCGATAGCCCACAATGCTGTACAGAAGCAATCAGAAATCCAATCCTGTGCCACCACCATCTGGAGCTGCACACGTGGGCATAGCAATGGGGAACCTATGTGCCACGCACTATTCATTCTGTCAAGGTGTCTGCATGCCCCAGTCAGACCGCGTTTTTTTATATATAGTCACAGGCAGGTACAACTCCGCAATGGGAATTCCGTGTGCACCCACAGCATGGGTGGCTCCCTGGAACCCACCGGCGGTACATAAAAATATCCCATTGCATTGCCCATCACAGCTGAGGTAGTATTGTCATGTTTAATGCAGGTGGGCTTCGGCCCACACTGCATGCCCCAGTCAGACTGGGGTTCTTTAGAAGTGGAAACAGATGCATTTACAACCATGCTGTGGACCCACAGCATGGGTGGGTGCCAGGAACCCATCGGCGGTACATACAAATATCCCATTGCATTGCCCAACACAGCTGAGGTAGTAATGTCGTGCTTAATGCAGGTGGGCTTCGGCCCACACTGCATGCCCCAGTCAGACTGGGGTTCTTTAGAAGTGGAAACAGATGCATTTACAACTCCCTGTGGACCCACAGCATGGGTGGGTGCCAGGAAGCCACCGGCGGTACATACAAAAATATCCCATTGCATTGCCCAACACAGCTGAGGTAGTAATGTCGTGCTTAATGCAGGTGGGCTTCGGCCCACACTGCATGCCCCAGTCAGACTGGGGTTCTTTAGAAGTGGACACATGCAGTTACAACTCCGTGTGGACCGACAGCATGGGTGGTTCCCTGGAACCCACTGGCGGTACATAAATATATCCCATTGCAGTGCCCAGCACAGCTGAGGTAATGTCAGCTTTAATGCAGGTGGGCTAAAAATTAATTTGATTACACTGTAGGCGAGGGCCCACAAAAATTGCTGTATCAACAGTACTAATGTACCTCTGAAAAATTGCCCATGCCCAACCAAGAGGGCAGGTGAAACCCATTAATCGCTTTGGTTAATGTGGCTTAATTTGTAACTAGGCCTGGAGGCAGCCCAGTTAAAATAAAAATTGGTTCAGGTGAAAGTTTCAACGCTTTAATGAGCATTGAAACGTATAAAAATTGTTTAGAAAAATTACATGACTGAGCCTTGTGGGCCTAAGAAAAATTTCCCGTTCGGCGTGATTATGTGAGGTTTCAGGAGGAGGAGCAGGAGGAGGAGGATGAATAGAATACACAGATAGATGAAGCGAAAAGGTCCCCGTTTTGGATGGTGATAGAGAACAATGCTTCCATCCGCGGGTGCAGCCTACGTATTGCTTAGGTATCGCTGCTGTCCGCTGGTGGAGAAGAGAAGTCTGGGGAAATCCAGGCTTTGTTCATCTTGATGAGTGTAAGCCTGTCAGCACTGTCGGTTGACAGGTGGGTACGCTTATCCGTGATGATTCCCCCAGCCACACTAAACACACTCTCTGACAAGACGCTAGCCGCAGGACAAGCAAGCACCTCCAGGGCATACAGCGCGAGTTCAGGCCACGTGTCCAGCTTCAACACCCAGTAGTTGTAGGGGGAAGAGGCGTCACCGAGGACGGTCGTGCAATCGGCTACGTACTCCCTCACCATCCTTTTACAGTGCTCCCGCCGACTCAGCCTTGACTGGGGACCGGTGACACAGTCTTGCTGGGGAGCCATAAAGCTGTCAAAGGCCTTAGAGAGTGTTCCCCTGCCTGCGCTGTACATGCTGCCTGATCTCTGCGCCTCCCCTGCTACCTGGGCCGCGAAAATGCGCCTTCGGCCACTAGCGCTGTCGGATGGGAAGTTTACCATCAGTTTGTCCACCAGTGCCCTGTGGTATAGCATCATTCTCGAACCCCTTTCCTCTTCGGGAATGAGAGTGCAAAGGCTCTCCTTATACCGTGGATCGAGCAGTGTGTACACCCAGTAATCCGTAGTGGCCAGAATGCGTGTAATGCGAGGGTCACGAGAAAGGCATCCTAATATGAAGTCAGCCATTTGTGCCAGGGTACCTGTACGCAACACATGGCTGTCCTCACTCAGAAGATCACTTTCAGGATCCTCCTCCTCCTCAGGCCATACACGCTGAAAGGATGACAGGCAAGTTGCATCTGTCCCCTAGATAGCTACAAAGCAGGTAGCGTAGGAGCGAGGGACTGGGGGGCGGGAGATTAGGACAGGAAAGGGTTAAGCGACCAGAGGAGGTGGGAGGAGTTAATGCAGGAAGAAGAGAGAAGGAGAAGGAGTAGTGTGCCATTCCACGTGGAGTAAGAGAAGAAGGAAGACGTGTGAAGGAAGGCAGAAGATTAAAAGAGAGAAAACATGGACCAGCTTGTTCTGCAGATCAAGGAAGCTGTTGCCAGCCAGGGACCTGAGTGGCTGATGAGGATGGCCGCGGAGTTCGGAGCCACGCCGTCGGGAGAAGCCGGGGCAGGAGAAGAACAGCCGGCGCAGATGGCTTCCAGTGCGCCCCGCGGAAGACCCCAGAGAAGGAGGATTCCCCCTACCAGGCTGAGCCCGAGCCCAGCCGTGAAGAAGGGGGGCCAGAACGCAAGCCCGAGACCTGCGCGTTCAAGTATCGGTGGCGGAGCGCGGCCGCAGCGAGCCGCGGCGGGAAACAACATGGGCGCGACCGGAAGAAGCGCCGGAAGAATAGAAGAAACCCCCGAGGGACTTACCGGGACTTCAGCAGCGGCATCAGGAGCGGGTAAGTCCAGAGTGGGAAGGGGTTGCCCCGCGGCTGTCCAGCGTCAGGCGGAGAGAGAAGGGGGACGGCCTGCGCGCCGTGCCGGCGGCGGGCGGATGGATCCACGGGCCGGAAGAAGTACCGGCGCCGGGACTCCCGAGCGGAGGGAGATGAGCGCCAGCGGCGGCAGCGAGGCTGGAAACAGCGCAAGCGGCCACAGCAGCGCGAGCGCAGTACAAGGGGGAGGGGGGGGGATGAGAAGGAAGAGGCGCAGGGCGGGAAAACAGAGGGGGGGAAGGGGGGGGAGTACTATTAGGCAGTATGGCCCCCTTGTCACCCCAGGGCTCATGCCCTAATATGAGGGGCAGCGGGATATATTATAAAGACGCCTCAGGCCGGCAAGGGGCTTACGGGGTACGAAGGAAGGAGGGAGAGGGAGGAGGGGCTGCGAGCAGCGGTCACATGTCGCCCCGGGGTGCTTTCCCTTTTGCGAAGGACAGTCGAGCACAAGCAGTCGAAGGCACTTCAGGCCGGCAAGGGGCTTACGGGGTGGAGCAAAGCGGACAGGTGAGACAGAGGAAGGGTAAAGGGGGGGGGGAAGCTACCTGCCCGGTAGTCAAGGGGTCGGTAGCGGGACAGAGGGGGGGTTAGGCGGCAGGCAGGGGGTTGGCAGCATGGCGCGAGGAAGCTGGCGCAGCGAAGCAAGGATAGATAGCTCGTCATCGGAGTCTGGTGAGCCTTGTACACGTCGGGAGGCGCCCCATTTCGCCAGAGGGTACAGGCGTTCGGAAGCGGTGGACAGGAGCGGTAGGCGCAGCGGCTATGGGACTTCGGTTTGGGCTTCGCAGCAGGCGTTACCATGTTCACCGGCTTCCTCCACAGATGAGAGGCGGGCCTCACGTACCGAAAGGCAGGGCGAACGGGCCGCAGCCTCCAGGGCGTCCTATGGCTATAGCATGCTACCCCGTGGTGTCTCCCGTAATAGGGACAGGGTACGACACGCGGTGGCGAGTCCGGAAAGGAGCCAACCGGGACCGAGTCACCCGTCTTTTCCCTCGGCAGGGCCGGAGGACGAATTGGAGGGTGAGTCCCAATGTGATAGAGTGTGGGGTGATTCGTCGCCCAATAACGTGAATAATTTTATGGTAGCGCTGAGAGCGCTGGTGAATGAGTTTGATAAAGGTAAAGGAACGGTGTCGTGTGTTAACCCGGGGAGACGAGACTCACCCGTGGTTGGTGATGTGGCTCACGCTACCGGGTGTTCGCCAGCGGTGGCGACCGGGAAAAGCGAAGAGTCGGTAAAAGATGGTCTACGTTTTTCAGATTCTCTATTTTGTGGCGTGGCCCCGCTGGGGGTGGGCCTCGCGGAGGACACAATTGAGAAAATCAAAAGTGGAATATACGTGGACATTTGGTCGCTCCTATCGGTGGAGCATGTGTCGGTTGATAAGGAGCGCTTCGCTGAACGGGACAAGAAGCCCAAAATAGCTAAAACATTTAGCAATTGGCTACAAGCCATGTTGACCCTGGCTCACGTTATGTGCCAGTACCAGCCGGGAAAAGGCCCGGAGCTACTGGTATATATTAACACTATTCATAGCGCTTACAAGCTGCACGGTGGTGCAGCATGGTGGCGCTATGACGAAGATTTTCGTTGACGGATTTCGGGAATGAGTAACGTGAGTTGGGCGACAAAAGCGACGGATGCTTGGATCCAGTTGATCCCGGCGCAAAAGCCGGCGAAGCCCCTTTTTCAGAGCAATAACGCGGTAACTGGTGGACAGCAGGCACCCGTGGCACATAAGCCCTCGGGTTCCTGCTGTGCATTCAATGAGGGTAACTGTCAGTTTCTTGCAGCATGTAAGTTCCGGCACGAGTGCTCCTTTTGCGGCGGTGCGCATGCAGCGGTACGTTGTTTTCGGAGACAAAAGGAAAACTTGCCCGCGGCCACAGCGTCGCCCGGGGGCAACGCCAGTGAACGCGCTGTTCCTGGAGGAGTGGTTAGGCAAGTACCACAGGATAAGGGAAGCAAACCTTCTTAAAGAAGGTTTTAACACGGGTTTCGTCATTCCGCATCAACCGGGTTCGGCGTTAACGCTTAGTCGCAATTTAAAATCGGCGTAAGACAATAAAGAGATGGTGATGGAGAAGCTGCTAAAGGAGGTAGAACTGGGTCGGATGGCGGGGCCTTTTCAAGAACCGCCATTCGAGAACTTACGCGTTTCACCTTTGGGCTTGGTACCAAAAAAGGAAACGGGTAAGTTCCGGCTTATCCATCACTTATCCTACCCGACGGGCGAGTCAGTCAACGACGGGATTTCCAAGGAGCAAACAGCCGTATCATATACTTCCTTCGATAGGGCTGTCTGCCTAGTACGACTGGCCGGAAAGGGGGCTCTGTTGGCAAAAGCTGATATCGAGTCCGCTTTTCGACTATTACCGGTGCATCCAGATTGCTTTCACTTGTTGGGCTGCCGCCTGGACGGCTTATATTTTGTGGATATGTGCTTACCGATGGGGTGTTCCATCTCTTGTTATTACTTTGAAGTGTTCAGTTTATTTCTGGACTGGATGCTTCGATACGAGACGGGCATCCGATCGGTGTTACATTATCTGGATGATTTCCTTTTCGTCGGGCCATCAGATTCAGAGGTATGCGGGTTGTTATTGGCATAATTTCAGGATCTGATGGGAATAAGCGGGAGTACCGCTGTCACGCGAGAAAACGGTCGGTCCGGTGACATGTCTTACATTTTTAGGCATTGAAATCGATACCATGGCAATGGTATTTCGTTTACCGGACGAGAAAGTAGCGCGGTTGCGGCAAGAAGTTAAGTTGGCTGGCAGTTCTAAAAAAGTTACACTGCACCAGCTCCAAGTAATTATAGGCTTGTTAAATTTTGCGTGTCGGGTCATTCCGATGGGCCGCCCGTTTGCAAGGCGGCTGTCATTGGCGACAGTCGGGATAAAAGAGAAACACCACTTCGTCAGAGTGACAAAGGGTATGAAGGAGGACTTGCACACATGGCAAGTCTTTCTTCAAACGTTCAATGGTCAGGTGATTTGTCAAACTGCGGAAGTTGCAAACGAGGAGCTGGGACTGATGTCGGATGCAGGGCAGTTGGAGGGCAGTTGGTGCAGTGCACCATGGCCCAGAGAATGGTTCGAAAGACGGTGGGTGAAGAACATAACACTGCTGGAGATTTTTCCGCTAATGGTGGCGGTGGAGATCTGGGGGCCGGTTTTGGAAAACAGGAATATCTGCTTCTGGTCGGATAACCAGGCTGTAGTGACAGCGGTGAACAAGCAGACATCCAGATCTCCCTTGGTTTTGGCAGTTTTACGCCATTTGGTCTTGAGATGCCTGCAAAATAATATGAAGCTGAAGGCGAGACACGTACCCGGAGTAAACAATAACACGGCTGACGCTCTTTCTCGTTTCCAGATGGAGAGATTCAGGGAACTCCACCCGACAGCGGATGTCAAAGGGATATGTTGCCCGGCGATCTTATGAGAGATAGTAGAAGAGAGGTCACGACTCTGATTCGCAACTCCGTTGCGGAATCGACGTGGAAGCGATATATATATATGCAATATGGAAAACATGGTTGATGGCAGCAGGGGGACAATTCCCTGATGGAGCGCGGGCGAGAGCGGTGACGTTAGACATTATGGCGGAGCTGCGGCGTCGGGGCGCATCGGCGAGCTCGGCGCGCAAGCACTTATCGGCCATTGCGTTTTTGTTGCGCCTGCACGGACGGCGCGATGTGACAAAGGATTTTGTCTTCGGACAGATACTTAAAGGTTGGAAAAAAGAAAGGTCGTCAAGAGACGACAGGCGGCCGATAACATTTGAATTGCTAAATGCAATGCTGAACGTTTTGGGAGCAGTGTGCAAAGACGAAAGCGAGGTGCTGCTCTTTCGGGTTGCGTTTTCGTTAGCGTTCTTCGCAGCATTGAGACTGAGCGAAATAGTGGCTCCCAGCTGTAGGAAGCTGGGGGGGTTGCGTTTCGAGGATGTGCTGTGCAGTACAGATGATATAAAGTTATGCATCAAAAAGTCCAAGACTAATGTGTATGGCGCAGGCGAGTGGCTGCGCTTGACGGCGTTGGGGACAGCTGCGTGTCCTGTGGCGTTGCTGAAACAGTTTTTGTCGCAACACAGCGGAAAAGGACAACTGTTGGCGCATGCTTCAGGCGCCCCACTAACCAAGTTCCAATTTGGGGCGGTCATGCGCTCATGCTTGAAGAGATTAGGTTTCGAACCCAGCGAGTTTGGCACGCATTCATTCAGGATTGGCGCAGCAACGTCGGCGTTCGCTTGCGGATTAAGAGGAGACGAGGTGAAGCGGGTTGGACGCTGGAGGTCGGAGGCGTACAGGGCGTACGTCCGACCAAATTTGAGAGTTTTATAGTTAAAGTTACATTGTGGTGTGCCGTTATGTGTTTGTTTTGCAGGTTCGGAGTGGACAGTTTGGGTGGTGGGCCACTCTTTCATTCATTGGGCAGAGAAAAGAGCGGGGACCCGGTCCATTGGCAGGAACCTGGGCCTGAAAGAGGTCCAGGTGAAATGGCACGGGATAAGAGGTTTACAATGGGCCAGGCTGCTGCACGAGGTATTGTGTATCAGCAGATGGTCTTAAGGAAAAGTAATCCTAGTAATTCATGCAGGCGGTAATGATCTGGGGAGGGTGAAGGTAGCGGAGTTTGTCGCCCTCATGAAGGAGGATATGCTGAGGTTTAAAAAATGTTTTGAGGAGACTGTTATAGTATGGTCCGACATAATCGCTAGGAGAGTGTGGAAGGAAGCAAGGGATGTGGAGGCGATTGACAGGGTCAGAAAAAATGTGAATTTTAAAATTTCAAAGTTTGTTAAGGCTATAGGAGGGGTAGCCATTAGGCATTGGGAGTTGGAGAAGAAGGTGCCAGGGATGTGGAGGAAGGATGGTGTCCATTTAAGCGACATAGGCATGGACACATTCTTATCGGGGTTGCAGGACGGGGTTGAGGCGGCGCTGACGCTGGCATGTGGGGGGCGGATGGCAGCGTAGGCAGGCTGCATCCTTCGTGGCGGTTTAGCGGTATTTCCATGCCAGCTGGAAGATTGAGGGTGCGTACAGGCTGTAACGGGCATTCTCACGCCTCGAAAGGTTTAGAGCATTAGAAGTTAAGAATAGGCGATAGGCATGGAAAGAAGGAAATAAGTTGATGTTATATATTAATAATAAATAAGCTGTGGCCTTCCCACATAATTTATGCCAGCATAGAGTGATATATAGATGTCTAATAAAGAAGTTTTGTTAATAAAGAAGTTTTGTTACTAAGAAGTGGTCACGTGTTTTATTGGAAGGGAGCGGGAAGAGTGGGGAGTCCCCCCAGTCCCTCAGCAGTGGGCCAAGCTGTCTCTTCCCCCTCCTCCTCATGCTCCTCCCCCTCCTCCTCAACGCGCTGAGATATAGACATGAGGTTGCTCTGACTATCCAGCGACATACTGTCTTCCCCCGCCTCCGTTTCTGATTCCAAAGCGTCTGCCTTTATACTTTGCAGGGAACTTCTCAAGAGGCATAGCAGAGAAATGGTGACGATAATGATTGCAGCATCCCCGCTCACCATCTGGGTAGACTCCTCAAATTTTACAAGGACCTGGCAGATGGCTGCCAACCAGGCCCACTCTTCTGTAAATAATTGAGGAGGCTGACTCCCACTGTGCCGCGCAAGTTGGAGTTGGTATTCCACTATAGCTCTACGCTGCTCATAGAGTCTGGCCAACATGTGGAGCATAGAGTTCCACTGTGTGGGCACGTCGCACAGCAGTCGGTGCACTGGCAGATTAAACCGATGTTGCAGGGTCCGCAGGTGGCAGCGTGCGTGTGGGATTTGCGGAAATGTGCGCAGAGCTGGCCCACCTTTCCGAGCAGGTATGACAAGTGGGGATAGCTTTTCAGAAAGCGCTGAACCACCAAATTAAACACATGGGCCAGGCATGGCACGTGCGTGAGGCTGCCGAGCTGCAGAGCCGCCACCAGGTTACGGCCGTTGTCACACACGACCATGCCCGGTTGGAGGCTCAGCGGCGCAAGCCAGCGGTCGGTCTGCTCTGTCAGACCCTGCAGCAGTTCGTGGGCCGTGTGCCTCTTCTCTCCTAAGCTGAGTAGTTTCAGCACGGCCTGCTGACGCTTGCCCACCGCTGTGCTGCCACGCCGCGTGACACCGACTGCTGGCGACGTGCTGCTGCTGACACATCTTGATTGCGAGACAGAGGTTGCGTAGGAGGAGGAGGAGGGTTTAGTGGAGGAAGCATACACCCCCGCAGATACCACCACCGAGCTGGGGCACGCAATTCGGGGGGTGGGTAGGACGTGAGCTGTCCCAGGCTCTGACGTTGTCCCAGCCTCCACTAAATTCACCCAATGTGCCGTCAGGGAGATATAGTGGCCCTGCCCGCCTGTGCTTGTCCACGTGTCTGTTGTTAAGTGGACCTTGGCAGTAACCGCGTTGGTGAGGGTGCGTACAATGTTGCGGGAGACGTGGTCGTGCAGGGCTGGGACGGCACATCGGGAAAAGTAGTGGCGACTGGGAACCGAGTAGCGCGGGGCCGCCGCCGCCATCATGCTTTTGAAAGCCTCCGTTTCCACAAGCCTATACGGCAGCATCTCTAGGCTGATCAATTTTGCAATGTGCACGTTTAACGCTTGAGCGTGCGTGTGCGTGGCGTCGTACTTGCGCTTGCACTCAAACTGCGGCGCTAGCGACGTCTGGACGATACGCTGAGAGACATTGCTGGATGGGGCCGAGGACAGCAGAGGTGAGGGTGTGGGTGCAGGCCAGGAGACGGTACTGCCTGTGTCCTCAGAGGGGGGTTGGATCTCAGTGGCAGGTTGGGGCACAGGGGGAGAGGCAGTAGTGCAAACCGGAGGCGGTGAACGGCCTTCGTCCCACCTTGTGGGGTGCTTGGCCATCATATGCCTGCGCATGCTGGTGGTGGTGCCTCCCCAGCTGATCTTGGAGCGACAAAGGTTGCACACCACTGTTCGTCGGTCGTCAGGCGTCTCTGTGAAAAACTGCCACACCGTAGAGCACCTTGACCTCTGCAGGGTGGCATGGCGCGAGGGGGCACTTTGGGAACCAGTTGGTGGATTATTCGGTCTGGCCCTGCCTCTACCCCTAGCCACCGCAGTGGCTCGGCCTGTGCCCACACCCTGACTTGGGCCTCCGCGTCCTCGCCCGCGTCCACATCCTATAGGCCTACCCCTACCCCTCAGCATGGTGTATTACCAGTGATTTGATTTCCCAGGCAGGAAAGAAATTGGCGCAAGCCTGCTGTTAAACGTAGCTGGCTGCGTATGTTTTTTGTTAACGTTCTGCACCCACCACACACGTACCCAGAACGCTGAGGACTGACAGAGGCAGGGCACATAGAATGTTTCCCTTTTTTTTTTAAAGAAAAGGCCCACTGACTATATTCAATCAGATAAGAAATCTGTTCCACAGAAATGCAGTTATATGAAGTGCAGCAGAGCGGTGATTTTTCCCAGGAAGGCAGGAAATAAATTGGCGCAAGCCTGCTGTTAAACGTAGCTGGCTGCATATGAATTTTTTACTATCTCCACCCACCACACACGTACACAGAACGCTGAGGACTGACAGAGGCAGGGCACATACAATTTTTCCCTTTTTTTTTAAAAGAAAAGGCCCACTGACTATATTCAATCAGATAATATATGTCTTCTGGCCCTGCCTACACAATTCTCTCCCTGTAGTATTACTGCAGGGCGCAATGCTCTGCACAGCCGATTTTGAAAAAAAAAAAATGCAACACTGCTAACAGCAGCCTGCACAGTACTGCACACGGTTAAATGTGGCCCTAAGAAGGACCGTTGGGGTTCTTGAAGCCTACACTCACTCCTAACACTCTCCCTGCCTAACCACCACTTCTGTCCCTGGACTATTACTGCAGGGCGCAATGCTCTGCAGACAGCCGATTTTGAAAAAAAAAAATTGTGCAACACTGCTAACAGCACCCTCCACAGTACTGCACACGGATAGATGTGGCACTGAGAAGGACCGTTGGGGTTCTTGAAGCCTACACTCCATCCTAACACTCTCCCTACAGCAGCACCAGCAGCAGCACTTTCCCTCAGCTAACTCAGTCACAAGGCATCTGAGGCGAGCCGCGGGAGGGGCCGACTTTTATACTCAGGTGACATCTGATCTCCCCAGCCACTCACTGCAGGGGGGTGGTATAGGGCTTGAACGTCACAGGGCCAGAAATTCAATTGGCCAGAAAAGCGCTCTAACGTCTCAGAGAGGAAACTGAAAGTAACCCGAACATCGCGTGGTACTCGTTAAGAGTAACGAGCATCCCGAACACCCTAATATTCGCCCGAGCATCAGACGAGTACTTTCGCTCATCTCTAATTGTAACATATTTTAAATATGATCCTTAATTTATGATTATGATGGCACTGGTTATTAACAGGCTTTTCTAATATGCATATGCATATTTTATAATGTTTGTGTACAATATATTTTTAAATGAGATATAATTGGTTAACAACATTTTATCTATACAGTATTATACTGGTAGATGGTTTTAGGGAAAGGTTTTAAGAATGAATTTATAATAATGATGAAAAGAATTCTATCTCCAGTGTATGACTGAGGGCGGAGCACTTAGATAAATCCTGTTGAGATCACAGGATGGTCAATAAAGTTGATAGAGAAATTGAGACGCACCTTGCGGTCCAAACTAAATCGGGTGATGATTCACGTTAGAAAGAGGGGAATCCCTCCCACATCCATTACGTCATGAATTGGAAGGCGGAAGATGTAACTGTGTAACAATGTATTAAACTTCACAAAGTCACAATAATAGTTCTGAAACACGTAGTGGAATAAAAGATTTTATCAATAGAAGTTTCGTAGTTCATAATGGCGCGGGTAGGTTTTAAATAGTATATAGTGATATTCCTGAACTGGCTTTGCCTGAGAGCAAAAGCCTGTGTTACCCTGGACGCCTCTTCCCCACCAAGGAGAAAGTGGACAGAAAAAGAAACTTCCTAAAGCCGACTTGGACAACAGGTGCCGGAGGGTTCTCCCAGTGAGATGAATTAACCTTTCGAGCACCAGGTGAGTTACATATTCACCTTCCACTTTTATTTATATACATATAATTGCTTGAGGCACATTCTGATGTTATATAATTTCTTTCTGGTGACGGGGCTTTAAATACCCTTCCTCCAGCAAAGCGAGCGCTGTGATTGGATCGTGCGCCAGCCAGTCATAGCCGGCGTTCGATCCTATCACAGTGCTCGCTTTGTTGGAGGCGGGGTATTCAAAGCCCCGTTTACCAGACAGAACTGATACGAGGGGGTGCTGATAAGTCTTTGGCTTTGTGTTCTTTTTTTGTTTCTATGGTAACGAATGTTACATCACATGAAAGCCTTATATGTCTAATATATGTTTTCAAAATTTTTTGTTTGTAGCTTATGGCAACAGTGATCTAGGCAGTCGGGAAAACAAAATGGTGGAGTCTAAGGCGATATTCACAGCAAATGAGAGCAGAGGAGTGATAAAATTCTTGTTTCTGCAAGGAAAGTCCGTAAATGATATTCATGGTGATATGTCACAGACATTTGGGGATCAATGCCGTTCATATTCTACAGTTAAGAACTGGGTTGCCAAATATAAAACGGGCGACTTCAGCACCAATAATGAGGAACGTCCTGGACGACCGAGAGAGGTTGTTGTCCTGGAGATCGTCGATGCTGTGCACAACCTCATACTGGAGAATCAGAGAATTTCAGCTAAAGGAATAGCAGACATCATGGGGATTTCTCGTGAACGTGTTTGTGTCATTATCCATGAACATTTGAACATGAAGAAGCTATCTGCAAAGTGGGTCCCCAAATGTTTGACAAAAGATCAGAAAAGCATGCGAGTGAAAACTTCCCAGTCCATTTGTCAGCGTTTCCAGACTGATAAGAACGTCTTGGATCGACTGGTCACTATGGATGAGACCTGGATTTATTTGTATGACCCTGAAACCAAGGAGCAGTCAATAGAGTAGAGGCACAGTGGTTCTCCTCGCCCAAAGAAGTTCAGGGTGCAAAAATCAGTCACTAAGGTGATGGCTTCTGTGTTCTGAGATAAGGAGGGCGTGCTACTAGTGGACTACCTTCAAAATGGTTCCACCATCAATTCAAGGTATTACATTGAACTTTTGGACCAATTGAAGGCAGCTCTGAAGGCCAAAAGGCGTGGCAAGCTGTCCAAAGGAATCTTGTTCCTGCAAGACAACGCCTCTGCTCACACTGCACAAGCAACCACGGCAAAACTGGTGGAGCTAGGCTTCCAGCTGGTTGACCACCCACCTTATTAACCAGATCTAACTCCCTCCAACTCTCATCTGTTTTCAAACCTGAAGAAACACCTCAAGAGTACCAAAATTCACACCAATTCTGATACCATGGCTGGTACGGATGACTGGTTTGAGGCACAACCGAAATCCTTCTTTTCGCAAGGCTTACAGAACTTGGAATACCGATGTAAGAAGAGTGTTGATATCAGTGGAGAGTATGTGGAATAAATGTAAAGTTTCATCTTCCTATCTTGTTTCTTTCTGGGTAAAGCCAAAGACTTATCAGCATGGCCTCTGTGATAAATTCTTGTAGATCAATCATATAATTGCTGTAATGTCTCAAATGATACTGTTAAGCCAACATAGCCACATCATGTGGGATACAAGTATGAATAGAAACCGCATCACGTCCTATCCAAAAAAAACTGAGAAGACCAACTTTAGGCTCAGAATTCCTGTGGACACCTGTGTAGTCATGAATGTACCCAGGAGCTTGCCGTACCAGAGGCTGCAAGAGTCCCAATCCAATTTGGCAAAAATCTGATCGATCACGGTGAACAGCAGTACTTAGATCAGCATATGAAATGCTAGTCTGAGTGATTATGCTCCATTGCTTCTCGGCAGAAAATATCCTTGATATGGCAGCTTATGGAGGCACCATAAGGCAGCACACAGTGCTTACAGCTCTACCTTGTACACAAGTCCTTCAAAATGCTAAATTCTAAAGAAAGCATAAAACTAAATTATGTACCCATCAAAAGTATTAACATTGATTATGTTTTGTGCAAACATTCTGAAAGACTGTCTGCTGGTGAACCAATTATCTTTTGTGGGTTCATTATTATTTTTTTGGCTGAAGCCTTTGTTTGTTTATCCAAGCTCCTTTTAATGTATATTGCCCCCTCCATACATTACTCATATAACATGATGATTATCTTGCTGGGTACAAGCAGGATGTACATTTTTAAGAGCCCTGCATAAAGCATTTAAAGGGGTTGTCCCGCGAAAGCAAGTGGGGGTAAGCACTTCTGTATGGCCATATTAATGCACTTTGTAATATACATTGTGCATTAAATATGAGCCATACAGAAGTTATTCACTTACTTGTCTCCGTCCTCGCGCTGTCTCTGTGTCCCCGTCGCCATGGTGCCGTCTAATTTCTTCTTCACCAGTCCGTTTTAGACGTGCTTGCGCAGTCTCTTCTCTTCCCTCTGTGAACGAGCCTCTCCAGCGTGCCCACGCGATACAGCTCATCTGCGCATGCGCAGACGAGCTATCACTGCACGGGAGCGCGCAGGGGCGGCTATTCAGTTCCCGGCGTCCCTTTAAACACGGGTGAAGGAGCAGTCTAGCCTTTCACCCCAAATCAGCAGCAGCCAGATGGGACCATCCAGGAGCAGCCAGACGGGACCATCTAGGAGCAGCCAGCCGGGACTATCCAGGAGCAGCCAGCCGGGACAACCGACCAGCAGCCAGCCGGGACAATCGATCAGCAGCCAGGAGCCACACGGGACCAGCAGCCGGGAGCCACACGGGACCAGCAGCCGCCAGCCGGGACGAACACAATCCAAGCCGTGCAGCTGCCTTGGTAAGTGAGGTGTCTGTGGTGCTGTGGGCGCTGGGGGGGGTGAGGTGTCTGGGGTGCTGTGGGCGCTGGGGGGGGGGTGAGGTGTCTGGGGTGCATGAATAAATGCATGGCTGGATATGTGTGCATAAGTGCGTGCGGATGCATGGATGGATGAGGCTGAATGAATGAATGAATGCATGCATGGATGTGTGCAGGCCGCATGAGCGTTGGGATGAGGCCGCAAGGGCGGATGTGTTTGTACGTGATGATGGGTGCATAAGTCTGTGTGGATGCATGGATGGGGCCGCATGGGCGGATGTGTGTAGGCCGCATGGGCGGATCTGTTTGTACGTGATGATGCGTGCATAAGTCTGTGTGGATGCATGGATGGGGCCGCATGGGCGGATGTGTGTAGGCCGCATGGGCGGATGTGTTTGTACGTGATGATGCGTGCATAAGTCTGTGTGGATGCATGGATGGGGCCGCATGGGCGGATGTGTGTAGGCCGCATGGGCGGATGTGTTTGTACGTGATGATGCGTGCATAAGTCTGTGTGGATGCATGGATGGGGCCGCATGGGCGGATGTGTGTAGGCCGCATGGGCGGATGTGTTTGTACGTGATGATGCGTGCATAAGTCTGTGTGGATGCATGGATGGGGCCGCATGGGCGTTGGGATGAGGCCGCAAGGGCGGATGTGTTTGTACGTGATGATGCGTGCATAAGTCTGTGTGGATGCATGGATGGGGCCGCATGGGCAGATGTGTGTGTGGTTGTGTGTGTGTGTATAGGGATGCATGCATGCATGTATGTGTATGTGCAGATGGATGGATGTGTCTGTTGGTCTGTATCTGTGGGTGGGTGGGTTGGTTGTTGTAGCTTAGCATCTCTGTTGATCTACACCTTCTTGTCTTTAAAATGCAGAGCGTATACGTCAGAGCGCATCGGTGGCCATTGGAGATTCCAGGGTTTGGACTCGTGATATTCTTCCGAAGTTACTGCAGGAGGGTGAGTATTTGCACCACATTTTCTTTCCCACACACAGCAGATCAGTCACTTTAAAACACAAAATCACAATGCCTAGCTGCGTGGTTCCAACTTGCACTACATACTGGAAGAAGGGAGGCGAAAGTGCTTGTCTTCATGTCTTTCCAACGAATATCGAAAAAACAAGACTTTGGCTACAGCAGGCTCCTCACATCTTTGTTGACGTTGAAGAGTGGCTTACTAAGATTTCCCCAAAAAAAGATTCTTACAGTTATCGTTTGTGCAGCAAACATTTCTTGGAGGATTGCTATATAACAGTCGGCGACCGTAAAAAATTGAAGCCCAATGCTGTGCCAAGTATATTCCCAACAGCGTTGGAAATTGAGACCCGGTTAGCGAAGAAAGGTGAACCTTCAAGAAAACGCAGAAGAATTGGGGAGACGCAGCAGCCAGAAAGTTCAGCCACAGAAACTTCGAGGGAAGAAACTTCGAGGGAAGAAACTTCGCGCGAAGACACTTCGCACGAAGAATCTACCCTGGTTGCACCTAGCGCGGTTCAAGAAATGACAGTCGACGTGTATCTACAAGGTGATGAAACACAGCTAGAAATTCCTATGACAGTAATCAGTGAAGGTTGTACAGTAGATGCAAAGGTAATTGTCAATTTCAAAAGACAGTTTGAGCAAAGAGAAACCGACAACGAAGCAAGCAATGCAGGGAGGGGTAAATGCAAGGCCTGTCAAGCAGCGGCAAATAAATCGCAACACAGGACACAACTCCAGTCAAGAAGCATTGGCATCCAATGCAATGAAGTAGAAGCCAGTCCACACCGGAATCCAATTTCATTTAAAATCCCACAGGGCACTCCGTGCTCTTCTACACCATTAAAAACCAATATGGGTAATACTGCCTTCCAAGAGATACCAGAAGAGAGCCCAATATCCAAAACAGCCAATGAGGCCGATAGAATCAATATGCAACCCTCAAGTTGCAATACTGCTTCTACTTTTGAGGAAAGCCTTTCAAGTGTTTTTTCTGATGATCAAAACGACTCGACATTCAAAGCATCGCAGGCATCGGAGAGTTCCGGTAGTGAGGATTTTGCCATTCCTTCTGATTCCAATAACCCCTTGAGCTACCCCTTTCCAGAATTTGTAACCTTAGCTCCAACAGAGATGGACCCATCCGCTGAAGAAAAGTACATAGTTTTCAAAAGCTCCTTGATGGGTTTATTTTCAATGATCCCTTGCCCTTACCGAAATCAATGCTTTCTTAAACTAACTCATGTCAAGATTTTCCCAAAGGGATCAATGGTAATTGTGAAATCTTTCTGTGAAAGAGGCTACACCTGCAACTTGTGGCGAAGCCAACCACTCATCCACAATTGCCCGGCGGGGAACATTTTACTTGCTTCCAGTGTCCTTCTTAGCGGATCTAATTTTGCAAAAGTTAGTAATATGCTACATATTCTGAAACTTCAAGGAATCTCAAAAACCACTTTCTACCGTCACCAACATCACTTATTATTCTCAGTGATAGATAATCATTGGATGCAACAGAGGGCAAATCTAATAGCAGAAATGAAATCAACACCCTTGTATTTAGCTGGCGATGGGCAATCCGATAGCCTGGGTTTTTCAGCAAAGTACACCGTTTATACTTTTTTGGAGTTGAAGAGCAAAAAAATTGTGGGCTTCACGGTGGAACAACTTGTTCCACCTGCTTCGTCAGTTTCGCTCGAAACCACTGCATTCCGGAAAACACTACTTGAATTGATCGCCGATGAATTAAACATTCAAATAGTCACAACTGATCGGCATGTCTCCATACGTAAGGTAATGCGCCAGGAATTCCCAGAAATTATGCATGAATTTGATGTCTGGCATGTGGCCAAAGCTGTCGGCAAGCAGTTGCTTGTGGCTTCCAAAAGCACACACTGCGCAACCATTTCCCCGTGGATATCGAGCCTCAAAAATCATCTGTGGTGGTGTTCGCATACCAGTCAAAAAAATCCAGAATTACTGGTAGAAAAATGGAAATCGGCAACAAATCACATTATCAACGTTCACGAGTGGGAGAACAATGCCCAATATCACCGCTGCAGTCACGCCCTTCTTGAACCAACCACCGCTTGGTTAGCCCCTAACACTACAGCACATACCAAATTCAAAACCGTGGTTCTGAAAACAAGTTTACTGAAAGACATCCGCCATCTTTCCAATTTTTGTCACACTGGCGATTTGGAGATTTTTCACGCAAGTGTATTGAAATACAGGCCCAAACGAATTCATTTTTTTTATGACGGAATGGTGGCTAGAACGCAACTTGCTGTTCTAGACCACAATTACAACGTAGGTAGGATTCAAAAGCTCAGAAAAACGCAATCAGAAGACGGGATAGAGGACCGGAAGTGTTACCGAGTGGAGTACTCAAAAGCACGGAAGCAGTGGATTTTGAAAGCTCTTTATGAGCCTAAGTCCATTGCATTTGTATTTGACATAATTCGTGAGATTGTGATGTTCGCCAAAGGTGAGATGTCCATCTCCTGGCATTCGAAATCCTCAGAATTCCCTCATAATATTGCACCTGTTGTGAAACCCAGTGAAGAGGAATTGGTTCACAAATTTCAAAGTCGATTTCCAAGGTAATCAAGAAAAAATTTTGGTGGGTATAAAAAAAAAAAACAAAAACCAACACACTTTAACGAAAAATTTAGTAATATTTTTGTATCATGTGCAACCATTGTTTCATGTCTGTCTATTGTAAATAAGTGAACTACAATTTTCAACGGTTCGTCTGTCTCTTTTATCTGTGTCTCTTTATTACTTACTTTGTCTTTTGTATAGTTTACATGTGCGTTGCAATCTTATTTCCATGTGTGTATAGTGATATTTATTTAACATTTTGGTCACTTATCCTTATTTATTTCCTATGCCCTCTAGTCCCTTTTGTTAATCGCATTAACATCCCTTTTTACTCTTTGCAATCATCTGCATAAAATGTCTTTTTTGTATAGAATGTATAACTGGTACAATGTGAAATGTTGCCGGTCTTATCCCATAAATCCTATGCATTTTTCCACGGGTGTTTCTAACTAATTTTAAATTTTTTATTAATTTTTTAAATTTTGTAAAAAATTCGGTCCTTTACGGTAGAATTTTTAGTTAGGGAATTTTTAATTTTTTTAGATTGGTCTCGCAAGAGAATGAGGATCCTTGTCGTGGATTGCGGGCTTACGGTAAAATGACCAAATTAATGACACTCGTATTTAAAAGTATAGCCATAATATTTATAAAATGTTTTTGCACAAAAATTCTTAATTTGGTCATTTTATTAACCAATACCTCATTGCAAATTTTTTTTGATGTAAGTTATTGTACTAACATGACTTACAAAGTAGGTGCATGTGTTTGCGAATACATACGCACGCGCACCTTGTCCAAGTGTCCACGTGTCCACTTGTCCAAGTGTCCACTTGTCCAAGTGTACAAGCGTACATGTGTACATGGTTACGTCTGTCTGGGAGATATATATATTTATATATATAATCTCTCTCATACACACCCACGCAGACGTATGCATATATGTATTTATTACACACATACACACACACCTGTGGGTATGTTACATACATGCATACATAGACATACACGCGTATACTATATATATGTGTGTACACGCATATATACCCACACATATTTTGGCGAAGAAAACTATTTGTTCCATCACACCATCGATGTTGGGAGTGCATTGCAGCTATTACAGTACTTTCTGCTGAGACCTCAGCACTCGACAGCTCCTTGCTATAACGAAGCCTTGCCTCGCTGTGCAGGGGAAAGGTTCAGCACTGGACAGCTCCCTCCTCCCTTATAGAGACCTGCAAAGGAATACACAGGCAGGCAGGCAGAAAAACAGATAGAGGCAGACAGACAGAGAGAGAGGCAGACAGATAGATAGAGAGAGGCAGACAGATAGATAGAGAGAGGGAGACAGATAGAGAGAGGCAGATAGATAGAGAGAGGCAGACAGATAGATAGAGAGAGGCAGATAGATAGAGAGAGGCAGACAGATAGAGAGAGGCAGATAGATAGAGAGAGGCAGACAGATAGATAGAGAGAGGCAGACAGATACACAGGCATACAGATATATATGTGTGTCAAAATACATACACACACAACCCACAGTTTGTGTGTGTATATATTATACACACTAACATACGCATATGTAGTCATGTATATACATAATGATAGAACGATTAGTGATTATAGTCGAGACGTTCCAAATAAAAAAACCACACACTATATTTCACAAAAAAATGTATTAACATTTTAAAATCTGTAAAGCCTGAATACAAAATTGCACAAATTAAAACATCCTACAAGTTCAACTGGAAATCCAAATTGCTTTCAGTCGGGTCCATGTAGAACTGGAAACCAGTGTAATTTCCTTGCGGATCAGGGTAAGCTGTCCGTATTGATTTAATCACACACGCTGGTATGGGGATTCTATTGTTTTTCCCCAAGAATCCATGTATCCACGCTGTATAAGAGCGATATGCGCCCACACGCATAACCCTAAGAAAAAACGAAAGGAAATATATTAATATTTCTAAACTTATTAAAAAAATTTTAATAGTCTACATGAAAACAAAAAAAAAAGACGCATTGATATCTTATGTTTTTCCATGTTGCCTTTTTCACTAACCTTTTTTCCTTTTCAAATAAACTTTTTCCTTTGTTAAAAATTATACTTGCATTGTCTTGTGTGTTGTACAATAAAATTGTAATAAATACCTATTGTTTGTGGTGTCGTACTGTCTCCGGGTGACCAGTGCAGATAGTCTTATCGCGTGTTCTATGTTTTCGCGCACTGAGCAAATAACGGATGTTGTGTAACACATACGCAAGCTTCTGGTAACATCTGTAGGACTACTTCGTGTTCTCGACAACAGACACACTCCGCCACTGTGGGCATGCAAATGCACTGCCCACAGTGACACCACTCTTTGTTGGCAAGCCTGCCATGGGGATCTTCAGTGGATCCTGAAGCACCCGCTTCTGGTGCACCCTGCGGATCGTTTTGAAAACACTGGAGACTGCTTATGTCCGCCTGAGCATATAGCGAGTCTGCCAGTTGTTGTTGAACCTAAGAAGGGATTAATATGAAGAATACTGTATTTAATGTTTTAGGAAAAAAGGAAGGGGTACATTTTTAATTGTATGGTGTTGCTGAAAGCGGCATGATCATCCTTATTAGGCAGGGCACAGATTCCTGTATGTATATGTGCATACATACACAGACGTACGTACGAGTTTGTATGTATATACACAGATGTACGTACATGTTTGTATGTATATACTGACTTACGGGTGTGTATGCATTAACACGTACACGCGTGCGTACCAGTGTATGCCTAAACACGTACACGCGTGTGTCTGTGTGTATATATATATATATATTAAATATAATGTGTGTGTACACACGTAATTAAGTGTGACTGTATATACACATACACTCGTTCCTACGTGTGACTGTATATACACATACACTCGTTCCTACGTGTGACTGTATATACACATACACTCGTTCCTACGTGTGTATGTATATACAGATACACACGTACGTTCGTGTGTATATACATACACACGCGCATGTATGTGTGTATATACACACGAAATAATGTATTGAAATAATAAATTGTACAGGACTGATGCATAGTTGCGGTTTCAAACAATAAACAAAAAAAATTTTATACATATTTCAACACATACCGCCGAATAATGCCGAGTTTCGGGGAAATCCTCATCATTTTCCTCGCTATCAGATTAAAAGTCCTGCTAAAATAAAAAAAATGTATTCTGTTTATTACCATTGGTTTGCTGCAACCTTTCTATTTTCAGCAAAAACTTACCTCTCCAAAAGAATCGGATGAATAATCAAGCTCCTCAAATTCAAGATCTTCCTGGTACATGTTTGTTCTTGAATTGGACTACAAAAAAAACTTTAAAAAAAAACAAAAAAACACCAAGTTAGTGGCACTTCAATAACAGTTATGGAAGCAGCAGCATTTTCTAATAACAATCTTTTAAAGGTCCATGGCAGGCATAATTTAGGCAAATTTTAGATTGATTACTGGGCGATTGTGGACAGATTGTTGATAGCTAGCATTATCCGCAGTCTGTAGGCAGATAGCATGCATATTGTATGTAGAATGCAGGTTAATAGTGTCGATTGAAGGCAGTGTTTGTGTGTAGATTGCATGCAGATGCTATGTCTATTCCATGCAAATTTTCCGAAGATTGCATGATAATTGTATGAATGAATTGTGCGGAATGTATGCTGATTCAAAGCAGTTTGCAGTCACATGCACATTGCAGCACATGGCAGGCACATGGAAGTACACGGCAGGCACAAAAAAAAAAAAAATAAGCACATGGCAGGCGAATGGAAGCAGGCGGCATGCACAATAAACACTGCAGTCGCGATAGCAGCACACAGCAGGAAAAAAAAAACGCAGCACATGGCAGGCACTGTAAAAATGTAAGACACATTACTATACAGGGCATGCACAATACATTTTTCATGCACAGACTCACTGCATAAGGCAATGATCCTGTGCTAATAAAAGCATGAAAGAGTACCGCGGAAAGGTGCACTTACCTGCGCTTCTGTGTGGTCAAGAGATGGGAGAAACAGCTGTTTGCTGTTTTCTCCGGTAGACTCCACCTCCCGCTGTGACGCTTTCTGCCGACCAGCCAATGTGGCGGCTGGAGCGGCGTTTCATTCATTTGCAAGTGCACGCCTCCACCGATGACGTCAGTCACCTGCTCACGTGACCGGCGTCTCGGGAGCGCGCATGAAGGCCTCCAGGAAGAGCGAGCATTGCACCGTGGAACGCACCCAGGGACAACGCAGGCGCCATCTTACATGGAGAAGTTTAAAAGTTATTATTTCTGCTAAACTGTAAGTAGGATGCGGTTTATAACCGCTCAAAAGGGCTGCTTTATGACGGGGGGTGACAGGGGGAATGGGCTAATAATATAAAATTTTGCGGTTTTGCCTCGGACAACCCCTTTAAAACAAATTAAATTTCAGAAAAGCTTTGGGAGCTCAAGATGAATGTTTATGCGAAATCCAAGAAGCTGTTGTACAAACAGGTAAACTAAACATAATAATTCAAACTAATTGACTTTGAAGTTAATTTTTGTTTATTTAGCATCTATGAAAATATACCTACTTATCTTAACTCTAAGCTGCTCCATTACTTTACTGGGAATATAAAGTTTTGTGCTTAGCTTAAAGCCATATATAAAAGTTCTTCTAAATGTATATAGTATGATCATTTTCCTTAGGACTCTAAAATGTGGCAAAAAATGCCATTCTCACACCGTTATCCTACCAGCTGCAGGGTGTATTTTTTAGTGCTGTGCCACAGCTGCTGCAGAACATCAAAATATACACTATCAAAATAATTTTCAGACATGAATGTCTCTTTACTTCTAAGGCCGGAATCACACAGGCGAGAAACTTGCGCCAGTTTTCTGCGATGCAAGAGCCCGGAAAATGACACAACTATGAAATGTATTTTTTTCAATGTGTTTATTCCCATGTGCGACTTTTCTCTTTATGTGATCCTGCGAGAATTAAAAACCGCAGCATGTCCTGTCTTGTTTCAGAATGGTATGTCTTCTTGCCCATGTGTTCCTAAGGACCCTCTGTATTCTCGCATTGCCTTGTGTTGTCTTGCAATGTTTCTGTGATGCATTTTCATGCGTATTGCTATGGGAATATATGCAAATTTAAGCGGACGTGCTCATCAGCTTCTTAGCAGTGTGGAGGCCTGTTTGGAGCAGCGTGGAGGCAGGAGTTGTTGGCAACTTTCAAAAACACGACATACATTTATATAGACGAGGAGCACTTGATCTATCTGGTGCAGGGGCACCCCATCCTGTGGTACATCAGGAGAGTGGAGTACCATATCAGGAGCCGGAGGGACTTGGTGTAGGAGGAAGTTGCAGAGCTTCTTTTAGGGAAGCAGTGGGAGTCCCCACACTCCCTCCACAATACTGATGCCAGCCATAAGCCCCGTTCCCTGCAAATGATGCAACAGGATACCCGCCTGTATCACATCTTGTATCCAAGCTAAAGGCAGCCCAATAGGTTACTAGAGCCTCCATGCCCCCCTGTATCACAATTTGCATCCAAGCTAGAGGCAGCCCAACAGAGTACTAGAGCCTCAATGCCCCCGTATCACATCTTGTATTCAAGCTAGAGGTGGTACAACAGGGTACTAGAGCCTCCATGCCCACCCATATCCCATCTTGCATCCAGGCTAGAGGCGGTACAACAGGGTACTAGAGCCTCCATGCCTGCCCATATCACATCTTTTATCTAAGCAGGAGATGGTACAACGGGGTACTAGTGCCTCCATAGCCACCCATATCATATCTTGCATCCAAGCTAGAGGTGGTACAACAGGGTACTAGAGCCTTCATGCATGCTGTACCACATCTTGCATCCAAGCTAGAGGCCGTACAACAGGATACTAGAGCCTCTATGCCCACCGTTATCACATCTTGTATGCAAGCTAGAGGCAGTACAACAGGGTATTAGAGCCTCCATGCTGCCCTTATCACATCTTGTATGTAAGCTAGAGGTGGTACAGCAGACTACTAGAGCCTCCATGAGAAGGAAATATATATATCCTTGTAGGTAGATAAGAGAAAACAATGGAATATATACATTTATATAGATATAGTTATGTGCCTTTCTTTTTATATGTATACTAACTTTATTCTCATATGTACTAACTCTATGAAAAACTTAATACTTCGCCTTACATCAGATATGCCAAGATGCTTTGCAAGGCAAACAGAGAAAGAATGTCCAAAGAAACTGGATGAAGGTTAAAGTGAAGGAGAGAAGAGATATGGAGAATGCATGCTTAGCTGCTTTTTTAGAATTGAGTGGGTGATTCTTTGCACTGGAGTTAATTGAATATGTGATTTTCTGTACATAAGCCAGAGGCGCCATATCAAGATAACGACTGTTCAACTATGCATCTGAACTTTCACTATCTCAGGCCGGAAATCCGGACTTTCCATATATGGTTATACGGTGGAGTTGAGCCAATGAGCTCATCACCCATTTCTAGTTATGAGACCAAAGGGTATAAGATCCCATGTAATCTGTAATAAAGCGCGCGGCGCAGTCATGTCCCCGTGTGAGGAACTATACCAGACTTCCGTGTGTGGTGTTTTCTTCCTTACCGCCGGCAGCGGGGCAAGTGGGGTGGGCCTGATTGGTGCTGTACTTAGAATTTCTCTGACAAATGGTGCCGAAACCCGGGACGACAAAACCGGAGCCGTGCAGCCCTGTCCACCCGGATCCACGCCACGGGGAAGCCGTCCTGCTGCAAACCGAGCCTGATCAACTCACAGAACTCCAGGTAAGACCAGCATACATTTATGTTGTGTTTTACACTGCGAGTCTTGCAGCAGGAGGGACTATCTGTGTTTTGTGACCGGACGGGTTGGGTTAAGAGTTCTACACGGTAACTCGTGTGGGCTTCGGGTTTGCCGTCATGGACCACTGACCGTGATATGTGCACCAATCGCTCACCCAGAAACTAGTCTGTAGTCTATTTGTACTTTGAAGTCCATAGTGTTTTAACAATAGTGGAGATTGTTGTATCTGCAGAATTTTTTTCCCTCTTACTTTTCATTTTGTCTCATAGTAGAAGGGACCCTCGGTTTTAGTTTAGTTAGTTAATGGTTTAGCAGAGGAGGAGATGCACTCTATGAGATAGGTCTCATAGAAGAAGGGACCCTCGATTTTAGTTTAGTTAGTTAATGGTTTAGCTGAGGAGGAGATGCACTCTATGAGATAGGTCTCATAGAAAAAGGGACTCTCGGTTGTTTTGCCTTATATATGGGGCTAACGATTTGATTTCAGAGAGATGCATTCTGTGAGGCTGGTTCCATAGGAGAAAGGACCCTCGGTTGTTTTGCCGGTATATAAGGGGCTGACAATTTGGAATTAAGAGGGATGCACTCTATGGAGCGTGTTATTATTATTGTTGTTGTTCTAATATGCGTAAGATCTTATTAAAGAAGACAGAGCCCTTTATGGGCCGCCGCCGTGCGGATCAATTGGTGGAGGAGAGACAGGAGTTCCAATGTGTAAAATGTAAGAAAACTTATGAAAATGTGTAACAAGGACCCGCACGGTAGATTACAGCATGGTGTCTGGGAGGAGGTCTTTAGGACCAAGAAGCGTGCCTTGAAAGACCAAGGTTTGCTAGAAAGTGCTGGAGTGAGGAGGAGAGAGAGACAGTCAGAGAAAGTTAAGTATGTACACATTATTTGTTTAGTAAAGTATCCGTAAGTGAAATGTTGGAAAGTACAGAAAGTGATCAAGAGGGTGTCGGGAGAGTGTCTATTGAAGGTTACATTGGCAGTTAGGTAGGGAGAGAAATATGGGGAACAAGCAAAGTCGAGAAGAAGGTTACAATGCATGTGATTTGTTGGCAAAGAGAGAGGAAAAGGTGTATAATATGTATAATCCATACTGGATGGATATATATATGTGTATATATGTATATACTGTATGTGCAAATGGTTAACTGAGCTTGCTTTTAGATGAGAAAGATTGTTTACATGAAGCTGCAGAGCTTGTGTTTAGTTTTCAAGGTCAAGCGATAACAAAGTAGAGAGAATGAAATAATGACCCTGGAAAATATCTTTGCTTGCTTAAATGGAATGAAAGCTTATAATGAATTTAATTAATTATACTGTCTTACAAGGCAGGAAATATAGCAATTTCTAAGGTATATTCTTACTTATACAGGGGTTGAAAATGCAAAACAACTCAGTCAGTGAATGCATATTCGGAGAGATAACAGTTGGTTTTACAAAGGTGGGGGCTTTCAGATTTCACTCCAAACTCAGGGTCACAGAAACTAAAATACTTTCGCGTTTAATATAGCATATAATAGCTTCAGTAAATAAGAAAGAGAGAATGTCTCAGTCACTCAGCAAACTTTTTTCACATAATTTGTCAAAGATAGCGCTCATTCACAATCTCATCTCAATAGAATCATGTACTTTATAACATTATAGCACTCACCTCAATGTTTTTCAACTGATGTATGTTTGTTTGTCAAACTTTTTTTTGTCTGTGCGTCTGTGTGTACTGGGACACCTTCAATAGGGGGTGACGGAGCAGACTTGAGCGCATGGATGGATGAAAGTTAATGCCCAGTGCTCAGGCTGTGATGAATGTGGGATGTGTGATGCAGATATTGACTAGGGATGGAGGTCCCCCCCATGCATGGGACTTTACTTGGTTGTGATGTGGATGCTTGGACGGTTAAGCTGAAATGAAGGTGTGAAAAAAAAAGACGCAAGCGACCAATATCGAAGGGGTGGAGCTAGATGATGTAAAGGACGTAATGTTTCATCCCTCTTGTCCACAAGGGAGGGGGTGAGGATCTTGAGCAGCTAGTAAAAGTTTTTTTTTTTTTTTTTTCTCTCTCTCAAATTTGATAAGACATTGCAGGCAGGATCAGATTAATAATGAATTTGCTTAAAGGATATCACATTTCCAATATTAATAGATGTTTGTAGATTATTCTGCCCCGATGTAACTCATGTCTCTGTTATTGGTGCTAACATCTTACAGGCCTTATCTGCATCCATCAAATCTTTTTACAATGTGATACTACCTTGAACTCGGCTACTCTTCTTACAATTGAGTATCCTGGTTCAAAGGGGGGGGGGGAGAAGGCATAGGTGATCTAGGTATTGCAAATCAGCCATTTTTAAATTTTTTGCAACAAGATTCTGATCTTTTTGAAATAGAATATCAGCCTGATTGTCTAGCATTGATGCAACAAGAAAATTTAAGTTTTAAAAAGTTACTGAAAGCCCTTGTTAACAATGCATATTTTGAGTTGTTTTTTATAGATGGTACCAGGGTGATTGACGACTCCACACTGGATATGTAGTGGTCACACAACAAGATGTCCTAAAAGCAGAATGCTCCGCATGTCGCAGTACAAGAAGCGGAACTAAAAAGGCCATCACTGAGGCGAGTAGAGTGGCCACAGGTAAGACGGCAACCTTTTACACTGACTCCCGGTATGCATTTGGCATAGCTCATGATTACGGCCCAACAGGGAAGGCCAGACAGTTTTTTACCTCAGCAGGACAGCCAATTAAAAATGATGCAGCGGTCTCACGGAGGCCCTACTTCTATCCGACAAAGTGGAAAGCTCACATCAATTCCTACACCGGAGAAGCAAGAGGCAACACCATCACAGACCACACAGCAAAAGTAGCGGCCCTCAAGCCGTGGAAGAAAAGAAGAAAAGAAGAATTTAACAATAACTTTGACTAAACCTTGGACTTTGATATGATCTTGGACTTTGATATGAATTTGGACTTTGATACAAACTTTGAACTTTGATATGCTAAAGACTTTACAGTTACAAGCCAGCAAGGAAGAAAAGGAAAAATGGAATAAAAAGGGACGGCATATGGTGAACAGTCAACAGCACTTGCCTACCACGGTCCCTGTGCCCCATGATGGCCCAGCTGACGCACGGAAAGACGCACCTCTATGTCAACGCATGAACGAGGACGGGTGGCTCCTTGGTTTTCTGTAGCTGCTGCATCATTTGTCCAATTTTGCATGATCTTTGCCGTAAGCAACAGGGCAGAAGTAAATTTGCCACATAACACTTGCCTAGACCACTCTACCCATTTCAGGGATTGCAAATTGGCTACACTCAGCTCCCACTTGTTGGGAAGCATGAATATGTGCTTGTTGTTGTTGTTGATGTTTTTCAGGTTGGAGACCTACTCTGTTGCCAAAGTAAATAAGCAGGTAACCGCAATGAAGCTCATGAATGAGGTAATCCGCAGATACGGGGTACCGGAAGTGATTGAGTCAAACAAAGGTACACACTTCACAGGTGAAATAATGCAACACATCATGTCTGTTTTGGGTATATTCCAGGCTTTTCACACACCCTACCATCCACGGAGTAGTGGGAAAGTAGATACAAAAGGCAATGAAGAAAACGGGCAAATCTTGAATTGAGTGTCTCCCATTGGTTTTTCTTTTTCTTAGGAGGGTACATGCCACAGTATCAGAGTTTGGGGAATGATTTTCTTGTTAATTTTGTCATAGGTCTCTCCAAGGAATTGTCAATAATGCATTCTGCAGTCTCTGCTTTTCTCCCAGGTCCTACAGATGAGTGTCACAATCTGAACCCAGGTGACAGGGTCTATGTAAAAAGTTTGAGAGAGAAACCCTGTTTAAAGGTCCTTACCAGATGTTGCTTACCAACACAACTGCAGTCAAGCTCGAAGGAAAGCCCACTTGGATCCACACTTCGCACTGAAAAAACTCATGATCCTGCATATCCTTTACATGCTATAATGTGGTACAATTCCTCTAACACACACCTTTGACTACTGTACACTAGCCCCCTGTTTCAGAACAAATTAATACAATCAAATGTGCAATATGAAGAGTACACTGAGGGTAAGAATCCAATACCGCATCGTGCTAAGAGAGATGTTGACACTCAAGGTGGTAACTTTGATCCACATGTATACATAGATGTAATAGGAGTGCCAAGGGGGGTGCGGGATGAATTTAATTCTTGAGATCAGATTAAAGCAGGTTTTGAGTCCTTATTTGCTATTGTCACTGTTAATAATAATGTAGATTGGATGAATTATATCTATTACAATCGGCAGAGATTTGTAAACTACACCAGAGATGCTTTACAAGGGTTAGCTGACCAGTTAGGGCCCACTGCATCCATGGCCCTAGAGTGGCCCTGGATATGATTTTAGCAGAAAGAGGTTGGGTATGCAACTTTCTGTATGTGTATTATCCCTTTGATCAAAAAGAGTGTGAGTAAGGGACTGGACAATATGACACCAAAATTTCCCTTGTTTGAAAAAGATGAAGAGCCAGTTCCGATAATGCCAACCACGTAAGTTACCAGAAGAATGGAGAAATGTACTAGTACTTCGCCTGCCCCGATCTCCTAAGATGAACTGTCAGTGGACTTCCCATTTGCCTAGGGATAGTGCAGAAGACCTTAGCTTCCGGCGAGGGGACACCCTGTGGGGTGTTAACTTGTACAGATAGAGGGTATGGATGCCCGGAAATAAGCCCAGGGAATCCATGGCCTCCTTCTGAGGTGAGGTAGGGATCCCCCCTCCTAGGAGTAGGGACTTACGGGCAGTGAAGAAACCCTGACACAAGGGAGAGGCGACCGAGGAAGAGTGCAAGGTCTGGTGCTTGATCTCCGTATTAAGTTTTTAGGGGGGTTTGAGAAGGAAATATATATATCCTTGTAGGTAGAAAAGAAAACACTGGAATATATACATTTATATAGATATAGTTATGTGCCTTTCTTTTTATATGTATACTAACTTTATTCTCATATGTACTAACTCTATGAAAAACAATACTTCGCCTTACATCAGATATGACAAGATGCTTTGCAAGGCAAACAGAGAAAGAATGTCCAAAGAAACTGGATGAAGGTTAAAGTGAAGGAGAGAAGAGATATGGAGAATGCATGCTTAGCTGCTTTTTTAGAATTGAGTGGGTGATTCTTTGCACTGGAGTTAATTGAATACGTGATTTTCTGTACATAAGCCAGAGGCGCCATATCAAGATAACGACTGTTCAATTATGCATCTGAACTTTCACTATCTCAGGCCGGAAATCCGGACTTTCCATATATGGTTATACGGTGGAGTTGAGCCAATGAGCTCATCACCCATTTCTAGTTATGAGACCAAAGGGTATGAGATCCCATGTAATCTGTAATAAAGCGCGCGGCGCAGTCATGTCCCCGTGTGAGGAACTATACCAGACTTCCGTGTGTGGTGTTTTCTTCTTTACCGCCGGCAGCGGGGCAAGTGGGGTGGGCCTGATTGGTGCTGTACTTAGAATTTCTCTGACATCCATAGCCACCTGTATCATATCTTGCATCCAAGCTAGAGGTAGTACAACAGCGTACTTGAACCTTCATGCATCTCTTATCACATCTTGCATTCAAGCTAGAGGCGGCCCAACAGGGTATTAGACCTCTATGCCCACCCTTATGACATCTTGTATGCAAGCAAAAGGCGGTACAACAGGGTACTAGAGCCTCCATGCTCCCCCTTATCAAATCTTGTATGCAAGATAGAGACGATACAGCAGGGTACTAGTGCCTCCTTTCAAGGGGTCAGTTTTTCACAATTAATTATCCTTTTGCACTGATATTGTAATCACTTACTTGTATCAAATATCAGAGAGAAAGTTTCATTCCATTCCAACAACTTCTCTTATGGGAGAGATTGTTTTTTGACAATGAGTGTACATGGCGGATTCTAAATCTGTATGTGGGTTTTGAGAGCAGAATTCAACCTTTAAGACCTAAGGCAAACTGCACCAAAATCCATGGCAAAATTCTTACCATTTTGGTTTTTCATTAAACTAAGCTTTTTATGAAGGGGTAGAAGAAGAACATCTTTTGGGTCCACAAGAGGCTCAGCAACGACATTTTTCTCGGCAGAGTCAAGATTTATTGCAGGCCAGTCCGCTTGAATGTAATTTGATTTCCTATCCCTACTCCAAGTGCTGCAGACCTCTTTTCAAATATTTTCCTATCCCTACTGTCCCACATACATAAAAAGCAACAGTATTTAGTGTACCCCAGTTGCATTCCTAAGAGTACAACCATGACTTTTAGATTTTCCTCTTGTGTTCAGCATATTTAATTGAGTCGAGGAGGGCTGTCATGTTTGCATAAAAGTCTCCTTCACGTGAACTGCATGACCAACAGGAAAAGAAGGAAGACGGTTGCTGTTGTGAAGTAATACAGCTTTCAAACTAAGCTTGGAGGAGTCTATGAATAGCCTCCATTTAGTTGGATCATGGTTCAGATTCAAACATTTTATCCAGCCATTAACGTCGCAGCAAGCAACCAGATTGGTTTTATTCCGAAAAAAAGAAGCAGATCCCCCTGACGTTGGAGAAGACTCCATTGCTGTAGTCTTGACCCTAGAAGTTACGCCTTCTCCTTTGACAAGTCAAGCTTTCGAATGAGATCACTCAATTCCGCGTGACTCAGTCTGTGCCATGTATCATCTTTTACCTCAAAGTCAGGGTCATGGGATGTGGAAGGCTTGTTGAGTTCTTCTTTTTCCACACTTTCTTCAGTTTCTACTTTAAACTCATAATGTTGGGGTGGAATAGGAACTGGTCAACTATCTGAATGTGGAATAGCAGATGGAAGATTTGGGTATTGAACTGTTCCTGTTTTCTTCATTGACAATCCTTCCTTTATAGGCTGAGTCAAGCAGAAATAGCAGTCATCTGTATGGTTTGTAGGCTACTGCCAAACCATAGGCACGGCAAAAGCCATAGATAATTTTTTATTTTTCAGCCAATCTCGTAGTTTAACTGAGCAAGAGTTGAAACATATATGTGGAGCCCATGACGTATCCTGGTCCCCTACATTCATACCAAAATAATGCTGATAGGCAGTCTTTATAAGATTGCGTTTCTGAGACGAAAATGTAATTTCACAACAAATGTAACAAAAATTCTTCACTAAATTTACACATTTTTGTGGCATTTTGATATAGAAAATGTTACACTTCAAAGGCACTCCAAAACCAGAAATTCTGAGAAAAGGTAAAGCAAAAACAATATGAAACTCAGTCATAGCAACACTTATTATGTTTATAACCTACAAACATATGGAGAACGTTGTGTTATGTCAGATGAGAGGTGTGAGAACTACCCCCACCCCAAAAAAACCTCCAACAAAATAAGAATGTAAACTCTAAGAAATGATATGTCACTGTATCTCCAAAGCAAGAGCTAATCGGTCATTTTTATGTTGATTTTTGAATTCAGCAGATGAAAATACATAAGAATACGCTAATTTTGAGCCCGAAACAAAATCATCATTGGGCAGTGTAATCAATGTTAAATTTGTACGGCTTCTAAATGGTTAAAAAAACGAAAGCTTTTCAAATCTGCATCCAAAATAAGGTAAACGGATGGAAATATATATCCTAGCAAAAATGTGTACAGTATGTTTGTACATATTTATTATATTACAATTGAAAATGTGAAGAAATGAGAATTTAAAAAAAATTAAAATTAAAAAAAAAATTGCCCAATTTTGGCGCTTTTAATAAATATACACAAATATTATTGGACTTCTGACCTAGTTGGGATAATTTGCACTCACAATGCCTAGGCCTGTGTTCCTTCCAGATTCCGTGGGGTCTGCTCTGACTCGTACTTTCGCTGCTGCAGGGAGGAAAAAGTCTCTCTGACGGCTGGGTCCACCATCTTTGTATCACTATCTCCCTGGCTTGTGATTGGCTCAGACTGGCTGGTCTGAGACTCAGCTTTCCCTCTTGTGTCCGATCTCTCCTACCACATCTTCTCTTCTCTGTCTCTCTCCCTACATTAAACTCTGCCCCCCAATCAATCCTAACCCAGACAGAAACCGCTCACAACACACAGAGCAGGTTAGGGTGACAGGGGTGCAAGAACATACAAGTTGGTTGGGACAACAATGACACAGACATACACACATACACATTCCACATGAGATAGCCAAACAAGAGCTGTGGGGGCCCCAACCTCAGGCAACTACAGTTGTTTGTCTATAATTGTCCTGTATATAACAACCAGTCCACATTTTTTACTAATTAATGTAGAAAAAGAGTTAATTACAAAGGGTTCACTTACTTTTTCTTGTAGCTATATGATATTAAAATCCCTTTTAATTCAGAATTGATCAGGAACTGTCAATCAACACCAGTGCACTGAAACTGCAAATATTAACCCCTTCAGCATTTGTATTTGTTGATGCACCATGCAGCTACAATGTATATATACATCCTCTACTTTAGCGGCACATCTTATCGTGTAGCTTTCTGCCAGTAGGTTAGCTCTTGCTAATAAACAGTGAGGAATGTAGTGGTCAAAATGAGTCAAATTACCAGCTAGCGACAGGCGAAACCAGAAAATTGAAATGGGGATCTTTGTTCTCAGGTCTTCTATTGATGATAGGCATGGGTGGACTGGCCAGTGAACTCACCAGGAAAATTCCCAGTGGGTCGATTGGGTCCTGGGGCCGGTGCTGGGGGTGACAATTTTTATTTTTTAATTTGACTGCAGAAGTGACATAAAATAAAAAAAACACATTTACTCACCTGGGTCTGTCTTCTCGGCTCATGGGCTCTGAAGTTCACTCAGCATTGGTTTTGCACTGATTTTCACATTACACGGTCACGTGGTTGCTACAATCAGTCTCCAGCCTCACCAATGCTAGGGACTGGCACTAGACGTAGCGATTACATGACCATGAAACCCAGGTGAGTGTATGTGGCTTTTAATTTTAATGCATACAATAGGGGGCAAAGGGGATATTATTATTATGATCAGGAGGAGTATTCTTATTACCAAAAGAAGGACAAGTGAGGCATTATTTTTATTACTAGAAGGTGGCCATGAGGGGCATTATTATTACTGAACGGGGACAGTAGGGGCATTGTTACTTAAAGGAGCCTGTATAGGATTTTATTACTTAGTGAGAGTATAAAAGAAGGCACTTTTACTTTGTATGGGGCACTAAAAGTGGTACTTACTCTGTGGTGCCTACAGAGAGCACAAAAAGGGAATACTCTTATGCTTTATTACTATCTGGGCCACTCTGGATAGGAAGATTATGTAGAAGTATGCAAAACAAAGGCAGGTGGCTAGAAAATTGAGGAGTCACAGATGTCTATGTGTCAAATTCTGCAGACACAGGTTGTGACTGGGAGAAGTCATGATCGCAGTCTGGGCCATATGGATAAAAGGGAAGGGGTATTGGTATTCTTTAAAACCCTTTACTTTCCTAGCACATAGCCAGGTCGCTTTCTCAATTATAACACATTTAATCAATTGATCTTTTTTTAATCATAAGACCTTATCATTATACCATTATTACAACTATTAACCCTTTCCAATCCAATTTGTATCCTGGTTTTCCTAGGGGACTTACTCTTTTTCTGCTGTTATACAATGGCGCTATCTGTTGGCTAAAGCAAGTACTGCATGAGGTGACACGTTGGATAGGCTCCGACAGCAGAGAGGCTGGCAATATACAGTAAGAGAACCCCGATGGACGTCTTCTAACATCGGAGCTGTACAGCCTTAAATCATAATGTCTTCAGACATCAGACAGTGGATTGGAAAGGGTTAAGACATTGCAAAGGCTGGTCATGTTAGTAGCCTAGCTGTAATAAAACAGCAGAATGCTGCTACTATAATGCATCATTATCACTTATCTATGTAGGAAAAAAACTGCTGAAAATTTGCACCATTTGCAAGAATTTTGACCATGACATGAAACCGCAATTATGTTTCTTTCTGTTTCTCCTAATTCATGTGGATTGTACACTATAACCATAATGGTGGAATAAATTGTATATTCAGTTGTATCTGTGAGTGGTCAAAACTAATCCTAAAGCCTTATGTCCACTTGCATGCACGGATTACACTGCTGAATCCCTGTGTGCACGGGGACATGGAGAGGAGAAGAACATTATCTTACCTCACCGAATCCAGCGCGGCTCCCCTCCGTACAGGCTGGATCTTCTTTCTTCAGCACTGCGGATGTGTCTGGGCTTTTTTTTTTTCCTTCAAATCTCCTGCTTTCCTGTGGATTTGTAGCACCTCCACAGTGACAGCTGCAGGTGTGCTGTGGTGAGGGTGGATTCCATTGATTTCAATAGAACCCGTCGCTGTTGGACCCGCTGGAAATTGAAGCATGCTGCGATTCCTTCCTATGCGTGCATCTCGCACACTGGAAAAAAAATCATATCCGCATGCTTTTACTTGCCATGCGGATGGTAATACATCCCTATGGGTGGCAAGACGCGCAGATCTCCTGTGCAGGAGACACGCACGGATTTTATAATTAAAATCCGCACCTGGACATCGGGTCTTCACAAAGGAGCTGGCTGGTTAAAACATAGTTATGTTTCATATAAAATAACTACTTTTATAGTAATGGGATTTGTCTGGTTTTTTTAACCATAAACTCTGTGGAACTGTACAGGGAAAGCTCTGTGCCCTATAGCAAGTACAAAATCATAGTAAGGTAAGTTCTGCCACCTAGAGGCAAAACATAGAAATGGCAGGGACAATGATAAATATAAGGTTCTGCACATGGGCAGGGAAATACATGTCACCATTACACACTAAATGGGAAACCACTGGGTAACACTGACATGGAAAAGGACTTGGAGGTTTTAGTTAACTGTAAACTTAACTGAAGTAACGCTGCCAAGGCAAATAGGATCATCAGATGCATTAAAAGAGGTCTAGGGGCACTCAGGAAGGACATATCAGAGCCTGAGCGGGTACAAAGGCGGGCAACTGAAGTAATAAACGTAATGGGCGGACTACAATACCCAGGGAGGTTATCAAAATTGGGATTATTTAGTTTAGAAAAAAGACAGCTGAGGGGCGACCGAATAACTATGTATAAATATATCAGGGGACAATACAGAGATCTCTCCCATCGTCTGTTTATACCCAGGACTGTGACTGTAACAAGGGGCACCCTCTACATCTAGAGTAAAGAAGGTTTCTACACCGATATAGAAGGGGGTTCTTTACTGTAAGAGCAGTGAGACTATGGAACTCTCAGCCTGAGGACGTGGTGATGGCAAAGTTGGTAAAAGAATATAAGAGGGGCCTGGACGCCTTTCTTGAGCGATACAATCTTACATGTTATATCACTGATTACTACAGAAGGTTTGGTGATCCGGGGATTATTCTAATCGCCAGATTGGAGTCATGGAGGATTTTTTTTCCCCTGTGATATCGCTGCGCTTTTTTCAATGGGAACGCAGCGATATTGCAGCATGAAAAAAACGCTAGTGGGTAAAAGCCCTAAGGCCTCCTGTCCATGGGCAATTCTGCATTGCGTTATCCGCGGCGATAATCCACATGCGGGTAACACAATGAACGCTTGCCATAGGACAACTATGGAAAGCGCAGCCCGATGTACACAAATGGAAATCCGCCACAATTTTCCGCTCAAGTATAAAATTTGCGGCATGTCACGATATTTTCCTCGATGAACCTATCATAATGATAGGATAATTGCGGTGACTATAGTGTCCTTCCACGACAGAAATCTGCTTGCCCGCGGGCGTAAAACCGCAACACCCATGAACAGGCAGCCTTAGTGCTCCCCCCTCTGCCATAGGGGAGGAGGGGGAAGCAATAAAAGGTCTTCGCGATCAGCCTATATTAATGATAGGCTCACCACGAAGAGTCGCTGCATGCAGCAATTTTAATCACACGAGCGGAAAATCGCTTTCATTTTCTGCTTGTGTGCAGTAGGCTACGCTTTCCATAGTAATCCTGGCATGCGAGTTCCGTGTGCGTTTTATTGCCACAAATCTCGCACTGACACCTTGCCCATGGACATCCAGCCTCATTGAGGAAAATTGGCTTCTACCTCACTGTTTGTTTGTTTATTTGCCTTCCTTTGGATCAACATTTGGGAGTAATAGGCTCACCTGGATGGATGTGTCTTTTTTCAGCATGAGAGTGCATTCACATGAGCTTGTACATACATAGGTGCACACAAAACCGCGCACCCATGTACATGCACAAACATGCATGAATGCAGGTCTGTGTCCATTGCCCTCAATGGGGCCACGGCTGCTGTTGGCGGCCCCATTGCAATCACAGAAAATGGCCGTTAATTACTGACTGAGGAGTGCATATAGATGCATCCTCTCACCATGCAGGTAGCTGACTACCAAATGGAGGAGCCAATAACACCTGTGCAGGACCCCCCTCACTATCAAGAGGCAGTGTGAGTGGTTGTTTTATCGGTCTCCTGCACAGGTGTTATTGGCTCCTCCATTTGGTGGTCAGCTACCTGCATGGTGAGAGGATGCATCTATATGCACTCCTTACTCAGTAAGTAACGGACATTTTCTGTGATTGTTTTTAATTCTTGATTTCCCCTTCTGTGATGCATTTATATTAGTGTAGGGACCCACTACAACGCAAGGAACCGTGAAGTGGCTAGTGGGCTCATGTATCTTGGCCAACATCCAACCAATGCCTTGCATTTATTATCTATCATTCACATACAGTGTGGCATTAAGACTCCAGGTTGGCGGAATCTGCTCATTCACCTACTCCTGGAACCCCTGTAAAAAATCCTCATGACACTTCTACAGTTGTATATAATTCCTCTCATAAGGAACATTCATACATTATCTCTATAGCTGTTTTAGGTACTGGGTTGGAGCATTAGGTGTAGCAGCCGCAGATGTGGAAAGAGTAGTTGGGGACGAGCCAGGAGTCCGCAATAGGAGGTCTTATGGGCAGAACAAATGGAGTAGATGGGTCGTGTTGTCAAGAGGGAAGCCAGGGGTCGGTATCAGAAGGTCTCAGTGTTGAGTTAGAAATGGAGAAAGTGGGTCACGTTGTCGGAAGGGAAGCCAGGGGTCTTATCAGAAGGTCTTCGTTGAATAGCAGAGAAACAGGCAGTAGTAGAGCTTGATCAATGGCTGCTGAGGCACAATATTCACGCAAAGGAGGCGGGAAAATGGCCTGGTTTATATAAGAGGCTTTATCAGAAACAGAAGCATGGCCATTTTTATATAGGAGGCCTAATCAGGAACATGGTGGGGACAAGACAGGGAAACAGAGAAGCATGGCTAGGTTTCAGCAGAGGAGCTGTCCAAGACCTGGACAGAGCTGCCGACTGGAGCGCAGCAATATTCTTGAGGTGCAAGCGAACTGTTCAGGCCAGAGATTGGATGTAGGGGTAAAGGAGGGATTGGAGTCGAATGGGCCTGTGGTGCCTCACACTGAGATGGAGATGTCAGGATGAGGTCGGTTAGTAGGGGGCGGAAACAGGAGAAGGTCAGTTTTTGGGAGGTTCAGTTTAAGGTAGAGAGTGGACATAGGGTTAGAGACCACGTACATCCGGTTGCATACTGAAGAAACGGTGCTGTAATGTCATGAGAGGAGGTGTATAGCTGGGTGTCGTCGGTGTAGAGATGGTACTGACAGCCAAATCTCCTGATGGTCTGTCCTGATGGTAGTGGCTGTGTTAATGGAAAAAAGGAGGGGGCAGAGGACTGAGCCCTGGGGGACCCCAACAGCAAGGGAGGAGGATCAGTAGGGAATAGTTGCCCCTCGATTTAGCCGTTAGGAGGTTGTTTGACACTTTAGTCAGAGCAGTTTCTGTCGAGTGTAGAGGATAGAAGCTGGACTGTAGGAGGTCAAGAGGAGAGTTTTCTGATAGATAGCTTTTAAGGCGGGAGTAAATTAGGCTTTCTAATAATTTGGAGATGAAGGGGAGATTTGAGAAGAGTCGGTAGTTGGCAGCATCGGTCGAGTCAAGAGTCGATTTCTTTAGCAGTTGGGATATGATAGCCTATTTGAATTAGGAGGGGGAGATGCCAGAGTTTTGGGTGTGAACGGTCTGAAGGTCCTGTACGTATGGTAGGCTGGTGGGTCTGATGAGATTCTAGGCAGCTTGACAGGCAAAGAGAGGAGGTTATGGTCCGAGAGCGGGATAGGGGAGTTAGTGAAGTGGCAAGCAGAGCAGAGACGGAGAAAGACTAGATCAAGAGTATTGCCATCTCTATGAGTGGGAGAGGCTGTGAGTTGTGAGAGACCAAGGAAGGAGGTCTACATTTGCTGTAATTGAGCCTCTAGAACATGCAAACTCGTAGACTGTCGAAGTTGGCATCCCAGATGGTCCAATACATGTTCTATTGGCGATAAATCTGGCAACTGGGCAGCCATGGAAGTGTGACAGTGTTGTAGAGACATTCCTAGAAACCCTTGTTGTGGGCGGCCAACTATTATCCTGTTGGAGGCCGCCATGAGAGACAACACATGTGCCTGCAGGATGTGCTGAACATATCACTGAGCTGCCATTGTCCCTCGTACCACCACTAGCGGTAGCCGACTGTCATGCAATGGCCCCCAGATCATCACACCAGCAGTGTGAGCAGTGTACCGCTCCACAGCAAAGGCAGGATTGCAGTGTTCCCCCTCAGGTCTCCAAACACGAACACAGCCGCCATCAATGCCCAAACTAAACCTGGATTAATCGCTGAAGACAACTGGAATCCACTTTGTAGCATCCAGTTTAATCGTGCATAACACCACTACAAATGGTGATGGTGGGTGTCAAAGGCAGTACACATCATGTGTGCCATGAGACCAAAGGTCCTTTAGCCAAACACCTGGAAATGGATACAACAGATGCAGGGGTCTAACGATGGTGTCACCTGTTTCTGGATGGCGGACAACGAAACACTTTGAACTGCTCATACTTGTCGAACGATCATATGATGTTGTCTACTGGTGGTCTGTCGAGGGGGTCCTGAGCCCAGTCCCCTTGTGTGCCCTTACACATCCACTGGTCCCAACACCTCCTAACAGTCTGGTCAGAACGGTCCAGGTGTCGGCAATTCCTTAATATGACCATCCAGCTTCTTACATCCCAAGAAAAACCTTCTGTGTGTCTTAGAGGCGTCTAGTGGTCAACAAGCTCTACACAAGCAGAAGAAGAGGTCACTGCACACAAGTAATCACTGCTAAAAGGGATGAAGCTGATTTTTAATCTGCATGAATTATTTTAGCTCCTGTTGTTCTAGCGTATGAAGCGGGGTTTTAAAAAAAAACAAGAAAAACCCCAACATAGTCTGACTCTTCGAACTTCGCGCCAGTGTGTGTGAGCGTGAAAAGACGGGTCCTGCCGTAACTCTTCTTGCACACAACATGCGAGCGTCCCGGTAGTGGAAACTAAACCAGTGATCAGTGGTTTCGTATCGTCCCATCATGCGGCCACATAACGGCCCGTGTGTTGAGGCCCTTACCAAGGATATTCATCGGGGATCTTACAAGATGCTATATAATACAAACCTGCAGCAAGACAGTGTTACATGAGACTGGATTTATCACCAAATCACAGCAAAATCATGGAGATTCTGATCCTGCCCTTATACTTTGTATTAATAGTCAGCATTATTATAGTATTACTACTGCTGATTCCGGAAGGTCTCAGATGCTCCTCGAATCGCTTCTCTAAGATGTGACAAATGTCTTCTCTAGCAGTATAAGGCTGCTGTCACGCCTGCGTTGGGGTCGCTTCAGGGTTTCCGTCTCTCTGCTCCATTTTTGGAGAAGAGAAACTGAAATAAAACAGAAAACAACGAATCCATTTTTTCCCCATTGATTCCAATGGGGTTTCAATAAAGCAGAAAGGCTTCCGTATGCTTCCATTTCATTAGATTTTCGTTTCTTTGGATGATAAAATAGCGCAGTCTGCAGCGTGATTTTTCTGTTTAAAAAACGTAGGCCTGACAGAATGAAGGCAAACAGAAGCCTTTCTGCTATTTTTCAAACCCCATTGAAATCACTTGGGTAATAAATCATTTTTTCTCTCCTCTAAAAATGGAAACCGTGAACTGACCGTCACGCAGGTGTGAGCGCGGCCTTATTCTGTAATCCCTGTGCCTCGTGTTTTGTATGTGGGATATATGTGTTTGTCAGAACTTCCAAGTCATTTCATGTTTTAGAATCTCAAACATTTTGATCTTAATTAGAGATGAGTGAACCTACTTGTTTTGAGTAATTACTCGATCGAGCACCGCGATTTTCAAGTACTTCCGTACTTGGGTGAAAAGATTCGGGGGGCGCCGGGGGGCGGGGGGAGGCGTGGCGGAGCGGGGGATAGCAGCAGGGAACAGGGGGAGCCCTCTCTCTCTCCCTCTCCCCCCCACTCCCCGCTGCAATCCCCCACTCACACACGGCGCCTGCCGAATCTTTTCGCCCGAGTATGGAAGTACTCGAAAATCGCGGCGCTCGGGCGAAAAAAGGGCCTGGCCGAGTACGCTCGCTCATCTCTAATCCTAATGTAACACATACAACAACAGTAGTTTCAGGCTTCCCTCACACAGGCGTTGTGGTAAGCGCTACGATTTAAATTGAGGGGCTTTGCAGCATTTTACTTTAGTTTTGATGAGGAACGCGAAACGCTCAAAAATAGAACAAACCCTGCTGGAAAATCACAGCGCTAAAAGTCACTGCAATCGAGCGGCTGTCTGAGCGGTCTAATCGAAAACAATGGGAGCGCTATACCGCGATGCTGAAAACGCCGCTCTAGTCGTGGTAAAAAATGTCTCTATGAGGGAGACCGTAGGCAGGTGTGAAAAATGCTGCAAAGTGAGAATGCTTTCAGAAAGAGAAGAAGTGTTCTCAGTTTCATCAAAAACCAAAATGCAAAGTGAGTGAAGAGAGGAATCTAAATCAGTATTTGGTGTGACCGCCCATTACCTTCACAACAGCATCAGCTCTTCTAGGAACGCTTGCACACAGTTTTTGAAAGAGCTCGGCAGGGAGGTTGTTCCAGACATCTTGGAGAGCTAAGTACAGATCTTCTGTGGATGTCGGCTTGTGAAACCATTGGTCACGTTTTGCGGGCGTGATTTTAATCGCTTAGTAAGGTTGGACTTGATGGATATTTGTCTGTTTTCAACCTGCATAAACCAAGTAGCTGAAGAGTTTGTGCCTGCTGCTGACATCTCCTGATGCCCCCCACCGATGACGGTTGTCCCACTAGACCCCTTGTTCCCCGTCTTCCAGTAGTCAGGCCATATTCAGCGTCAGAAACATCCAACACGGACTTCAATGGAAATCCATGGCATAAATCTGCATGTTAACGGTAGATCTCTGACATGGATCTGGATTAGAGCTGCCGTAGGTAAGCACACCAACTACTTGCATTCAGTCTGTATGTGGATACACCGCTGCGGAATCCACAACAACAAGGGACATGTCACTTCTCTTCTTTCCATGAAGCCTTTGGGCCATGTGCTGTCTGTGGTAAATCCCGGGCAGCACATGACCCCATTATAGCCTATGGGTCTATGCAGATTAACGAGGACCGCTAACTCATCGCATGCTCTATTCCTGTCCGTATCACGCTGATGCATGGCTATGTGCTATATCCAAGTGAGTCCGACAGCACATGGACAAGTGTCCGCGTGTTGTCCGATGCAAGTTAAACCCCAATCACTCGGGCGCAACTTGTACACACGGTAGGTGTGCACACAGACTAATGCAGATTCCACCATGTGAACACGGCCTAATGGATACAAGTAGTAATCTTGTATATACTCTATGCAGCACTAGTTACAGGAGGTCCAACCATGTGAACACGGCCTAATGGGTACAAGTAGTAATCTTGTATATACTCTATGCAGCACTAGTTACAGGAGGTCCAACCATGTGAACACGGCCTAATGGGTACAAGTAGTAATGCTGTATATACTCCATGCAGCACTAGTTACAGGAGGTCCAACCATGTGAACACGGCCTAATGGGTACAAGTAGTAATCTTGTATATACTCTATGCAGCACTAGTTACAGGAGGTCCAACCATGTGAACACAGCCTAATGGGTACAAGTAGTAATCTTGTATATACTCTATGCAGCACTAGTTACAGGAGGTCCAACCATGTGAACACGGCCTAATGGGTACAAGTAGTAATCTTGTATATACTCTATGCAGCACTAGTTACAGGAGGTCCAACCATGTGAACACGGCCTAATGGGTACAAGTAGTAATGCTGTATATACTCCATGCAGCACTAGTTACAGGAGGTCCAACCATGTGAACACGGCCTAATGGGTACAAGTAGTAATCTATTTATATAAAGCTGAAAGCCCTCACTGACTCACTGACTGACTGACTCACTGACTGATTGACTGACTCGCCAAAAGTTCTCCAACTTCCCGATATCGTAGAAACATGAATTTTGGCACGAGCATAGATTATCTCCAAAATAGGAAAAGTAATTGGGTCCCAACTCGATTATTCAATTTTAGCGCAAAAGAATTGGCGTCGAAATTTTACGTACATAATCTAAATCTGTCACTTCCCAATGTCATAGAAACTTAAAATTTGGCACGGGCATTGATTATGACATAAATAGGAAAAGCTAATGGGTCCCAACTCGATTATTCAATTCTAGCGCAAAAGAATTGGCTTCAAAATTTTTCGTGCGGAATGTAATTTTTTCACTTTCCGGTGTCATAGAAATGGGAAATTTGGCACGAGCATTGATTATGTCATAAACAGGAAAAGCTAATGCGTCCCAACACCATTATTCAATTCTATGCGCAAAAGAATTAGCGTCCAAATTTTACGTAGATAATGAAAATCTCTCACTTCCCAATGTCATAAAAACATGAAATTTGACACAAGCATTGATTGTGTCATAAATATGAAAAGTTAATGGGTCCCAGCTCGATTAGTCAATTCTAAGCGTAAAAGAATTAGTGTCCAAATTTTATGTACGTAATCTAATTCTCTCACTTCCTGATGACATTTTATATAAAGGAAACGTCGCATGGTTTCCTCCACGTGGTGTTTCCTGGGTAACGCAGAGAACTATGCAAAATGGTGAACATATGTTTTTCTTCAGTATCTCTAAAGTAACCACGACTTCGTAAGATTTTCCGTGTGAACACCAGATAAACACCAGTACCAAATTAACTCGGGCAAAGCCGGGTATATCAGCTAGTCTTGTATATACTCTATGCAGCACTAGTTACAGGAGGTCCAACCATGTGAACACGGCCTAATGGGTACAAGTAGTAATCTTGTATATACTCTATGCAGCACTAGTTACAGGAGGTCCAACCATGTGAACACGGCCTAATGGGTACAAGTAGTAATCTTGTATATACTCTATGCAGCACTAGTTACAGGCGGTCCAACCATGTGAACACGGACTAATGGGTACAAGTAGTAATCTTGTATATACTCTATGCAGTACTACTTACAGAAGGTCCAATACGTCTTTTGTTCCAATATAAGGTTCCCAGATCTCTGTGGCCGGGCTCAAACCAACGGATTTGAATTGCGGATTCTGCGATTGCCATCTACTCCGAGGATCCGCGATAATACGCAGACATTGAAAGGCATTTTTTTTCTTCACACTCGCAGGTACGAATTGTGGATTCCCTGAGTGGAAGACAAAACGCAGCATGCTCTATTTTTAGCATATTACACACAGACGACCTCCTTTGTAGTCAATGGATGAGAGTGTTACGCAGCCCAAACATGAGAGATTTTTCGCCTGGGCGATATTCTAATATCATTCCCTGCTTACAAGTTTTCTTCCGTGGGGAGGATACGCTCTATATACGCATACATCCGCGTGGAAAATAGCATGCATCCGCGATCAAACGCAATTACTTTCCGCGACGGATCACAGGTTTTCGGATATGAATATCCGCATGCAGAGTCCCACCTGTTTGCATAAGCCAGTCTGGCTCATGAGAAGTCTTTGGCTGGCATCAGAGCTATGTTTCATGCGGCACATTGACTTGCTCTTTTAAGGGAGGAAAACTTTAGGGATTGACTTCATTTCTCCTCGTTACCAACAGAGATCCCGATTGGCCTAGTTTCACAACGGCGAGGGCAATATCAAGCCGTGTTTCACAGCCCAATATCGCACTTTCCACCATGTGAAAGACCTGTGGATGTGAGGCATTTTCATGTGGCAGCAGCGCCTGAGCTGGAATATGGTTTTCTCCAGCAGGCTTTAGGGTATTCTGTAGCTTCCCAATTGTGTAAAAAACCAGTATGTGCACACTGACCAAATTAGACGTAAGTTATCAGTCTCATGTCCAAAATGGCTCTCTGGGCAGGAACGTCCAGACAGCCTCTTTTATTGAAAGACATAACACCTGCCCTTTATAGGCGTTTAACAGATTACATCAGTAACATATATATATTCTTTTTCGCTGGGTTATATAGAATTCCCCGCCTCCCCCTCTCCACACCTCTCTCAAGTCCGGTCTACATAGGAGCCTTTGTCTTAACAACGTGGTCAAAACTGAAAGTATCTCTTTGTTGGAGAAGTTTCTGTGCGGGGGATGGGAAAGGACTGGGAAAACACTCAGTATTGAATACAGGTATACATGTAGTACTAGGACTTTTAACTCTTAGAGGCTGCTTGTGCAACTTTATGTATTCAGCTAACATTATACCACACATCTTTCACCATGCCATTGTCCAGCAACTACCATGATGAGATTGTGTGGCCATTAACCTCCACAGAGTTAAAAGTCATTACAGTAGCGTAATACATTTGGGTTATACAAATCAATAGACATTTTATACTAACTAATTATCATGTCTACTACACGCCAGCCCCATTGAAAGTAGTGGGAGAACTCTGGGAGATTCTCTGTGACAGCAGCGGCATGGGATTCCTTCATCCCCGCAGGGAATCCCTTCACCCCAGTCAGGGCTGAAGGGATTTCCCCACCACATCTTAAGGGATTCCCCGAGAGGATGAAGGAATCTCCTGCGGCGGCTATAATGGAGGATGACCGAGTTCTCCCATTGCTTTCAATAAGCAATGGGTGATATCGCAGCCAGATAGAACATGCTGCGATCTGTTTCTCACATAGCACCGTGCTGCTATGTGGGATAATATCGCTCATATGTATGAAACTATTAAAATGAATACGATTCATATTTGTGTGTCTCACAACGCAGAAATCTCGCCTGATCTTATCAGCCGTGTGAAACTGGCCTTATTCTTTAGTTGCGGGTTTGTAACTATTTGCAACCTCCGTCCCCCGGAGACTGAACCTAGCTATCAGGTATAAAGTTGTCTTCGGGTCCTTTTAGACGAGCTGATTATATTATTGTTCGACCGAGCGAATGGCGTCACCGCGGCCTCGTGCTCTCTGTTTAGACAGGCAGATCCATTGTTGAATCATTCAGTCTGTGTAAACGGAACGATAAGTAAAGGAGCCGATGGTGGCGTATATGCCTGCAGAAAATGAATGAAAAGCAAATGAATATCGTTTGTCGTCCAGTCGTTGGCTCGCGTTTAGACTCAACGATTTTTATTCACTTTCACTTGTTTGAACGATAATCGTTCTGCCTGTAGGCACCTTTAACCCTCTCCAATCCACTGTCTGACATCTAAAGACATTATGATTTAGGGCTGTACAGCTCCGATGTTGAAAGACGCCCGTTGGGGTTCTCTTACTGTATACTGCCAGCCTCTCTGCTGTCGGAGCCTATCCAACGTGTCATCTCATGTAGTACTGGCTTTAGCCAGCATATAGAGCCGTTGTATAGATATAGAGCTCTAAGGCCGGGCTCATACGGCCAAAAGTGTAAAACGCAGCGTGGAGCCGGCTGTGACCCTGCGTATGGCGGCAAAATTCTACTGCACATGACTGTGTACTCACGCACCCCACCATGCGCAGCACACCTATGTCTTTTTATACTCCCCTTAGTGATGATGCGTATACCCCTCGCCCGTATGCATGTAATTGTATATACATACGCGTATATATGCTTGGCAATAGAGAATAATGGGCTCTAACTCACGTATTAATTGTGCTTGTGTATTACGCAGTTCCTTCTGATAAGCGTAGAGCAATGTAAGTGATGTCGAGTTACCGTGTATCGCACGGCGTACAGATCCCATGTAATACGCTGTAAACATACGGATGTGTGACTAGCCCTGAGACAGGCTGTGAGGTAACAGCCATCGCAGGACCCTCAGCCACCAGCCATGGCTTCTTCATCTGCCCCAATAGGGCCACCAGCTGCTTCCCTACAGAATGGGGGCCGCTGCCGCAGTGTGTGAACGGCCGTAGGAAGGGGACTGCAGCCGTCTGTCGGGACATGTATTCTGTAGACGGCCCCTGTCGTGACATCCTCCAGGCTGGTGACAGAGCAGAGCCCTCCTCCTCGGCTGCCTCACTCTCCGCCTCAGTGCTACAGTCTCGGACAGAGGACATTACTCCGGTGATGGGAGCCGGGCTGCTGACAGGAGGATGCGGCAGTCATCACTGGCGGGAAACACGGTGAGCCGGGGGAGACGGGAGGATGAGCTGTGATATATCGTGTGTATCCTGACAGACAGACAGACTGCTGTGTGTATATACCGTATGTATGCATGGGGGTCGGGAGGACATGCCAGCCGTACGGCACGGGGGTAACAAGTTTGTCTAGTCAGCATGCAGCCCGGACTAGTTGTTGTACTTGGTTACCAAGGAGCAGGACTGTCAGCCACAACACAAGGCTACCTGAGGAGAGGAGGCTGCGGAGGGAAGCCCTGCACGAGGGGGTGTGAAAGCTGGCAGAGAGGTCAGGGGGTATGAGGGCTGGCATTGAGGTGAGGGGAGTATGAGGGCTGGAATGGAGGTGAGAGGGGTATGAGGGCTGGCATGGAGGTGAGAGGGGTATGAGGGCTGGCATGGAGGTGAGGGGGGTATGAGGGCTTGCATGGAGGTGAGGGGGGTATGAGGGCTGCCGTGGAGGTGAGGGGGATATGAGGGCTGGCATGGAGGTGAGGGGGTGTGAGGGATGGCATGGAGGTGAGGGGGTAGCAGGGCTGGCATGGAAGTGAGGGGGGTATGAGGGCTGGCATGGAGTTCAGGTGTGTGTGAGGACTGGCATGGAGATGAGAGGGGTATGAGGGCTGGCATGGAGGTGAGGGGGCTATGAGGGCTGGCATGGACGTGAGGGGGATATGAGGGCTGGCATGGAGGTGAGGAGGGTGTGAGGGCTCGCATGGAGCTGAGCGGGTATGATGACTAGCATAGAATTAGATCAACAGTTTAGGGACATGAAGTAATCCTGCTGTATTCCGCCCCTCAGGGTCCTGTAATGTAAGGCTGGGTTCTCACATCTCGCGGTTTGGCTGCAGCGAAAAAACGTGAGATTTCCTCCGGGAAAAGCGCTGCTTCAAAACCCGCGGCACTTTGCCGCAGGTTTTGAAGCGGCCTGGCTGGCGAATCCGCGCCGCAGCACCGGCTTAGCTGGCTTTGCCGCGACGGATTCGCTGTCCCGTGTGGACAAGGACAAGGACATGGACAACGCTGTCCGTGTTTTAATGTCATACGACCCCTTTATGTATGCTGAGTATATGGCCGGGCTCACACAGTGACATTCATACTCGCTGCGCCTGCCAATCCACACGCACATGTAATACACGTCCAGATAGAACATGCTGTGGATTTATTCTCTGCACCAGTAATACACGTGTGAAAACCCGCAGATGTTAGCGATCCAATACAAGTCAATGGGGTAACGACATCGCGAGCTGCATATAGGAGAAGTGCGCATGCACAATAATAATACACCCGTGTGACACCTGTATGACTTGAAACGCGATAGCGAAGCCCAAGCACTTTTACAACACTGTGGCTATGAATGTTTTGGGGTGAAAGTGAAGAATTCCTATCCTATCCTCTGCCAGGAAGTTAAGTTGACTAAAATATTTCTTTGGTAATTTTTAGAGACATGTTTTCACAATTAATGCTAATCTGTTAACCCCTTAGTGACCACTCCATAGTGTTTTTACGTCCTGCCTAAGTGATGTAATTCCCAGGGACGTAAAAACATGCTTCCTCTGGGGATTAAAGCCCTGCAGGCTCTGGACAACGCAGTTCCTGGCTGCCAGCTCCCGGAGATAACCGACAACCTGGAGCTGTCATGGGGGGCCGCAGGAAGCCCCCTTCCCACAGTCACACGATCGCCAGTATCGCCCGGATAACCCATGATCACATTAAGGTCAATGAAAAGTTTTAAAAAGTTAGTTTCAGCTCCCCTTACGGATCGAATCCGTAAGGAATGCTGAGAATACTCACCCCCTGTTTTCCGCATTTTCCTGCATCGTTCTCGTCTTCTAGGACCCAACGATGGTGTCTGCGCATGCGGGCCGCATGGCATTAGAAACTCCCTGCTCCCGGATAGTATGAGTAGCCGAGAGCACAGAGCTGTCACCGGAAGCTGCTGTATGTGGTACCCGGTCACTTCATTGCTGTTATCCAATGGATAACAGCGACCATGTAAAAGTTTTAAAAAGGTGTAAAAGAAAAGCTCTCCCCTCATGGATTATGTCCGTAATGGGAGATGAGATTACGTTCGGCCCTCGGATTTATATGTGGATCTTACCCTGGCTGTTGCGGACGCGCCCCTCGCCAAAATAGCGGACGCATGCACAAAAGCCGGGATAATATAAAATCCCCCCGCTCTTGGCTACCAAACGTTGCCGAGAGTCTGGAGATGCCACAGGGGGCCGTGGTCCTTGGTCACATGATCGCTGCTATCCAATGGATAACGGCGATCAAGATTTTTAAAAAGTTTCACCTCCCATCATGGATCTATACTTGTGACTCGGCTTTTTAAGAGATAAAAAGTTATGGCGGTCAGAAGACGGCAACAGAAAATACTATATTATTAAAGAAGACATTTTATTATTAAAATTAGTAAAGAAAAAAAACGTATATATTTCTGCGGGCTGTACCGAAAGTGCAGAAGTGGTCATAAATTCTTTATTAATTGATGTAGATTGTTCAACTTGCACATGTAGTTGGAGGGACTCTTCCTCTATACGGGGCCTTCAGAATCTTGTTCTTCCTTGCAGGTCAGTAATGGATTCCAAACAGAAACAACGTGCTGTCATAGAGTTCTTGATGAAGGAAGGATGAAGGCTGTCCGACATCCACAAAAGGCTGCAGAATGACACCATTGACAAGAGGAATGTTCACAGGTGGATGAAGAGGTTTACAGAAGGTGAAACCAGCACTGAAGACAAACCACACAGTGGGAGACCATCAGCTGCGACCACTGACACAAATCGTCAGCGAGTGGATGAGTTGATTCACGGCTGGACTAATGGGTTGAGGCCAAACAGTGACCTCCAGGACTGCCAAGTCTGGTAATATTCCCAACTAGTAATAACACGATTATGTGTTACAAGTACAAGTAAATCAATAATTCATCTGTGCACCAAAATGGATCTATTAGCCCCTTCTCCTATAAACAGTATATAAACAGATTAAAATGGAATGTGTAGGCCCTGTAAGAATGGTAGAGGGTGATGGGGAGAAAGCAAATCTGTTAAAAGGTTTATTCCCCAGTGCATTCACACAAGAAAATAAAATGTTAGATGAAATGCAGAGTGATTTTTTCTTGGACATAGAGTGACCAAAAAGGCGCAATTGTGGCATTGTGTAATTTCTTTTTTCTGACCGCGTCCACCCTGCAGGATAGATAATGCATTATTTTTTAGATCAGACTTTTACATCAGTGGCGGTACCAAATATATTTGGGGGGGGGGGTTTGCTTGTATTTTTTAATTATAAATACAAGAAAAGTTTTTTTTTTTTTAACTTTTAGTATGTTTTTTACAATAAATTTTTTTTTGTCCCCTTAGGGTACTTGAACTTGAGGTTGTTTAATCGACTTTAACATTTGATGGAATACTTATTGCTGTATATGGTATTTTTATCAGCATTCTATTATGACGGGCCACAGGGAGCCCTGAGGGCTTCAAAAGGCCTTGGGCTGCCATGACAAGCGAACAGCACCTCGCAATCTCATCACGAGGGCGCCGTTCGGGACTCTCAATCTCCGATTGGATATTTATAGGGTTAACCGTCGGTGTTAGCGCTCACGCTGATCATGGCAGTTGTGGTGAATTATCAGCTGTCAAAAAAAGTCGGTATTCACCATCTCTGGAGTAAAATTGGCTCCCAGTCCCGCTCCACACAAACCTTCCCCAGGAGGGCGTATATATACGCCCTTGATGGTGAAGGTGTTCAATTTTAAAACATCTGTCTTCGGTAGACCATCCCTTTTTTTTTTTTTATAGAAATCAATTGTGATCAGCCCTGATCCGGCTGCTCTGATGCCCGGTAATGTCATGTATTTATGGGTTGTGCTGCCAATGCAGAAATTGATCTTATACAGCGACACACATACAGAAGGATCCGGAGCCGGGAGCCACCTTCTATGACATCCATAGAGATTATAGTCAGGGGTTTATGTTTGGTCAATTTCACTTTTGCAGTCTCTTAAAGGGATTGTCCAAGAGTTTAAGAAATAAAGCTAACAGTAAAATGTTATAAAAATAGCAATCATTACACTTCCGTTAAATCACCCAGCACTCTGGTGCCGATGCTCCTGGGGTCCCAGCCATTCTTTATTCTCCTGGTGCAGTGATGCACTATACTTCTGGTTAACAACCTCAGCCAATCCGAGGCCTCAGTAGACATGTGCCATACATGCTAGCGAGGCCAGTGATTGGTTGTAGTGGTCACATGGCTGTGGTAGTCACATCGACAAGCCAATCGCTCTAGTATCTTTGGCTGTCATGAATGGAGAGGTAGTGCACACGCATGACCACCGGTCCGAACATTCATGGACATGTGAAAGTTCCTGATTTCTTTATCGTTGGGATCCACGCAGTCAGACCCTTGCCAATCAGATGCTTATTCTTTATCCCTAGGACATTCCCTTTAATCATATCTTAGAAGTTACCCATATCTTCCTGCAGAGAGGTCTTTAATATCTTTTACACCCCTTACATGCCCTAACACAGCAGAAGACCGGGATATTGGCGTGTAGAATGACTTTTCCCGGCGCGGATCATACAGCAGCTATATGGACAGTCCCTCTACGGGGATCACTGCTCTCACACCCTCGGTGTATATATATTTGCAGTATTTAATCATCTTAGAGGGCATTAGGCTTGAAATGATTAAACCCATTATACAGCATTTACCTGTTTAGAACGTTTATAGTGTTCTTGCTGATGGTTTTGTTGCCTTTCGTACAAGTCCGGGGTTAGAGTATATTAGAAGCATCTTGGATAGTACTAGGTAGCAGTTACGTCTTTGATATATAAAGTACTGGCGCATCGCTCACACGGATGACTATATTTACGGATATTTCACTCTATACACCGCGGCTGCAGGAAATGCGCTTTCAACAGTAATTGTCTGCTTGGCATAAATAATACTGCATATCCTGGCCTGCCAATCTTTGTCAGAATTGCTAATGAGATTTACAGGTTTTAGCATTGCAAGAAAGCATGCAAGTCTCTTCTAAATCCTACCTCTCTGTCTTTTCAGGCAGCTTAAGGACAGGACCCATGAGAAGAGATTGAAAGCGGCAGTGCAGTCGTGAGTGGTCTGCTGTTGTTTTGGTGCCAGTGACTCAAGCATCAGCCGCCTAGTGGGAATAGGAGGTAGAGCATGCTTCAGGAGAGCCGTGCAAGATATTGTGTGACATCTTAAGAGCTAAACTTGGAGTCAACATTCCTATAGCTAAGGATACCCTGAAGAGTCAACATGGCCACCTCACGGCTCGCGAACAGAAGCACCAGGGACATCGCAAATGTGATGCAAAGGTTGCAAGGTAAGTGACCGTCAAATAAACTGACCTTTAGCGCATTATCACTTTAGAATACGCCTCTGCTCTGACAATCGTAGCTGGAGCCGTCCAGGTGTCATGGAAGCCAGAGGCCTTTTTTTCATGCACCCACAGAAAATAGTGGGCATTCTTAAACAAAATCACTCAAAATAGAACCTGCTGCAATATTTTTAATCTTCACCATTGGTACGAGCAAAAAAAATTCACAGGAGCGTATATCGGCCGCCGTTTTCACGGCCGGCGATATACACTACCATCTGAGCTTTCTTCCCCTTTTCCTCCCTCTCACCGGCTCTCTACATCTCTACTCCCTTCTGACTGTTTGCAATGGGAGGGGTGAGACGGAGGTGGAGCTAAGCTGCTGCCCCCTCCCCACCTGTTCTCCACAGCCATTGCAAACAGCCGGAGGAGAGGAGAGGGCGTGAGTCGGGAAGGGGGAGGGAAAGTGGAAGACAGCTCAGATGGTAGCATATATCCGCCGGTCGTGAACACGACGCATGGCTATCATAGATAGTAAACAAAAATTATTTTAAAAATTGGTAAAAGAACAAAACAATACAATAAAATTATACACGTAAAAAAGAAAATGACCCAAAGCCGACACCAACCCAAACCGTCATCGTATGCATCCTGTAATCCGAAGCTATACAAAAAATATATTTCTAAACATCCAAAACAAAATGAGGAACCCATTCCTGTACTTTATTTAAGCGTAAATATACTAAGAAAAAAACAGGTATAAATTTCAAAAAATCATTTTTTTTAGATTTTTACCGCCAATAAAACAAAAAAAAATAGAAAAAAAAGTCATTGAAAAAAGATATAAAAATAGCCCTGTATGTCAGGGGAAAAATTATGTTGGTAGCTGAAGGAAAAACAATAGGGCAGTAAAACCAGCACATGGGTAAATTCCTTAAAAAGTGTCTGGTCCCTAAGGTGCATAACAGCCTGTTCCTTAAAGGGTTTTACTAATTAAAACCCGATAATCGCACATTTTATTTTTGTAATCTGTTTTTATTTTCCGATTTGTAGATTTTTCTTCAATTCTATTATCAGTGCATGACTATGGGGGTGCCCATTCTGCATTCAACAGCATTTAGAGATACTCTTTACAGCAGCCTCATGGATCATTTACACAACGGACAGAAGGGGACTCATTGCTTCTATGGGAGACTGTTCTAGACATGTGCTTTGATATGTTCAAAGGTAATTTCGCAGGGAGGGGGAAGAGGTGAGCTGTGACCATTACCTATTTTAAATGGTACACCCTGTTTTTTCTACATGTATTGTAGGTGTTACCTTTCATTGCAATCCTGCCTGTGATAATAGTGACTGCTGAAAAGTTTTCCGTACAGAACAGGAAAAATTGGGCTGATGATCAGTATGAAAATATAGGATTTTAGGGATTTTTTTTTTAAATACAATTAGTGACCAATTCTTTTCTTTTTTAAAGGTCACCAAAAAATCTTATGATTCTTAAAATTCTAAACATGCTCATTAGTCATTGTGTCCCCTGTATCAGCCCCAGCAGTAATAGTATTACTATTGAGGCCTCTGTGCGGGTCACTGTTATTACTGAGGCCACTGTGGGGAGTCACTATTATTACTGAGACCAATACAGGGGACAGTATTACTACTGAGGCCACTGAGGGTCACTATTATTACTGAGGCCAATAGAGGGGACAGTATTACTTCTGAGGCCACTGAGGGTCACTGTTATTACTAAGCGCAACAGTAGAGGGGACAGTATTACTACTCAGGCCTCTGTGGAGGTCACTATTACTACTGATGTCAATATAGAGGACAGTATTACTACTGAGGCCACTGTGCGGGTTACCGTTACTGCTGAGGCCAATATATATATATATATACCGTGTTTCCCCGATAGTAAGACACCCCCGATTGTAAGACGTATCGGGGGTGTCAGGGGGGTCGGCCAATGTAAGCCGTACCCCGAAAGTAAGACATACCGTAGAAAAAAAAAATCATTACTCACCTCCCCCGGCGTTCCGTCGCGCTCCGGCAGGATGTCGCTCGCTCCTCGTCCCCGGCGCAGCATTGCTTTCTGAATGCGGGGGCTTGAAATCCCCGCCTCCAGAAAGCTAATGATTTTTTTTTATTATAAGACATACCCCGAAAGTAAGACATAGTCTGGCTTTTGGGGATAAAAAGAAAGTAAGACACTGTCTTACTTTCGGGGAAACACGGTATATATATATATATATATATATAACATTATTACTACTGAAGCCACTGCGGGGGTCACTATTATTACTGGGGCTGATATAAGGGACACTATTACTACTGAGGCTGATGTAGCGGACACTTTTACTACTGACGCCACTATGAGGGTCACTATTACCACTGAGGCCAACACAGGGGACAGTATTACTACTCAGGCCTCTGTGGGGGTCACTATTACTACTGATGTCGATACAGAGGACAGTATTACTAATGAGGCCACTGTGGAGGCTACTGTTACTGCTGGGGCCAATAAAGGTGACATTATTGCTACTGAAGCCACTGTGGAGGTCACTATTACTCCTGGGGCTGATATAGGGGACAATATTACTACTGAGGCCATTGTGGGGGACAATATTACTACTGAGGCCATTGTGGGGGACAATATTACTACTGGGGCTGATATAGGGCAAGCACTATTACTATTGATGCCACTTTGCAGAATACCTTAAGCTGACTTAGGTTATGTTTATACTTGGCGGAAATGCTGTGGAATGTGGCAAATTATGCAGCATTCCCGCTTCCAGATACAGCCATTTAAAGCTGTTTTATTTCTCTTCAGCGCCGTAGAAATATGGCGCTGCATTAGAAGTCCGTCACAGGTCTCTTCTGCCAGAGGGAGCGGGTGCTCAGCTGTCAGATAATGGCTGAGCATTTGTTCTAACAGTGGGGACTGAAGATACCTTTTGTTACACGCTATTTAGCTCTTTGCACGTTGCAGTGTAACCGCGGAATATAAGAAGCAGAAAAAGGAAGGGGGCTCCCTCTGTCACCCATTGGACCCCCGTAATGTGATTACGAGGTCTCAGTGGGTTGCTATGGAACCCAGAAACTTGGATGTAGCCTCCAGGTCTGTGGCTGAGGAGGCTCAGCCTCTACTAACCTCATAGGCTTTCTAATGCACTACTATACTGGAGTGCAGGAATTACCTATATTGACACCGGCATGCGTCTGTCATGTTGTGCTACTGGGACCTGTAGTGCTACGGGTTTCCAGCAGCACGTTTCCAGAAGTGTGGGATGATTGAGCTGGCTGGGTGTATATTGCTCCAGCTAGCCAACCTCCATCGGTCTGTTGCACATATATACCAGCCCCTCTTACTAGAGGGTTCTAGTCATTTGTCATTTATATCATTCCCTCTCAGAACTGTGGAGCTTGGCATCATGCATGTTCTGCTTTGGTGTTATTGCACACATGAGGTTCTGGGTAGGATTCCCTTGTCTCTTTGTTTGTGTGAACAGTGACATGTTCAAAGTCTGTATGTAGGTGTTTACACATTAGGTGTGAATTGTCCAGTTCAGTGTGTGTTCCTGCCTGTCACCATATAGACAACGTGGTTTTGTGGGCTTACGTATTCTGGCCAAAATACAATCCCTTGTGTGTACTAACTTGTTAGATATTTCCATCTGTCTGGGTGTTGTAGTACATTGGTGAGTATTTTGGCGCTTATCGTTCAGCGTACGTGCATGCACCGACATTTATGAATTACTGCATATTTACTGTGAATGGAGGCGCGTGGGCCGGAAAGATCCCCAGCTGCCTACACCTCCATTCACTGAGCGATGATCAGGCCTCATGCAGAGTGCTGGGTCGGATTCCGCTGCGGGAATTCTCACAGTGGGATGCGAGCCGTGCTCCTGCAGTGACCCTCACGTCTTACTTCCTCCAGTGTCTACTCCGCTCTGCTGTGTGCCGTCTGCCGACAGCATGGGTGGGTGCCAGGAAGCCAACGGCGGTACATAAATATATCCCATTGCATTGCCCATCACAGCTGAGGTAATGTCATGTTTAAAGGGGTTGTCCCACGCCGAAACGGGTTTTTTTTTTCAACCCCCCCATTCGGCGCGAGACAACCCCGATGCAGGGGTTAAAAAAGAACACCGGACAGCGCTTACCTGAATCCCCGCGCTCCGGTGACTTCTTACTTACCTGCTGAAGATGGCCGCCGGGATCCTCTCCCTCGGTGGACCGCAGGGCTTCTGTGCGGTCCATTGCCGATTCCAGCCTCCTGATTGGCTGGAATCGGTACGTGACGGGGCGGAGCTACACGGAGCTACATGGAGCCCCATTGATAAAAGAAGAAGACCCGGACTGCGCAAGCACGTCTAATTTGGCCATTAGACGCCGAAGATTAGGCGGCTCCATGGAAACGAGGACGCTAGCAACGGAGGAGGTAAGTGAAAAATTTCTTATAACTTCTGTATGGCTCATAATTAATGCACAATGTACATTACAAAGTGCATTAATATGGCCATACAGAAGTGTATAGACCCACTTGCTTTCGCGGGACAACCCCTTTAATGCAGGTGGGTCTCGGCCCACACTGCATGCCCCAGTCAGACTAGGGTTCTTTAGAAGTGGACACATGCAGTTACAACCCCGTGTGCAATATCCCATTGCAGTGCCCAGCAGAGCTGATGTAACGGCAGCTTTAATGCAGGTGGGCAAAAAATTAATTGGATTATACTGTAGGCGAGGGACCCAAAAAATTGGTGTACCAACAGTACTAATGTACGTCAGAAAAATTGCCCATGCCCAACCAAGAGGGAAGGTGAAACCCATTAATAGCTTTGGTTAATGTGGCTTAATTTGTAACTAGGCCTGGAGGCAGCCCAGTTAAAATAAAAATTGGTTCAGGTGCAAGTTTCAACGCTTTAATGAGCATTGAAACGTATAAAAATTGCTTACAAAAATTATATGACTGAGCCTTGTGGGCCTAAGAAAAATTGCCCGTTCGGCGTGATTACGTCAGGTTTCAGGAGGAGGAGGAGGAATATTATACACAGATTGATGAAGCAGAAATGTCCCCGTTTTGGATGGTGAGAGAGAACGATGCTTCCATCCGCGGGTGCAGCCAACGTATTGCTTAGGTATCGCTGCTGTCCGCTGGTGGAGAAGAGAAGTCTGGGGAAATCCAGGCTTTGTTCATCTTGATGAGTGTAAGCCTGTCGGCACTGTCGGTTGACAGGTGGGTACGCTTATCCGTGATGATTCCCCCAGCCACACTAAACACACTCTCTGACAAGACGCTAGCCGCAGGACAAGCAAGCACCTCCAGGGCATACAGCGCGAGTTCAGGCCACGTGTCCAGCTTCGACACCCAGTAGTTGTAGGGGGCAGAGGCGTCACCGAGGACGGTGCTGCAATCGGCTACGTACTCCCTCACCATCCTTTTACAGTGCTCCCGCCAACTCAGCCTTGACTGGGGACCGGTGACACAGTCTTGCTGGGGAGCCATAAAGCTGGCAAAGGCCTTGGAGAATGTTCCCCTGCCTGCGCTGTACATGCTGCCTGATCTCTGCGCCTCCCCTGCTACCTGGCCCTCGGAACTGCGCCTTCTGCCACTAGCGCTGTCGGATGGGAAGTTTACCATCAGTTTGTCCACCAGCGCCCTGTGGTATAGCATCATTCTCGAACCCCTTTCCTCTTCGGGAATGAGAGTGCAAAGGCTCTCCTTATACCGTGGATCGAGCAGTGTGTACACCCAGTAATCCGTAGTGGCCAGAATGCGTGTAACGCGAGGGTCATGAGAAAGGCATCCTAACATGAAGTCAGCCATGTGTGCCAGGGTACCTGTACGCAACACATGGCTGTCTTCACTAGGAAGATCACTTTCAGGATCCTCCTCCTCCTCCTCCTCAGGCCATACACGCTGAAAGGATGACAGGCAAGCAGCATGGGTACCGTCAGCAGTGGGCCAAGCTGTCTCTTCCCCCTCCTCCTCATCCTCCTCATGCTCCTCCTCCTCCTGAACGCGCTGAGATATAGACAGGAGGGTGCTCTGACTATCCAGCGACATACTGTCTTCCCCCGACTCTGTTTCCGAGCGCAAAGCGTCTGCCTTTATGCTTTGCAGGGAACTTCTCAAGATGCATAGCAGAGGAATGGTGACGCTAATGATTGCAGCATCGCCGCTCACCATCTGGGTAGACTCCTCAAACTTTCCAAGGACCTGGCAGATGGCTGCCAACCAGGCCCACTCTTCTGTAAATAATTGAGGAGGCTGACTCCCACTGCGCCGCGCAAGTTGGAGTTGGTATTCCACTATAGCTCTACGCTGCTCATAGAGTCTGGCCAACATGTGGAGCGTAGAGTTCCACTGTGTGGGCACGTCGCACAGCAGTCGGTGCACTGGCAGATTAAACCGATGTTGCAGGGTCCGCAGGGTGGCAGTGTGCATGTGTGATTTGCGGAAATGTGCGCAGAGCTGGCGCACCTTTCCGAGCAGGTATGACAAGTGGGGGTAGCTTTTCAGAAAGCGCTGAACCACCAAATTAAACACATGGGCCATGCATGGCACGTGCGTGAGGCTGCCGAGCTGCAGAGCCACCACTAGCTTACGGCCGTTGTCACACACGACCATGCCCGGTTGGAGGCTCAGCGGCGCAAGCCAGCGGTCGGTCTGCTCTGTCAGACCCTGCAGCAGTTCGTGGGCCGTGTGCCTCTTCTCTCCTAAGCTGAGTAGTTTCAGCACGGCCTGCTGACGCTTGCCCACCGCTGTGCTGCCACGCCGCGTGACACCGACTGCTGGCGACGTGCTGCTGCTGACACATCTTGATTGCGAGACAGAGGTTGCGTAGGAGGAGGAGGGTGGTTTAGTGGAGGAAGCATACACCCCCGCAGATACCACCACCGAGCTGGGGCACGCAATTCGGGGGGTGGGTAGGACGTGAGCGGTCCCAGGCTCTGACTCTGTCCCAGCCTCCACTAAATTCACCCAATGTGCCGTCAGGGAGATATAGTGGCCCTGCCCGCCTGTGCTTGTACACGTGTCTGTTGATAAGTGGACCTTGGCAGTAACCGCGTTGGTGAGGGCGCGTACAATGTTGCGGGAGACGTGGTCGTGCAGGCCTGGGACGGCACATCGGGAAAAGTAGTGGCGACTGGGAACCGAGTAGCGCGGGGCCGCCGCTGCCATCATGCTTTTGAAAGCCTCTGTTTCCACAAGCCTATACGGCAGCATCTCTAGGCTGATCAATTTTGCAATGTGCACGTTTAACGCTTGAGCGTGCGTGTGCGTGGCGTCGTACTTGCGCTTGCGCTCAAACTGTGGCGCTAGCGACGTCTGGACGCTACGCTGAGAGACATTGCTGGATGGGGCCGAGGACAGCGGAGGTGAGGGTGTGGGTGCAGGCCAGGAGACGGTAGTGCCTGTGTCCTGAGAGGGGGGTTGGATCTCAGTGGCAGGTTGGGGCACAGGGGGAGAGGTTGGATCCTGGAGCCGTGCGGACATCAGTCATGACTGCAAATTCTGTCAAGGCAAAAGAAGGCATTACTGGTACCATGTACAACACATACTGAGGGGGTAATGCCAACCTGGCACCAGTGCAGGGCAGTTACCATTTTCTGAACTGAACAATTACTTATGAGAATGCAGTCAGATTTTCTTTTGATGATCACAAGATTCATTGCGAGTTGCCGTAATCTTACCATGACTGGAGAAAACACAGCTACACCCTACTGGCTCTGCTACATCCTTAGGTCTCTAGGAGTTTATAAACTTTTGGGCATAACACTTACCAGAGGATTGCACATGTGAAGGGATCTCTGCCTAAGGGCTTATTTAGACAACCGTATATATAATGTATACGGTGTCCTTGTCTGCAGGGGGGGTGAGGATGGAAGAGCCAGGAGCAGGAACTGAGCTCCTGCCCCCTCTCCGCCCCTTGCCACTATTTGCAATAGGAGAGGGCGAGACAGGGGCGCAGCTAAGTCCCGGTGCTTAGCTCCGCCCCCGCCCCTCCCATTGCAAATAGTGGTGAGGGGCAGGGAAGCGGTGGGAGCTCAGTTTCTGCTCCTGGCTCTTCCATCCTCGCCACCCTGCAGACAAGGACACCGTATATCGGCTCGGCGTGAAAACCGAGCCGATATAAGGTCGTCTGAAATAGTCCTAAGGGACTCAGTCCCAGGAAATTACAGGCATCTGCGTACTTTTTCACTGTGGGAAATGTGCTCTTTTGTAAATGTGCTCTGATGTGTTTTTCATCTGCTGCACTATGTTTTTTGTATAGTCGAGTCGCTCGGTCTTGTTTCTACTTGGAAGGTTTGGCTTTTTGGCCACAATTCATCCATGAAGATCACTTCTGACCAGACTTCTCTGAACAGTAGATGGGTGTACCTGGGTCTCACTGGTCTCTACTAGTTCTGAGCCGATGGCACTATTGGGTATTTTCCGATTTGGAAGGGAAGTAAGCATGTGTCTTTCATCTACTGCATCAACCTCCCTTAGCCGACCACTGCATCTACACTCCTCAATGTTGGCCCTTTTTTTTGCCCTTTCAAAAAAAACCTTGAACAGCACATGTTAAAACTCCATTTTATTTTGAAATCTTTATTTTGAAAACTGGGAAAATAAGGATTCCGAATCTGGCACTCAATGTCCTCCGCTTGTTCCAGCTGCAATCTGACAGGGAAGATGAATCTGTATGGCATCTGGACAGCTCTCTTCCCTCGTAGAACTTCAGGCTGGGGTTGGGGTCCTTCCTCTTCCTCATGACTCTTCCAGGCTGCAAGAAAATGAAACCCAAATGATTTGAATGACCTCATTAAGATTCTCAAGTGCATAACTGCCAGCACCCAGTCTTTGGTGGCCCTGGCGACCCCGCAATATCCAGAGGCCCTGGCGACCCGGTGACATTTAAAGGCCCTGGTGATATAGTTCCCATTCCTTTGTGGTATATTGATAGCTAGAGCTCCCAGTCTTCTGTAGCACATCGGTAACTGGAGCTCCCTGGTGGTTCAGCCATGCGCACAGCACCAGCTCCTACCATAGTTTATTACATACCAATAAGTGGATAATTTCACATACCTGCTTGTTTCTCCATCTGCACCAAAGTATCTTCTGTGGGGGCTCGTCCAGTAGCTTCTCTGCCAGATGACAACCACGAGCCTTCAGTAATCTGCCAAAAACTTTTTCAGGTTATATCACAATACCAAATAAGACGATGCAACCAGAAAATCAGCATTAACATCCTACGTTCTCGATCCATCAGCCCCATACCTTACATGTGGTTGGGAGATCAATTCATTTCCACAATTATTAGTCCACCATAGTAGATACAATACATAGGTGGATACAGTAGTTCCTTTCCTATTCCTATGTATTGTGGACTTGACAGCTGATGACCCCGGTGAAGAGAGCTAAAAGGTGGATCCTATATTTGTCAATGAAATGATTAGCCAATAGCCATGCATTGGCTGTTGGTTGTCCCTCTGTGTCACAGGGAATATATGAACCAGGTGAACACTACAAATTTGCTGGGGAAAAAAAGGTGTCTACCTGAAAAGGAAATCCCCCTTAAAATTTGAAAAAAATTGCGCCCCCTAGTCAGAATTAGCCGCCTCCCGGCTTGTCCCAGTTTTTCCTGGCAAGAGACCATCTCTTAGGTATTCCAATCCCCTTGCTGACGTGATTCATTAGTGACCCGGTTATACATTTCATTTAAAGGCTTTTTCTGAGTCAGGCAAGTGTTTATTTTTTGCGCGGGCAAAAAAAGCGCTTCTAAAATAACCAATGGGTTCCTATAGAAGGGCTCACATCAAAGAATGTAGTTGCGTAAAACGGTTCGCACACCTAACAAAGATAGGACATGCTGCAGGTCACATGCAGCTCTGCGGTGTGCACCAAACATAGGACCTGTCCTATTTTTGGTGTGTTCTGTGCAGGAGTTTCCATTGACCCCTATGGGAGCAGGAGCTTATGCAGGACATTTAAAACCTGCTGTCCAGACGCACATTTTAAATGACTGCTGTAAACTCCTATTAGTCCTCGCGGAGATGAGGAGACTCCCTGAGGGTTCCCTTAATCCCTGTGGGGACTAACAGGAATTTACAACAGGACATTTACAATGTGCTTCTCGGCAGCATGTTTTAAAATGTCCTGCTGTAACCAGCGGGGTATTCCTCCAGCTCTGCTGGTGGGCAATTCCCCAGCAGTTCAGAGCAGTAGGGGACTCTCTCCCCCAGGGATTTCCATATAGCAGGAATACAGAGGGGGTGGAGTTACGGGGCTTTCCGGAGGGCTTTCCAGAAAGCGTGGGTGGAGGGGGTGGGGCTAGAGGATCCACGCTCTAGCCCCACCCTCTATATATTTGCTATGGGAAATCTGAGAGAAGCCCTATAGCTCCACCCACTCTCTAGCCCCACCAACTCTCTCTGCGCTATGGGGATATTTAAAGCCCTTCCCTGAAAATCACTGCAGGGGTTGCTGGCAGCCCATTGCTTGCAATGGGGCCATCGGCAGCAGTTGCAGCCCCATTGAAGGCAATGGGCACAGACCTGCATTCATGCATGTTTGTGCACATACATGGGTACACACTTTTGTGCGCACCTATGCACGGCACACGCACACGCTCGTGTGAAGCCACCCTTAGAGTGTGTTCACACAGGACAGAAATGCTGCAGAACATCTGCAGCATCTTACAGTACGAGCGTTATGGATAGGATTTCAAAAAATTCCATCCACAGGCTGCAAAAAAAGTGCAGCATAAATTGACCCGTGCCACGGATTTTACATCTACAGCAGGTCAATTCATACTGGGCATGTTCACACTTTCATATGAAGGGCTGAAATCCGTGGCAAATCTACATCAAAACCTGCGCCATTTAGCACGGATTTGGTGCGAATCTTGTAGCTGCAGAAAATCCAGTGAATTTGCAATGTGTGAAGAAACCAGAAAGCTGGAAAAGTCTCAAAACACATCCAAGAAACATTCGCTGTTTTTCAACTTTAGGCCACTCCCACACAAACGTTTATAAACACGCTGCGTTTTTCAGCGTTGAGAGCAGCGTCTTTACAGCATATTTTCTGTAGTAACACCGATGACATCACTTTTTTCTCTCTCCCAGCGGCATTACAAGAGTAAAAAACACACTCCAGAAACACGCTGCAACGCATGAAAGTAGAACATGCAGCGTTACTTTTAGCGACCGTTATAAAAGCCAAATGATCTTTTTGCCACACACAATGAATCGCAGTGCGGGCATCTTTTTTTGTTTTTCGACACACATGGCTAATTGCAGCACAAGCACATTTCTTTTTTTTGCCATACACTGCCAATCGCACTGCGGGCATCTTTTTTTTTTGTCACACAGCCAATCGCAGTGCGGGCATCTTTTTTTTCCTTCTTGCCACACACAGCCAATCGCACTGCGGGCATCTTTTTTTTTTCTTTGTGCCACACACAGCCAATCGCACTGTGGGCATGTTTTTTTCTCTTTTTGCCACACACAGCCAATCGCACTGCGGGCATCTTTTTTTTTGCTTTTTGCCACACACAGTCAATCGCATCACAGACACCCTTTCTTTTCCACACACTGCCAATCGCACTGCGGGCATCTTTTTTTTTTCTTTTTGCCACACACAGCCAATCGCACTGCAGGCATCTTTTTTTTTCTTTTTGCCACACACAGCCAATCGCACTGCGGGCATCTTTTTTTTTGCTTTTTGCCACACACAGTCAATCGCATCACAGACACCCTTTCTTTTCCACACACTGCCAATCGCACTGCGGGCATCTTTTTTTTTTCTTTTTGCCACACACAGCCAATCGCACTGCGGGCATGTTTTTTTATTTTTGCCACACACAGCCAATCGCACTGCGGGCATGTTTTTTTTTTCTTTTTGCCACACACAGCCAATCGCACTGCGGGCATATTTATTTTTTGCCACACACAGCCAATTGCACTGCGGGCATCTTTTTTTTTTTTTGCTTTTTGCCACACAGTCAATCGCATCACAGACACCATTTCTTTTCCACACACTGCCAATCGCAATGCGGGCATCTTTTTTTTTTCCTTTTTGCCACACACAGCCAATCGCACTGCGGGCATCTTTTTTGTTTTTTCTTTTTGCCACACACAGCCAATCGCACTGCGGGCATGTTTTTTTTCTTTTTGCCACACACAGCCAATCGCACCACAGACATCCTTTTTTTTCCACACACAGCCAATCGCACTGCGGGCATCTTTTTTTTAATTTTTGCCACACACAGCCAATCGCACTGCGGGCATCTTTTTTTTTTCTTTTTGCCACACACAGTCAATCGCATCACAGACACCCTTTCTTTTCCACACACTGCCAATCGCACTGCGGGCATCTTTTTTTTTTCTTTTTGCCACACACAGCCAATCGCACTGCAGGCATCTTTTTTTTTCTTTTTGCCACACACAGCCAATCGCACTGCGGGCATCTTTTTTTTTGCTTTTTGCCACACACAGTCAATCGCATCACAGACACCCTTTCTTTTCCACACACTGCCAATCGCACTGCGGGCATCTTTTTTTTTTCTTTTTGCCACACACAGCCAATCGCACTGCGGGCATCTTTTTTTTTGCTTTTTGCCACACACAGTCAATCGCATCACAGACACCCTTTCTTTTCCACACACTGCCAATCGCACTGCGGGCATCTTTTTTTTTTCTTTTTGCCACACACAGCCAATCGCACTGCGGGCATGTTTTTTTTATTTTTGCCACACACAGCCAATCGCACTGCGGGCATGTTTTTTTTTTCTTTTTGCCACACACAGCCAATCGCACTGCGGGCATATTTATTTTTTGCCACACACAGCCAATTGCACTGCGGGCATCTTTTTTTTTTTTGCTTTTTGCCACACAGTCAATCGCATCACAGACACCATTTCTTTTCCACACACTGCCAATCGCAATGCGGGCATCTTTTTTTTTTCCTTTTTGCCACACACAGCCAATCGCACTGCGGGCATCTTTTTTGTTTTTTCTTTTTGCCACACACAGCCAATCGCACTGCGGGCATGTTTTTTTTCTTTTTGCCACACACAGCCAATCGCACCACAGACATCCTTTTTTTTCCACACACAGCCAATCGCACTGCGGGCATCTTTATTTTAATTTTTGCCACACACAGCCAATCGCACTGCGGGCATGTTTTTTTTTTTTTTTTGCCATACACAGCCAATCGCACTGCGGGCATATTTATTTTTTGCCACACACAGCCAATCGCACTGCGGGCATCTTTATTTGTTTTGCTTTTTGCCACACACAGTCAATCGCATCACAGACACCATTTCTTTTCCACACACTGCCAATCGCACTGCGGGCATCTTTTTTTTTCCTTTTTGCCACACACAGCCAATCGCACTGCGGGCAGGTTTTTTGTTCTTTTTGCCACACACAGCCAATCGCACCACAGTCATCCTTTTTTTTCCCACAAACAGCCAATCGCACTGCGGGCATCTTTTTTTTCTTTTTGCCACACACAGCGAATCGCCCCATAGACACTTTTTTTTTCACACACAGCCAATCGCACTGCGGGCATTTTTTTTTCTTTTTGCCACATACAGCCAATCGCACTGCGGGTATCTTTTTTTTTTTGCTTTTTGCCACACACAGTCAAACGCATCACAGACACTGTTTCTTTTCCACACACTGCCAATCGCACTGCGGGCATCTTTTTTTCTTTTTTTTCCTCCTTTTTGCCACACACGGCCAATCGCACTGCGGGCATCTGTTTTTCTTTTTTTCCTTTTTGCCACACACAGCCAATCACACTGCGGGCATGTTTTTTTTTTCTTTTTGCCACACACAGCCAATCGCACTGCGGGCATCTTTTTTTTTTTTTGCTTTTTGCCACGCACAGTCAATCCCATCACAGACACCATTTCTTTTCCACACACTGCCAATCGCACTGCGGGCATCTGTTTTTCTTTTTTTCCTTTTTGCCACACACAGCCAATCGCACTGCTGGCATCTTTTTTTTCTTTTTGCCACACAGCCAATCGCACTGTGGGCATCTTTTTTTTTTTCCTTTTTGCCACACACAGCCAATCGCATCACAGACACCCTTTCTTTTCCACACACTGCCAATCGCACTGCGGGCATCAATTTTTTTTCCTTTTTGCCACACACAGCCAATCGCACTGCGGGCATCTTTATTTTCTTTTTGCCACACACAGCCAATTTCACCATAGACAGACTTTTTTTGCCACACACAGCCAATCGCACTGCGGGCATGTTTTTTTTTCTTTTTGCCACACACAGCCAATCGCACTGCGGGCATGTTTTTTTTAATTTTTTTGCCACACACAGCCAATCGCACTGCGGGCATCTTTTGTTTTTCTTTTTGCCACCCACAGCCAATCGCACTGTTGGCATGTTTTTTTTTTTTTGCCACTCACAGCCAATCGCACTGTGGGCATCTTTTTTTTTTTTGCTTTTTGCCACACACAGCCAATCGCATCACAGACACCCTTTCTTTTCCACACACTGCCAATCGCACTGCGGGCATCTTTTTTTTTTTTCCTTTTTGCCACACACAGCCAATCGCACTGCAGGCATCTTTTTTTTTTTTCTTTTTGCCACACACAGCCAATCGCACCATAGACACCCTTTCTTTTGCCACACACAACCAATCGCACTGCGGGCGTCTTTCTTTTTTCTTTTTGCCACACACAGCCAATCGCAATGCGGGCATCTTTTTTTTTCCTTTTTGCCACACACAGCCAATCGCACTGCGGGCATCTTTTTTGTTTTTTCTTTTTGCCACACACAGCCAATCGCACTGCGGGCATGTTTTTTTTCTTTTTGCCACACACAGCCAATCACACCACAGACATCCTTTTTTTTCCACACACAGCCAATCGCACTGCGGGCATCTTTTTTTTTATTTTTGCCACACACAGCCAATCGCACTGCGGGTATGTTTTTTTTTTCTTTTTGCCACACACAGCCAATCGCACTGCGGGCATGTTTATTTTTTGCTTTTTGCCACACACAGCCAATCGCATCACAGACACCCTTTCTTTTCCACACACTGCCAATCGCACTGCGGGCATCTTTTTTTTATTTTTTTTGCCACACACAGCCAATTGCACTGCGGGCATCTTTTTTTTCTCTTTGCCACACACAGCCAATCGCACCACAGACATTCTTTGTTTCCACACACAGCTAATCGCACTGTGGGCATCATTTTTTTCCCCCACTCACAGCCAATCGCACTGCGGGTATCTTTTTTTTCTTTTTTCCACACACAGCCAATCGCATCACAGACACCCTTTCTTTTCCACACACTGCCAATCGCACTGCGGGCATCTTTTTATTTATTTTTTTCCTTTTTGCCACACACAGCCAATCGCACTGCGGGCAGGTTTTTTGTTCTTTTTGCCACACACAGCCAATCGCACCACAGTCATCCTTTTTTTTTCAACAAACAGCCAATCGCACTGCGGGCATCTTTTTTTTCTTTTTGCTACACACAGCGAATCGCACCATAGACACTTTTTTTTTTACACACAGCCAATCGCACTGCGGGCATTTTTTTTTTCTTTTTGCCACACACAGTCAAACGCATCACAGACACCCTTTCTTTTCCACACACTGCCAATCGCACTGCGGGCATCTTTTTTTTCTTTTTGCCACACACAGCCAATCGCACCACAGACATTCTTTGTTTCCACACACAGCTAATCGCACTGCGGTCATCATTTTTTTCCCCCACACACAGCCAATCGCACTGCCGGTATCTTTATTTTCTTTTTGCCACACACAGCCAATCTCACCATAGACAGACTTTTTTCGCCACACACAGCCAATCGCACTGCAGGCATGTTTTTTTGTTCTTTTTGCCACACACAGCCAATCGCACTGCGGGCATCTTTTAATTTTTTTCTTTTTGCCACACACAGCCAATCGCACTGCGGGCATCTTTTTTTTTTTCCTTTTTGCCACACACAGCCAATCGCACTGCGGGCATCTTTATTTACTTTTTGCCACACACAGCCAATCTCACCATAGACAGACTTTTTTTGCCACACACAGCCAATCGCACTGCGGGCATGTTTTTTTTTTCTTTTTGCCACACACAGCCAATCGCACTGCGGGCATGTTATTTTTTTTCTTTTTGCCACACACAGCCAATCGCACTGCGGGCATGTTTTTTTTTTCTTTTTGCCACACACAGCCAATCGCACTGTGGGCATGTTTTTTTTTTCTTTTTGCCACACACAGCCAATCGCACTGCGGGCATCTTTTTTTTTTCTTTTTGCCACCCACAGCCAATCGCACTGCGGGCATGTTTTTTTTTTTTTCTTTTTGCCACACACAGCCAATCGCACTGTGGGCATCTTTTTTTTTTTTTGCTTTTTGCCACACACAGCCAATCGCATCACAGACACCATTTCTTTTCCACACACTGCCAATCGCACTGCGGGCATCTTTTTTTTTTTCCTTTTTGCCACACACAGCCAATCGCACTGCGGGCATCTTTTTTTTTTTTCTTTTTGCCACACACAGCCAATCGCACCATAGACACCCTTTCTTTTGCCACACACAACCAATCGCACTGCGGGCGTCTTTCTTTTTTCTTTTTGCCACACACAGCCAATCGCACTGTGGGCATGTATTTTTTTTCTTTTTGCCAGACACAGCCAATTGCACTGCGGGCATCCTTTTTTTCTTTGCTTTTTGCCACACACAGCCAATCGCACCACAGACATCCTTTTTTTTCCACACACAGCCAATCGCACTGCGGGCATGTTTTTTTTTTCTTTTTGCCACACACAGCCAATCGCACTGCGGGCATGTTTTTTTTTTCTTTTTGCCACACACAGCCAATCGCACTGCGGGCATCTTTTTTTTTTCTTTTTGCCACCCACAGCCAATCGCACTGCGGGCATGTTTTTTTTTGTTTCTTTTTGCCACACACAGCCAATCGCACTGTGGGCATCTTTTTTTTTTTTGCTTGTTGCCACACACAGCCAATCGCATCACAGAGACCCTTTCTTTTCCACACACTGCCAATCGCACTGCGGGCATCTTTTTTTTTTTCCTTTTTGCCACATACAGCCAATCGCACTGCGGGCATCTTTTTTTTTTTTCTTTTTGCCACACACAGCCAATCGCACCATAGACACCCTTTCTTTTGCCACACACAACCAATCGCACTGCGGGCGTCTTTCTTTTCTCTTTGCCACACACAGCCAATCGCACCACAGACATTCTTTGTTTCCACACACAGCTAATCGCACTGTGGGCATCATTTTTTTCCCCCACTCACAGCCAATCGCACTGCGGGTATCTTTTTTTTCTTTTATTCCACACACAGCCAATCGCATCACAGACACCCTTTCTTTTCCACACACTGCCAATCGCACTGCGGGCATCTTTTTTTCTTTTTTTTCCTTTTTGCCACACACAGCCAATCGCACCACAGTCATCCTTTTTTTTTCCACAAGCAGCCAATCGCACTGCGGGCATCTTTTTTTTCTTTTTGCTACACACAGCGAATCGCACCATAGACACTTTTTTTTTCACACACAGCCAATCGCACTGCGGGCATTTTTTTTTTCTTTTTGCCACACACAGCCAATCGCACTGCGGGTATCTTTTTTTTTTTGCTTTTTGCCACACACAGTCAAACGCATCACAGACACCCTTTCTTTTCCACACACTGCCAATCGCACTGCGGGCATGTTTTTTTTCTCTTTGCCACACACAGCCAATCGCACCACAGACATTCTTTGTTTCCACACACAGCTAATCGCACTGCGGGCATCATTTTTTTCCCCCACACACAGCCAATCGCACTGCCGGTATCTTTTTTTTCTTTTTGCCACACACAGCCAATCGCACCATAGACACACTTTTTTTTCCACACACAGCCAATTGCAGTGCGGGCATGTTTTTTTTATTTTTTTTGCCACACACAGCCAATCGCACTGCGGGCATCTTTTTATTTTTTTATTTTTACCACACACAGCCAATCGCACTGCGGGCATCTTTTTTTTTTCTTTTTGCCACACACAGCCAATCGCACTGCGGGCATCTTTATTTTCTTTTTGCCACACACAGCCAATCTCACCATAGACAGACTTTTTTCGCCACACACAGCCAATCGCACTGCGGGCATGTTTTTTTTTTCTTTTTGCCACACACAGCCAATCGCACTGCGGGCATCTTTTATTTTTCTTTTCTTTTTGCCACACACAGCCAATTGCATAACATACACCCTTTCTTTTCCACACACTGCCAATCGCACTGCGGGCATCTTTTGAATTTTTTTTTTCTTTTGCTTTTTGCCACACACAGCCAATTGCACCATAGACACACTTTTTTTTGGCCACACACAAGCAATCGCACTGCGGGCATGTTTTTTTTCTTGCCACACACAGCCAATCGCACCATAGACACCCTTTTTTTCCATGCATAGCCAATCGCACTGCGGGCATCTTTATTTTTTCTTTTTGCCATACACAGCTATTTGCACCATAGGCACACTTTTTTTGCCACACACAGCCAATCGCACTGCGGGTATGTTTTTCTTTTCTTTTTGCCACAAACAGCCAATCGCAGTGCGGGCATCTTTTTTTTGCCACACACAGCCAATTGTTCTGCGGGCATGTAATTTTTTTTTTCTTTTTGCTACACAGCCAATCGCACCACAGACACGCTTTTTTGCCACACACAGCCAATCGCACTGCGGGAATCTTTTTTTTTTTCTTTTTGCTACACACAGCCAATCGCACCACAGGCACCCTTTTTTTTTCACACACAGCCAATCGCAGTGCGGGCATCTTTTTTTTTTTTTCCTTTTTGCCACACACAGCCAATCGCACTGCGGGCATGTTTTTTTTTTCTTTTTGCCACACACAGCCAATTGCACTGCGGGCATCTTTTTTTTTTTTGCTTTTTGCCACACACAGTCAATCGCATCACAGACACCATTTCTTTTCCACACACTGCCAATCGCAATGCGGGCATCTTTTTTTTTTCCTTTTTGCCACACACAGCCAATCGCACTGCGGGCATCTTTTTTGTTTTTTCTTTTTGCCACACACAGCCAATCGCACTGCGGGCATGTTTTTTTTCTTTTTGCCACACACAGCCAATCACACCACAGACATCCTTTTTTTTCCACACACAGCCAATCGCACTGCGGGCATCTTTTTTAAAATTTTTGCCACACACAGCCAATCGCACTGCGGGCATGTTTTTTTTTTCCTTTTTGCCACACACAGCCAATCGCACTGCGGGCATATTTATTTTTTGCCACACACAGCCAATCGCACTGCGGGCATCTTTTTTTTTTTTTGCTTTTTGCCACAGACAGTCAATCGCATCACAGACACCATTTCTTTTCCACACACTGCCAATCGTACTGCGGGCATCTTTTTTTCTTTTTTTCCTTTTTGCCACACACAGCCAATCGCACTGCGGGCATATTCTTTTTTTTCTTTTTGCCACACACAGCAAATCGCACTGCGGGCATCTTTTTTTTCTTTTTGCAACACACAGCCAATCGCACTGCGTGCATGTTTTTTTTTTCCTTTTTGCCACACACAGCCAATCGCACTGCGGGCATCTTTTTTTTTTTTGCTTTTTGCCACACACACACACACACACAGTCAATCGCATCACAGACAGCATTTCTTTTCCACACAACGCCAATCGCACTGCGGGCATCTTTTTTTCTTTTTTTCCTTTTTGCCACACACAGCCAATCACACTGCGGGCATGTTTTTTTTTTTCTTTTTGCCACACACAGCCAATCGCACTGCGGGCATCTTTTTTTTTTTTGCTTTTTGCCACACACAGTCAATCCCATCACAGACACCATTTCTTTTCCACACACTGCCAATCGCACTGCGGGCATCTGTTTTTCTTTTTTTCCTTTTTGCCACACACAGCCAATCGCACTGCTGGCATCTTTTTTTTCTTTTTGCCACACAGCCAATCGCGCTGTGGGCATCTTTTTTTTTTTTCCTTTTTGCCACACACAGCCAATCGCATCACAGACACCCTTTCTTTTCCACACACTGCCAATCGCACTGCGGGCATCTTTTTTTTTTCCTTTTTGCCACACACAGCCAATCGCACTGCGGGCAGGTTTTTTGTTCTTTTTGCCACACACAGCCAATCGCACCACAGTCATCCTTTTTTCCCCCACAAACAGCCAATCGCGCTGCGGGCATCTTTTTTTTCTTTTTGCCACACACAGCGAATCGCACCATAGACCCTTTTTTTTTCCACATACAGCCAATCGCACTGCGGGCATTTTTTTTTTCTTTTTGCCACACACAGCCAATCGCACTGCGGGTATCTTTTTTTTTGTCTTTTTGCCACACACAGTCAAACGCATCACAGACACCGTTTGTTTTCCACACACTGCCAATCGCACTGCGGGCATCTTTTTTTCTTTTTTTTTCTCCTTTGTGCCACACACGGCCAATCGCACTGCGGGCATCTTTTTTTTTTCTTTTCTTTTTGCAACACACAGCCAATTGCATAACATACACCCTTTCTTTTCCACACACTGCCAATCGCACTGCGGGCATCTTTTGAATTTTTTTTTCTTTTGCTTTTTGGCACACACAGCCAATTGCACCATAGACACACTTTTTTTTGGCCACACACAAGCAATCGCACTGCGGGCATGTTTTTTTTCTTGCCACACACAGCCAATCGCACCATAGACACACTTTTTTTCCACGCATAGCCAATCGCACTGCGGGCATCTTTATTTTTTCTTTTTGCCATACACAGCTATTTGCACCATAGGCACACTTTTTTTTGCCACACACAGCCAATCGCACTGCGGGTATGTTTTTCTTTTCTTTTTGCCACAAACAGCCAATCGCACTGCGGGTATCTTTTTTTTGCCACACACAGCCAATTGTTCTGCGGGCATGTTATTTTTTTTTTCTTTTTGCTACACAGCCAATCGCACCACAGACACGCTTTTTTGCCACACACAGCCAATCGCACTGCGGGAATCTTTTTTTTTTTCTTTTTGCTACACACAGCCAATCGCACCACAGGTACCTTTTTTTTTTTCACACACAGCCAATCGCAGTGCGGGCATCTTTTTTTTTTTTTCCTTTTTGCCACACACAGCCAATCGCTCTGCGGGCATCTTTTTTTTTTCTTTTTCCCCACACACAGCCAATCGCACTGCGGGCATCTTTTTTTTCTCTTTTTGCCACACACAGCCAATCGCACTGCGGGCATCTTTTTTTTTTCTTTTTGCCACACACAGCCAATCGCACTGCGCGCATCTTTTTTTTTTCTTTTTGCCACACACAGCCAATCGCACTGCGGGCCTTGATTTTATTTTCTTTTCGCCACACACAGCCAATTGCACTGCGGGCATCTTTTAAGATCTATTTCATGGAAAAACGTCTTCCAAATTATATATATTTTTAGGGTTCCGGCAGGGGAGCGTTTTTTTCCCGCATCCATAGATGCAAAAAAAAAACGGGTCTATTAGAACAAATGCTTTCCAATGAATGTGGTCACATGTCTGTTTTTTACTAGTGAACAATTCGCTCCTGCAAAAAAAATAGGACAGCGTTTTTTTGATTCGCACAAAAATGACGTTTTCGTGCAAATGGATGCAACTTTGACAATATGAAATCTTAGTCAAAGCCCTTAAATGAACCCTAGATGCAGAAAAAAAATTAAAAATATATATATTATAGCTGTGATTGGTCAAAGCGCTCAACCAATCAGGAAGAGCTGTGGCAGAGGAATTCTTCAGCCTATATATGTATATATTATTTTTTTTTCCTTAAAGAGAAACCATGGCTGATTTTAAGGGGAGGGCTTATATTTAAAACCCTTCTCTGAAAATCACTGCAGGGGTTGCCGGCATCCTATCGTGTTCCATTGAAAGCAATGCTGCACGGACCTGCATTCACGCGTGTTTGTGCATGTACGTGGGTGCGTGGTTTTGTGAGCACCTATGTATGGCACACACACACACTCGTCTGAATGCGCCCTTATAAAGCAAAAAATACGGTATATACAGTTAGTTATATAGTCTTTTAAATGTACATTTTCTTTTGCCCTATAGCTGCCATACAGGGACTAACATTATGCCAAGACTCATTTTATTTGATAGTCGCTATTGCCATTATCGCTACTATTGGTTTTATTACTATGAGGGTTCTTTCACACGGCCGTTGGTGTTTTGACGTGTGCCCACCGGCGCCATAAAAACGTGTGAACGGGCACAGAAATCTAACGTTTGTGCGCCCGTTCAGATGGCCTGAGCCCAGTGCATATACGCCGAAGCCGCAATGCCGTTGGGCAGGGGAAGACAGTTTAGCTCTGCTAAGCTGTTCTCCCCCTTCCCCTCACCGACTCTCTGCAAAGGGAGGAGGCGGGACGGGGCAGGAGCTAGTGTGCCAAGCTCCCGCCCCCTCTCCGTCCCTTGTTGGCCGCCAGCAATAGGAGGGGTGGTGCTTAGCTCCGTCCCCGCCCCGCTCCCTCCCATTGCAAACAACTGGCGAGGGGCAAAGAGGAGGAGAGAAGGGGGAGAGAGTTCAGCAGTCACGCTGCTAAACTCCCTCCCACCTCCCCTCTCCGGCAGCTGTCATTGGCTCCCATAGGAATCTATGGCAGTGGCTATATTCTGGCCGGGAAAGATAGTTCCAGGACTATCTTTCCTGCGTGGCGTAAAAGCGCCTGGTATATCACACTACCAACTACTGTCCATGTCACCTTTTACTCCACTGTGACTCTACACCATATATGAATGTGTTGTATCGTGTAACCCCAGCAAGTACTGAGGAAGACGTTCCCAAACCCCCAGACGCGGATACAAGCTGGTTTTAAATGAAAAAAAAACAGAGTTTTTTTGACAAAACACCCGAGATCAAGCAGTCCCACTTCCATTTTTATCCCATTTCCTCTTCCCCGGGGGCGCTCCATCCATTTTTCTTCCCCTCCTCCACACTATTGTCACTATAGGGGGATGTCTCCCCTTTAAGGGCTCATGTCCACGGGTATATATATAAAATACTCCGGGTCTCCCGCAGTGTTGTACACATATATAGCCAATACACTCCTCCGGCAGAGACCGTTTATGGGCTGTGCATGGCACTGCGCATGCCTGGGAATCTGTCGTCACGCACATGCGCAGTCTGATTTTCTCTTTTTAATTCCCCGCTCTGAACAGCGCAGGGATGCGTATGGAAACACTGCCTGTATCAATGTATTGTGTATGGACAGCGTATTGATACACAGCCCAAACAAGGGCTGCATATGACACACAGAGAGATAGTGCATGCTGCAATTTATTTCTCTTGCGTATCGATAGGCAGTGCCCACACACAGATGGGTATGGAGCAATGGAAGCCCATATACTTTCATTGCCTCCATTCTCTGCATATCACTCATGCGTGCAATGCATGCGGAATTCGTGGTGGGAAAACGCCCGTGGACATGAGCCCGAACTGGGGCTCATATGGACGCTTCAGCTATAGTGGGAAAGTGTGAAATAGAAAAGAGGCAATATAAATGACCCCCTAGGAGGTGTTTGATGTAAAAATAAATAAATACAGAATTAAATATATATTAAATAAAACGACTCAACACCGACGCCAGCCAAAATCAGCGCTATTTGCGCCCTGTAATCTAAAACTATACAAATTATATATCTATACAGCGAAACCGAAATGAGGAACCCATTCCCTACTTTATTTTAGTGTAAATATTCTAATTTTACAAATAAACAACTATTATTAAAAAAAAAACATTTTTTAGCTTATTACTAGATATTTAAAATAAATAAATAAAAAATAAATAAAAAATGGCCCTATATGTCATAGAAAGAAAAATGCTGCAAAAATCATTTTGGGAGCAAAAGAAAACAAACAAAAAATAGGGGAGTAAAATCACCATACGGGTAAAATCCCCAAAAAGTGGTCCTTTAGGGGTTTTAAAAAAATGATTTTTGCTGCAGTTTACCAGCAAAGCGCATCAAAAAGACACACAAAAAAATGTGACTGCAGTATAAAGGAAGGACTTGTCTATTAGATGTTCTCTAGCGAGCGGCTGAGAATACAATCCCCTCATATAAAAGGGTTCCCCATGATATCTAACAATCACCAGCTCAGTATATAAACATGGAAACCCAGAGAGATGTGACACTTATCTGTGAGCGGCCAGAAGCTCCTCCGGACAGGGATGATGAAGGCTGCTAACAGCGAGCAGCAGCGGTTAAATCCACGTAACGTCCACCTGCAGCGTCCAGAAGCTCTTCCCAGACAGAGATGATGTAGGCTGCTAACAGCAAGCAGCAGCGGTTATATCCATGTAACGTCCACCTAGAGCGTCCAGAAGCTCCTCTCGGACAGAGATGATGTAGGCTGCTAACAGCAAGCAGCAGCAGTTATATCCACGTGACGTCTATCTAGAGCATCCAGAAACTCCTCTCAGTCAGAGATGATGTAGGCTGATAACAGCGAACAGCAGCGGTTATATCCACGTAACGTCCACCTGCAGCGTCCAGAAGCTCTTCCCAGACAGGGATGATGTAGGCTGCTAACAGCAAGCAGCAGCGGTTATATCCATGTAACGTCCACCTAGAGCGTCCAGAAGCTCCTCTCGGACAGAGATGATGTAGGCTGCTAACAGCAAGCAGCAGCGGTTACATCCACGTAACGTCCATCTGGAGCGCCCAGAAGCTCCTCCCGGACAGGGATGATGTAGGCTGATAACCGCGAACAGCAGCGGTTATATCCACGTAACGTCCACCTGGAGCGCCCAGAAGCTCCTCCCGTACAGAGATGATGTAGGCTGCTAACAGCAAGCAGCAGCGGTTACATCCACGTAACGTCCACCTGGAGCGCCCAGAAGCTCCTCTCGGACAGGGATGATGTACGCAGCCAACGGTTGAGGAGAAGTTATGGGGTGTAGCAGAGGCAGCAGAGCTCCGGTGACTGTTGTAGTGCCGCTGCTGCAGGAACTGCCTGTGCGGACGGGTTCTATCTGCTTCTAGAACTGCAGACCGCTCTGACCTCACAAGATTCCATTGAAACCCCTGTGACCTCACTCGACCGCACATACACACACCCTCACAGGTGGGCAGGACCGGCCACAGGCCTCACTAACCAGGGATCTTCTAGACACATTTTAGGCTCATTTCTCACATATTGCGTAAATCCACACTGGAATTCAGCAGAATAATCCACAACAAATTCTGAGGATTTTGGCGCAGATTTCACTCATATTAAAATGAATAAAATCCGCCTTGAAATATCCACAACCTGCAGAGCATGCTGGGAAGGTGAAAATCCGCAGCGAGACTCCAATCCACGGCAGATTGTTTTCACTGTGAGTGAAATCCCCATTCACCGGTATTTGACTCTAATTGGAATTTCGGTGCTAAATCAGCAAGCAAACCGGACTATGACTCTTTCACCAATATTTGGCTATATGTTCTGATGAAGCGCCCCATATTTAGACCAGCGTTACGCAGCTTATGCCGCCATACTGCAATGTGTGAGCCGCGTTTGTTGCTACTTGGGGAGGGCTCTGTAATACGATTTCTGTCAAAAACCTAAAAAATACGACAATGCGGGATTTTCACCATCACAAGATCAGATCTGCATAACATTGCAGGTACAGATTCAGTGTAATGCGTTCCTGTAGGCGAATGGTGCACGGAATATCGCAGTGCAATCTAGCATAAACCTGTGATAATCACTCACATTAACACCCTGCAGAGACCTGAACTTAATAAAAACGGCTAGTGCAATAGAATCGCGAGGGTTAAACATCATATATCTTGTAAGATAAGAGGAGAAGCCGTCACATTACTGTTCCCCTGCCCCCAGATACCGGCGCTACCAGGGTCCTCCACTGCTCTCCTGCCCCTAGATACCGGCACTACCAGGGTCCTCCACCGCTCTCCTGCCCCCAGATACCGGCACTACCAGGGTCCTCCACCGCTCTCCTGCTCCCTGATGCCAGCACTACCAGGGTCCTCCACCGCTCTCCTGCCCCCAGATACCGTCACTACCAGGGTCCTTCACCGCTCTCCTGCCCCCAGATACCGGCACTACCAGGGTCCTCCACCGCTCTCCTGACCCCAGATACTGGCGCTACCAAGGTCCTCCACCGCTCTCCTGCCCCTTGATGCCAGCACTACCAGGGTCCTCCACCGCTCTCCTGCCCCCTGATGCCAGCACTACCAGGGTCCTCCACCGCTCTCCTGCCCCCTGATACCAGCACTACCAGGGTCCTCCACCGCTCTCCTGCCCCCAGATACCGGCACTACCAGGGTCCTCCACTGCTCTCCTGCCCCCTGATGCCGGCACTACCAAGACCCTTCACCACTCTCCTGCCCCCTGATGCTGGCTATACCACCCTTCTCTCGCCTTCATTTATCAAAGCTGTCTGAAAAAAAAATTTGGCCTTGTTGCCCGTAGCAACCAATCACAGCACAGCTCTGATTTCTGAAACGGCTCTAGTTACATGACAGCTGCGCTCTGATTGGTTGCTATGGGCAACAAGGCAGGTTTGTCTTCTACATAGATTAGATTAATGACCCCGTCTGTTCTTCCTGTCCCAGCACTGACATGTCCGCACCACATACAATGCGGTGACCTGCAGTAACGCCAAACCTGCAGGATGCTGCGATTACAAAAATAGCCACCGACCCAAGAAACGCACGACTAAAGGAGAAAACCCCCACAAAGGATCCCTGTAGTGTTTATGGAGCTCCACACTTCACTGTTGATCTGCTAAAATCCGGCTGCAGGGTTTATGGAAAAAAATAATCCAGAAAAACGTCCCTAAAAATACGTCACTATAAATGCGCGGGAGTAAAAGTATCCGTAAAGTGTATTCACGTGTCGCAGTCAAGGTGCGGCTGAGAACCACATCAAAGACCGCGTGTACTTTTACCTGTAAAAACCATGTGACCAAAAAACACATCTCACATCTGCGGCAAAACTGGCGGGGTTCTCAGATTTGGTGTGAATATACCCTTACGCACCACGCTCTGCACCGCGTGCTTTACACTGTATTTACACAGGCCAGTGCGATATAGGTGAGAGAAAATCGTATATATATATATATATATATATATATATATATCAGTTGTAAACCTGCGTTTTTCAGGTTTCTGCGAAACGTTCCCATGTTCAAAATGCGCTATTCGCATCACTGTAGGTGCGTTTTTAAACGTGAAAAATAATAAAAAAGAAAGAATGAGCAGTTCTTGCAGTGGAATTGCCTCAAAACAGGACATGCTGCGTTCTTTTGCACTTGCACTGTTGCCGCTGCATGAACAACGAGTAACGTGAATATTCCCACAAAGAGACAGTTCATCTGTGCATGCGCCAGCTGAAGACCTCGCGGCGCACATGTGAGACTTGGCAGCGCTACATGGATGACGCCTACTGCGTCATCCACGGCTAAGGAGTTGGGAGGGGTGGACTTTGGAGCCGAATAAGCTGCTAGTAGATGGTCCAGCTTGCTCAGCTGATCGCTCTGCCTATTTTGGCCATAAAGGCGTGAAGATTTTTGGGGTATTTTCATCTCCAATTTTCAAAAGACATAACTTTTTTATTTTTCTGTTGACTTGGCGTTATTTTGGTAGGCAAAATGAACAAAATGAGCATTTTGCCTCTGCATCTTTTAGGGTTTATATTTACATTTTTTGCAAGATGAATAGTGCGTTCGATTCACTGTAGAGATCGTTACGGATACCAGAAATGTGGGTTTATATATATATATATATATATATATATATATATATATTTTTATTTTTTATTTTTATTTGTTTGTTTTTTTTAATAGAAGGGGGAAAGTACAATTTTTTTTTTCTTTCATTTTTTATGTCACTGTGGGGGACTTGAACCATAAAAGCACTGTTTGCTATGACGTTGCACTGCAGTACTTTTGTAGTGCAGTGCATTATTGCTTACCATAGGCCAGTCTCTATGTACAGGTCATGTGCCGCACAGTGTAATGGGAGACACGATACTGGCCAAAGTCACAACTAAGTTGGCCTAACTTCACACAGGTATGCGTGATACGAGGCCGTGAATCCCGCCACCATATCGCGCCCTCACCATGTGAATTCAATCCTCTGCCGCGGCTGTTCTCTCCCCCATTGCTGACACCGGCCCCATTAAAAACAATGGACGCTGCAATGCGAGATCACGCAGCCAGATAGAACATGCCGCGGTTTGTTTCCCGCATCGCATCGTTCATGTGTATGACTCCATTCACAAGGTGGTGGTTCAGATTTGTGCGTCTCAAAATGCACAAATCTCACGTGATTGTATCACCCATGTGAAGCCGGTCTTATGGTGCCCATAGTTCAGGTCGGAGGAGTCCGGGGATGTGAGTGGGACTTTTCAGTCAGCGCAGGCGCATACCCTTAGAGAACAGGATGTGCGCACACTGACTGGCGAATCATACACACCGCGTACCGACTTCCAGGGGCTACGGTGCAGGAACCGTGAGCTGGGGAGGTAAGCAGAACACACCCCGGACTCCTCCGGACCCGTCCTATGTGCTCCAAAACTTCATAGTGCTTATAGGGGACGACTGGTTGCTTTTAAAGGGGTTGTCCAACTACCAGACAGAATCTTTTTAAAGCTGTGTTCACACATGGCGTTTTTCAACGGCAATTAAAAACTGAATAAAAAAAAAACTCTACAAAAAACGCCATGTGTGAACGCGGCCTAATAGGGCTGTCTGTACTAAATTAATAAATCGCTACACTTACCACTCTGATAGGATCCAGCGCTGCAGTACTGGTGTTTGTTGTGACAGCGGCCACCACAAGTAGTCAGTTGATTGCAGCCAATCAGAGGCTGCTGTGTCACGTTCATTTCCTGTAACTACAAGAGACTGGATACGGCACTGACAGGTCAGCAATAATTATCTTTCTATATATCAGCACAGGTTATGTAGAGCCATGACCCGAGATGAGTACTCCCCTCTGCCGTCCGTTGGTAGGCACTACAACAGTATACTAGAGCCTCCATGCCCACCCGTATCACATCTTATATACAAGCTAGAAGGGGTACAACAGGATACTAGAGCCTCCATGCCCACCCGTATCACATCTTATATACAAGCTAGAAGGGGTACAACAGGATACTAGAGCCTCCATGCCTCCATGCCCACCCGTATCACATCTTATATACAAGCTAGAAGGGGTACAACAGGATACTAGAGCCTCCATGCCCACCCGTATTATATCTTATATACAAGCTTGAGGTGGTCCAACAGGGTACTACAGCCTCCTCACATCTTGTATCTAAGCTAGAGGCGGTACAACAGGATACTAGAGCCTCCATGTCCGCCTGTATCACATCTTTTATCCAAGCTTGAGGTGGCCCATAAGGGTACTAGAGCCTCCATGCTCACCTGTATCACATCTTGTGTCTAAGCTAGAGGCGGTACAACAGGATACTAGAGCTTTCATGCCTGCCCGTATCACATCATGTATCTAAGCTAAAGGCGTTACAACAGGGTACTAGAGCCTCCATGTCTACCCGTATGACATCTTGTATCCAAGCTTGAGGTGGTACAACAGGGTACTAGAGCCTCCATGCCTGTCCCTATCACATATTGTATGCAAACTAGAGGCAGTACAACAGGGTACTAGAGCCTCCATGCCCACCCGTATCATATCTTATATACAAGTTAGAAGCAGTACAACAGGATACTAGAGCATCTTTGCCCACCTGTATCATATCTTATATACAAGCTAGAGGCGGTACAACAGGATACTAGAGCCTCTATGTCCACCTGTATCACATCTTATATACAAGCGTAATGTGGCCCGTATCACATCTTGTATCTAAGCTAGAGGTGGTACAACACGATACTAAATTATCCATGCCCGCCCGTATCACATCTTATATACAAGCTTGAGGTGGCCCATCGGGGTACTAGAGCCCTTATGCCAACCCATATCACACCTTGTATCCAAGATAGGGGTGGTCCAACAGGGTACTACAGCCTCCATACCTGTCTGTATCACATCTTGTATCTAAGCTAGAGGCGGTACAACAGGATACTAGAGCCTCCATGCCTGCCTGTATCACATCTTTTATCCAAGCTTGAGGTGGCCCATAAGGGTACTAGAGCCTCCATGCTCACCTGTATCACATCTTGTGTCTAAGCTAGAGGCGGTACAACAGGATACTAGAGCTTTCATGCCTGCCCGTATCACATCATGTATCTAAGCTAAAGGCGTTACAACAGGGTACTAGAGCTTCCATGTCTACCCGTATGACATCTTGTATCCAAGCTTGAGGTGGTACAACAGGGTACTAGAGCCTCCATGCCTGTCCCTATCACATATTGTATGCAAACTAGAGGCAGTACAACAGGGTACTAGAGCCTCCATGCCCACCCGTATCATATCTTATATACAAGTTAGAAGCAGTACAACAGGATACTAGAGCATCTTTGCCCACCTGTATCATATCTTATATACAAGCTAGAGGCGGTACAACAGGATACTAGAGCCTCTATGTCTACCTGTATCACATCTTATATACAAGCGTAATGTGGCCCATATCACATCTTGTATCTAAGCTAGAGGTGGTACAACACGATACTAAATTATCCATGCCCGCCCGTATCACATCTTATATACAAGCTTGAGATGGCCCATCGGGGTACTAGAGCCCTTATGCCAACCCATATCACACCTTGTATCCAAGATAGGGGTGGTACAACAGGGTACTAGAGTCTCCATGCCCGCCTATATTATATCTTGTATCTAAGCTAGAGGCAGTAAAACAGGGTACTAGAGCCTCTATGCCCACCTGTATCACATCTTGTGTCTAAGCTAGAGGCGGTACAACAGGGTACTAGAGCCAGTATCACATCATGTATTCAAGCTAAAGGGGGTACAACAAGATACTGGAGCCTCCATGCCTGCCCTTATCACATACTGTATCAAGCTAGAGGTGGTACAACAGGGTACTGGAGCCTGCATGCCCACCCATATCACTCCTTGTATCCAAGCTAGAGGCGGTACAAAAGGCTCCAAGAGTCTCCATGCCCTCCTGCATCACATCTTGTATCCAAGGTAGACGTGGTACAACAAGATACTAGAGCATCCATGCCCACCCATATCGCACCTTGTATTCAAGCTGGAGGTGGTACAACACGTTACTTGAGCTTCCATGCCCACCTGTATCACATCTTGTATCCAAGCTAGAGGTGGTACAACAAGATACTAGAGCCTCCATGCCTGCCCCTATTACATATTGAATCCAAGCTAGAGGCGGTACAACAGGGTACTAGAGCCTCCATGCCTGACCATATCACATCTTCTATCCATGCTAGAGGCAGTACAACAGGATACTAGAGCCTCCATGCTCCATCTCATCTTGTATCTAAGCTAGAGGCGGTACAACAGGGTACTAGAGCCTCCATGCCTGACCATATCACATCTTCTATCCATGTGAAAAACAGAAAATTAACCAGCGCTCCGGTGCTTTGGAAAATGGCAGATGATGCAAGGTAGTGCAAACGAGGTGTATATGATGTGGATGTTACTTACTTCGCAGGGGTGCTAGTGGTTAAGAGGCAGTACAACAGGATACTAGAGCCTCCATGCTCCATCTCATCTTGTATCTAAGCTAGAGGCGGTACAACAGGGTACTAGAGCCTCCATGCCCCCCTATTACATCTTGTATCCAAGCTAGCGGTGGTACAACTGGGTACTAGGGCTTCCATACCAACCCATATCACACCTTGTATCCAAGCTAGAGGTGGGAGAACAGGGTACTAGAGCCTCCATCTGTAGCACAGATTACATCTAAGCTAGAGGCTTAGCAACCAATCACAGCACAGCTGTGTTTGGTTGCTATGGGTAACAGAGACAGTTTTTATAACAGTGTGGTGCCATGATCTGCTCTGTATTTACACACACAGCTCTTCTATATGCACAGCACAATATAGGCTGTCAGATAGGGTCACCGCGGAGATCTGTCTGCTGGCTCTTGCTCCCGCGGTGAATCTCAGCAACGCCTGTGGACAGGCAGCCTAACCCTTCACTCCCTGTGTGAGATCAGCCGCCCCGGCTGGGGGGCGACTGATAGCACTGATTTTAAATCCCCGCCTGCTGAAAGCTCCTCAGAGCAGTGCAGGAGAAGAGGCGGCTGGACACGGCTGAGCCCTGGCAGCTGCAGAGAGGTGAGTATACATTGTTTTTTTTTTTATTTTTACACATTTTTAGGATGGTTTTCAGGGAAGGGCTTATATTTTAAGACTTTCCCTGAAAATCACTGCAGCGCTTGACAGCAGCCCATTGCTTTCAATGCAGTCGGCTGTATTGCCGACGCTATTGAATTCAATGGGAGAACATCTTTCTCCTCTTCCACAGCTGTGACAGCTATGGCAGAGGATCACTATCTTCATATATGTTCTCAGTGGGGTCGGCACTGCTGCCACCGGCCACATGAAGCACAAGGTGAAACCCCCGGATGCGACAGCATACACAGAACACTGGTTTGTTCTATAATTTTCACCGCAGGCGTTTTTCTGCATGTAAAATTTGCCCATGTGATCACTCACATTGAAAAGCATTGGTTCTAACTGGTGCGAATTTTTGGACGTGCGGAAAAACGCCGGTTACAAACGCCCGTGTGACTGCGCCCTAAAGCTGGATCTTTGCAAAACTTCATACAGGTGGTGTATGAACAATGAACATTTTGTACAAATTTCAGAAAAATTGAAAATATTCGAGCAGGGACCCTCTCCCAAATTAGATCATTTGACGTGGAATGACGCACTCCCTACATTACCACAGAGATGATGTCCCCCTGCGCAACAGATGAACGCTGTGACCAATAACATTAAAGGGCTTTTCTGTGCTCAGGATAGGTCATCAATAGTTATCAGTGAGGGTCCACTATTTGGGATCCCTACCAATCAGCTGACTGAAGAGACAGCAACACTCAGATAAGAACCTCTGTCACTTCAGTCCATGCCAGGCACAGCACCATACACTGTATAGTGCCTGTGGCTGGTACTGCAGTTCAATTGAAATGGACTGAGCTGCTCTCTAGCCATGACCGATGAGCGTGATGTCACATGCCTGAGAAGAGGACGTGGCACTCATCAAAGCACAGCATTTCAATTGGAGGGGATCCCAAGCCCTGGATCCTCCATGATCAACTATTGTTGACCTACTTTTAAGGATAGGTCATCAGTAGTGTTGTTCTGGAAAACCTTCTAAGTAGTAACATACCTCTTGGCTCCTTGAAGGTTGTGACACAGCAACTTCATCGTCCTGATTAGTTTGTTCAGCATCTTGAAGCTCTGGATGCTTGGGTTGTTTTTTTGCTGCGACCTAGGGCCATAAATAAAAAAGTAGAGATTTGTGAAACGTTGTATGGATAAGATACAATATAGCCGGCTTCACACGGGCGGGCCAGATTCCGCATGCGGAAGGGCCTGCAGCCGATTCGGGCTATGAAGCCGGTGACCCCACTTACCTGAATTTTCTGTCCGTCGGTCATGTGCAGTAGTTTTTTTTTCCTTTTTTAATGCTTGTATTTCCGGTGCAGTCGCTTAGCAATGGCGTGGATACCCGCGGGCCATACACAATGTTAGCTGCGTATGGGCTGCAGGTTAGACTGACTCCACTGACTTCAATGGAGGCCGTCTGTGTGGAGTCCGCAGCAAAATATGGCATGCGGCAATTTTTCCCCTGGTCACGGAATAGATAATTCATATCTGCGAGTGTGAGCAAAAATGTGATTTAACATGGTTTACAATGTGGAGAGCGGGACTCGGGAGCCACACTTCATCTGCCGCAAACCTGGAAGGACCGCTGCAGGCCCCCACAGAGAGAGTAGCAGCAGGCCACACACGGCACTCCTCATACCGCTGGTAGTGGGAGCTCCGGCAGCTAGACGCAGCTCAGAGAACCACGTGTGAGGGACCAGCGGCTCCCCATCAGGGACAGAGCGGGAGACGCTCACAGCACTCCTCTGCAGCTTGAGGTACTCCCGGGTGCCAGAGAAGACCCCCTGACCCCGGGAGAAAGAAGCTGCACAGCCAGGGTTGCCACCTTTGTCACGAAAAAATACCGGCCATGGTTAAATGGGGGCGTGGCTTGGGTGTGGCTTATGACGGCATTCTGCTGGTGATAGTGCCCCCTCAGTAGCTCCAGTGGTAATAGTTCCCCCCTTGGTGCCCTTCCCCACAATTGAAAATTCGGACCGCACATCACTATATACAGGAGATGCCCAGAGCTCTGCTACATCTCTGTGTGACTGCTCTGCCCCCTGCCCCTCCTGCAACAGTTGTGATCCAACCTGGAAAGTTGGTGTCACTCACTGACTACTGTAGAAACCCCCCCAGACCACCAGGAGTGACAGCAGCCTGTGCCTGACCTCTGGATGCCATATAAGTATGCCATATACTGCCATCCAGGAGCACTATATGGAGCTACAGGAGCACTGTATGGAGCCACAGTAGCACTGTATGGATCTACAGGAGTACTGTATGGAGCTACAGGAACACTGTATGGAGCTACAGGAACACTGTATGGAGCTACAGGAACACTGTATGGAGCTGCAGGAGCACTATATGGAGCTGCAGGAGCACTATATGGAGCTACAGGAGCACTATATGGATCTATAGGAACATTGTATGGAGCTACAGGAGCACTATATGGAGCTGCAGGAGCACTATATGGAGCTGCAGGAGCACTATATGGAGCTGCAGGAGCACTATATGGAGCTACAGGAGCACTATATGGAGCTACAGGGGCACTATATGGAGCTACAGGAGCACTATATGGAGCTGCAGGAGCACTATATGGAGCTACAGGAACACTATATGGAGCTACAGGAGCACTATATGGAGCTACAGGGGCACTATATGGAGCTACAGGAGCACTATATGGAGCTACAGGGGCACTATATGGAGCTATAGGAGCACTATATGGAGCTATAGGAGCACTGTATGGAGCCACAGTAGCACTGTATGGAGATATGAGTCCATACAGTGCTCCTATAGCTCCATCCAGTGCTCCTGTAGCTCCATACAATAACAGTGCTCCTATAGTAGCCCCATCCAGTGCTCCTACAGCCCCACCCACCCAGTGCTCCTATATTGACTGTCTGCAGTCAGGCACCGTTCAGGCTCTTTTGTGTGTCCCACACTCCCTGGGACCCAGACTCCAGAGTCCCCACTCCCCAGGCAGCGAGCAGCCTCCTCCCTCGTCACCATATCGACTAGTCTTCTGTGCTGCTCTGCAGCCTTTTTACCTCTCTCAGTCACGGTCTCACCACTAGACTCACCCCTGCCTCTATAGCCACCGACGTTCAAGGTCCGAGCAAGTCCCGAGTCAGTACTCCCACTCCTGAGTCCCGACTCCCGCCACACACGCGGGCTGTGTCTCTGCTGCCCGCGCACGCTAGTAGTCCAGGAGGCTAAAGCGCATGTGCGAGACTTCCTGTGCTCTGGCGGACACTCAACAGGGGCGCGTCATCACCATAGTCTGCTGGCTGCTGACTGACGCTGCCCTGCATCATGGGTTGCCTCCTGCAGAGTATACAGGCCAGTATTTTTGTCGCAGCCTGCTGCAGTCCCCGGGGTCCGACAAAAATACCGGCCTTTAATAGGGCCGGTAAAAAAAATACCGGCACCACCCTGGGCGGTAAAAATACTGGCCAGGCTGGTGATTTACAGGTCGGGTGGCAACCCTATTCACAGCGGAGGCACGGCAGCTGGACCTGCAGAGTGCTGGTGAAATGACTGCAGCATCTACCAGGGTGAGTCCCCTGTTGCTCTGCTACACCCCGCACAGCAGAGCCAGCAGCGCATACACCAAGAGGCCACTCAGAACCACAGGGGCACTACATAGGACTGACGGCATCCTGCATATTGTCCCTACTGCCACAATACCTGCAAGCCCTGTAAGGACACCAACTGCACTAAGGCAGGACTCTCCCACCATTCCTAGTTGGCTCCACCCCACAACCAGTACCAGCTCTGTAAAAGGGCATTCTCCACCTTGTATGGACCCATGCAGGGTTCTATATCCCTCCCAGCACTGTGAACAACACCCCACCTACATTGGTCAGTGCTGGTAGTTCAGGACCCACTGCAAAGCTCTAAGTTTTCTCCAACTGCAGTACACCTTGCCAGATATACACAGTAGGAGGAATCTGTTGCCACCTAGTGGTCGGTATTGCTATAACAAGCAAAAAGCAATCGTGCTTTAGTTACAGCGCAGACGAAAGCTTGTGGTAGCCCCTGCAGTACAACATACATATAACGCACGCATCGCCACACCAGTGCATCTTACTGAAAGTGTATCAAGAAAGAGACTCTGGTGTCTAAATAGAATGTTGTCATACTAATGCAACGTTAACCACATACGGCTACGAATAGTGATCACAACTCCGGAGAGACCCTAAGACCCACCCTACCCAGGAACTAGAACAAAGCATCTTTTAGCCTACTTACTTCTAACACAGCAACCATGCACCCCATTCAATGCAGAGCAGGGAAAAATAGCCTAAGATCGCAGCAGGATGCTAAAAAATCATCAACGCTGCAGGAGGCCCCCTATTTCCTCTGATGGAGGACTTACAGCTTCCCTCAAATGCCAACACTGGGAGCCCTAACCATAATGCTTCAGAAAGTCCAACTCTCCAAAATAGCGACTAAACTTTCCAACGAATTTCGAGAGCTTAGCTAGAGGACAATTACTCTTGAAGACAGGATGTGCAATGCTACCATAGTCCTAGACTCCCATGAAAAAAAAATAGAGCAGCTCCCTGAAGAGATACTTTCTTTATCATAAGTTGGAAGTTGTTGAAAATAGGGTGCGTCGGGAGAAAATACAAATCATGGAGTCCCCATCAAATCCTTCAAAGATCTTCAATCAACAGTGACGGCGTTGTTCCAGGAGCTCTACCCGAGCATCACAATTGACCAATTAGAACTTGACAGAATTCATAGAGCTTTGCGAGCACCAAACCCAAACGGCCCCCCCCCAGGGACATTGTGTTAAAACTCCACTTCAATCGCATTAAAGAGCAATTGTTGCGCGCCACTCGCTCTTCCCGCAAGCTAACATTCCAGGGCTTTAACTATCAGTTGTTTCCCAACTTGGCACCATCAACACTATCCAAGAGGAGGGCCCTCAAGCCGTACTTATTGATCCTGCATCAGGAAAGGATACAATACAGATGGGGCTTTCCATTTAAGCTGATAAGGAATTAAACCTTCAAAAACCTCCTCCTCAGCTGGGCTCTGCAGCTTCATCTCCTACATCCCCTCACCTCCTATACCTACACCGGAGTCAGAGAGAAAAATGCCACAACTCCCAGAAATGATCCATAATCCCATGTTCCCCGAAAATAAGACAGTGTCTTACATAAATTTTTGCTCCAATATGTTTCTTTTTTACATGTATAACTGCCTGGACACTATTTAAACATCTTGCTAGGGTTTATTTTGGGGGTAGGGCTTATTTTCAGGGAAACAGGATCTCTTGGTATCACGGTTATATAAGATTTGCGAGGCAAAGTGACCTGGAACTCTTCTGCTGGCTCTTTCTCCCTCACCTGTTGTGAGCATTTCTTTGCATCCAAATGAGTGGGAAATCACCTCCCAACAATACTCATGAGTTCCCACCCAACAAACAAGGAGAAAAGAGTACAACAGGCATGCTCCTGGTGACAAATCTTTAGGAGAATGGAACAACGCACCTTCTAAACAGATTAATACCTACAAACAAGCTTCCCTCTCTCTCCTTGCTGTCTGCTTCCCCCCCTTCCCCTCCCTACCTCCCATAGGGTCTTTTCCTACCTTTTATCTTTAGCCATCAGCACTATAAACCACCCCATTTCGGAGCTGACTTAGCTCCTAGAGCTAATTGTATTTGTTGGCCACACCCTGTTTCCCCCTGCCTCTTCCCTCTCCCTACTCCCCCCCAACCTACCCTCCCATGGGGTGAAGGATCTAAGACAGTTTCCATTCTTAATAGTCCTTACTTCCACCCATGGACCTAAAAATAATTTCTGAGAATGTACAAGGCTTTAATTTACCTCCAAAGTGTTCAAAGGCGTTCCGATATTACAAGAGCAGACATGCAGATATAGTGTGCCTGCAAGAGACCCACTTCTCCACCAACTCTGCCCCACGTTAGCTTTCTTCTCAATACCCCACATTTTATTCAGCGAAAGCACAAACCAAAACCAAGGGAGTCACCATCTTCTTTAGTAAATCAGTTCCTTTCACACACGCCTCCACTATTGTGGACCTAGAGGGTCGCTACTAGAGATGAGCGAACGTACTCGTTTCGAGTAATTACTCGATCGAACATCGCTATTTTCGAGTACCTGGCTACTCGGGTGAAAAGATTCAGGGGGCGCCGGGGAGCGGGAGATGGCGTGGTGGCAGCGGGGGGTAGCAGTGGGGAACAGGGGGGGAGCTCTCTCTCTCTCTCTCCCTTTCCCCCCCACTCCCCGCTGCAACCCCCCACTCACCCACGGCCCCCCCGAATCGTTTCACCCGAGTACGGAAGTACTCGAAAATCGCGGTGCTCGGGTGAAAAAGGGGCATGGCCGAGTAGGTTCGCTCATCTCTAGTCGCTACCTATTATTAACAGGCTCCATGCAAGATGTCCATCGTCTCCCACTATACTCTAAATTCAAGGCAAATTCAATATTTCACAAAACTTTTCAAACTGGTTAAGGCCAATAAAAGGGGCACAGTAATTTTCTGCGGTGACTCAAACTGCATTCTTAACCCGAATCTGGATAGAAATTCTATCACTCTCCGTGCCCATCCTCTGTTGCACAACGTTAAGTCCCTCCCTCAGCAATACCACTTAGTAGACTTGGCGGGAACAAAACCCAACCCCTAAAGACTATACACATTTTTCAGCTTCACACTCCCTATACAGGAGAATAGACCACATTCTAGTTCCCGACATTTTCGTACCTCAAATACTGCAGTCTAAAATCCTGTCGGTGCCATGGTCTGACCATAGCCCGCTGTCCATCACCTGTAATTCCTTGATGTCTAAATCCAGAAACACATCTTGGATCCTTAACGACTCTCTTTTATCAATCCCTGAGGTTGTATCCCTATTAACGCCACAACTGGAAGAATATTTTCAAATTAACAACCTGTCCGCCTCCTCCCCCATTTCTCTTTGGGAAGCACACAATATAGTGATTTGAGGTCACCTAATACAAATAGCCGCCTGCCGTTAACAGGAACGTATGTCACAACAACTGGAATTAGAACGAGTCTCTAAGTTTGAAGAGGTGTCCAAAAAACATCCATCTAAAAATAATCTCCAAGCATTATCTCGAGCTAGAACTGAACTGGATCTTTGTCTTACTGACTCCATAGAACAGAAAGTACGCTGGTCCCGTCAGCGATACTATGAACTTAGTAATAAACCCTCCTTGCCTCTCCACCGCAGACTCCGCTCACACCCCAACATAAACCCCTTTTACAAACTACGTACAAACAGTACGTTTCTTGCAGGCCAGTCCACTTGAATATAACGGGATTTCTAGAAATGAGCGAGCACGCTCCACTTGTGTTCAGCGCATTTAATTGATTCGAGGGGGCTGTCATGTTTGTATAGGTCTCCTTCATGTGAACTGCATGACCAACAGGAATAGAAGGAAGACGGTTGGCATTGTGAAGTAATACAGCTTCAATCTAAGCTTGGAGGAGTCTATGAATAGCCTTCATTCAGTTGGATCATGGTTCAAATTCAAACATTTCATCAAGCCATTAACGTCACAGCAAACAACCAGATTGTTTTTCTTCTCAAAAAAAGGAAGCAGATCCCTCTGACGTTCTCTGTACTGTAAGACCCTGACATCACGTTGGAGAAGATTCCATTGCTGTAGTCTTGACTCTAGAAGTTCAGCCTTCTCCTTTGACAAGTCATGGTCTTGAATGAGATCACTCAATTCCCCTCAACTCAGTCTGTGCGTTGTATCATCTTTTACCTCAAACTCAGGGTCATGGGATGTGGAAGGCTTGTTGGGTTCTTCTTTTTCCACACTTTCTTCATTTTCTACTTCAAGCTCATAATGTTGTGGTGGAGAATAGAGATGAGCGAGCACCAAAATGCTCGGGTGCTCGTTACTCGAGATGAACTTTTCGCGATGCTCGAGGGTTCGTTTCGAATAACGAACCCCATTGAAGTCAATGGGCGACCCAAGCATTTTTGTATATCGCCGATGCTCGCTAAGGTTTTCATTTGTGAAAATCGGGGCAATTCAAGAAAGTGATGGGAACGACACAGCAACGGATAGGGCAGGCGAGGGGCTACATGTTGGGCTGCATCTCAAGTTCACAGGTCCCACTATTAAGCCACAATAGCGGCAAGAGTGGTCCCCCCCCCCCCCAACAACTTTTACTTCTGAAAAGCCCTCATTAGCAATGCATACCTTAGCTAAGCACCACACTACCTCCAACAAAGCACAATCACTGCCTGCATGACAGTCCGCTGCCACTTCTCCTGGGTTACATGCTGCAAACCCCCCCCCCCCCCCCCCGCACGACGCAGTATCCACAGCGCACACCAAACTGTCCCTGCCCAGCCTTCAGCTGCCCTCATGCCACGCCACCCTCATGTCTATTTATAAGTGCGTCTGCCACAGGAAAAGCAGGCACACACTGCAGAGGGTTGGCACGGCTAGGCAGCGACCCTCTTTAAAAGTGGCGGGGCGATAGCCCACAATGCTGTACAGAAGCAATCAGAAATCCAATCCTGTGCCACCACCATCTGGAGCTGCACACGTGGGCATAGCAATGGGGAACCTATGTGCCACGCACTATTCATTCTGTCAAGGTGTCTGCATGCCCCAGTCAGACCGCGTTTTTTTATATATAGTCACAGGCAGGTACAACTCCGCAATGGGAATTCCGTGTGCACCCACAGCATGGGTGGCTCCCTGGAACCCACCGGCGGTACATAAAAATATCCCATTGCATTGCCCATCACAGCTGAGGTAGTATTGTCATGTTTAATGCAGGTGGGCTTCGGCCCACACTGCATGCCCCAGTCAGACTGGGGTTCTTCAGAAGTGGAAACAGATGCATTTACAACCATGCTGTGGACCCACAGCATGGGTGGGTGCCAGGAACCCATCGGCGGTACATACAAATATCCCATTGCATTGCCCAACACAGCTGAGGTAGTAATGTCGTGCTTAATGCAGGTGGGCTTCGGCCCACACTGCATGCCCCAGTCAGACTGGGGTTCTTTAGAAGTGGACACATGCAGTTACAACTCCGTGTGGACCGACAGCATGGGTGGTTCCCTGGAACCCACTGGCGGTACATAAATATATCCCATTGCAGTGCCCAGCACAGCTGAGGTAATGTCAGCTTTAATGCAGGTGGGCTAAAAATTAATTTGATTACACTGTAGGCGAGGGCCCACAAAAATTGCTGTATCAACAGTACTAATGTACCTCTGAAAAATTGCCCATGCCCAACCAAGAGGGCAGGTGAAACCCATTAATCGCTTTGGTTAATGTGGCTTAATTTGTAACTAGGCCTGGAGGCAGCCCAGTTAAAATAAAAATTGGTTCAGGTGAAAGTTTCAACGCTTTAATGAGCATTGAAACGTATAAAAATTGTTTAGAAAAATTACATGACTGAGCCTTGTGGGCCTAAGAAAAATTTCCCGTTCGGCGTGATTATGTGAGGTTTCAGGAGGAGGAGCAGGAGGAGGAGGATGAATAGAATACACAGATAGATGAAGCGAAAAGGTCCCCGTTTTGGATGGTGATAGAGAACAATGCTTCCATCCGCGGGTGCAGCCTACGTATTGCTTAGGTATCGCTGCTGTCCGCTGGTGGAGAAGAGAAGTCTGGGGAAATCCAGGCTTTGTTCATCTTGATGAGTGTAAGCCTGTCAGCACTGTCGGTTGACAGGTGGGTACGCTTATCCGTGATGATTCCCCCAGCAACACTAAACACACTCTCTGACAAGACGCTAGCCGCAGGACAAGCAAGCACCTCCAGGGCATACAGCGCGAGTTCAGGCCACGTGTCCAGCTTCAACACCCAGTAGTTGTAGGGGGCAGAGGCGTCACCGAGGACGGTCGTGCAATCGGCTACGTACTCCCTCACCATCCTTTTACAGTGCTCCCGCCGACTCAGCCTTGACTGGGGACCGGTGACACAGTCTTGCTGGGGAGCCATAAAGCTGGCAAAGGCCTTAGAGAGTGTTCGCAAAACAATCCATTTGCAGGAGTCCAGCTTATTGTGAGAAAAACTTGCTTTTTATTTTCTTTAGTGCTTGAATGATACAGAGAACGCGTTTCGGTTATGAAACCTTGCTCACCTCTGACTAACAAAACTGTTGCACAAACCTTTAAAAAGCTTAGTGAAGATTAGTGAATTAAAAACACATGCAGTTAACCCTTATGGCAATCAGTTACTTCAGTTTCCAAAGTTCGTCCCTCCTGCAGGAACTTACCCTGATTAGTTACCATACATAATATATCAAATGGCATATAGAATAAGACATTTATACATTATATATTCCAATAAATACAATATAGCATATAATCAATTCAATCTCAGTTGCAGAAGCAAGACAGTCCTCCCGACAGCAGCAATAAATTTAGTCATAGATTATTATCATGGGATAGTACCAAAGGTAACATATGATGTTCAAAATCATTGCATTATACAATTACAGCACAATGGAATCATATTGGAATCAGTGTATATTACTTAGTGGATGTTATTTACCAAGGCTAGTAAATGTATAGAAGGTCTGTTTTATAATTCATTCCCTTTGGGAATCTTGTATTTAAATTCAAGATCCAGAACGCCTCCCTTTTAAACACTCTTTCCGGGCTAACCGTTCCTTTCTTTTTATTTATGACCTTTTCCATTCCAAAAAATGAGAAAGTGTTTAGATTTCCTTTATGTTTATCACAAAAATGTTTAACCGCACCCGAACTATTCACATTGTCTTTTCTAATGTTACGGATGTGTTCATTGATTCGAGTTTTTAACTTACGTGTGGTGCAGCCTATATAATTCAAATTACACTCTCTACATTGAATCATATATACTACATTGGTACTATTGCAGTTGATATAGTTACAAATTTTAAACTCTTTATTATTGCTGCTGTCAGAAAAGGTCTCTCTTCTATCAGCCAAGTGACAGACGGTACATCTAGAATTACCGCAGCGGAAAAAACCTTGAAATTTCATCCACTGCGGTTTTCCCAGATTAGAGGAAAAATTACTAGGTGCTATCAGATCTCCCAAATTTTTACTTTTTTTTGCAACACATTTGATTCCCTCATTTAATATTTCGTCAACAGTATCGTCCTGTCTTAAAACAGGCAAAAATTTGAAAAACATTTTTTTAATTTCATAAAAATTTCTGCTGTATGCCGTGGAGAAAACTATTCCCTTATTAATCTTTCCTTTTTTATTCTTACATTTATCTCTGAGTAACTCCTCTCTATTGACTGCTTCTATTTTTGCACATGCCTCCTTTAATAATGACTGTTTGTGACCTCTCTGATACAACCTATTTTTGATGTCCATTTTTGCTGTATTAAATGAAAAACCATCCGAGCAGGATCTTTTTGCGCGTATAAGTTCTCCTACGGGGATAGCTTTAATAGTGTGTCTGGGATGACCGCTATTTGCGTGTAATATGGTATTGCCCGCTGTTGCTTTTCTGTATAATTTGGTTTCTATTCCTTTGGTACAATTACCTTTTAAGGTTAAATCCAGGAATGGTACCTCCTCCTCACTATATGTCACAACGAACTGTAAGTTAGCAGAATTACTATTAATATAATTTTCAAACTGACTAACTTGTTCATACACCTCATTTTGTGCTGGGCCCTTATTCCAAATAATTATTATATCGTCAATGTATCTGGCATACCACATCATGCGGCCAGCAAAAGGGTTATTATGACTAAAAATAAAGGAATCTTCCCACCAACTCATAAAGAGATTGGCTATCACCGGAGAAAATTTAGACCCCATCGGGGCTCCAGAAATTTGCAAAAAAAATTGTTGATCAAAAGAGAAAAAATTATGGGTTAGTAAAAATTCAGTAGATAGCAAAATAAATTCTTTCAGCTCATTATTGTAATTGCTAAAATTCTGCAAATGAAAACGTACTGCTTCTATGGCCGCATGATGTGGTATGCAAGAATAAAGATCCTTGACATCACACAAAATCCAACACAGATCATCACTCCACTTCATATGTTGTAATTTTTGTATTACATGTTTGCTGTCCCTCAAAAAACCAGGGGTTCTATATACTAACGGTTGCAGGGATCGGTCCACCCACGAACTTAAATGCTCACAGGGTGAGCCGATCCCCGCAACTATCGGTCGTAATGGAGGTGGAAATATACCCTTATGGATTTTGGGAAGACCATGGAAAACAGCCATGGTGGGATTTGAGGGAGACAAATATGAAATAGTTTTATCATCTAAGATGCCAAATTCTTTGCCTACATGCAATAATCTGTCAAGTTCTTTTAAACAGCCTTGTAACGGGTTAATATCAATTTTTTTATATATATCATTATTATTCAATATTTTTTTGACAAGATTTGCATAAAGGTCAGAATCTAGCAATACTATATTGCCCCCCTTATCAGATTTACGTATCACTAAATTTTTATTATCCATGAGTTCCTTCAGACCGATTCTCTCTTTTGTAGTGAGATTATCTTTTTTCTTTTTTCTATGTAAATTGGTTTCTTTGATTTTAAACAGTTCTTTCTCCATGGCTAATTGAAAGTCATCCATGTGTTTTGTTCTAGCACTCAATGGGTAGAAGCTTGGATTTGGAACATGGAAATCGATCTTATTCACATTTTTTCTATCAACCAATTCACTCCCACCTTCTTTTTCCAACTCCATTAAATCTTTTATTACCAGAATTTCTTTAAAGGTACTTCTAGATGTACCGTCTGTCACTTGGCTGATAGAAGAGAGACCTTTTCTGACAGCAGCAATAATAAAGAGTTTAAAATTTGTAACTATATCAACTGCAATAGTACCAATGTAGTATATATGATTCAATGTAGAGAGTGTAATTTGAATTATATAGGCTGCACCACACGTAAGTTAAAAACTCGAATCAATGAACACATCCGTAACATTAGAAAAGACAATGTGAATAGTTCGGGTGCGGTTAAACATTTTTGTGATAAACATAAAGGAAATCTAAACACTTTCTCATTTTTTGGAATGGAAAAGGTCATAAATAAAAAGAAAGGAACGGTTAGCCCGGAAAGAGTGTTTAAAAGGGAGGCGTTCTGGATCTTGAATTTAAATACAAGATTCCCAAAGGGAATGAATTATAAAACAGACCTTCTATACATTTACTAGCCTTGGTAAATAACATCCACTAAGTAATATACACTGATTCCAATATGATTCCATTGTGCTGTAATTGTATAATGCAATGATTTTGAACATCATATGTTACCTTTGGTACTATCCCATGATAATAATCTATGACTAAATTTATTGCTGCTGTCGGGAGGACTGTCTTGCTTCTGCAACTAAGATTGAATTGATTATATGCTATATTGTATTTATTGGAATATATAATGTATAAATGTCTTATTCTATATGCCATTTGATATATTATGTATGGTAACTAATCAGGGTAAGTTCCTGCAGGAGGGACGAACTTTGGAAACTGAAGTAACTGATTGCCATAAGGGTTAACTGCATGTGTTTTTAATTCACTAATCTTCACTAACCTTTTTAAAGGTTTGTGCAACAGTTTTGTTAGTCAGAGGTGAGCAAGGTTTCATAACCGAAACGCGTTCTCTGTATCATTCAAGCACTAAAGAAAATAAAAAGCAAGTTTTTCTCACAATAAGCTGGACTCCTGCAAATGGATTGTTTTGCGTCTAATCAAAGCCAGAAGTAGCTGGATGGCAATGGCTTGTGAGTATACTTGCCTGCGGGACTGAGGTTGCAGCACAAGAAGATAAGGTGGGACTCTTTGCATTTTGCTTCATACTTAGAGAGTGTTCCCCTGCCTGCGCTGTACATGTTGCCTGACCTCTGCGTCTCCCCTGCTACCTGGGCCGCGAAAATGCGCCTTCGGCCACTAGCGCTGTCGGATGGGAAGTTTACCATCAGTTTGTCCACCAGTGCCCTGTGGTATAGCATCATTCTCGAACCCCTTTCCTCTTCGGGAATGAGAGTGCAAAGGCTCTCCTTATACCGTGGATCGAGCAGTGTTTACACCCAGTAATCCGTAGTGGCCAGAATGCGTGTAACGCGAGGGTCACGAGAAAGGCATCCTAATATGAAGTCAGCCATTTGTGCCAGGGTACCTGTACGCAACACATGGCTGTCCTCACTCAGAAGATCACTTTCAGGATCCTCCTCCTCCTCCTCAGGCCATACACGCTGAAAGGATGACAGGCAAGCTGCATCTGTCCCCTAGATAGCTACAAAGCAGGTAGCGTAGGAGCGAGGGACTGGGGGGCGGGAGATTAGGACAGGAAAGGGTTAAGCGACCAGAGGAGGTGGGAGGAGTTAATGCAGGAAGAAGAGAGAAGGAGAAGGAGTAGTGTGCCATTCCACGTGGAGTAAGAGAAGAAGGAAGACGTGTGAAGGAAGGCAGAAGATTAAAAGAGAGAAAACATGGACCAGCTTGTTCTGCAGATCAAGGAAGCTGTTGCCAGCCAGGGACCTGAGTGGCTGATGAGGATGGCCGCGGAGTTCGGAGCCACGCCGTCGGGAGAAGCCGGGGCAGGAGAAGAACAGCCGGCGCAGATGGCTTCCAGTGCGCCCCGCGGAAGACCCCAGAGAAGGAGGATTCCCCCTACCAGGCTGAGCCCAAGCCCAGCCGTGAAGAAGGGGGGCCAGAACGCAAGCCCGAGACCTGCGCGTTCAAGTATCGGTGGCGGAGCGCGGCCGCAGCGAGCCGCGGCGGGAAACAACATGGGCGCGACCGGAAGAAGCGCCGGAAGAATAGAAGAAACCCCCGAGGGACTCACCGGGACTTCAGCAGCGGCATCAGGAGCGAGTAAGTCCAGAGTGGGAAGGGGTTGCCCCGCGGCTGTCCAGCGTCAGGCGGAGAGAGAAGGGGGACGGCCTGCGCGCCGTGCCGGCGGCGGGCGGATGGATCCGCGGGCCGGAAGAAGTACCGGCGCCGGGACTCCCGAGCGGAGGGAGATGAGCGCCAGCGGCGGCAGCGAGGCTGGAAACAGCGCAAGCGGCCACAGCAGCGCGAGCGCAGTACAAGGGGGAGGGGGGGGGGATGAGAAGGAAGAGGCGCAGGGCGGGAAAACAGAGGGGGGGAAGGGGGGGAGTACTATTAGGCAGTATGGCCCCCTTGTCGCCCCAGGGCTCATGCCCTAATATGAGGGGCAGCGGGATATATTATAAAGACGCCTCAGGCCGGCAAGGGGCTTACGGGGTACGAAGGAAGGAGGGAGGGGGAGGAGGGGCAGCGAGCAGCGATCACATGTCGCCCCGGGGTTCTTTCCCTTTTGCGAAGGACAGTCGAGCACAAGCAGTCGAAGGCACTTCAGGCCGGCAAGGGGCTTACGGGGTGGAGCAAAGCGGACAGGTGAGACAGAGGAAGGGTAAAGGGGGGGGGGGAAGCTACCTGCCCGGTAGTCAAGGGGTCGGTAGCGGGACGGAGGGGGGGTTAGGCGGCAGGCAGTGGGTTGGCAGCATGGCGCGAGGAAGCTGGCGCAGCGAAGCAAGGATAGATAGCTCGTCATCGGAGTCTAGTGAGCCTTGTACACGTCGGGAGGCGCCCCATTTCGCCAGAGGGTACAGGCGTTCGGAAGCGGTAGGCGCAGCGGCTATGGGACTTCGGTTTGGGCTTCGCAGCAGGCGTTACCATGTTCACCGGCTTCCTCCACAGATGAGAGGCGGGCCTCACGTACCGAAAGGCAGGGCGAACGGGCCGCAGCCTCCAGGGCGTCCTATGGCTATAGCATGCTACCCCGTGGTGTCTCCCGTAATAGGGACAGGGTACGACACGCGGTGGCGAGTCCGGAAAGGAGCCAACCGGGACCGAGTCACCCGTCTTTCCCCTCGGCAGGGCCGGAGGACGAATTGGAGGGTGAGTCCCAATGTGATAGAGTGTGGGGTGATTCTTCGCCCAATAACGTGCATAATTTTATGGTAGCGCTGAGAGCGCTGGTGAATGAGTTTGATAAAGGTAAAGGAACGGTGTCGTGTGTTAACCCGGGGAGACGAGACTCACCCATGGTTGGTGATGTGGCTCACGCTACCGGGTGTTCGCCAGCGGTGGCGACCGGGAAAAGCGAAGAGTCGGTAAAAGATGGTCTACGTTTTTCAGATTCTCTATTTTGTGGCGTGGCCCCGCTGGGGGTGGGCCTCGCGGAGGACACAATTGAGAAAATCAAAAGTGGAATATACGTGGACATTTGGTCGCTCCTATCGGTGGAGCATGTGTCGGTTGATAAGGAGCGCTTCGCTGAACGGGACAAGAAGCCCAAAATAGCTAAAACATTTAGCAATTGGCTACAAGCCATGTTGACCCTGGCTCACGTTATATGCCAGTACCAGCCGGGAAAAGGCCCGGAGCTACTGGTATATATTAACACTATTCATAGCGCTTACAAGCTGCACGGCGGTGCAGCATGGTGGCGCTATGACGAAGATTTTCGTTGACGGATTTCGGGAATGAGTAACGTGAGTTGGGCGACAAAAGCGACGGATGCTTGGATCCAGTTGATCCCGGCGCAAAAGCCGGCGAAGCCCCTTTTTCACAGCAATAACGCGGTAACTGGTGGACAGCAGGCACCCGTGGCACATAAGCCCTCGGGTTCCTGCTGGGCATTCAATGAGGGTAACTGTCGGTTTCTTGCAGCATGTAAGTTCCGGCACGAGTGCTCCTTTTGCGGCGGTGCGCATGCAGCGGTACGTTGTTTTCGGAGACAAAAGCAAAACTTGCCCGCGGCCACAGCATCGCCCGGGGGCAACGCCAGTGAACGCGCTGTTCCTGGAGGAGTGGTTAGGCAAGTACCACAGGATAAGGGAAGCAAACCTTCTTAAAGAAGGTTTTAACACGGGTTTCGTCATTCCGCATCAACCGGGTTCGGCGTTAACGCTTAGTCGCAATTTAAAATCGGCGTAAGACAATAAAGAGATGGTGATGGAGAAGCTGCTAAAGGAGGTAGAACTGGGTCGGATGGCGGGGCCTTTTCAGGAACCGCCATTCGAGAACTTACGCGTTTCACCTTTGGGCTTGGTACCAAAAAAGGAAACGGGTAAGTTCCGGCTTATCCATCACTTATCCTACCCGACGGGCGAGTCAGTCAACGACGGGATTTCCAAGGAGCAAACAGCCGTATCATATACTTCCTTCGATAGGGCTGTCTGCCTAGTACGACTGGCCGGAAAGGGGGCTCTGTTGGCAAAAGCTGATATCGAGTCCGCTTTTCGACTATTACCGATGCATCCAGATTGCTTTCACTTGTTGGGCTGCCGCCTGGACGGCTTATATTTTGTGGATATGTGCTTACCGATGGGGTGTTCCATCTCTTGTTATTACTTTGAAGCGTTCAGTTTATTTCTGGACTGGATGCTTCGATACGAGACGGGCATCCGATCGGTGTTACATTATCTGGATGATTTCCTTTTCGTCGGGCCATCAGATTCAGAGGTATGCGGGTTGTTATTGGCATAATTTCAGGATCTGATGGGAATAAGCGGGAGTACCGCTGTCACGCGAGAAAACGGTCGGTCCGGTGACATGTCTTACATTTTTAGGCATTGAAATCGATACCATGGCAATGGTATTTCGTTTACCGGACGAGAAAGTAGCGCGGTTGCGGCAAGAAGTTAAGTTGGCTGGCAGTTCTAAAAAAGTTACTCTGCACCAGCTCCAAGTAATTATAGGCTTGTTAAATTTTGCGTGTCGGGTCATTCCGATGGGCCGCCCGTTTGCAAGGCGGCTGTCATTGGCGACAGTCGGGATAAAAGAGAAACACCACTTCGTCAGAGTGACAAAGGGTATGAAGGAGGACTTGCACACATGGCAAGTCTTTCTTCAAACGTTCAATGGTCAGGTGATTTGTCAAACTGCGGAAGTTGCAAACGAGGAGCTGGGACTGATGTCGGATGCATCGGGCTCCTGTGGTTTTGGTGTAATTTTGGAGGACAGTTGGTGCAGTGCACCATGGCCCAGAGAATGGTTCGAAAGACGGTGGGTGAAGAACATAACACTGCTGGAGATTTTTCCGCTAATGGTGGCGGTGGAGATCTGGGGGCCGGTTTTGGAAAACAGGAATATCTGCTTCTGGTCGGATAACCAGGCTGTAGTGACAGCGGTGAACAAGCAGACATCCAGATCTCCCTTGGTTTTGGCAGTTTTACGCCATTTGGTCTTGAGATGCCTGCAAAATAATATGAAGCTGAAGGCGAGACACGTACCCGGAGTAAACAATAACACGGCTGACGCTCTTTCTCGTTTCCAGATGGAGAGATTCAGGGAACTCCACCCGACAGCGGATGTCAAAGGGATATGTTGCCCGGCGATCTTACGAGAGATAGTAGAAGAGAGCTCACGACTCTGATTCGCAACTCCGTTGCGGAATCGACGTGGAAGCGATATATATATATGCAATATGGAAAACATGGTTGATGGCAGCAGGGGGACAATTCCCTGATGGAGCGCGGGCGAGAGCGGTGACGTTAGACATTATGGCGGAGCTGCGGCGTCGGGGCGCATCGGCGAGCTCGGCGCGCAAGCACTTATCAGCCATTGCGTTTTTGTTGCGCCTGCACGGACGGCGCGATGTGACAAAGGATTTTGTCTTCGGACAGATACTTAAAGGTTGGAAAAAAGAAAGGTCGTCAAGAGACGACAGGCGGCCGATAACATTTGAATTGCTAAATGCAATGCTGAACGTTTTGGGAGCAGTGTGCAAAGACGAAAGCGAGGTGCTGCTCTTTCGGGTTGCGTTTTCGTTAGCGTTCTTCGCAGCATTGAGACTGAGCGAAATAGTGGCTCCCAGCTGTAGGAAGCTGGGGGGGTTGCGTTTCGAGGATGTGCTGTGCAGTACAGATGATATAAAGTTATGCATCAAAAAGTCCAAGACTAATGTGTATGGCGCAGGCGGGTGGCTGCGCTTGACGGCGTTGGGGACAGCTGCGTGTCCTGTGGCATTGCTGAAACAGTTTTTGTCGCAACACAGCGGAAAAGGACAACTGTTGGCGCATGCTTCAGGCGCCCCACTAACCAAGTTCCAATTTGGGGCGGTCATGCGCTCATGCTTGAAGAGATTAGGTTTCGAACCCAGCGAGTTTGGCACGCATTCATTCAGGATTGGCGCAGCAACGTCGGCGTTCGCTTGCGGATTAAGAGGAGACGAGGTGAAGCGGGTTGGACGCTGGAGGTCGGAGGCGTACAGGGCGTACGTCCGACCAAATTTGAGAGTTTTATAGTTAAAGTTACATTGTGGTGTGCCGTTATGTGTTTGTTTTGCAGGTTCGGAGTGGACAGTTTGGGTGGTGGGCCACTCTTTCATTCATTGGGCAGAGAAAAGAGCGGGGACCCGGCCCATTGGCAGGAACCTGGGCCTGAAAGAGGTCCAGGTGAAATGGCACGGGATAAGAGGTTTACAATGGGCCAGGCTGCTGCACGAGGTATTGTGTATCAGCAGATGGTCTTAAGGAAAAGTAATCCTAGTAATTCATGCAGGCGGTAATGATCTGGGGAGGGTGAAGGTAGCGGAGTTTGTCGCCCTCATGAAGGAGGATATGCTGAGGTTTAAAAAATGTTTTGAGGAGACTGTTATAGTATGGTCCGACATAATCGCTAGGAGAGTGTGGAAGGAAGCAAGGGATGTGGAGGCGATTGACAGGGTCAGAAAAAATGTGAATTTTAAAATTTCAAAGTTTGTTAAGGCTATAGGAGGGGTAGCCATTAGGCATTGGGAGTTGGAGAAGAAGGTGCCAGGGATGTGGAGGAAGGATAGTGTCCATTTAAGCGACATAGGCATGGACACATTCTTATCGGGGTTGCAGGACGGGGTTGAGGCGGCGCTGACGCTGGCATGTGGGGGGCGGATGGCAGCGTAGGCAGGCTGCATCCTTCGTGGCGGTTTAGCGGTATTTCCATGCCAGCTGGAAGATTGAGGGTGCGTACAGGCCGTAACGGGCTTTCTCACGCCTCGAAAGGTTTAGAGCATTAGAAGTTAAGAATAGGCGATAGGCATGGAAAGAAGGAAATAAGTTGATGTTATATATTAATAATAAATAAGCTGTGGCCTTCCCACATAATTTATGCCAGCATAGAGTGATATATAGATGTCTAATAAAGAAGTTTTGTTAATAAAGAAGTTTTGTTACTAAGAAGTGGTCACGTGTTTTATTGGAAGGGAGCGGGAAGAGTGGGGAGTCCCCCCAGTCCCTCAGCAGTGGGCCAAGCTGTCTCTTCCCCCTCCTCCTCATGCTCCTCCCCCTCCTCCTCAACGCGCTGAGATATAGACATGAGGTTGCTCTGACTATCCAGCGACATACTGTCTTCCCCCGCCTCCGTTTCTGATTCCAAAGCGTCTGCCTTTATGCTTTGCAGAGAACTTCTCAAGAGGCATAGCAGAGAAATGGTGACGCTAATGATTGCAGCATCCCCGCTCACCATCTGGGTAGACTCCTCAAATTTTACAAGGACCTGGCAGATGGCTGCCAACCAGGCCCACTCTTCTGTAAATAATTGAGGAGGCTGACTCCCACTGCGCCGCGCAAGTTGGAGTTGGTATTCCACTATAGCTCTACGCTGCTCATAGAGTCTGGCCAACATGTGGAGCGTAGAGTTCCACTGTGTGGGCACGTCGCACAGCAGTCGGTGCACTGGCAGATTAAACCGATGTTGCAGGGTCCGCAGGTGGCAGCGTGCGTGTGGGATTTGCGGAAATGTGCGCAGAGCTGGCCCACCTTTCCGAGCAGGTATGACAAGTGGGGGTAGCTTTTCAGAAAGCGCTGAACCACCAAATTAAACACATGGGCCAGGCATGGCACGTGCGTGAGGCTGCTGAGCTGCAGAGCCGCCACCAGGTTACGGCCGTTGTCACACACGACCATGCCCGGTTGGAGGCTCAGCGGCGCAAGCCAGCGGTCGGTCTGCTCTGTCAGACCCTGCAGCAGTTCGTGGGCCGTGTGCCTCTTCTCTCCTAAGCTGAGTAGTTTCAGCACGGCCTGCTGACGCTTGCCCACCGCTGTGCTGGCACGCCGCGTGACACCGACTGCTGGCGACGTGCTGCTGCTGATAGATCTTGATTGCGAGACAGAGGTTGCGTAGGAGGAGGAGGAGGAGGGTTTAGTGGAGGAAGCATACACCCCCGCAGATACCACCACCGAGCTGGGGCACGCAATTCGGGGGGTGGGTAGGACGTGAGCTGTCCCAGGCTCTGACTTTGTCCCAGCCTCCACTAAATTCACCCAATGTGCCGTCAGGGAGATATAGTGGCCCTGCCCGCCTGTGCTTGTCCACGTGTCTGTTGTTAAGTGCACCTTGGCAGTAACCGCGTTGGTGAGGGTGCGTACAATGTTGCGGGAGACGTGGTCGTGCAGGGCTGGGACGGCACATCGGGAAAAGTAGTGGCGACTGGGAACCGAGTAGCGCGGGGCCGCCGCCGCCATCATGCTTTTGAAAGCCTCCGTTTCCACAAGCCTATACGGCAGCATCTCTAGGCTGATCAATTTTGCAATGTGCACGTTTAACGCTTGAGCGTGCGTGTGCGTGGCGTCGTACTTGCGCTTGCACTCAAACTGCGGCGCTAGCGACGTCTGGACGATACGCTGAGAGACATTGCTGGATGGGGCCGAGGACAGCGGAGGTGAGGGTGTGGGTGCAGGCCAGGAGACGGTACTGCCTGTGTCCTCAGAGGGGGGTTGGATCTCAGTGGCAGGTTGGGGCACAGGGGGAGAGGCAGTAGTGCAAACCGGAGGCGGTGAACGGCCTTCGTCCCACCTTGTGGGGTGCTTGGCCATCATATGCCTGCGCATGCTGGTGGTGGTGCCTCCCCAGCTGATCTTGGCGTGACAAAGGTTGCACACCACTGTTCGTCGGTCGTCAGGCGTCTCTGTGAAAAACTGCCACACCGTAGAGCACCTTGACCTCTGCAGGGTGGCATGGCGCGAGGGGGTGCTTTGGGAACCAGTTGGTGGATTATTCGGTCTGGCCCTGCCTCTACCCCTGGCCACTGCAGTGGCTCGGCCTGTGCCCACACCCTGACTTGGGCCTCCACGTCCTCGCCCGCGTCCACATCCTATAGGCCTACCCCTACCCCTCAGCATGGTGTATTACCAGTGATTTGATTTCCCAGGCAGGAAAGAAATTGGCGCAAGCCTGCTGTTAAACGTAGCTGGCTGCGTATGTTTTTTGTTAACGTTCTGCACCCACCACACACGTACCCAGAACGCTGAGGACTGACAGAGGCAGGGCACATAGAATTTTTCCCTTTTTCTTTTAAAGAAAAGGCCCACTGACTATATTCAATCAGATAAGAAATCTGTTCCACAGAAATGCAGTTATATGAAGTGCAGCAGAGCGGTGATTTTTCCCAGGAAGGCAGGAAATAAATTGGCGCAAGCCTGCTGTTAAACGTAGCTGGCTGCGTATGAATTTTTTACTATCTCCACCCACCACACACGTACACAGAACGCTGAGGACTGACAGAGGCAGGGCACATACAATTTTTCCCTTTTTTTTAAAAGAAAAGGCCCACTGACTATATTCAATCAGATAATATATGTCTTCTGGCCCTGCCTACACAATTCTCTCCCTGTAGTATTACTGCAGGGCGCAATGCTCTGCACAGCCGATTTTGAAAAAAAAAAAATGCAACACTGCTAACAGCAGCCTGCACAGTACTGCACACGGTTAAATGTGGCCCTAAGAAGGACCGTTGGGGTTCTTGAAGCCTACACTCACTCCTAACACTCTCCCTGCCTAACCACCACTTCTGTCCCTGGACTATTGCTGCAGGGCGCAATGCTCTGCAGACAGCCGATTTTGGAGAAAAAAAAATTGTGCAACACTGCTAACAGCACCCTCCACAGTACTGCACACGGATAGATGTGGCACTGAGAAGGACCGTTGGGGTTCTTGAAGCCTACACTCCGTCCTAACACTCTCCCTACAGCAGCACCAGCAGCAGCACTTTCCCTCAGCTAACTCAGTCACAAGGCATCTGAGGCGAGCCGCGGGAGGGGCCGACTTTTATACTCGGGTGACATCTGATCTCCCCAGCCACTCACTGCAGGGGGGTGGTATAGGGCTTGAACGTCACAGGGCCAGAAATTCAATTGGCCAGAAAAGCGCTCTAACGTCTCAGAGAGGAAACTGAAAGTAACCCGAACATCGCGTGGTACTCGTTAAGAGTAACGAGCATCCCGAACACCCTAATATTCGCCCGAGCATCAGACGAGTACGTTCGCTCATCTCTAATTGTAACATATTTTAAATATGATCCTTAATTTATGATTATGATGGCACTGGTTATTAACAGGCTTTTCTAATATGCATATGCATATTTTATAATGTTTGTGTACAATATATTTTTAAATGAGATATAATTGGTTAACAACATTTTATCTATACAGTATTATACTGGTAGATGGTTTTAGGGAAAGGTTTTAAGAATGAATTTATAATAATGATGAAAAGAATTCTATCTCCAGTGTATGACTGAGGGCGGAGCACTTAGATAAATCCTGTTGAGATCACAGGATGGTCAATAAAGTTGATAGAGAAATTGAGACGCACCTTGCGGTCCAAACTAAATCGGGTGATGATTCACGTTAGAAAGAGGGGAATCCCTCCCACATCCATTACGTCATGAATTGGAAGGCGGAAGATGTAACTGTGTAACAATGTATTAAACTTCACAAAGTCACAATAATAGTTCTGAAACACGTAGGAATAAAAGATTTTATCAATAGAAGTTTCGTAGTTCATAATGGCGCGGGTAGGTTTTAAATAGTATATAGTGATATTCCTGAACTGGCTTTGCCTGAGAGCAAAAGCCTGTGTTACCCTGGACGCCTCTTCCCCACCAAGGAGAAAGTGGACAGAAAAAGAAACTTCCTAAAGCCGACTTGGACAACAGGTGCCGGAGGGTTCTCCCAGTGAGATGAATTAACCTTTCGAGCACCAGGTGAGTTACATATTCACCTTCCACTTTTATTTATATACATATAATTGCTTGAGGCACATTCTGATGTTATATAATTTCTTTCTGGTGACGGGGCTTTAAATACCCTTCCTCCAGCAAAGCGAGCGCTGTGATTGGATCGTGCGCCAGCCAGTCATAGCCGGCGTTCGATCCTATCACAGTGCTCGCTTTGTTGGAGGCGGGGTATTCAAAGCCCCGTTTACCAGACAGAACTGATACGAGGGGGTGCTGATAAGTCTTTGGCTTTGTGTTCTTTTTTTGTTTCTATGGTAACGAATGTTACATCACATGAAAGCCTTATATGTCTAATATATGTTTTCAAAATTTTTTGTTTGTAGCTTATGGCAACAGTGATCTAGGCAGTCGGGAAAACAAAATGGTGGAGTCTAAGGCGATATTCACAGCAAATGAGAGCAGAGGAGTGATAAAATTCTTGTTTCTGCAAGGAAAGTCCGTAAATGATATTCATGGTGATATGTCACAGACATTTGGGGATCAATGCCGTTCATATTCTACAGTTAAGAACTGGGTTGCCAAATATAAAACGGGCGACTTCAGCACCAATAATGAGGAACGTCCTGGACGACCGAGAGAGGTTGTTGTCCTGGAGATCGTCGATGCTGTGCACAACCTCATACTGGAGAATCAGAGAATTTCAGCTAAAGGAATAGCAGACATCATGGGGATTTCTCGTGAACGTGTTTGTGTCATTATCCATGAACATTTGAACATGAAGAAGCTATCTGCAAAGTGGGTCCCCAAATGTTTGACAAAAGATCAGAAAAGCATGCGAGTGAAAACTTCCCAGTCCATTTGTCAGCGTTTCCAGACTGATAAGAACTTCTTGGATCGACTGGTCACTATGGATGAGACCTGGATTTATTTGTATGACCCTGAAACCAAGGAGCAGTCAATAGAGTAGAGGCACAGTGGTTCTCCTCGCCCAAAGAAGTTCAGGGTGCAAAAATCAGTCACTAAGGTGATGGCTTCTGTGTTCTGAGATAAGGAGGGCGTGCTACTAGTGGACTACCTTCAAAATGGTTCCACCATCAATTCAAGGTATTACATTGAACTTTTGGACCAATTGAAGGCAGCTCTGAAGGCCAAAAGGCGTGGCAAGCTGTCCAAAGGAATCTTGTTCCTGCAAGACAACGCCTCTGCTCACACTGCACAAGCAACCACGGCAAAACTGGTGGAGCTAGGCTTCCAGCTGGTTGACCACCCACCTTATTAACCAGATCTAACTCCCTCCAACTCTCATCTGTTTTCAAACCTGAAGAAACACCTCAAGAGTACCAAAATTCACACCAATTCTGATACCATGGCTGGTACGGATGACTGGTTTGAGGCACAACCGAAATCCTTCTTTTCGCAAGGCTTACAGAACTTGGAATACCGATGTAAGAAGAGTGTTGATATCAGTGGAGAGTATGTGGAATAAATGTAAAGTTTCATCTTCCTATCTTGTTTCTTTCTGGGTAAAGCCAAAGACTTATCAGCATGGCCTCTGTGATAAATTCTTGTAGATCAATCATATAATTGCTGTAATGTCTCAAATGATACTGTTAAGCCAACATAGCCACATCATGTGGGATACAAGTATGAATAGAAACCGCATCACGTCCTATCCAAAAAAAACTGAGAAGACCAACTTTAGGCTCAGAATTCCTGTGGACACCTGTGTAGTCATGAATGTACCCAGGAGCTTGCCGTACCAGAGGCTGCAAGAGTCCCAATCCAATTTGGCAAAAATCTGATCGATCACGGTGAACAGCAGTACTTAGATCAGCATATGAAATGCTAGGCTGAGTGATTATGCTCCATTGCTTCTCGGCAGAAAATATCCTTGATATGGCAGCTTATGGAGGCACCATAAGGCAGCACACAGTGCTTACAGCTCTACCTTGTACACAAGTCCTTCAAAATGCTAAATTCTAAAGAAAGCATAAAACTAAATTATGTACCCATCAAAAGTATTAACATTGATTATGTTTTGTGCAAACATTCTGAAAGACCGTCTGCTGGTGAACCAATTATCTTTTGTGGGTTCATTATTATTTTTTTGGCTGAAGCCTTTGTTTGTTTATCCAAGCTCCTTTTAATGTATATTGCCCCCTCCATACATTACTCATATAACATGATGATTATCTTGCTGGGTACAAGCAGGATGTACATTTTTAAGAGCCCTGCATAAAGCATTTAAAGGGGTTGTCCCGCGAAAGCAAGTGGGGGTAAGCACTTCTGTATGGCCATATTAATGCACTTTGTAATATACATTGTGCATTAAATATGAGCCATACAGAAGTTATTCACTTACTTGTCTCCGTCCTCGCGCTGTCTCTGTGTCCCCGTCGCCATGGTGCCGTCTAATTTCTTCTTCACCAGTCCGTTTTAGACGTGCTTGCGCAGTCTCTTCTCTTCCCTCTGTGAACGAGCCTCTCCAGCGTGCCCACGTGATACAGCTCATCTGCGCATGCGCAGACGAGCTGTCACTGCACGAGAGCGCGCAGGGGCGGCTATTCAGTTCCCGGCGTCCCTTTAAACACGGGTGAAGGAGCAGTCTAGCCTTTCACCCCGAATCAGCAGCAGCCAGATGGGACCATCCAGGAGCAGCCAGACGGGACCATCTAGGAGCAGCCAGCCGGGACTATCCAGGAGCAGCCAGCCGGGACAACCGACCAGCAGCCAGCCGGGACAATCGATCAGCAGCCAGGAGCCACACGGGACCAGCAGCCGGGAGCCACACGGGACCAGCAGCCGCCAGCCGGGACGAACACAATCCAAGCCGTGCAGCTGCCTGGGTAAGTGAGGTGTCTGTGATGCTGTGGGCGCTGGGGGGGGGGGGGGTGAGGTGTCTGGGGTGCTGTGGGCGCTGGGGGGGGGGTGAGGTGTCTGGGGTGCATGAATAAATGCATGGCTGGATATGTGTGCATAACTGCGTGCGGATGCATGGATGGATGAGGCTGAATGAATGAATGAATGCATGCATGGATGTGTGCAGGCCGCATGAGCGTTGGGATGAGGCCGCAAGGGCGGATGTGTTTGTACGTGATGATGGGTGCATAAGTCTGTGTGGATGCATGGATGGGGCCGCATGGGCGGATGTGTGTAGGCCGCATGGGCGGATGTGTTTGTACGTGATGATGCGTGCATAAGTCTGTGTGGATGCATGGATGGGGCCGCATGGGCGGATGTGTGTAGGCCGCATGGGCGGATGTGTTTGTACGTGATGATGCATGCATAAGTCTGTGTGGATGCATGGATGGGGCCGCATGGGCGGACGCGTGTAGGCCGCATGGGCGGATGTGTTTGTACGTGATGATGCGTGCATAAGTCTGTGTGGATGCATGGATGGGGCCGCATGGGCATTGGGATGAGGCCGCAAGGGCGGATGTGTTTGTACGTGATGATGCGTGCATAAGTCTGTGTGGATGCATGGATGGGGCCGCATGGGCGGATGTGTGTGTGGTTGTGTGTGTGTGTATAGGGATGGATGCATGCATGTATGTGTATGTGCAGATGGATGGATGTGTCTGTTGGTCTGTATCTGTGGGTGGGTGGGTTGGTTGTTGTAGCTTAGCATCTCTGTTGATCTACACCTTCTTGTCTTTAAAATGCAGAGCGTACACGTCGGAGCGCATCGGTGGCCATTGGAGATTCCAGGGTTTGGACTCGTGATATTCTTCCGAAGTTACTGCAGGAGGGTGAGTATTTGCACCACATTTTCTTTCCCACACACAGCAGATCAGTCACTTTAAAACACAAAATCACAATGCCTAGCTGCGTGGTTCCAACTTGCACTACATACTGGAAGAAGGGAGGCGAAAGTGCTTGTCTTCATGTCTTTCCAACGAAATCGAAAAAACAAGACTTTGGCTACAGCAGGCTCCTCACATCTTTGTTGACGTTGAAGAGTGGCTTACTAAGATTTCCCCAAAAAAAGATTCTTACAGTTATCGTTTGTGCAGCAAACATTTCTTGGAGGATTGCTACATAACAGTCGGCGACCGTAAAAAATTGAAGCCCAATGCTGTGCCAAGTATATTCCCAACAGCGTTGGAAATTGAGACCCGGTTAGCGAAGAAAGGTGAACCTTCAAGAAAACGCAGAAGAATTGGGGAGACGCAGCAGCCAGAAAGTTCAGCCACAGAAACTTCGAGGGAAGAAACTTCGAGGGAAGAAACTTCGAGGGAAGAAACTTCGCACAAAGAATCTACCCTGGTTGCACCTAGCGCGGTTCAAGAAATGACAGTCGACGTGTATCTACAAGGTGATGAAACACAGCTAGAAATTCCTATGACAGTAATCAGTGAAGGTTGTACAGTAGATGCAAAGGTAATTGTCAATTTCAAAAGACAGTTTGAGCAAAGAGAAACCGACAACGAAGCAAGCAATGCAGGGAGGGGTAAATGCAAGGCCTGTCAAGCAGCGGCAAATAAATCGCAACACAGGACACAACTCCAGTCAAGAAGCATTGGCATCCAATGCAATGAAGTAGAAGCCAGTCCACACCGGAATCCAATTTCATTTAAAATCCCACAGGGCACTCCGTGCTCTTCTACACCATTAAAAACCAATATGGGTAATACTGCCTTCCAAGAGATACCAGAAGAGAGCCCAATATCCAAAACAGCCAATGAGGCCGATAGAATCAATATGCAACCCTCAAGTTGCAATATTGCTTCTACTTTTGAGGAAAGCCTTTCAAGTGTTTTTTCTGATGATCAAAACGACTCGACATTCAAAGCATCGCAAGCATCGGAGAGTTCCGGTAGTGAGGATTTTGCCATTCCTTCTGATTCCAATAACCCCTTGAGCTACCCCTTACCAGAATTTGTAACCTTAGCTCCAACAGAGATGGACCCATCCGCTGAAGAAAAGTACATAGTTTTCAAAAGCTCCTTGATGGGTTTATTTTCAATGATCCCTTGCCCTTACCGAAATCAATGCTTTCTTAAACTAACTCATGTCAAGATTTTCCCAAAGGGATCAATGGTAATTGTGAAATCTTTCTGTGAAAGAGGCTACACCTGCAACTTGTGGCGAAGCCAACCACTCATCCACAATTGCCCGGTGGGGAACATTTTACTTGCTTCCAGTGTCCTTCTTAGCGGATCTAATTTTGCAAAAGTTAGTAATATGCTACATATTCTGAAACTTCAAGGAATCTCAAAAACCACTTTCTACCGCCACCAACATCACTTATTATTCTCAGTGATAGATAATCATTGGATGCAGCAGAGGGCAAATCTAATAGCAGAAATGAAATCAACACCCTTGTATTTAGCTGGCGATGGGCAATCCGATAGCCTGGGTTTTTCAGCAAAGTACACCGTTTATACTTTTTTGGAGTTGAAGAGCAAAAAAATTGTGGGCTTCACGGTGGAACAACTTGTTCCACCTGCTTCGTCAGTTTCGCTCGAAACCACTGCATTCCGGAAAACACTACTTGAATTGATCGCCGATGAATTAAACATTCAAATAGTCACAACTGATCGGCATGTCTCCATACGTAAGGTAATGCGCCAGGAATTCCCAGAAATTATGCATGAATTTGATGTCTGGCATGTGGCCAAAGCTGTCGGCAAGCAGTTGCTTGTGGCTTCCAAAAGCACACACTGCGCAACCATTTCCCCGTGGATATCGAGCCTCAAAAATCATCTGTGGTGGTGTTCGCATACCAGTCAAAAAAATCCCGAATTACTGGTAGAAAAATGGAAATCGGCAACAAATCACATTATCAACGTTCACGAGTGGGAGAACAATGCCCAATATCACCGCTGCAGTCACACCCTTCTTGAACCAACCACCGCTTGGTTAGCCCCTAACACTACAGCACATACCAAATTCAAAACCGTGGTTCTGAAAACAAGTTTACTGAAAGACATCCGCCATCTTTCCAATTTTTGTCACACTGGCGATTTGGAGATTTTTCACGCAAGTGTATTGAAATACAGGCCCAAACGAATTCATTTTTTTTATGACGGAATGGTGGCTAGAACGCAACTTGCTGTTCTAGACCACAATTACAACGTAGGTAGGATTCAAAAGCTCAGAAAAACGCAATCAGAAGACGGGATAGAGGACCGGAAGTGTTACCGAGTGGAGTACTCAAAAGCACGGAAGCAGTGGATTTTGAAAGCTCTTTATGAGCCTAAGTTCATTGCATTTGTATTTGACATAATTCGTGAGATTGTGATGTTCGCCAAAGGTGAGATGTCCATCTCCTGGCATTCAAAATCCTCAGAATTCCCTCATAATATTGCACCTGTTGTGAAACCCAGTGAAGAGGAATTGGTTCACAAATTTCAAAGTCGATTTCCAAGGTAATCAAGAAAAAATTTTGGTGGGTATAAAAAAAAAACAAAAAACCAACAAACTTTAACGAAAAATTTAGTAATATTTTTGTATCATGTGCAACCATTGTTTCATGTCTGTCTATTGTAAATAAGTGAACTACAATTTTCAACGGTTCGTCTGTCTCTTTTATCTGTGTCTCTTTATTACTTACTTTGTCTTTTGTATAGTTTACATGTGCGTTGCAATCTTATTTCCATGTGTGTATAGTGATATTTATTTAACATTTTGGTCACTTATCCTTATTTATTTCCTATGCCCTCTAGTCCCTTTTGTTAATCGCATTAACATCCCTTTTTACTCTTTGCAATCATCTGCATAAAATGTCTTTTTTGTATAGAATGTATAACTGGTACAATGTGAAATGTTGCCGGTCTTATCCCATAAATCCTATGCATTTTTCCACGGGTGTTTCTAACTAATTTTAAATTTTTTATTAATTTTTTAAATTTTGTAAAAAATTCGGTCCTTTACGGTAGAATTTTTAGTTAGGGAATTTTTAATTTTTTTAGATTGGTCTCGCAAGAGAATGAGGATCCTTGTCGTGGATTGCGGGCTTACGGTAAAATGACCAAATTAATGACACTCGTATTTAAAAGTATAGCCATAATATTTATAAAATGTTTTTGCACAAAAATTCTTAATTTGGTCATTTTATTAACCAATACCTCATTGCAAATTTTTTTTGATGTAAGTTATTGTACTAACATGACTTACAAAGTAGGTGCATGTGTTTGCGAATACATACGCACGCGCACCTTGTCCAAGTGTCCACTTGTCCAAGTGTACAAGCGTACATGTGTACATGGTTACGTCTGTCTGGGAGATATATATATTTATATATATAATCTCTGTCATACACACCCACGCAGACGTATGCATATATGTATGTATTACACACATACACACACACCTGTGGGTATGTTACATACATGCATACATAGACATACACGCGTATACTATATATATGTGTGTACACGCATATATACCCACACATATTTTGGTGAAGAAAACTATTTGTTCCATCACACCATCGATGTTGGGAGTGCATTGCAGCTATTACAGTACTTTCTGCTGAGACTTCAGCACTCGACAGCTCCCTGCTATAACGAAGCCTTGCCTCGCTGTGCAGGGGAAAGGTTCAGCACTGGACAGCTCCCTCCTCCCTTATAGAGACCTGCAAAGGAATATACAGGCAGGCAGGCAGAAAAACAGATAGAGGCAGACAGACAGAGAGAGAGGCAGACAGATAGAGAGAGAGAGGCAGACAGATAGAGAGAGGCAGACAGACAGAGAGAGGCAGACAGAGAGAGGCAGACAGAGAGAGGCAGACAGAGAGAGGCAGACAGAGAGAGGCAGACAGAGAGAGGCAGACAGATAGAGAGAGGCAGATAGAGAGAGGCAGATAGATAGAGAGAGGCAGACAGATAGATAGAGAGAGGCAGACAGATAGATAGAGAGAGGCAGACAGATAGATAGAGAGAGGCAGACAGATAGATAGAGAGAGGCAGACAGATAGATAGAGAGAGGCAGACAGATAGATAGAGAGAGGCAGACAGATAGATAGAGAGAGGCAGATAGATAGAGAGAGGCAGACAGATAGAGAGAGGCAGACAGATAGAGAGAGGCAGACAGATAGAGAGAGGCAGACAGATAGAGAGAGGCAGATAGATAGAGAGAGGCAGACAGATAGATAGAGAGAGGCAGACAGATACACAGGCATACAGATATATATGTGTGTCAAAATACATACACACACAACCCACAGTTTGTGTGTGTATATATTATACACACTAACATACGCATATGTAGTCATGTATATACATAATGATAAAACGATTAGTGATTATAGTCGAGACGTTCCAAATAAAAAAACCACACACTATATTTCACAAAAAAATGTATTAACATTTTAAAATCTGTAAAGCCTGAATACAAAATTGCACAAATTAAAACATCCTACAAGTTCAACTGGAAATCCAAATTGCTTTCAGTCGGGTCCATGTAGAACTGGAAACCAGTGTAATTTCCTTGCGGATCAGGGTAAGCTGTCCGTATTGATTTAATCACACACGCTGGTATGGGGATTCTATTGTTTTTCCCCAAGAATCCATGTATCCACGCTGTATAAGAGCGATATGCGCCCACACGCATAACCCTAAGAAAAAACGAAAGGAAATATATTAATATTTCTAAACTTATTAAAAAAATTTTAATAGTCTACATGAAAACAAAAAAAAAAAGACGCATTGATATCTTATGTTTTTCCATGTTGCCTTTTTCACTAACCTTTTTTCCTTTTCAAATAAACTTTTTCCTTTGTTAAAAATTATACTTGCATTGTCTTGTGTGTTGTACAATAAAATTGTAATAAATACCTATTGTTTGTGGTGTCGTACTGTCTCCGGGTGACCAGTGCAGATAGTCTTATCGCGTGTTCTATGTTTTCGCGCACAAGCGCATACTGAGCAAATAACGGATGTTGTGTAACACATACGCAAGCTTCTGGTAACATCTGTAGGACTACTTCGTGTTCTCGACAACAGACACACTCCGCCACTGTGGGCATGCAAATGCACTGCCCATAGTGACACCACTCTTTGTTGGCAAGCCTGCCATGGGGATCTTCAGTGGATCCTGAAGCACCCGCTTCTGGTGCACCCTGCGGATCGTTTTGAAAACACTGGAGACTGCTTATGTCCGCCTGAGCATATAGCGAGTCTGCCAGTTGTTGTTGAACCTAAGAAGGGATTAATATGAAGAATACTGTATTTAATGTTTTAGGAAAAAAGGAAGGGGTACATTTTTAATTGTATGGTGTTGCTGAAAGCGGCATGATCATCCTTATTAGGCAGGGCACAGATTCCTGTATGTATATGTGCATACATACACAGACGTACGTACGAGTTTGTATGTATATACACAGATGTACGTACGTGTTTGTATGTATATACTGACTTACGGGTGTGTATGCATTAACACGTACACGCGTGCGTACCAGTGTATGCCTAAACACGTACACGCGTGTGTCTGTGTGTATATATATATATATATATATTAAATATAATGTGTGTGTACACACGTAATTAAGTGTGACTGTATATACACATACACTCGTTCCTACGTGTGACTGTATATACACATACACTCGTTCCTACGTGTGACTGTATATACACATACACTCGTTCCTACGTGTGTATGTATATACAGATACACACGTACGTTCGTGTGTATATACATACACACGCGCATGTGTGTATATACACACACACACATGTGTGTATGTATATACACAGGTGTGTGTATGTATATACACACACACACGTGTGTGTATGTATATACACACACACACACGTGTGTGTATGTATATACACACATGAAATAATGTATTGAAATAATAAATTGTACAGGACTGATGCATAGTTGCGGTTTCAAACAATAAACAAAAAAAATTTTATACATATTTCAACACATACTGCCGAATAATGCCGAGTTTCGGGGAAATCCTCATCATTTTCCTCGCTATCAGATTAAAAGTCCTGCTAAAAAAAAAAAAATGTATTCTGTTTATTACCATTGGTTTGCTGCAACCTTTCTATTTTCAGCAAAAACTTACCTCTCCAAAAGAATCGGATGAATAATCAAGCTCCTCAAATTCAAGATCTTCCTGGTACATGTTTGTTCTTGAATTGTACTACAAAAAAACTTTAAAAAAAACAAAAAAACACCAAGTTAGTGGCACTTCAATAACAGTTATGGAAGCAGCAGCATTTTCTAATAACAATCTTTAAAGGTCCATGGCAGGCATAATTTAGGCAAATTTTAGATTGATTACTGGGCGATTGTGGACAGATTGTTGATAGCTAGCATTATCCGCAGTCTGTAGGCAGATAGCATGCATATTGTATGTAGAATGCAGGTTAATAGTGTCGATTGAAGGCAGTGTTTGTGTGTAGATTGCATGCAGATGCTATGTCTATTCCATGCAAATTTTCCGAAGATTGCATGATAATTGTATGAATGAATTGTGCGGAATGTATGCTGATTCAAAGCGGTTTGCAGTCACATGCACATTGCAGCACACGGCAGGCAAATGGAAGCACACGGCAGGCCCCCAAAAAAAAAGAAGCACACGGCAGGCACCAAAAAAAAACCAAAAAAAACATGGAAGCACACGGCAGGCACATGGAAGCACACGGCAGGCAGAAAAAAGAAAAAAAAAAAAAGGACATGGCAGGCACACGGAAGCACACGGCAGGCACAGAAAAAAAAGCAGCACATGGCAGGCACACAGAAGCACACGGCAGGCACATGTTAGAACCCGGCAGGCACATGGAAGCACACAGCAGGCACAAAAAAAAAAAAAAAGGGAAGCACACGGCAGGCAAAAAACAAAATAAAACAAAAAACACATGGAAGGCACACGGCAGGTATATGGAAGCACACGGCAGGCACAAAAAAACGAGAACACGCCAGGCACATAGAAGCACACGGCAGGCACCAAAAAAAATAAAAAAAACCCCTGGCAGGCACACGGCAGGCACATAAAAGCACACGGCAAGCACAAAAAAATAAAATAAAATACACTGCAGGCACATGAAAGCACACGGCAGGCACAAAAATAAAGAAAAAAAAAAAAAAGCCGGCACAAAAAAAAATAAAAAAAAAAATACACGGCAGGCACATGAAAGCACACGGTAGGCACAAAAAAAAAAAAATAAGCACATGGCAGGCGAATGGAAGCAGGCGGCATGCACAATAAACACTGCAGTCGCGATAGCAGCACACAGCAGGAAAAAAAAAACGTAGCACATGGCAGGCACTGTAAAAATGTAAGACACATTACTATACAGGGCAAGTACAATACATTTTTCATGCACAGACTCACTGCATAAGGCAATGATCCTGTGCTAATAAAAGCATGAAAGAGTACCGCGGAAAGGTGCACTTACCTGCGCTTCTGTGTGGTCAAGAGATGGGAGAAACAGCTGTTTGCTGTTTTCTCCGGTAGACTCCACCTCCCGCTGTGACGCTTTCTGCCGACCAGCCAATGTGGCGGCTGGAGCGGCGTTTCATTCATTTGCAAGTGCACGCCTCCACCGATGACGTCAGTCACCTGCTCACGTGACCGGCGTCTCGGGAGCGCGCATGAAGGCCTCCAGGAAGAGCGAGCATTGCACCGTGGAACGCACCCAGGGACAACGCAGGCGCCATCTTACATGGAGAAGTTTAAAAGTTATTATTTCTGCTAAACTGTAAGTAGGATGCGGTTTATAACCGCTCAAAAGGGCTGCTTTATGACGGGGGGGTGACAGGGGGAACGGGCTAATAATATAAAATTTTGCGGTTTTGCCTCGGGACAACCCCTTTAAAACAAATTAAATTTCAGAAAAGCTTTGGGAGCTCAAGATGAATGTTTATGCGAAATCCAAGAAGCTGTTGTACAAACAGGTAAACTAAACATAATAATTCAAACTAATTGACTTTGAAGTTAATTTTTGTTTATTTAGCATCTATGAAAATATACCTACTTATCTTAACTCTAAGCTGCTCCATTACTTTACTGGGAATATAAAGTTTTGTGCTTAGCTTAAAGCCATATATAAAAGTTCTTCTAAATGTATATAGTATGATCATTTTCCTTAGGACTCTAAAATGTGGCAAAAAATGCCATTCTCACACCGTTATCCTACCAGCTGCAGGGTGTATTTTTTAGTGCTGTGCCACAGCTGCTGCAGAACATCAAAATATACACTATCAAAATAATTTTCAGACATGAATGTCTCTTTACTTCTAAGGCCGGAATCACACAGGCGAGAAACTTGCGCCAGTTTTCTGCGATGCAAGAGCCCGGAAAATGACACAACTATGAAATGTATTTTTTTCAATGTGTTTATTCCCATGTGCGACTTTTCTCTTTATGTGATCCTGCGAGAATTAAAAACCGCAGCATGTCCTGTCTTGTTTCAGAATGGTATGTCTTCTTGCCCATGTGTTCCTAAGGACCCTCTGTATTCTCGCATTGCCTTGTGTTGTCTTGCAATGTTTCTGTGATGCATTTTCATGCGTATTGCTATGGGAATATATGCAAATTTAAGCGGACGTGCTCATCAGCTTCTTAGCAGTGTGGAGGCCTGTTTGGAGCAGCGTGGAGGCAGGAGTTGTTGGCAACTTTCAAAAACACGACATACATTTATATAGACGAGGAGCACTTGATCTATCTGGTGCAGGGGCACCCCATCCTGTGGTACATCAGGAGAGTGGAGTACCATATCAGGAGCCGGAGGGACTTGGTGTAGGAGGAAGTTGCAGAGCTTCTTTTAGGGAAGCAGTGGGAGTCCCCACACTCCCTCCACAATACTGATGCCAGCCATAAGCCCCGTTCCCTGCAAATGATGCAACAGGATACCCGCCTGTATCACATCTTGTATCCAAGCTAAAGGCAGCCCAATAGGTTACTAGAGCCTCCATGCCCCCCTGTATCACAATTTGCATCCAAGCTAGAGGCAGCCCAACAGAGTACTAGAGCCTCAATGCCCCCGTATCACATCTTGTATTCAAGCTAGAGGTGGTACAACAGGGTACTAGAGCCTCCATGCCCACCCATATCCCATCTTGCATCCAGGCTAGAGGCGGTACAACAGGGTACTAGAGCCTCCATGCCTGCCCATATCACATCTTTTATCTAAGCAGGAGATGGTACAACGGGGTACTAGTGCCTCCATAGCCACCCATATCATATCTTGCATCCAAGCTAGAGGTGGTACAACAGGGTACTAGAGCCTTCATGCATGCTGTACCACATCTTGCATCCAAGCTAGAGGCCGTACAACAGGATACTAGAGCCTCTATGCCCACCGTTATCACATCTTGTATGCAAGCTAGAGGCAGTACAACAGGGTATTAGAGCCTCCATGCTGCCCTTATCACATCTTGTATGTAAGCTAGAGGTGGTACAGCAGACTACTAGAGCCTCCATGAGAAGGAAATATATATATCCTTGTAGGTAGATAAGAGAAAACAATGGAATATATACATTTATATAGATATAGTTATGTGCCTTTCTTTTTATATGTATACTAACTTTATTCTCATATGTACTAACTCTATGAAAAACTTAATACTTCGCCTTACATCAGATATGCCAAGATGCTTTGCAAGGCAAACAGAGAAAGAATGTCCAAAGAAACTGGATGAAGGTTAAAGTGAAGGAGAGAAGAGATATGGAGAATGCATGCTTAGCTGCTTTTTTAGAATTGAGTGGGTGATTCTTTGCACTGGAGTTAATTGAATATGTGATTTTCTGTACATAAGCCAGAGGCGCCATATCAAGATAACGACTGTTCAACTATGCATCTGAACTTTCACTATCTCAGGCCGGAAATCCGGACTTTCCATATATGGTTATACGGTGGAGTTGAGCCAATGAGCTCATCACCCATTTCTAGTTATGAGACCAAAGGGTATAAGATCCCATGTAATCTGTAATAAAGCGCGCGGCGCAGTCATGTCCCCGTGTGAGGAACTATACCAGACTTCCGTGTGTGGTGTTTTCTTCCTTACCGCCGGCAGCGGGGCAAGTGGGGTGGGCCTGATTGGTGCTGTACTTAGAATTTCTCTGACAAATGGTGCCGAAACCCGGGACGACAAAACCGGAGCCGTGCAGCCCTGTCCACCCGGATCCACGCCACGGGGAAGCCGTCCTGCTGCAACCGAGCCTGATCAACTCACAGAACTCCAGGTAAGACCAGCATATATTTATGTTGTGTTTTACACTGCGAGTTTTGCAGCAGGAGGGACTATCTGTGTTTTGTGACCGGACGGGTTGGGTTAAGAGTTCTACACGGTAACTCGTGTGGGCTTCGGGTTTGCCGTCATGGACCACTGACCGTGATATGCGCACCAATCGCTCACCCAGAAACTAGTCTGTAGTCTATTTGTACTTTGAAGTCCATAGTGTTTTAACAATAGTGGAGATTGTTGTATCTGCAGAATTTTTTTTCCTCTTACTTTTCATTTTGTCTCATAGTAGAAGGGACCCTCGGTTTTAGTTTAGTTAGTTAATGGTTTAGCAGAGGAGGAGATGCACTCTATGAGATAGGTCTCATAGAAAAAGGGGACTCTCGGTTGTTTTGCCTTATATATGGGGCTAACGATTTGATTTCAGAGAGATGCATTCTGTGAGGCTGGTTCCATAGGAGAAAGGACCCTCGGTTGTTTTGCCGGTATATAAGGGGCTGACAATTTGGAATTAAGAGGGATGCACTCTATGGAGCGTGTTATTATTATTGTTGTTGTTCTAATATGCGTAAGATCTTATTAAAGAAGACAGAGCCCTTTATGGGCCGCCGCCGTGCGGATCAATTGGTGGAGGAGAGACAGGAGTTCCAATGTGTAAAATGTAAGAAAACTTATGAAAATGTGTAACAAGGACCCGCACGGTAGATTACAGCATGGTGTCTGGGAGGAGGTCTTTAGGACCAAGAAGCGTGCCTTGAAAGACCAAGGTTTGCTAGAAAGTGCTGGAGTGAGGAGGAGAGAGAGACAGTCAGAGAAAGTTAAGTATGTACACATTATTTGTTTAGTAAAGTATCCGTAAGTGAAATGTTGGAAAGTACAGTAAGTGATCAAGAGGGTGTCGGGAGAGTGTCTATTGAAGGTTACATTGGCAGTTAGGTAGGGAGAGAAATATGGGGAACAAGCAAAGTCGAGAAGAAGGTTACAATGCATGTGATTTGTTGGCAAAGAGAGAGGAAAAGGTGTATAATATGTATAATCCATACTAGATGGATATATATATGTGTATATATGTATATACTGTATGTGCAAATGGTTAACTGAACTTGCTTTTAGATGAGAAAGATTGTTTACATGAAGCTGCAGAGCTTGTGTTTAGTTTTCAAGGTCAAGCGATAACAAAGTAGAGAGAATGAAATAATGACCCTGGAAAATATCTTTGCTTGCTTAAATGGAATGAAAGCTTATAATGAATTTAATTAATTATACTGTCTTACAAGGCAGGAAATATAGCAATTTCTAAGGTATATTCTTACTTATACAGGGGTTGAAAATGCAAAACAACTCAGTCAGTGAATGCATATTCGGAGAGATAACAGTTGGTTTTACAAAGGTGGGGGCTTTCAGATTTCACTCCAAACTCAGGGTCACAGAAACTAAAATACTTTCGCGTTTAATATAGCATATAATAGCTTCAGTAAATAAGAAAGAGAGAATGTCTCAGTCACTCAGCAAACTTTTTTCACATAATTTGTCAAAGATAGCGCTCATTCACAATCTCATCTCAATAGAATCATGTACTTTATAACATTATAGCACTCACCTCAATGTTTTTCAACTGATGTATGTTTGTTTGTCAAACTTTTTTTTGTCTGTGCGTCTGTGTGTACTGGGACACCTTCAATAGGGGGTGACGGAGCAGACTTGAGCGCATGGATGGATGAAAGTTAATGCCCAGTGCTCAGGCTGTGATGAATGTGGGATGTGTGATGCAGATATTGACTAGGGATGGAGGTCCCCCCCATGCATGGGACTTTACTTGGTTGTGATGTGGATGCTTGGACGGTTAAGCTGAAATGAAGGTGTGAAAAAAAAAGACGCAAGCGACCAATATCGAAGGGGTGGAGCTAGATGATGTAAAGGACGTAATGTTTCATCCCTCTTGTCCACAAGGGAGGGGGTGAGGATCTTGAGCAGCTAGTAAAAGTTTTTTTTTCTCTCTCTCAAATTTGATAAGACATTGCAGGCAGGATCAGATTAATAATGAATTTGCTTAAAGGATATCACATTTCCAATATTAATAGATGTTTGTAGATTATTCTGCCCCGATGTAACTCATGTCTCTGTTATTGGTGCTAACATCTTACAGGCCTTATCTGCATCCATCAAATCTTTTTACAATGTGATACTACCTTGAACTCGGCTACTCTTCTTACAATTGAGTATCCTGGTTCAAAGGGGGGGGGGAGGAGAAGGCATAGGTGATCTAGGTATTGCAAATCAGCCATTTTTAAATTTTTTGCAACAAGATTCTGATCTTTTTGAAATAGAATATCAGCCTGATTGTCTAGCATTGATGCAACAAGAAAATTTAAGTTTTAAAAAGTTACTGAAAGCCCTTGTTAACAATGCATATTTTGAGTTGTTTTTTATAGATGGTACCAGGGTGATTGACGACTCCACACTGGATATGTAGTGGTCACACAACAAGATGTCCTAAAAGCAGAATGCTCCGCATGTCGCAGTACAAGAAGCGGAACTAAAAAGGCCATCACTGAGGCGAGTAGAGTGGCCACAGGTAAGACGGCAACCTTTTACACTGACTACTAGAGCCTCCTTTCAAGGGGTCAGTTTTTCACAATAAATTATCCTTTTGCACTGATATTGTAATCACTTACTTGTATCAAATATCAGAGAGAAAGTTTCATTCCATTCCAACAACTTCTCTTATGGGAGAGATTGTTTTTTGACAATGAGTGTACATGGCGGATTCTAAATCTGTATGTGGGTTTTGAGAGCAGAATTCAACCTTTAAGACCTAAGGCAAACTGCACCAAAATCCATGGCAAAATTCTTACCATTTTGGTTTTTCATTAAACTAAGCTTTTTATGAAGGGGTAGAAGAAGAACATCTTTTGGGTCCACAAGAGGCTCAGCAACGACATTTTTCTCGGCAGAGTCAAGATTTATTGCAGGCCAGTCCGCTTGAATGTAATTTGATTTCCTATCCCTACTCCAAGTGCTGCAGACCTCTTTTCAAATATTTTCCTATCCCTACTGTCCCACATACATAAAAAGCAACAGTATTTAGTGTACCCCAGTTGCATTCCTAAGAGTACAACCATGACTTTTAGATTTTCCTCTTGTGTTCAGCATATTTGATTGAGTCGAGGAGGGCTGTCATGTTTGCATAAAAGTCTCCTTCACGTGAACTGCATGACCAACAGGAAAAGAAGGAAGACGGTTGCTGTTGTGAAGTAATACAGCTTTCAAACTAAGCTTGGAGGAGTCTATGAATAGCCTCCATTTAGTTGGATCATGGTTCAGATTCAAACATTTTATCCAGCCATTAACGTCGCAGCAAGCAACCAGATTGGTTTTATTCCGAAAAAAAGAAGCAGATCCCCCTGACGTTGGAGAAGACTCCATTGCTGTAGTCTTGACCCTAGAAGTTACGCCTTCTCCTTTGACAAGTCAAGCTTTCGAATGAGATCACTCAATTCCGCGTGACTCAGTCTGTGCCATGTATCATCTTTTACCTCAAAGTCAGGGTCATGGGATGTGGAAGGCTTGTTGAGTTCTTCTTTTTCCACACTTTCTTCAGTTTCTACTTTAAACTCATAATGTTGGGGTGGAATAGGAACTGGTCAACTATCTGAATGTGGAATAGCAGATGGAAGATTTGGGTATTGAACTGTTCCTGTTTTCTTCATTGACAATCCTTCCTTTATAGGCTGAGTCAAGCAGAAATAGCAGTCATCTGTATGGTTTGTAGGCTACTGCCAAACCATAGGCACGGCAAAAGCCATAGATAATTTTTTATTTTTCAGCCAATCTCGTAGTTTAACTGAGCAAGAGTTGAAACATATATGTGGAGCCCATGACTTATCCTGGTCCCCTACATTCATACCAAAATAATGCTGATAGGCAGTCTTTATAAGATTGCGTTTCTGAGACGAAAATGTTATTTCACCACAAATGTAACAAAAATTCTTCACTAAATTTACACATTTTTGTGGCATTTTGATATAGAAAATGTTACACTTCAAAGGCACTCCAAAACCAGAAATTCTGAGAAAAGGTAAAGCAAAAACAATATGAAACTCAGTCATAGCAACACTTATTATGTTTATAACCTACAAACATATGGAGAACGTTGTGTTATGTCAGATGAGAGGTGTGAGAACTACCCCCACCCCAAAAAAACCTCCAACAAAATAAGAATGTAAACTCTAAGAAATGATATGTCACTGTATCTCCAAAGCAAGAGCTAATCGGTCATTTTTATGTTGATTTTTGAATTCAGCAGATGAAAATACATAAGAATACGCTAATTTTGAGCCCGAAACAAAATCATCATTGGGCAGTGTGATCAATGTTAAATTTGTACGGCTTCTAAATGGTTAAAAAAACGAAAGCTTTTCAAATCTGCATCCAAAATAAGGTAAACGGATGGAAATATATATCCTAGCAAAAATGTGTACAGTATGTTTGTACATATTTATTATATTACAATTGAAAATGTGAAAAAATGAGAATTTAAAAAAAAATTGCCCAATTTTGGCGCTTTTAATAAATATACACAAATATTATTGGACTTCTGACCTAGTTGGGATAATTTGCACTCACAATGCCTAGGCCTGTGTTCCTTCCAGATTCCGTGGGGTCTGCTCTGACTCGTACTTTCGCTGCTGCAGGGAGGAAAAAGTCTCTCTGACGGCTGGGTCCACCATCTTTGTATCACTATCTCCCTGGCTTGTGATTGGCTCAGACTGGCTGGTCTGAGACTCAGCTTTCCCTCTTGTGTCCGATCTCTCCTACCACATCTTCTCTTCTCTGTCTCTCTCCCTACATTAAACTCTGCCCCCCAATCAATCCTAACCCAGACAGAAACCGCTCACAACACACAGAGCAGGTTAGGGTGACAGGGGTGCAAGAACATACAAGTTGGTTGGGACAACAATGACACAGACATACACACATACACATTCCACATGAGATAGCCAAACAAGAGCTGTGGGGGCCCCAACCTCAGGCAACTACAGTTGTTTGTCTATAATTGTCCTGTATATAACAACCAGTCCACATTTTTTACTAATTAATGTAGAAAAGACAGGAATTAGGTTTACCTGTTAATTCCTTTTCTGGAGTCATCCTGACAGCATACACATGAAGGATGTCCACTGGACCCCTGTTGGGACAGGAAGCGGAAAAACATACAAAAGGCACCTCCCGCCACCAGCTCACCAGTGTGTACCAAATAACTACAGTGACCCGGCTTTGCTTAATCACTCATTTTTAATACCGAAACCATAGTACAATACGTTACTTCACGTAGAGAAGGATAACTGAAGGGGAGGGAAAAGCCCCTATGCTGTCAGGATGACTCCAGAAAAGGAATTAACAGGTAAACCTAATTCCTGTCTTCCCCTCGTCATCCTGACAGCATACACATGGAGGAATACCAACAATCAAGGGCTTTAGGGAGGGACCACTGCTTGCAGAACTTTCCGCCCAAAGGCCGTGTCCCGGCTGGCCCCCACGTCCAGACGATAGTGTTTTACAAAGGTATGGGTGCTTGACCATGTGGCGGCTCTGCAAATCTGGTCGGTTGTCGCCTGGGCTCTCTCCGCCCAGGAACAGGCGACCGCCCTAGTAGAATGGGCTCTAACTTCGCCCGGGAGTGGGATCCCTTGGGATCTGTATGCCTCTTCTACGGCCCTCCTGACCCACCGCGCTAGGGAGTCCTTAGTAGCGGCCCCTCCTCTGCGTGGACCCTGAAATTGAATGAAGAGGTTATTAGTTTTCCTAAAGGTATGTGAGACCTCTAAGTACTTCAGAACTGCTCGTCTCACGTCTAGGTTATGGAACCTCTGTTCCGTAGTGTTCCGGGGTTCCTGGCAGAAGGAGGGAAGTACTATTCTTTGCTCTCTGTGAAAGTCCGTAAGGACTTTCGGTTGAAAGAAGGGGTCGAGCCTAAACTCTATCTTGTCCGGGAAGATGGTCATATATGGGGTTTTTATAGAGAGGGCTTGGATTTCCCCGATCCGCCTGGCGGTTGTAATGGCCACTAGGAAGGCAACCTTATATGAGAGGGTCTTAACTGAGAGTTCTTCCAGGGGCTCGAAGGGGTGTGCGCAAAGGGCCTGTAAAACAAGATTCAGGTCCCATGGGGGCATGGTTCTTCTTATAAAGGGGTGAAGTCTAACTGCTCCTTTAAGGTATTTTTTGACTAGCCTATGGTCGGCTAACGGGAAGTCAAAGAAGGCTCCTAGGGCGGCCACCTGGACCTTAAGGGTACCAGGTTTTAGGCCCATGTCCAGTCCATCTTGAAGGAACTCTAGAATCTTATTAATGTCTGGTTGTTGGAGGTCGTGAATGCTGTGCCCCAACCACCTAGAGAAGGTGTCCCACACCCTGGTGTATATGTTCCTGGTGGACTCTTTGAGACTCTCACATAAGGTGGTGGTCACCCTCCCTGATAGGCCCTGGTTCAGGTATTTTACCCGCACAGCTTCCAGGCCGCTAGTCTGAACTGTCGGGCTTTTGGGCAAATCAGGGGACCCTGTTGTAGGAGGTCGTCTCTCCACGGCAGATGTAGGGGCTCCTGTGTTGATAGAGCGGCCAGGAGCGGGAACCAAGGTCTCTTGGGCCAGAACGGGGCCACCAGGATAACGGAGCCCGGGGACCCCTGGATCTTCTTTAGAACCCGAGGGATCAGGGGGATAGGTGGGAAGGCGTATGTCAGGTCCCATTCCCATGCTTGGGATAGTGCGTCTATTCCCAGGGAGCCCCCGTCTGCCCCCCTGGAAAAGAACCGGGGACACTTGTTGTTCTCCCGAGAGGCAAACAAATCCACCTTTGGAGTCCCCCATCTTTCTGTAATCAATTGGAATGCCTCTGGATGTAGTGCCCACTCCCCAGGGTCTATCCTCCTGCGGCTGAGGTAGTCTGCCATGGCATTCTCTGGGCCCCTTACGTGGAACGCTGAAACGGAAGGCATCCGCTGCTCTATCCACCCGAGCACTTTCGCCGCCAGGTCTTGTAGTCGGGGGTTCCGCGTGGATCCCTGGTGGCGAATGAGGGACACAGTTGTTATGTTATCCGAAAATATCTTAATGGGTCTACCCCCGATCTCTGTCTCGAGGTCACGGATGGCCCTCCAGACCGCGCAAAGCTCCTTGTAATTGGAGGATTGAGTGGCCTCTTTCTGGTTCCAGACCCCCTGGACATAGCGACAGCCTAAGTGGGCCCCCCAGCCAGTTGCGCTCGCGTCAGTGAAGATGGATACTGGGGATGCCGGGTCCCAACTTGTGGACCTGGCGAGGTTGGAGATAGACGTCCACCACCCCAAGGAGGACCTTACTTTGTGAGTGAGGGTGATTTCCTGATCCAGGGAAGCTGGAGATTTGTCCCAGTTGCTCAGGATAAAGTCCTGGAGAGTTCTACCATGTAACTGGGCCCACGGGACTACTCCAATACAGGCTGTCATGAGACCGAGGACCCTCATGCCTCTCCTAAGGGAAACTTGGGAGGCTAACGAAAGTGCCCGGCTTTCGTCTTGGATCGTTTTTTGCTTTTCTAGCGGGAGGGAAGAGCACTGGTGGTGTGAGTCCAGGATGACCCCTAGGAACTTTTTCCTTTGTTCGGGCTGAAGATTGGATTTGTCGAAGTTAATGATCCAACCTAGCGACTCGAACAGGTGGAGGGTGAGGTTGACCCGGTGCTGGAGTTCCGAGGGTGATCCTGCTATAAGCAGGAAATCGTCGAGGTATGGGACAATTAGTACTTTGTCCGTCCTTAGTGCTGCTACCATCTCCAATACTAGTTTGGAGAATACCCGAGGTGCGGAGGAAATCCCGAACGGCAGGCATGCGAATTGGTAATGCGAGACTGACCCTTCTATCACCAGGGCGAATCGAAGAAACTGTTGGGAGCCTGAGTGTATGGGAATATGATAATAGGCGTCTTTTAAGTCCACCGTGGCCATGACGCTATCTGGTGTGATTAGGGGGATTGCTGATCTTACTGATTCCATCTTAAATCTTCGGTATGTTATAGATTTATTCAGGTATTTTAGGTTGATGATAACTCTGTAGGTCCCGTTAGGCTTCTTAATAAGAAACAAGGGGGAGTAGCAGCCTTTGAACCGTTCTTCTACGGGAAGCGGGATAATGGCCCCCAGGGATAGCAGGTCCCGTACCCCCGACTGGAGGGCCCGGGCTGACGCGGGTGACTGGCAGGGGGTAACCACGAACCTCCGGGGAGGGGGGGCGGAAAGCTCAATTCTATAGCCCTCTGAGACCAGGCGAAGGGCCCAGGGATTGGAGGTTATTTCGCTCCATCTACTGGCGAACCCCCTAAGTCTGCCCCCCACCTGCCGGATCCCGATGGGCGGATTCTCACCCTTTCCGCCTTTGGGGTAAGACCAGCGTCCGGTTTTCCCCTTCCCCCTGTATGTTCTCGGGGGGACAAAGGGAGGAGGGTAGGAGGAGGAAGGCCGCTTGACGGGTCTCTCTGCTGGTAGCCCCTGACTTTTGTCTGAGGCCTTCTCCAGGAGTGTATCCAGGGAAGGTCCGAAGATGCGATGTCCCTGGAAGGGCAAAGAGCAAAGCCTGTTTTTTGAGGCATTGTCCCCTGTCCAGGCTTTTACCCAGGCGGCCCTCCTGGCAGTGTTCGAAAGTGCCGCCGACCGGGCCCCGAACCTTACTGACTCCATCGAGGCGTCTGCCAGGAAGCCGGTGGCCTGTTGGAGGAGGGGAAGGCAGTTGGAGATATCTTCCCTCGAACCCCTTTGCGAGACCAGGGCCTGGAGTTGGTCTAGCCAGACCGTCATGGATCTTGCTACCGACGTGGCCGTAATGTTGGTCTTCATGGTGAGGGCCGCCGACTCCCAGGCCTTCTTCATTGCCGAATCCACTCGTGAATCCAGTGGGTCCCGCAACTGGGAGATGTCCTCAAAGGGGAGGGCAGCCTTCTTCGAGACCCTGGCGACCGCCAAATCCACCTTCGGGACGGTGTCCAAGAACTCAATGTCTTCCGGGGTGAAGACCATACGCTCTCTAAACTCCTTAGACAGGAAAAACTTGTGTTCTGCCTGTTTCCACTCGGTCAAGATGAGCTGTTTTAGGATATCATTGACCGGGAATGATGGTTTGGGCTGAGGTATGAGTCCCCGGAACAGGGTATCCTGGAGGGATGGCTGCTGCGGCGTCTGTTCCTCCACTTGCATGGTGTGACGGACCGCTGTTAGTAGCTGCCCCAGATCCGCCGATGCGAAGAAGTACTTCCTCGTTTCTTCCATGGGCGGTATGGATTCTGAGGGGGAATCTTCTAAGAACCCTTCCTCCGAGTCTGATTCTTCTATCCGTGACCGCCTTACCCTTTTCGTGGGGGGCGGAACGGAAAGAGACGAGAGAGAGGCCTCGATCTCCTCGCGGATCATAGCTCGGATGTCCGATATGCCCGAGGGGCCTTCCTCACGGACCACCTTCTCTGTGCAGGCTGCGCATAAGGGTTTGGTGTGTCCCTCGTCCAGTCGCCGCAGGCAGACTGGGCACTTGCGCACGCGCTTCTTGGCCTCTCTGCCCTTTTGTGCTTCTCTGTCCTAAGAGACGGAGACAGCAGAAAAAGAAAGGGGGGGTTTTCCAGCACCTGACCCTTCCTTACCCCTGGTGTGAGCCCCCGGAGGTTTACTCACCAGCGGGCTGCTCTCCGTGTCCTCTCTGGCCGACATCTTTACTTAGGTGCAGACCGAAGACATGTGGGGAATCCTGCCTTCTCCTTTTCTCTTTTTTTTTTTTTTTTTTGAATTTGGCGCCGCGCGCTCTCCCCCCCCCCCCCCCCTCGCTGGCATACCTGCTCAGCCGCTCCGCCGACAGAGGATCTCTGGAAGCCAGGGTCCCGGGCCCGACGTCCAGAGCAGGTGCCTGATGTCCGGAGGCGGCTTCCAAGCCCTGCAGGTACGGGCTGTATCTTCCCAGTGCGACAACCCCACTGGGCAGCGCGCTAGGGAAGGGTTCCCCGCAGGGAACGTGGTGCTGGTTTGGATCCTGCGGGTGAGGGTCCCCACGTAGGGTCTCACCCGCGCAAGCTCTGCCAGCCCGACCAGAGAGTCGTCCCCCCACGGGCGGACAGGCTGCATAGGAATTTTCCTTCTTTTTTCCTGCCTCCAGCATACACCTGGAGGCTTCCGCTTGGACTGTCCTGTACGGACAGGAAGACACTGGTGAGCTGGTGGCGGGAGGTGCCTTTTGTATGTTTTTCCGCTTCCTGTCCCAACAGGGGTCCAGTGGACATCCTCCATGTGTATGCTGTCAGGATGACGAGGGGAAAGAGTTAATTACAAAGGGTTCACTTACTTTTTCTTGTAGCTATATGATATTAAAATCCCTTTTAATTCAGAATTGATCAGGAACTGTCAATCAACACCAGTGCACTGAAACTGCAAATATTAACCCCTTCAGCATTTGTATTTGTTGATGCACCATGCAGCTACAATGTATATATACATCCTCTACTTTAGCGGCACATCTTATCGTGTAGCTTTCTGCCAGTAGGTTAGCTCTTGCTAATAAACAGTGAGGAATGTAGTGGTCAAAATGAGTCAAATTACCAGCTAGCGACAGGCGAAACCAGAAAATTGAAATGGGGATCTTTGTTCTCAGGTCTTCTATTGATGATAGGCATGGGTGGACTGGCCAGTGAACTCACCAGGAAAATTCCCAGTGGGTCGATTGGGTCCTGGGGCCGGTGCTGGGGGTGACAATTTTTTTTTAATTTGACTGCAGAAGTGACATAAAATAAAAAAAACACATTTACTCACCGGGGTCTGTCTTCTCGGCTCATGGGCTCTGAAGTTCACTCAGCATTGGTTTTGCACTGATTTTCACATTACACGGTCACGTGGTTGCTACAATCAGTCTCCAGCCTCACCAATGCTAGGGACTGGCACTAGACGTAGCGATTACGTGACCATGAAACCCAGGTGAGTGTATGTGGTTTTTAATTTTAATGCATACAATAGGGGGCAAAGGGGATATTATTATTATGATCAGGAGGAGTATTCTTATTACCAAAAGAAGGACAAGTGAGGCATTATTTTTATTACCAGAAGGTGGCCATGAGGGGCATTATTATTACTGAACGGGGACAGTAGGGGCATTGTTACTTAAAGGAGCCCGTATAGGATTTTATTACTTAGAGTATAAAAGAAGGCACTTTTACTTTGTATGGGGCACTAAAAGTGGTACTTACTCTGTGGTGCCTACAGAGAGCACAAAAAGGGAATACTCTTATGCTTTATTACTATCTGGGCCACTCTGGATAGGAAGATTATGTAGAAGTATGCAAAACAAAGGCAGGTGGCTAGAAAATTGAGGAGTCACAGATGTCTATGTGTCAAATTCTGCAGACACAGGTTGTGACTGGGAGAAGTCATGATCGCAGTCTGGGCCATATGGATAAAAGGGAAGGGGTATTGGTATTCTTTAAAACCCTTTACTTTCCTAGCACATAGCCAGGTCGCTTTCTCAATTATAACACATTTAATCAATTGATCTTTTTTTAATCATAAGACCTTATCATTATACCATTATTACAACTATTAACCCTTTCCAATCCAATTTGTATCCTGGTTTTCCTAGGGGACTTACTCTTTTTCTGCCGTTATACAATGGCGCTATCTGTTGGCTAAAGCAAGTACTGCATGAGGTGACACGTTGGATAGGCTCCGACAGCAGAGAGGCTGGCAATATACAGTAAGAGAACCCCGATGGACGTCTTCTAACATCGGAGCTGTACAGCCTTAAATCATAATGTCTTCAGACATCAGACAGTGGATTGGAAAGGGTTAAGACATTGCAAAGGCTGGTCATGTTAGTAGCCTAGCTGTAATAAAACAGCAGAATGCTGCTACTATAATGCATCATTATCACTTATCTATGTAGGAAAAAACTGCTGAAAATTTGCACCATTTGCAAGAATTTTGACCATGACATGAAACCGCAATTATGTTTCTTTCTGTTTCTCCTAATTCATGTGGATTGTACACTATAACCATAATGGTGGAATAAATTGTATATTCAGTTGTATCTGTGAGTGGTCAAAACTAATCCTAAAGCCTTATGTCCACTTGCATGCACGGATTACACTGCTGAATCCCTGTGTGCCCGGGGACATGGAGAGGAGAAGAACATTATCTTACCTCACCGAATCCAGCGCGGCTCCCCTCCGTACAGGCTGGATCTTCTTTCTTCAGCACTGCGGATGTGTCTGGGCTTTTTTTTTTTCCTTCAAATCTCCTGCTTTCCTGTGGATTTGTAGCACCTCCACAGTGACAGCTGCAGGTGTGCTGTGGTGAGGGTGGATTCCATTGATTTCAATAGAACCCGTCGCTGTTGGACCCGCTGGAAATTGAAGCATGCTGCGATTCCTTCCTATGCGTGCATCTCGCACACTGGAAAAAAAATCATATCCGCATGCTTTTACTTGCCATGCGGATGGTAATACATCCCTATGGGTGGCAAGACGCGCAGATCTCCTGTGCAGGAGACACGCACGGATTTTATAATTAAAATCCGCACCTGGACATCGGGTCTTCACAAAGGAGCTGGCTGGTTAAAACATAGTTATGTTTCATATAAAATAACTACTTTTATAGTAATGGGATTTGTCTGGTTTTTTTAACCATAAACTCTGTGGAACTGTACAAGGAAAGCTCTGTGCCCTATAGCAAGTACAAAATCATAGTAAGGTAAGTTCTGCCACCTAGAGGCAAAACATAGAAATGGCAGGGACAATGATAAATATAAGGTTCTGCACATGGGCAGGGAAATACATGTCACCATTACACACTAAATGGGAAACCACTGGGTAACACTGACATGGAAAAGGACTTGGAGGTTTTAGTTAACTGTAAACTTAACTGAAGTAACCAGTGTCAGGCAGCTGCTGCCAAGGCAAATAGGATCATCAGATGCATTAAAAGAGGTCTAGGGGCACTCAGGAAGGACGTATCAGAGCCTGAGCGGGTACAAAGGCGGGCAACTGAAGTAATAAACGTAATGGGCGGACTACAATACCCAGGGAGGTTATCAAAATTGGGATTATTTAGTTTAGAAAAAAGACAGCTGAGGGGCGACCGAATAACTATGTATAAATATATCAGGGGACAATACAGAGATCTCTCCCATCGTCTGTTTATACCCAGGACTGTGACTGTAACAAGGGGGCACCCTCTACATCTAGAGTAAAGAAGGTTTCTACACCGATATAGAAGGGGGTTCTTTACTGTAAGAGCAGTGAGACTATGGAACTCTCAGCCTGAGGACATGGTGATGGCAAAGTTGGTAAAAGAATATAAGAGGGGCCTGGACGCCTTTCTTGAGCGATACAATCTTACATGTTATATCACTGATTACTACAGAAGGTTTGGTGATCCGGGGATTATTCTAATCGCCAGATTGGAGTCATGGAGGATTTTTTTTCCCCTGTGATATCGCTGCGCTTTTTTCAATGGGAACGCAGCGATATTGCAGCATGAAAAAAACGCTAGTGGGTAAAAGCCCTAAGGCCTCCTGTCCACGGGCAATTCTGCATTGCGTTATCCGCGGCGATAATCCACATGCGGGTAACACAATGAACGCTTGCCATAGGACAACTATGGAAAGCGCAGCCCGATGTACACAAATGTAATCCGCCACAATTTTCCGCTCAAGTATAAAATTTGCGGCATGTCACGATATTTTCCTCGATGAACCTATCATAATGATAGGATAATTGCGGTGACTTTAGTGTCCTTCCACGACAGAAATCTGCTTGCCCGCGGGCGTAAAACCGCAACACCCATGAACAGGCAGCCTTAGTGCTCCCCCCTCTGCCATAGGGGAGGAGGGGGAAGCAATAAAAGGTCTTCGCGATCAGCCTATATTAATGATAGGCTCACCACGAAGAGTCGCTGCATGCAGCAATTTTAATCACACGAGCGGAAAATCGCTTTCATTTTCTGCTTGTGTGCAGTAGGCTACGCTTTCCATAGTAATCCTGGCATGCGAGTTCCGTGTGCGATTTATTGCCACGAATCTCGCAATGACACCTCGCCCATGGACATCCAGCCTCATTGAGGAAAATTGGCTTCTACCTCACTGTTTGTTTGTTTATTTGCCTTCCTTTGGATCAACATTTGGGAGTAATAGGCTCACCTGGATGGATGTGTCTTTTTTCAGCATGAGAGTGCATTCACATGAGCTTGTACATACATAGGTGCACACAAAACCGCGCACCCATGTACATGCACAAACATGCATGAATGCAGGTCTGTGTCCATTGCCCCCAATGGGGCCACGGCTGCTGTTGGCAGCCCCATTGCAATCACAGAAAATGGCCGTTAATTACTGACTGAGGAGTGCATATAGATGCATCCTCTCACCATGCAGGTAGCTGACTACCAAATGGAGGAGCCAATAACACCTGTGCAGGACCCCCCTCACTATCAAGAGGCAGTGTGAGTGGTTGTTTTATCGGTCTCCTGCACAGGTGTTATTGGCTCCTCCATTTGGTGGTCAGCTACCTGCATGGTGAGAGGATGCATCTATATGCACTCCTTACTCAGTAAGTAACGGCCATTTTCTGTGATTGTTTTTAATTCTTGATTTCCCCTTCTGTGATGCATTTATATTAGTGTAGGGACCCACTACAACGCAAGGAACCGTGAAGTGGCTAGTGGGCTCATGTATCTTGGCCAACATCCAACCAATGCCTTGCATTTATTATCTATCATTCACATACAGTGTGGCATTAAGACTCCAGGTTGGCGGAATCTGCTCATTCACCTACTCCTGGAACCCCCGTAAAAAATCCTCATGACACTTCTACAGTTGTATATAATTCCTCTCATAAGGAACATTCATACATTATCTCTATAGCTGTTTTAGGTACTGGGTTGGAGCATTAGGTGTAGCAGCCGCAGATGTGGAAAGAGTAGTTGGGGACGAGCCAGGAGTCCGCAATAGGAGGTCTTATGGGCAGAACAAATGGAGTAGATGGGTCGTGTTGTCAAGAGGGAAGCCAGGGGTCGGTATCAGAAGGTCTCAGTGTTGAGTTAGAAATGGAGAAAGTGGGTCACGTTGTCGGAAGGGAAGCCAGGGGTCTTATCAGAAGGTCTTCGTTGAATAGCAGAGAAGCAGGCAGTAGTAGAGCTTGATCAATGGCTGCTGAGGCACAATATTCACGCAAAGGAGGCGGGAACATGGCCTGGTTTATATAAGAGGCTTAATCAGAAACAGAAGCATGGCCATTTTTATATAGGAGGCCTAATCAGGAACATGGTGGGGACAAAACAGGGAAACAGAGAAGCATGGCTAGGTTTCAGCAGAGGAGCTGTCCAAGACCTGGACAGAGCTGCCGACTGGAGCGCAGCAATATTCTTGAGGTGCAAGCGAACTGTTCAGGCCAGAGATTGGATGTAGGGGTAAAGGAGGGATTGGAGTCGAATGGGCCTGTGGTGCCTCACACTGAGATGGAGATGTCAGGATGAGGTCGGTTAGTAGGGGGCGGAAACAGGAGAAGGTCAGTTTTTGGGAGGTTCAGTTTAAGGTAGAGAGTGGACATAGGGTTAGAGACCACGTACATCCGGTTGCATACTGAAGAAACGGTGCTGTAATGTCATGAGAGGAGGTGTATAACTGGGTGTCGTCGGTGTAGAGATGGTACTGACAGCCAAATCTCCTGATGGTCTGTCCTGATGGTAGTGGCTGTGTTAATGGAAAAAAGGAGGGGGCAGAGGACTGAGCCCTGGGGGACCCCAACAGCAAGGGAGGAGGATCAGTAGGGAATAGTTGCCCCTCGATTTAGCCGTTAGGAGGTTGTTTGACACTTTAGTCAGAGCAGTTTCTGTCGAGTGTAGAGGATAGAAGCTGGACTGTAGGAGGTCAAGAGGAGAGTTTTCTGATAGATAGCTTTTAAGGCGGGAGTAAATTAGGCTTTCTAATAATTTGGAGATGAAGGGGAGATTTGAGAAGAGTCGGTAGTTGGCAGCATCGGTCGAGTCAAGAGTCGATTTCTTTAGCAGTTGGGATATGATAGCCTATTTGAATTAGGAGGGGGAGATGCCAGAGTTTTGGGTGTGAACGGTCTGAAGGTCCTGTACATATGGTAGGCTGGTGGGTCTGATGAGATTCTAGGCAGCTTGACAGGCAAAGAGAGGAGGTTATGGTCCGAGAGCGGGATAGGGGAGTTAGTGAAGTGCAAAGCAGAGCAGAGACGGAGAAAGACTAGATCAAGAGTATTGCCATCTCTGTGAGTGGGAGAGGCTGTGAGTTGTGAGAGACCAAGGAAGGAGGTCTACATTTGCTGTAATTGAGCCTCTAGAACATGCAAACTCGTAGACTGTCGAAGTTGGCATCCCAGATGGTCCAATACATGTTCTATTGGCGATAAATCTGGCAACTGGGCAGCCATGGAAGTGTGACAGTGTTGTAGAGACATTCCTAGAAACCCTTGTTGTGGGCGGCCAACTATTATCCTGTTGGAGGCCGCCATGAGAGACAACACATGTGCCTGCAGGATGTGCTGAACATATCACTGAGCTGCCATTGTCCCTCGTACCACCACTAGCGGTAGCCGACTGTCATGCAATGGCCCCCAGATCATCACACCAGCAGTGTGAGCAGTGTACCGCTCCACAGCAAAGGCAGGATTGCAGTGTTCACCCTCAGGTCTCCAAACACGAACACAGCCGCCATCAATGCCCAAACTAAACCTGGATTAATCGCTGAAGACAACTGGAATCCACTTTGTAGCATCCAGTTTAATCGTGCATAACACCACTACAAATGGTGATGGTGGGTGTCAAAGGCAGTACACATCATGTGTGCCATGAGACCAAAGGTCCTTTAGCCAAACACCTGGAAATGGATACAACAGATGCAGGGGTCTAACGATGGTGTCACCTGTTTCTGAACTGCTCATACTTGTCGAACGATCATATGATGTTGTCTACTGGTGGTCTGTCGAGGGGGTCCTGAGCCCAGTCCCCTTGTGTGCCCTTACACATCCACTGGTCCCAACACCTCCTACAAGTCTGGTCAGAACGGTCCAGGTGTCGGCAATTCCTTAATATGACCATCCAGCTTCTTACATCCCAAGAAAAACCTTCTGTGTGTCTTAGAGGCGTCTAGTGGTCAACAAGCTCTACCCAAGCAGAAGAAGAGGTCACTGCACACAAGTAATCACTGCTAAAAGGGATGAAGCTGATTTTTAATCTGCATGAATTATTTTAGCTCCTGTTGTTCTAGCGTATGAAGCGGGGTTTTAAAAAAAAAAACAAGAAAAACCCCAACATATTCTGACTCTTCGAACTTCGCGCCAGTGTGTGTGAGCGTGAAAAGACGGGTCCTGCCGTAACTCTTCTTGCACACAACATGCGAGCGTCCCGGTAGTGGAAACTAAACCAGTGATCAGTGGTTTCGTATCGTCCCATCATGCGGCCACATAACGGCCCGTGTGTTCAGGCCCTTACCAAGGATATTCATCGGGGATCTTACAAGATGCTATATAATACAAACCTGCAGCAAGATAGTGTTACATGAGACTGGATTTATCACCAAATCACAGCAAAATCATGGAGATTCTGATCCTGCCCTTATACTTTGTATTACTAGTCAGCATTATTATAGTATTACTACTGCTGATTCCGGAAGGTCTCAGATGCTCCTCGAATCGCTTCTCTAAGATGTGACAAATGTCTTCTCTAGCAGTATAAGGCTGCTGTCACGCCTGCGTTGGGGTCGCTTCAGGGTTTCCGTCTCTCTGCTCCATTTTTGGAGAACAGAAACTGAAATAAAACAGAAAACAACGAATCCATTTTTTCCCCATTGATTCCAATGGGGTTTCAATAAAGCAGAAAGGCTTCCGTATGCTTCCATTTCATTAGATTTTCGTTTCTTTGGATGATAAAATAGCGCAGTCTGCAGCGTGATTTTTCTGTTTAAAAAACGTAGGCCTGACAGAATGAAGGCAAACAGAAGCCTTTCTGTTATTTTTCAAACCCCATTGAAATCACTTGGGTAATAAATCATTTTTTCTCTCCTCTAAAAATGGAAACCGTGAACTGACCGTCACGCAGGTGTGAGCGCGGCCTTATTCTGTAATCCCTGTGCCTCGTGTTTTGTATGTGGGATATATGTGTTTGTCAGAACTTCCAAGTCATTTCATGTTTTAGAATCTCAAACATTTTGATCTTAATTAGAGATGAGTGAACCTACTCGTTTTGAGTAATTACTCGATCGAGCACCGCAATTTTCAAGTACTTCCGTACTTGGGTGAAAAGATTCGGGGGGGCGCCGGGGGGCGGGGGGAGGCGTGGCGGAGCGGGGGATAGCAGCAGGGAACAGGGGGAGCCCTCTCTCTCTCCCTCTCCCCCCCACTCCCCGCTGCAACCCCCCACTCACACACGGCGCCTGCCGAATCTTTTCGCCCGAGTATGGAAGTACTCGAAAATCGCGGCGCTCGGGCGAAAAAAGGGCCTGGCCGAGTACGCTCGCTCATCTCTAATCTTAATGTAACACATACAACAACAGTAGTTTCAGGCTTCCCTCACACAGGCGTTGTGGTAAGCGCTACGATTTAAATTGCGGGGCTTTGCAGCATTTTACTTTAGTTTTGATGAGGAACGCGAAACGCTCAAAAATAGAACAAACCCTGCTGGAAAATCACAGTGCTAAAAGTCACTGCAATCGAGCGGCTGTCTGAGCGGTCTAATCGAAAACAATGGGAGCGCTATACCGCGATGCTGAAAACGCCGCTCTAGTCGTGGTAAAAAATGTCTCTATGAGGGAGACCGTAGGCAGGTGTGAAAAATGCTGCAAAGTGAGAATGCTTTCAGAAAGAGAAGAAGTGTTCTCAGTTTCATCAAAAACCAAAATGCAAAGTGAGTGAAGAGAGGAATCTAAATCAGTATTTGGTGTGACCGCCCATTACCTTCACAACAGCATCAGCTCTTCTAGGAACGCTTGCACACAGTTTGTGAAAGAGCTCGGCAGGGAGGTTGTTCCAGACATCTTGGAGAGCTAAGTACAGATCTTCTGTGGATGTCGGCTTGTGAAACCATTGGTCACGTTTTGCGGGCGTGATTTTAATCGCTTAGTAAGGTTGGACTTGATGGATATTTGTCTGTTTTCAACCTGCATAAACCAAGTAGCTGAAGAGTTTGTGCCTGCTGCTGACGTCTCCTGATGCCCCCCCACCGATGACGGTTGTCCCACCAGACCCCTTGTTCCCCGTCTTCCAGTAGTCAGGCCATATTCAGCGTCAGAAACATCCAACACGGACTTCAATGGAAATCCATGGCATAAATCTGCATGTTAACGGTAGATCTCTGACATGGATCTGGATTAGAGCTGCCGTAGGTACGCACACCAACTACTTGCATTCAGTCTGTATGTGGATACACCGCTGCGGAATCCACATCAACAAGGGACATGTCACTTCTCTTCTTTCCATGAAGCCTTTGGGCCATGTGCTGTCTGTGGTAAATCCCGGGCAGCACATGACCCCATTATAGCCTATGGGTCTATGCAGATTAACGAGGACCGCTAACTCATCGCATGCTCTATTCCTGTCCGTATCACGCTGATGCATGGCTATGTGCTATATCCAAGTGAGTCCGACAGCACATGGACAAGTGTCCGCGTGTTGTCCGATGCAAGTTAAACCCCAATCACTCGGGCGCAACTTGTACACACGGTAGGTGTGCACACGGAGTAATCTTGTATATACTCTATGCAGCACTAGTTACAGGAGGTCCAACCATGTGAACACAGCCTAATGCAGGGGTGGGCAATTAATTTTCCCATGGGGCCACATGAGAAATTGGAATGGTTTTAGAGGGCCAGACCAACATACGAAGGCTCCATGCACATTGCCTTAATGGGGCCGTATTCCAGCCGCCCGATTTGCGGCCAGAATACGGCCGCCATTGAAAATGAATGAATTAAAAAGTGAATATTATTAGTATTATTATTCTAATTACAATGCAAAGGGAAAAGTCCTGACACTTACCAATGACGAGCGTGGAACGATTGTCCTGGCACTCCCCAAGGTCCGCAACGAGCATCCTGGCACTCAGAAGTTACAGTGGCATCACTTACTCAGCATCGGGAAGCAGTGAAACTACAAACTCCGAAGCCTTGTCCATTTTGTTAACTTATGTGCTTATGTTAACTTGTTACGGTAGGTGTGCACACAGACTAATGCAGATTCCACCATGTGAACACGGCCTAATGGATACAAGTAGTAATCTTGTATATGCTCCATGCAGCACTAGTTACAGGAGGTCCAACCATGTGAACACGGCCTAATGGGTACAAGTAGTAATCTTGTATATACTCTATGCAGCACTAGTTACAGGAGGTCCAACCATGTGAACACAGCCTAATGGGTACAAGTAGTAATCTTGTATATACTCTATGCAGCACTAGTTACAGGAGGTCCAACCATGTGAACACGGCCTAATGGGTACAAGTAGTAATCTTGTATATACTCTATGCAGCACTAGTTACAGGAGGTCCAACCATGTGAACACGGCCTAATGGGTACAAGTAGTAATCTTGTATATACTCTATGCAGCACTAGTTACAGGAGGTCCAACCATGTGAACACGGCCTAATGGGTACAAGTAGTAATGCTGTACATACTCCATGCAGCACTAGTTACAGGAGGTCCAACCATGTGAACACGGCCTAATGGGTACAAGTAGTAATCTTGTATATACTCTATGCAGCACTAGTTACAGGAGGTCCAACCATGTGAACACGGCCTAATGGGTACAAGTAGTAATCTTGTATATACTCTAAGCAGCACTAGTTACAGAAGGTCATGTGAAAGACCTGTGGATGTGAGGCATTTTCATGTGGCAGCAGCGCCAGCCCCATTGAAAGCAGTGGGAGAACTCTGGGAGATTCTCTGTGACAGCAGCAGCAGGGGATTCCTTCATCCCCGCAGGGAATCGCTTCACCCCAGTCAGGGCTGAAGGGATTTCCCCACCACATCTTAAGGGATTCCCCGAGAGGATGAAGGAATCTCCTGCCGCTGCTGTAATGGAGGATGACCGCGTTCTCCCATTGCTTTCAATAAGCAATGGGCGATATCGCAGCCAGATAGAACATGCTGCGATCTGTTTCTCACATAGCACCGTGCTGCCATGTGGGATAATATCTCTCATGTGTATGAACCTATTAAAATGAATGGGATTCATGTTTGTGCGTCTCGCAACGCAGAAATCTCACCCGATCTTATCAGCCGTGTGAAACTGGCCTTATTCTTTAGTTGCGGGTTTGTAACTAATTGCAACCTCCGTCCCCCGGAGACTGAACCTAGCTGTCGGGTTGTTCAATATAAAGTTGTCTTCAGGTCCTTTTAGACGAGCCGATTCTATTATTGTTCGACCGGGCGAATGGCGTCACCGCGGCCTCGTTCACTTGTGCTCTCTGTTTAGACAGGCAGATCCATTGTTGAATCATTCAGTCTGTATAAACGGAACAATAAGTGAAGGAGCCGATGGTGGCGTATATGCCTGCAGAAAATGAATGAAACGCGAATGAATATCGTTTGTCGTCCAGTCGTTGGCTCGCGTTTAGACTGAACGATTTTTATTCACTTTCGCTTGTTTGAACGATAATCGCTCCGCCTGTAGGCACCTTTAGGCCTCATGCCCACGGGGAAAATCAGGCCCACTACGGATTCTCCATGGAGAATCTGCAGCGGGTCCCTCCTGCCCCGCGGACATGAGCGCTGAAAATCAGAATAAATCAGAATTAACTCACCTCCCGCACGCTCCGGATACTTCCTTCGCCGCGGCGTCATCTTCTCTGCGTCGCGGCCGGATCTTCTTTCTTCGGCCCGGCGGATGCGCAGGATGACGTCGGTGACGTGCCCCGCGCATGCGCCGTCCCGAAGCAAAATGATCCGGCCGTGACTGAGAGAAGATGACGCGGCGGCGAAGAGAAGAAACGGAGCGGGTGAGTAAAATCTGATTTTTGTCTCCCGCGGATCCGGACGGCTTCCATAGGCTTCAATAGAAGCCCGCGGGAGCCGTCCCCGCGGGAGACCCGCATGAAAATGGAGCATGGTCCAGATTTTTTCATGCTCCATTTTTTTTTTAAATCACTTTTATTGACCATCCGCGGGTATTTATCTACCCCGCGGGTGGTCAATGCATCCCTATGGGGTGCGGATCCGCGTGCAGGAGAAGAGTTAAAATCTGCTGCGGATTTTAATTCTTTTGCCCGTGGACATGAGCCCTTAGGCCTCATGTCCACGGGGAAAATTAGGCCCGCTACGGATTCTCCATGGAGAATCTGCAGCGGGTCCCTCCTGCCCCGCGGACATGAGCGCTGAAAATAGGAATTTAAAAGAATTTACCCATCCGGAGCGGTTCGGGAAAGTCTTCTCTTCCTCACGGCCGGATCTTCTTTTTCGGCCGGCGGATGAACTTGGCACGTCGCCGGCGTGCCGCGCGCATGCGCCGGGCACATCCGCCGAGCCGAAGCAAGAAAGATCCGGCCGTGAGGAATAGAAGACCTTCCCGGTCCGCTCCGGATGGGTAAATTCTTTTAAATTCCTATTTTAGGTCTCCCGCGGATCCGGACGGCTTCCATAGGCTTCAATAGAAGCCCGCGGGAGCGGTCCCCGCGGGAGACCCGCACGAAAATGGAGCATGGTCCAGATTTTTTCATGCTTCATTTTTTTTAAAATCCCTTTTATTGACGATCCGCGGGTATTTATCTACCCGCGGGTGGTCAATGCATCCCTATGGGACGCGGATCCGCGGGCAGGAGAAGAGTTAAAATCCGCTGCGGATTTTAATTCTTCTTTTGCCCGTGGACATGAGCCCTTAGGGAACTGGGCTGTCATTATTCCGACTACCTGGAGAGGGATGCCCTGCCTGGGGGGCTCATACATTTGGCCCCAGCATGGCCGGTAGGCTGCAGCCGCCTGAGGGAAGAGAGGAAGACCTTCAGCTGACGCCAGGCCCGGGAGCGATGGCCAACATAATGACCATATTTGCGCATGCTTTTGCGTACCTAAAGCAAAGGTGTAATAGAACGTCAATGTATTTACTCCGATGAGTGCGTTTTGCACGAGGATTTTGCGTACTTGGACAAAAGTAGGAACTGTTGTATTTTCCTGTGGTTTGTGCAGCAAAGTCCCCCAGAGAAGTCTATGGGAGGAGCGCAAATACGCAAGAGGGAGCGTGAAACACTGCGCAAAACACGGGGAATACAACACATCTGGAGCTTTTAAAGCTAAATGGTTTTTTAATCCACGGAGGGGTGTGTCGTGTGACCTGGCCCTGCGTTCGCACAAAGTACAGAACTACACGCAAACACGAGCGCAAATATACTTAATTCACTATAATGCGCTGCGGCGAGTGTTTTTCTGCATATGGTCGTGTGAAGAAGCTCTAAGGCCGGGCTCACACGGCCAAAAGTGTAAAGCGCAGCGTGGAGCCGGCTGTGACCGTGCATATGGCGGCAAAATCCTACTGCACATGACTGTGTACTCACGCACCCCGCCATGCGCAGCACACCTGTGTCTTTTTATACTCCCCTTAGTGATGATGCGTATACCCCCCCGCCCGTATGCATGTAATTGTATATACATACGCGTATATATGCTTGGCAATAGAGAATAATGGGCTCTAACTCACGTATTAATGGTGCTTGTGTATTACGCAGTTCCTTCTGATAAGCGTACAGCAATGTAAGTGATGTTGAGTTACCGCGTATCGCACGGCGTACAGATCCCATGTAATACGCTGTAAACATACGGATGTGTGACTAGCCCTGAGACAGGCTGTGAGGTAACAGCCATCGCAGAACCCTCAGCCACCAGCCATGGCTTCTTCATCTGCCCCAATAGGGCCACCAGCTGCTTCCCTACAGAATGGGGGCCGCTGCCGCAGTGTGTGAACGGCCGTGGGAAGGGGACTGCAGCCGTCTGTCGGGACATGTATTCTGTAGACGGCCCCTGTCGTGACATCCTCCAGGCTGGTGACAGAGCAGAGCCCTCCTCCTCGGCTGCCTCACTCTCCGCCTCAGTGCTACAGTCTCGGACGGAGGACATTACTCCGGTGATGGGAGCCGGGCTGCTGACAGGAGGATGCGGCAGTCATCACTGGCGGGGAACACGGTGAGCCGGGGGAGACGGGAGGATGAGCTGTGATATATCGTGCAGGGGCGTAGCTAGAGGCTCATGGGCCCGGGTGCAAAAGTTTAGCTTGGGGCCCCCTTCCAGACCCGTCCACCCACCACTCCTTTTCACAGCTACTCCTTGTATATCACTTTTAGCTACATTACTGTTTTTTTTAATGACCCATCAATGGATCATTAGTAATCAGGGGTTTTAGATTTTTAAAACATCCAGAACACAAGCCTCAAGGCACGCTTTGCTTCCTCAGGAAAGAAAAAAATAATTCTATATACACATACATAATACAGGCACACATACATTGGAGACAGCATGAGCTAACTTTTATCACATGTTAGGGCTCATGTCCACGACCAGGTTTTCACCACGTATTATGCACACGTGGTAATCCCAGCATGCTCTCTTTCTCTGCGTACCACGTAACGTGAGCCCTGTACACTTGTATGATACACTGCCCATACACATTACATTGTTTTCATACGCATTGTCACTCTAAACAGAGTGGGGAATTAAAAAAAGAATCCCCCTGTGCATGTGCAGTGCTACACAAGGCCATATGTGGTCCCTGCCGGCAGCGTGCATGGTTGGGAAATGTGTGAGATGCCGGTGGTCTCCCACAGTGTTGTAGGCTTACAGCTGTGGCATTGAGCCCTCAGTCACCAATACAGCGGCTCGGTTCTAGCATACCTCTAATAGTGAAGTCAGGTGCCGGCTCGCAGAACCCCCCTCACTCACCCCCACTCCCCATCACACAGAACCCCCCTCACTCACCCCCACTCCCCATCACACAGAACCCCCCTCACTCACCCCCACTCCCCATCACACAGAACCCCCCTCACTCACCCCCACTCCCCATCACACAGAACCCCCCTCACTCACCCCCACTCCCCATCACACAGAACCCCCCTCACTCACCCCCACTCCCCATCACACAGAACCCCCCTCACTCACCCCCACTCCCCATCACACAGAACCCCCCTCACTCACCCCCACTCCCCATCACACAGAACCCCCCTCACTCACCCCCACTCCCCATCACACAGAACCCCCCTCACTCACCCCCACTCCCCATCACACAGAACCCCCCTCACTCACCCCCACTCCCCATCACACAGAACCCCCCTCACTCACCCCCACTCCCCATCACACAGAACCCCCCTCACTCACCCCCACTCCCCATCACACAGAACCCCCCTCACTCACCCCCACTCCCCATCACACAGAACCCCCCTCACTCACCCCCACTCCCCATCACACAGAACCCCCCTCACTCACCCCCACTCCCCATCACACAGAACCCCCCTCACTCACCCCCACTCCCCATCACACAGAACCCCCCTCACTCACCCCCACTCCCCATCACACAGAACCCCCCTCACTCACCCCCACTCCCCATCACACAGAACCCCCCTCACTCACCCCCCCTCCCCATCACACAGAACCCCCCTCACTCACCCCCCCTCCCCATCACACAGAACCCCCCTCACTCACCCCCCCTCCCCATCACACAGAACCCCCCTCACTCACCCCCACTCCCCATCACACAGAACCCCCCTCACTCACCCCCACTCCCCATCACACAGAACCCCCCTCACTCACCCCCACTCCCCATCACACAGAACCCCCCCTCACTCACCCCCACTCCCCATCACACAGAACCCCCCCTCACTCACCCCCACTCCCCATCACACAGAACCCCCCTCACTCACCCCCACTCCCCATCACACAGAACCCCCCTCACTCACCCCCACTCCCCATCACACAGAACCCCCCTCACTTACCCCCACTCCCCATCACACAGAACCCCCCTCACTTACCCCCACTCCCCATCACACAGAACCCCCCTCACTTACCCCCACTCCCCATCACACAGAACCCCCCTCACTTACCCCCACTCCCCATCACACAGAACCCCCCTCACTTACCCCCACTCCCCATCACACAGAACCCCCCTCACTTACCCCCACTCCCCATCACACAGAACCCCCCTCACTTACCCCCACTCCCCATCACACAGAACAACCCTCACTCACCCCCACTCCCCATCACACAGAACCCCCCTCACTTACCCCCACTCCCCATCACACAGAACCCCCCTCACTTACCCCCACTCCCCATCACACAGAACCCCCCTCACTTACCCCCACTCCCCATCACACAGAACCCCCCTCACTTACCCCCACTCCCCATCACACAGAACCCCCCTCACTTACCCCCACTCCCCATCACACAGAACCCCCCTCACTTACCCCCACTCCCCATCACACAGAACCCCCCTCACTTACCCCCACTCCCCATCACACAGAACAACCCTCACTCACCCCCACTTTCCATCACACAGAACCCCCCTCACTTACCCCCACTCCCCATCACACAGAACCCCCCTCACTTACCCCCACTCCCCATCACACAGAACCCCCCTCACTTACCCCCACTCCCCATCACACAGAACCCCCCTCACTTACCCCCACTCCCCATCACACAGAACCCCTCTCACTTACCCCCACTCCCCATCACACAGAACCCCTCTCACTTACCCCCACTCCCCATCACACAGAACAACCCTCACTCACCCCCACTCCCCATCACACAGAACCCCCCTCACTCACCCCCACTCCCCATCACACAGAACCCCCCTCACTCACCCCCACTCCCCATCACACAGAACACCCCTCGCCCCCCCACTCCCTATCACACAGAACCCCCCTCGTTTCCCCCACTCACCATCACACACAGAACCCCCCTCACTCACCCCCACTCCCCATCACACAGAACCCCCCTCACTCACCCCCACTCCCCATCACACAGAACCCCCCTCACTCACCCCCACTCCCCATCACACAGAACCCCCCTCACTCACCCCCACTCCCCATCACACAGAACCCCCCTCACTCACCCCCACTCCCCATCACACAGAACCCCCCTCACTCACCCCCACTCCCCATCACACAGAACCCCCCTCACTCACCCCCACTCCCCATCACACAGAACCCCCCTCACTCACCCCCACTCCCCATCACACAGAACACCCCTCGTTTCCCCCACTCACCATCACACACAGAACACCCCTCACTCACCCCCCTCCCCCCTCTTAATCATACCGAGGACGTTCCCTCTCACTGACTGCACTTACTTTCACTATGGTCTCTGCGCAGGCAGCCCCTCTTGCACATCGGCGTTTCCTCCCAGGAACTCCGCTCAGACTCCTCCCCTCTGATGATCTCTGTGCTGGAGAACCAGATGAGGGAGGGGTCTGAGCGGAGGTCCTGGGAGGAGCGCCGATGTGCCCGGAGAGGCTTCCTGCCTGCGCAGAGACCATAGTGAAAGTAAGTGCAGTCAGTCAGTGTCGCCTGACTGACTGCAAAGTAAGCCCCGTGGGCCCCCTGGGGCTCAGGGGCCGGGTCGCAACCGCACCCCCAGCACCCCCTATATGTACGCCAGTGATATCGTGTATATCCCGACAGACAGACAGACTGCTGTGTGTATATACTGTATGTGTGCATGGGGGTCGGGAGGACATGTCAGCTGTACGGCACGGGGGTAACAAGTTGGTCTAGTCAGCATGCAGCCCGGACTAGTTGTTGTACTTGGTTACCAAGGAGCAGGACTGTCAGCCACAACACAAGGCTGCCTGAGGAGAGGAGGCTGCGGAGGGAAGCCCTGCACGAGGGGGTGTGAGGGCTGTCAGAGAGGGGAGGGGAATATGAGGGCTGGCATTGAGCTGAGGGGAGTATGAGGGCTGGAATGGAGGTGAGAGGGGTATGAGGGCTGGAATGGAGGTGAGAGGGGTATGAGGGCTGGCATGGAGGTGAGGGGGGTGTGAGGGATGGCATGGAGGTGAGGGGGATGTGAGGGATGGCATGGAGGTGAGGGGGATGTGAGGGATGGCATGGAGGTGAGGGGGGTGTGAGGGATGGCATGGAGGTGAGGGTGTATGAGGGCTGGCATGGAGGTGAGGGGGGTATGAGGGCTCGCATGGAGGTGAGAGGAGTATGAGGGCTGGCATGGAGGTGAGGGGGTAGGAGGGCTGGCGTGGAGTTCAGGTGTGTGTGAGGACTGGCATGGAGATGAGAGGGGTATGAAGGTTGGCATGGAGGTGAGGGGGCTATGAGGGCTGGCATGGACGTGAGGGGGATATGAGGGCTGGCATGGAGGTGAGGGGGGTATGAGGGCTGCCGTGGAGGTGAGGGGGATATGAGGGCTGGCATGGAGGTGAGGGGGGTGTGAGGGATGGCATGGAGGTGAGGGGGTAGGAGGGCTGGCATGGAAGTGAGGGGGGTATGAGGGCTGGCATGGGGGTGAGGGTGTATGAGGGCTGGCATGGAGGTGAGGGGGGTATGAGGGCTCGCATGGAGGTGAGAGGAGTATGAGGGCTGGCATGGAGGTGAGGGGGTAGGAGGGCTGGCATGGAGGTGAGGGGGGTAGGAGGGCTGGCATGGAGTTCAGGTGTGTGTGAGGACTGGCATGGAGATGAGAGGGGGTATGAAGGCTGGCATGGAGGTGAGGGGGCTATGAGGGCTGGCATGGACGTGAGGGCGATATGAGGGCTGGCATGGAGGTGAGGGGGGTGTGAGGGCTGGCATGGAGCTGAGCGGGTATGATGACTAGCATGGAATTAGATCAACAGTTTAGGGACATGAAGTAATCCTGCCGTATTCCGCCCCTCAGGGTCCTGTAATGTAAGGCTGGGTTCTCACATGCCGGATTCCCGGCGAAAAACTCGCGGTTTGGCTGCAGCGAAAAAACGTGAGATTTCCTCCGGGAAAAGCGCTGCTTCAAAACCCGTGGCACTGTGCCGCAGGTTTTGAAGCGGCCTGGCCGGCGAATCCGCGCCGCAGCACCGGCTTTTGCCGGCTTTGCCGCGACGGATTCACTGTCCCGTGTGGACAAGATTTCTGAGAAATCCGCCCTGTGCGAACCCAGCCTAAGAAAGCCGTTGCGCTGTCCGTGTTTTAATGTCATACGACCCCTTTATGTATGCTGAGTATATGGCCGGGCTCACACAGTGACATTCATACTCGCTGCGCCCGCCAATCCCCACGCACACGTAATACACGTCCAGATAGAACATGCTGTGGATTTATTCTCTGCACCAGTAATACACGTGTGAAAACCCGCAGATGTGAGCGATCCAATACAAGTCAATGGGCTAACGACATCACGAGCTGCATATAGGAGAAGTGCGCATGCACAATAATAATACACCCGTGTGACACCTGTATGACTTGAAACGCGATAGCGAAGCCCAAGCACTTTTACAACACTGTGGCTATGAATGTTTTGGGGTGAAAGTGAAGAATTCCTATCCTATCCTCTGCCAGGAAGTTAAGTTGACTAAAATACTTCTTTGGTAATTTTTAGAGACATGTTTTCACAATTAATGCTAATCTGACCACTCCATAGTGTTTTTACGTCCTGCCTAAGTGAGCTGTAATTCCCGGGGACGTAAAAACATGCTTCCTCTGGGGATTAAAGCCCTGCAGGCTCTGGACATCGCAGTTCCTGGCTGCCAGCTCCCGGAGGTAACCGACAACCTGGAGCTGTCATGGGGGGCCGCAGGAAGCCCCCTTCCCACAGTTACACGATCGCCAGTATCGCCCGAATAACCCATGATCATAGTATGAGTAGTCAAAAGCACAGAGCTGTCACCGGAAGCTGCTGTATGTGGTTCCCGGTCACTTCATTGCTGTTATCCAATGGATAACAGCGACCATGTAAAAGTTTAAAAAAGGTGTAAAAGAAAACCTCTCCCATCATGGATTATGTCCGTGAGGGGAGATGAGATTACGTTCGGCCCTCGGATTTATATGTGGACCTTACCCTGGCTGTTGCGGACGTGCCTGTCGCCAAAATAGCGGGCGCATGCACAAAAGCCGGGATAATATAAAATCCCCCCGCTCTTGGCTACGAAACGTTGCCGAGAGTCTGGAGATGCCACAGGGGGCCGTGGTCCTTGGTCACATGGTCGCTGCTATCCAATGGATAACGGCGATCACGTAAAAGATTTTTAAAAAGTTTCACCTCCCGTCACGGATCTATACTTGTGACTCGGCTTTTTAAGAGATAAAAAGGTTATGGCGGTGAGAAGACAGCAACAGAAAATACTATATTATTAAAGAAGACATTTTATTATTAAAATTAGTAAAGAAAAAAAAACGTATATATATCTGCGGGCTGTACCGAAAGTGCAGAAGTGGTCATAAATTCTTTATTAATTGATGTAGATTGTTCAACTTGCACATGTAGTTGGAGGGACTCTTCCTCTATACGGGGGCTTCAGAATCTTGTTCTTCCTTGCAGGTCAGTAATGGATTCCAAACAGAAACAACGTGCTGTCATAGAGTTCTTGATGAAGGAGGGATGAAGGCTGTCCGACATCCACAAAAGGCTGCAGAATGACACCATTGACAAGAGGAATGTTCACAGGTGGATGAAGAGGTTTACAGAAGGTGAAACCAGCACTGAAGACAAACCACACAGTGGGAGACCATCAGCTGCGACCACTGACACAAATCGTCAGCGAGTGGATGAGTTGATTCACGGCTGGACTAATGGGTTGAGGCCAAACAGTGACCTCCAGGACTGCCAAGTCTGGTAATATTCCCAACTAGTAATAACACGATTATGTGTTACAAGTACAAGTAAATCAATAATTTATCTGTGCACCAAAATGGATCTATTAGCCCCTTCTCCTATAAACAGTATATAAACAGATTAAAATGGAATGTGTAGGCCCTGTAAGAATGGTAGAGGGTGATGGGGAGAAAGCAAATCTGTTAAAAGGTTTATTCCCCAGTTCATTCACACAAGAAAATAAAATGTTAGATGAAATGCAGAGTGATTTTTCTTGGACATAGAGTGACCAAAAAGGCGCAATTGTGGCATTGTGTAATTTCTTTTTTCTGACCGCGTCCACCCTGCAGGATAGATAATGCATTATTTTTTAGATCAGACTTTTACATTAGCGGCGGTACCAAATATATTTGGGGGGTTTTTTTGCTTGTATTTTTTAATTATAAATACAAGAAAAGTTTGTTTTTTTTTAACTTTTAGTATGTTTTTTACAATAAATTTTTTTTTGTCCCCTTAGGGTACTTGAACTTGAGGTTGTTTAATCGACTTTAACATTTGATGGAATACTTATTGCTGTATATGGTATTTTTATCAGCATTCTATTATGACGGGCCACAGGGAACCCTGAGGGCTTCAAAAGGCCTTGGGCTGCCATGACAAGCGAACAGCACCTCGCAATCTCATCACGAGGGCGCCGTTCGGGACTCTCAATCTCCGATTGGATATTTATAGGGTTAACCATCGGTGTTAGCGCTCACGCTGATCATGGCAGTTGTGGTGAATTATCAGCTGTCAAAAATAGTTGGTATTCACCATCTCTGGAGTAAAATTGGCTCCCAGTCCCGCTCCACACAAACCTTCCCCAGGAGGGCGTATATATACGCCCTTTATGGTGAAGGTGTTCAATTTTAAAACATCTGTCTTCGGTAGACCATCCCTTTTTTTTAAATAGAAATCAATAGTGATCAGCCCTGATCCGGCTGCTCTGATGCCCGGTAATGTCATGTATTTATGGGTTGTGCTGCCAATGCAGAAATTGGTCTTATAGAGCGACACACATACAGAAGGATCCGGAGCCGGGAGCCACCTTCTATGGCATCCACAGGGATTATAGTCAGGGGTTTATGTTTGGTCAATTTCACTTTTGCAGTCTCTTAAAGGGATTGTCCAAGAGTTTAAGAAATAAAGCTAACAGTAAAATGTTATAAAAATAGCAATCATTACACTTCCGTTAAATCACCCAGCACTCTGGTGCCGATGCTCCTGGGGTCCCAGCCATTCTTTATTCTCCTGGTGCAGTGATGCACTATACTTCTGGTTAACAACCTCAGCCAATCCGAGGCCTCAGTAGACATGTGCCATACATGCTAGCATGACTGCCGAGGCCAGTGATTGGTTGTAGTGGTCACATGGCTGTGGTAGTCACATCGACAAGCCAATCGCTCTAGTATCTTTGGCTGTCATGAATGGAGAGGTAGTGCACACGCATGACCACCGGTCCGAACATTCATGGACATGTGAAAGTTCCTAATTTCTTGATCGTTGGGATCCATGCAGTCAGACCCTTGCCAATCAGATGCTTATTCTTTATCCCTAGGACATTCCCTTTAATCATATCTTAGAAGTTACCCATATCTTCCTGCACAGAGGTCTTTAATGTCTTTTACACCCCTTACATGCCCTAACACAGCAGAAGACCGGGATATTGGCGTGTAGAATGACTTTTCCCGGCGCGGATCATACAGCAGCTATATGGACAGTCCCTCTACGGGGATCACTGCTCTCACACCCTCGGTGTATATATATTTGCAGTATTTAATCATCTTAGAGGGCATTAGGCTTGAAATGATTAAACCCATTATACAGCATTTACCTGTTTAGAACGTTTATAGTGTTCTTGCTGATGGTTTTGTTGCCTTTCGTACAAGTCCGGGATTAGAGTATATTAGAAGCATCTTGGATAGTACTAGGTAGCAGTTACGTCTTCGATATATAAAGTACTGGCGCATCGCTCACACGGATGACTATATTTACGGATATTTCACTCTATACAGCGCGGTTGCAGGAAATGCGCTTTCAACAGTAATTGTCTGCTTGGCATAAATAATACTGCATATCCTGGCCTGCCAATCTTTGTCGTAATTGCTAATGAGATTTACAGGTTTTAGCATTGCAAGAAAGCATGCAAGTCTCTTCTAAATCCTACCTCTGTGTCTTTTCAGGCAGCTTAAGGACAGGACCCATGAGAAGAGATTGAAAGCGGCAGCGCAGTCGTGAGTGGTCTGCTGTTGTTTTGGTGCCAGTGACTCAAGCATCAGCCGCCTAGTGGGAATAGGAGGTAGAGCATGCTTCAGGAGAGCCGTGCAAGATATTGTGTGACATCTTAAGAGCTAAACTTGGAGTCAACATTCCTATAGCTAAGGATACCCTGAAGAGTCAACATGGCCACCTCACGGCTCGCGAACAGAAGCACCAGGGACATCGCAAATGTGATGCAAAGGTTGCAAGGTAAGTGACCGTCAAATAAACTGACCTTTAGCGCATTATCACTTTAGAATACGCCTCTGCTCTGACAATCGTAGCTGGAGCCGTCCAGGTGTCATGGAAGCCAGAGGCCTTTTTTTCATGCACCCACAGAAAATAGTGGGCATTCTTGAACAAAATCACTCAAAATAGAACCTGCTGCAATATTTTTAATCTTTACCATTGGTACGAGCAAAAAAAATTCACAGGAGCGTATATCGGCCGCTGTTTTCACGGCCGGCGATATACACTACCATTTGAGCTTTCTTCTTCTTTTCCTCCCTCTCAACAGCTCTCTACATCTCTACTCCCTTCTGACTGTTTGCAATGGGAGGGGTGAGACGGAGGTGGAGCTAAGCTGCTGCCCCCTCCCCACCTGTTCTCCACAGCCATTGCAAACAGCCGGAGGAGAGGAGAGGCAGTGAGTCGGGGAGGGGGAGGGAAAGTGGAAGACAGCTCAGATGGTAGCATATATCCGCCGGTCGTGAAAATGACGTCATGGCTATCATAGATAGTAAACAAAAATTATTTTAAAAATTGGTAAAAAAAGACAAAACAATACAATAAAATTATACACGTAAAAAAGAAAATGACCCAAAGCCGACACCAACCCAAACCGTCATCGTATGCATCCTGTAATCCGAAGCTATACAAAAAATATATATCTAAACATCCAAAGCAAAATGAGGAACCCATTCCTGTACTTTATTTTAGCGTAAATAAACTAAGAAAAAAACAGGTATAAATTTCAAAAAATCTTTTGAAAAAAAATAGAAAAAAAAAGTCATTGAAAAAAGATATAAAAATAGCCCCATATGTCAGGGGAAAAATTATGTTGGTAGCTGAAGGAAAAACAATAGGGCAGTAAAACCAGCACATGGGTAAATTCTTTAAAAAGTGTCCAGTCCCTAAGGTGCATAACAGCCTGTTCCTTAAAGGGTTTTACTAATTAAAACCCGATAATAGCACATTTTATTTTTGTAATCTGTTTTTATTTTCCGATTTGTAGATTTTTCTTCAATTCTATTATCAGTGCATGACTATGGGGCCGCCCATTCTGCATTCAACAGCATTTAGAGATACGCTTTACAGCAGCCTCATGGATCATTTACACAACGGACAGGAAGGGACTCATTGCTTCTATGGGAGACTGTTCTAGACATGTGCTTTGACATGTTCAATGGTAATTTCGCAGGGAGGGGGAAGAGGTGAGCTGTGACCATTACCTATTTTAAATGGTACACCCTGTTTTATCTACATGTATTGTAGGTGTTACCTTTCATTGCAATCCTGCCTGTGATAATAGTGACTGCTGAAAAGTTTTCCGTACAGAACAGGAAAAGTTGGGTTGATGATCAGTATGAAAATATAGGATTTTAGGGATTTTTTTTTTTTAAATACAATTAGTGACCAATTCTTTTCTTTTTTAAAGGTCACCAAAAAATCTTATGATTCTTACAATTCTAAACATTCTCATTAATCATTGTGTCCCCTGTATCAGCCTCAGCAGTAATAGTATTACTATTGAGGCCTTTGTGCGGGTCACTGTTATTACTGAGGCCACTGTGGGGAGTCACTATTATCACTGAGACCAATACAGGGGACAGTATTACTACTGAGGGTCACTGTTATTACTAAGCGCGACAGTAGAGGGGACAGTATTACTACTCAGGCCTCTGTGGGGGTCACTATTACTACTGATGTCAATATAGAGGACAGTATTACTGCTGCGGCCAATATATATATATATATATATATATATATATATATATATATATATATATATATATATATATAACATTATTGCTACTGAAGCCACTGTGGGTGTCACTATTATTACTGGGGCTGATATAAGGGACACTATTACTACTGAGGCTGATGTAGTGGACACTTTTACTGCTGATGCCACTATGAGGGTCACTATTACCACTGAGGCCAACACAGGGGACAGTATTACTACTCAGGCCTCTGTGGGGGTCACTATTACTACTGATGTCAATACAGAGGACAGTATTACTAATGAGGCCACTGTGGAGGCTACTGTTACTGCTGGGGCCAATAAAGGTGACATTATTGCTACTGAAGCCACTGTGGAGGTCACTATTACTCCTGGGGCTGATATAGGGGACACTATTACTACTGGAACTGATATAGGGGACACTATTACTACTGAGGCCACTGTGGGGGACACTATTACTACTGAGGCCACTGTGGGGGACAAGATTACTACTGAGGCCATTATGGGGGACAATATTACTACTGAGGCCATTGTGGGGGACACTATCACTACTGGGGCTGATATAGGGCAAGCACTATTACTATTGATGCCACTCTGCAGGATACCTTAAGCTGACTTAGGTTATGTTTATACTTGGCGGAAATGCTGTGGAATGTGTCAAATTATGCAGCATTTCTGCTTCCAGATGCGGTCGTTTAAAGCTCTTTTTTCTCTTCAGCGCCGTAGAAATATGGCGCTGCATTAGAAGTCTGTCGCAGGTCTCTTCTGCCAGAGGGAGCAGGTGCTCAGCTGTCAGATAATGGCTGAGCACTTGTTCTAACAGTGGGGACTGAAGATACCTTTTGTTACACGCTATTTAACTCTTTGCACGTTGCAGTGTAACGGCGGAATATAAGAGGCAGATAAAGGAAGGGGGCTCCCTCTGTCACCTATTGGACCCCCGTAATGTGATTACGAGGTCTCAATGGGTTGCTATGGAACCCTGAAGCTTGGATGTAGCCTCCGTGTCTGTGGCCGAGGAGGCTCAGCCTCTACTAACCTCATAGGCTTTCTAATGCACTACTATACAGAAGTGCAGGAATTACATACATTGACACCGATATGTGTCTGTCATGTTGTGCTACTGGGACCTGTAGTGCTACGGGTTTCCAGCAGCACATTTCCACAGGTGTGGGATGATTGAGCTGGCTGGTTGTGTATTGCTCCAGCTAGCCAACCTCCACCGGTCTGTTGCACATATATACCAGCCCCTCTTACTAGAGGGTTCTAGTCATTTGTCATTTATATCATTCCCTCTCAGAACTGTGGAGCTTGGCATCATGCATGTTCTGCTTTGGTGTTATTGCACACATGAGGTTCTGGGTAGGATTCCCTTGTCTCTTCGTTGGTGTGAACAGTGACATGTTCAAGGTCTGTATGTAGGTGTTTACACATTAGGTGAGAATTGTCCAGTTCAGTGTGTGTTACTGCCTGTCGCCATCTAGAGGATGTGGGCTTGTGGGCTTACATATTCTGGCCAAAATACAATCCCTTGTGTGTACTAACTTGTTAGATATTTCCATCTGTCTGGGTGTTGTAGTAGATTGGTGAGTATTTTGGCACTTATCGTTCAGTGTACGTGCATGCACCGACATTTATGAATTACTGCATATTTACTGTGAATAGAGGCAGATGGGCTGGAAAGATCCCCAGCTGCCTACACCTCCATTCACTGAGCGATGATCAGGCCTCATGCAGACCGCTGGGTCGGATTCCGCTGCGAGAATTCTCACAGTGGGATGCGAGCCGTGCTCCTGCAGTGACCCCCGCGTCTTACCTCCTCCAGCGTCTACTCCGCTCTGCTGTGTGCCGTCTTCCGCCCAGCCGGCACATGTGCAGAGCAGAGGCGGCGCGCCAGAGGTGACACGATTTGTTTACCGCGCGGGTTTTCACTCGGTCAAATCGCGGCAGTCTGCATAGAATTGCATTATCTAATGCAATCCTATGGCAGCGTGCACGAGCGGAAATTCTGTGGGAAATCCCGCTGAAGAATTTCCGCCTGTGTGCATTTACCCTAAAAGCGCAGAAATGATCATCACTGTGTAAAAGGACCCTAACTCCAGTCACCAAGGCCTTTTTAACAGTTCTTCCTAAAAATTCCAAAGCAGAGAAAAAGCCCTTCAAACTCCCTGGTTCTCTTGGGGCTCATTCACATGACAAGATTACAGCTTCTTGGAGAATGTTTCCATGTATACCGTTCCCGACAGACGTGCACAATAGTGTACAGGGGCTATAAACCTTTGTACTAAGGAATTTATAGCCATATTGCCAAATAGGTCCATAACCGGGCTCTGCTGTGCACATAATGGGGTTTGAATTACGGAATCTGCAGTCGTCTCCTGCACGGACAATCCACAGCATTCTGCACCAATTCAAGCCAATAGAACATTCGCATGTCCGCTCACATTGTCCGCTCCCGTGTCCTTGCTAGGCGGTGATGCGGGGAAAGCAGAGGTATAAAAAACTGTAGTGCACGTGTCTGATGTCGACACGCACGAACTATCCGCAGTACAAAATAGAAGATGAAGAGACAGGTACACGGTGTCACCGGCCGGGCACAGGGCAGGTCATGGTGCAGGATCCACATCTGCAATCAGACCCGGTCGTGTGCAGCCGGCCTAAAATAGATGGAACCAGAAATCTTGGTGACGCATAGGACTCCTGACCACCGATATAATGACCCGAACTAAAAGTCCTTGGCAGTAAAGCACAATACCTTAATAGCGATGCTCTTTTTAATCATATTGTGTTGTCTTCTTCTCACACCATAATGCTGGGTTTCCTCAGGACGGCTTCACGGTTTTGCCGCAGCAAAAAACTGCCAGATTTTTGCGGGATAAGTGCAGCTTCAAAACCTACAGGACTTAGCCTCGGGTTTTGGAGCGGCATAGCCACATGCTTTTCCATTGCGTCCAGCTCTCCCATAGAGAGGATCAAGGCCGCAGCGAAAAAAAGAATTGATATGCTGCATCCAAGGAAACGGCGCCGTAGCGCCAGCTAATGCTGGTTTTGCCGCAACAGATTGTCCGCCCCGTGTGGATGAGATTTTTGACAAGTCTCGTCCACATGCCTGGCTAATTTTGATATTAGCGGCCACAGCGAAATTCTGCAGGGAAATTTCGCTGTAAATCCGCCCTGTGTGAACCCAGCCTAAGTGGTGTCCCTGTGGTACATGCACTCTTGATGATCCATCAATTCTCCTTAGAACTCAAAAAGACAGATGTGATCTGAGGGCTCAGGCAGACGGGTGTTTTTTGCTGAGAATGTTTTTGGCGTTTGCGATCCGCATCTATATAGAACCAATGCTTTTCAATGGTAGCGGTCACATGTCCGATATTTACATGTGCATAAAATTGACACGTACAAAAGAACATATGGGTGTCAATGGATGTGGTCACATGTTTTTTTTTTATGCGCGAATATACGCATGTAAAAAATGTCTGTCTGTCTGAGCCCTGAAGGTTGAAGGGGCATAACTACAGGCCCTTTTATGTGCAAAGGTAATCTTTCAAAGGACTGAAACATTGAAAGATTTAGCAATCTATTTGTATAAAGTGTTAATGGACATTAACACTTTATCAGCTTCATTTGCATGTAAAAGGACCTCTAGAAGTTGTTTGCAGAGACCAGTGTGTGTTTAAACACACTCCAAGCTGTGCAAACAGCTGCCTGCACATTCCATTATTCTCCTCCTGGCTAGTGTAAACATACCACAGGGAGAACATCCTGCAGTCTATTGAAGGATGAGTAAAATACGTTCAAACGGAGTATTTGTGCTCAGTCTTTCAGCGGCTGCATGATGAATTTTAAGTTTAGCTAAAATCCATCGATCAAATTAAAAGTACACAATGTCTGCGTTTACATGTAGCGATTATCGCTCATTTTTGTCTGAGAGAACATTAAATAAGGGCTAATGCCCATTGCCGAATTTCTGCCACGTTTTACGCGGCGGAAATCCGCGGCGTTACCCCGGAGCTATTCGGTTCTATTGAACCTAACAGCTAAATGTTCACGCTGCAGAATTCCGCAGCGTGCAACAAACGGTGGCATGCTCTATTTGCCATGGGAATATGCGTGGCCGGCTTCCATTGACATAGCCGTCATGCTATCCTTCGGAAGTATCGCGTAAAAAACGCGTGCCTACCTGCATCATCTGGCACTGCCGGCGCATCATGCACTGTACTGCGTATGCGCACCGGCTCGAAGGACGGTAACAGCATGGCGGAACCGGAAGCTGAGTGTTAGGGTTTTCGGGGGCGCCGTGGTGGACTCCGTTGCAATATTCCACTAGCGGAGTCCGCCACGGCTGTGGGCATGAGGCCTAAGACATCCAATAGAAATAAAGACACCGACACAAAGGTTTATGGAGGGAGAAAGAACATTTTATTTCTAGCTGTAGGAAATGGTAGATTTTATTATGAGGTATTTTGAGGCTATTGATCGAGAGGAAGGCGAAAACCCTTTGATAGGAAGAAGCCAATTATCCTTGTATAAAGGGGAAAAATTCCTTCCTGACCCCAAATATGGCGATCAGAACAAGTCCCAGGATCAAAGCCAACATCTGACCTGACTTATTAGAATGTATTCTTGTTGTCAGAAATCTAAATAAATCTCTTACCATTTATTGTTTGTGGGGAATCTAAAGTGTATTGAACTAAACCTGTTTATAGACTGTGTTGGTCCAGAGGAAGGCGAAAACCCCCTTGAGGAAAGAGCCAATTATCCTGTTTTAAGGGGGAAAAATTCCTTCCTGACCCCAAATATGGCGACCAGAATAAATCTCAGGATCAAACGCCAGCCGCTCACCTCCCTGGTGTATGTGATGTCAGCTAAAGATTGTGTTTCTTTATGTTTATATTATGTTATTTATGTGGCTGATTCCTTATAAATAAGACCTAACCCTATTTAAGGCTGTGAGTTGATCCAGAGGAAGGCAAAAACCTCCTTGAGGTATGAGCCAATTGTCCTCAAGTTGGAAAAATTCCTTCCTGACCCCAAATATGGCGATCAGAGCAAGTCCCAAGATCAAAGCCGACATCTACACCTATCTGTGTGTATATTTGTGTCTATGTATGTGTTAGTGTCTACACTAGTGTCTAACCTTTATGTATGTGGTGCGTGCTGCTTACCTGGCCTGTGCCGAGGTCTTACTAGTAACCAGGAGTTCAGGGATAATAGTCACTCGGGCTATTGTTCCTGAACTCGCCAGTTACCAATCAAGCACAGGCCGCTCCTGGGGGCGTAGAGGGTCTTCAGGAGAGGATGATGTTCGATGCCAGCCGAAGGATGCCAAGGTCGGGGTAGCATGATGGTAATACGCAGGATGCAGTTGGTGGAGAGAGGATGTTGTTGGTAAGCCGGGGTCTTCTACAGCAGCAGAGTCGTGGGTTCAGCAGACAGTTGTCGTGGGCCGAGCCTACAAGACATAAGAAGGAATTGTCAGTGTTACCAGTTGTGGATATAAACCAGTGAACTACTGTAACATGACGACTTGTATCAGGATCTGATTGGGATCTGATATAAAAAAGTTATTTTCTGCAACTGTGTCTTTACTATGAGGTATTGGGAGTTTTGTGATTGTGGAAGCCATAATAGAGGCCATATTGCTGGTCTTAATATATTTTCCCCAAAGTCCTTTGCTATGTTAGAGGAAATGGTTTATGTATTAAGCTTTCTACGGTATGTGAAGTTTTGCTACAGTGTATGGATATGATTGTAGGTGTCCTGTGTGTATAGGTGTACAGATATGTATGTGTGAGTGTGTATAGAGGATACTTACCAGATGGTCGCGGCTTCCTTCACAATCGGATTCTTCTCGTCATCCTAAGAAGAAGTAGAGACATGGTATTTACAGGAGCAATAATAATGTTATTATATGACCTCCTGAGCTGTCTGACACCAGAGGAACAATGATAATCAACACAGAGGTCTGCCTGAAGAACATCAACCCTAGAGGAGGAAGATCTTACCGGGTCCAGCTTGGTGAAGTGTACGAGAATCCGTCCACAGGGTGAAGGGGTGTACCACCCTCCGGCCACGGCAGGTCTCGATTCCTGGGAACTCTGCTGAAGGGTTTGAATGGCGGCTCTGCTCTTTTCATCTTCAGCTCCTCCCAATTCACGGTGTTGAAGAATCGGTGACCTCTGATATTCTTGTGGACACCCAGCCTCTTCTTTGGCTTCTTCCGCAGCAGTCTCTTCAGAAGATGCTTTACGTCAGCATCTAGCCAAGATGGGAATTTTGGCTTCTTTCTGGTGATGGACTTGATGATCTTTCTCCTGGAGGAGCCGTGGTAGAAGGGGGACTGTCCTGTCGCCATCCAGGATACGACAATCCCCAGGCCCCACCAGTCGACTGCTGCGTCATAGGCCTTCTCACGAAGCACCTCTGGGGCCATGAATCTATAAGTGCCTGTCACTCCGCTGATCTTCTTAGACGGGACGACGCCGTCTTGGGCCAGCCCCAGGTCAATCAGGCGGATGTGTCCATCTCCGTCCAGCATGATGTTCGCCGGCTTTATGTCACTACAATGAAGAAAAGTAAAAAGGTTAATCTGTTGAGTGATGCAGTAATAATGTAGTAGAGAAATAATGTACCACAGCTTAACCAGTCCTAATTCAGGACTCTGGGAAAGCTGGGTACATTATCTTCACCAGGGAAACAGGGAGATGTGGGAAAGTTGTGCTTACCGATGGATGATGTAGCGTCGGTGCAGGAACTGGAGGCCGCATGCAATCTCCGCTGTGTAGAATCTGAGAAAAGAGTGTAGTATCAATGACATGAAATAAGTCCCCGACGTCATGTCACCATCATAGTGTCACCTGTACGCCCTCCACTCTTCTATATCTGTCATGTCGCCCTCAGTATCCCCCCGTCTCCTGATTAGTCATTTACTCACCTGACATGGTTGATGTCCAAGCTGCCGCACATCCTGATCATCGCCGCCAGGCTTCCTCCGGACAGATACTCCGTGATGAAGTAGGCCCGGTCTGCAGACTGCTGTGCGGCATACAGATGGTAGATGAAGGGGCAGTCTTGGGCCTTCAGGAGTATCCGCCGCTCTCTCCTTATGACGTCTGCCTTGCTCTTTCCTCTGTCAACAACCTTGATGGCCATGAAGGTGTTCCTTCCAGGAAAAGATGCCAGGACCACCTTAAGAAAGCAGATAAGAAATTATCACTGACAGCGGCCAGAAGGGAAAATCATATATATTTATCACATGGTGGATTTATCACTAGGCGCTTTCACATGGCCAAGAAGATTGTGCAAATTAGAACCCCGTTCTTTTGAATGGAGTCATATACATGAGCGTTTTTCTCTTTTTGTCCCGCACCGCATCTTGGTGCAAGGAAAAAAAATTGCAGCATGTTTTCTTTGCATGTTCCTCAAAATCCATTGTCTATTGTTTTCAATGGGACAGGAAAACAGATTGTATGGCGTGTGATGCGAGGTTTCCCATTGACTGTTTCTGATAGCCGGCCTCCTGCTGTGACAGCCGGGGTGCAGAAGGACAGTGACCCCTGCTGTTAACTCCTTACATACCACGATCTATGTAGATCACGGCAAATTAAAGGATTCACAGAGGAAGGGCGCTTTCCTTGTGATGTCATTGGACCCTTGCGATGTAATCGCGGAGGGCCGATGGGTTGCGATGGGTGGCAGGATGCTAGATAGAGGCGTCTTGCTTTACTGTTGCCTATGATTGTTTTTACAATCGATAAGGTTGTAATAGTAATCATAGCTGCTATGGATCAGGTCCCCTTCAGGGACATAAACAGTGTCAAAAAGCAAAATTAAATAAGTACATTTTAAAAAGCCTTTTTTTGCTCATTTTCCCCTATTTGTATGGAAAAAAAATTAAGAAACCCCCCACATGTGGTATCATTGTGTCTGTAATGAGCTGTGCTATAATTTGAGCAAACTATTAATTTTGCGCAGCAAAAGCCGTAAAAAGAAGGGAGCAAAATACTGATATGTGGAGGAGCCGTCACTGCGCCATTCCCAGAAAATAACAGTCATATAACTTACCTCGCTGAAGCTTCCTCTGCCCAAGATCTGAAGGGCGGTGAAGCGCTTGATGTCAAATCCGCGGTCTGATGGTAGAAGGTCCTGGCTGGTGCCTGGTCTTGGCTCCTCATCCTCTCCACTCCTCCTCCTCTTTATAGCTGTGAGTCCGCTCACGCTCTCATCTTCTCTTTTGCGCTTTTCGACGTCTCCTTTTTGTCCATTGGACTCCATTTTTCTCAGTCCTGTAATCTTCGATCCAACCGCTGCCGTCGTCAGTTGAAAGGAAATGGCAGTTGGCCGATTGGAGGTCAAAGGTCAGTGAAGCCGCCAGTACCAGGCTTGCCAGTACTTTGCCTGCCAGTACCCTGCTCTGCCATATACACTGTGATGTGGCCACCATGAGTGATAGTCTAGTGCCCAGGGAAATGGAGAAAATCATAGCTGGTTCTTCCAGTGCCACATTATTAGTAGATGGGCAGGGATGGCACTTGATGTCTGGGTTGGCAGTGGTGCCCATAGTTCATCAGAAACTTTTGGAGTTTTATAAAACTTACGGTTGATTGGAAATTGAAATGAACCCGGCGGAGGAAAAAACATAAATTGTACTAATGAGAGGAATAATAAAGTCTTGTGAGAGGTCATTTAATAAGTGTCCATCATCCAGATACATGATGTGTATCTCCATATGTTACAGCGGGCAGCGCCCTCGCCAGTGCAGATCTGGGTGTAGCGGGCGGAGATGCTTCTATGGAGGTCATAGATGGATTTATCCACAATGGGGATTAATGCTGAGGTGTCAAATGATAGAAAGGGGTCATACAGAAATGTTAGGAGGATGTTATAAATCTACGGTTGCTGTGTGAGTTATTGTTGGGGGCTGCAAATTGGCGCAGTAATACGGTATTATAGGACTTTTTATTTACACTGAGACAATAAAGACTATTTTATTAGACAAGCTTGTGAGTGCAATCTAAAGTCTGGGAGAATAAGAGGTTGTGTGCAAGATATAGTCAGGTTTAGGGCAACGACAGACGAGCGTGTAACGTAACACGCTCACTCCTGCACATTTTTTGCGCAGTGAACGAGTGTATTTAACATTCATGCCTGTGCAAATATGGAGTGTATGTCCGCAGGCTCCATTCGTTCACACAAGCAGTGGAATCACCGCACCCTGATTTAAAAGGCTAATTTGCCTAACGTGGATGATTGCAGATCTGCACTGCACTTAGTGCATACCCGCGTAGGCAGATGTGCGCGCTTGCCCACCTCACGTGGGACTCTATGGTGCACAAACACGCACAAGATAGGGCAAATACAGCCGCAATGAGCCCGTTTGCAATCAATGGGTTCTATTCTCTACATATCGCACTCATCTGTTTAAGCCCTTATATAAGGTGACCAGACGTCCCAATTTAGGCAGGACAGTCCCACTTTGGGACCCTGTGTCCTGCCTTTCCTAGGGTCCAAGCTCCCTGGCTTGTAATCAGTCAGTGGCGCTGCGGACGGCAGTGTGTGCATCCAGGATCCTTCTCCCCTGACCGATCCTCATTTGTTCCACAGGAGGAGAGGAGAAGGGAGGAGGTGTTGCTTTGGGTGCACACACTTCTGCCTGCAGCAGCGCCGAGAAGAGAGAGCTCTGTAGACCAGGAGAAGGGTAAGTATATGGGGGGACACTATTACTACCAAGGCCTCTGTGGGGGTGGGGTCCCCATTACTAGTGAAGCCACTCTGGGGGATACTATTACTACTGACGCCACTCTGTATGTGGCAGTATACCTCAAGCTGACTTACTGTATGCTTACAGGTGGCAGAAGTGCTGCAGACTGTCCACGGTAGAAATTTCTGCTGCTAATTATGCAGCATTTTTGCAACCAAAAACAGTCAAAATCCGCACCCCTGGTGTCATTCTTCAGCCTAGCATACTGTATTACTAGGAGTTTGAACACATGCGCATGATTTTGTTCCTTTAAGCGGCCGTGATAATCACGAGGCAATTGATTTCAGCTCTTTTCTCGGGAGTGAATACTACGTCGCACCTATCTTCCCCCAATTATTTTCAGCCTTCTGCACAATGGCATGGAGTTTGAATGGGCCGAGAAGGGGGAAAAACCCTCCATTAATGCACCACTATGCTCCATACTGGTGATCGTAGTTGTGCATAAGCCCGTGTGATGTTGCCCTTGTATATTTATATAAAATGTGTGTGTTTAGAATATATATAATATATGTGTATTCATATAGAGTCTCATACTTACCCATCCAGCGTGGGGCCGCACAGAATTAGGACATGCTGCGATTTATCATAAGCCAGCATTAGGGCGCCTACCCACTGGCGATTTTTTTATTTTTTTTTTCCTGCGATGCTAAATTGCGTTTTGCGTTTTTTCTGAAGAGCAATTAGCATAGAATGTGTTCTTGTCCATTTGTTGTTTTTTTTTCGTTGCGTTGCAATTTTTCACATAGGAACTGTCAGTTGCATATGTCTCCTTATTTTTCTCTTAAAGGGGTTGTCTCGTGAAATCAAGTGGGGTTCAGCACTTCTGTATGGCCATATTAATGCACTTTGTAATATACATCGTGCATTAATTATGAGCCATACAGAAATTATTCACTTACCTGCTCCGTTGCTAGCGTCCCCGTTGTCATGGATCCGTATAAATTCGCTGTCTTCTGGCGTTTTTAGACGCGCTTGCGCAGTCCGGTCTTCTCCCTGGTGAATGGGGCCGCTCGTGCCGGAGAGCTGGTCCTCGTAGCTCCGCCCCGTCACGTGTGCGGATTCCAGCCAATCAGAAAGCTGGAATCAGCAATGGACCGCACAGAGCCCACGGTGCACCATGGGAGAAGACCCGCGGTGCATCGTGGGTGAAGATCCCGGCGGCCATCTTGGTAAAGGAAGAAAGAAGTCGCCGCGAGCGCGGGGATTCGGGTAAGTAATAAACTTTTTTTTTTTTTTTAACCCATCCCTTGGGTTTGTCTCGCGCCGAACGGGGGGCCTATTGAATAAAAAAAAAACCCGTTTCGGCGTGAGACAACCCCTTTAATGCACCCATGATTGTCAATGGAAATTAACGAAAAACGCCGCAAAAAAGGCGCGAAAAACGCTGCGTTTTTCACGCACGAAAATCAGCAACGCCAATGGGTAGGCGCCCTTAGAGTGCATAAACTAACGCAATCCTATGATAGCGTGCCAATCCCGCTGCAGAATTTCCGTCCGTGGGCATTGTGCCTAAGCCGTAGCATTGGCCCCATAATGCCACAATGCCCAATATCCTATCATAATTCTAATCTTTCTTTTTCAGATGAGCAAGAAGCCGTTCAAGAGAACATTTACCAAGTGGATGAATTCCCATTTGGCCAAGGTAGCTGGTCATGTAGTTACATTGTGTAAGAGGACATTCCACATGCTTTAGGGTTCAGTCACACCAGCAAAGTTTTCCTGCATGTATAGGCGCGTTTCCGAAACGAATCTATTAGAACCAATGCTTTCTAATGAAAGCGGTCACATGTCCGTTTTTTAGAATTCTTTAAAATGCGCACCTACCAAACATAGGACGTGTGAGTGAAAATGCACCCGGTCACGTGATTATTTTCTACATGCCATGTGCTTTTATTTTTTTTACATGCGTGAAAAATTTGCTTGTCTGACTGCGCCCTTATAGTTGTTACAGTAATTAGAACTTCTCTCGTTAGTCTGGCCTCCTTCTACACTACTTTATCAGGATGTTGTAGGGGAAATGTATTAACTGATGTTTGCCGGGTTTCTGGTGTAAAAAGGTGACACATTTTGGCGCATGCCACATATTCAACCTTTTTCTGTTTTGTGGCTCGATCGCCATTTTGCAAAGGTGGTCAGATATTGAGTGTAAATTCTGCCATCTTTTGGTGCATCTTGTTTCTGCGGCGTACACAGTGCAGCAAAAATGACGTGAGAACTATATTCTATGGGTCAGTACGATTACTAACATAAAAAAATTATTTTTATTTTTTGCTTTACCACTTTTTTTCCCAAAGATATTTTATTTTTTAAAATTATTTTCTACCGCAATCTTCTGACAGCCATACCTTTTTTTTATTTTTCCGTCGACATAGTTCTGTGGGGCCTCATTTATTTTTTAGCAATACCAAATAGATTTTTGTCTTTTTATGTAGATTTTTTTATTATACATCTGGCAAAAGGTTTTTTTTTTTTTAAACTTTTATTACCTTTTTATTATTTTAATATTTAATAAAATTTAAGTGATTTACACTTGTTTTTTTACATGTGTAATACACAGTACTAAAAGCCCATTTACACTGCGCCATTCAGGCACACATGATAAAAGACGCAGCATGTCCTCTATTGATGCATGAGATACGCAGCGAGAACATCTTCGGATGGACGTGTTTTTTCAGGTTTTGTTTTTACTAGCGGGATTCTCGTGCGTTAATACTACCTATAGTCCGCCTGCTTTTTTTGACAGGAGCCGTGTGATCATCATCAGTCACTGTAATAGGAGGAACAAAAAAAGGTTTGGTACGGTGTTAGCCAGCAGAGCAAAATGTGATTGTTCCCAGCAAGAAAACCATGTAATCTTGGAGATATGATACCTTTTAATGGCTAACAAAAAGACATGATGTTCTAGCGAGCTTTCAAACCTACTCAGGGTTCTTCTTCAGGCTTAATGAAATAGATGTGAAGAGGAATACATATATACACTCATACATATGAGAAGGTACAGATCTGGTGTGATTAATGTGCACTTTAAACAATATATACTGGGGGTGGGGTGGCGGGGGGCTAGTTACATAATGAATGAGAAATGAATTCACTGGAGTGGGCCTTTAATACTCTCTTTACGTTAAACATTCTTGCACGCACTAGCAGCGGGGCCCCTACCGTGAGGCAGCAGTTTGTAGGACCCCAGAAGGAGGAGGTTGCTGCCCTCTGGTGAAAAAAAAAACAATTGCCACCTGTTGGGTGGGCAGCAACCTGAGAAGCATTTTACTCACTTAGGCTAACTTCACAAAAAGGGCGAGCGCAATATGGGGCCATGAATCCCACCCCTATATCACACTCTCCGCTATGTCAAATCCCTGAGGATGTGAGGCGTTGTCACGTGAGAACAGCCTCGTATCACTTCAGGGATGCAGGAAACCTCCGCCGTGACGGACAGGAGTTTCTGACATTGATTTTAATGGGAGACCTCGCATCGCGTGCCCCTAGCATGTGGTGCAATGCTGCCGCCGGGACCATAAAATGACAAAGGGTTTAGAATCAATTTCTGCGTATACAAATACGAATCTGCCCTCAGGGTCCCTTCTGACATTTATGGGGTTCCATCTTAATGATTTGTGAATAAGGAGTGAGACTCATCTGGAGAAAGAAGTATGAAAGGAGTGACATGTCCACTGTACCCACGTTTTTTTAAGGGTATCTGCTTTATCTATAGTGAGGTGAGTCTCTTGCAAACCCACAATCTGGGGATTAAATTGCTTAGTATAAGAGAAAACTGCTTTACGCTTATTAGCGGTGCCCAGGCCTCACATGTTCCAACTAAGACATGACAGCGACATTGGGAGACATAATGACATATAGCACAGTCGGGTTTTCCAAGTAGGGGAGCATATTACCCATATTAGAAAGAAGGATATAAGCACAGACCTACTTGTAACTTAAAAGAAACTGTAACAGCTTAAACAACTAAGAATTGACATCCCGCTTAACAATAATGTGTCGCAGGTGTCTAAAAAAAAAGAGTAAGCTACAATCTATTTTGAAAGTAGCAGTTGTTGTGAGTGGGGGACATTCCAATGGCCTATCGGGGATTGGTTTATGTGATAAAAAATTTTTTTTCCCTTTAAGCATGGCTTCAGGCTATTGCCGCAGCGGTGGCTACCCGGGGACGAGCCCACAATCCGGGACAGCGTAAAGGCTAGGTGACATATCTCTTCATCCCAGCCATATACAGTATCAACCATAGGCCAATGGATCATGGGCCCAAATGTTCTTTGCAGAATTTACATTGCATAGATCAGAACTCGGGACTATGCAACGTCGGATGACGCAAGGTGCATACGGAGCCACTCCATGGCTTCAGTAGGGGAATGTAGAAAGATCACTTTATCATTTGCTGCAATCCGTAAACGGGACGGGTATGCCATAGAGTATGGAATGCCTCTATCCTTGAATCTCTTTTTTATTTCCACGAAGGTGGCTCTTTGTTTCTGCAGATCCGCCGAAAAATCAGGGAAAATAGATCTCACTGAGTTGTTATATTTAACCCCTTAGTGACGAAGCCTGTTTGCGCCTTAGTGGTGGAGCCAAATTTTGGAAATCTGACATGCGTCGTTCAACGTGGCATAACTCCGTAAAGGCTTTACATATCCCAGTGATTCTGACATTGTTTTTTCGCCACATGTTGTACTTCATTTAGATTGTAAAAATAGACCGATATAATTTGTGTATATTTATTAAAAGTACCAATATTGGAAAAATTTTGAAAAAATTGTCATTTTTTCACATTTTCAACCGTAATATCTCAAATATGTCCAAACATACTGTACAAATTTTTGATAAGATATGTATTTCCATCTGTTTACTTTATTCTGAATGCACACTTGAAAAACTTTTGTGTTTTTTTTAACCATTTAGAGGACGTACACATTTAACATTACTTTTCAGCATTTTGAGGAGCACTTTGTTTTCCTGCACCAAGGCAAGTTTGCAAAGGCTCATAAGTGTCAGAATAATAGATACACCCACAAATGACCCCATTTTAAAAACTACACTCCTTAGTGTATTCACTGAGGGGGGTCATGAGTATTTTGACCCCACCAGTTTTTTTCAGGAATTAGTTAAATTTAGGGGAGAAAAAATAAAATTTCATATTTTTGCAAATATGTCATTTTAAAGACATATTTTTTTCCTATAGAGCCCATGAAAATGAGGATTTACACACCAAAATAGATACCCCCGTTTCTCCCGTGTTCAGAGACATACCCATTGTGGCCCTAATCTCATGTCTGGATGCATAACAGGAGCCAAAATGAAAGGAGTAGTCGGTGTCTTTCAGAACATAAATTTTGCTTGAAGGCGTTTTAGGCCCCATAGCACTTTTGTAGAGCTCTTGAGTGGCCAAAACCAAAGAGAACCCCCACAAGTGACCCCATTTTGAAAACTAGACCCCTTAACGAATTTATCTAGGGGTGTACTGACCATTTTGTTCCCACAGTTTTTGAATGAATTGAAGCAAAGCAAAAGGAAAAAATTGTGATTTTCGTTTTTTTGTCAATTCTGTCATTTTAAAAACAGCTTTTTTTCTACAGCACACGCATGAATGAAGCCTTTCACCCCAAAATGGATACCCCTGTTTCTCCCGTGTTCAGAGACATACCATTGTGGCCCTAATCTCATGTCTGGATGCACAATGGGGCCCAAAACGAAAGGAGTAGTCGGTGTCTTTCAGAACATAGATTTTCCTTGAAGGCGTTTTAGGCCCCATAGCACATTTGTAGAGCTCTTGAGCGGCCAAAATCAAAGAGAACGCCCACAAGTGACCCCATTTTGAAAACTAGACCCCTTAACGAATTTATCTAGGGGTGTACTGACCATTTTGTTCCCACAGTTTTTGAATGAATTGAAGCAAAGCAAAAGGAAAAAATTGTGATTTTCGTTTTTTGGCAATTCTGTCGTTTTAAAAACTGCTTTTTTGGTACAGCACACACATGAATGAAGACTTGCACCCCAAAGTGGATACCCCTGTTTCTCCCGTGTTCAGAGACATACCCATTGTGGCCCTAATCTTTTGTCTGGATGCACAACGGGGCCCAAAATGAAAGGAGTAGTCGGTGGCTTTCAGAACAGAAATTTAGCATGAAGGTGATTTAGGCCCCATTGCCCACTTGTAGAGCCCTTGAGCCGCCAAAACGACAGAGAACCCCCACAAATTATCCCATTTTGAAAACTAGACCCCCTAACGAATTTATCTAGGGGTGTACTGTGTATTTTTACCCTACAATTTTTGAATAAATGTAAGCAAAGCAGTAGGAAAAAAATTACAATTTTCATTTTTTTGGCAGTTGTATCAATTTAAAAACTGTTTTTTTGTACAGCACACATAGGAATGAAGACTTTCACCCCAAAATTGATACCCCTGTTTGTCCCGTGTTCAGAACCATACCCCTTGTGGCCCTAATCTACTTAAAGGACGCATGGCTAGGCCTATAATGGAAGGAGCACCCGTTGGATTTTAGGGTACAACGGAATAAATTCCAGGCCCCATTGCCCACTTATAGAGCCATTGAGCATCCAAAACGATAAAGAACCCCCACAAATGACCCCATTTTAAAAACTAGACCCCTTAACGAATTCATCTAGGAGTGTATTGCGTATTTTGACCCCACAGTATTTGAATAAATTTCAGCAAAGCAGAAGGAAAAAATAACGATTTTCATTTTTTTGGCAATTTTGTCAATTTAAAAACAGTTTTTTTTTGTACAGTGTACATAGGAATGAAGACCTTCACACCAAAATGGATACCCACGTTTGTCCCGTGTTCAAAAACATACCCATTGTGGCCCTAATCTACTTACAGGAAACATGGCAAGGCCTGTAATGGAGGGAACACCCGTTGGATTGCAGGGCACAACTGAATACATTCCAGGCCCCATTGCTCATTTGTACGGAATAAAAATTGACTCCCTAAAAATCCCCCCCCCCCTCCACGCCCCCTTTTCCCCAAATCTTAGATAAAAGTAATAATGTGAACTGTGTGGTATTTCCAAAGACGGGTAATTATGGAGGCTGGTTGGGATGCGCACATAGGGCAATAAAATCTGGTATCCCCCCTCCTCTCATGCTTTTTGGGGGTCATTTTTTGACCTCAGTGGCGGGGATGGGATGTAAAAAGTGGCGTTCCGTGAGTCTCCGTAAGCTTGACGAGGTGCGGCGGTCTCACACAGAAGGTGCTCAACAAGGTGCTCCTGGAACTGCAGGAAGGCGAGTGTTCCCGGGGCTTCTTGTAAATTGCGTATTACAGGTAGCGGTCTGAATAACGCCGGGCTTACGCAGCCGTAGGTGGATCCCGGCTGTGAGCCCGGCTGTGACCCTGCGTACGGCCGCGTAATGTACTGCGCATAACTGCGTACTTACACGGGCGGTCATGTGCAGTACTTTTTTTTTGTTGTTGTTGTTTGTATTTCCCGCACCGTCGCTTAGCGATGACGCGGGTACCCGCAGCCCGTATACAATGTAGTTGCGTATGGGCTGCGGGTATATCCGCGACCATGGAGCACAATGGGCTCTATGTTGCTGATATCCGCGGTAAAATAGAACCTGCTGCGTTCTCTTTTCTGCGAGTGGATTACACAATTCCAACCCGCTAATGTGAGCGTAATTGTGTAATCCAATGCGATTGATCTGCGTATTACCGCTAATCAAACGCATGCGGAATCCGTAATTCCTATCCGGTCATGTGAGACCGGCCAAAGGTAGATCGCTACCTTTTTATCACGTGACCGGGGACCGCTCAACGAGGCCACCCGTCACTGCTCCAGGCAGTGCACCGTTGGTCGCCGAGAGCAAGGAGATATTAAGTTTCCTGGGCTCCCCGACTCCTGCGCATGTGTGCGGTGTTTTGCCGGCGGTCGCATGCGCAGAATACGGGAAAGTTCACGGAAGAAGATTGCGTCGGGGTGCAAATATGGAGGCCTCCGGTAAAAAGTTTTATCTCCTCTCACCGATCGCATCGGTGAGGGGAGATGAACCTTCCCCTTTTTTTTTACTTTTACGTGATCGCCATTATTCTTTGGATAACGGCGAACACGTGAACAGGAACCGCTCACCGCGGCTCTCCGTGAAATCTCCAGGCTCTCGGCTAAGTTTTGTAGCCAGGAGCAGGGAGATTTTAAAAAAGCACGGCTTTTGCGCATGCGCCTGCCACATTGGCGAAGGGCGCGTGCGCAGAAGCTGGGGTGAGGTCCGCGGATAAATCCGCAGGCCTTAGGTACGTCATTTCATCCTCCCTCACGGATATGATCCGTGGGGGGAGATGAAACGCAAGGTTTTTTTAAAGTTTTTTAAAACTTTTTTTTAACTTTTTGCACTTTTTTTTTTTTTACCTTTTACCCCTTTTTTTTTTTTTTTAAACTTTTTGCACTTTTTTTTACTTTACATGATCACTGTCAACCATTGGATGACAGTGATCATGTCCCTGGTGACATCCCTCTGCTCTTGGCTACACATGGCAGCCAGGAGCAGAGCAATTTTGAATTTCCCGGGGCTCGAGCCCCTCTGTGCACGCGCCCGATGTCAATCGGGCGCGCATGCGCAGACGGGGATTTCGGGTCCCGGGACATCGGGACATCGCAGAGGACCGGGGGTGAGTATCTTCACATCCCCTCATGGATCCGATCCATGAGGGGAGGTGAAACTTTACTTTTGTTTTACTTTTTCAACTTTTTCGCGATCACCGCTATCGCAATGGATAGCGGTGATCGCGGGCCCGGGGACCGCTCACAGTGGTCCCCGGTAACACCTCCTGGTTCCCGGCTACCTTCAGGAGCCGGGAGCCAGGAGATTTTAAATTTGCCGGGGACACCCGGGCTTCTGCGCGTGCGCGTGACGTCATCGTCTGGCGCGCATGCGCAGAAGGCCGCCGGCGGGTCCGGGAGGACCAGATCTCCGGGGAACACCGCCGACAAGCCGTGTGAGTATTTTCAGCTGCCGTGATGGATCCGATCCATCATAGCAGCTGAATTACTACTTTTTTACACTGTTTTATTTACTTTTTTGCGATCGGCGTTATTCATTTTATAGCGCCGATCGCAATACCGGGGGGGACTGCCCGCATCCTGGGATGACAGCTCCATGCTGTCGGCTACCTGCGGGCACCAACAGCATGGAGCTATCACGTCCTCAGGCCAGTGGGCATCAATCCAAAGAGGATGCATAAAACTACGTCCTCTAGGATTAAGGCCCACTTTCTGAGGACGTAGTTTCCCGATGGGGCGGTCGTTAAGGGGTTAAGAGGGCCTTCCAGTTTGGCCTGGTGCAAAGCAGCATCTCGATCTCTGCAGTTCAGAATTCTTGCCAAAAATGGATGCGGTGGGGCGCCCGGCGCCGGACGGGACCCGCAGGGCTCTCTTCACCGTGAAGGAGGCAGAGAAGATGCATTCACCCAGTGTAGATTTAAGCCAGTTTTCTACAAACGATTCTGGTTGGGAGCCCTCTGCTCTCTCCGGGAGACCAATTATGTGTAAGTTATTGCGACGAAGACGGTTCTCCGGGTCATCTGTCTTGGATTGACAAAATTCTGCTTGCCTTATGGCTTTCTGCACCGCCGCCGGGAGTGGATGCAGGGAGTTTTCTATGTTAGAGACGCGGTCTTCCATCTCAAGTATCCTACCCTGTATGTTCTGCATATCTTGTCTTAATAAAGTAACATCCGATTTAACTTCATCTATTTTCCCGGTGAGGGAGGATTTACAGGTATTTATTGCTTCTAATAGTCGACGCATAGTTGGTTCCGAACTCTGCCCGGAGTCAGCTTCATTATCTCTTGCCTGGACAGTCTATGATGAGTGCGGCGTATGATCGGACATCTCCACACTAGAGAATTCCTTTATTTTCTCCGCAGCGGTACAACCTTTAGCTCGAGTGCTCATGATAAGCGCTCGCAAGGTAGAGACTGATAACAGAATGTGCACTAGCGTTTCTGTGTTACCGCGTAAAACTTTCTTTGGGATTTAAGGTAGGTTAAGTACCAAGAGTCCGTCTTTTTCACAAGTTATGGTTACCAGCCTAGGGTACAGGATGAGGTCTCAAATCATCATCAGAGCAGATTCTGCGTCGGTCCTGTCCAACTGCATGGGAGTAAGGGGTGACTCAACAATCCACTGTGTTCACAGATTAGGGTCCGCAGAGGGCAAAATCCACTGTGGAAGAACAATTTTGCGGGGCCCAGCAGAGACTTTCAGTACAGAGGGGATCCTCAAGTTATAGCATCCAGCTGGTTAGAATACTGCTGGGTATATTGCCACCATTTAGAGAGACAGCAGCAATTATCACAGTCACAAAATGGCACCTGGTGGCCGGAGGGGGGTTTGCCAGGTATGTATAGAGGGCCTACTGCTGCGGGGCCTACATTACAGCATTCACAGTTTCAAAGCAAATGCCCCTGTAGGCTCCAAAGTGCCCTTCCACGTCCTCCGCCAGGGACTTACTCTTTGCCGCCTCTCGCCGGGACCAGGATCCGGATCAGATTCACACCGCTCGGCTGGCGTCTCCGCGGAAGCGCACTGCTGGGTTCCATTGACAGCAAGGCCTGCCCACCAGGGGATTCAGCACAGCCGGGTAGTCAGTGCGGTAAACTCCACCAGCCCCGCCCAGACGGCACCTGAGACCGGGTGAGAAGAGGATCACTCACAGGACAGTGATAGAGGTAGGGAGCGGTGTGCAGCAATGCTCCAGCGGGAGTGCTCGGGCAGGACATGTCAATCGCCAAGTGCAGGCTCAGGGCTGTATACGCCGGTTCAGGGGCAAGAAGGACTTTTGGTTCGAGCCAGCCACTGCAGCAGGGTATGTTGATTAATTTCAATCCGTCAGGGAGGTAGTCCGGATCGAAAGGCCAGGGTAAAGTGCAGGATATTAAGGTCCCCTGGGGGGAGCCGGTGTGGAGGGGGCATAAGAATCACCCCTCTGTATGCTTCTGACTCATTACTCTGACATAAGGAAAAAATGAGACTCCATGACGCTAATGTGTCCATAAGACATCTGTAAGGTATCTTTCACGCTACAAAAGCATCGCTACAAAATGGCTTTGTTACCAAATTTGCAACATCCATCATGTGAAAAAACCAATTGGAATCCAAGGGCTTCACACACATGCGTTTTGTAGCCTGTGTGAAAGAGGCCTAAATTCAGCTCCTCACCACGTTCAAGCTCGGTATGCATCTATATAGCCGCTATAAAACAGCTGAAAATCACAACTGCGTGAAGCATTGGATTCCATTTTTGGCCGCGATGAACATATTCTAGTGTGAATGAGTCTAAAACTGGAAAAGTCCTACTGAAAATGTAACTTCTTTATTGTAGATTTTGAATTTATGTCTCATGTAAATATATTTGGCGCATAACTTGGCCGAATTACCTACATTTTTAATGACTTCACTAATTTTAGACATAAGAACCAGTAAATCGTTTCCCCTTTTCTGTTCCAGCGGTCATAATTGTTTTTACTTTTCATCAATGTGGCCGTATGACGGCTTGTATATTGTGGAACTAGTTTTTATAGGAACTAAAGGCCCTTTTAGACACGATGATTTTTACTCAAAAATTGCTCAAACCTGTCTTTTGAGCGATAATCGTTGTGTCTAACTGCACTGACATTGTGCAGTTTTCGTTAAGCCATCGCTGATCTTTCAGCTTGCTGAAAGACAATGATGAGCCTTATCAGGAATTCACAGCGGGATACAGCTGATACTATTGTTTCAGCTGTATCCTGCTCCCTGAAGACCGGTGGGGTATGAAAAACACAACTGTCCAGCTGTGTTCTGCATCCTTTGCTCGGAGCGCTCGGCTATAAAACAGCTGGGCGCTCCATGCGGGGAACAGCTGGATTCAGAAGACAAGTGGCCCCGCTTGTCTTCTGCATCTTCCGCTCGGAGCGCAAAGTGATCGCTCAATGTTTAAACAATCACCTTACGCTGTAAAAAAAGCACACGATTATCGCTCAAAAATCACTGAGAAGATTTTTTGAGCGATAATCGTGTCTAAACCCGGCTTAATACCGGATAAATATAATGTTTGGAATAACTTTTTTAGTAATTTTTAATGGGGAAGAAAAAGCAAGTTCCCCAATGTTTTTCCATCATTCACCTTGTGGTACAAATAGTCGGATCACTTTATTCTACGGGTCGCTACGATTATAACACAAATCTCTACAGGTTTTATTGTGTTTTAGTACCTTTTACAGTAGAGAACAACTTTTTTGACAAAAACCTCTACAAATAGCATTTTTATGTTTCCATTGACAGAGCTGCATGAGGCCTTGTATTTTGTGGGACAACGGTTATTGGTACCATTTTCAGGTAGAATATATCTGACTTTTTGATCTTTCTGTAAAACCACTTGGGGTCCGTTTACACTTAAAGATTATCGTTCCAACAAGCGAACAATGTCAGCGCTCGCTCGTCTGTTTATACAGCAGATCCGTCGTTGGCTCATTCAAACCAGAAACCATTCAGTCTTCCTCATTCGCTGTGTAAGTGACAGAGGGACTGATTATTAGATTGGTATGTCTTCACATCTATCTCTCAAGTACCTAGTCAGTCTGAACCGAGGCACGGCTTCAGAGGACAAGAAACTGCAAATCAGCTGAATATGGAAGCAACGCGATGAATCTAATGCCCACCCCATCACGCTGGAATGTATCCAGCGCTGTATACTACCCACTAGTCAGACCGCCTCCTGCTAAATGCAAGGCCGGGTAAAGGAGGATCAACACCGCTATCACATAAGCAGTGGCACTGTCCATGGTCCTGATCTGGAATAACCAGCTCAACTGTAGTATTGTCCACATCACTTAGGCCCCCCTCACACAGGGCGTTTGCAGAAAAGCAGCGCTGAAAAACGCTGCGTTACTGCAGATTCTGCCCCGTTTCAGCAGCGCTGGCATACTTTATGCCAGCGTTTTGGCTGCGTTTTCAGCTCGTCTGAAAACGCAGCCAAGAATGCTGAAAAGAAAAAAAAAAAGCAATACTCACCTAGCCGCTGCAGTCTGGGTCGCGGCCGCTGGTCTCTGTCGCTGATCCGGGCTTCCTCGGCACTCCCAAGTCTATTGCCGGAGGCCAGGTTTGAGAACCCTGCCTCCGGCAATAGAGTGCTGTGATTGGTTGTCGGTGCTTGCTTGATGCCCAATCACAGCCCTTCATTGACTGTCTCAGCCAATCAGAGCTTGCCGGAGCTTTTTTATTCATCAGCTTGTGATTGAAGGATATTGACGCTGGCAGGCGTATGACTCTGATGGTCGGGGCGCACATTATGTGAATATTCGCACTGTGGAATATGCCAGCTCTTTACATAACGAGGCTTCAGCAGTGGCTGCAGTTACACGGGGATCAAAAGTTTTTGTAAATGTCATATAGCAATCATAAATGCAAATGCATCACGTCTTTGGCTTAGGGTGCCTGCACACTGGCGATCGCAATATTGCTGCGTTTTTTTTAACGCAAATGTAAATAGGATTTTAATGTTAAAAACTCATCACAGAAAAATCGCAAGTTTGTGCTTTGCGATTTTTGTGCGATGCATTTTTAACATTAGAATGTTCTATTGACATTCACGTTAGAGAAAAACACAGCGATATCGCGATCGCAAGTGTAAAGGCACCCTTCAAGTTGGCCAACAATATGCAACATGAGCATTGCCTTGTTCTTTAACAGAGATGTTAGCCGCAGAGAGCCCTTCACAGGGTGATACTTGAGAAGATGATCACGGCAAACTGGGAGTGTCCTTCCCAAGGGGGGGGTGTCTTATATAAAGGAACGGGGCTAAAAATATTTGGATCCTCTCTATTAATATCAAACCCCAGATCAGACCACTGATTTCATTTCAGACTCCAGATCCCCTAAATATATTCAGACTCCCTACATATATATTTATATTAATATCAGACTCCAGAAAAGACCCCTTAAATATATTCCAACCTCTCCTATATTTATAACACATCGCAGACACCTAACTTAACTTAGACCCCGGACCAGACCCCTTAAATACTTTCAGAAAAGTTTATTTACACCCTTGGGTGGGGAGGGGTTAAAGACAACCTCCCTCGTCAGTAGGGCTGACTGCATACCTTTGCAATTGTGGCCCTGCTGACTCTGATGACGTCTCACTATTCGCTCTTCTCTCTCCTGTTCCCCCATACGGACTTCTTAGTTTCAGCGTGAATTTGTCAAGTGGGCGGTCCCTGCTGTTCAACGTCAATCAACTCCGACATAACCCACTGACAGCAGGCAGTGCAGACCGCCCACTTGACACATTCACAACTCTGGGAAATGAAGCTAAGAAGAGCCTTTATAGGGAAAATGAGGGACAATAGACAACAATGGAGTCAGCAGGGCTGTGGCTGCGAACTCCCCATTTTATAGGGCTTACCACTAATCTCCAGAATAGGTATTTTCCTTTTTTGCTGTGAAGATGTGAATGCATATGTGCGGTCAGCTCTCCAGAGAAATCAGCGGGATTTATGAAATCCTATCACTTGTTTCCTTATAGCCCATAGATTTCCATGGAGGAAAAGCATACATGTCTGACCAGCTCTACATGGGAAATGGGAAGCTGGGCTAGTTCATAGACAAGAGTCATGAAATGTGCTATTCTCACACTCAGACCTTCACCTTCTAAGGGACTCGCATCGCCGCCGAAGACGATTTTTTCGCGTGAAAGTGAATAGGAGTTCCTAATGTTAAAAACGCATTGCATCGTACGAGAGTTGAAAGTTTGTGCAAAAAGGAGACTCCGTAAGAAAACATGGGAAATAAAAAATTTGCAAAATGCAGACAGATCGGACATGCTGCGTTTTTTTCCACTCCACATGGGAATGAAACTATTGAAAATCATAGGTTTCATAATTCTGCGTTTTCACTCACTCTCACGCCCTAAGAAGCTGCTTACTCAAATACTTCCTGCTCTTTCACATGATTTGCAATGACCTTTATGTTTTGTAGGTGATAAAAGTCTGATTGGTGGAAGTCTCACGGCTAAGACCCCCAGCCATCCCCCCAAATGCTGCAGCCACTAGCAGTCACATCAGATTGAATAAAGCGGATGCCGAGCATGGGTGGCCACCGCTCTGTTCATCTCATTGGGTCTGAAGTAGCAAAGTACAAGTGCTTGTACTCTGCTGTGTCTGGCAGTCACATTGCATATGAATGAAGTACCACTGCGCATGCACAAACACCACTCACTTTAGTCTCTTCCTGACTGCAGGGTGCAGCTGGGGGACATGGGACCCCGACCGGGATTAGTGATGGTCTTAGCAGTGAGACCTCCTCCGATCAGATTTATTTCTGTCTATAGGTCATATAAGTTAATCTTGGTACAACCCCTTATAGAGAATCATTATTTATTCACCCTTTTATGTACTCTAATACAGGGGTCCCCAACCACTGGTCCGTGGACTAGGACCGGGCTGTTGGGTTTTTTTTGCTGGTCCGAGGCGACGCCACAGATCAGCACTAAACACTGACCATGTGCTCTGCCCTGCGGTGGCTCAGAGCACACTGTGTGGGCTGGCATCAGTAGACGCGGATCCTAGCAGAGAACATTATGCGGGGAGGCGGGGAGACCTCTGTGACACGGCTCCCGACACAGCACATTATGTGGGGCACGGTGGGGAGGCAATCTGGCCACAGTGTCGTGGCTCCAGGCATAGCTCTTGGCGGGGACCTGGGCTACAGTGCTGTACACCGAGGTCCTGCCAGCACCTCCGGTCTACAGCGCTGTTTGGTGTATAGCGCTGCTAAGTAGCACTGCATGACCCCACCCCCATATAACCAAAGCCCCGCCCCTGCCCACCCTGCTATGCGGGGTTATGGAAAAATGGTCTTGCTTTAAACTGGTCCCTGGTGCAAAAAAGGTTGAGGACCACTGCTCTAATAGACCCAGTACTGTAGATAAATATTATGTATGTCTATCTTGGCTTTTATGTTTGTCACTGATTTTCTCTTTGGCTATAAATTAATGACATGAAGGGCTTTACAGCTCACAAGCCTTGAAAAGTGCAACTGAAGATTGAGATTTTGGTCTAAGCTTGGAAATTTATAGGAGGAGGTATTGACAAATCGTCCCAAGCATAGAGATTGATGTTGGTGGGAAAAAGTGTGCCTCAGATGTAAATCTAGCTGCAGACTGATGGTTTTCTTGGGCCACAATATAGTGCAAGACTAACATTTCCGCCCAGCCCTAATGTTTAATGAAAGACTTGCTCAAATGGACTGAAATGACATTATATAGCATTATGCACGGGCGATCCACAAGTCTTGTACTTCATGTGCAGTACAAACAGACTGTTATCAGGTAAAAGATTACTGAATGTATTAGAAAAGAGGAGTTGAGTCTATCGCAGTATATTCGGATGAGCTGACCCTGTCAGTGTAGCAAAGATGAATTATAACACAATGTTATATCCATGCCTAGATTGTAGATTATTATTATTTTCTAAAAGCACTAAATCTAGTAATGAAGGAGGAAAGACAAACATGGCTTGCTTCACACACACTTTTCTGGTAGCAATTTTTGGCTACTGCGAATACTTTGCGTCGTGCGGTTGCCTGTGCAACATTGGAGGCGATATTGAATATTGAGTGGGGTGATTGTGCACGGAATGCTTTGACTTATCTGATTGGATTGCTGAGAAATGCCATGATGCAGCAGGCAGGTTGGCGAAATCTGCTCGTTCACCTTCTCCTGAAACCCCCGGTAGAAATCCTCATTAAACATCTACAGTTGTATATAATTCCTCTCATTGAGACTTTTCATACATTATCTCTATAGCTGGTTCAGGTACTGGGTTGGAGCCTTAGGTGTAGTAGCCGCAGATGTGGAGAGAGTAGTTGGGGACGAGCCAGGAGTCAGCAACAGGAGATCTTATAGGGCAGAACAAATGGAGGAGGTGGGTCGTGTTGTCAAGAGGGAAGCGGGGGTCAGTATCAGAAGGTGTCAGTGTCACAGTACAAATGGAGGAGGCGGATCGCTTTCTCAGAAGGGAAGCTAGGGTCGGTATCAGAAGGTCTCAGTTGAATAGCAGAGAAGCAGGCAGAAGTGGAGCTTGATCAATGGCTAGTGAGGCAGAATATACACGCAAGGGAGGAGGAAACATGGCCTGGTTTATATAAGAGGCTTACTCAGAAACAGAAGCATGGCTAGGTTTCAGCAAAGGAGCTGTCCATGTCTTGGAGAGAGCTGCTATCTGGAGCGCAGCGATATTCTTGAGGTGCAGGTGACCTGTTCAGAAATTGGATGTAGGGGTAAAGGAGGGATTGGAGTCGAAGATAACCCCAAGGCAGTGGGCGTGCTGTCTGGAAGTTATGGTGGTGCCACACACTGGGATGGAGATGTCAGGATGAGGTCAGTTAGTAGAGGGCGGAAACAGGAGGTCAGTATTTGAGAGTTTCAGTTTAAGGTAGAGAGTGGACATAGGGTTAGAGACCGCGCACATTCGGTTGCATACTGAAGAAACGGTGCTGTAATGTCATGAGAGGAGGTGTATAACTGGGTGTCGTTAGTGTAGAGATGGTACTGACAGCCAAATCTCCTGATGGTCTGTCCTGATGGTAGTGGCTGTGTTAATGGAAAAAAAGAGGGGGCCGAGGACTGAGCCCTGGGGGACCCCAACAGCAAGGGAGGAGGATCAGTAGGGAATACTTGCCCCTCGATTTTAGCCGTTAGGAGGTTGTTTGACACTTTAGTCAGAGCGGTTTCTGTCGAGTGTAGAGGATGGCAGCCAGACTGCAGGGGGTCAAGCAGAGATTTTTCTGATAGATAGCTTTTAAGGCGGGAGTAAATTAGGCGTTCTAATAATTTGGAGATGAAGGGGAGATTTGAGATGATTCGGTAGTTGGCAGCATCGGTCGAGTCAAGAGTCGATTTCTTTAGCAGTTGGGATATGATAGTCTATTTGAATTAGGAGGGGGAGATGCCAGAGTTTTGGGTGTGAACGGTCGGAAGGTCCTGTACGTATGGTAGGTTGGTGGGTCTGGCGAGATTCTAGGCAGCTTGACAGAGAAAGAGAGGAGGTTATGGTCCGAGAGCGGGAGAGGGGAGTTAGGGAAGTGGCAAGCAGAGCAGAGATGGAGGAAGACTAGATCAAGAGTATTGCCATCTCTGTGAGTGGGAGAGGCTGTGAGTTGTGAGAGACCAAGGAAGGAGGTCTACATTTGCTGTAATTGAGCCTCTAGAACATGCAAACTCGTAGGCTGTCGAATTTGGCATCCCAGATGGTCCAGTACATGTTCTATTGGCGATAAATCAGGCAACTGGGCAGCCATGGAAGTGTGACAGTGTTGTGGAGACATTCCTAGAAACCCTAGTTGTGTGCGGCCAACTATTATCCTGTTGGAGGCCGCCATGAGAGACAACACATGTGCCTGCAGGATGTCCTGAACATATCGCTGAGCTGTCATTGTCCCTCGTACCACTACTAGCGGTAGCCGACTGTTATGCAGTGGCCCCCAGATCATGACACCCGCAGTGGGGGCGGTGTACCGCTCCACAGCAAAGGCAGGATTGCGGTGCTCACCCCCAGGTTTCCAAACACGAACACAGCCGCCATCAATGCCCAAACTAAACCGGGATTAATCGCTGAAGACAACTGGAATCCACTTCGAAGCATCCAATTTAATCGTGCATAACACCACTGCAAATGGTGATGGTGGGTGTCAAAGGCAGTACACATCATGGGCGCCATGAGACCAAAGGTCCTTCAGCCAATCACCTGGAAATGGATACAACAGATGCAGGGGTCTAACGATGGTGTCACCTGTTTCTGGATGGCGGACAACGAAACACTTTGAACTGCTCATACTCATCGAACGCTCATATGATGCCGTCTACTGGTGGTCTGACGGGGGGGGGTCCTGAGCCCGGTCACCTTGTGTGCCCTCACACATCCACTGGTCCCAACACCTCCTAACAGTCTGGTCAGAACGGTCCAGGTGTCAGCAATTTCTTAATATGACCATTCAGCTTCTTACATCCCAAGAAAAACCTTCTGTGTGTCTTAGAGGCGTCTAGTGGTCAACAAGCTCTGAAGGCAAACAGAAGCCTTTCTGTTATTTTTCAAACCCCATTGAAATCACTTGGGTAATAAATCATTTTTTCTCGTGTTATTACACTTTCTCCCCTCTAAAAACAGAAACCGTGAACTGACCGTCACGCATGTGTGAGCGCGGCCTTAGGCCATTTTCGTGCGTGAAGAACGCCGCGTTTACGCTGCGTTTTTCCCGCATTTTCCGCGCGTTTTTGCGGCTTTTCCATTAATTTCCATTGACTTTCATGGGTGCATTAGGAGAAAAATAAGGACACATATGCAACTGCCAGTTCCTATGTTAAAAAACGCAACGCAACGCAAAACAAAACGCCAGTGGGTGGGAGTACATTCAATTCTAATTGCTCTTGAGAAAAAACGCAAAACGCAAAGAAAAAAAAATCGCCAGTGGGTGGGCGCCCTAATTCTGTAATCCCTGTGCCTCGTGTTTTGTATGTGGGATATATGTGTTTGTCAGAACTTCCAAGTCATTTCATGTTTCAGAATCTCAAACATTTTGATCTTAATGTAACACATACAACAACAGTAGTTTCAGGCTTCCCTCACACAGGCGTTGCGGTAAGCGCTACGATTTATATTGCGGGGCTTTGCAGCATTTTATTTTTGTTTTGATGAGGAGTGCGAAACGCTCAAAAATAGAACAAACCCTGCTGGAAAATCACAGCGCTAAAAATCACTGTAATCGAGCGGCTGTCTGAGCGGTCCAGTTGAAAACAATGGGAGCGCTATACCGCGATGCTGAAAGTGCCGCTCTAGTCGTGGTAAAACACGTCTGTATGAGGGAGACCGTAGGCAGGTGTGAAAAATGCTGCAAAGTGAGAATGCTTTTAGAAATAGAAGAAGTGTTCTCAGTTTTATCAAAAACCAAAATGCAAAGTGAGTGAAGAGAGGAATCTAAATCAGTATTTGGTGTGACCGCCCTTTACCTTCACAACAGCATCAGCTCTTCTAGGAACGCTTGCATACAGTTTTTGAAAGAGCTCGGCAGGGAGGTTGTTCCAGACATCTTGGAGAGCTAAGTACAGATCTTCTGTGGATGTCGGCTTGTGAAACCATTGGTCACGTTTTGCGGGCGTGATTTTAATCCCTTAGTAAAGTTGGACTTGATGGATATTTGTCTGTTTTCAACCTACATAAACCAAGTAGCTGAAGAGTTTGTGCCTGCGGCTGCTGACGTCTCCTGATGCCCCCCACCGATGACGGTTGTCCCACCAGACCCCTTGTTCCCCGTCTTCCAGTAGTCAGGCCATATTCAGCATCAGAAACATCCAACACGGACTTCAATAGAAATCCATGGCATAAATCTGCATGTTAACGGTAGATCTCTGACATGGATCTGGATTAGAGCTGCCGTAGGTACGCACACCAACTACTTGCATTCAGTCTGTATGTGGATACACCGCTGCGGAATCCACATCAACAAGGGACATGTCACTTCTCTTCTTTCCATGAAGCCTTTGGACCATGTGCTGTCTGTGTTAAATCCCGGGCAGCACATGACCCCATTATAGCCTATGGGTCTATGCAGATTAACGAGGACCGCTAACTCATCGCATGCTCTATTCCTGTCCGTATCACGCTGATGCATGGCTATGTGCTATATCCAAGTGAGTCCGACAGCACATGGACAAGTGTCTGCGTGTTGTCCGATGCAAGTTAAACCCCAATCACTCGGGCGCAACTTGTACACACGGTAGGTGTGCACACGGAGTAATCTTGTATATACTCTATGCAGCACTAGTTACAGGAGGTCCAACCATGTGAACACAGCCTAATGCAGGGGTGGGCAATTAATTTTCCCATGGGGCCACATGAGAAATTGGAATGGTTTTAGAGGGCCAGACCAACATACGAAGGCTCCATGCACATTGCCTTAATGGGGCCGTATTCCAGCCGCCCGATTTGCGGCCAGAATACGGCCGCCATTGAAAATTAATGAATTAAAAAGTGAATATTATTAGTATTATTATTCTAATTACAATGCAAAGGGAAAAGTCCTGACACTTACCAATGACGAGCGTGGAACGATTGTCCTGGCACTCCCCAAGGTCCGCAACGAGCATCCTGGCACTCAGAAGTTACAGTGGCATCACTTACTCAGCATCGGGAAGCAGTGAAACTACAAACTCCGAAGCCTTGTCCATTTTGTTAACTTATGTGCTGTTTAATAAAGTTATTCAAGCCTACGTCATTGGTAGAGGTGCTTGAATAAGTAAGGCCTGAATAACTATTAGCACAGCACAGAAGTGAACAAAATGGACAAGGCTTCGGAGTGCATAGTTTCGCTGCTTCCCGTTGCTGACACCGGACTCATTGGTGAGTCACCAGGACACTCTTTGCGGGCCGGTCCGAGCTATTCAGCGGGCCGGATGTGGCCCGCGGGCCGTGCTTTGCCCAGGTCTGGCCTAATGGGTATAAGTAGTAATCTTGTATATACTCTATGCAGCACTAGTTACAGGAGGTCCAACCATGTGAACACGGCCTAATGGGTACAAGTAGTAATCTTGTATATACTCTATGCAGCACTAGTTACAGGAGGTCCAACCATGTGAACACGGCCTAATGGGTACAAGTAGTAATCTTGTATATACTCTATGCAGCACTAGTTACAGGAGGTCCAACCATGTGAACACGGACTAATGGGTACAAGTAGTAATCTTGTATATACTCCATGCAGCACTAGTTACAGGAGGTCCAACCATGTGAACACAGCCTAATGGGTACAAGTAGTAATCTTGTATATACTCTATGCAGCACTAGTTACAGGAGGTCCAACCTTGTGAACACAGCCTAATGGGTACAAGTAGTAATCTTGTATATACTCTATGCAGCACTAGTTACAGGAGGTCCAACCATGTGAACACGGCCGAATGGGTGCAAGTAGTAATCTTGTATATACTCTATGCAGCACTAGTTACAGGAGGTCCAACCATGTGAACACGGCCGAATGGGTACAAGTAGTAATCTTGTATATACTCTATGCAGCACTAGTTACAGGCGGTCCAACCATGTGAACACGGCCGAATGGGTACAAGTAGTAATCTTGTATATACTCCATGCAGCACTAGTTACAGGAGGTCCAACCATGTGAACACGGCCTAATGGGTACAAGTAGTAATCTTGTATATACTCTATGCAGCACTAGTTACAGAAGGTCCAACCATGTGAACACGGCCGAATGGGTACAAGTAGTAATCTTGTATATACTGTATGCAGCACTAGTTACAGAAGGTCCAACCATGTGAACACAGCCTAATGGGTACAAGTAGTAATCTTGTATATACTCCATGCAGCACTAGTTACAGGAGGTCCAACCATGTGAACACAGCCTAATGGGTACAAGTAGTAATCTTGTATATACTCTATGCAGCACTAGTTACAGGCGGTCCAACCATGTGAACACGGACTAATGGGTACAAGTAGTAATCTTGTATATACTCCATGCAGCACTAGTTACAGGAGGTCCATCCATGTGAACACGGCCTAATGGGTACAAGTAGTAATCTTGTATATACTCTATGCAGCACTAGTTACAGGAGGTCCAACCATGTGAACACGGACTAATGGGTACAAGTAGTAATCTTGTATATACTCTATGCAGTACTACTTACAGAAGGTCCAATACGTCTTTTGTTCCAATATAAGGTTCCCAGATCTCTGTGGCCGGGCTCAAACCAACGGATTTGAATTGCGGATTCTGCGATTGCCATCTACTCCGAGGATCCGCGATAATACGCAGACATTGAAAGGCATTTTTTTTCTTCACACTCGCAGGTACGAATTGTGGATTCCCTGAGTGGAAGACAAATCGCAGCATGCTCTATTTTTAGCATATTACACACAGACGACCTCCTTTGTAGTCAATGGATGAGAGTGTTCCGCAGCCCAAACATGAGAGATTTTTCGCCTGGGCGATATTCTAATATCATTCCCTGCTTACAAGTTTTCTTCCGTGGGGAGGATACGCTCTATATACGCATACATCCGCGTGGAAAATAGCATGCATCCGCGATCAAACGCAATTACTTTCCGCGACGGATCACAGGTTTTCGGATATGAATATCCGCATGCAGAGTCCCACCTGTTTGCATAAGCCAGTCTGGCTCATGAGAAGTCTTTGGCTGGCATCAGAGCTATGTTTCATGCGGCACATTGACTTGCTCTTTTAAGGGAGGAAAACTTTAGGGATTGACTTCATTTCTCCTCGTTACCAACAGAGATCCCGATTGGCCTAGTTTCACAACGGCGAGGGCAATATCAAGCCGTGTTTCACAGCCCAATATCGCACTTTCCACCATGTGAAAGACCTGTGGATGTGAGGCATTTTCATGTGGCAGCAGCGCCTGAGCTGGAATATGGTTTTCTCCAGCAGGCTTTAGGGTATTCTGTAGCTTCCCAATTGTGTAAAAAACCAGTATGCGCACACTGACCAAATTAGACGTAGGTTATCAGTCTCATGTCCAAAATGGGTCTCTGGGCAGGAACGTCCAGACAGCCTCTTTTATTGAAAGACATAACACCTGCCCTTTATGGGCGTTTAACAGATTACATCAGTAACATATATATATTCTTTTTCGCTGGGTTATATAGAATTCTCCGCCTCCCCCTCTCCACACCTCTCTCAAGTCCGGTCTACATAAGAGCCTTTGTCTTAACAACGTGGTCAAAACTGAAAGTATCTCTTTGTTGGAGAAGTTTCTGTGCGGGGGATGGGAAAGGACTGGGAAAACACTCAGTATTGAATACAGGTATACATGTAGTACTAGGACTTTTAACTCTTAGAGGCTGCTTGTGCAACTTTATGTATTCAGCTAACATTATACCACACATCTTTCACCATGCCATTGTCCAGCAACTACCATGATGAGATTGTGTGGCCATTAACCTCCACAGAGTTAAAAGTCATTACAGTAGCATAATACATTTGGGTTATACAAATCAATAGACATTTTATACTAACTAATTATCATGTCTACTATACGCCAGCCCCATTGAAAGCAGTGGGAGATTCTCTGTGACAGCAGCGGCATGGGATTCCTTCATCCCCGCAGGGAATCCCTTCACCCCAGACAGGGCTGAAGGGATTTCCCCACCACATCTTAAGGGATTCCCCGAGAGGATGAAGGAATCTCCTGCGGCGGCTATAATGGAGGATGACCGAGTTCTCCCATTGCTTTCAATAAGCAATGGGTGATATCGCAGCCAGATAGAACATGCTGCGATCTGTTTCTCACATAGCACCGTGCTGCTATGTGGGATAATATCGCTCATATGTATGAACCTATTAAAATGAATACGATTCATATTTGTGTGTCTCACAACGCAGAAATCTCGCCTGATCTTATCAGCCGTGTGAAACTGGCCTTATTCTTTAGTTGCGGGTTTGTAACTATTTGCAACCTCCGTCCCCCGGAGACTGAACCTAGCTATCAGGTATAAAGTTGTCTTCGGGTCCTTTTAGACGAGCCGATTATATTATTGTTCGACCGAGCGAATGGCTTCACCGCGGCCTCGTGCTCTCGGGCTCTCTGTTTAGACAGGCAGATCCATTGTTGAATCATTCAGTCTGTGTAAACGGAACGATAAGTAAAGGAGCCGATGGTGGCGTATATGCCTGCAGAAAATGAATGAAAAGCAAATGAATATCGTTTGTCGTCCAGTCGTTGGCTCGCGTTTAGACTGAACGATTTTTATTCACTTTCACTTGTTTGAACGATAATCGTTCTGCCTGTAGGCACCTTTAACCCTCTCCAATCCACTGTCTGACATCTAAAGACATTATGATTTAAGGCTGTACAGCTCCGATGTTGAAAGACGCCCGTTGGGGTTCTCTTACTGTATACTGCCAGCCTCTCTGCTGTCGGAGCCTATCCAATGTGTCACCTCATGTAGTACTGGCTTTAGCCAGCATATAGAGCCGTTGTATAGATATAGAGCTCTAAGGCCGGGCTCATACGGCCAAAAGTGTAAAACGCAGCGTGGAGCCGGCTGTGACCCTGCGTATGGCGGCAAAATTCTACTGCACATGACTGTGTACTCACGCACCCCGCCATGCGCAGCACACCTATGTCTTTTTATACTCCCCTTAGTGATGATGCGTATACCCCTCGCCCGTATGCATGTAATTGTATATACATACGCGTATATATGCTTGGCAATAGAGAATAATGGGCTCTAACTCACGTATTAATTGTGCTTGTGTATTACGCAGTTCCTTCTGATAAGCGTAGAGCAATGTAAGTGATGTCGAGTTACCGTGTATCGCACGGCGTACAGATCCCATGTAATCCGCTGTAAACATACGGATGTGTGACTAGCCCTGAGACAGGCTGTGAGGTAACAGCCATCGCAGAACCCTCAGCCACCAGCCATGGCTTCTTCATCTGCCCCAATAGGGCCACCAGCTGCTTCCCTACAGAATGGGGGCCGCTGCCGCAGTGTGTGAACAGCCGTAGGAAGGGGACTGCAGCCGTCTGTCGGGACATGTATTCTGTAGACGGCCCCTGTCGTGACATCCTCCAGGCTGGTGACAGAGCAGAGCCCTCCTCCTCGGCTGCCTCACTCTCCGCCTCAGTGCTACAGTCTCGGACAGAGGACATTACTCCGGTGATGGGAGCCGGGCTGCTGACAGGAGGATGCGGCAGTCATCACTGGCGGGAAACACGGTGAGCCGGGGGAGACGGGAGGATGAGCTGTGATATATCGTGTGTATCCTGACAGACAGACAGACTGCTGTGTGTATATACCGTATGTATGCATGGGGGTCGGGAGGACATGCCAGCCGTACGGCATGGGGGTAACAAGTTTGTCTAGTCAGCATGCAGCCCGGACTAGTTGTTGTACTTGGTTACCAAGGAGCAGGACTGTCAGCCACAACACAAGGCTACCTGAGGAGAGGAGGCTGCGGAGGGAAGCCCTGCACGAGGGGGTGTGAGGGCTGGCAGAGAGGTCAGGGGGTATGAGGGCTGGCATTGAGGTGAGGGGAGTATGAGGGCTGGAATGAGGTGAGAGGGGTATGAGGGCTGGCATGGAGGTGAGAGGGGTATGAGGGCTGGCATGGAGGTGAGGGGGGTATGAGGGCTTGCATGGAGGTGAGGGGGGTATGAGGGCTGCCGTGGAGGTAAGGGGGATATGAGGGCTGGCATGGAGGTGAGGGGGTGTGAGGGATGGCATGGAGGTGAGGGGGTAGGAGGGCTGGCATGGAAGTGAGGGGGTATGAGGGCTGGCATGGAGTTCAGGTGTGTGTGAGGACTGGCATGGAGATGAGAGGGGTCTGAGGGCTGGCATGGAGGTGAGGGGGCTATGAGGGCTGGCATGGACGTGAGGGGGATATGAGGGCTGGCATGGAGGTGAGGAGGGTGTGAGGGCTCGCATGGAGCTGAGCGGGTATGATGACTAGCATAGAATTAGATCAACAGTTTAGGGACATGAAGTAATCCTGCTGTATTCCGCCCCTCAGGGTCCTGTAATGTAAGGCTGGGTTCTCACATCTCGCTGTTTGGCTGCAGCGAAAAAACGTGAGATTTCCTCCGGGAATAGCGCTGCTTCAAAACCCGCGGCACTTTGCCGCAGGTTTTGAAGCGGCCTGGCTGGCGAATCTGCGCCGCAGCACCGGCTTAGCCGGCTTTGCCGCGACGGATTCGCTGTCCCGTGTGGACAAGGACAAGGACATGGACAACGCCGTCCGTGTTTTAATGTCATACGACCCCTTTATGTATGCTGAGTATATGGCCGGGCTCACACAGTGACATTCATACTCGCTGCGCCTGCAAATCCACACGCACACGTAATACACGTCCAGATAGAACATGCTGTGGATTTATTCTCTGCACCAGTAATACACGTGTGAAAACCCGCAGATGTTAGCGATCCAATACAAGTCAATGGGCTAACGACATCACGAGCTGCATATAGGAGAAGTGCACATGCACAATAATAATACACCCGTGTGACACCTGTATGACTTGAAACGCGATAGCGAAGCCCAAGCACTTTTACAACACTGTGGCTATGAATGTTTTGGGGTGAAAGTGAAGAATTCCTATCCTTTCCTCTGCCAGGAAGTTAAATTGACTAAAATATTTCTTTGGTAATTTTTAGAGACATGTTTTCACAATTAATGCTAATCTGTTAACCCCTTAGTGACCACTCCATAGTGTTTTTACGTCCTGCCTAAGTGATGTAATTCCCGGGGACGTAAAAACATGCTTCCTCTGGGGATTAAAGCCCTGCAGGCTCTGGACGTCGCAGTTCCTGGCTGCCAGCTCCCGGAGGTAACCGACAACCTGGAGCTGTCATGGGGGGCCGCAGGAAGCCCCCTTCCCACAGTCACACGATCGCCAGTATCGCCCGGATAACCCATGATCACATTAAGGTCAATGAAAAGTTTTAAAAAGTTAGTTTCAGCTCCCCTTACGGATCGAATCCGTAAGGAATGCTGAGAATACTCACCCCCTGTTCTCCACATTTTCCTGCATCGTTCTCGTCTTCTAGGACCCAACGATGGTGTCTGCGCATGCGGGCCGCATGGCATTAGAAACTCCCTGCTCCCGGATAGTATGAGTAGCCGAGAGCACAGAGCTGTCACCGGAAGCTGCTGTATGTGGTGCCCGGTCACTTCATTGCTGTTATCCAATGGATAACAGCGACCATGTAAAAGTTTAAAAAAGGTGTAAAAGAAAAGCTCTCCCCTCATGGATTATGTCCGTAAGGGGAGATGAGATTACGTTCGGCCCCCGGATTTATATGTGGATCTTACCCTGGCTGTTGCGGACGCGCCCGTCGCCAAAATAGCGGACGCATGCACAAAAGCCGGGATAATATAAAATCCCCCCGCTCTTGGCTACCAAACGTTGCCGAGAGTCTGGAGATGCCACAGGGGGCCGTGGTCCTTGGTCACATGATCGCTGCTATCCAATGGATAACGGCGATCAAGATTTTTAAAAAGTTTCACCTCCCATCATGGATCTATACTTGTGACTCGGCTTTTTAAGAGATAAAAAGTTATGGCGGTGAGAAGACGGCAACAGAAAATACTATATTATTAAAGAAGACATTTTATTATTAAAATTAGTAAAGAAAAAAAAACGTATATATATCTGCGGGCTGTACCGAAAGTGCAGAAGTGGTCATAAATTCTTTATTAATTGATGTAGATTGTTCAACTTGCACATGTAGTTGGAGGGACTCTTCCTCTATACGGGGGCTTCAGAATCTTGTTCTTCCTTGCAGGTCAGTAATGGATTCCAAACAGAAACAACGTGCTGTCATAGAGTTCTTGATGAAGGAAGGATGAAGGCTGTCCGACATCCACAAAAGGCTGCAGAATGACACCATTGAAAAGAGGAATGTTCACAGGTGGATGAAGAGGTTTACAGAAGGTGAAAACAGCACTGAAGACAAACCACACAGTGGGAGACCATCAGCTGCGACCACTGACACAAATCGTCAGCGAGTGGATGAGTTGATTCACGGCTGGACTAATGGGTTGAGGCCAAACAGTGACCTCCAGGACTGCCAAGTCTGGTAATATTCCCAACTAGTAATAACACGATTATGTGTTACAAGTACAAGTAAATCAATAATTCATCTGTGCACCAAAATGGATCTATTAGCCCCTTCTCCTATAAACAGTATATAAACAGATTAAAATGGAATGTGTAGGCCCTGTAAGAATGGTAGAGGGTGATGGGGAGAAAGCAAATCTGTTAAAAGGTTTATTCCCCAGTGCATTCACACAAGAAAATAAAATGTTAGATGAAATGCAGAGTGATTTTTTCTTGGACATAGAGTGACCAAAAAGGCGCAATTGTGGCATTGTGTAATTTCTTTTTTCTGACCGCGTCCACCCTGCAGGATAGATAATGCATTATTTTTTAGATCAAACTTTTACATCAGCGGCGGTACCAAATATATTTGGGGGGGTTTTTTTGCTTGTATTTTTTAATTGTAAATACAAGAAAAGTTTTTGTTTTTTTTAAACTTTTAGTATGTTTTTTACAATAAAATTTTTTTAAGGTTGAGGTTGTTTAATCGACTTTAACATTTGATGGAATACTTATTGCTGTATATGGTATTTTTATCAGCATTCTATTATGACGGGCCACAGGGAGCCCTGAGGGCTTCAAAAGGCCTTGGGCTGCCATGACAAGCGAACAGCACCTCGCAATCTCATCACGAGGGCGCCGTTCGGGACTCTCAATCTCCGATTGGATATTTATAGGGTTAACCATCGGTGTTAGCGCTCACGCTGATCATGGCAGTTGTGGTGAATTATCAGCTGTCAACAAAAGTCGGTATTCACCATCTCTGGAGTAAAATTGGCTCCCAGTCCCGCTCCACACAAACCTTCCCCAGGAGGGCGTATATATACGCCCTTTATGGTGAAGGTGTTCAATTTTAAAACATCTGTCTTCGGTAGACCATCCCTTTTTTTTTAATAGAAATCAATAGTGATCAGCCCTGATCCGGCTGCTCTGATGCCCGGTAATGTCATGTATTTATGGGTTGTGCTGCCAATGCAGAAATTGATCGTATACAGCGACACACATACAGAAGGATCCGGAGCCGGGAGCCACCTTCTATGACATCCATAGAGATTATAGTCAGGGGTTTATGTTTGGTCAATTTCACTTTTGCAGTCTCTTAAAGGGATTGTCCAAGAGTTTAAGAAATAAAGCTAACAGTAAAATGTTATAAAAATAGCAATCATTACACTTCCGTTAAATCACCCAGCACTCTGGTGCCGATGCTCCTGGGGTCCCAGCCATTCTTTATTCTCCTGGTGCAGTGATGCACTATACTTCTGGTTAACAACCTCAGCCAATCCGAGGCCTCAGTAGACATGTGCCATACATGCTAGCTAGGCCAGTGATTGGTTGTAGTGGTCACATGGCTGTGGTAGTCACATCGACAAGCCAATCGCTCTAGTATCTTTGGCTGTCATGAATGGAGAGGTAGTGCACACGCATGACCACCGGTCCGAACATTCATGGACATGTGAAAGTTCCTGATTTCTTTATCGTTGGGATCCACGCAGTCAGACCCTTGCCAATCAGATGCTTATTCTTTATCCCTAGGACATTCCCTTTAATCATATCTTAGAAGTTACCCATATCTTCCTGCAGAGAGGTCTTTAATATCTTTTACACCCCTTACATGCCCTAACACAGCAGAAGACCGGGATATTGGCGTGTAGAATGACTTTTCCCGGCGCGGATCATACAGCAGCTATATGGACAGTCCCTCTACGGGGATCACTGATCTCACACCCTCGGTGTATATATATTTGCAGTATTTAATCATCTTAGAGGGCATTAGGCTTGAAATGATTAAACCCATTATACAGCATTTACCTGTTTAGAACGTTTATAGTGTTCTTGCTGATGGTTTTGTTGCCTTTCGTACAAGTCCGGGGTTAGAGTATATTAGAAGCATCTTGGATAGTACTAGGTAGCAGTTACGTCTTCGATATATAAAGTACTGGCGCATCGCTCACACGGATGACTATATTTACGGATATTTCACTCTATACACCGCGGCTGCAGGAAATGCGCTTTCAACAGTAATTGTCTGCTTGGCATAAATAATACTGCATATCCTGGCCTGCCAATCTTTGTCAGAATTGCTAATGAGATTTACAGGTTTTAGCATTGCAAGAAAGCATGCAAGTCTCTTCTAAATCCTACCTCTCTGTCTTTTCAGGCAGCTTAAGGACAGGACCCATGAGAAGAGATTGAAAGCGGCAGTGCAGTCGTGAGTGGTCTGCTGTTGTTTTGGTGCCAGTGACTCAAGCATCAGCCGCCTAGTGGGAATAGGAGGTAGAGCATGCTTCAGGAGAGCCGTGCAAGATATTGTGTGACATCTTAAGAGCTAAACTTGGAGTCAACATTCCTATAGCTAAGGATACCCTGAAGAGTCAACATGGCCACCTCACGGCTCGCGAACAGAAGCACCAGGGACATCGCAAATGTGATGCAAAGGTTGCAAGGTAAGTGACCGTCAAATAAACTGACCTTTAGCGCATTATCACTTTAGAATACGCCTCTGCTCTGACAATCTTAGCTGGAGCTGTCCAGGTGTCATGGAAGCCAGAGGCCTTTTTTTCATGCACCCACAGAAAATAGTGGGCATTCTTAAACAAAATCACTCAAAATAGAACCTGCTGCAATATTTTTAATCTTCACCATTGGTACGAGCAAAAAAAATTCACAGGAGCGTATATCAGTTGCCGTTTTCACGGCCGGCGATATACACTACCATCTGAGCTTTCTTCCCCTTTTCCTCCCTCTCACCGGCTCTCTACATCTCTACTCCCTTCTGACTGTTTGCAATGGGAGGGGTGAGACGGAGGTGGAGCTAAGCTGCTGCCCCCTCCCCACCTGTTCTCCACAGCCATTGCAAACAGCCGGAGGAGAGGAGAGGGCGTGAGTCGGGAAGGGGGAGGGAAAGTGGAAGACAGCTCAGATGGTAGCATATATCCGCCGGTCGTGAACACGACGCATGGCTATCATAGATAGTAAACAAAAATTATTTTAAAAATTGGTAAAAGAACAAAACAATACAATAAAATTATACACGTAAAAAAGAAAATGACCCAAAGCCGACACCAACCCAAACCGTCATCGTATGCATCCTGTAATCCGAAGCTATACAAAAAATATATATCTAAACATCCAAAACAAAATGAGGAACCCATTCCTGTACTTTATTTAAGCGTAAATATACTAAGAAAAAAACAGGTATAAATTTCAAAAAATCATTTTTTTTAGATTTTTACCGCCAATAAAACAAAAAAAAAAATAGAAAAAAAAGGCATTGAAAAAAGATATAAAAATAGCCCTGTATGTCAGGGGAAAAATTATGTTGGTAGCTGAAGGAAAAACAATAGGGCAGTAAAACCAGCACATGGGTAAATTCCTTAAAAAGTGTGCAGTCCCTAAGGTGCATAACAGCCTGTTCCTTAAAGGGTTTTACTAATTAAAACCCGGTAATAGCACATTTTATTTTTGTAATCTGTTTTTATTTTCCGATTTGTAGATTTTTCTTCAATTCTATTATCAGTGCATGACTATGGGGGCCGCCCATTCTGCATTCAACAGCATTTAGAGATACTCTTTACAGCAGCCTCATGGATCATTTACACAACGGACAGAAGGGGACTCATTGCTTCTATGGGAGACTGTTCTAGACATGGGCTTTGATATGTTCAAAGGTAATTTCGCAGGGAGGGGGAAGAGGTGAGCTGTGACCATTACCTATTTTAAATGGTACACCCTGTTTTATCTACATGTATTGTAGGTGTTACCTTTCATTGCAATCCTGCCTGTGATAATAGTGACTGCTGAAAAGTTTTCCGTACAGAACAGGAAAAATTGGGCTGATGATCAGTATGAAAATATAGGATTTTAGGGATTTTTTTTAAAAATACAATTAGTGACCAATTCTTTTCTTTTTTAAAGGTCACCAAAAAATCTTATGATTCTTAAAATTCTAAACATTCTCATTAGTCATTGTGTCCCCTGTATCAGCCCCAGCAGTAATAGTATTACTATTGAGGCCTCTGTGCGGGTCACTGTTATTACTGAGGCCACTGTGGGGAGTCACTATTATTACTGAGACCAATACAGGGGACAGTATTACTACTGAGGCCACTGAGGGTCACTATTATTACTGAGGCCAATAGAGGGGACAGTATTACTTCTGAGGCCACTGAGGGTCACTGTTATTACTAAGCGCGACAGTAGAGGGGACAGTATTACTACTCAGGCCTCTGTGGAGGTCACTATTACTACTGATGTCAATATAGAGGACAGTATTACTACTGAGGCCACTGTGCGGGTTACCGTTACTGCTGAGGCCAATATATATATATACCGTGTTTCCCCGATAGTAAGACACCCCCGATTGTAAGACGTATCGGGGGTGTCAGGGGGGTCGGCCAATGTAAGCCGTACCCCGAAAGTAAGACATACCGTAGAAAAAAAAAATCATTACTCACCTCCCCCGGCGTTCCGTCGCGCTCCGGCAGGATGTCGCTCGCTCCTCGTCCCCGGCGCAGCATAGCTTTCTGAATGCGGGGGCTTGAAATCCCCGCCTCCAGAAAGGTAATACACACGCCGTCAGCCAGTTACAGAATGGCTGTGATTGGCTGAAGGCGCACGTGGCTTCAGCCAATCACACTATTCAATGACATCATTGAATGGCTGTGATTGGCTGAAGGCGCACGTGGCTTCAGCCAATCACACCCATTCAATGATGTCATTGAATAGTGTGATTGGCTGAAGCCACGTGCGCCTTCAGCCAATCACAGCCATTCAATGCTGTCATTGAATGGCTGTAACTGGCTGACGGCTTGTGTATTAGCTTTCTGGAGGCGGGGATTTCAAGCCCCGCATTCAGAAAGCAATGCTGCGCCGGGGATGAGGAGCGAGTGACATCCTGCCGGAGCGCGACAGAACGCCGGGGGAGGTGAGTAATGATTTTTTTTTATTATAAGACATACCCCGAAAGTAAGACATAGTCTGGCTTTTGGGGATAAAAAGAAAGTAAGACACTGTCTTACTTTCGGGGAAACACGGTATATATATATATATAACATTATTACTACTGAAGCCACTGCGGGGGTCACTATTATTACTGGGGCTGATATAAGGGACACTATTACTACTGAGGCTGATGTAGCGGACACTTTTACTACTGACGCCACTATGAGGGTCACTATTACCACTGAGGCCAACACAGGGGACAGTATTACTACTCAGGCCTCTGTGGGGGTCACTATTACTACTGATGTCGATACAGAGGACAGTATTACTAATGAGGCCACTGTGGAGGCTACTGTTACTGCTGGGGCCAATAAAGGTGACATTATTGCTACTGAAGCCACTGTGGAGGTCACTATTACTCCTGGGGCTGATATAGGGGACAATATTACTACTGAGGCCATTGTGGGGGACAATATTACTACTGAGGCCATTGTGGGGGACAATATTACTACTGGGGCTGATATAGGGCAAGCACTATTACTATTGATGCCACTTTGCAGAATACCTTAAGCTGACTTAGGTTATGTTTATACTTGGCGGAAATGCTGTGGAATGTGGCAAATTATGCAGCATTCCCGCTTCCAGATACGGCCATTTAAAGCTGTTTTTTTTCTCTTCAGCGCCGTAGAAATATGGCGCTGCATTAGAAGTCCGTCGCAGGTCTCTTCTGCCAGAGGGAGCGGGTGCTCAGCTGTCAGATAATGGCTGAGCACTTGTTCTAACAGTGGGGACTGAAGATACCTTTTGTTACACGCTATTTAAAGGGGTTGTCCCGCGCCGAAACGGGTTTTTTTTTTTTTCAACCCCCCCCCCCGTTCGGCGCGAGACAACCCCGATGCAGGGAAGTAAAGAAAGTTTACCGGAGCGCTTACCTTAATCCCCGCGCTCCGGTGACTTCAATACTTACCGCTGAAGATGGCCGCCGGGATCCTCTGTCTTCGTGGACCGCAGCTCTTCTGTGCGGTCCACTGCCGATTCCAGCCTCCTGATTGGCTGGAATCGGCACGTGACGGGGCGGAGCTACACGGAGCCGCTCTCTGGCACGAGCGGCTCCATAGAAGACTGCTGAAGACCCGGACTGCGCAAGCGCGGCTAATTTGGCCATCGGAGGCCAAAAATTAGTCGGCACCATGGAGACGAGGACGCTAGCAACGGAGCAGGTAAGTAAAAAACTTTTTATAACTTCTGTATGGCTCATAATTAATGCACAATGTATATTACAAAGTGCATTATTATGGCCATACAGAAGTGTATAGACCCACTTGCTGCCTCGGGACAACCCCTTTAACTCTTTGCACGTTGCAGTGTAACCGCGGAATATAAGAAGCAGAAAAAGGAAGGGGGCTCCCTCTGTCACCCATTGGACCCCCGTAATGTGATTACGAGGTCTCAGTGGGTTGCTATGGAACCCAGAAGCTTGGATGTAGCCTCCAGGTCTGTGGCCGAGGAGGCTCAGCCTCTACTAACCTCATAGGCTTTCTAATGCACTACTATACTGGAGTGCAGGAATTACCTATATTGACACCGGCATGCGTCTGTCATGTTGTGCTACTGGGACCTGTAGTGCTACGGGTTTCCAGCAGCACGTTTCCAGAAGTGTGGGATGATTGAGCTGGCTGGGTGTATATTGCTCCAGCTAGCCAACCTCCATCGGTCTGTTGCACATATATACCAGCCCCTCTTACTAGAGGGTTCTAGTCATTTGTCATTTATATCATTCCCTCTCAGAACTGTGGAGCTTGGCATCATGCATGTTCTGCTTTGGTGTTATTGCACACATGAGGTTCTGGGTAGGATTCCCTTGTCTCTTTGTTTGTGTGAACAGTGACATGTTCAAAGTCTGTATGTAGGTGTTTACACATTAGGTGTGAATTTTCCAGTTCAGTGTGTGTTCCTGCCTGTCACCATATAGACAACGTGGTTTTGTGGGCTTACGTATTCTGGCCAAAATACAATCCCTTGTGTGTACTAACTTGTTAGATATTTCCATCTGTCTGGGTGTTGTAGTACATTGGTGAGTATTTTGGCGCTTATCGTTCAGTGTACGTGCATGCACCGACATTTATGAATTACTGCATATTTACTGTGAATGGAGGCGCGTGGGCCGGAAAGATCCCCAGCTGCCTACACCTCCATTCACTGAGCGATGATCAGGCCTCATGCAGAGTGCTGGGTCGGATTCCGCTGCGGGAATTCTCACAGTGGGATGCGAGCCGTGCTCCTGCAGTGACCCTCACGTCTTACTTCCTCCAGTGTCTACTCCGCTCTGCTGTGTGCCGTCTGCCGACAGCATGGGTGGGTGCCAGGAAGCCAACGGCGGTACATAAATATATCCCATTGCATTGCCCATCACAGCTGAGGTAATGTCATGTTTAAAGGGGTTGTCCCACGCCGAAACGGGTTGTTTTTTTTTTTCAACCCTCCCCCCCCCCCCCCCCCCCCCCCCCCCCGTTCGGCGCGAGACAACCCCGATGCAGGGGTTAAAAAAGAACACCGGACAGCGCTTACCTGAATCCCCGCGCTCCGGTGACTTCTTACTTACCTGCTGAAGATGGCCGCCGGGATCTTCTCCCTCGGTGGACCGCAGGGCTTCTGTGCGGTCCATTGCCGATTCCAGCCTCCTGATTGGCTGGAATCGGCACGTGACGGGGCGGAGCTACATGGAGCCCCATTGATAAAAGAAGAAGACCCGGACTGCGCAAGCGCGTCTAATTTGGCCATTAGACGCCGAAAATTAGGCGGCTCCATGGAAACGAGGACGCTAGCAACGGAGCAGGTAAGTGAAAAATTTCTTATAACTTCTGTATGGCTCATAATTAATGCACAATGTACATTACAAAGTGCATTAATATGGCCATACAGAAGTGTATAGACCCACTTGCTTTCGCGGGACAACCCCTTTAATGCAGGTGGGTTTCGGCCCACACTGCATGCCCCAGTCAGACTAGGGTTCTTTAGAAGTGGACACATGCAGTTACAACTCCGTGTGCAATATCCCATTGCAGTGCCCAGCAGAGCTGATGTAACGTCAGCTTTAATGCAGGTGGGCAAAAAATTAATTGGATTATACTGTAGGCGAGGGACCCAAAAAATTGGTGTACCAACAGTACTAATGTACGTCAGAAAAATTGCCCATGCCCAACCAAGAGGGAAGGTGAAACGCATGAATAGCTTTGGTTAATGTGGCTTAATTTGTAACTAGGCCTGGAGGCAGCCCAGTTAAAATAAAAATTGGTTCAGGTGCAAGTTTCAACGCTTTAATGAGCATTGAAACGTATAAAAATTGCTTACAAAAATTATATGACTGAGCCTTGTGGGCCTAAGAAAAATTGCCCGTTCGGCGTGATTACGTCAGGTTTCAGGAGGAGGAGGATGAATATTATACACAGATTGATGAAGCAGAAATGTCCCCGTTTTGGATGGTGAGAGAGAACGATGCTTCCATCCGCGGGTGCAGCCAACGTATTGCTTAGGTATCGCTGCTGTCCGCTGGTGGAGAAGAGAAGTCTGGGGAAATCCAGGCTTTGTTCATCTTGATGAGTGTAAGCCTGTCAGCACTGTCGGTTGACAGGTGGGTACGCTTATCCGTGATGATTCCCCCAGCCACACTAAACACACTCTCTGACAAGACGCTAGCCGCAGGACAAGCAAGCACCTCCAGGGCATACAGCGCGAGTTCAGGCCACGTGTCCAGCTTCGACACCCAGTAGTTGTAGGGGGCAGAGGCGTCACCGAGGACGGTGCTGCAATCGGCTACGTACTCCCTCACCATCCTTTTACAGTGCTCCCGCCAACTCAGCCTTGACTGGGGACCGGTGACACAGTCTTGCTGGGGAGCCATAAAGCTGGCAAAGGCCTTGGAGAATGTTCCCCTGCCTGCGCTGTACATGCTGCCTGATCTCTGCGCCTCCCCTGCTACCTGGCCCTCGGAACTGCGCCTTCTGCCACTAGCGCTGTCGGATGGGAAGTTTACCATTAGTTTGTCCACCAGCGCCCTGTCGTATAGCATCATTCTCGAACCCCTTTCCTCTTCGGGAATGAGAGTGCAAAGGCTCTCCTTATACCGTGGATCGAGCAGTGTGTACACCCAGTAATCCGTAGTGGCCAGAATGCGTGTAACGCGAGGGTCATGAGAAAGGCATCCTAACATGAAGTCAGCCATGTGTGCCAGGGTACCTGTACGCAACACATGGCTGTCTTCACTAGGAAGATCACTTTCAAGATCCTCCTCCTCCTCCTCCTCAGGCCATACACGCTGAAAGGATGACAGGCAAGCAGCATGGGTACCGTCAGCAGTGGGCTAAGCTGTCTCTTCCCCCTCCTCCTCATCCTCCTCATGCTCCTCCTTCTCCTCCTGAACGCGCTGAGATATAGACAGGAGGGTGCTCTGACTATCCAGCGACATACTGTCTTCCCCCGACTCTGTTTCCGAGCGCAAAGCGTCTGCCTTTATGCTTTGCAGGGAACTTCTCAAGATGCATAGCAGAGGAATGGTGACGCTAATGATTGCAGCATCGCCGCTCACCATCTGGGTAGACTCCTCAAACTTTCCAAGGACCTGGCAGATGGCTGCCAACCAGGCCCACTCTTCTGTAAATAATTGAGGAGGCGGACTCCCACTGCGCCGCGCAAGTTGGAGTTGGTATTCCACTATAGCTCTACGCTGCTCATAGAGTCTGGCCAACATGTGGAGCGTAGAGTTCCACTGTGTGGGCACGTCGCACAGCAGTCGGTGCACTGGCAGATTAAACTGATGTTGCAGGGTCCACAGGGTGGCAGCGTGCATGTGTGATTTGCGGAAATGTGCGCAGAGCTGGTGCACCTTTCTGAGCAGGTATGACAAGTGGGGGTAGCTTTTCAGAAAGCGCTGAACCACCAAATTAAACACATGGGCCAGGCATGGCACGTGTGTGAGGCTGCCGAGCTGCAGAGCCGCCACCAGCTTACGGCCGTTGTCACACACGACCATGCCCGGTTGGAGGCTGAGCGGCGCAAGCCAGCGGTCGGTCTGCTCTGTCAGACCCTGCAGCAGTTCGTGGGCCGTGTGCCTCTTCTCTCCTAAGCTGAGTAGTTTCAGCACGGCCTGCTGACGCTTGCCCACCGCTGTGCTGCCACGCCGCGTGACACCGACTGCTGGCGACGTGCTGCTGCTGACACATCTTGATTGCGAGACAGAGGTTGCGTAGGAGGAGGAGGAGGGTGGTTTAGTGGAGGAAGCATACACCCCCGCAGATACCACCACCGAGCTGGGGCACGCAATTCGGGGGGTGGGTAGGACGTGAGCGGTCCCAGGCTCTGACTCTGTCCCAGCCTCCACTAAATTCACCCAATGTGCCGTCAGGGAGATATAGTGGCCCTGCCCGCCTGTGCTTGTCCACGTGTCTGTTGATAAGTGGACCTTGGCAGTAACCGCGTTGGTGAGGGCGCGTACAATGTTGCGGGAGACGTGGTCATGCAGGCCTGGGACGGCACATCGGGAAAAGTAGTGGCGACTGGGAACCGAGTAGCGCGGGGCCGCCGCCGCCATCATGCTTTTGAAAGCCTCTGTTTCCACAAGCCTATACGGCAGCATCTCTAGGCTGATCAATTTTGCAATGTGCACGTTTAACGCTTGAGCATGCGTGTGCGTGGCGTCGTACTTGCGCTTGCGCTCAAACTGTGGCGCTAGCGACGTCTGGACGCTACGCTGAGAGACATTGCTGGATGGGGCCAAGGACAGCGGAGGTGAGGGTGTGGGTGCAGGCCAGGAGACGGTAGTGCCTGTGTCCTGAGAGGGGGGTTGGATCTCAGTGGCAGGTTGGGGCACAGGCGGAGAGGTTGGATCCTGGAGCCGTGCGGACATCAGTCATGACTGCAAATTCTGTCAAGGCAAAAGAAGACATTACTGGTACCATGTACAACACATACTGAGGGGGTAATGCCAACCTGGCACCAGTGCAGGGCAGTCACCATTTTCTGAACTGAACAATTACTTATGAGAATGCAGTCAGATTTTCTTTTGATGATCACAAGATTCATTGCGAGTTGCCGTAATCTTACCATGACTGGAGAAAACACAGCTACACCCTACTGGCTCTGCTACATCCTTAGGTCTCTAGGAGTTTATAAACTTTTGGGCATAACACTTACCAGAGGATTGCACATGTGAAGGGATCTCTGCCTAAGGGCTTATTTAGACAACCGTATATATAATGTATACGGTGTCCTTGTCTGCAGGGGGGGTGAGGATGGAAGAGCCAGGAGCAGGAACTGAGCTCCTGCCCCCTCTCCGCCCCTTGCCACTATTTGCAATAGGAGAGGGCGAGACAGGGGCGCAGCTAAGTCCCGGTGCTTAGCTCCGCCCCCGCCCCTCCCATTGCAAATAGTGGTGAGGGGCAGGGAAGCGGTGGGAGCTCAGTTTCTGCTCCTGGCTCTTCTATCCTCGCCACCCTGCAGACAAGGACACCGTATATCGGCTCGGCGTGAAAACCGAGCCGATATAAGGTCGTCTGAAATAGTCCTAAGGGACTCAGTCCCAGGAAATTACAGGCATCTGCGTACTTTTTCACTGTGGGAAATGTGCTCTTTTGTAAATGTGCTCTAATGTGTTTTTCATCTGCTGCACTATGTTTTTTGTATAGTCGAGTCGCTGGGTCTTGTTTCTACTTGGAAGGTTTGGCTTTTTGGCCACAATTCATCCATGAAGATCACTTCTGACCAGACTTCTCTGAACAGTAGATGGGTGTACCTGGGTCCCACTGGTCTCTACTAGTTCTGAGCCGATGGCACTATTGGGTATTTTCCGATTTGGAAGGGAAGTAAGCATGTGTCTTTCATCTACTGCATCAACCTCCCTTAGCCGACCACTGCATCTACAGTCCTCAATGTTGGCCCTTTTTTTTGCCCTTTCAAAAAAAACCTTGAACAGCACATGTTAAAACTCCATTTTATTTTGAAATCTTTATTTTGAAAACTGGGAAAATAAGGATTCCGAATCTGGCACTCAATGTCCTCCGCTTGTTCCAGCTGCAATCTGACAGGGAAGATGAATCTGTATGGCATCTGGACAGCTCTCTTCCCTCGTAGAACTTCAGGCTGGGGTTGGAGTCCTTCCTCTTCCTCATGACTCTTCCAGGCTGCAAGAAAATGAAACCCAAATGATTTGAATGACCTCATTAAGATTCTCAAGTGCATAACTGCCAGCACCCAGTCTTTGGTGGCCCTGGCGACCCCGCAATATCCAGAGGCCCTGGCGACCTGGTGACATTTAAAGGCCCTGGTGATATAGTTCCCATTCCTTTGTGGTATATTGATAGCTAGAGCTCCCAGTCTTCTGTAGCACATCGGTAACTGGAGCTCCCTGGTGGTTCAGCCATGCGCACAGCACCAGCTCCTACCATAGTTTATTACATACCAATAAGTGGATAATTTCACATACCTGCTTGTTTCTCCATCTGCACCAAAGTATCTTCTGTGGGGGCTCGTCCAGTAGCTTCTCTGCCAGATGACAACCACGAGCCTTCAGTAATCTGCCAAAAACTTTTTCAGGTTATATCACAATACCAAATAAGACGATGCAACCAGAAAATCAGCATTAACATCCTACGTTCTCGATCCATCAGCCCCATACCTTACATGTGGTTGGGAGATCAATTCATTTCCACAATTATTAGTCCACCATAGTAGATACAATACATAGGTGGATACAGTAGTTCCTTTCCTATTCCTATGTATTGTGGACTTGACAGCTGATGACCCCGGTGAAGAGAGCTAAAAGGTGGATCCTATATTTGTCAATGAAATGATTAGCCAATAGCCATGCATTGGCTGTTGGTTGTCCCTCTGTGTCACAGGGAATATATGAACCAGGTGAACACTACAAATTTGCTGGGGAAAAAAAGGTGTCTACCTGAAAAGGAAATCCCCCTTAAAATTTGAAAAAAATTGCGCCCCCTAGTCAGAATTAGCCGCCTCCCGGCTTGTCCCAGTTTTTCCTGGCAAGAGACCATCTCTTAGGTATTCCAATCCCCTTGCTGACGTGATTCATTAGTGACCCGGTTATACATTTCATTTAAAGGCTTTTTCTGAGTCAGGCAAGTGTTTATTTTTTGCGCGGGCAAAAAAAGCGCTTCTAAAATAACCAATGGGTTCCTATAGAAGGGCTCACATCAAAGAATGTAGTTGAGTAAAACGGTTCGCACACCTAACAAAGATAGGACATGCTGCAGGTCACATGCAGCTCTGCGGTGTGCACCAAACATAGGACCTGTCCTATTTTTGGTGTGCTCTGTGCAGGAGTTTCCATTGACCCCTATGGGAGCAGGAGCTTATGCAGGACATTTAAAACCTGCTGTCCAGACGCACATTTTAAATGACTGCTGTAAACTCCTATTAGTCCTCGCGGAGATGAGGAGACTCCCTGAGGGTTCCCTTAATCCCTGCGGGGACTAACAGGAATTTACAACAGGACATTTACAATGTGCTTCTCGGCAGCATGTTTTAAAATGTCCTGCTGTAACCAGCGGGGTATTCCTCCAGCTCTGCTGGTGGGCAATTCCCCAGCAGTTCAGAGCAGTAGGGGACTCTCTCCCCCAGGGATTTCCATATAGCAGGAATACAGAGGGGGTGGAGTTACGGGGCTTTCCGGAGGGCTTTCCAGAAAGCGTGGGTGGAGGGGGTGGGGCTAGAGGATCCACGCTCTAGCCCCACCCTCTATATATTTGCTATGGGAAATCTGAGAGAAGCCCTATAGCTCCACCCACTCTCTAGCCCCACCAACTCTCTCTGCGCTATGGGGATATTTAAAGCCCTTCCCTGAAAATCACTGCAGGGGTTGCTGGCAGCCCATTGCTTGCAATGGGGCCATCGGCAGCAGTTGCAGCCCCATTGAAGGCAATGGGCACAGACCTGCATTCATGCATGTTTGTGCACATACATGGGTACACACTTTTGTGCGCACCTATGCACGGCACACGCACACGCTCGTGTGAAGCCACCCTTAGAGTGTGTTCACACAGGACAGAAATGCTGCAGAACATCTGCAGCATCTTACAGTACGAGCGTTATGGATAGGATTTCAAAAAATTCCATCCACAGGCTGCAAAAAAAGTGCAGCATAAATTGACCCGTGCCACGGATTTTACATCTACAGCAGGTCAATTCATACTGGGCATGTTCACACTTTCATATGAAGGGCTGAAATCCGTGGCAAATCTACATCAAAACCTGCGCCATTTAGCACGGATTTGGTGCGAATCTTGTAGCTGCAGAAAATCCAGTGAATTTGCAATGTGTGAAGAAACCAGAAAGCTGGAAAAGTCTCAAAACACATCCAAGAAACATTCGCTGTTTTTCAACTTTATGCCACTCCCACACAAACGTTTATAAACACGCTGCGTTTTTCAGCGTTGAGAGCAGCGTCTTTACAGCATATTTTCTGTAGTAACACCGATGACATCACTTTTTTCTCTCTCCCAGCGGCATTACAAGAGTAAAAAACACACTCCAGAAACACGCTGCAACGCATGAAAGTAGAACATGCAGCGTTACTTTTAGCGACCGTTATAAAAGCCAAATGATCTTTTTGCCACACACAGTGAATCGCAGTGCGGGCATCTTTTTTTGCTTTTCGACACACATGGCCAATTGCACCACAAGCACATTTCTTTTTTTTGCCACACACAGCCAATCGCACTGCGGGCATCTTTTTTTTTTGTCACACAGCTAATCGCAGTGCGGGCATGTTTTTTTTCCTTCTTGCCACACACAGCCAATCGCACTGCGGGCATCTTTTTTTTTTCTTTGTGCCACACACAGCCAATCGCACTGTGGGCATGTTTTTTTTTCTTCTTGCCACACACAGCCAATCGCACTACAGGCATCTTTTTTTTTCTTTTTGCCATACACAGCCAATCGCACAGCGGGCATCTTTTTTTTTGCTTTTTGCCACACACAGTCAATCGCATCACAGACACCCTTTCTTTTCCACACACTGCCAATCGCACTGCGGGCATCTTTTTTTTTTCTTTTTGCCACACACAGCCAATCGCACTGCGGGCATGTTTTGTTTTTTTTGCCACACACAGCCAATCGCACTGCGGGCATCTTTTTTTTTTCTTTTTGCCACACACAGCCAATCGCACTGCAGGCATTTTTTTTTCTTTTTGCCACACACAGCCAATCGCACTGCGGGCATCTTTTTTTTTTCTTTGTGCCACACACAGCCAATCGCACTGCGGACATCTTTTTTTTTGCTTTTTGCCACACACAGTCAATCGCATCACAGACACCCTTTCTTTTCCACACACTGCCAATCGCACTGCGGGCATCTTTTTTTTTTCTTTTTGCCACACACAGCCAATCGCACTGCGGGCATGTTTTTTTTTTGCCACACACAGCCAATCGCACTGCGGTCGTCTTTCTTTTTTCTTTTTGCCACACACAGCCAATCGCACTGTGGGCATGTATTTTTTTTCTTTTTGCCAGACACAGCCAATTGCACTGCGGGCATCCTTTTTTTCTTTGCTTTTTGCCACACACAGCCAATCGCACTGCGGGCATCTTTTTTTTTTTTGCTTTTTGCCACACACAGTCAATCGCATCACAGACACCATTTCTTTTCCACACACTGCCAATCGCAATGCGGGCATCTTTTTTTTTTCCTTTTTGCCACACACAGCCAATCGCACTGCGGGCATCTTTTTTGTTTTTTCTTTTTGCCACACACAGCCAATCCCACTGCGGGCATGTTTTTTTTCTTTTTGCCACACACAGCCAATCGCACCACAGACATCCTTTTTTTTCCACACACAGCCAATCGCACTGCGGGCATCTTTTTTTTAATTTTTGCCACACACAGCCAATCGCACTGCGGGCATGTTTTGTTTTTTCTTTTTGCCACACACAGCCAATCGCACTGCGGGCATATTTATTTTTTGCCACACACAGCCAATCGTACTGCGGGCATCTATTTTCTTTTTGCTTTTTGCCACACACAGTCAATCGCATCACAGACACCATTTCTTTTCCACACACTGCCAATCGCACTGCGGGCATCTTTTTTTTTCCTCTTTGCCACACACAGCCAATCGCACTGCGGGCAGGTTTTTTGTTCTTTTTGCCACACACAGCCAATCGCACCACAGTCATCTTTTTTTTCCCCACAAACAGCCAATCGCACTGCGGGCATCTTTTTTTTCTTTTTGCCACACACAGCGAATCGCCCCATAGACACTTTTTTTTTCACACACAGCCAATCGCACTGCGGGCATTTTTTTTTCTTTTTGCCACATACAGCCAATCGCACTGCGGGTATCTTTTTTTTTTTGCCACACACAGTCAAACGCATCGCAGACACCGTTTCTTTTCCACACACTGCCAATCGCACTGCGGGCATCTTTTTTTCCTTTTTTTCCTCCTTTTTGCCACACACGGCCAATCGCACTGCGGGCATCTTTTTTTTTTCTTTTCTTTTTGCCACACACAGCCAATTGCATAACAGACACCCTTTCTTTTCCACACACTGCCAATCGCACTGCGGGCATCTTTTTTGCCACACACAGCCAATCGCACTGCGGGCAGGTTTTTTTCTTTTTGCCACACACAGCCAAAAGCACTGCGAGCATCTTTTTTTTCTTTTCGCCACACACAGCCAATCGCACCACAAACATCCTTTCTTTCCACACACAGCCAATCGCACTGCAGGCATATATTTCCTTTTGACCACACACAGCCAATCGCACTGCGGGCATCTTTTTTTTTTCCTTTTTGCCACACACAGCCAATCGCACTGCGGGCATCTTTTTTTTTTCTTTTTCCCACACACAGCCAATCGCACTGCGGGCATATTTATTTTTTGCCACACACAGCCAATCGCACTGCGGGCATCTTTTTTTTTTTTCTGTTTGCCACACACAGCCAATCGCACTGCGGCCATTTTTTTTTTTGCTTTTTGCCACACACAGCCAATCGCATCACAGACACCCTTTCTTTTCCACACACTGCCAATCGCACTGCGGGCATCTTTTTTTTCTCTTTGCCACATACAGCCAATCGCACCACAGACATTCTTTGTTTCCACACACAGCTAATCGCACTGCGGGCATCATTTTTTTTCCCCCACTCACAGCCAATCGAACTGCGGGTATCTTTTTTTTCTTTTTGCCACACACAGCCAATCGCACCATAGACACACCTTTTTTTCCACACACAGCCAATTGCAGTGCGGGCATCTTTTTTTTTTCCTTTTTGCCACACACAGCCAATCGCACTGCGGCCATGTTTTTTTTTTCTTTTTGCCACACACAGCCAATCGCACTGCGGGCATATTTATTTTTTGCTTTTTGCCACACACAGCCAATCGCATCACAGACACCCTTTCTTTTCCACACACTGCCAATCGCACTGCGGGCATCTTTCTTTTATTTTTTTTTGCCACACACAGCCAATCGCACTGCGGGCATCTTTTTTTTTTCTTTGTGCCACACACAGCCAATCGCACTGTGGGCATGTTTTTTTTTCTTCTTGCCACACACAGCCAATCGCACTGCAGGCATCTTTTTTTTTCTTTTTGCCACACACAGCCAATCGCACTGCGGGCATCTTTTTTTTTGCTTTTTGCCACACACAGTCAATTGCATCACAGACACCCTTTCTTTTCCACACACTGCCAATCGCACTGCGGGCATGTTTTTTTTTTTTTGCCACACACAGCCAATCGCACCACAGACACCCTTTTTTTTCCACACACAGCCAATCGCACTGCAGGCATCTTTTATTTCTTTTTGCCACACACAGCCAATCGCACTGCGGGCATCTTTTTTTTTTCTTTGTGCCACACACAGCCAATCGCACTGTGGGCATCTTTTTTTTTTCTTTTTGCCGCACACAGCCAATCGGACTGCAGGCATCTTTTTTTTTCTTTTTACCACACACAGCCAATCGCACTGCGGGCATCTTTTTTTTTGCTTTTTGCCACACACAGTCAATCGCATCACAGACACCCTTTCTTTTCCACACACTGCCAATCGCACTGCGGGCATCTTTTTTTTTTCTTTTTGCCACACACAGCCAATCGCACTGCGGGCATGTTTTTTTTTTTTGCCACACACAGCCAATTGCACTGCGGGCGTCTTTCTTTTTTCTTTTTGCCACACACAGCCAATCGCACTGCGGGCATCTTTTTTTTTTCTTTTTGCCACACACAGCCAATCGCACTGCGGGCATGTATTTTTTTTCTTTTTGCCAGACACAGCCAATTGCACTACGGGCATCCTTTTTTTCTTTGCTTTTTGCCACACACAGCCAATCGCACTGCGGGCATCTTTTTTGTTTTTTCTTTTTGCCACACACAGCCAATCGCACTTCGGGCATGTTTTTTTTCTTTTTGCCACACACAGCCAATCACACCACAGACATCCTTTTTTTTCCACACACAGCCAATCGCACTGCGGGCATCTTTTTTTTTAATTTTTGCCACACACAACCAATCGCACTGCGGGCATGTTTATTTTTTCTTTTTGCCACACACAGCCAATCGCACTGCGGGCATATTTATTTTTTGCCACACACAGCCAATCGCACTGCGGGCATCTTTTTTTGTTTTTGCTTTTTGCCACACACAGTCAATCGCATCACAGACACCATTTCTTTTCCACACACTGCCAATCGCACTGCGGGCATCTTTTTTTCCTTTTTGCCACACACAGCCAATCGCACTGCGGGCATATTCTTTTTTTTCTTTTTGCCACACACAGCAAATCGCACTGCGGGCATCTTTTTTTTCTTTTTGCCACACACAGCCAATCGCACTGCGTGCATGTTTTTTTTTTCCTTTTTGCCACACACAGCCAATCGCACTGCGGGCATCTTTTTTTTTTTTGCTTTTTGCCACACACACACACACAGTCAATCGCATCACAGACAGCATTTCTTTTCCACACAACGCCAATCGCACTGCGGGCATTTTTTTTCTTTTTTTCCTTTTTGCCACACACAGCCAATCACACTGCGGGCATGTTTTTTTTTTCTTTTTGCCACACACAGCCAATCGCACTGCGGGCATCTTTTTTTTTTTTGCTTTTTGCCACACACAGTCAATCGCATCACAGACACCATTTCTTTTCCACACACTGCCAATCGCACTGCGGGCATCTGTTTTTCTTTTTTTCCTTTTTGCCACACACAGCCGATCGCACTGCTGGCATCTTTTTTTTCTTTTTGCCACACAGCCAATCGCACTGTGGGCATCTTTTTTTTTTTCCTTTTTGCCACACACAGCCAATCGCATCACAGACACCCTTTCTTTTCCACACACTGCCAATCGCACTGCGGGCATCTTTTTTTTTTCCTTTTTGCCACACACAGCCAATCGCACTGCGGGCAGGTTTTTTCTTCTTTTTGCCACACACAGCCAATCGCACCACAGTCATCCTTTTTTTCCCCACAAACAGCCAATCGCACTGCGGGCATCTTTTTTTTCTTTTTGCCACACACAGCGAATCGCACCATAGACACTTTTTTTTTCACACACAGCCAATCGCACTGCGGGCATGTTTTTTTTTTTCTTTTTGCCACACACAGCCAATCGCACTGCGGGCATCTTTTTCTTTTCTTTTTGCCACCCACAGCCAATCGCACTGCGGGCATGTTTTTTCTTTTTTTCTTTTTGCCACACACAGCCAATCGCACTGTGGGCATCTTTTTTTTTTTTTGCTTTTTGCCACACACAGCCAATCGCATCACAGACACCCTTTCTTTTCCACACACTGCCAATCGCACTGCGGGCATCTTTTTTTTTTTCCTTTTTGCCACACACAGCCAATCGCACTGCGGGCATCTTTTTATTTTTTCTTTTTGCCACACACAGCCAATCGCACCATAGACACCCTTTCTTTTGCCACACACAACCAATCGCACTGCGGGCGTCTTTCTTTTTTCTTTTTGCCACACACAGCCAATCGCACTGTGGGCATGTATTTTTTTTCTTTTTGCCAGACACAGCAAATCGCACTGCGGGCATCTTTTTTGTTTTTTCTTTTTGCCACACACAGCCAATCGCACTGCGGGCATGTTTTTTTTCTTTTTGCCACACACAGCCAATCGCACCACAGACATCCTTTTTTTTCCACACACAGCCAATCGCACTGCGGGCATCTTTTTTTTAATTTTTGCCACACACAGCCAATCGCACTGCGGGCATGTTTTTTTTTTCTTTTTGCCACACACAGCCAATCGCACTGCGGGCATATTTATTTTTTGCCACACACAGCCAATCGCACTGCGGGCATCTGTTTTTTTTTTTGCTTTTTGCCACACACAGTCAATCGCATCACAGACACCATTTCTTTTCCACACACTGCCAATCGCAATGCGGGCATGTTTTTTTTTTCCTTTTTGCCACACACAGCCAATCGCACTGCGGGCATCTTTTTTGTTTTTTCTTTTTGCCACACACAGCCAATCGCACTGCGGGCATGTTTTTTTTCTTTTTGCCACACACAGCCAATCACACCACAGACGTCCTTTTTTTTCCACACACAGCCAATCGCACTGCGGGCATCTTTTTTTTTCTTTTTGCCACACACAGCCAATCGCACTGCCGGCATATTTATTTTTTGCCACACACAGCCAATCGCACTGCGGGCATCTTTTTTTTTTTTTTGCTTTTTGCCACACACAGTCAATCGCATCACAGACACCATTTCTTTTCCACACACTGCCAATCGCACTGCGGGCATCTTTTTTTCTTTTTTTCCTTTTTGCCACACACAGCCAATCGCACTGCAGGCATATTCTTTTTTTTCTTTTTGCCACACACAGCAAATCGCACTGCGGGCATCTTTTTTTTCTTTTTGCCACACACAGCCAATCGCACTGCGTGCATGTATTTTTTTTCCTTTTTGCCACACACAGCCAATCGCACGGCGGGCATCTTTTTTTTTTTGCTTTTTGCCACACACACAGTCAATCGCATCACAGACAGCATTTCTTTTCCACACAACGCCAATCGCACTGCGGGCATCTTTTTTTCTTTTTTTCCTTTTTGCCACACACAGCCAATCACACTGCGGGCATGTTTTTTTTTGCTTTTTGCCACACACAGCAAATCGCACTGCGGGCATCTTTTTTTTTTTTGCTTTTTGCCACACACAGTCAATCGCATCACAGACACCATTTCTTTTCCACACACTGCCAATCGCACTGCGGGCATCTGTTTTTCTTTTTTTCCTTTTTGCCACACACAGCCAATCGCACTGCTGGCATCTTTTTTTTCTTTTTGCCGCACAGCCAATCGCACTGTGGGCATCTTTTTTTTTTCCTTTTTGCCACACACAGCCAATCGCATCACAGACACCCTTTCTTTTCCACACACTGCCAATCGCACTGCGGGCATCTTTTTTTTTTCCTTTTTGCCACACACAGCCAATCGCACTGCGGGCAGGTTTTTTGTTCTTTTTGCCACGCACAGCCAATCGCACCACAGTCATCCTTTTTTTCCTCACAAACAGCCAATCGCACTGCGGGCATCTTTTTTTTCTTTTTGCCACACACAGCGAATCGCACCATAGACACTTTTTTTTCACACACAGCCAATCGCACTGCGGGCATTTTTTTTTTCTTTTTGCCACACACAGCCAATCGCACTGCGGGTATCTTTTTTTTTTGCTTTTTGCCACACACAGTCAAACGCATCACAGACACCGTTTCTTTTCCATACACTGCCAATCGCACTGTGGGCATCTTTTTTTCTTATTTTTTCTCCTTTTTGCCACACACGGCCAATCGCACTGCGGGCATCTTTTTTTTTTCTTTTCTTTTTGCCACACACAGCCAATTGCATAACATACACCCTTTCTTTTCCACACACTGCCAATCGCACTGCGGGCATCTTTTTTTTTTTTTTTCCTTTTTGCCACACACAGCCAATCGCACTGCGGGCATCTTTTTTTTCTTTTTTTTTCCTTTTTGCCACACACAGCCAATCGCACTGCGGGCATCTTTTTTTTCTTTTCGCCACACACAGCCAATCGAATCACAGACACCCTTTCTTTTCCACACACTGCCAATCGCACTGCGGGCATCTTTTGAAATTTTTTTTTCTTTTGCTTTTTGCCACACACAGCCAATTGCACCATAGACACACTTTTTTTTGGCCACACACAGGCAATCGCACTGCGGGCATGTTTTTTTTCTTGCCACACACAGCCAATCGCACCATAGACACACTTTTTTTCCACGCATAGCCAATCGCACTGCGGGCATCTTTATTTTTTCTTTTTGCCATACACAGCTATTTGCACCATAGGCACACTTTTTTTGCCACACACAGCCAATCGCACTGCGGGTATGTTTTTCTTTTCTTTTTGCCACAAACAGCCAATCGCACTGCGGGCATCTTTTTTTTGCCACACACAGCCAATTGCTCTGCGGGCATGTTATTTTTTTTTTCTTTTTGTTACACAGCCAATCGCACCACAGACACGCTTTTGTGCCACACACAGCCAATCGCACTGCGGGAATCTTTTTTTTTTTCTTTTTGCTACACACAGCCAATCGCACCACAGGCACCCTTTTTTTTTCACACACAGCCAATCGCAGTGCGGGCATCTTTTTTTTTTTTTTCCTTTTTGCCACACACAGCCAATCGCACTGCGGGCATCTTTTTTTTTTTCTTTTTCCCCACACACAGCCAATCGCACTGCGGGCATCTTTTTTTTTTCTTTTTGCCACACACAGCCAATCGCACTGCGGGCATCTTTTTTTTTTCTTTTTGCCACACACAGCCAATCGCACTGCGGGCCTTGATTTTATTTTCTTTTCGCCACACACAGCAAATTGCACTGCGGGCATCTTTTAAGATCTATTTCATGGAAAAACGTCTTCCAAATTATATATATTTTTAGGGTTCCGGCAGAGGAGCGTTTTTTTCCCGCATCCATAGATGCAAAAAAAAAAACGGGTCTATTAGAACAAATGCTTTCCAATGAATGTGGTCACATGTCTGTTTTTTACTAGTGAACAATTCGCCCCTGCAAAAAAAATAGGACAGCGTTTTTTTGATTCGCACAAAAATGACGTTTTCATGCAAATGGATGCAACTTTGACAATATGAAATCTTAGTCAAAGCCCTTAAATGAACCTTAGATGCAGAAAAAAAATTAAAAATATATATATTATAGCTGTGATTGGTCAAAGCGCTCAACCAATCAGGAAGAGCTGTGGCAGAGGAATTCTTCAGCCTATATATGTATATATTATTTTTTTTTCCTTAAAGAGAAACCATGGCTGATTTTAAGGGGAGGGCTTATATTTAAAACCCTTCTCTGAAAATCACTGCAGGGGTTGCCGGCATCCTATCGTGTTCCATTGAAAGCAATGCTGCACGGACCTGCATTCACGCGTGTTTGTGCATGTACGTGGGTGCGTGGTTTTGTGAGCACCTATGTATGGCACACGCACACACTCGTCTGAATGCGCCCTTATAAAGCAAAAAATACGGTATATACAGTTAGTTATATAGTCTTTTAAATGTACATTTTCTTTTGCCCTATAGCTGCCATACAGGGACTAACATTATGCCAAGACTCATTTTATTTGATAGTCTCTATTGCCATTATCGCTACTATTGGTTTTATTACTATGAGGGCTCTTTCACACGGCCGTTGGTGTTTTGACGTGTGCCCACCGGCGCCATAAAAACGTGTGAACGGGCACAGAAATCTAACGTTTGTGCGCCCGTTCAGACGGCCTGAGCCCAGTGCATATACGCCGAAGCCGCAATGCCGTTGGGCAGGGGAAGACAGTTTAGCTCTGCTAAGCTGTTCTCCCCCTTCCCCTCACCGACTCTCTGCAAAGGGAGGAGGCGGGACGGGGCAGGAGCTAGTGTGCCAAGCTCCCGCCCCCTCTCCGTCCCTTGTTGGCCGCCAGCAATAGGAGGGGTGGTGCTTAGCTCCGTCCCCGCCCCGCTCCCTCCCATTGCAAACAACTGGCGAGGGGCAAAGAGGAGGAGAGAAGGGGGAGAGAGTTCAGCAGTCACGCTGCTAAACTCCCTCCCACCTCCCCTCTCCGGCAGCTGTCATTGGCTCCCATAGGAATCTATGGCAGTGGCTATATTCTGGCCGGGAAAGATAGTTCCAGGACTATCTTTCCTGCGTGGCGTAAAAGCGCCTGGTATATCACACTACCAACTACTGTCCACGTCACCTTTTACTCCACTGTGACTCTACACCATATATGAATGTGTTGTATCGTGTAACCCCAGCAAGTACTGAGGAAGACGTTCCCAAACCCCCAGACGCGGATACAAGCTGGTTTTAAATGAAAAAAAACTGAGTTTTTTTGACAAAACACCCGAGATCAAGCAGTCCCACTTCCATTTTTATCCCATTTCCTCTTCCCCGGGGGCGCTCCATCCATTTTTCTTTCCCTCCTCCACACTATTGTCACTATAGGGGGATGTCTCCCCTTTAAGGGCTCATGTCCACGGGTATATATATAAAATACTCCGGGTCTCCCGCAGTGTTGTACACATATATAGCCAATACACTCCTCCGGCAGAGACCGTTTATGGGCTGTGCATGGCCCTGCGCATGCCTGGGAATCTGTCGTCACGCACATGCGCAGTCTGATTTTCTCTTTTTAATTCCCCGCTCTGAACAGCGCAGGGATGCGTATGGAAACACTGCCTGTATCAATGTATTGTGTATGGACAGCGTATTGATACACAGCCCAAACAAGGGCTGCATATGACACACAGAGAGATAGTGCATGCTGCAATTTATTTCTCTTGCGTATCGATAGGCAGTGCCCACACACAGGTGGGTATGGAGCAATGGAAGCCCATATACTTTCATTGCCTCCATTCTCTGCATATCACTCATGCGTGCAATGCATGCGGAATTCGTGGTGGGAAAACGCCCGTGGACATGAGCCCGAACTGGGGCTCATATGGACGCTTCAGCTATAGTGGGAAAGTGTGAAATAGAAAAGAGGCAATATAAATGACCCCCCAGGAGGTGTTTGATGTAAAAATAAATACATACAGAATTAAATATATATTAAATAAAACCACTCAACACCGACGCCAGCCAAAATCAGCGCTATTTGCGCCCTGTAATCTAAAACTATACAAATTATATATCTATACAGCGAAACCGAAATGAGGAACCCATTCCCTACTTTATTTTAGTGTAAATATTCTAATTTTACAAATAAACAACTATTATTTAAAAAAAAACATTTTTTAGCTTATTACTAGATATTTAAAAAAAATAAATAAAAAATAAATAAAAAATGGCCCTATATGTCATAGAAAGAAAAATGCTGCAAAAATCATTTTGGGAGCAAAAGAAAACAAACAAAAAATAGGGGAGTAAAATCACCATACGGGTAAAATCCCCAAAAAGTGGTCCTTTAGGGGTTTTAAAAAAATGATTTTTGCTGCAGTTTACCAGCAAAGCGCATCAAAAAGACACACAAAAAAATGTGACTGCAGTATAAAGGAAGGACTTGTCTATTAGATGTTCTCTAGCGAGCGGCTGAGAATACAATCCCCTCATATAAAAGGGTTCCCCATGATATCTAACAATCACCAGCTCAGTATATAAACATGGAAACCCAGAGAGATGTGACACTTATCTGTGAGCGGCCAGAAGCTCCTCCGGACAGGGATGATGAAGGCTGCTAACAGCGAGCAGCAGCGGTTAAATCCACGTAACGTCCACCTGCAGCGTCCAGAAGCTCTTCCCAGACAGGGATGATGTAGGCTGCTAACAGCAAGCAGCAGCGGTTATATCCACGTAACGTCCACCTAGAGCGTCCAGAAGCTCCTCTCGGACAGAGATGATGTAGGCTGCTAACAGCAAGCAGCAGCGGTTATATCCACGTGACGTCTATCTAGAGCGTCCAGAAACTCCTCTCAGTCAGAGATGATGTAGGCTGATAACAGCGAACAGCAGCGGTTATATCCACGTAACGTCCACCTAAAGCGTCCAGAAGCTCCTCTCAGACAGGGATGATGAAGGCTGCCAACAGTGAACAGCAGCGGTTACATCCACGTAACGTCCATCTGGAGCGCCCAGAAGCTCCTCCCGGACAGGGATGATGTAGGCTGATAACAGCGAACAGCAGCGGTTATATCCACGTAACGTCCACCTGGAGCGCCCAGAAGCTCCTCCCGTACAGAGATGATGTAGGCTGCTAACAGCGAGCAGCAGCGGGTATATCCACGTAACGTCCACCTACAGCGTCCAGAAGCTCCTCTCGGACAGAGATGATGTAGGCTGCTAACAGCAAGCAGCAGCGGTTACATCCACGTAACGTCCACCTGGAGCGCCCAGAAGCTCCTCTCGGACAGGGATGATGTACGCAGCCAACGGTTGAGGAGAAGTTATGGGGTGTAGCAGAGGCAGCAGAGCTCCGGTGACTGTTGTAGTGCCGCTGCTGCAGGAACTGCCTGTGCGGACGGGTTCTATCTGCTTCTAGAACTGCAGACCGCTCTGACCTCACAAGATTCCATTGAAACCCCTGTGACCTCACTCGACCGCACATACACACACCCTCACAGGTGGGCAGGACCGGCCACAGGCCTCTCTAACCAGGGATCTTCTAGACACATTTTAGGCTCATTTCTCACATATTGCGTAAATCCACACTGGAATTCAGCAGAATAATCCACAACAAATTTTGAGGATTTTGGCGCAGATTTCACTCATATTAAAATGAATAAAATCCGCCTTGAAATATCCACAACCTGCAGAGCATGCTGGGAAGGTGAAAATCCGCAGCGAGACTCCAATCCACGGCAGATTGTTTTCACTGTGAGTGAAATCCCCATTCACCGGTATTTGACTCTAATTGGAATTTCGGTGCTAAATCAGCAAGCAAACCGGACTATGACTCTTTCACCAATATTTGGCTATATGTTCTGATGAAGCGCCCCATATTTAGACCAGCGTTACGCAGCTTATGCCGCCATACTGCAATGTGTGAGCCGTGTTTGTTGCTACTTGGGGAGGGCTCTGTAATACGATTTCTGTCAAAAACCTAAAAAATACGACAATGCGGGATTTTCACCATCACAAGATCAGATCTGCATGACATTGCAGGTACAGATTCAGTGTAATGCGTTCCTGTAGGCGAATGGTGCACGGAATATCGCAGTGCAATCTAGCATAAACCTGTGATAATCACTCACATTAACACCCTGCAGAGACCTGAACTTAATAAAAACGGCTAGTGCAATAGAATCGCGAGGGTTAAACATCATATATCTTGTAAGATAAGAGGAGAAGCCGTCACATTACTGTTCCCCTGCCCCCAGATACCGGCGCTACCAGGGTCCTCCACTGCTCTCCTGCCTCCAGATACCGGCACTACCAGGGTCCTCCACCGCTCTCCTGCTCCCTGATGCCAGCACTACCAGGGTCCTCCACCGCTCTCCTGCCCCCAGATACCGGCACTACCAGGGTCCTTCACCGCTCTCCTGCCCCCAGATACCGGCGTTACCAGGGTCCTCCACTGCTCTCCTGCCCCTAGATACCGGCACTACCAGGGTCCTCCACCTCTCTCCTGCCCCCAGATACCGGCACTACCAGGGTCCTCCACCGCTCTCCTGACCCCAGATACTGGCGCTACCAAGGTCCTCCACCGCTCTCCTGCCCCTTGATGCCAGCACTACCAGGGTCCTCCACCGCTCTCCTGCCCCCTGATGCCAGCACTACCAGGGTCCTCCACCGCTCTCCTGCCCCCAGATACCGGCACTACCAGGGTCCTCCACTGCTCTCCTGCCCCCTGATGCCAGCACTACCAAGACCCTTCACCACTCTCCTGCCCCCTGATGCTGGCTATACCACCCTTCTCTCGCCTTCATTTATCAAAGCTGTCTGAAAAAAAAAATTGGCCTTGTTGCCCGTAGCAACGAATCACAGCACAGCTCTGATTTCTGAAACGGCTCTAGTTACATGACAGCTGCGCTCTGATTGGTTGCTATGGGCAACAAGGCAGGTTTGTCTTCTAGATAGATTAGATTAATGAGCCCGTCTGTTCTTTCTGTCCCAGCGCTGACATGTCCGCACCACATACAATGCGGTGACCTGCAGTAACGCCAAACCTGCAGGATGCTGCGATTACAAAAATAGCCACCGACCCAAGAAACGCACGACTAAAGGAGAAAACCCCCACAAAGGATCCCTGTAGTGTTTATGGAGCTCCACACTTCACTGTTGATCTGCTAAAATCCGGCCGCAGGGTTTATGGAAAAAAATAATCCAGAAAAACGTCCCTAAAAATACGTCACTATAAATGCGCGGGAGTAAAAGCATCCGTAAAGTGTATTCACGTGTCGCAGTCAAGGTGCGGCTGAGAACCACATCAAAGACCGCGTGTACTTTTACCTGTAAAAACCATGTGACCAAAAAACACATCTTCACATCTGCGGCAAAACTGGCGGGGTTCTCAGATTTGGTGTGAATATACCCTTACGCACCACGCTCTGCACCGCGTGCTTTACACTGTATTTACACAGGCCAGTGCGATATAGGTGAGAGAAAATCGTATATATATATATATTATATATATATTATATATATATATATATATATATATATATCACAGTTGTAAACCTGCGTTTTTCAGGTTTCTGCGAAACGTTCCCATGTTCAAAATGCGCTATTCGCATCACTGTAGGTGCGTTTTTAAACGTGAAAAATAATAAAAAAGAAAGAATGAGCAGTTCTTGCAGTGGAATTGCCTCAAAACAGGACATGCTGCGTTATTTTGCACTTGCACTTGTGTGCGCCGTGAGGTCACAACCGCTGCATGAACAACGAGTAACGTGAATATTCCCACAAAGAGACAGTTCATCTGTGCATGCGCCAGCTGAAGACCTCGCGGCGCACATGTGAGACTTGGCAGCGCTACATGGATGACGCCTACTGCGTCATCCACGGCTAAGGAGTTGGTAGGGGTGGACTTTGGAGCCGAATAAGCTGCTAGTAGATGGTCCAGCCCGCTCAGCTGATCGCTCTGCCTATTTTGGCCATAAAGGCGTGAAGATTTTTGGGGTATTTTCATCTCCAATTTTCAAAAGACATAACTTTTTTATTTTTCTGTTGACTTGGCGTTATTTTGGTAGGCAAAATGAAGAAAATGAGCATTTTGCCTCTGCATCTTTTAGGGTTTATATTTACGTTTTTTGCAAGATGAATAGTGCGTACAAGCTGGATCTTCTTTCTTCAGCACTGCGGATGTGTCTGGGCTTTTTTTTTTCTCCTTCAAATCTCCTGCTTTCCTGTGGATTTGTAGCACCTCCACAGTGACAGCTGCAGGTGTGCTGTGGTGAGGGTGGATTCCATTGATTTCAATAGAACCCGTCGCTGTTGGACCCGCTGGAAATTGAAGCATGCTGCGATTCCTTCCTATGCGTGCATCTCGCACACTGGAAAAAAAATCATATCCGCATGCTTTTACTTGCCATGCGGATGGTAATACATCCCTATGGGGGTGGCAAGACGCGCAGATCTCCTGTGCAGGAGACACGCACGGATTTTATAATTAAAATCCGCACCTGGACATCGGGTCTTCACAAAGGAGCTGGCTGGTTAAAACATAGTTATGTTTCATATAAAATAACTACTTTTATAGTAATGGGATTTGTCTGGTTTTTTTAACCATAAACTCTGTGGAACTGTACAGGGAAAGCTCTGTGCCCTATAGCAAGTACAAAATCATAGTAAGGTAAGTTCTGCCACCTAGAGGCAAAACATAGAAATGGCAGGGACAATGATAAATATAAGGTTCTGCACATGGGCAGGGAAATACATATCACCATTACACACTAAATGGGAAACCACTGGGTAACACTGACATGGAAAAGGACTTGGAGGTTTTAGTTAACTGTAAACTTAACTGAAGTAACCAGTATCAGGCAGCTGCTGCCAAGGCAAATAGGATCATCAGATGCATTAAAAGAGGTCTAGGGGCACTCAGGAAGGACGTATCAGAGCCTGAGCGGGTACAAAGGCGGGCAACTGAAGTAATAAACGTAATGGGCGGACTACAATACCCAGGGAGGTTATCAAAATTGGGATTATTTAGTTTAGAAAAAAGACAGCTGAGGGGCGACCGAATAACTATGTATAAATATATCAGGGGACAATACAGAGATCTCTCCCATCGTCTGTTTATACCCAGGACTGTGACTGTAACAAGGGGGCACCCTCTACATCTAGAGTAAAGAAGGTTTCTACACCGATATAGAAGGGGGTTCTTTACTGTAAGAGCAGTGAGACTATGGAACTCTCAGCCTGAGGACGTGGTGATGGCAAAGTTGGTAAAAGAATATAAGAGGGGCCTGGACGCCTTTCTTGAGCGATACAATCTTACATGTTATATCACTGATTACTACAGAAGGTTTGGTGATCCGGGGATTATTCTAATCGCCAGATTGGAGTCATGGAGGATTTTTTTTCCCCTGTGATATCGCTGCGCTTTTTTCAATGGGAACGCAGCGATATTGCAGCATGAAAAAAACGCTAGTGGGTAAAAGCCCTAAGGCCTCCTGTCCACGGGCAATTCTGCATTGCGTTATCCGCGGCGATAATCCACATGCGGGTAACACAATGAACGCTTGCCATAGGACAACTATGGAAAGCGCAGCCCGATGTACACAAATGGAAATCCGCCACAATTTTCCGCTCAAGTATAAAATTTGCGGCATGTCACGATATTTTCCTCGATGAACCTATCATAATGATAGGATAATTGCGGTGACTTTAGTGTTCTTCCACGACAGAAATCTGCTTGCCCGCGGGCATAAAACCGCAACACCCATGAACAGGCAGCCTTAGTGCTCCCCCCTCTGCCATAGGGGAGGAGGGGGAAGCAATAAAAGGTCTTCGCGATCAGCCTATATTAATGATAGGCTCACCACGAAGAGTCGCTGCATGCAGCAATTTTAATCACACGAGCGGAAAATCGCTTTCATTTTCTGCTTGTGTGCAGTAGGCTACGCTTTCCATAGTAATCCTGGCATGCGAGTTCCGTGTGCGATTTATTGCCACGAATCTCGCAATGACACCTCGCCCATGGACATCCAGCCTCATTGAGGAAAATTGGCTTCTACCTCACTGTTTGTTTGTTTATTTGCCTTCCTTTGGATCAACATTTGGGAGTAATAGGCTCACCTGGATGGATGTGTCTTTTTTCAGCATGAGAGTGCATTCACATGAGCTTGTACATACATAGGTGCACACAAAACCGCGCACCCATGTACATGCACAAACATGCATGAATGCAGGTCTGTGTCCATTGCCCTCAATGGGGCCACGGCTGCTGTTGGCGGCCCCATTGCAATCACAGAAAATGGCCGTTAATTACTGACTGAGGAGTGCATATAGATGCATCCTCTCACCATGCAGGTAGCTGACTACCAAATGGAGGAGCCAATAACACCTGTGCAGGACCCCCCTCACTATCAAGAGGCAGTGTGAGTGGTTGTTTTATCGGTCTCCTGCACAGGTGTTATTGGCTCCTCCATTTGGTGGTCAGCTACCTGCATGGTGAGAGGATGCATCTATATGCACTCCTTACTCAGTAAGTAACGGCCATTTTCTGTGATTGTTTTTAATTCTTGATTTCCCCTTCTGTGATGCATTTATATTAGTGTAGGGACCCACTACAACGCAAGGAACCGTGAAGTGGCTAGTGGGCTCATGTATCTTGGCCAACATCCAACCAATGCCTTGCATTTATTATCTATCATTCACATACAGTGTGGCATTAAGACTCCAGGTTGGCGGAATCTGCTCATTCACCTACTCCTGGAACCCCCGTAAAAAATCCTCATGACACTTCTACAGTTGTATATAATTCCTCTCATAAGGAACATTCATACATTATCTCTATAGCTGTTTTAGGTACTGGGTTGGAGCATTAGGTGTAGCAGCCGCAGATGTGGAAAGAGTAGTTGGGGACGAGCCAGGAGTCCGCAATAGGAGGTCTTATGGGCAGAACAAATGGAGTAGATGGGTCGTGTTGTCAAGAGGGAAGCCAGGGGTCGGTATCAGAAGGTCTCAGTGTTGAGTTAGAAATGGAGAAAGTGGGTCACGTTGTCGGAAGGGAAGCCAGGGGTCTTATCAGAAGGTCTTCGTTGAATAGCAGAGAAGCAGGCAGTAGTAGAGCTTGATCAATGGCTGCTGAGGCACAATATTCACGCAAAGGAGGCGGGAACATGGCCTGGTTTATATAAGAGGCTTAATCAGAAACAGAAGCATGGCCATTTTTATATAGGAGGCCTAATCAGGAACATGGTGGGGACAAGACAGGGAAACAGAGAAGCATGGCTAGGTTTCAGCAGAGGAGCTGTCCAAGACCTGGACAGAGCTGCCGACTGGAGCACAGCAATATTCTTGAGGTGCAAGCGAACTGTTCAGGCCAGAGATTGGATGTAGGGGTAAAGGAGGGATTGGAGTCGAATGGGCCTGTGGTGCCTCACACTGAGATGGAGATGTCAGGATGAGGTCGGTTAGTAGGGGGCGGAAACAGGAGAAGGTCAGTTTTTGGGAGGTTCAGTTTAAGGTAGAGAGTGGACATAGGGTTAGAGACCACGTACATCCGGTTGCATACTGAAGAAACGGTGCTGTAATGTCATGAGAGGAGGTGTATAACTGGGTGTCGTCGGTGTAGAGATGGTACTGACAGCCAAATCTCCTGATGGTCTGTCCTGATGGTAGTGGCTGTGTTAATGGAAAAAAGGAGGGGGCAGAGGACTGAGCCCTGGGGGACCCCAACAGCAAGGGAGGAGGATCAGTAGGGAATAGTTGCCCCTCGATTTAGCCGTTAGGAGGTTGTTTGACACTTTAGTCAGAGCAGTTTCTGTCGAGTGTAGAGGATAGAAGCTGGACTGTAGGAGGTCAAGAGGAGAGTTTTCTGATAGATAGCTTTTAAGGCGGGAGTAAATTAGGCTTTCTAATAATTTGGAGATGAAGGGGAGATTTGAGATGAGTCGGTAGTTGGCAGCATCGGTCGAGTCAAGAGTCGATTTCTTTAGCAGTTGGGATATGATAGCCTATTTGAATTAGGAGGGGGAGATGCCAGAGTTTTGGGTGTGAACGGTCTGAAGGTCCTGTACATATGGTAGGCTGGTGGGTCTGATGAGATTCTAGGCAGCTTGACAGGCAAAGAGAGGAGGTTATGGTCCGAGAGCGGGATAGGGGAGTTAGTGAAGTGGCAAGCAGAGCAGAGACGGAGAAAGACTAGATCAAGAGTATTGCCATCTCTGTGAGTGGGAGAGGCTGTGAGTTGTGAGAGACCAAGGAAGGAGGTCTACATTTGCTGTAATTGAGCCTCTAGAACATGCAAACTCGTAGACTGTCAAAGTTGGCATCCCAGATGGTCCAATACATGTTCTATTGGCGATAAATCTGGCAACTGGGCAGCCATGGACAGTGTTGTAGAGACATTCCTAGAAACCCTTGTTGTGGGCGGCCAACTATTATCCTGTTGGAGGCCGCCATGAGAGACAACACATGTGCCTGCAGGATGTGCTGAACATATCACTGAGCTGCCATTGTCCCTCGTACCACCACTAGCGGTAGCCGACTGTCATGCAATGGCCCCCAGATCATCACACCAGCAGTGTGAGCAGTGTACCGCTCCACAGCAAAGGCAGGATTGCAGTGTTCACCCTCAGGTCTCCAAACACGAACACAGCCGCCATCAATGCCCAAACTAAACCTGGATTAATCGCTGAAGACAACTGGAATCCACTTTGTAGCATCCAGTTTAATCGTGCATAACACCACTACAAATGGTGATGGTGGGTGTCAAAGGCAGTACACATCATGTGTGCCATGAGACCAAAGGTCCTTTAGCCAAACACCTGGAAATGGATACAACAGATGCAGGGGTCTAACGATGGTGTCACCTGTTTCTGGATGGCGGACAACGAAACACTTTGAACTGCTCATACTTGTCGAACGATCATATGATGTTGTCTACTGGTGGTCTGTCGAGGGGGTCCTGAGCCCAGTCCCCTTGTGTGCCCTTACACATCCACTGGTCCCAACACCTCCTAACAGTCTGGTCAGAACGGTCCAGGTGTCGGCAATTCCTTAATATGACCATCCAGCTTCTTACATCCCAAGAAAAACCTGTGTGTCTTAGAGGCGTCTAGTGGTCAACAAGCTCTACACAAGCAGAAGAAGAGGTCACTGCACACAAGTAATCACTGCTAAAAGGGATGAAGCTGATTTTTAATCTGCATGAATTATTTTAGCTCCTGTTGTTCTAGCGTATGAAGCGGGGTTTTAAAAAAAAACAAGAAAAACCCCAACATATTCTGACTCTTCGAACTTCGCGCCAGTGTGTGTGAGCGTGAAAAGACGGGTCCTGCCGTAACTCTTCTTGCACACAACATGCGAGCGTCCCGGTAGTGGAAACTAAACCAGTGATCAGTGGTTTCGTATCGTCCCATCATGCGGCCACATAACGGCCCGTGTGTTGAGGCCCTTACCAAGGATATTCATCGGGGATCTTACAAGATGCTATATAATACAAACCTGCAGCAAGACAGTGTTACATGAGACTGGATTTATCACCAAATCACAGCAAAATCATGGAGATTCTGATCCTGCCCTTATACTTTGTATTACTAGTCAGCATTATTATAGTATTACTACTGCTGATTCCGGAAGGTCTCAGATGCTCCTCGAATCGCTTCTCTAAGATGTGACAAATGTCTTCTCTAGCAGTATAAGGCTGCTGTCACGCCTGCGTTGGGGTCGCTTCAGGGTTTCCGTCTCTCTGCTCCATTTTTGGAGAAGAGAAACTGAAATAAAACAGAAAACAACGAATCCATTTTTTTCCCATTGATTCCAATGGGGTTTCAATAAAGCAGAAAGGCTTCCGTATGCTTCCATTTCATTAGATTTTCGTTTCTTTGGATGATAAAATAGCGCAGTCTGCAGCGTGATTTTTCTGTTTAAAAAACGTAGGCCTGACAGAATGAAGGCAAACAGAAGCCTTTCTGTTATTTTTCAAACCCCATTGAAATCACTTGGGTAATAAATCATTTTTTCTCTCCTCTAAAAATGGAAACCGTGAACTGACCGTCACGCAGGTGTGAGCGCGGCCTTATTCTGTAATCCCTGTGCCTCGTGTTTTGTATGTGGGATATATGTGTTTGTCAGAACTTCCAAGTCATTTCATGTTTTAGAATCTCAAACATTTTGATCTTAATTAGAGATGAGTGAACCTACTCGTTTTGAGTAATTACTCGATCGAGCACCGCAATTTTCAAGTACTTCCGTACTTGGGTGAAAAGATTCGGGGGGCGCCGGGGGGAGGCGTGGCGGAGCGGGGGATAGCAGCAGGGAACAGGGGGAGCCCTCTCTCTCTCCCTCTCCCCCCCACTCCCCGCTGCAACCCCCCACTCACACACGGCGCCTGCCGAATCTTTTCGCCCGAGTATGGAAGTACTCGAAAATCGCGGCGCTCGGGCGAAAAAAGGGCCTGGCCGAGTACGCTCGCTCATCTCTAATCTTAATGTAACACATACAACAACAGTAGTTTCAGGCTTCCCTCACACAGGCGTTGTGGTAAGCGCTACGATTTAAATTGCGGGGCTTTGCAGCATTTTACTTTAGTTTTGATGAGGAACGCGAAACGCTCAAAAATAGAATAAACCCTGCTGGAAAATCACAGCGCTAAAAGTCACTGCAATCGAGCGGCTGTCTGAGCGGTCTAATCGAAAACAATGGGAGCGCTATACCGCGATGCTGAAAACGCCGCTCTAGTCGTGGTAAAAAATGTCTCTATGAGGGAGACCGTAGGCAGGTGTGAAAAATGCTGCAAAGTGAGACTGCTTTCAGAAAGAGAAGAAGTGTTGTCAGTTTCATCAAAAACCAAAATGCAAAGTGAGTGAAGAGAGGAATCTAAATCAGTATTTGGTGTGACCGCCCTTTACCTTCACAACAGCATCAGCTCTTCTAGGAACGCTTGCACACAGTTTTTGAAAGAGCTCGGCAGGGAGGTTGTTCCAGACATCTTGGAGAGCTAAGTACAGATCTTCTGTGGATGTCGGTTTGTGAAACCATTGGTCACGTTTTGCGGGCGTGATTTTAATCGCTTAGTAAGGTTGGACTTGATGGATATTTGTCTGTTTTCAACCTGCATAAACCAAGTAGCTGAAGAGTTTGTGCCTGCTGCTGCTGACGTCTCCTGATGCCCACCACCGATGACGGTTGTCCCACCAGACCCCTTGTTCCCCGTCTTCCAGTAGTCAGGCCATATTCAGCGTCAGAAACATCCAACACGGACTTCAATGGAAATCCATGGCATAAATCTGCATGTTAACGGTAGATCTCTGACATGGATCTGGATTAGAGCTGCCGTAGGTACGCACACCAACTACTTGCATTCAGTCTGTATGTGGATACACCGCTGCGGAATCCACAACAACAAGGGACATGTCACTTCTCTTCTTTCCATGAAGCCTTTGGGCCACGTGCTGTCTGTGGTAAATCCCGGGCAGCACATGACCCCATTATAGCCTATGGGTCTATGCAGATTAACGAGGACCGCTAACTCATCGCATGCTCTATTCCTGTCCGTATCACGCTGATGCATGGCTATGTGCTATATCCAAGTGAGTCCGACAGCACATGGACAAGTGTCTGCGTGTTGTCCGATGCAAGTTAAACCCCAATCACTCGGGCGCAACTTGTACACACGGTAGGTGTGCACACAGACTAATGCAGATTCCACCATGTGAACACGGCCTAATGGATACAAGTAGTAATCTTGTATATACTCTATGCAGCACTAGTTACAGGAGGTCCAACCATGTGAACACGGCCTAATGGGTACAAGTAGTAATCTTGTATATACTCTATGCAGCACTAGTTACAGGAGGTCCAACCATGTGAACACGGACTAATGGGTACAAGTAGTAATCTTGTATATACTCTATGCAGCACTAGTTACAGGAGGTCCAACCATGTGAACACGGCCTAATGGGTACAAGTAGTAATCTTGTATATACTCTATGCAGCACTAGTTACAGGAGGTCCAACCATGTGAACACGGCCTAATGGGTACAAGTAGTAATCTTGTATATACTCTATGCAGCACTAGTTACAGGAGGTCCAACCATGTGAACACAGCCTAATGGGTACAAGTAGTAATGCTGTATATACTCTATGCAGCACTAGTTACAGGAGGTCCAACCATGTGAACACGGCCTAATGGGTACAAGTAGTAATCTTGTATATACTCTATGCAGCACTAGTTACAGGAGGTTCAACCATGTGAACACGGACTAATGGGTACAAGTAGTAATCTTGTATATGCTCCATGCAGCACTAGTTACAGGAGGTCCAACCATGTGAACACGGCCTAATGGGTACAAGTAGTAATGCTGTATATACTCCATGCAGCACTAGTTACAGGAGGTCCAACCATGTGAACACGGCCTAATGGGTACAAGTAGTAATCTTGTATATACTCTATGCAGCACTAGTTACAGGAGGTCCAACCATGTGAACACGGCCTAATGGGTACAAGTAGTAATCTTGTATATACTGTATGCAGCACTAGTTACAGGAGGTCCAACCATGTGAACACAGCCTAATGGGTACAAGTAGTAATGCTGTATATACTCCATGCAGCACTAGTTACAGGAGGTCCAACCATGTGAACACAGCCTAATGGGTACAAGTAGTAATCTTGTATATACTCTATGCAGCACTAGTTACAGGAGGTCCAACCATGTGAACACGGCCTAATGGGTACAAGTAGTAATCTTGTATATACTGTATGCAGCACTAGTTACAGGAGGTCCAACCATGTGAACACGGCCTAATGGGTACAAGTAGTAATGCTGTATATACTCCATGCAGCACTAGTTACAGGAGGTCCAACCATGTGAACACGGCCTAATGGGTACAAGTAGTAATCTTGTATATACTCTATGCAGCACTAGTTACAGGAGGTCCAACCATGTGAACACGGCCTAATGGGTACAAGTAGTAATCTTGTATATACTCCATGCAGCACTAGTTACAGGAGGTCCAACCATGTGAACACGGCCTAATGGGTACAAGTAGTAATCTTGTATATACTCTATGCAGCACTAGTTACAGGAGGTCCAACCATGTGAACACGGCCTAATGGGTACAAGTAGTAATCTTGTATATACTCTATGCAGCACTAGTTACAGGAGGTCCAACCATGTGAACACGGCCTAATGGGTACAAGTAGTAATCTTGTATATACTCTATGCAGCACTAGTTACAGGAGGTCCAACCATGTGAACACGGCCTAATGGGTACAAGTAGTAATGCTGTATATACTCCATGCAGCACTAGTTACAGGAGGTCCAACCATGTGAACACGGCCTAATGGGTACAAGTAGTAATCTATTTATATAAAGCTGAAAGCCCTCACTGACTCACTGACTGACTGACTCACTGACTGATTGACTGACTCGCCAAAAGTTCTCCAACTTCCCGATATCGTAGAAACATGAATTTTGGCACGAGCATAGATTATCTCCAAAATAGGAAAAGTAATTGGGTTCCAACTCGAATATTCAATTCTAGCGCAAAAGAATTGGCGTCGAAATTTTACGTACATAATCTAAATCTGTCACTTCCCAATGTCATAGAAACTTAAAATTTGGCACGGGCATTGATTATGACATAAATAGGAAAAGCTAATGGGTCCCAACTCGATTATTCAATTCTAGCGCAAAAGAATTGGCTTCAAAATTTTTCGTGCGGAATGTAATTTTTTCACTTTACGGTGTCATAGAAATGGGAAATTTGGCACAAGCATTGATTGTGTCATAAATATGAAAAGTTAATGGGTCCCAACTCGATTAGTCAATTCTAAGCGCAAAAGAATTAGTGTCCAAATTTTATGTACGTAATCTAATTCTCTCACTTCCTGATGACATTTTATATAAAGGAAACGTCGCATGGTTTCCTCCACGTGGTGTTTCCTGGGTAACGCAGAGAACTATGCAAAATGGTGAACATATGTTTTTCTTCAGTATCTCTAAAGTAACCACGACTTCATAAGATTTTCCGTGTGAACACCAGATAAACACCAGTACCAAATTAACTCGGGCAAAGCCGGGTATATCAGCTAGTCTTGTATATACTCTATGCAGCACTAGTTACAGGAGGTCCAACCATGTGAACACGGCCTAATGGGTACAAGTAGTAATCTTGTATATACTCTATGCAGCACTAGTTACAGGAGGTCCAACCATGTGAACACGGCCTAATGGGTACAAGTAGTAATCTTGTATATACTCTATGCAGCACTAGTTACAGGAGGTCCAACTATGTGAACACGGCCTAATGGGTACAAGTAGTAATCTTGTATATACTCTATGCAGCACTAGTTACAGGAGGTCCAACCATGTGAACACGGCCTAATGGGTACAAGTAGTAATCTTGTATATACTCTAAGCAGCACTAGTTACAGAAGGTCATGTGAAAGACCTGTGGATGTGAGGCATTTTCATGTGGCAGCAGCGCCAGCCCCATTGAAAGCAGTGGGAGAACTCTGGGAGATTCTCTGTGACAGCAGCAGCAGGGGATTCCTTCATCCCCGCAGGGAATCGCTTCATCCCAGTCAGGGCTGAAGGGATTTCCCCACCACATCTTAAGGGATTCCCCGAGAGGATGAAGGAGTCTCCTGCCGCTGCTGTAATGGAGGATGACCGAGTTCTCGCATTGCTTTCAATAAGCAATGGGCGATATCGCAGCCAGATAGAACATGCTGCGATCTGTTTCTCACATAGCACCGTGCTGCCATGTGGGATAATATCTCTCATGTGTATGAACCTATTAAAATGAATGGGATTCATGTTTGTGCGTCTCGCAACGCAGAAATCTCACCCGATCTTATCAGCCGTGTGAAACTGGCCTTATTCTTTAGTTGCGGGTTTTTAACTAATTGCAACCTCCGTCCCCCGGAGACTGAACCTAGCTATCGGGTTGTTCAATATAAAGTTGTCTTCAGGTCCTTTTAGACGAGCCGATTATATTATTGTTCGACCGGGCGAATGGCGTCACCGCGGCCTCGTTCACTTGTGCTCTCTGTTTAGACAGGCAGATCCATTGTTGAATCATTCAGTCTGTAAAAACGGAACAATAAGTGAAGGAGCCGATGGTGGCGTATATGCCTGCAGAAAATGAATGAAACGCGAATGAATATCGTTTGTCGTCCAGTCGTTGGCTCGCTTTTAGACTGAACGATTTTTATTCACTTTCGCTTGTTTGAACGATAATCGCTCCGCCTGTAGGCACCTTTAGGCCTCATGTCCACGGGGAAAATCAGGCCCGCTACGGATTCTCCATGGAGAATCTGCAGCGGGTCCCTCCTGCCCCGCGGACATGAGCGCTGAAAATCAGAATAAATCAGAATTAACTCACCTCCCGCACGCTCCGGATACTTCCTTCGCCGCGGCGTCATCTTCTCTGCGTCGCGGCTGGATCTTCTTTCTTCGGCCCGGCGGATGCGCAGGATGACGTCGGTGACGTGCCGCGCGCATGCGCCGTCCCGAAGCAAAATGATCCAGCCGCGACTGAGAGAAGATGACGCGGCGGCGAAGAGAAGAAACGGAGCGGGTGAGTAAAATCTGATTTTTGTCTCCCGCGGATCCGGACGGCTTCCATAGGCTTCAATAGAAGCCCGCGGGAGCCGTCCCCGCGGGAGACCTGCATGAAAATGGAGCATGGTCCAGATTTTTTCATGCTCCATTTTTTTTTAAAATCACTTTTATTGACCATCCGTGGGTATTTATCTACCCCGCGGGTGGTCAATGCATCCCTATGGGGTGCGGATCCGCGTGCAGGAGAAGAGTTAAAATCTGCTGCGGATTTTAATTCTTTTGCCCGTGGACATGAGCCCTTAGGCCTCATGTCCACGGGGAAAATTAGGCCCGCTACGGATTCTCCATGGAGAATCTGCAGCGGGTCCCTCCTGCCCCGCGGACATGAGCGCTGAAAATAGGAATTTAAAAGAATTTACCCATCCGGAGCGGTTCGGGAAAGTCTTCTCTTCCTCACGGCCGGATCTTCTTTTTCGGCCGGCGGATGAACTCGGCACGTCGCCGGCGTGCCGCGCGCATGCGCCGGGCACATCCGCCGAGCCGAAGCAAGAAAGATCCGGCCGTGAGGAATAGAAGACCTTCCCGGTCCGCTCCGGATGGGTAAATTCTTTTAAATTCCTATTTTAGGTCTCCCGCGGATCCCGACGGCTTCCATAGGCTTCAATAGAAGCCCGCGGGAACCGTCCCCGCGGGAGACCCGCACGAAAATGGAGCATGGTCCAGATTTTTTCATGCTTCATTTTTTTTTAAATCCCTTTTATTGACGATCCGCGGGTATTTATCTACCCGCGGGTGGTCAATGCATCCCTATGGGACGCGGATCCGCGGGCAGGAGAAGAGTTAAAATCCGCTGCGGATTTTAATTCTTCTTTTGCCCGTGGACATGAGCCCTTAGGGAACTGGGCTGTCATTATTCCGACTACCTGGAGAGGGATGCCCTGCCTGGGGGGCTCATACATTTGGCCCCAGCATGGCCGGTAGGCTGCAGCCGCCTGAGGGAAGAGAGGAAGACCTTCAGCTGACGCCAGGCCCGGGAGCGATGGCCAACATAATGACCATATTTGCGCATGCTTTTGCGTACCTAAAGCAAAGGTGTAATAGAACGTCAATGTATTTACTCCGATGAGTGCGTTTTGCACGAGGATTTTGCGTACTTGGACAAAAGTAGGAACTGTCGTATTTTCCTGTGGTTTGTGCAGCAAAGTCCCCCAGAGAAGTCTATGGGAGGAGCGCAAATACGCAAGAGGGAGCGTGAAACACTGCGCAAAACACGGGGAATACAACACATCTGGAGCTTATAAAGCTAAATGGTTTTTTAATCCACGGAGGTGTGTGTCGTGTGACCTGGCCCTGCGTTCGCACAAAGTACAGAACTACACGCAAACACGAGCGCAAATATACTTAATTCACTATAATGCGCTGCGGCGAGTGTTTTTCTGCATATGGTCGTGTGAAGAAGCTCTAAGGCCGGGCTCACACGGCCAAAAGTGTAAAGCGCAGCGTGGAGCCGGCTGTGACCGTGCATATGGCGGCAAAATCCTACTGCACATGACTGTGTACTCACGCACCCCGCCATGCGCAGCACACCTGTGTCTTTTTATACTCCCCTTAGTGATGATGCGTATACCCCCGCCCGTATGCATGTAATTGTATATACATATGCGTATATATGCTTGGCAATAGAGAATAATGGGCTCTAACTCACGTATTAATGGTGCTTGTGTATTACGCAGTTCCTTCTGATAAGCGTACAGCAATGTAAGTGATGTTGAGTTACCGCGTATCGCACGGCGTACAGATCCCATGTAATACGCTGTAAACATACGGACGTGTGACTAGCCCTGAGACAGGCTGTGAGGTAACAGCCATCGCAGGACCTTCGGCCACCAGCCATGGCTTCTTCATCTGCCCCAATAGGGCCACCAGCTGCTTCCCTACAGAATGGGGGCCGCTGCCGCAGTGTGTGAACGGCCGTGGGAAGGGGACTGCAGCCGTCTGTCGGGACATGTATTCTGTAGACGGCCCCTGTCGTGACATCCTCCAGGCTGGTGACAGAGCAGAGCCCTCCTCCTCGGCTGCCTCACTCTCCGCCTCAGTGCTACAGTCTCGGACGGAGGACATTACTCCGGTGATGGGAGCCGGGCTGCTGACAGGAGGATGCGGGAAACACGGTAAGCCGGGGTAGACGGGAGGATGAGCTGTGATATATCGTGTATATCCCGACAGACAGACAGACAGACTGCTGTGTGTATATACCGTATGTATGCATGGGGGTCGGGAGGACATGTCAGCCGTACGGCACGGGGGTAACAAGTTGGTCTAGTCAGCATCCAGCCCGGACTAGTTGTTGTACTTGGTTACCAAGGAGCAGGACTGTCAGCCACAACACAAGGCTGCCTGAGGAGAGGAGGCTGCGGAGGAAAGCCCTGCACGAGGGGGTGTGAGGGCTGGCAGAGAGGGGAGGGGAATATGAGGGCTGGCATTGAGGTGAGGGGAGTATGAGGGCTGGAATGGAGGTGAGAGGGGTATGAGGGCTGGCATGGAGGTGAGGGGGGTATGAGGGCTGCCGTGGAGGTGAGGGGGATATGAGGGCTGGCATGGAGGTGAGGGGGGTGTGAGGGATGGCATGGAGGTGAGGGGGTAGGAGGGCTGGCATGGAAGTGAGGGGGGTATGAGGGCTGGCATGGAGGTGAGGGTGTATGAGGGCTGGCATGGAGGTGAGGGGGGTATGAGCGCTCGCATGGAGGTGAGAGGAGTATGAGGGCTGGCATGGAGGTGAGGGGGTAGGAGGGCTGGCATGGAGTTCAGGTGTGTGTGAGGACTGGCATGGAGATGAGAGGGGTATGAAGGTTGGCATGGAGGTGAGGGGCTATGAGGGCTGGCATGGACGTGAGGGGGATATGAGGGCTGGCATGGAGGTGAGGGGGGTATGAGGGCTGCCGTGGAGGTGAGGGGGATATGAGGGCTGGCATGGAGGTGAGGGGGGTGTGAGGGATGGCATGGAGGTGAGGGGGTAGGAGGGCTGGCATGGAAGTGAGGGGGGTATGAGGGCTGGCATGGGGGTGAGGGTGTATGAGGGCTGGCATGGAGGTGAGGGGGGTATGAGGGCTCGCATGGAGGTGAGAGGAGTATGAGGGCTGGCATGGAGGTGAGGGGGTAGGAGGGCTGGCATGGAGTTCAGGTGTGTGTGAGGACTGGCATGGAGATGAGAGGGGGTATGAAGGCTGGCATGGAGGTGAGGGGGCTATGAGGGCTGGCATGGACGTGAGGGCGATATGAGGGCTGGCATGGAGGTGAGGGGGGTGTGAGGGCTGGCATGGAGCTGAGCGGGTATGATGACTAGCATGGAATTAGATCAACAGTTTAGGGACATGAAGTAATCCTGCCGTATTCCGCCCCTCAGGGTCCTGTAATGTAAGGCTGGGTTCTCACATGCCGGATTCCCGGCGAAAAACTCGCGGTTTGGCTGCAGCGAAAAAACGTGAGATTTCCTCCGGGAAAAGCGCTGCTTCAAAACCCGCGGCACTGTGCTGCAGGTTTTGAAGCGGCCTGGCCGGCGAATCCGCGCCGCAGCACCGGCTTTTGCCGGCTTTGCCGCGACGGATTCGCTGTCCCGTGTGGACAAGATTTCTGAGAAATCCGCCCTGTGCGAACCCAGCCTAAGAAAGCCGTTGCGCTGTCCGTGTTTTAATGTCATACGACCCCTTTATGTATGCTGAGTATATGGCCGGGCTCACACAGTGACATTCATACTCGCTGCGCCCGCCAATCCCCACGCACACGTAATACACGTCCAGATAGAACATGCTGTGGATTTATTCTCTGCACCAGTAATACACGTGTGAAAACCCGCAGATGTGAGCGATCCAATACAAGTCAATGGGCTAACGACATCACGAGCTGCATATAGGAGAAGTGCGCATGCACAATAATAATACACCCGTGTGACACCTGTATGACTTGAAACGCGATAGCGAAGCCCAAGCACTTTTACAACACTGTGGCTATGAATGTTTTGGGGTGAAAGTGAAGAATTCCTATCCTATCCTCTGCCAGGAAGTTAAGTTGACTAAAATACTTCTTTGGTAATTTTTAGAGACATGTTTTCACAATTAATGCTAATCTGACCACTCCATAGTGTTTTTACGTCCTGCCTAAGTGAGCTGTAATTCCCGGGGACGTAAAAACATGCTTCCTCTGGGGATTAAAGCCCTGCAGGCTCTGGACATCGCAGTTCCTGGCTGCCAGCTCCCGGAGGTAACCGACAACCTGGAGCTGTCATGGGGGGGCCGCAGGAAGCCCCCTTCCCACAGTTACACGATCGCCAGTATCGCCCGAATAACCCATGATCATAGTATGAGTAGACAAAAGCACAGAGCTGTCACCGGAAGCTGCTGTATGTGGTTCCCGGTCACTTCATTGCTGTTATCCAATGGATAACAGCGACCATGTAAAAGTTTAAAAAAGGTGTAAAAGAAAACCTCTCCCATCATGGATTATGTCCGTGAGGGGAGATGAGATTACGATCGGCCCTCGGATTTATATGTGGACCTTACCCTGGCTGTTGCGGACGTGCCTGTCGCCAAAATAGCGGGCGCATGCACAAAAGCCGGGATAATATAAAATTCCCCCGCTCTTGGCTACGAAACATTGCCGAGAGTCTGGAGATGCCACAGGGGGCCGTGGTCCTTGGTCACATGGTCGCTGCTATCCAATGGATAACGGCGATCACGTAAAAGATTTTTAAAAAGTTTCACCTCCCGTCACGGATCTATACTTGTGACTCGGCTTTTTAAGAGATAAAAAGGTTATGGCGGTGAGAAGACGGCAACAGAAAATACTATATTATTAAAGAAGACATTTTATTATTAAAATTAGTAAAGAAAAAAAAACGTATATATATCTGCGGGCTGTACCGAAAGTGCAGAAGTGGTCATAAATTCTTTATTAATTGATGTAGATTGTTCAACTTGCACATGTAGTTGGAGGGACTCTTCCTCTATACGGGGGCTTCAGAATCTTGATCTTCCTTGCAGGTCAGTAATGGATTCCAAACAGAAACAACGTGCTGTCATAGAGTTCTTGATGAAGGAGGGATGAAGGCTGTCCGACATCCACAAAAGGCTGCAGAATGACACCATTGACAAGAGGAATGTTCACAGGTGGATGAAGAGGTTTACAGAAGGTGAAACCAGCACTGAAGACAAACCACACAGTGGAAGACCATCAGCTGCGACCACTGACACAAATCGTCAGCGAGTGGATGAGTTGATTCACGGCTGGACTAATGGGTTGAGGCCAAACAGTGACCTCCAAGACTGCCAAGCCTGGTAATATTCCCAACTAGTAATAACACGATTATGTGTTACAAGTACAAGTAAATCAATAATTTATCTGTGCACCAAAATGGATCTATTAGCCCCTTCTCCTATAAACAGTATATAAAAAGATTAAAATGGAATGTGTAGGCCCTGTAAGAATGGTAGAGGGTGATGGGGAGAAAGCAAATCTGTTAAAAGGTTTATTCCCCAGTGCATTCACACAAGAAAATAAAATGTTAGATGAAATACAGAGTGATTTTTTCTTGGACATAGAGTGACCAAAAAGGCGCAATTGTGGCATTGTGTAATTTCTTTTTTCTGACCGCGTCCACCCTGCAGGATAGATAATGCATTATTTTTTAGATCAAACTTTTACATCAGCGGCGGTACCAAATATATTTGGGGGGGTTTTTTGCTTGTATTTTTTAATTGTAAATACAAGAAAAGTTTTTGTTTTTTTTTAACTTTTAGTATGTTTTTTACAATAAAATTTTTTTAAGGTTGAGGTTGTTTAATCGATTTTAACATTTGATGGAAAACTTATTGCTGTATATGGTATTTTTTTTCAGCATTCTATTATGACGGGCCACAGGGAGCCCTGAGGGCTTCAAAAGGCCTTGGGCTGCCATGACAAGCGAACAGCACCTCGCAATCTCATCACGAGGGCGCCGTTCGGGACTCTCAATCTCCGATTGGATATTTATAGGGTTAACCGTCGGTGTTAGCGCTCACGCTGATCATGGCAGTTGTGGTGAATTATCAGCTGTCAAAAATAGTCGGTATTCACCATCTCTGGAGTAAAATTGGCTCCCAGTCCCGCTCCACACAAACCTTCCCCAGGAGGGCGTATATATACGCCCTTTATGGTGAAGGTGTTCAATTTTAAAACATCTGTCTTCGGTAGACCATCCCTTTTTTTTTAATAGAAATCAATAGTGATCAGCCCTGATCCGGCTGCTCTGATGCCCGGTAATGTCATGTATTTATGGGTTGTGCTGCCAATGCAGAAATTGGTCTTATAGAGCGACACACATACAGAAGGATCCGGAGCCGGGAGCCACCTTCTATGGCATCCACAGGGATTATAGTCAGGGGTTTATGTTTGGTCAATTTCACTTTTGCAGTCTCTTAAAGGGATTGTCCAAGAGTTTAAGAAATAAAGCTAACAGTAAAATGTTATAAAAATAGCAATCATTACACTTCCGTTAAATCACCCAGCGCTCTGGTGCCGATGCTCCTGGGGTCCCAGCCATTCTTTATTCTCCTGGTGCAGTGATGCACTATACTTCTGGTTAACAACCTCAGCCAATCCGAGGCCTCAGTAGACATGTGCCATACATGCTAGCATGACTGCCGAGGCCAGTGATTGGTTGTAGTGGTCACATGGCTGTGGTAGTCACATCGACAAGCCAATTGCTCTACTATCTTTGGCTGTCATGAATGGAGAGGTAGTGCACACGCATGACCACCGGTCCGAACATTCATGGACATGTGAAAGTTCCTAATTTCTTGATCGTTGGGATCCATGCAGTCAGACCCTTGCCAATCAGATGCTTATTCTTTATCCCTAGGACATTCCCTTTAATCATATCTTAGAAGTTACCAATATCTTCCTGCACAGAGGTCTTTAATGTCTTTTACACCCCTTACATGCCCTAACACAGCAGAAGACCGGGATATTGGCGTGTAGAATGACTTTTCCCGGCGCGGATCATACAGCAGCTATATGGACAGTCCCTCTACGGGGATCACTGCTCTCACACCCTCGGTGTATATATATTTGCAGTATTTAATCATCTTAGAGGGCATTAGGCTTGAAATGATTAAACCCATTATACAGCACTTACCTGTTTAGAACGTTTATAGTGTTCTTGCTGATGGTTTTGTTGCCTTTCGTACAAGTCCGGGATTAGAGTATATTAGAAGCATCTTGGATAGTACTAGGTAGCAGTTACGTCTTCGATATATAAAGTACTGGCGCATCGCTCACACGGATGACTATATTTACGGATATTTCACTCTATACAGCGCGGTTGCAGGAAATGCGCTTTCAACAGTAACTGTCTGCTTGGCACAAATAATACTGCATATCCTGGCCTGCCAATCTTTGTCGGAATTGCTAATGAGATTACAGGTTTTAGCATTGCAAGAAAGCATGCAAGTCTCTTCTAAATCCTACCTCTGTGTCTTTTCAGGCAGCTTAAGGACAGGACCCATGAGAAGAGATTGAAAGCGGCAGTGCAGTCGTGAGTGGTCTGCTGTTGTTTTGGTGCCAGTGACTCAAGCATCAGCCGCCTAGTGGGAATAGGAGGTAGAGCATGCTTCAGGAGAGCCGTGCAAGATATTGTGTGACATCTTAAGAGCTAAACTTGGAGTCAACATTCCTATAGCTAAGGATACCCTGAAGAGTCAACATGGCCACCTCACGGCTCGCGAACAGAAGCACCAGGGACATCGCAAATGTGATGCAAAGGTTGCAAGGTAAGTGACCGTCAAATAAACTGACCTTTAGCGCATTATCACTTTAGAATACGCCTCTGCTCTGACAATCGTAGCTGGAGCCGTCCAGGTGTCATGGAAGCCAGAGGCCTTTTTTTCATGCACCCACAGAAAATAGTGGGCATTCTTGAACAAAATCACTCAAAATAGAACCTGCTGCAATATTTTTAATCTTTACCATTGGTACGAGCAAAAAAAATTCACAGGAGCGTATATCGGCCGCCGTTTTCACGGCCGGCGATATACACTACCATTTGAGCTTTCTTCTTCTTTTCCTCCCTCTCAACAGCTCTCTACATCTCTACTCCCTTCTGACTGTTTGCAATGGGAGGGGTGAGACGGAGGTGGAGCTAAGCTGCTGCCCCCTCCCCACCTGTTCTCCACAGCCATTGCAAACAGCCGGAGGAGAGGAGAGGCAGTGAGTCGGGGAGGGGGAGGGAAAGTGGAAGACAGCTCAGATGGTAGCATATATCCGCCGGTCGTGAAAACGACGTCATGGCTATCATAGATAGTAAACAAAAATTATTTTAAAAATTGGTAAAAAAAGACAAAACAATACAATAAAATTATACACGTAAAAAAGAAAATGACCCAAAGCCGACACCAACCCAAACCGTCATCGTATGCACCCTGTAATCCGAAGCTATACAAAAAATATATATCTAAACATCCAAAGCAAAATGAGGAACCCATTCCTGTACTTTATTTTAGCGTAAATAAACTAAGAAAAAAACAGGTATAAATTTCAAAAAATCTTTTGAAAAAAAATAGAAAAAAAAAGTCATTGAAAAAAGATATAAAAATAGCCCCATATGTCAGGGGAAAAATTATGTTGGTAGCTGAAGGAAAAACAATAGGGCAGTAAAACCAGCACATGGGTAAATTCTTTAAAAAGTGTCCAGTCCCTAAGGTGCATAACAGCCTGTTCCTTAAAGGGTTTTACTAATTAAAACCCGATAATAGCACATTTTATTTTTGTAATCTGTTTTTATTTTCCGATTTGTAGATTTTTCTTCAATTCTATTATCAGTGCATGACTATGGGGCCGCCCATTCTGCATTCAACAGCATTTAGAGATACGCTTTACAGCAGCCTCATGGATCATTTACACAACGGACAGGAAGGGACTCATTGCTTCTATGGGAGACTGTTCTAGACATGTGCTTTGACATGTTCAATGGTAATTTCGCATGGAGGGGGAAGAGGTGAGCTGTGACCATTACCTATTTTAAATGGTACACCCTGTTTTATCTACATGTATTGTAGGTGTTACCTTTCATTGCAATCCTGCCTGTGATAATAGTGACTGCTGAAAAGTTTTCCGTACAGAACAGGAAAAGTTGGGTTGATGATCAGTATGAAAATATAGGATTTTAGGGATTTTTTTTTTTTTAAATACAATTAGTGACCAATTCTTTTCTTTTTTAAAGGTCACCAAAAAATCTTATGATTCTTACAATTCTAAACATTCTCATTAATCATTGTGTCCCCTGTATCAGCCTCAGCAGTAATAGTATTACTATTGAGGCCTTTGTGCGGGTCACTGTTATTACTGAGGCCACTGTGGGGAGTCACTATTATCACTGAGACCAATACAGGGGACAGCATTACTACTGAGGGTCACTGTTATTACTAAGCGCGACAGTAGAGGGGACAGTATTACTACTCAGGCCTCTGTGGGGGTCACTATTACTACTGATGTCAATATAGAGGACAGTATTACTGCTGCGGCCAATATATATATATATATATATATATATAACATTATTGCTACTGAAGCCACTGTGGGTGTCACTATTATTACTGGGGCTGATATAAGGGACACTATTACTACTGAGGCTGATGTAGTGGACACTTTTACTACTGACGCCACTATGAGGGTCACTATTACCACTGAGGCCAACACAGGGGACAGTATTACTACTCAGGCCTCTGTGGGGGTCACTATTACTACTGATGTCAATACAGAGGACAGTATTACTAATGAGGCCACTGTGGAGGCTACTGTTACTGCTGGGGCCAATAAAGGTGACATTATTGCTACTGAAGCCACTGTGGAGGTCACTATTACTCCTGGGGCTGATATAGGGGACACTATTACTACTGGAACTGATATAGGGGACACTATTACTACTGAGGCCACTGTGGGGGACAGTATTACTACTGAGGCCACTGTGGGGGACAAGATTACTACTGAGGCCATTATGGGGGACAATATTACTACTGAGGCCATTGTGGGGGACACTATCACTACTGGGGCTGATATAGGGCAAGCACTATTACTATTGATGCCACTCTGCAGGATACCTTAAGCTGACTTAGGTTATGTTTATACTTGGCGGAAATGCTGTGGAATGTGGCAAATTATGCAGCATTTCTGCTTCCAGATGCGGTCGTTTAAAGCTCTTTTTTTTCTTCAGCGCCGTAGAAATATGGCGCTGCATTAGAAGTCTGTCGCAGGTCTCTTCTGCCAGAGGGAGCAGGTGCTCAGCTGTCAGATAATGGCTGAGCACTTGTTCTAACAGTGGGGACTGAAGATACCTTTTGTTACACGCTATTTAACTCTTTGCACGTTGCAGTGTAACGGCGGAATATAAGAGGCAGATAAAGGAAGGGGGCTCCCTCTGTCACCTATTGGACCCCCGTAATGTGATTACGAGGTCTCAATGGGTTGCTATGGAACCCTGAAGCTTGGATGTAGCCTCCGGGTCTGTGGCCGAGGAGGCTCAGCCTCTACTAACCTCATAGGCTTTCTAATGCACTACTATACAGAAGTGCAGGAATTACATACATTGACACCGATATGTGTCTGTCATGTTGTGCTACTGGGACCTGTAGTGCTACGGGTTTCCAGCAGCACATTTCCACAGGTGTGGGATGATTGAGCTGGCTGGTTGTGTATTGCTCCAGCTAGCCAACCTCCACCGGTCTGTTGCACATATATACCAGCCCCTCTTACTAGAGGGTTCTAGTCATTTGTCATTTATATCATTCCCTCTCAGAACTGTGGAGCTTGGCATCATGCATGTTCTGCTTTGGTGTTATTGCACACATGAGGTTCTGGGTAGGATTCCCTTGTCTCTTCGTTGGTGTGAACAGTGACATGTTCAAGGTCTGTATGTAGGTGTTTACACATTAGGTGAGAATTGTCCAGTTCAGTGTGTGTTACTGCCTGTCGCCATCTAGAGGACGTGGGCTTGTGGACTTACATATTCTGGCCAAAATACAATCCCTTGTGTGTACTAACTTGTTAGATATTTCCATCTGTCTGGGTGTTGTAGTAGATTGGTGAGTATTTTGGCACTTATCGTTCAGTGTACGTGCATGCACCGACATTTATGAATTACTGCATATTTACTGTGAATAGAGGCAGATGGGCCGGAAAGATCCCCAGCCGCCTCCACCTCCATTCACTGAGCGATGATAAGGCCTCATGCAGACCGCTGGGTCGGATTCCGCTGCGAGAATTCTCACAGTGGGATGCGAGCCGTGCTCCTGCAGTGACCCCCGCGTCTTACCTCCTCCAGCGTCTACTCCGCTCTGCTGCGTGCCATCTTCCGCCCAGCCGGCACATGTGCAGAGCAGAGGCGGCGCGCCAGAGGTGACACGATTTGTTTACCGCGCGGGTTTTCACTCGGTCAAATCGCGGCAGTCTGCATAGAATTGCATTATCTAATGCAATCCTATGGCAGCGTGCACGAGCGGAAATTCTGTGGGAAATCCCGCTGAAGAATTTCTGCCTGTGTGCATTTACCCTAAAAGCGCAGAAATGATCATCACTGTGTAAAAGGACCCTAACTCCAGTCACCAAGGCCTTTTTAACAGTTCTTCCTAAAAACTTCAAAGCAGAGAAAAAGCCCTTTAAACTCCCTGGTTCTCTTGGGGCTCATTCACATGACAAGATTACAGCTTCTTGGAGAATGTTTCCATGTATACCGTTCCCGACAGACGTGCACAATAGTGTACAGGGGCTATAAACCTTTGTACTAAGGAATTTATAGCCATATTGCCAAATAGGTCCATAACCGGGCTCTGCTGTGCACATAATGGGGTTTGAATTACGGAATCTGCAGTCGTCTCCTGCACGGACAATCCACAGCATTCTGCACCAATTCAAGCCAATAGAACATTCGCATGTCCGCTCACATTGTCCGCTCCCGTGTCCTTGCTAGGCGGTGATGCGGGGAAAGCAGAGGTATAAAAAACTGTAGTGCACGTGTCTGATGTCGACACGCACGAACTATCCGCAGTACAAAATAGAAGATGAAGAGACAGGTACACGGTGTCACCGGCCGGGCACAGGGCAGGTCATGGTGCAGGATCCACATCTGCAATCAGACCCGGTCGTGTGCAGCCGGCCTAAAATAGATGGAACCAGAAATCTTGGTGACGCATAGGACTCCTGACCACCGATATAATGACCCGAACTAAAAGTCCTTGGCAGTAAAGCACAATACCTTAATAGCGATGCTCTTTTTAATCATATTGTGTTGTCTTCTTCTCACACCATAATGCTGGGTTTCCTCAGGACGGCTTCACGGTTTTGCCGCAGCAAAAAACTGCCAGATTTTTGCGGGATAAGTGCAGCTTCAAAACCTACAGGACTTAGCCTCGGGTTTTGGAGCGGCTTAGCCACATGCTTTTCCATTGCGTCCAGCTCTCCCATAGAGAGGATCAAGGCCGCAGCGAAAAAAAGAATTGATATGCTGCATCCAAGGAAACGGCGCCGTAGCGCCAGCTAATGCTGGTTTTGCCGCAACAGATTGTCCGCCCCGTGTGGATGAGATTTTTGACAAGTCTCGTCCACATGCCTGGCTAATTTTGGTATTAGCGGCCACAGCGAAATTCTGCAGGGAAATTTCGCTGTAAATCCGCCCTGTGTGAACCCAGCCTAAGTGGTGTCCCTGTGGTACATGCACTCTTGATGATCCATCAATTCTCCTTAGAACTCAAAAAGACAGATGTGATCTGAGGGCTCAGGCAGACGGGTGTTTTTTGCTGAGAATGTTTTTGGCGTTTGCGATCCGCATCTATATAGAACCAATGCTTTTCAATGGTAGCGGTCACATGTCCGATATTTACATGTGCATAAAATTGACACGTACAAAAGAACATATGGGTGTCAATGGATGTGGTCACATGTTTTTTTTTTATGCGCGAATATACGCATGTAAAAAATGTCTGTCTGTCTGAGCCCTGAAGGTTGAAGGGGCATAACTACAGGCCCTTTTATGTGCAAAGGTAATCTTTCAAAGGACTGAAACATTGAAAGATTTAGCAATCTATTTGTATAAAGTGTTAATGGACATTAACACTTTATCAGCTTCATTTGCATGTAAAAGGACCTCTAGAAGTTGTTTGCAGAGACCAGTGTGTGTTTAAACACACTCCAAGCTGTGCAAACAGCTGCCTGCACATTCCATTATTCTCCTCCTGGCTAGTGTAAACATACCACAGGGAGAACATCCTGCAGTCTATTGAAGGATGAGTAAAATACGTTCAAACGGAGTATTTGTGCTCAGTCTTTCAGCGGCTGCATGATGAATTTTAAGTTTAGCTAAAATCCATCGATCAAATTAAAAGTACACAATGTCTGCGTTTACATGTAGCGATTATCGCTCATTTTTGTCTGAGAGAACATTAAATAAGGGCTAATGCCCATTGCCGAATTTCTGCCACGTTTTACGCGGCGGAAATCCGCGGCGTTACCCCGGAGCTATTCGGTTCTATTGAACCTAACAGCTAAATGTTCACGCTGCAGAATTCCGCAGCGTGCAACAAACGGTGGCATGCTCTATTTGCCATGGGAATATGCGTGGCCGGCTTCCATTGACATAGCCGTCATGCTATCCTTCGGAAGTATCGCGTAAAAACGCGTGCCTACCTGCATCATCTGGCACTGCCGGCGCATCATGCACTGTACTGCGTATGCGCACCGGCTCGAAGGACGGTAACAGCATGGCGGAACCGGAAGCTGAGTGTTAGGGTTTTCGGGGGCGCCGTGGTGGACTCCGTTGCAATATTCCACTAGCGGAGTCCGCCACGGCTGTGGGCATGAGGCCTAAGACATCCAATAGAAATAAAGACACCGACACAAAGGTTTATGGAGGGAGAAAGAACATTTTATTTCTAGCTGTAGGAAATGGTAGATTTTATTATGAGGTATTTTGAGGCTATTGATCGAGAGGAAGGCGAAAACCCTTTGATAGGAAGAAGCCAATTATCCTTGTATAAAGGGGAAAAATTCCTTCCTGACCCCAAATATGGCGATCAGAACAAGTCCCAGGATCAAAGCCGACATCTGACCTGACTTATTGGAATGTATTCTTGTTGTCAGAAATCTAAATAAATCTCTTACCATTTATTGTTTGTGGGGAATCTAAAGTGTATTGAACTAAACCTGTTTATAGACTGTGTTGGTCCAGAGGAAGGCGAAAACCCCCTTGAGGAAAAAGCCAATTATCCTGTTTTAAGGGGGAAAAATTCCTTCCTGACCCCAAATATGGCGACCAGAATAAATCTCAGGATCAAACGCCAGCCGCTCACCTCCCTGGTGTATGTGATGTCAGCTAAAGATTGTGTTTCTTTATGTTTATATTATGTTATTTATGTGGCTGATTCCTTATAAATAAGACCTAACCCTATTTAAGGCTGTGAGTTGATCCAGAGGAAGGCAAAAACCTCCTTGAGGTATGAGCCAATTGTCCTCAAGTTGGAAAAATTCCTTCCTGACCCCAAATATGGCGATCAGAGCAAGTCCCAAGATCAAAGCCGACATCTACACCTATCTGTGTGTATATTTGTGTCTATGTATGTGTTAGTGTCTACACTAGTGTCTAACCTTCATGTATGTGGTGCGTGCTGCTTACCTGGCCTGTGCCGAGGTCTTACTAGTAACCAGGAGTTCAGGGATGATAGTCACTCGGGCTATTGTTCCTGAACTCGCCAGTTACCAATCAAGCACAGGCCGCTCCTGGGGGCGTAGAGGGTCTTCAGGAGAGGATGATGTTCGATGCCAGCCGAAGGATGCCAAGGTCGGGGTAGCATGATGGTAATACGCAGGATGCAGTTGGTGGAGAGAGGATGTTGTTGGTAAGCCGGGGTCTTCTACAGCAGCAGAGTCGTGTGTTCAGCAGACAGTTGTCGTGGGCCGAGCCTACAAGACATAAGAAGGAATTGTCAGTGTTACCAGTTGTGGATATAAACCAGTGAACTACTGTAACATAATGACTTGTATCAGGATCTGATTGGGATCTGATATAAAAAAGTTATTTTCTGCAACTGTGTCTTTACTATGAGGTATTGGGAGTTTTGTGATTGTGGAAGCCATAATAGAGGCCATATTGCTGGTCTTAATATATTTTCCCCAAAGTCCTTTGCTATGTTAGAGGAAATGGTTTATGTATTAAGCTTTCTACGGTATGTGAAGTTTTGCTACAGTGTATGGATATGATTGTAGGTGTCCTGTGTGTATAGGTGTACAGATATGTATGTGTGAGTGTGTATAGAGGATACTTACCCGATGGTCGTGGCTTCCTTCACAATCGGATTCTTCTCGTCATCCTAAGAAGAAGTAGAGACATGGTATTTACAGGAGCAATAATAATGTTATTATATGACCTCCTGAGCTGTCTGACACCAGAGGAACAATGATAATCAACACAGAGGTCTGCCTGAAGAACATCAACCCTAGAGGAGGAAGATCTTACCGGGTCCAGCTTGGTGAAGTGTACGAAAATCCGTCCACAGGGTGAAGGGGTGTACCACCCTCCGGCCACGGCAGGTCTCGATTCCTGGGAACTCTGCTGAAGGGTTTGAATGGCGGCTCTGCTCTTTTCATCTCCAGCTCCTCCCAATTCACGGTGTTGAAGAATCGGTGACCTCTGATATTCTTGTGGACACCCAGCCTCTTCTTTGGCTTCTTCCGCAGCAGTCTCTTCAGAAGATGCTTTACGTCAGCATCTAGCCAAGATGGGAATTTTGGCTTCTTTCTGGTGATGGACTTGATGATCTTTCTCCTGGAGGAGCCGTGGTAGAAGGGGGACTGTCCTGTCGCCATCCAGGATACGACAATCCCCAGGCCCCACCAGTCGACTGCTGCGTCGTAGTCCTTCTCACGAAGCACCTCTGGGGCCATGAATCTATAAGTGCCTGTCACTCCGCTGATCTTCTTAGACGGGACGACGCCGTCTTGGGCCAGCCCCAGGTCAATCAGGCGGATGTGTCCATCTCCGTCCAGCATGATGTTCGCCGGCTTTATGTCACTACAATGAAGAAAAGTAAAAAGGTTAATCTGTTGAGTGATGCAGTAATAATGTAGTAGAGAAATAATGTACCACAGCTTAACCAGTCCTAATTCAGGACTCTGGGAAAGCTGGGTACATTATCTTCACCAGGGAAACAGGGAGATGTGGGAAAGTTGTGCTTACCGATGGATGATGTAGCGTTGGTGCAGGAACTGGAGGCCGCATGCAATCTCCGCTGTGTAGAATCTGAGAAAAGAGTGTAGTATCAATGACATGAAATAAGTCCCCGACGTCATGTCACCATCATAGTGTCACCTGTACGCCCTCCACTCTTCTATATCTGTCATGTCGCCCTCAGTATCCCCCCGTCTCCTGATTAGTCATTTACTCACCTGACATGGTTGATGTCCAAGCTGCCGCACATCCTGATCATCGCCGCCAGGCTTCCTCCGGACAGATACTCCGTGATGAAGTAGGCCCGGTCTGCAGACTGCTGTGCGGCATACAGATGGTAGATGAAGGGGCAGTCTTGGGCCTTCAGGAGTATCCGCCGCTCTCTCCTTATGACGTCTGCCTTGCTCTTTCCTCTGTCAACAACCTTGATGGCCATGAAGGTGTTCCTTCCAGGAAAAGATGCCAGGACCACCTTAAGAAAGCAGATAAGAAATTATCACTGACAGCGGCCAGAAGGGAAAATCATATATATTTATCACATGGTGGATTTATCACTAGGCGCTTTCACATGGCCAAGAAGATTGTGCAAATTAGAACCCCGTTCTTTTGAATGGAGTCATATACATGAGCGTTTTTCTCTTTTTGTCCCGCACCGCATCTTGGTGCAAGGAAAAAAAATTGCAGCATGTTTTCTTTGCATGTTCCTCAAAATCCATTGTCTATTGTTTTCAATGGGACAGGAAAACAGATTGTATGGCGTGTGATGCGAGGTTTCCCATTGACTGTTTCTGATAGCCGGCCTCCTGCTGTGACAGCCGGGGTGCAGAAGGACAGTGACCCCTGCTGTTAACTCCTTACATACCACGATCTATGTAGATCACGGCAAATTAAAGGATTCACAGAGGAAGGGCGCTTTCCTTGTGATGTCATTGGACCCTTGCGATGTAATCGCGGAGGGCCGATGGGTTGCGATGGGTGGCAGGATGCTAGATAGAGGCGTCTTGCTTTACTGTTGCCTATGATTGTTTTTACAATCGATAAGGTTGTAATAGTAATCATAGCTGCTATGGATCAGGTCCCCTTCAGGGACATAAACAGTGTCAAAAAGCAAAATTAAATAAGTACATTTTAAAAAGCCTTTTTTTGCTCATTTTCCCCTATTTGTATGAAAAAAAAAATTAAGAAACCCCCCACATGTGGTATCATTGTGTCTGTAATGAGCTGTGCTATAATTTGAGCAAACTATTAATTTTGCGCAGCAAAAACCGTAAAAAGAAGGGAGCAAAATACTGATATGTGGAGGAGCCGTCACTGCGCCATTCCCAGAAAATAACAGTCATATAACTTACCTCGCTGAAGCTTTCTCTGCCCAAGATCTGAAGGGCGGTGAAGCGCTTGATGTCAAATCCGCGGTCTGATGGTAGAAGGTCCTGGCTGGTGCCTGGTCTTGGCTCCTCATCCTCTCCACTCCTCCTCCTCTTTATAGCTGTGAGTCCGCTCACGCTCTCGTCTTCTCTTTTGCGCTTTTCGACGTCTCCTTTTTGTCCATTGGACTCCATTTTTCTCAGTCCTGTAATCTTCGATCCAACCGCTGCCGTCGTCAGTTGAAAGGAAATGGCAGTTGGCCGATTGGAGGTCAAAGGTCAGTGAAGCCGCCAGTACCAGGCTTGCCAGTACTTTGCCTGCCAGTACCCTGCTCTGCCATATACACTGTGATGTGGCCACCATGAGTGATGGTCTAGTGCACAGGGAAATGTAGAAAATCATAGCTGGTTCTTCCAGTGCCACATTATTAGTAGATGGGCAGGGATGGCACTTGATGTCTGGGTTGGCAGTGGTGCCCATAGTTCATCAGAAACTTTTGGAGTTTTATAAAACTTACGGTTGATTGGAAATTGAAATGAACCCGGCGGAGGAAAAAACATAAATTGTACTAATGAGAGGAATAATAAAGTCTTGTGAGAGGTCATTTAATAAGTGTCCATCATCCAGATACATGATGTGTATCTCCATATGTTACAGCGGGCAGCGCCCTCGCCAGTGCAGATCTGGGTGTAGCGGGCGGAGATGCTTCTATGGAGGTCATAGATGGATTTATCCACAATGGGGATTAATGCTTAGGTGTCAAATGATAGAAAGGGGTCATACAGAAATGTTAGGAGGATGTTATAAATCTACGGTTGCTGTGTGAGTTATTGTTGGGGGTTGCAAATTGGCGCAGTAATACGGTATTATAGGACTTTTTATTTACACTGAGACAATAAAGACTATTTTATTAGACAAGCTTGTGAGTGCAATCTAAAGTCTGGGAGAATAAGAGGTTGTGTGCAAGATATAGTCAGGTTTAGGGCAACGACAGACGAGCGTGTAACGTAACACGCTCACTCCTGCACATTTTTTGCGCAGTGAACGAGTGTATTTAACATTCACGCCTGTACAAATATGGAGTGTATGTCCGCAGGCTCCATTCGTTCACACAAGCAGTGGAATCACCGCACCCTGATTTAAAAGGCTAATTTGCCTAACGTGGATGATTGCAGATCTGCACTGCACTTAGTGCATACCCGCGTAGGCAGATGTGCGCGCTTGCCCACCTCACGTGGGACTCTATGGTGCACAAACACGCACAAGATAGGGCAAATACAGCCGCAATGAGCCCGTTTGCAATCAATGGGTTCTATTCTCTACATATCGCACTCATCTGTTTAAGCCCTTATATAAGGTGACCAGACGTCCCAATTTAGGCAGGACAGTCCCACTTTGGGACCCTGTGTCCTGCCTTTCCTAGGGTCCAAGCTCCCTGGCTTGTAATCAGTCAGTGGCGCTGTGGACGGCAGTGTGTGCATCCAGGATCCTTCTCCCCTGACCGATCCTCATTTGTTCCACAGGAGGAGAGGAGAAGGGAGGAGGTGTTGCTTTGGGTGCACACACTTCTGCCTGCAGCAGCGCCGAGAAGAGAGAGCTCTGTAGACCAGGAGAAGGGTAAGTATATGGGGGGACACTATTACTACCAAGGCCTCTGTGGGGGTGGGGTCCCCATTACTAGTGAAGCCACTCTGGGGGATACTATTACTACTGACGCCACTCTGTATGTGGCAGCATACCTCAAGCTGACTTACTGTATGCTTACAGGTGGCAGAAGTGCTGCAGACTGTCCACGGTAGAAATTTCTGCTGCTAATTATGCAGCATTTTTGCAACCAAAAACAGTCAAAATCCGCACCCCTGGTGTCATTCTTCAGCCTAGCATACTGTATTACTAGGGGTTTGAACACATGCGCATGATTTTGTTCCTTTAAGCGGCCGTGATAATCACGAGGCAATTGATTTCAGCTCTTTTCTCGGGAGTGAATACTACGTCGCACCTATCTTCCCCCAATTATTTTCAGCCTTCTGCACAATGGCATGGAGTTTGAACGGGCCGAGAAGGGGGAAAAACCCTCCATTAATGCACCACTATGCTCCATACTGGTGATCGTAGTTGTGCATAAGCCCGTGTGATGTTGCCCTTGTATATTTATATAAAATGTGTGTGTTTAGAATATATATAATATATGTGTATTCATATAGAGTCTCATACTTACCCATCCAGCGTGGGGCCGCACAGAATTAGGACATGCTGCGATTTATCATAAGCCAGCATTAGGGCGCCTACCCACTGGCGATTTTTTTTTTTTTTTTTTTTTTTTTATTTATTTATTTTTTTTATTTTTTTTCCTGCGATGCTAAATTGCGTTTTTTGCATTTTTTCTGAAGAGCAATTAGCATAGAATGTGTTCTTGTCCATTTGTTGTTTTTTTTTCGTTGCGTTGCAATTTTTCACATAGGAACTGTCAGTTGCATATGTCTCCTTATTTTTCTCTTAAAGGGGTTGTCTCGTGAAATCAAGTGGGGTTCAGCACTTCTGTATGGCCATATTAATGCACTTTGTAATATACATCGTGCATTAATTATGAGCCATACAGAAATTATTCACTTACCTGCTCCGTTGCTAGCGTCCCCGTTGTCATGGATCCGTCTAAATTCGCTGTCTTCTGGCGTTTTTAGACGCGCTTGCGCAGTCCGGTCTTCTCACCGGTGAATGGGGCCGCTCGTGCCGGAGAGCTGGTCCTCGTAGCTCCGCCCCATCACGTGTGCCGATTCCAGCCAATTAGAAAGCTGGAATCAGCAATGGACCGCACAGAGCCCACGGTGCACCATGGGAGAAGACCCGCGGTGCATCGTGGGTGAAGATCCCGGCGGCCATCTTGGTAAAGGAAGAAAGAAGTCGCCGCGAGCGCGGGGATTCGGGTAAGTAATAAACTTTTTTTTTTTTTAAACCCATCCCTTGGGTTTGTCTCGCGCCGAACGTGGGGCCTATTGAATAAAAAAAAAACCGTGTGAGACAACCCCTTTAATGCACCCATGATTGTCAATGGAAATTAACGAAAAACGCCGCAAAAAAGGCGCGAAAAACGCTGCGTTTTTCACGCACGAAAATCAGCAACGCCAATGGGTAGGCGCCCTTAGAGTGCATAAACTAACGCAATCCTATGATAGCGTGCCAATCCCGCTGCAGAATTTCTGTCCGTGGGCATTGTGCCTAAGCCGTAGCATTGGCCCCATAATGCCACAATGCCCAATATCCTATCATAATTCTAATCTTTCTTTTTCAGATGAGCAAGAAGCCGTTCAAGAGAACATTTACCAAGTGGATGAATTCCCATTTGGCCAAGGTAGATGGTCATGTAGTTACATTGTGTAAGAGGACATTCCACATGCTTTAGGGCTCAGTCACACCAGCAAAGTTTTCCTGCATGTATAGGCGCGTTTCCGAAACGAATCTATTAGAACCAATGCTTTCTAATGAAAGCGGTCACATGTCCGTTTTTTAGAATTCTTTAAAATGCGCACCTACCAAACATAGGACGTGTGAGTGAAAATGCACCCGGTCACGTGATTATTTTCTACATGCCATGTGCTTTTATTTTTTTTACATGCGTGAAAAATTTGCTTGTCTGACTGCGCCCTTATAGTTGTTACAGTAATTAGAACTTCTCTCGTTAGTCTGACCTCCTTCTACACTACTTTATCAGGATGTTGTAGGGGAAATGTATTAACTGATGTTTGCCGGGTTTCTGGTGTAAAAAGGTGACACATTTTGGCGCATGCCACATATTCAACCTTTTTCTGTTTTGTGGCTCGATCGCCATTTTGCAAAGGTGGTCAGATATTGAGTGTAAATTCTGCCATCTTTTGGTGCATCTTGTTTCTGCGGCGTACACAGTGCAGCAAAAATGACGTGAGAACTATATTCTATGGGTCAGTACGATTACTAACATAAAAAAATTATTTTTATTTTTTCCTTTACCACTTTTTTTTCCAAAGATATTTTATTTTTTAAAATTATTTTCTTCCGCAATCTTCTGACAGCCATACCTTTTTTTTATTTTTCCGTCGACATAGTTCTGTGGGGCCTCATTTATTTTTTAGCAATACCAAATAGATTTTTGTCTTTTTATGTAGATTTTTTTATTATACATCTGGCAAAAGGTTTTTTTTTTAAACTTTTATTACCTTTTTATTATTTTAATATTTAATAAAATTTAAGTGATTTACACTTGTTTTTTACATGTGTAATACACGGTACTAAAAGCCCATTTACACTGCGCCATTCAGGCACACATGATAAAAGACGCAGCATGTCCTCTATTGATGCATGAGATACGCAGCGAGGACATCTTCGAATGGACGTGTTTTTTCATGTTTTGTTTTTACTAGCGGGATTTTCGTGCGTTAATACTACCTATAGTCCGCCTGCTTTTTTTGACAGGAGCCGTGTGATCATCATCAGTCACTGTAATAGGAGGAACAAAAAAAGGTTTGGTACGGTGTTAGCCAGCAGAGCAAAATGTGATTGTTCCCAGCAAGAAAACCATATAATCTTGGAGATATGATACCTTTTAATGGCTAACAAAAAGACATGATGTTCTAGCGAGCTTTCAAACCTACTCAGGGTTCTTCTTCAGGCTTAATGAAATAGATGTGAAGAGGAATACATATATACACTCATACATATGAGAAGGTACAGATCTGGTGTGATTAATGTGCACTTTAAACAATATATACTGGGGGTGGGGTGGCGGGGGGCTAGTTACATAATGAATGAGAAATGAATTCACTGGAGTGGGCCTTTAATACTCTCTTTACGTTAAACATTCTTGCACGCACTAGCAGCGGGGCCCCTACCGTGAGGCAGCAGTTTGTAGGACCCCAGAAGGAGGAGGTTGCTGCCCTCTGGTGAAAAAAAAAAACAATTGCCACCTGTTGGGTGGGCAGCAACCTGAGAAGCATTTTACTCACTTAGGCTAACTTCACAAAAAGGGCGAGCGCAATATGGGGCCATGAATCCCACCCCTATATCACACTCTCCGCTATGTCAAATCCCTGAGGATGTGAGGCGTTGTCACGTGAGAACAGCCTCGTATCACTTCAGGGATGCCGGAAACCTCCGCCGTGACGGACAGGAGTTTCTGACATTGATTTTAATGGGAGACCTCGCATCGCGTGCCCCTAGCATGTGGTGCAATGCTGCCGCCGGGACCATAAAATGACATAGGGTTTAGAATCAATTTCTGCGTATACAAATACGAATCTGCCCTCAGGGTCCCTTCTGACATTTATGGGGTTCCATCTTAATGATTTGTGAATAAGGAGTGAGACTCATCTGGAGAAAGAAGTATGAAAGAAGTGACATGTCCACTGTACCCACGTTTTTTTAAGGGTATCTGCTTTATCTATAGTGAGGTGAGTCTCTTGCAAACCCACAATCTGGGGATTAAATTGCTTAGTATAAGAGAAAACTGCTTTACGCTTATTAGCGGTGCCCAGGCCTCACATGTTCCAACTAAGACATGACAGCGACATTGGGAGACATAATGACATATAGCACAGTCGGGTTTTCCAAGTAGGGGAGCATATTACCCATATTAGAAAGAAGGATATAAGCACAGACCTACTTGTAACTTAAAAGAAACTGTAACAGCTTAAACAACTAAGAATTGACATCCCGCTTAACAATAATGTGTCGCAGGTGTCTAAAAAAAAAGAGTAAGCTACAATCTATTTTGAAAGTAGCAGTTGTTGTGAGTGGGGGACATTCCAATGGCCTATCGGGGATTGGTTTATGTGATAAAATTTTTTTTTTCCCTTTAAGCATGGCTTCAGGCTATTGCCGCAGCGGTGGCTACCCGGGGACGAGCCCACAATCCGGGACAGCGTAAAGGCTAGGTGACATATCTCTTCATCCCAGCCATATACAGTATCAACCATAGGCCAATAGATCATGGGCCCAAATGTTCTTTGCAGAATTTACATTGCATAGATCAGAACTCGGGACTATGCAACGTCGGATGACGCAAGGTGCATACGGAGCCACTCCATGGCTTCAGTAGGGGAATGTAGAAAGATCACTTTATCATTTGCTGCAATCCGTAAACGGGACGGGTATGCCATAGAGTATGGAATGCCTCTATCCTTGAATCTCTTTTTTATTTCCACGAAGGTGGCTCTTTGTTTCTGCAGATCCGCCGAAAAATCAGGGAAAATAGATCTCACTGAGTTGTTATATTTAACCCCTTAGTGACGAAGCCTGTTTGCGCCTTAGTGGTGGAGCCAAATTTTGGAAATCTGACATGCGTCGTTCAACGTGGCATAACTCCGTAAAGGCTTTACATATCCCAGTGATTCTGACATTGTTTTTTCGCCACATGTTGTACTTCATTTAGATTGTAAAAATAGACCGATATAATTTGTGTATATTTATTAAAAGTACCAATATTGGAAAAATTTTGAAAAAATTGTCTTTTTCACATTTTCAACCGTAATATCTCAAATATGTCCAAACATACTGTACAAATTTTTGATAAGATATGTATTTCCATCTGTTTACTTTATTCTGAATGCACACTTGAAAAACTTTTGTGTTTTTTTTTAACCATTTAGAGGACGTACACATTTAACATTACTTTTCAGCATTTTGAGGAGCACTTTGTTTTCCTGCACCAAGGCAAGTTTGCAAAGGCTCATAAGTGTCAGAATAATAGATACACCCACAAATGACCCCATTTTAAAACTACACTCCTTAGTGTATTCACTGAGGGGGGTCATGAGTATTTTGACCCCACCAGTTTTTTTCAGGAATTAGTTCAATTTAGGGGAGAAAAAATAAAATTTCATATTTTTGCAAATATGTCATTTTAAAGACATATTTTTTTCCTATAGAGCCCATGAAAATGAGGATTTACACACCAAAATAGATACCCCCGTTTCTCCCGTGTTCAGAGACATACCCATTGTGGCCCTAATCTCATGTCTGGATGCATAACAGGAGCCAAAATGAAAGGAGTAGTCGGTGTCTTTCAGAACATAAATTTTGCTTGAAGGCGTTTTAGGCCCCATAGCACCTTTGTAGAGCTCTTGAGTGGCCAAAACCAAAGAGAACCCCCACAAGTGACCCCATTTTGAAAACTAGACCCCTTAACGAATTTATCTAGGGGTGTACTGACCATTTTGTTCCCACAGTTTTTGAATGAATTGAAGCAAAGCAAAAGGAAAAAATTGTGATTTTCGTTTTTTTGTCAATTCTGTCATTTTAAAAACAGCTTTTTTTCTACAGCACACGCATGAATGAAGCCTTTCACCCCAAAATGGATACCCCTGTTTCTCCCGTGTTCAGAGACATACCCATTGTGGCCCTAATCTTTTGTCTGGATGCACAACAGGGCCCAAAATGAAAGGAGTAGTCGGTGGCTTTCAGAACAGAAATTTAGCATGAAGGTGATTTAGGCCCCATTGCCCACTTGTAGAGCCCTTGAGCGGCCAAAACGACAGAGAACCCCCACAAATTATCCCATTTTGAAAACTAGACCCCCTAACAAATTTATCTAGGGGTGTACTGTGTATTTTTACCCTACAATTTTTGAATAAATCTAAGCAAAGCAGTAGGAAAAAAATTACAATTTTCATTTTTTTGGCAGTTGTATCAATTTAAAAACTGTTTTTTTGTACAGCACACATAGAAATGAAGACTTTCACCCCAAAATTGATACCCCTGTTTGTCCCGTGTTCAGAACCATACCCCTTGTGGCCCTAATCTACTTAAAGGACGCATGGCTAGGCCTATAATGGAAGGAGCACCCGTTGGATTTTAGGGTACAACGGAATAAATTCCAGGCCCCATTGCCCACTTATAGAGCCATTGAGCGTCCAAAACGATAAAGAACCCCCACAAATGACCCCATTTTAAAAACTAGACCCCTTACCTAATTCATCTAGGAGTGTATTGCGTATTTTGACCCCACAGTATTTGAATAAATTTCAGCAAAACAGAAGGAAAAAATTACGATTTTCATTTTTTTGGCAATTTTGTCAATTTAAAAACAGGTTTTTTTTGTACAGTGTACATAGGAATGAAGACCTTCACCCCAAAATGGATACCCCCGTTTGTCCCGTGTTCAAAAACATACCCATTGTGGCCCTAATCTACTTACAGGAAACATGGCAAGGCCTGTAATGGAGGGAACACCCGTTGGATTGCAGGGCACAACTGAATACATTCCAGGCCCCATTGCTCATTTGTACGGAATTAAAATTGACTCCCTAAAAATCCCCCCCCCCCCCACCTCCATGCCCTTTTCGGCGTTCCCCAAATCTTAGATAAAAGTAATAATGTGAACTGTGTGGTATTTCCAAAGACGGGTAATTATGGAGGCTGGTTGGGATGGGCACATAGGGCAATAAAATCTGGTATCCCCCCTCCTCTCATGCTTTTTGGGGGTCATTTTTTGACCTCAGTGGCGGGGATGGGGTGTAAAAAGTGGCGTTCCGTGAGTCTCCGTAAGCTTGACGAGGTGCGGCGGTCTCACACAGAAGGTGCTCAACAAGGTGCTCCTGGAACTGCAGGAAGGCGAGTGTTCCCGGGGCTTCTTGTAAATTGCGTATTACAGGTAGCGGTCTGAATAACGCCGGGCTTACGCAGCCGTAGGTGGATCCCGGCTGCGAGCCCGGCTGTGACCCTGCGTACGGCCGCGTAATGTACTGCGCATAACTGCGTACTTACACGGGCGGTCATGCGCAGTACTTTCTTTTTGTTGTTGTTGTTTGTATTTCCCGCACCGTCGCTTAGCGATGACGCGGGTACCCGCAGCCCGTATACAACGTAGTTGCGTATGGGCTGCGGGTATATCCGCGACCATGGAGCACAATGGGCTCTATGTTGCTGATATCCGCGGTAAAATAGAACCTGCTGCGTTCTCTTTTCTGCGAGTGGATTACACAATTCCAACCCGCTAATGTGAGCGGAATTGTGTAATCCAATGCGATTGATCTGCGTATTACCGCTAATCAAACGCATGCGGAATCCGTAATTCCTATCCGGTCATGTGAGACCGGCCAAAGGTAGATCGCTACCTTTTTATCACGTGACCGGGGACCGCTCAACGAGGCCACCCGTCACTGCTCCAGGCTCTCGGCGACCGTTGGTCGCCGAGAGCAAGGAGATATTAAGTTTCCTGGGCTCCCCGACTCCTGCGCATGTGTGCGGTGTTTTGCCGGCGGTCGCATGCGCAGAATACGGGAAAGTTCACGGAAGAAGATTGCGTCGGGGTGCAAATATGGAGGCCTCCGGTAAAAAGTTTTATCTCCTCTCACCGATCGCATCGGTGAGGGGAGATGAACCTCCCCTTTTTTTAACTTTTACGTGATCGCCATTATTCTTTGGATAACGGCGAACACGTGATCAGGAACCACTCACCGCGGCTCTCCGTGAAATCTCCAGGCTCTCGGCTAAGTTTTGTAGCCAGGAGCAGGGAGATTTTAAAAAAGCACGGCTTTTGCGCATGCGCCTGCCACATTGGCGAAGGGCGCGTATGCAGAAGCTGGGGTGAGGTCCGCGGATAAATCTGCAGGCCTTAGGTACGTCATTTCATCCTCCCTCACGGATATGATCAGTGGGGGGAGATGAAACGCAAGGTTTTTTTTAAGTTTTTAAAACTTTTTTTAACTTTTTGCACTTTTTTTTACTTTACATCCAATGGATGACAGTGATCATGTCCCTGGTGACATCCCTCTGCTCTTGGCTACACATGGCAGCCAGGAGCAGAGCAATTTTGAATTTCCCGGGGCTCGAGCCCCTCTGTGCACGCGCCCGATGTCAATCATCGGGCGCGCATGCGCAGACGGGGATTTCGGGTCCCGGGACATCGGGACATCGCAGAGGACTGGAGGTGAGTATCTTCACATCCCCTCATGGATCCGATCCATGAGGGGAGGTGAAACTTTACTTTTGTTTTACTTTTTCAACTTTTTCGCGATCACCGCTATCGCAATGGATAGCGGTGATCGCGGGCCCGGGGACCGCTCACAGTGGTCCCCGGTAACACCTCCTGGTTCCCGGCTACCTTCAGGAGCCGGGAGCCAGGAGATTTTAAATTTGCCGGGGACACCCGGGCTTCTGCGCGTGCGCGTGACGTCATCGTCTGGCGCGCATGCGCAGAAGGCCGCCGGCGGGTCCGGGAGGACCAGATCTCCGGGGAACACCGCCGACAAGCCGTGTGAGTATTTTCAGCTGCCGTGATGGATCCGATCCATCATAGCAGCTGAATTACTACTTTTTTACACTGTTTTATTTACTTTTTTGCGATCGGCGTTATTCATTTTATAGCGCCGATCGCAATACCGGGGGGGACTGCCCGCATCCTGGGATCACAGCTCCATGCTGTCGGCTACCTGCGGGCACCAACAGCATGGAGCTGTCACGTCCTCAGGCCAGTGGGCATCAATCCAAAGAGGATGCATAAAACTACGTCCTCTAGGATTAAGGCCCACTTTCTGAGGACGTAGTTTCCCGATGGGGCGGACGTTAAGGGGTTAAGAGGGCCTTCCAGTTTGGCCTGGTGCAAAGCGGCATCTCGATCTCTGCAGTTCAGAATTCTTGCCAAAAATGGATGCGGTGGGGCGCCCGGCGCCGGACGGGACCCGCAGGGCTCTCTTCACCGTGAAGGAGGCAGAGAAGATGCATTCACCCAGTGTAGATTTAAGCCAGTTTTCTACAAACGATTCTGGTTGGGAGCCCTCTGCTCTCTCCGGGAGACCAATTATGTGTAAGTTATTGCGACGAAGACGGTTCTCCGGGTCATCTGTCTTGGATTGACAAAATTCTGCTTGCCTTATGGCTTTCTGCACCGCCGCTGGGAGTGGATGCAGGGAGTTTTCTATGTTAGAGACGCGGTCTTCCATCTCAAGTATCCTACCCCGTATGTTCTGCATATCTTGTCTTAATAAAGTAACATCCGATTTAACTTCATCTATTTTCCCGGTGAGGGAGGATTTACAGGTATTTATTGCTTCTAATAGTCGACGCATAGTTGGTTCCGAACTCTGCCCGGAGTCAGCTTCATTATCTCTTGCCTGGACAGTCCACGATGAGTGCGGCGTATGATCGGACATCTCCACACTAGAGAATTCCTTTATTTTCTCCGCAGCGGTACAACCTTTAGCTCGAGTGCTCATGATAAGCGCTCGCAAGGTAGAGACTGATAACAGAATGTGCACTAGCGTTTCTGTGTTACCGCATAAAACTTTCTTTGGGATTTAAGGTAGGTTAAGTACCAAGAGTCCGTCTTTTTCACAAGTTATGGTTACCAGCCTAGGGTACAGGATGAGGTCTCAAATCATCATCAGAGCAGATTCTGCGTCGGTCCTGTCCAACTGCATGGGAGTAAGGGGTGACTCAACAATCCACTGTGTCCACAGATTAGGGTCCGCAGAGGGCAAAATCCACTGTGGAAGAACAATTTTGCGGGGCCCAGCAGAGACTTTCAGTACAGAGGGGATCCTCAAGTTATAGCATCCAGCTGGTTAGAATACTGCTGGGTATATTGCCACCATTTAGAGAGACAGCAGCAATTATCACAGTCACAAAATGGCACCTGGTGGCCGGAGGGGGGTTTGCCAGGTATGTATAGAGGGCCTACTGCTGCGGGGCCTACATTACAGCATTCACAGTTTCAATGCAAATGCCCCTGTAGGCTCCAAAGTGTCCTTCCACGTCCTCCGCCAGGGACTTACTCTTTGCCGCCTCTCGCCGGGACCAGGATCCGGATCAGATTCACACCGCTCGGCTGGCGTCTCCGCGGAAGCGCACTGCTGGGTTCCATTGACAGCAAGGCCTGCCCACCAGGGGATTCAGCACAGCCGGGTAGTCAGTGCGGTGAACTCCACCAGCCCCGCCCAGACGGCACCTGAGACCGGGTGAGAAGAGGATCACTCACCGGACAGTGATAGAGGTAGGGAGCGGTGTGCAGCAATGCTCCAGCGGGAGTGCTCGGGCAGGACATGTCAATCGCCAAGTGCAGGCTCAGGGCTGTATACGCCGGTTCAGGGGCAAGAAGGACTTTTGGTTCGAGCCAGCCACTGCAGCAGGGTATGTTGATTAATTTCAATCCGTCAGGGAGGTAGTCCGGATCGAAAGGCCAGGGTAAAGTGCAGGATATTAAGGTCCCCTGGGGGGAGCCGGTGTGGAGGGGGCATAAGAATCACCCCTCTGTATGCTTCTGACTCATTACTCTGACATAAGGAAAAAATGAGACTCCATGACGCTAATGTGTCCATAAGACATCTGTAAGGTATCTTTCACGCTACAAAAGCATCGCTACAAAATGGCTTTGTTACCAAATTTGCAACATCCCTCATGTGAAAAAACCAATTGGAATCCAAGAGCTTCACACACATGTGTTTTGTAGCCTGTGTGAAAGAGGCCTAAATTCAGCTCCTCACCACGTTCAAGCTCGGTATGCATTGATAAGGGCCAATAGGGGCTGTAAAGAAATTAATATATGTCGCTTATCAAAAATGAGTACCGTATATATGCTTATCAATCTATTTTAGCAAAAAGAATATTTTAGCAATATATTGTATGTGTAACAGAAGTCATGACTGTTTTTGTGGTTTTCTGTCTACACTGAAGGTCTATGTCTGACCTATTGGAATCAGGAAGTTCTAAGGCCAGATGTCTTGGGATTTAGCAAGACGGGGCCTAACCGCAAAGAGTTTTCAGCTCTTACTCTAAGAGTCATGTGAAATCAGCTATTTCTTGAATGTCATATATCAAGCCTAAATGTCATAAGTTTATTGTCAGATATAGAAGTCATGAGTTTATCATGAGGTTATTCCCTGTATTACCAGAGGTCGCATCCCTGCGTGGGCGATCTTCTATATAAACTGAGACGATATAGACAATAAACAGAGTTCATTACTTCACCATATACCGTGTGTAATGGTCAGTACTTTGACTCTCAAAAGAGCGCTCCTCCTGCTTAGGTCAATTTGGAACCGACAACATAACTGACCAGTCTGTTTGAACAAATTAACCCTCGACAGTTCTTGGCGTCCAACTAGGGGGCGGGGCTTACCTTTTACGGGACATCGCAACCAGTAGACTGAAACAAACTCCTGGCCCGTTGACGTGGATACTGGATTCGGAGACCCCAGACTAAAACACCGGTGTACAGGTAAGAGCTTATCTTACTATTATACAGTCTGGATTCTTTTGATCTGTGTCTCTAACGGACTAGAGGTATGTTGTTGCCTGTTTCCTATATTTTCTGCCCCGTCCATATTTTAGAGTGAATAAGTTAATTTAACTGTCCTAGACTGAAGAACTCACTCATTGGGACTTAAAGAGTCATGTTGTCTGTATTGGAGATTGAAATAATTGTTATTGTTATAGTCTCATTTCTGGCAGTCATATTGTTACTCTGGATCTGTTATAATATTACTAAAAGTTCCCTAAGAGGCGAAGTCTGGTCTCCCCTGAATCCTAGTGTTTGAAGTTGACCACGTTTTAGTTCTGTAAATCTATTCCGGGACAGGGAACTGTGTGTTCCCAGATAGTCTCAGTGATTATCTTAGTTTACTGTGTGAAATATACGTCCTGTATACTTAGTGAAGAATAGTTGGAAGTGGTCAAGATGGGGTCTGAACAATCTAAGATATATCAGACTCCTATTGAGATAATTAAAGATAGAGAAGGGGAGGACATTTGCAGACAAGCCTATAAAGTTTACAAAGGTATAGGCCTTAAGAAGGCGGGAACATTCAATTATGAATTTTGGTCACAATATGAGGATAAGCATAGAAAGGAAATAAGAAATAAGGGTTTGGAAAAAGGCATGAAGGCTATTCTGGACTGCTCTAAAACAGCAGAAGACGAACACTGGGACTCCGAGTCCCGAGGCGAGGGCATTTTAGTTTATTGTCCTATGCCCCGGCCACCAATAGACGTTCCCATGGAAACCCCTACGGTTCCATTAGTCTCTCCTGTCGTCCCGGCCGCTCCACCAATGTCTCCAAATAATCCCTTTAATTCTCTGTATCCCAATTTGCCACCCCTGCCTCCTACGTATCCACAGGCTACTGCCCAGATGGATACACCTCCCTACAGCCCTCAATCAGGATCCCCGGGCCCTGAAGTAAATAGAGGTCCGGCTTGGGACTGTCCACGTTGTGGTCAACAGAATGCCTGTTTTAAAGAACTCTGTACAGTATGTGGGACTCCACGTCCCAGGGATCAGTGTAGACAACCGATTCCCTTATTCCCAGTTACAACCTCCACTACCCATTATAGAGAACCAAACAGACCGAGTCCACCATTGGGCACGGTCAGACAAGAGGACACTGACAGACCATCGTCTTCTAATGACAGACCTACGGACGCACATAGACCAACTCCCGGGTCTACAGTCACTACATGGCGACCCTGGAGCGCCACAGACCAGATGGCACTGTGTCAGCAACTGCCCGATCCCCAGACAGAGCCAGCAGCTTTCCATAGAAAGTTGGAAGTCATACAGAAAAACTACTCTGCCACTTGGACAGATATGGAATGTCTTATGAATGTAAAATGTCCTCTGGGCCTTTACAATAGTATTGCTCAATTTTGTGGTCTTGAAGATCGCCCAGATGACCCCCAGACATTACCTAGTGGTACTCAATATGTGGACAAGGTTAAAACCTGGTTTAAGGATAAAGCCCAAGAGAGACGTACAGCCCTAACCCAGTGTAGACAGAACAAGGGCGAGTCTATTGAATGTTACTTTGGCCGTTTAGAGGAAGTTGGCAGAGATCTGGGTTTATATGATTGTCCAAAAGCAATACGTAATGCTGCTTTTTGTGAAGCCTTTATGCAAGGAATAGATAAGCGCCTGTCTGAACGCGTTAAAGCATGTACCCCCGATTGGCGACAGGCCAGACCGCGTGATCTATATAAGAAAGCTGTAGGATTTGTCATGGATACAGAAGACCACGCAAAGGGTGTTATGATTAAACATTACACCATGGAGGGGGACACAGCCCGACTTAACGACCCCAGGCGGGAGACCCGTAAGTGTTATAACTGCGGGAAGACTGGACACTTGGCCCGTAATTGTAGAGCCCCTAAACGCCCTAGACAGAACATGTCAGACGAAAGGGGGCAACAGGGAAGTACGGCCAATACCACATCATCCCGCCCACAGGGAAATAACGGGTATACCAATTACCAATGAAGGTCTGGCACTCCTTCCCCCGTGTCCCTTATAGTTACTGACGCACGTGGGCCACAAATTTTTCAGCCTCTAAAAATCCAGGGGAAGGAGGTGCCCTTTTTAATTGACACAGGGGCTACTAAATCATGTGTCAGTACCTCACAAGTCAATGACCTTAGTATTCCCCTCTCAGACTCCATAGCCATAGCCGTTGGAGTGTCCGGTGAACCAACACCCATGCGTGAGACCGAGCCCATAGAAGTCTCCTTTCAAGGGTCACGAGTCCTCACTCGCTTCCTGGTGTCACCCGCTGGGGATTGCATCATGGGAACCGATGTGATGGGACCCCTGGGGTGCTGTATTCAGCTCCATCCTTCCGGTGAGGCTCATGTCAGTACCTCTGCGGCCGACCACCAAGTATTCTGTCTCATGGCAGCAGACTTGGTCACTCCGCCTCCTTCTTGTACTGTATATGTGTTGACCCCAGAAGATACACAGGTTCTCTCAGCAGTGCCAGAGACCCTTTGGGCAAAAGGGAAGACAGACTTGGGCCATCTCCACGTACCCCCAGTCATGGTATATCTCAAAGATGGGGAAAAAGCCCCCATGATCCGCCAGTATCCCCTAGCCATGGCACAGGAAGACGCAATAGCCTCCACTATTACAGAGTTATGTGCCTTGAATGCTTTAAAATCTTGCGTCTCACCCGCTAACACGCCACTCTTCCCAGTTAAAAAGAAAGGGAAGAAAGGTGAACCTGATACCTACCGGATAGTTCACGATCTAAGAGAAATCAATAAGGTGACCATCCTAGAAACACCTTTGGTCCCCAACCCTTACACTCTGTTGTCCACCATACCATCCGGAACCTGTTGGTACACTCTGATCGATTTAGCCAATGCATTTATGTCCGTCCCGATCCACCCCGATTGCCAGTACCTGTTCGCCTTCACGTTCCGAGGAAAACAGTACTGCTGGACTGTCCTACCACAAGGGGCACAAAACAGCCCAAATCAATAAACCCGATGTATGAGGCTTGTACTTGATGCATGGACGGTCCCACCAGGTGTGGCCCTGCTTCAGTATGTTGATGATCTCCTACTGTGTGCACCGGACAGACCTACCTGCGTTGCGGCCTCACTCAGCCTTCTTTGTTTTCTTGCAGACAGTGGGTGTAAAGCCAGTAAAGACAAATTACAGTTTTGCAAATCTCATGTTGTGTTTCTTGGTCACTGCCTAGGTCCTGGTACAAAACACCTCACGCCAGAACGGACCAAGGTGGTGGAGGACATGCCACTCCCTACCTCCCATGCTCAGTTGCGGACATTTCTGGGGTTAGTTTCATATTGTCGGCCGTGGATTCGCTCTGCCTCCATGACCATGCAGCCTCTGTACGACTGCCTGAGTTCCAAGCCATTTGCTTTGTCTCCGGAAGCCGAGTCAGCTTTCCATCAGCTGAAAATACAGATTACCAGTGCTCCAGCACTGGGTCTGCCTGACTATGATAAACCCTTCCAGATGTTCGTGACTGAGATGGCGGGACATGCTACTGCCGTCCTCACACAAGAGCATGGTGACAAAAAGCGCCCTGTAGCATACTACAGTGCACATCTTGATGCAGTAGCCAGGGGTTCACCCTCCTGTGTAAGAGCAGTTCTGGCTGTACAAGCACTACTTGAGAAAGCTTCTGAGGTGGTCCTAGACTACCCTCTTGTGGTCCTCACGCCCCATGACGTACATGGAATTCTGACACAGGTGAGCCGTAGACATCTTTCTCTTGCTAGACAGGTTAAAATGGAACTTGCAGTACACTCTTCATCCAATGTCTCATTTCAACGTTGCACAACTTTGAATCCGGCCACCTTACTGCCATTAGGTGACACTGATTCAAAAGGGGGAGTAAGCACAGGGGATCAACTTTTTGTCAATTCCCTAGGCGAAGAGGAAGCTTTTGACACCGAGCACCAGCATGACTGTGCTGCTCTGATGGAGCAGGAGACAGCTGGATTTGCTCATGTCACAGATAAGCCTCTCCTGAACCCCCACCTTGAAATGTTTGTGGATGGATCACGATACCAGAATGAGATGGGCAGATTTGTGACAGGGTTTGCTGTAGTATCAATGAATGAAGTACTGATAGGCCGCGCCATGCCCCCACATATGTCAGCACAGGAAGCGGAGCTGTGCGCTCTGACCGAGGCCTGCAAGTTAGCCCGGGGAGTCACTGCTAATATCTACACGGACTCCAGGTACGCGTTTGGCGTTGCGCATGACTATGGGCCGATTTGGCGCGCGCGGAGCTTCCTAACAGCTCAAGGCAGACCGATAAAGAATGGTGAGGCAGTAAGTAGTTTAATGTCAGCTATCATGCTCCCGAAGCAGGTAGCCATAATAAAGGTAAAGGCACACACCCAAGGGGACTCCTTGGAAAGCAGAGGCAACGAGAAGGCAGACGGAGCAGCTAAGGCTGCAGCCCTGCTGGACTGGAGGGCACCCGTGTGCAGAGTTCAGACCAGGTCCTGCCCAGCGGAGGAGGATCCTGATCCCCCTGCCAAGGACCAGACCCTCTCTGTCCCACCACAGAAGGAGGTGGACCTACTCCCCTCAGGGCAAGAGCAGGAGCGCTGGGCAAGTGCAGGGGCAGTAAAAGGAAATGAAGGTTGGATGATGGGTTCCCGTATGTGTTTACCTGCGGCTGCCTATCCTAGTATGGCCCTTTTGGCTCATGGAAAGGTGCACGCTTCTCGTAATGCCATGGTAGCCCTGGTGGAGAAAATGTGGTACGCTCCGGGATTTGACAGGATGGCAAAGGCATACGTCAAGGCTTGTGAAATCTGTGCACTACACAACCCCGGTCAAGTAGTAAAGACCCCTCGGAAGTGCACTCCGCGACCTTTGTACCCCTTCCAGAGACTACAGATAGATTACATCCAGCTGCCCAGGTCAGGAAGGTATGAGTATGTCCTGGTATGCATTGACCTCTTTTCTGGGTGGGCTGAGGCCTACCCGGTCACGAAGGCCACTGCCCAGGCCACTGCAAAGAAACTTGTGTCAGAGTTAGTGTGCAGATTTGGGGTACCAGAGACCATTGAGAGCGACCGTGGTACTCACTTCACTGGTGAGGTAATGAAGGAAGTCATGTCCGCCTTAGGAGTAGAACAGGCGTTTCACACCCCCTATCATCCGCAGAGCTCCGGAAAAGTAGAAAGGCTCAATGGCACCCTCAAACTTAAGATACAGAAAGCCATGGTTGAAACAGGAAAACCTTGGCCCGAGTGCCTACCTCTGGCCCTCTACTCAGTACGAACCACGCCAAATAGGAAAACAGGACTGTCTCCTTATGAGATTCTCTTTGGCTCCGTGCCCAGGTTAGGACTGTATCACCCCCAAGCTCTATCCCTGGGTCATGATAAAGTTACTTCCTTTGTGCAGGACTTATGCCAAAAGCTAAAAATAACACACGACCTAGTCTTCTCTTCTATTCCAGACCCTGATAGTTTGGAAGGATCCCACTCTCTGAATCCCGGAGATTGGGTGGTGGTAAAGAGACACGTCAGAAAGACTTTGGAACCTCGCTTTGACGGACCATACCAAGTGCTGTTAACCACTCCCACCTCGGTCAAGCTAGAAGGCAAACCCACTTGGATCCATGCCTCACACTGCAAGAAAGTTCCAACGCCTCAGCACCACGAGGGGGGTGGAGAGTAAGCCCAACCCAGGGTGGGGGAGGAGGATGGCAACCTGGACACCAGCATTGATAGTCTGGATAGGTGTATTATTTACCCTTTGTTTTCTTGGACTACTCTCTTTTCGGGACAATTCCTCATCAACTGTCGATGTAAGAAGAAGATGGACTGTTTGGGCGGAAGGACACCCCAACATGTGGGAATACTTTGCAAAAGACGTACTGAATATTTCCCACATGTGCATGCCCAACCTTCGGAGTGGGGAAGATATTTTACGGACTTGCTTACTGTCTATCCCCACCCCAGTAAAGACACTTCGCGATATATATTCAATAGTGCATAATGATAGTGATGTAGAGGAGAGCAATGTTATTCAGGAAAATACCTTTCTTAATGTATTTGAATATTGTTCCTATTGTGATGCGGTCAAACATACACTTTATGTTTCACATAAATGATAAGAGATTTGTTTAGATTCATGAAAACAATAATACATTTTAAAAAGTCAGATGTCGGCTGTGATCTTGGGACTTGTTCCGATCGCCATATTTGGGGTCAGGAAGGAATTTTTCCCTTTTATACAAGGATAATTGGCTTTTTCCTAAAAGGGTTTTCGCCTTCCTCTGGATCAACTCAGCCTCAAAATTCCCCATAATTGTCATTCCTGTGTGTGACTTCCTGATGTCCAAAATGGGGGAATGATAAGGGCCAATAGGGGCTGTAAAGAAATTAATATATGTCGCTTATCAAAAATGAGTACCGTATATATGCTTATCAATCTATTTTAGCAAAAAGAATATTTTAGCAATATATTGTATGTGTAACAGAAGTCATGACTGTTTTTGTGGTTTTCTGTCTACACTGAAGGTCTATGTCTGACCTATTGGAATCAGGAAGTTCTAAGGCCAGATGTCTTGGGATTTAGCAAGACGGGGCCTAACCGCAAAGAGTTTTCAGCTCTTACTCTAAGAGTCATGTGAAATCAGCTATTTCTTGAATGTCATATATCAAGCCTAAATGTCATAAGTTTATTGTCAGATATAGAAGTCATGAGTTTATCATGAGGTTATTCCCTGTATTACCAGAGGTCGCATCCCTGCGTGGGCGATCTTCTATATAAACTGAGACGATATAGACAATAAACAGAGTTCATTACTTCACCATATACCGTGTGTAATGGTCAGTACTTTGACTCTCAAAAGAGCGCTCCTCCTGCTTAGGTCAATTTGGAACCGACAACATAACTGACCAGTCTGTTTGAACAAATTAACCCTCGACAGCATCTATATAGCCGCTATAAAACAGCTGAAAATCACAACAGCGTGAAGCATTGGATTCCATTTTTGGCCGCGATGAACATATTCTAGTGTGAATGAGTCTAAAACTGGAAAAGTCCTACTGAAAATGTAACTTCTTTATTGTAGATTTTGAATTTATGTCTCATGTAAATATATTTGGCGCATAACTCGGCCGAATTACCTACATTTTTAATGACTTCACTAATTTTAGACATAAGAACCAGTAAATCGTTTCCCCTTTTCTGTTCCAGCGGTCATAATTGTTTTTACTTTTCATCAATGTGGCCGTATGACGGCTTGTATATTGTGGAACTAGTTTTTATAGGAACTAAAGGCCCTTTTAGACACGATGATTTTTACTCAAAAATTGCTCAAACCTGTCTTTTGAGCGATAATCGTTGTGTCTAACTGCACTGACATTGTGCAGTTTTCGTTAAGCCATCGCTGATCTTTCAGCGTGCTGAAAGACAATGATGAGCCTTATCAGGAATTCACAGCGGGATACAGCTGATACTATTGTTTCAGCTGTATCCTGCTCCCTGAAGACCGGTGGGGTATGAAAAACACAACTGTCCAGCTGTGTTCTGCATCCTTTGCTCGGAGCGCTCAGCTATAAAACAGCTGGGCGCTCCATGCGGGGAACAGCTGGATTCAGAAGACAAGTGGCCCCGCTTGTCTTCTGCATCTTCCGCTCGGAGCGCAAAGTGATCGCTCAATGTTTAAACAATCACCTTACGCTGTAAAAAAAGCACACGATTATCGCTCAAAAATCACTGAGAAGATTTTTTGAGCGATAATCGTGTCTAAACCCGGCTTAATACCGGATAAATATAATGTTTGGAATAACTTTTTTAGTAATTTTTAATGGGGAAGAAAAAGCAAGTTCCCCAATGTTTTTCCATCATTCACCTTGTGGTACAAATAGTCGGATCACTTTATTCTACGGGTCGCTACGATTATAACACAAATCTCTACAGGTTTTATTGTGTTTTAGTACCTTTTACAGTAGAGAACAACTTTTTTGACAAAAACCTCTACAAATAGCATTTTTATGTTTCCATTGACAGAGCTGCATGAGGCCTTGTATTTTGTGGGACAACGGTTATTGGTTATTGGTACCATTTTCAGGTAGAATATATCTGACTTTTTGATCTTTCTGTAAAACCACTTGGGGTCCGTTTACACTTAAAGATTATCGTTCCAACAAGCGAACAATGTCAGCGCTCGCTCGTCTGTTTATACAGCAGATCCGTCGTTGGCTCATTCAAACCAGAAACCATTCAGTCTTCCTCATTCGCTGTGTAAGTGACAGAGGGACTGATTATTAGATTGGTATGTCTTCACATCTATCTCTCAAGTACCTAGTCAGTCTGAACCGAGGCACGGCTTCAGAGGACAAGAAACTGCAAATCAGCTGAATATGGAAGCAACGCGATGAATCTAATGCCCACCCCATCACGCTGGAATGTATCCAGCGCTGTATACTACCCACTAGTCAGACCGCCTCCTGCTAAATGGAAGGCCGGGTAAAGGAGGATCAACACCGCTATCACATAAGCAGTGGCACTGTCCATGGTCCTGATCTGGAATAACCAGCTCAACTGTAGTATTGTCCACATCACTTAGGCCCCCCTCACACAGGGCGTTTGCAGAAACGCAGCGTTGAAAAACGCTGCGTTACTGCAGATTCTGCCCCGTTTCAGCAGCGCTGGCATACTTTATGCCAGCGTTTTGGCTGCGTTTTCAGCTCGTCTGAAAACGCAGCCAAGAATGCTGAAAAGAAAAAAAAAAGCAATACTCACCTAGCCGCTGCAGTCTGGGTCACGGCCGCTGGTCTCTGTCGCTGATCCGGGCTTCCTCGGCACTCCCAAGTCTATTGCCGGAGGCCAGGTTTGAGAACCCTGCCTCCGGCAATAGAGTGCTGTGATTGGTTGTCGGTGCTTGCTTGATGCCCAATCACAGCCCTTCATTGACTGTCTCAGCCAATCAGAGCTTGCCGGCGCTTTTTTATTCATCAGCTTGTGATTGAAGGATATTGACCCTGGCAGGCGTATGACTCTGATGGTCGGGGCGCACATTATGTGAATATTCGCACTGTGGAATATGCCAGCTCTTTACATAACGAGGCTTCAGCAGTGGCTGCAGTTACACGGGGATCAAAAGTTTTTGTAAATGTCATATAGCAATCATAAATGCAAATGCATCACGTCTTTGGCTTAGGGTGCCTGCACACTGGCGATCGCAATATTGCTGCGTTTTTTTTAACGCAAATGTAAATAGGATTTTAATGTTAAAAACGCATCACAGAAAAATCGCAAGTTTGTGCTTTGCGATTTTTGTACGATGCATTTTTAACATTAGAATGTTCTATTGACATTCACGTTAGAGAAAAAGACAGCGATATCGCGATCGCAAGTGTAAAGGCACCCTTCAAGTTGGCCAACAATATGCAACATGAGCATTGCCTTGTTCTTTAACAGAGATGTTAGCCGCAGAGAGCCCTTCACAGGGTGATACTTGAGAAGATGATCACGGCAAACTGGGAGTGTCCTTCCCAAGGGGGGGGGGGGTGTCTTATATAAAGGAACGGGGCTAAATATATTTGGACCCTCTCTATTAATATCAAACCCCAGATCAGACCACTGATTTCATTTCAGACTCCAGATCCCCTAAATATATTCAGACTCCCTACATATATATTTATATTAATATCAGACTCCAGAAAAGACCCCTTAAATATATTCCAACCTCTCCTATATTTATAACACATCGCAGACACCTAACTTAACTTAGACCCCGGACCAGACCCCTTAAATACTTTCAGAAAAGTTTATTTACACCCTTGGGTGGGGAGGGGTTAAAGACAACCTCCCTCGTCAGTAGGGCTGACTGCATACCTTTGCAATTGTGGCCCTGCTGACTCTGATGACGTCTCACTATTCGCTCTTCTCTCTCCTGTTCCCCCATACGGACTTCTTAGTTTCAGCGTGAATTTGTCAAGTGGGCGGTCCCTGCTGTTCAACGTCAATCAACTCCGACATAACCCACTGACAGCAGGCAGTGCAGACCGCCCACTTGACACATTCACAACTCTGGGAAATGAAGCTAAGAAGAGCCTTTATAGGGAAAATGAGGGACAATAGACAACAATGGAGTCAGCAGGGCTGACTCCCCATTTTATAGGGCTTACCACTAATCTCCAGAATAGGTATTTTCCTTTTTTGCTGTGAAGATGTGAATGCATATGTGCGGTCAGCTCTCCAGAGAAATCAGCGGGATTTATGAAATCCTATCACTTGTTTCCTTATAGCCCATAGATTTCCATGGAGGAAAAGCATACATGTCTGACCAGCTCTACATGGGAAATGGGAAGCTGGGCTAGTTCATAGACAAGAGTCATGAAATGTGCTATTCTCACACTCAGACCTTCACCTTCTAAGGGACTCGCATCGCCGCCGAAGACGATTTTTTCGAAAGTGAATAGGAGTTCCTAATGTTAAAAACGCATTGCATCGTACGAGAGTTGAAAGTTTGTGCAAAAAGGAGACTCCGTAAGAAAACATGGGAAATAAAAAATTTGCAAAATGCAGACAGATCGGACATGCTGCGTTTTTTTCCACTCCACATGGGAATGAAACTATTGAAAATCATAGGTTTCATAATTCTGCGTTTTCACTCACTCTCACGCCCTAAGAAGCTGCTTACTCAAATACTTCCTGCTCTTTCACATGATTTGCAATGACCTTTATGTTTTGTAGGTGATAAAAGTCTGATTGGTGGAAGTCTCACGGCTAAGACCCCCAGCCATCCCCCCAAATGCTGCAGCCACTAGCAGTCACATCAGATTGAATAAAGCGGATGCCGAGCATGGGTGGCCACCGCTCTGTTCATCTCATTGGGTCTGAAGTAGCAAAGTACAAGTGCTTGTACTCTGCCGTGTCTGGCAGTCACATTGCATATGAATGAAGTACCACTGCGCATGCACAAACACCACTCACTTTAGTCTCTTCCTGACTGCGGGGTGCAGCTGGGGGACATGGGACCCCGACCGGGATTAGTGATGGTCTTAGCAGTGAGACCTCCTCCAATCAGATTTATTTCTGTGTATAGGTCATATAAGTTAATCTTGGTACAACCCCTTATAGAGAATCATTATTTATTCACCCTTTTATGTACTCTAATACAGGGGTCCCCAACCACTGGTCCGTGGACTAGGACCGGGCTGTTGGGTTTTTTTTGCTGGTCCGAGGCGGCGCCACAGATCAGCACTAAACACTGACCATGTGCTCTGCCCTGCGGTGGCTCAGAGCACACTGTGTGGGCTGGCATCAGTAGACGCGGATCCTAGCAGAGAACATTATGCGGGGAGGCGGGGAGACCTCTGTGACACGGCTCCCGACACAGCACATTATGTGGGGCACGGTGGGGAGGCAATCTGGCCACAGTGTCGTGGCTCCAGGCATAGCTCTTGGCGGGGACCTGGGCTACAGTGCTGTACACCGAGGTCCTGCCAGCACCTCCGGTCTACAGCGCTGTTTGGTGTATAGTGCTGCTAAGTAGCACTGCATGACCCCACCCCCATATAACCAAAGCCCCGCCCCTGCCCACCCTGCCATGCGGGGTTATGGAAAAATGGTCTTGCTTTAAACTGGTCCCTGGTGCAAAAAAGGTTGAGGACCACTGCTCTAATAGACCCAGTACTGTAGATAAATATTATGTATGTCTATCTTGGCTTTTATGTTTGTCACTGATTTTCTCTTTGGCTATAAATTAATGACATGAAGGGCTTTACAGCTCACAAGCCTTGAAAAGTGCAACTGAAGATTGAGATTTTGGTCTAAGCTTGGAAATTTATAGGAGGAGGTATTGACAAATCGTCCCAAGCATAGAGATTGATGTTGGTGGGAAAAAGTGTGCCTCAGATGTAAATCTAGCTGCAGACTGATGGTTTTCTTGGGCCACAATATAGTGCAAGACTAACGTTTCCGCCCAGCCCTAATGTTTAATGAAAGACTTGCTCAAATGGACTGAAATGACATTATATAGCATTATGCACGGGCGATCCACAAGTCTTGTACTTCATGTGCAGTACAAACAGACTGTTATCAGGTAAAAGATTACTGAATGTATTAGAAAAGAGGAGTTGAGTCTATCGCAGTATATTCGGATGAGCTGACCCTGTCAGTGTAGCAAAGATGAATTATAACACAATGTTATATCCATGCCTAGATTGTAGATTATTATTATTTTCTAAAAGCACTAAATCTAGTAATGAAGGAGGAAAGACAAACATGGCTTGCTTCACACACACTTTTCTGGTAGCAATTTTTGGCTACTGTGAATACTTTGCGTCGTGCGGTTGCCTGTGCAACATTGGAGGCGATATTGAATATTGAGTGGGGTGATTGTGCACTGAATGCTTTGACTTATCTGATTGGATTGCTGAGAAATGCCATGATGCAGCAGGCAGGTTGGCGAAATCTGCTCGTTCACCTTCTCCTGAAACCCCCGGTAGAAATCCTCATTAAACATCTACAGTTGTATATAATTCCTCTCATTGAGACTTTTCATACATTATCTCTATAGCTGGTTCAGGTATTGGCTTGGAGCCTTAGGTGTAGTAGCCGCAGATGTGGAGAGAGTAGTTGGGGACGAGCCAGGAGTCAGCAACAGGAGATCTTATAGGGCAGAACAAATGGAGGAGGTGGGTCGTGTTGTCAAGAGGGAAGCCAGGGGTCAGTATCAGAAGGTCTCAGTGTCACAGTACAAATGGAGGAGGCGGATCGCTTTCTCAGAAGGGAAGCTAGGGTCGGTATCAGAAGGTCTCAGTTGAATAGCAGAGAAGCAGGCAGAAGTGGAGCTTGATCAATGGCTAGTGAGGCAGAATATACACGCAAGGGAGGAGGAAACATGGCCTGGTTTATATAAGAGGCTTACTCAGAAACAGAAGCATGGCTAGGTTTCAGCAAAGGAGCTGTCCATGTCTTGGAGAGAGCTGCTATCTGGAGCGCAGCGATATTCTTGAGGTGCAGGTGACCTGTTCAGAAATTGGATGTAGGGGTAAAGGAGGGATTGGAGTCGAAGATAACCCCAAGGCAGTGGGCGTGCTGTCTGGAAGTTATGGTGGTGCCACACACTGGGATGGAGATGTCAGGATGAGGTCGGTTAGTAGGGGGCGGAAACAGGAGGTCAGTATTTGAGAGTTTCAGTTTAAGGTAGAGAGTGGACATAGGGTTAGAGACAGCGCACATTCGGTTGCATACTGAAGAAACGGTGCTGTAATGTCATGAGAGGAGGTGTATAACTGGGTGTCGTTAGTGTAGAGATGGTACTGACAGCCAAATCTCCTGATGGTCTGTCCTGATGGTAGTGGCTGTGTTAATGGAAAAAAAGAGGGGGCCGAGGACTGAGCCCTGGGGGACCCCAACAGCAAGGGAGGAGGATCAGTAGGGAATAGTTGCCCCTCGATTTTAGCCGTTAGGAGGTTGTTTGACACTTTAGTCAGAGCGGTTTCTGTCGAGTGTAGAGGATGGCAGCCAGACTGCAGGGGGTCAAGCAGAGATTTTTCTGATAGATAGCTTTTAAGGCGGGAGTAAATTAGGCGTTCTAATAATTTGGAGATGAAGGGGAGATTTGAGATGATTCGGTAGTTGGCAGCATCGGTCGAGTCAAGAGTCGATTTCTTTAGCAGTTGGGATATGATAGTCTATTTGAATTACGAGGGGGAGATGCCAGAGTTTTGGGTGTGAACGGTCTGAAGGTCCTGTACGTATGGTAGGTTGGTGGGTCTGGCGAGATTCTAGGCAGCTTGACAGAGAAAGAGAGGAGGTTATGGTCCGAGAGCGGGAGAGGGGAGTTAGGGAAGTGGCAAGCAGAGCAGAGATGGAGGAAGACTAGATCAAGAGTATTGCCATCTCTGTGAGTGGGAGAGGCTGTGAGTTGTGAGAGACCAAGGAAGGAGGTCTACATTTGCTGTAATTGAGCCTCTAGAACATGCAAACTCGTAGGCTGTCGAATTTGGCATCCCACATGGTCCAGTACATGTTCTATTGGCGATAAATCAGGCAACTGGGCAGCCATGGAAGTGTGACAGTGTTGTGGAGACATTCCTAGAAACCCTAGTTGTGTGCGGCCAACTATTATCCTGTTGGAGGCCGCCATGAGAGACAACACATGTGCCTGCAGGATGTCCTGAACATATCGCTGAGCTGTCATTGTCCCTCGTACCACTACTAGCGGTAGCCGACTGTTATGCAGTGGCCACCAGATCATGACACCCGCAGTGGGGGCGGTGTACCGCTCCACAGCAAAGGCAGGATTGCGGTGCTCACCCCCAGGTTTCCAAACACGAACACAGCCGCCATCAATGCCCAAACTAAACCGGGATTAATCGCTGAAGACAACTGGAATCCACTTTGTAGCATCCAATTTAATCGTGCATAACACCACTGCAAATGGTGATGGTGGGTGTCAAAGGCAGTACACATCATGGGCGCCATGAGACCAAAGGTCCTTCAGCCAATCACCTGGAAATGGATACAACAGATGCAGGGGTCTAACGATGGTGTCACCTGTTTCTGGATGGCGGACAACGAAACACTTTGAACTGCTCATACTCATCGAACGCTCATATGATGCCGTCTACTGGTGGTCTGACGGGGGGGGGGGGGGGTCCTGAGCCCGGTCACCTTGTGTGCCCTCACACATCCACTGGTCCCAACACCTCCTAACAGTCTGGTCAGAACGGTCCAGGTGTCAGCAATTTCTTAATATGACCATTCAGCTTCTTACATCCAAAGAAAAACCTTCTGTGTGTCTTAGAGGCGTCTAGTGGTCAACAAGCTCTGAAGGCAAACAGAAGCCTTTCTGTTATTTTTCAAACCCCATTGAAATCACTTGGGTAATAAATCATTTTTTCTCGTGTTATTACACTTTCTCCCCTTTAAAAACGGAAACCGTGAACTGACCGTCACGCAGGTGTGAGCGCGGCCTTAGGGCGCCCACCCACTGGCGTTTGCGATTTTCGTGCGTGAAGAACGCCGCGTTTTTCCCGCATTTTCCGCGCATTTTCGCGGTGTTTTCGCGGCTTTTCCATTAATTTCCATTGACTTTCATGGGTGCATTAGGAGAAAAATAAGGACACATATGCAACTGACAGTTCCTATGTTAAAAAACGCAACGCAACGCAAAACAAAACGCCAGTGGGTGGGAGTACATTCAATTCTAATTGCTCTTGAGAAAAAACGCAAAACACAAAGAAAAAAAAATCGCCAGTGGGTGGGCGCCCTAATTCTGTAATCCCTTTGCCTCGTGTTTTGTATGTGGGATATATGTGTTTGTCAGAACTTCCAAGTCATTTCATGTTTCAGAATCTCAAACATTTTGATCTTAATGTAACAAATACATCAACAGTAGTTTCAGGCTTCCCTCACACAGGCGTTGCGGTAAGCGCTACGATTTATATTGCGGGGCTTTGCAGCATTTTATTTTTGTTTTGATGAGGAGTGCGAAACGCTCAAAAATAGAACAAACCCTGCTGGAAAATCACAGCGCTAAAAATCACTGTAATCGAGCGGCTGTCTGAGCGGTCCAGTTGAAAACAATGGGAGCGCTATACCGCGATGCTGAAAGTGCCGCTCTAGTCGTGGTAAAACACGTCTGTATGAGGGAGACCGTAGGCAGGTGTGAAAAATGCTGCAAAGTGAGAATGCTTTTAGAAATAGAAGAAGTGTTCTCAGTTTCATCAAAAACCAAAATGCAAAGTGAGTGAAGAGAGGAATCTAAATCAGTATTTGGTGTGACCGCCCTTTACCTTCACAACAGCATCAGCTCTTCTAGGAACGCTTGCATACAGTTTTTGAAAGAGCTCCGCAGGGAGGTTGTTCCAGACATCTTGGAGAGCTAAGTACAGATCTTCTGTGGATGTCGGCTTGTGAAACCATTGGTCACGTTTTGCGGGCGTGATTTTAATCCCTTAGTAAAGTTGGACTTGATGGATATTTGTCTGTTTTCAACCTACATAAACCAAGTAGCTGAAGAGTTTGTGCCTGCGGCTGCTGACGTCTCCTGATGCCCCCCACCGATGACGGTTGTCCCACCAGACCCCTTGTTCCCCGTCTTCCAGTAGTCAGGCCATATTCAGCATCAGAAACATCCAACACGGACTTCAATAGAAATCCATGGCATAAATCTGCATGTTAACGGTAGATCTCTGACATGGATCTGGATTAGAGCTGCCGTACGTACGCACACCAACTACTTGCATTCAGTCTGTATGTGGATACACCACTGCGGAATCCACATCAACAAGGGACATGTCACTTCTCTTCTTTCCATGAAGCCTTTGGGCCATGTGCTGTCTGTGGTAAATCCCGGGCAGCACATGACCCCATTATAGCCTATGGGTCTATGCAGATTAACGAGGACCGCTAACTCATCGCATGCTCTATTCCTGTCCGTATCACGCTGATGCATGGCTATGTGCTATATCCAAGTGAGTCCGACAGCACATGGACAAGTGTCTGCGTGTTGTCCGATGCAAGGTAAACCCCAATCACTCGGGCGCAACTTGTACACACGGTAGGTGTGCACACGGAGTAATCTTGTATATACTCTATGCAGCACTAGTTACAGGAGGTCCAACCATGTGAACACAGCCTAATGGGTACAAGTAGTAATCTTGTATATACTCTATGCAGCACTAGTTACAGGAGGTCCAACCATGTGAACACAGCCTAATGGGTACAAGTAGTAATCTTGTATATACTGTATGCAGCACTAGTTACAGGAGGTCCAACCATGTGAACACGGCCTAATGGGTACAAGTAGTAATGCTGTATATACTCTATGCAGCACTAGTTACAGGAGGTCCAACCATGTGAACACAGCCTAATGGGTACAAGTAGTAATCTTGTATATACTCTATGCAGCACTAGTTACAGGAGGTCCAACCATGTGAACACGGCCTAATGGGTACAAGTAGTAATCTTGTATATACTCTATGCAGCACTAGTTACAGGAGGTCCAACCATGTGAACACAGCCTAATGGGTACAAGTAGTAATCTTGTATATACTCTATGCAGCACTAGTTACAGGAGGTCCAACCATGTGAACACGGCCTAATGGGTACAAGTAGTAATCTTGTATATACTCTATGCAGCACTAGTTACAGGAGGTCCAACCATGTGAACACAGCCTAATGGGTACAAGTAGTAATCTTGTATATACTCTATGCAGCACTAGTTACAGGAGGTCCAACCATGTGAACAATGCCGAATGGGTACAAGTAGTAATCTTGTATATACTCTATGCAGCACTAGTTACAGGAGGTCCAACCATGTGAACAATGCCGAATGGGTACAAGTAGTAATCTTGTATATACTCTATGCAGCACTAGTTACAGAAGGTCCAACCATGTGAACACAGCCTAATGGGTACAAGTAGTAATCTTGTATATACTCCATGCAGCACTAGTTACAGGAGGTCCAACCATGTGAACACAGCCTAATGGGTACAAGTAGTAATCTTGTATATACTCCATGCAGCACTAGTTACAGGAGGTCCAACCATGTGAACACGGACTAATGGGTACAAGTAGTAATCTTGTATATACTCCATGCAGCACTAGTTACAGGAGGTCCAACCATGTGAACACAGCCTAATGGGTACAAGTAGTAATCTTGTATATACTCTATGCAGCACTAGTTACAGGAGGTCCAACCATGTGAACACGGACTAATGGGTACAAGTAGTAATCTTGTATATACTCCATGCAGCACTAGTTACAGGAGGTCCAACCATGTGAACACGGCCTAATGGGTACAAGTAGTAATCTTGTATATACTCTATGCAGTACTACTTACAGAAGGTCCAATACGTCTTTTGTTCCAATATAAGGTTCCCAGATCTCTGTGGCCGGGCTCAAACCAACGGATTTGAATTGCGGATTCTGCGATTGCCATCTACTCCGAGGATCCGCGATAATACGCAGACATTGAAAGGCATTTTTTTTCTTCACACTCGCAGGTACGAATTGTGGATTCCCTGAGTGGAAGAAAAATCGCAGCATGCTCTATTTTTAGCATATTACACACAAACGACCTCCTTTGTAGTCAATGGATGAGAGTGTTCCGCAGCCCAAACATGGGAGATTTTTCGCCTGGGCGATATTCTAATATCATTCCCTGCTTACAAGTTTTCTTCCGTGGGGAGGATACGCTCTATATACGCATACATCCGCGTGGAAAATAGCATGCATCCGCGATCAAACGCAATTACTTTCCGCGACGGATCACAGGTTTTCGGATATGAATATCCGCATGCAGAGTCCCACCTGTTTGCATAAGCCAGTCTGGCTCATGAGAAGTCTTTGGCTGGCATCAGAGCTATGTTTCATGCGGCACATTGACTTGCTCTTTTAAGGGAGGAAAACTTTAGGGATTGACTTCATTTCTCCTCGTTACCAACAGAGATCCCAATTGGCCTAGTTTCACAACGGCGAGGGCAATATCAAGCCGTGTTTCACAGCCCAATATCGCACTTTCCACCATGTGAAAGACCTGTGGATGTGAGGCATTTTCATGTGGCAGCAGCGCCTGAGCTGGAATATGGTTTTCTCCAGCAGGCTTTAGGGTATTCTGTATTGTGTAAAAAACCAGTATGCGCACACTGACCAAATTAGACGTAGGTTATCAGTCTCATGTCCAAAATGGCTCTCTGGGCAGGAACGTCCAGACAGCCTCTTTTATTGAAAGACATAACACCTGCCCTTTATGGGCGTTTAACAGATTACATCAGTAACATATATATATTCTTTATCGCTGGGTTATATAGAATTCCCCGCCTCCCCCTCTCCACACCTCTCTCAAGTCCGGTCTACATAGGAGCCTTTGTCTTAACAACGTGGTCAAAACTGAAAGTATCTCTTTGTTGGAGAAGTTTCTGTGCGGGGGATGGGAAAGGACTGGGAAAACACTCAGTATTGAATACAGGTATACATGTAGTACTAGGACTTTTAACTCTTAGAGGCTGCTTGTGCAACTTTATGTATTCAGCTAACATTATACCACACATCTTTCACCATGCCATTGTCCAGTAACTACCATGATGAGATTGTGTGGCCATTAACCTCCACAGAGTTAAAAGTCATTACAGTAGCGTAATACATTTGGGTTATACAAATCAATAGACATTTTATACTAACTAATTATCATGTCTACTACACGCCAGCCCCATTGAAAGCAGTGGGAGAACTCTGGGAGATTCTCTGTGACAGCAGCGGCATGGGATTCCTTCATCCCCGCAGGGAATCCCTTCACCCCAGACAGGGCTGAAGGGATTTCCCCACCACATCTTAAGGGATTCCCCGAGAGGATGAAGGAATCTCCTGCGGCGGCTATAATGGAGGATGACCGAGTTCTCCCATTGCTTTCAATAAGCAATGGGTGATATCGCAGCCAGATAGAACATGCTGCGATCTGTTTCTCACATAGCACCGTGCTGCTATGTGGGATAATATCGCTCATATGTATGAACCTATTAAAATGAATACGATTCATATTTGTGTGTCTCACAACGCAGAAATCTCGCCCGATCTTATCAGCCGTGTGAAACTGGCCTTATTCTTTAGTTGCGGGTTTGTAACTATTTGCAACCTCCGTCCCCCGGAGACTGAACCTAGCTATCAGGTATAAAGTTGTCTTCGGGTCCTTTTAGACGAGCCGATTATATTATTGTTCGACCGAGCGAATGGCTTCACCGCGGCCTCGTGCTCTCGGGCTCTCTGTTTAGACAGGCAGATCCATTGTTGAATCATTCAGTCTGTGTAAATGGAACGATAAGTAAAGGAGCCGATGGTGGCGTATATGCCTGCAGAAAATGAATGAAAAGCAAATGAATATCGTTTGTCGTCCAGTCGTTGGCTCGCGTTTAGACTGAACAATTTTTATTCACTTTCACTTGTTTGAACGATAATCGTTCTGCCTGTAGGCACCTTTAACCCTCTCCAATCCACTGTCTGACATCTAAAGACATTATGATTTAAGGCTGTACAGCTCCGATGTTGAAAGACGCCCGTTGGGGTTCTCTTACTGTATACTGCCAGCCTCTCTGCTGTCGGAGCCTATCCAACGTGTCACCTCATGTAGTACTGGCTTTAGCCAGCATATAGAGCCGTTGTATAGATATAGAGCTCTAAGGCCGGGCTCATACGGCCAAAAGTGTAAAACGCAGCGTGGAGCCGGCTGTGACCCTGCGTATGGCGGCAAAATTCTACTGCACATGACTGTGTACTCACGCACCCCGCCATGCGCAGCACACCTATGTCTTTTTATACTCCCCTTAGTGATGATGCGTATACCCCTCGCCGGTATGCATGTAATTGTATATACATACGCGTATATATGCTTGGCAATAGAGAATAATGGGCTCTAACTCACGTATTAATTGTGCTTGTGTATTACGCAGTTCCTTCTGATAAGTGTAGAGCAATGTAAGTGATGTCGAGTTACCACGTATCGCACGGCGTACAGATCCCATGTAATCCACTGTAAACATACGGATGTGTGACTAGCCCTGAGACAGGCTGTGAGGTAACAGCCATCACAGGACCCTCAGCCACCAGCCATGGCTTCTTCATCTGCCCCAATAGGGCCACCAGCTGCTTCCCTACAGAATGGGGGCCGCTGCCGCAGTGTGTGAACGGCCGTAGGAAGGGGACTGCAGCCGTCTGTCGGGACATGTATTCTGTAGACGGCCCCTGTCGTGACATCCTCCAGGCTGGTGACAGAGCAGAGCCCTTCTTCTCGGCTGCCTCACTCTCCGCCTCAGTGCTACAGTCTCGGACAGAGGACATTACTCCGGTGATGGGAGCCGGCCTGCTGACAGGAGGATGCGGCAGTCATCACTGACGGGAAACACGGTGAGCCGGGGGAGACGGGAGGATGAGCTGTGATATATCGTGTGTATCCTGACAGACAGACAGACTGCTGTGTGTATATACCGTATGTATGCATGGGGGTCGGGAGGACATGTCAGCCGTACGGCACGGGAGTAACAAGTTGGTCTAGTCAGCATGCAGCCCGGACTAGTTGTTGTACTTGGTTACCAAGGAGCAGGACTGTCAGCCACAACATAAGGCTGCCTGAGGAGAGGAGGCTGCGGAGGAAAGCCCTGCACGAGGGGGTGTAAGGGCTGGCAGAGAGGTCAGGGGGTATGAGGGCTGGCATTGAGGTGAGGGGAGTATGAGGGCTGGAATGGAGGTGAGAGGGGTATGAGGGCTGGCATGGAGGTGAGAGGGGTATGACAGCTGGCATGGAGGTGAGGGGGATATGAGGGCTTGCATGGAGGTGAGGGGGGTATGAGGGCTGCCGTGGAGGTAAGGGGGATATGAGGGCTGGCATGGAGGTGAGGGGGTGTGAGGGATGGCATGGAGGTGAGGGGGTAGGAGGGCTGGCATGGAAGTGAGGGGGTATGAGGGCTGGCATGGAGTTCAGGTGTGTGTGAGGACTGGCATGGAGATGAGAGGGGTATGAGGGCTGGCATGGAGGTGAGGGGGCTATGAGGGCTGGCATGGACGTGAGGGGGATATGAGGGCTGGCATGGAGGTGAGGAGGGTGTGAGGGCTCGCATGGAGCTGAGCGGGTATGATGACTAGCATAGAATTAGATCAACAGTTTAGGGACATGAAGTAATCCTGCTGTATTCCGCCCCTCAGGGTCCTGTAATGTAAGGCTGGGTTCTCACATCTCGCGGTTTGGCTGCAGCGAAAAAACGTGAGATTTCCTCCGGGAATAGCGCTGCTTCAAAACCCGCGGCACTTTGCCGCAGGTTTTGAAGCGGCCTGGCTGGCGAATCTGCGCCGCAGCACCGGCTTAGCCGGCTTTGCCGCGACGGATTCGCTGTCCCGTGTGGACAAGGACAAGGACATGGACAACGCTGTCCGTGTTTTAATGTCATACGACCCCTTTATGTATGCTGAGTATATGGCCGGGCTCACACAGTGACATTCATACTCGCTGCGCCTGCCAATCCACACGCACACGTAATACACGTCCAGATAGAACATGCTGTGGATTTATTCTCTGCACCAGTAATACACGTGTGAAAACCTGCAGATGTTAGCGATCCAATACAAGTCAATGGGCTAACGACATCGCGAGCTGCATATAGGAGAAGTGCGCATGCACAATAATAATACACCCGTGTGACACCTGTATGACTTGAAACGCGATAGCGAAGCCCAAGCACTTTTACAACACTGTGGCTATGAATGTTTTGGGGTGAAAGTGAAGAATTCCTATCCTATCCTCTGCCAGGAAGTTAAGTTGACTAAAATATTTCTTTGGTAATTTTTAGAGACATGTTTTCACAATTAATGCTAATCTGTTAACCCCTTAGTGACCACTCCATAGTGTTTTTACGTCCTGCCTAAGTGATGTAATTCCCGGGGACGTAAAAACATGCTTCCTCTGGGGATTAAAGCCCTGCAGGCTCTGGACGTCGCAGTTCCTGGCTGCCAGCTCCCGGAGGTAACCGACAACCTGGAGCTGTCATGGGGGGCCGCAGGAAGCCCCCTTCCCACAGTCACACGATCGCCAGTATCGCCCGGATAACCCATGATCACATTAAGGTCAATGAAAAGTTTTAAAAAGTTAGTTTCAGCTCCCCTTACGGATCGAATCCGTAAGGAATGCTGAGAATACTCACCCCCTGTTCTCCACATTTTCCTGCATCGTTCTCGTCTTCTAGGACCCAATGATGGTGTCTGCGCATGCGGGCCGCATGGCATTAGAAACTCCCTGCTCCCGGATAGTATGAGTAGCCGAGAGCACAGAGCTGTCACCGGAAGCTGCTGTATGTGGTGCCCGGTCACTTCATTGCTGTTATCCAATGGATAACAGCGACCATGTAAAAGTTTTAAAAAGGTGTAAAAGAAAAGCTCTCCCCTCATGGATTATGTCCGTAAGGGGAGATGAGATTACGTTCGGCCCTCGGATTTATATGTGGATCTTACCCTGGCTGTTGCGGACGCGCCCGTCGCCAAAATAGCGGACGCATGCACAAAAGCCGGGATAATATAAAATCCCCCCGCTCTTGGCTACCAAACGTTGCCGAGAGTCTGGAGATGCCACAGGGGGCCGTGGTCCTTGGTCACATGATCGCTGCTATCCAATGGATAACGGCGATCAAGATTTTTAAAAAGTTTCACCTCCCGTCACGGATCTATACTTGTGACTCGGCTTTTTAAGAGATAAAAAGTTATGGCGGTCAGAAGACGGCAACAGAAAATACTATATTATTAAAGAAGACATTTTATTATTAAAATTAGTAAAGAAAAAAAAACGTATATATATCTGCGGGCTGTACCGAAAGTGCAGAAGTGGTCATAAATTCTTTATTAATTGATGTAGATTGTTCAACTTGCACATGTAGTTGGAGGGACTCTTCCTCTATACGGGGGCTTCAGAATCTTGTTCTTCCTTGCAGGTCAGTAATGGATTCCAAACAGAAACAACGTGCTGTCATAGAGTTCTTGATGAAGGAAGGATGAAGGCTGTCCGACATCCACAAAAGGCTGCAGAATGACACCATTGACAAGAGGAATGTTCACAGGTGGATGAAGAGGTTTACAGAAGGTGAAACCAGCACTGAAGACAAACCACACAGTGGGAGACCATCAGCTGCGACCACTGACACAAATCGTCAGCGAGTGGATGAGTTGATTCACGGCTGGACTAATGGGTTGAGGCCAAACAGTGACCTCCAGGACTGCCAAGTCTGGTAATATTCCCAACTAGTAATAACACGATTATGTGTTACAAGTACAAGTAAATCAATAATTCATCTGTGCACCAAAATGGATCTATTAGCCCAGGGGTGGGCAATTAATTTTCCCATGGGGCCACATGAGAAATTGGAATGGTTTTAGAGGGCCAGACCAACATACGAAGGCTCCATGCACATTGCCTTAATGGGGCCGTATTCCAGCCGCCCGATTTGCGGCCAGAATACGGCCGCCATTGAAAATGAATGAATTAAAAAGTGAATATTATTAGTATTATTATTCTAATTACAATGCAAAGGGAAAAGTCCTGACACTTACCAATGACGAGCGTGGAACGATTGTCCTGGCACTCCCCAAGGTCCGCAACGAGCATCCTGGCACTCAGAAGTTACAGTGGCATCACTTACTCAGCATCGGGAAGCAGTGAAACTACAAACTCCGAAGCCTTGTCCATTTTGTTAACTTATGTGCTGTTTAATAAAGTTATTCAAGCCTACGTCATTGGTAGAGGTGCTTGAATAAGTAAGGCCTGAATAACTATTAGCACAGCACAGAAGTGAACAAAATGGACAAGGCTTCGGAGTGCATAGTTTCGCTGCTTCCCGTTGCTGACACCGGACTCATTGGTGAGTCACCAGGACACTCTTTGCGGGCCGGTCCGAGCTATTCAGCGGGCCGGATGTGGCCCGCGGGCCGTGCTTTGCCCAGGTCTGTATTAGCCCCTTCTCCTATAAACAGTATATAAACAGATTAAAATGGAATGTGTAGGCCCTGTAAGAATGGTAGAGGGTGATGGGGAGAAAGCAAATCTGTTAAAAGGTTTATTCCCCAGTGCATTCACACAAGAAAATAAAATGATAGATGAAATACAGAGTGATTTTTTCTTGGACATAGAGTGACCAAAAAGGCGCAATTGTGGCATTGTGTAATTTCTTTTTTCTGACCGCGTCCACCCTGCAGGATAGATAATGCATTATTTTTTAGATCAAACTTTTACTTCAGCGGCGGTACCAAATATATTTGGGGGGGTTTTTTGCTTGTATTTTTTAATTGTAAATACAAGAAAAGTTTTTGTTTTTTTTAACTTTTAGTATGTTTTTTACAATAAAATTTTTTTAAGGTTGAGGTTGTTTAATCGATTTTAACATTTGATGGAAAACTTATTGCTGTATATGGTATTTTTTTTCAGCATTCTATTATGACGGGCCACAGGGAGCCCTGAGGGCTTCAAAAGGCCTTGGGCTGCCATGACAAGCGAACAGCACCTCGCAATCTCATCACGACGGCGCCGTTCGGGACTCTCAATCTCCGATTGGATATTTATAGGGTTAACCATCGGTGTTAGCGCTCACGCTGATCATGGCAGTTGTGGTGAATTATCAGCTGTCAAAAAAAGTCGGTATTCACCATCTCTGGAGTAAAATTGGCTCCCAGTCCCGCTCCACACAAACCTTCCCCAGGAGGGCGTATATATACGCCCTTTATGGTGAAGGTGTTCAATTTTAAAACATCTGTCTTCGGTAGACCATCCCTTTTTTTTTAATAGAAATCAATAGTGATCAGCCCTGATCCGGCTGCTCTGATGCCCGGTAATGTCATGTATTTATGGGTTGTGCTGCCAATGCAGAAATTGGTCTTATAGAGCGACACACATACAGAAGGATCCGGAGCCGGGAGCCACCTTCTATGGCATCCACAGGGATTATAGTCAGGGGTTTATGTTTGGTCAATTTCACTTTTGCAGTCTCTTAAAGGGATTGTCCAAGAGTTTAAGAAATAAAGCTAACAGTAAAATGTTATAAAAATAGCAATCATTACACTTCCGTTAAATCACCCAGCACTCTGGTGCCGATGCTCCTGGGGTCCCAGCCATTCTTTATTCTCCTGGTGCAGTGATGCACTATACTTCTGGTTAACAACCTCAGCCAATCCGAGGCCTCAGTAGACATGTGCCATACATGCTAGCATGACTGCCGAGGCCAGTGATTGGTTGTAGTGGTCACATGGCTGTGGTAGTCACATCGACAAGCCAATCGCTCTAGTATCTTTGGCTGTCATGAATGGAGAGGTAGTGCACACGCATGACCACCGGTCCGAACATTCATGGACATGTGAAAGTTCCTGATTTCTTTATCGTTGGGATCCACGCAGTCAGACCCTTGCCAATCAGATGCTTATTCTTTATCCCTAGGACATTCCCTTTAATCATATCTTAGAAGTTACCCATATCTTCCTGCAGAGAGGTCTTTAATATCTTTTACACCCCTTACATGCCCTAACACAGCAGAAGACCGGGATATTGGCGTGTAGAATGACTTTTCCCGGCGCGGATCATACAGCAGCTATATGGACAGTCCCTCTACGGGGATCACTGCTCTCACACCCTCGGTGTATATATATTTGCAGTATTTAATCATCTTAGAGGGCATTAGGCTTGAAATGATTAAACCCATTATACAGCATTTACCTGTTTAGAACGTTTATAGTGTTCTTGCTGATGGTTTTGTTGCCTTTTGTACAAGTCCGGGGTTAGAGTATATTAGAAGCATCTTGGATAGTACTAGGTAGCAGTTACGTCTTCGATATATAAAGTACTGGCGCATCGCTCACACGGATGACTATATTTACGGATATTTCACGCTATACACCGCGGCTGCAGGAAATGCGCTTTCAACAATAATTGTCTGCTTGGCATAAATAATACTGCATATCCTGGCCTGCCAATCTTTGTCAGAATTGCTAATGAGATTTACAGGTTTTAGCATTGCAAGAAAGCATGCAAGTCTCTTCTAAATCCTACCTCTCTGTCTTTTCAGGCAGCTTAAGGACAGGACCCATGAGAAGAGATTGAAAGCGGCAGTGCAGTCGTGAGTGGTCTGCTGTTGTTTTGGTGCCAGTGACTCAAGCATCAGCCGCCTAGTGGGAATAGGAGGTAGAGCATGCTTCAGGAGAGCCGTGTAAGATATTGTGTGACATCTTAAGAGCTAAACTTGGAGTCAACATTCCTATAGCTAAGGATACCCTGAAGAGTCAACATGGCCACCTCACGGCTCGCGAACAGAAGCACCAGGGACATCGCAAATGTGATGCAAAGGTTGCAAGGTAAGTGACCGTCAAATAAACTGACCTTTAGCGCATTATCACTTTAGAATACGCCTCTGCTCTGACAATCTTAGCTGGAGCTGTCCAGGTGTCATGGAAGCCAGAGGCCTTTTTTTCATGCACCCACAGAAAATAGTGGGCATTCTTAAACAAAATCACTCAAAATAGAACCTGCTGCAATATTTTTAATCTTCACCATTGGTACGAGCAAAAACAATTCACAGGAGCGTATATCAGTTGCCGTTTTCACGGCCGGCGATATACACTACCATCTGAGCTTTCTTCCCCTTTTCCTCCCTCTCACCGGCTCTCTACATCTCTACTCCCTTCTGACTGTTTGCAATGGGAGGGGTGAGACGGAGGTGGAGCTAAGCTGCTGCCCCCTCCCCACCTGTTCTCCACAGCCATTGCAAACAGCCGGAGGAGAGGAGAGGGCGTGAGTCGGGAAGGGGGAGGGAAAGTGGAAGACAGCTCAGATGGTAGCATATATCCGCCGGTCGTGAACACGACGCATGGCTATCATAGATAGTAAACAAAAATTATTTTAAAAATTGGTAAAAGAACAAAACAATACAATAAAATTATACACGTAAAAAAGAAAATGACCCAAAGCCGACACCAACCCAAACCGTCATCGTATGCATCCTGTAATCCGAAGCTATACAAAAAATATATATCTAAACATCCAAAACAAAATGAGGAACCCATTCCTGTACTTTATTTAAGCGTAAATATACTAAGAAAAAAACAGGTATAAATTTCAAAAAATCATTTTTTTTAGATTTTTACCGCCAATAAAACAAAAAAAAAATAGAAAAAAAAGTCATTGAAAAAAGCTATAAAAATAGCCCTGTATGTCAGGGGAAAAATTATGTTGGTAGCTGAAGGAAAAACAATAGGGCAGTAAAACCAGCACATGGGTAAATTCCTTAAAAAGTGTCTGGTCCCTAAGGTGCATAACAGCCTGTTCCTTAAAGGGTTTTACTAATTAAAACCCGGTAATAGCACATTTTATTTTTGTAATCTGTTTTTATTTTCCGATTTGTAGATTTTTCTTCAATTCTATTATCAGTGCATGACTATGGGGCCGCCCATTCTGCATTCAACAGCATTTAGAGATACGCTTTACAGCAGCCTCATGGATCATTTACACAACGGACAGAAGGGGACTCATTGCTTCTATGGGAGACTGTTCTAGACATGTGCTTTGATATGTTCAAAGGTAATTTCGCAGGGAGGGGGAAGAGGTGAGCTGTGACCATTACCTATTTTAAATGGTACACCCTGTTTTATCTACATGTATTGTAGGTGTTACCTTTCATTGCAATCCTGCCTGTGATAATAGTGACTGCTGAAAAGTTTTCCGTACAGAACAGGAAAAATTGGGCTGATGATCAGTATGAAAATATAGGATTTTAGGGATTTTTTAAAAAAATACAATTAGTGACCAATTCTTTTCTTTTTTAAAGGTCACCAAAAAATCTTATGATTCTTAAAATTCTAAACATTCTCATTAGTCATTGTGTCCCCTGTATCAGCCCCAGCAGTAATAGTATTACTATTGAGGCCTCTGTGCGGGTCACTGTTATTACTGAGGCCACTGTGGGGAGTCACTATTATCACTGAGACCAATACAGGGGACAGTATTACTACTGAGGCCACTGAGGGTCACTATTATTACTGAGGCCAATAGAGGGGACAGTATTACTTCTGAGGCCACTGAGGGTCACTGTTATTACTAAGCGCGACAGTAGAGGGGACAGTATTACTACTCAGGCCTCTGTGGAGGTCACTATTACTACTGATGTCAATATAGAGGACAGTATTACTACTGAGGCCACTGTGCGGGTTACCGTTACTGCTGAGGCCAATTTATATATATATACCGTGTTTCCCCGATAGTAAGACACCCCCGATTGTAAGACGTATCGGGGGTGTCAGGGGGGTCGGCCAATGTAAGCCGTACCCCGAAAGTAAGACATACCGTAGAAAAAAAAATCATTACTCACCTCCCCCGGCGTTCCGTCGCGCTCCGGCAGGATGTCGCTCGCTCCTCGTCCCCGGCGCAGCATTGCTTTCTGAATGCGGGGGCTTGAAATCCCCGCCTCCAGAAAGCTAATACACACGCCGTCAGCCAGTTACAGAATGGCTGTGATTGGCTGAAGGCGCACGTGGCTTCAGCCAATCACACTATTCAATGACATCATTGAATGGCTGTGATTGGCTGAAGGCGCACGTGGCTTCAGCCAATCACACCCATTCAATGATGTCATTGAATAGTGTGATTGGCTGAAGCCACGTGCGCCTTCAGCCAATCACAGCCATTCAATGCTGTCATTGAATGGCTGTAACTGGCTGACGGCTTGTGTATTAGCTTTCTGGAGGCGGGGATTTCAAGCCCCGCATTCAGAAAGCAATGCTGCGCCGGGGACGAGGAGCGAGCTACATCCTGCCGGAGCGCGACAGAACGCCGGGGGAGGTGAGTAATGATTTTTTTTTATTATAAGACATACCCCGAAAGTAAGACATAGTCTGGCTTTTGGGAATAAAAACAAAGTAAGACACTGTCTTACTTTCGGGGAAACACGGTGTATATATATATATATATAACATTATTACTACTGAAGCCACTGCGGGGGTCACTATTATTACTGGGGCTGATATAAGGGACACTATTACTACTGAGGCTGATGTAGCGGACACTTTTACTACTGACGCCACTATGAGGGTCACTATTACCACTGAGGCCAACACAGGGGACAGTATTACTACTCAGGCCTCTGTGGGGGTCACTATTACTACTGATGTCGATACAGAGGACAGTATTACTAATGAGGCCACTGTGGAGGCTACTGTTACTGCTGGGGCCAATAAAGGTGACATTATTGCTACTGAAGCCACTGTGGAGGTCACTATTACTCCTGGGGCTGATATAGGGGACAATATTACTACTGAGGCCATTGTGGGGGACAATATTACTACTGAGGCCATTGTGGGGGACAATATTACTACTGGGGCTGATATAGGGCAAGCACTATTACTATTGATGCCACTTTGCAGAATACCTTAAGCTGACTTAGGTTATGTTTATACTTGGCGGAAATGCTGTGGAATGTGGCAAATTATGCAGCATTCCCGCTTCCAGATACAGCCATTTAAAGCTGTTTTATTTCTCTTCAGCGCCGTAGAAATATGGCGCTGCATTAGAAGTCCGTCGCAGGTCTCTTCTGCCAGAGGGAGCAGGTGCTCAGCTGTCAGATAATGGCTGAGCATTTGTTCTAACAGTGGGGACTGAAGATACCTTTTGTTACACGCTATTTAACTCTTTGCACGTTGCAGTGTAACCGCGGAATATAAGAAGCAGAAAAAGGAAGGGGGCTCCCTCTGTCACCCATTGGACCCCCGTAATGTGATTACGAGGTCTCAGTGGGTTGCTATGGAACCCAGAAGCTTGGATGTAGCCTCCAGGTCTGTGGCCGAGGAGGCTCAGCCTCTACTAACCTCATAGGCTTTCTAATGCACTACTATACTGGAGTGCAGGAATTACCTATATTGACACCGGCATGCGTCTGTCATGTTGTGCTACTGGGACCTGTAGTGCTACGGGTTTCCAGCAGCACGTTTCCAGAAGTGTGGGATGATTGAGCTGGCTGGGTGTATATTGCTCCAGCTAGCCAACCTCCATCGGTCTGTTGCACATATATACCAGCCCCTCTTACTAGAGGGTTCTAGTCATTTGTCATTTATATCATTCCCTCTCAGAACTGTGGAGCTTGGCATCATGCATGTTCTGCTTTGGTGTTATTGCACACATGAGGTTCTGGGTAGGATTCCCTTGTCTCTTTGTTTGTGTGAACAGTGACATGTTCAAAGTCTGTATGTAGGTGTTTACACATTAGGTGTGAATTTTCCAGTTCAGTGTGTGTTCCTGCCTGTCACCATATAGACAACGTGGTTTTGTGGGCTTACGTATTCTGGCCAAAATACAATCCCTTGTGTGTACTAACTTGTTAGATATTTCCATCTGTCTGGGTGTTGTAGTACATTGGTGAGTATTTTGGCGCTTATCGTTCAGTGTACGTGCATGCACCGACATTTATGAATTACTGCATATTTACTGTGAATGGAGGCGCGTGGGCCGGAAAGATCCCCAGCTGCCTACACCTCCATTCACTGAGCGATAATCAGGCCTCATGCAGAGTGCTGGGTCGGATTCCGCTGCGGGAATTCTCACAGTGGGATGCGAGCCGTGCTCCTGCAGTGACCCTCACGTCTTACTACCTCCAGTGTCTACTCCGCTCTGCTGTGTGCCGTCTGCCGACAGCATGGGTGGGTGCCAGGAAGCCAACGGCGGTACATAAATATATATAAATATATCCCATTGCATTGCCCATCACAGCTGAGGTAATGTCATGTTTAAAGGGGTTGTCCCACGCTGAAACGGTTTTGTTTCTTTTCAACCCCCCCCCCCCCTGTTCGGCGCGAGACAACCCCGATGCAGGGGTTAAAAAAGAACACCGGACAGCGCTTACCTGAATCCCCGCGCTCCGGTGACTTCTTACTTACCTGCTGAAGATGGCCGCCGGGATCTTCTCCCTCGGTGGACCGCAGGGCTTCTGTGCGGTCCATTGCCGATTCCAGCCTCCTGATTGGCTGGAATCGGCACGTGACGGGGCGGAGCTACATGGAGCCCCATTGATAAAAGAAGAAGACCCGGACTGCGCAAGCGCGTCTAATTTGGCCATTAGACACCGAAAATTAGGCGGCTCCATGGAAACGAGGACGCTAGCAACGGAGCAGGTAAGTGAAAAATTTCTTATAACTTCTGTATGGCTCATAATTAATGCACAATGTACATTACAAAGTGCATTAATATGGCCATACAGAAGTGTATAGACCCACTTGCTTTCGCGGGACAACCCCTTTAATGCAGGTGGGTTTCGGCCCACACTGCATGCCCCAGTCAGACTAGGGTTCTTTAGAAGTGGACACATGCAGTTACAACTCCGTGTGCAATATCCCATTGCAGTGCCCAGCAGAGCTGATGTAACGGCAGCTTTAATGCAGGTGGGCAAAAAATTAATTGGATTATACTGTAGGCGAGGGACCCAAAAAATTGGTGTACCAACAGTACTAATGTACGTCAGAAAAATTGCCCATGCCCAACCAAGAGGGAAGGTGAAACCCATTAATAGCTTTGGTTAATGTGGCTTAATTTGTAACTAGGCCTGGAGGCAGCCCAGTTAAAATAAAAATTGGTTCAGGTGCAAGTTTCAACGCTTTAATGAGCATTGAAACGTATAAAAATTGCTTACAAAAATTATATGACTGAGCCTTGTGGGCCTAAGAAAAATTGCCCGTTCGGCGTGATTACGTCAGGTTTCAGGAGGAGGAGGATGAATATTATACACAGATTGATGAAGCAGAAATGTCCCCGTTTTGGATGGTGAGAGAGAACGATGCTTCCATCCGCGGGTGCAGCCAACGTATTGCTTAGGTATCGCTGCTGTCCGCTGGTGGAGAAGAGAAGTCTGGGGAAATCCAGGCTTTGTTCATCTTGATGAGTGTAAGCCTGTCGGCACTGTCGGTTGACAGGTGGGTACGCTTATCCGTGATGATTCCCCCAGCCACACTAAACACACTCTCTGACAAGACGCTAGCCGCAGGACAAGCAAGCACCTCCAGGGCATACAGCGCGAGTTCAGGCCACGTGTCCAGCTTCGACACCCAGTAGTTGTAGGGGGCAGAGGCGTCACCGAGGACGGTGCTGCAATCGGCTACGTACTCCCTCACCATCCTTTTACAGTGCTCCCGCCAACTCAGCCTTGACTGGGGACCGGTGACACAGTCTTGCTGGGGAGCCATAAAGCTGGCAAAGGCCTTGGAGAATGTTCCCCTGCCTGCGCTGTACATGCTGCCTGATCTCTGCGCCTCCCCTGCTACCTGGCCCTCGGAACTGCGCCTTCTGCCACTAGCGCTGTCGGATGGGAAGTTTACCATCAGTTTGTCCACCAGCGCCCTGTGGTATAGCATCATTCTCGAACCCCTTTCCTCTTCGGGAATGAGAGTGCAAAGGCTCTCCTTATACCGTGGATCGAGCAGTGTGTACACCCAGTAATCCGTAGTGGCCAGAATGCGTGTAACGCGAGGGTCATGAGAAAGGCATCCTAACATGAAGTCAGCCATGTGTGCCAGGGTACCTGTACGCAACACATGGCTGTCTTCACTAGGAAGATCACTTTCAGGATCCTCCTCCTCCTCCTCCTCAGGCCATACACGCTGAAAGGATGACAGGCAAGCAGCATGGGTACCGTCAGCAGTGGGCTAAGCTGTCTCTTTCCCCTCCTCCTCATCCTCCTCATGCTCCTCCTCCTCCTCCTGAACGCGCTGAGATATAGACAGGAGGGTGCTCTGACTATCCAGCGACATACTGTCTTCCCCCGACTCTGTTTCCGAGCGCAAAGCGTCTGCCTTTATGCTTTGCAGGGAACTTCTCAAGATGCATAGCAGAGGAATGGTGACGCTAATGATTGCAGCATCGCCGCTCACCATCTGGGTAGACTCCTCAAACTTTCCAAGGACCTGGCAGATGGCTGCCAACCAGGCCCACTCTTCTGTAAATAATTGAGGAGGCTGACTCCCACTGCGCCGCGCAAGTTGGAGTTGGTATTCCACTATAGCTCTACGCTGCTCATAGAGTCTGGCCAACATGTGGAGCGTAGAGTTCCACTGTGTGGGCACGTCGCACAACAGTTGGTGCACTGGCAGATTAAACCGATGTTGCAGGGTCCGCAGGGTGGCAGCGTGCATGTGTGATTTGCGGAAATGTGCGCAGAGCTGGCGCACCTTTCTGAGCAGGTATGACAAGTGGGGGTAGCTTTTCAGAAAGCGCTGAACCACCAAATTAAACACATGGGCCAGGCATGGCACGTGCGTGAGGCTGCCGAGCTGCAGAGCCGCCACCAGGTTACGGCCGTTGTCACACACGACCATGCCCGGTTGGAGGCTCAGCGGCGCAAGCCAGCGGTCGGTCTGCTCTGTCAGACCCTGCAGCAGTTCGTGGGCCGTGGGCCTCTTCTCTCCTAAGCTGAGTAGTTTCAGCACGGCCTGCTGACGCTTGCCCACCGCTGTGCTGCCACGCCGCGTGACACCGACTGCTGGCGACGTGCTGCTGCTGACACATCTTGATTGCGAGACAGAGGTTGCGTAGGAGGAGGAGGAGGATGGTTTAGTGGAGGAAGCATACACCCCCGCAGATACCACCACCGAGCTGGGGCACGCAATTCGGGGGGTGGGTAGGACGTGAGCGGTCCCAGGCTCTGACTCTGTCCCAGCCTCCACTAAATTCACCCAATGTGCCGTCAGGGAGATATAGTGGCCCTGCCCGCCTGTGCTTGTCCACGTGTCTGTTGATAAGTGGACCTTGGCAGTAACCGCGTTGGTGAGGGCGCGTACAATGTTGCGGGAGACGTGGTCGTGCAGGCCTGGGACGGCACATCGGGAAAAGTAGTGGCGACTGGGAACCGAGTAGCGCGGGGCCGCCGCCACCATCATGCTTTTGAAAGCCTTTGTTTCCACAAGCCTATACGGCAGCATCTCTAGGCTGATCAATTTTGCAATGTGCACGTTTAACGCTTGAGCGTGCGTGTGCGTGGCGTCGTACTTGCGCTTGCGCTCAAACTGTGGCGCTAGTGACGTCTGGACGCTACGCTGAGAGACATTGCTGGATGGGGCCAAGGACAGCGGAGGTGAGGGTGTGGGTGCAGGCCAGGAGACGGTAGTGCCTGTGTCCTGAGAGGGGGGTTGGATCTCAGTGGCAGGTTGGGGCACAGGCGGAGAGGTTGGATCCTGGAGCCGTGCGGACATCAGTCATGACTGCAAATTCTGTCAAGGCAAAAGAAGGCATTACTGGTACCATGTACAACACATACTGAGGGGGTAATGCCAACCTGGCACCAGTGCAGGGCAGTCACCATTTTCTGAACTGAACAATTACTTATGAGAATGCAGTCAGATTTTCTTTTGATGATCACAAGATTCATTGCGAGTTGCCGTAATCTTACCATGACTGGAGAAAACACAGCTACACCCTACTGGCACAGCTACACCCTACTGGCTCTGCTACATCCTTAGGTCTCTAGGAGTTTATAAACTTTTGGGCATAACACTTACCAGAGGATTGCACATGTGAAGGGATCTCTGCCTAAGGGCTTATTTAGACAACCGTATATATAATGTATACGGTGTCCTTGTCTGCAGGGGGGGTGAGGATGGAAGAGCCAGGAGCAGGAACTGAGCTCCTGCCCCCTCTCCGCCCCTTGCCACTATTTGCAATAGGAGAGGGCGAGACAGGGGCGCAGCTAAGTCCCGGTGCTTAGCTCCGCCCCCGCCCCTCCCATTGCAAATAGTGGTGAGGGGCGGGGAAGCGGTGGGAGCTCAGTTTCTGCTTCTGGCTCTTCCATCCTCGCCACCCTGCAGACAAGGACACCGTATATCGGCTCGGCGTGAAAACCGAGCCGATATAAGGTCGTCTGAAATAGTCCTAAGGGACTCAGTCCCAGGAAATTACAGGCATCTGCGTACTTTTTCACTGTGGGAAATGTGCTCTTTTGTAAATGTGCTCTGATGTGTTTTTCATCTGCTGCACTATGTTTTTTGTATAGTCGAGTCGCTGGGTCTTGTTTCTACTTGGAAGGTTTGGCTTTTTGGCCACAATTCATCCATGAAGATCACTTCTGACCAGACTTCTCTGAACAGTAGATGGGTGTACCTGGGTCCCACTGGTCTCTACTAGTTCTGAGCCGATGGCACTATTGGGTATTTTCCGATTTGGAAGGGAAGTAAGCATGTGTCTTTCATCTACTGCATCAACCTCCCTTAGCCGACCACTGCATCTACAGTCCTCAATGTTGGCCCTTTTTTTTGCCTTTTCAAAAAAAACCTTGAACATGTTAAAACTCCATTTTATTTTGAAATCTTTATTTTGAAAACTGGGAAAATAAGGATTCCGAATCTGGCACTCAATGTCCTCCGCTTGTTCCAGCTGCAATCTGACAGGGAAGATGAATCTGTATGGCATCTGGACAGCTCTCTTCCCTCGTAGAACTTCAGGCTGGGGTTGGGGTCCTTCCTCTTCCTCATGACTCTTCCAGGCTGCAAGAAAATGAAACCCAAATGATTTGAATGACCTCATTAAGATTCTCAAGTGCATAACTGCCAGCACCCAGTCTTTGGTGGCCCTGGCGACCCCGCAATATCCAGAGGCCCTGGCGACCCGGTGACATTTAAAGGCCCTGGTGATATAGTTCCCATTCCTTTGTGGTATATTGATAGCTAGAGCTCCCAGTCTTCTGTAGCACATCGGTAACTGGAGCTCCCTGGTGGTTCAGCCATGCGCACAGCACCAGCTCCTACCATAGTTTATTACATACCAATAAGTGGATAATTTCACATACCTGCTTGTTTCTCCATCTGCACCAAAGTATCTTCTGTGGGGGCTCGTCCAGTAGCTTCTCTGCCAGATGACAACCACGAGCCTTCAGTAATCTGCCAAAAACTTTTTCAGGTTATATCACAATACCAAATAAGACGATGCAACCAGAAAATCAGCATTAACATCCTACGTTCTCGATCCATCAGCCCCATACCTTACATGTGGTTGGGAGATCAATTCATTTCCACAATTATTAGTCCACCATAGTAGATACAATACATAGGTGGACACAGTAGTTCCTTTCCTATTCCTATGTATTGTGGACTTGACAGCTGATGACCCCGGTGAAGAGAGCTAAAAGGTGGATCCTATATTTGTCAATGAAATGATTAGCCAATAGCCATGCATTGGCTGTTGGTTGTCCCTCTGTGTCACAGGGAATATATGAACCAGGTGAACACTACAAATTTGCTGGGGAAAAAAAGGTGTCTACCTGAAAAGGAAATCCCCCTTAAAATTTGAAAAAAATTGCGCCCCCTAGTCAGAATTAGCCGCCTCCCGGCTTGTCCCAGTTTTTCCTGGCAAGAGACCATCTCTTAGGTATTCCAATCCCCTTGCTGACGTGATTCATTAGTGACCCGGTTCTACATTTCATTTAAAGGCTTTTTCTGAGTCAGGCAAGTGTTTATTTTTTGCGCGGGCAAAAAAAGCGCTTCTAAAATAACCAATGGGTTCCTATAGAAGGGCTCACATCAAAGAATGTAGTTGAGTAAAACGGTTCGCACACCTAACAAAGATAGGACATGCTGCAGGTCACATGCAGCTCTGCAGTGTGCACCAAACATAGGACCTGTCCTATTTTTGGTGTGCTCTGTGCAGGAGTTTCCATTGACCCCTATGGGAGCAGGAGCTTATGCAGGACATTTAAAACCTGCTGTCCAGACGCACATTTTAAATGACTGCTGTAAACTCTCTTTTTGCCAGACACAGCCAATTGCACTGCGGGCATCCTTTTTTTCTTTGCTTTTTGCCACACACAGCCAATCACACTGCGGGCATCTTTTTTGTTTTTTCTTTTTGCCACACACAGCCAATCGCACTGCGGGCATGTTTTTTTTCTTTTTGCCACACACAGCCAATCGCACCACAGACATCCTTTTTTTTCCACACACAGCCAATCGCACTGCGGGCATCTTTTTTTTTATTTTTGCCACACACAGCCAATCGCACTGCGGGCATGTTTTTTTTTTCTTTTTGCCACACACAGCCAATCGCACTGCGGGCATATTTATTTTTGGCCACACACAGCCAATCGCACTGCGGGCATCTTTTTTTTTTTTTGCTTTTTGCCACACACAGTCAATCGCATCACAGACACCATTTCTTTTCCACACACTGCCAATCGCACTGCGGGCATCTTTTTTTCCTTTTTGCCACACACAGCCAATTGCACTGCGGGCATATTCTTTTTTTTCTTTTTGCCACACACAGCAAATCGCACTGCGGGCATCTTTTTTTTCTTTTTGCCACACACAGCCAATCGCACTGCGTGCATGTTTTTTTTTTCCTTTTTGCCACACACAGCCAATCGCACTGTGGGCATCTTTTTTTTTTCTTTTTGCTGCACACAGCCAATCGGACTGCAGGCATCTTTTTTTTGCTTTTTGCTACACACAGTCAATCGCATCACAGACACCCTTTCTTTTCCACACACTGCCAATCGCACTGCGGGCATCTTTTTTTTTTCTTTTTGCCACACACAGCCAATCGCACTCCGGGCATGTTTTTTTTTTTTGCCACACACAGCCAATTGCACTGCGGGCGTCTTTCTTTTTTCTTTTTGCCACACACAGCCAATCGCACTGCGGGCATCTTTTTTTTTTCTTTTTGCCACACACAGCCAATCGCACTGCGGGCATGTTTTTTTTTTTTGCCACACACAGCCAATTGCACTGCGGGCGTCTTTCTTTTTTCTTTTTGCCACACACAGCCAATCGCACTGCGGACATGTATTTTTTTTCTTTTTGCCAGACACAGCCAATTGCACTGCGGGCATCCTTTTTTTCTTTGCTTTTTGCCACACACAGCCAATCACACTGCGGGCATCTTTTTTGTTTTTTCTTTTTGCCACACACAGCCAATCGCACTGCGGGCATGTTTTTTTTCTTTTTGCCACACACAGCCAATCGCACCACAGACATCCTTTTTTTTCCACACACAGCCAATCGCACTGCGGGCATCTTTTTTTTAATTTTTGCCACACACAGCCAATCGCACTGCGGGCATGTTTTTTTTTTCTTTTTGCCACACACAGCCAATCGCACTGCGGGCATATTTATTTTTGGCCACACACAGCCAATCGCACTGCGGGCATCTTTTTTTTTTTTTGCTTTTTGCCACACACAGTCAATCGCATCACAGACACCATTTCTTTTCCACACACTGCCAATCGCACTGCGGGCATCTTTTTTTCTTTTTTTCCTTTTTGCCACACACAGCCAATTGCACTGCGGGCATATTCTTTTTTTTCTTTTTGCCACACACAGCAAATCGCACTGCGGGCATCTTTTTTTTCTTTTTGCCACACACAGCCAATCGCACTGCGTGCATGTTTTTTTTTTCCTTTTTGCCACACACAGCCAATCGCACTGTGGGCATCTTTTTTTTTTCTTTTTGCTGCACACAGCCAATCGGACTGCAGGCATCTTTTTTTTGCTTTTTGCTACACACAGTCAATCGCATCACAGACACCCTTTCTTTTCCACACACTGCCAATCGCACTGCGGGCATCTTTTTTTTTTCTTTTTGCCACACACAGCCAATCGCACTCCGGGCATGTTTTTTTTTTTTGCCACACACAGCCAATTGCACTGCGGGCGTCTTTCTTTTTTCTTTTTGCCACACACAGCCAATCGCACTGCGGGCATCTTTTTTTTTTCTTTTTGCCACACACAGCCAATCGCACTGCGGGCATGTTTTTTTTTTTTGCCACACACAGCCAATTGCACTGCGGGCGTCTTTCTTTTTTCTTTTTGCCACACACAGCCAATCGCACTGCGGACATGTATTTTTTTTCTTTTTGCCAGACACAGCCAATTGCACTGCGGGCATCCTTTTTTTCTTTGCTTTTTGCCACACACAGCCAATCACACTGCGGGCATCTTTTTTGTTTTTTCTTTTTGCCACACACAGCCAATCGCACTGCGGGCATGTTTTTTTTCTTTTTGCCACACACAGCCAATCGCACCACAGACATCCTTTTTTTTCCACACACAGCCAATCGCACTGCGGGCATCTTTTTTTTAATTTTTGCCACACACAGCCAATCGCACTGCGGGCATGTTTTTTTTTTCTTTTTGCCACACACAGCCAATCGCACTGCGGGCATATTTATTTTTGGCCACACACAGCCAATCGCACTGCGGGCATCTTTTTTTTTTTTTGCTTTTTGCCACACACAGTCAATCGCATCACAGACACCATTTCTTTTCCACACACTGCCAATCGCACTGCGGGCATCTTTTTTTCTTTTTTTCCTTTTTGCCACACACAGCCAATTGCACTGCGGGCATATTCTATTTTTTCTTTTTGCCACACACAGCAAATCGCACTGCGGGCATCTTTTTTTTCTTTTTGCCACACACAGCCAATCGCACTGCGTGCATGTTTTTTTTTTCCTTTTTGCCACACACAGCCAATCGCACTGTGGGCATCTTTTTTTTTTCTTTTTGCCGCACACAGCCAATCGGACTGCAGGCATCTTTTTTTTGCTTTTTGCTACACACAGTCAATCGCATCACAGACACCCTTTCTTTTCCACACACTGCCAATCGCACTGCGGGCATCTTTTTTTTTTCTTTTTGCCACACACAGCCAATCGCACTCCGGGCATGTATTTTTTTTTTGCCACACACAGCCAATTGCACTGCGGGCGTCTTTCTTTTTTCTTTTTGCCACACACAGCCAATCGCACTGCGGGCATCTTTTTTTTTTCTTTTTGCCACACACAGCCAATCGCACTGCGGGCATGTTTTTTTTTTTTGCCACACACAGCCAATTGCACTGCGGGCGTCTTTCTTTTTTCTTTTTGCCACACACAGCCAATCGCACTGCGGACATGTATTTTTTTTCTTTTTGCCAGACACAGCCAATTGCACTGCGGGCATCCTTTTTTTCTTTGCTTTTTGCCACACACAGCCAATCACACTGCGGGCATCTTTTTTGTTTTTTCTTTTTGCCACACACAGCCAATCGCACTGCGGGCATGTTTTTTTTCTTTTTGCCACACACAGCCAATCGCACCACAGACATCCTTTTTTTTCCACACACAGCCAATCGCACTGCGGGCATCTTTTTTTTTATTTTTGCCACACACAGCCAATCGCACTGCGGGCATGTTTTTTTTTTCTTTTTGCCACACACAGCCAATCGCACTGCGGGCATATTTATTTTTGGCCACACACAGCCAATCGCACTGCGGGCATCTTTTTTTTTTTTTGCTTTTTGCCACACACAGTCAATCGCATCACAGACACCATTTCTTTTCCACACACTGCCAATCGCACTGCGGGCATCTTTTTTTCTTTTTTTCCTTTTTGCCACACACAGCCAATTGCACTGCGGGCATATTCTTTTTTTTCTTTTTGCCACACACAGCAAATCGCACTGCGGGCATCTTTTTTTTCTTTTTGCCACACACAGCCAATCGCACTGCGTGCATGTTTTTTTTTTCCTTTTTGCCACACACAGCCAATCGCACTGTGGGCATCTTTTTTTTTTCTTTTTGCCGCACACAGCCAATCGGACTGCAGGCATCTTTTTTTTGCTTTTTGCTACACACAGTCAATCGCATCACAGACACCCTTTCTTTTCCACACACTGCCAATCGCACTGCGGGCATCTTTTTTTTTTCTTTTTGCCACACACAGCCAATCGCACTCCGGGCATGTTTTTTTTTTTTGCCACACACAGCCAATTGCACTGCGGGCGTCTTTCTTTTTTCTTTTTGCCACACACAGCCAATCGCACTGCGGGCATCTTTTTTTTTTCTTTTTGCCACACACAGCCAATCGCACTGCGGGCATGTTTTTTTTTTTTGCCACACACAGCCAATTGCACTGCGGGCGTCTTTCTTTTTTCTTTTTGCCACACACAGCCAATCGCACTGCGGACATGTATTTTTTTTCTTTTTGCCAGACACAGCCAATTGCACTGCGGGCATCCTTTTTTTCTTTGCTTTTTGCCACACACAGCCAATCACACTGCGGGCATCTTTTTTGTTTTTTCTTTTTGCCACACACAGCCAATCGCACTGCGGGCATGTTTTTTTTCTTTTTGCCACACACAGCCAATCACACCACAGACATCCTTTTTTTTCCACACACAGCCAATCGCACTGCGGGCATCTTTTTTTAAATTTTTGCCACACACAGCCAATCGCACTGCGGGCATGTTTTTTTTTTCTTTTTGCCACACACAGCCAATCGCACTGCGGGCATATTTATTTTTGGCCACACACAGCCAATCGCACTGCGGGCCTCTTTTTTTTTTTTTGCTTTTTGCCACACACAGTCAATCGCATCACAGACACCATTTCTTTTCCACACACTGCCAATCGCAATGCGGGTATCTTTTTTTTTTCCTTTTTGCCACACACAGCCAATCGCACTGTGGGCATCTTTTTTTTCTTTTTGCCACACACAGCCAATCACACCACAGACATCCTTTTTTTTCCACACACAGCCAATCGCACTGCGGGCATCTTTTTTTTAATTTTTGCCGCACACAGCCAATCGCACTGCGGGCATGTTTTTTTTTTCTTTTTGCCACACACAGCCAATCGCACTGCGGGCATATTTATTTTTTGCCACACACAGCCAATCGCACTGTGGGCTTTTTTTTTTTTTTTTTTCCTTTTTGCCACACACAGCCAATTGCACTGCGGGCATATTCATTTTTTTCTTTTTGCCACACACAGCAAATCGCACTGCGGGCATCTTTTTTTTCTTTTTGCCACACACAGCCAATCGCACTGCGTGCATGTTTTTTTTTTCCTTTTTGCCACACACAGCCAATCGCACTGCGGGCATCTTTTTTTTTTTTGCTTTTTGCCACACACACACACACACACAGTCAATCGCATCACAGACAGCATTTCTTTTCCACACAACGCCAATCGCACTGCGGGCATCTTTTTTTCTTTTTTTCCTTTTTGCCACACACAGCCAATCACACTGCGGGCATGTTTTTTTTTTCTTTTTGCCACAGACAGCCAATCGCACTGCGGGCATCTTTTTTTTTTTTTGCTTTTTGCCACACACAGTCAATCGCATCACAGACACCATTTCTTTTCCACACACTGCCAATTGCACTGCGGGCATCTGTTTTTCTTTTTTTCCTTTTTGCCACACACAGCCAATCGCACTGCTGGCATCTTTTTTTTCTTTTTGCCACACAGCCAATCGCACTGTGGGCATCTTTTTTTTTTTCCTTTTTGCCACACACAGCCAATCCCATCACAGACACCCTTTCTTTTCCACACACTGCCAATCGCACTGCGGGCATCTTTTTTTTTTCCTTTTTGCCACACACAGCCAATCGCACTGCGGGCAGGTTTTTTGTTCTTTTTGCCACACACAGCCAATCGCACCACAGTCATCCTTTTTTTCCCCACAAACAGCCAATCGCACTGCGAGCATATTTATTTTTTGCTTTTTGCCACACACAGCCAATCGCATCACAGACACCCTTTCTTTTCCACACACTGCCAATCGCACTGCGGGCATCTTTTATATTTTTTTTTTCCTTTTTGCCACACACAGCCAATCGCACTGCGGGCAGGTTTTTTGTTCTTTTTGCCACACACAGCCAATCGCACCACAGTCATCCTTTTTTTCCACAAACAACCAATCGCACTGCGGGCATCTTTTTTTTCTTTTTGCCACACACAGCGAATTGCACCATAGACACTTTTTTTTTCACACACAGCCAATCGCACTGCGGGCATTTTTTTTTTCTTTTTGCCACACACAGCCAATCGCACTGCGGGTATCTTTTTTTTTTTGCTTTTTGCCACACACAGTCAAACGCATCACAGACACCCTTTCTTTTCCACACACTGCCAATCGCACTGTGGGCATCTTTTTTTTTTCTTTTTGCCGCACACAGCCAATCGGACTGCAGGCATCTTTTTTTTGCTTTTTGCTACACACAGTCAATCGCATCACAGACACCCTTTCTTTTCCACACACTGCCAATCGCACTGCGGGCATCTTTTTTTTTTCTTTTTGCCACACACAGCCAATCGCACTCCGGGCATGTTTTTTTTTTTTGCCACACACAGCCAATTGCACTGCGGGCGTCTTTCTTTTTTCTTTTTGCCACACACAGCCAATCGCACTGCGGGCATCTTTTTTTTTTCTTTTTGCCACACACAGCCAATCGCACTGCGGGCATATTTATTTTTTGCCACACACAGCCAATCGCACTGCGGGCATCTTTTTTTTTTTTTTCCTTTTTGCCACACACAGCCAATCGCACTGCGGGCATCTTTTTTTTTTTTGCTTTTTGCCACACACACACACACACACAGTCAATCGCATCACAGACAGCATTTCTTTTCCACACAACGCCAATCGCACTGCGGGCATCTTTTTTTCTTTTTTTCCTTTTTGCCACACACAGCCAATCACACTGCGGGCATGTTTTTTTTTTCTTTTTGCCACACACAGCCAATCGCACTGCGGGCATCTTTTTTTTTTTTTGCTTTTTGCCACACACAGTCAATCGCATCACAGACACCATTTCTTTTCCACACACTGCCAATTGCACTGCGGGCATCTGTTTTTCTTTTTTTCCTTTTTGCCACACACAGCCAATCGCACTGCTGGCATCTTTTTTTTCTTTTTGCCACACAGCCAATCGCACTGTGGGCATCTTTTTTTTTTTCCTTTTTGCCACACACAGCCAATCCCATCACAGACACCCTTTCTTTTCCACACACTGCCAATCGCACTGCGGGCATCTTTTTTTTTTCCTTTTTGCCACACACAGCCAATCGCACTGCGTGCATGTATTTTTTTTCCTTTTTGCCACACACAGCCAATCGCA